>NC_041062.1:8230334-9705334 GCF_900634775.1 Gouania willdenowi | reverse complement strand
AGGCCCAGGCTCCGCCCCCCACTTCAGGGACCCCCTGTCATGTTACCCTGAACGCCGCCACCTTCCGACCGGCGAATGACAAACGTGCATCTGAGGGCGGGGCTTGCCTCAGTCTCTCCTGATTGGCCGCTGAATGGAATTAAGGTGAATGGAACACATGCCCAAGGAGCAGGACTCTAACCCATCAGAGGGAGACGGGAAACAGTGAGTCCTTCATCATCATCATCATCATCATCATTTGGATTGTTTTGATGTTTTTTTGTAACTTTTGGTGTTTTTGTGTCATTTTGTTCCCTTTGGAGTCGTTTCACGTAAAGCGTGCACGGCGTTGGGCTTTTCTGAGGTGTCACACATGTCGGGGGTTTCCTGAGGACGCCCTCCAGGCCCCTCCATACCTCCCCCTCCCTCACTCCTTCATCCTCTAAATCTGTGTGTTCTCACCAGTCTGGACTGGTTTCTGAAAATACACAAACAGCTCCGTCTCTTTAATGAAAGCAAAATATTCCTCACATCCTTCAAACCTCGGATTATTTCCTCCTCCCTGTAAACGATGGAGTGATTGTGTGTGTGTGTGTGTGTGTGTGTGTGTGTGTGTGTGTGTGTGTGTGTGTGTGTGTGTGTGTGTGTGTGTGTGTGTGTGTGTGCGTGCGCGCCGTCAACACGACCACCAGTTGGTTTAAAACAGTGTGATTCCGAACTAGTCGATACTCAACGACACTAGGCTCTGCTCTCTGTGTCATTTTGTCGGCTTTATTTGATCGTTTTTGCTCTTTTTTGTCGTTTCTTTGTTCAACAGCTGCAGATTTGTGAATTTTTGAATGTTTTCTATTTAATTATTTTTATCAGTCAGTTTTTTTATTTATGTTTCCTGATGTTCTTGTCATATTTTGGCTTCAATTTTGGACTTTTTTGCTTTAATTTTGTAATTTCTGTTTCTTTTGTTCTTTGTTGTTGTTTGTCTCTTTGTTTCTTGCTTTGTTTTGTGTATTTTTTAGTTATTTTGTGTCTTTTTGTTCTTTTGTCAGTTCTTTGTTTCTTGCTTTGTTTTCTATATTTCTGGTGTCATTTTATTTGTTTTGTGTCCCTTTTTTGCTTTAATTTGTGTATTTTTTAGTTGTTTTGTGCATTTCTGGTGTCATCTTGTCGCTTTCTAATGTTGTCACTGAGGGGGCGGGGCTTCCCTGATGCCATAGATCCTGTATTGATGAGAGCTGAACATTTTGATCTCTAGCGCGTTGGTTTCTCACGTCGTGTTCGTCGCGGTTTTAAACGATGGCGGACTTGATGGTCAGAAGGACGCAGTGATTGGTCTCTGAGCCTCAGGGGGAGGAGCCTAAGAGCGGCAGGTAGCTTTAAGTGGAGCTTGTCTCACCTGTTGCTGTTGAACAAACGAGTTAGGGTTAGAGCAGTTTGAGAACGTGTATAACTCCAGACGTACACGATGACCTGAAAGACCGGCGTGACTTGAATAAGGAGGAGGAGGAGGAGGAGGAGGAGGAGGAGGGCAGGGAGGGAGAGTCTGGGACAGCAGACTAAACTACACTTAGCGCACACACACACACACACACACACTCACTCACATATACGATCTGCAGTCGGAGCAGGACACTCGTCCTCGTCCTCCACTATCATCATCATGCACATCCTACAGTCCCAATCCCTCGTCAGGTTAGTGTGTGTGTGTGTGTGTGTGTGTGTGTGTGTGTGTGTGTGTGTGTGTGTGTGTGTGTGTGTGTGTGTGTGTGTGTGTGTGTGAGTATATTAGTCAAACCTCTGAGCTGAAGTTTGAGGTTTAATGTGAGAAACGCTGAATGAAATCCTGAGCAGAAAGCTTCGTCTACACTATGGCACAAATATAGGTGTGTGTGCGTGTGCGTGTGTGTGTGTGTGTGTGTGCGTGCGGTTCCTTTCAGTGAATTCCTGCGGTCGTGCTGGGAGCCGTTGGTGTTCACACGTGGAGTTTGTGTTTGTGTGTTTCACATCCTGCTGTCAGAGCGTTTAACCCTGAGACACCTGAGCCGTCCAATCAGCTCCCAGAACACACACTCTCGTGTGAAATAAATACATTCAAATTTTTTTTTAAAGAAAATACAAAATAATAAAAGAGAAAATGTATTTCATAAATAAATAAATAAATAGATGTGGCTTGATTAAAATAATTTGTAAAAAAAAAAACATATATATATTTATATATATATATGTATAATAATTAAATAAATATTTATGATATACTATACATACACATTTATGCATTTATAAAATAAATAAATGTTTTTTTCTTATTAGATGAAAAAATAAATAAAAAGTGAAAAATACATAAATAAATAAAGAAATAACCAAGGAAGCACAAGAAAACAGATTATTTAATTCATTTTGGCCAAACCTCATTATTATTGCACATTATGTTTTATTTGTTTCTATTAAAAAATACTAATAAAGAAAATGTTGAACATAAATTCAAAAAGAAATTACATTGTAACTGTATTTAATAGTTTACTATCTAAGACTGTTTGTATTACATTCTATGGATTGTTTGATATGATGTCGAATAAAAGAGTGATCAGGGCTTCCCTGACTCTGAGACTGTTCGGTTGTTACGCCACGGGAACAAACGAATGAATGATTGATGGATCTCGTCTTCTTTATCTTTCTCGTCGCTCTCCATCCGTCGCCCACAGCACAAACCGACTGAGTCGTTTACTTTTTCAGTGAAAATAGTTTCTTATCTTCTGAGCGCTGACGGATGGAATTCCTTCACTGTGTTCACGCCAAGAAGTGTCGCTTCACTGACAAACGTCTTCAGCACGTTTCTGCTTATCGAAAGTCAGACAGGGAGGGAATACCAGTGCACTCCCACTGGGAACGCTGTCATATCAAGATTATTATACAAAAACCAAGCAAAAAACCACTTAAGCTAGTTTATAACAGCAATAAAAGTATAAAAACATGCCAGAAAAATCCCAAAAGGCAAAAAACTACCAAAAGCAACACAAAATGACTCAGAAAACTTACACATCAATGACAAATATAAACTAAAAACAACACAAAATGACAGTGAACACTATATTTAACTCCAGAAAGACACCAACATTTACAAAAATGACAACTAAAAGCCAGAAAAATACACAAAATTACTTCAAGATACAATTGAAAACCTAAAAATGAAACAACAAACCAGTAATAATACAAAACAACTCCAAAAAACAGTCGAACCAACAACTAAAATGAACAACTCTAGAAAGATTCACACACATAACTCCAGAAAACACCAAAAAGAAACAAAATGACAGAGAACACAATAAATATACACGAAACTGAAACAAAACAACAGCAACAAACAGAAAAGTCTCCAAACAGACAAAAAAACAGCAACAAAAAAAACCTCCAAAAACCTGCAATGTTGTCGATTAAAAATATACACTAAAAATAACATAAAATGACTACAAAATACAATAAGAAACATTAAAACGACACAACACAACACTAATAATACAAAGCAACTCCAAAAACAGCCGAACCAACAACAAAAATACAACTAAACGGCGGAAATCACCAAAAAGAAACAATGACATTGAGATCACAGTAAATATAAACTAAACTGAAACAAATACTAGCAACAAACACAGAAATGTCTCCAAAAAGACCAAAAACAACAACAACAAAGCCAAATGACATTAAAAATCTATGAAAGAAACCACGTTTGTGTTTATGTGTGAGAGTTTGTCACTGGGAGGAGGAGGAGGAGGAGGAGGAACAACCAAAAATGTTCTCACAATGATTTTAAATCCAAAGGTAAAAACTGGTTCATGTTGTCATGACGAGCTCAGCTGTTGCAAAGCACTCTGGGATTTGTAGTACTAACAGTTCAAACCCAAACTCCCGTCAGTGTGATTGTGATAGAAAGCTAAAGGTGGGACAGGATGGAGGGAGACCGTACAGTTGTTCTCTTCCACTTCCTGTCTGAGTTCTACAGACGCTGTGATTGGAGCGTTTTTTTCCTGCCAAAGCTCCTTTTCCGTGTGTTTTTGCTGTAAAGTGAGACGTGTGGTGATCATATGGTCCAGGATGGCAAGAGCAGACGTTTGGCGCGGGAACGTGTCCTCAGGTGGCCCCGCCCCCCTGTCTGGACTACCCCCCACCCCCACCCCCCCCTCCGTCTGATGATGTTTATGTTCATAGGCAGCGCTGAGTCAGCGTTTCCACTTCCACATGTTCTGTATGTTTTTATTCTCTCGTTACACGGTGGAATGGACGTGTGTGTGAGGCTCACGTCTCACTGAATGTTTGGAGGACAAACACACACACACACACACAATAGAAAGAGTAATACACAATCATGAGACAAACAACATGATCAACATTCACACTAGAACATTATCACATTTTATGCTTGTTTTCTGTATTTTTTTGAGTCAGTTTGGGTATTTTTGTTTTTTTTTGATGTTGAAGTCACTTTGTGTATTTGTATTGTCCTATTGTATATTTTATACTTATTTTGTGTGTTTTTGGATTAATTTTGTATGTCTTTTGCTCACTTTGGATATTTTTCTCCCCCTCTCAGGTGGCTCAATGGCCCAAAGAGGAAGAGGAAGAACAGCCAATGTTCGGTGAAGAGTATGACTGGTGAGTAACTAATTTATATAATTACTTCTTTTTTTTTTTTTCCCTTTTGAGTTTTTTTTCAGACTCCTTTATTTTTTTGTTTTTTTAAAATGTTAATGTTGTGTTTTAAATTTGTTTTGGTTTTCACCTAAATTTTTGCTTCTTCCTTCATTTCGTTTTCTTTAAAGTTTTGTTTTTTTTCCATCTTTTCTCTTTTTTGTTTCATTTATTCATATTTTATCTTCTCACCATTGTTTTTTTAAATTTAAATCCTCTCTTTCTTCATTCTTAATTTTTTCTTATTTTTCTCTTTTATTTAACTTTTTTTCCCCCTCTATATGTTTTCACTGTTATTCATTTCTTTAACTGTCATTGTTTATCAGATTATTTTATTTCAAAAAAGTTGTTTTCCCATTTTTTGAAACTTTATTTGTTTGCAATTTTTTTTCTGTTTTCTTTTTTTCTCGTGCTTTCTGTTGTTTCTCTGTCCGTATTGTTTTTGGCGACGCCCCCTTTTGTTAAACTGTGTGATATAATGAAACTGATGATTTGGGGCGGGGCTTGTTGGTGATCCTAGCATGATGGTGGTGGCTCAGTTTATGGAAGAACATCGAGAGACGCTCCATCAGGGCTGTAGCTCCGCCCCCTTTCTGTCACGCTCTGCTCAGAGCGTCTGGAACGAATGACATGACGTCTGAGGATTCATCAGACATGATAACACCTGTCACACACATGTTAGAACTACTTCTTCTTCTTCTTCTTCTTCTTCTTCTTCTTCTTCTTCTTCTTCATTTACTTGTTCAATTTCTATCCGTGTGTGTGTGTGTCTTCACATTCCGTCACATATCTTCCTATACGCTCCTCTCTGTTTGTCAGACAATGATGCTGGAGTCAAATTACAAACATGTTTACCAACCCACAGCGGTTTAGAAAAAGGTTTGAGTGGAAACGTTTTAGTTTAGAGGAGAGAAGACGTGGACGAGGATGGATCAACTTGTCCTCCTCTTCCTCCTCTTCTTCCTCCTCCTCTTCCTCGTCTCTGTGCTGCTGTAGAACAAAGGGGCGTCTCTGCTCCTTGTGATGATCATACTTTAAACCTCTGAAACAACATCACACACATGTATGTGCACAGCAAATATTTGCCAGTGTGTGTGTGTCCATCAATCACTGTAGAACGGGACGTTTCCTGCGTCTGTGTCTCAGACTGAGAGCAAAGGATCAGACTTTTAAAATCTGAAACTAGATTCAATGTTTTATTCATCATAAAGTTTGCGTGTGTGTGTTACAGGGTACATTCCCAGTTACCTGGAAAAGGACGAGCCATGTGTGGTATGCGGAGACAAAGCCACGGGCTATCACTACCGCTGCATCACCTGCGAGGGCTGCAAGGTACACACACACACACACACACACACACACACACTGTGTATTATCTGCAGTCAGGGGACTAAGGTCACACACTCACACACAACCTTTGAGCACATACACATTCACACACTGAGGTGACGGTGCTTCCTCACCTTCACAACGGTCTGACTTTGTGCAACACAAAATGACTCCAAAAATACACAAAATGACAGAAAAATTAACAAAACAACCGCAAAAAGATACAAATTTACTTAAAGAACACTGGAGATGACGAGAAATACACAAAAAAATGCACAAAACAGAGAAAAACTCACAAAATAACTACAAAAATGCAAAAAATGACAGAAAAGTACACAAAACAACCACAAAAATACACATTATTTTCCCAAAGAACACAGAAGATGACTACAAAACGACACAAAGAATACACAAAACCAACAAAATCAGAGAAGTGCATAAAATTACTCCAAAAATACACAAATCTACTACAAAAACACAAAAGAAGACTACAAACATACCAAAAAAAAAATATGAAAAATATACAAAACATCACCGATAATACACAAAAAGACATCCAAAATCTGAGAAAAATGTACAAAATAACTCTCTCTCTCCTCTGCAGGGTTTCTTTCGTCGGACGATTCAGAAGAACCTCCATCCGTCCTACTCCTGTAAATACGATGGCTGCTGCATCATCGACAAGATCACACGCAACCAGTGTCAGCTGTGTCGCTTTAAGAAGTGCATCGCTGTGGGAATGGCCATGGACCGTGAGTAATACATCAACAAATAATCAATAAATATAAGAACACAACAGAATGAAGGAAATGTTAAATAAACCGCCATTGACCATGAGTAATACATCAATAAATATAACTAATAATCATTAAATACTACACTTTCATATTAAATTATGTTTTTATTTGTATCTTTTGTAACACCTACCTCTCGTCTTCTTCTTCAGTGGTGCTCGACGACTCCAAGCGTGTGGCGAAGCGCCGTCTGATCGAGGAGAACCGTGAGCGTCGTAAGAAGGAGGAGATGACGAAGACCCTGCAGACGCGTCCAGAGCCCAGTGGGGCGGAATGGGATCTGATCCGTCTGGTCACCGATGCCCACAAACACACCAATGCTCAGGGCTCGCAGTGGAAACAGAAACGCAAATTCCTGGTACGATTTTTCCTCTTCCGAGTCTTTACTTTCAACAGCAAACACAGGCACAAAATCCAGTAAAAAGGACCAAAAACAGACTGAAAGGATTCAATACAGAGAAATGTATGTTAAAAACAGACTGAAAATAGACAAAAAGGCAACAAAAAATTAACAAAGCCCAAAAGAAGATGGAAACACACCAAAAATGAAAAAAAGAGGACCAAAATAAAATCCAGTTAATTTTTTTTATTTATAAATCTGACTGAAATTATGGAAAATATCTAACAAATGGAGAAGAGGCTGAGAGACGTTTTGGATAAAGAGCAAAATATCATCAGCGTACAAAGAGATTTAATGCTTAGTGTCTTGTATAACAATTGGGTAATGGGAGATTGATTGCCCAATTTTCTGAGCCATAGGTTCTAAAGAAAGGAAGCGTTGAGAGCAGGGGTGGGGAACTCCAGTCCTCCAGGGCCAGATTCCTGAGACTTTTAGATGTCTCCCTGCTCCAACACACTCAGGTTGAAATCAATGTGTTGTCATCAAGCTCTGCAGAAGCATGATAACGAGCCATTCTTGTGATGCAGGTGTGTTGGAGCAGGGACACATCTAAAAGTCTCAGGAATCTGGCCCTCGAGGACTGGAGTTCCCCATCCCTGGTTTAGAGAAAGTATTCCCTGCAATAACCATGGCTGATGGATTGACATAGAGTAGCTGAATCATATACATTTATTACTGAACCCAATGTGTTCAATACTGCCCACAGATAATCCCACTCAAGGCCTTCTCTGCATCTAAAGCCAAAATGACATCAGATGAGTTTGTAGAATTACAAAATTCCAGGATGTAAAGAACAAGTTATCAGGAGCAAGGCGGTTTTTAATGAAGCCTGTTTGATCCTCCTTAAGCAAATAGACCCTTAAAGGGGACATATCAGGCTAAATCCACTTTTTTAGCCCTTAAATGCATTTTGTTGTACATTTAGAATGTTTAGAAGTACAGAAAAGTTTAAATTAGTCTCTTCAGGTGCTCCGTTGATATCTTTATATTGTGTTTTGGTCATATTTTTCAATCTGTTTTGATTTTTCTATTCTCTATTACGTTTTTTGAACAATAACGTGACAGTATTTGCAGCGGAACTGCCAAATCAGGACATCGACTCCAGGCCCAACACTTCGAGCAATCCGCCATTTTTATTTCTCGCTTTTATTTTGTAGTCTAAGCTCAAGAATGCCGAAGTTACGAGAGGATAAGTCAAAATGTTCGGTTGTTGGATGTAGTAACCCACACGCTTCATTACACCGTCTCCCAGCATCAGAACCTTTACAAAGTGCCTGGTTGAGTTTTATTTTTCACGGAAATGTACCCACATCTGTGGGTAAGGTCATTTTTGTGTGCGCGAAGCACTTCAAGGATGACTGCTTCGCCAGTATAAAGAAGGATTTGTCGAAAGACACTAAAAAGTGTGATGATAAGACGTCCCTGTCATTGTTTTGTTAGCATTAGCAGTTGCACCGTCTTCATATCTTAGCGCTGTGTGCTCGTTTTAGATCCTTGATGATATGGCCTACGTGATTTAATTTAAGTCTAAAGTTTTCATTAGTCATTTCATTTTGCCGTTTTTGTCTCCGAAAAGACTGTATTAAAATGCATTTCGTGATGTTAGCTTGGCGCTAGCGTTAGCTCGGTGCTTGTGTTAGCTCACTTGTTAGGGTTCTGCAGGTTCATCATCTTCATTTTCATCTCGCTCCGCCGGGTCAGACTCTGGCTCAAACATTTAAAGCTGGATGGACAAGTCTTCTGTTGTTGACATTATGTAAATAACGTGTGAATAAACTTTTTCTACGCCGCTACATAGCCATATCGCTTCTATCAAACTACAAAAATGGCCGAGCAGGGTGGAGTTGAACCTGAAGAGGGGGCGGGGTATGAAGTGTCTCATTTGCATTTAAAGAGACCGCACCAAAACGAGTTGCTCTTAGAAGCACATCAGAAAAGGGGTGGAGCTATAATAATGAGGAATTCAGACCCAAGCATTGCAGTTCCACTTTATATAGACCATAACTGTATGATTTATATGTAAAAAGGAAGGATTTAAATGCATGATATGTCTCTTTTAAAGGTGCAGTCTGCAACTCTCAGATCCCTCCCGCCCTCCCCGCTGCTTTCTTGCCCTGCCTCCAAACTTTCCAAGGTCCCTCCCTCAGAGGAGCTAACAAGCTAATGTTATTCCGACAGCAACATCACAGTAATATAACATGCACTGTTAAAAGCATAATACTGCAGCACTTCTCTCTCTCAATATGCACAAACCTCAGCAACAGCAGCAACTCAGCGTCACTTATAGCAGCTCACGCGGAGGCCGCTTCGCACGCATCAACAACACATGCACCACAGAGTTCTAGTGTAGCAATTACAAAACTAACATAATGTAAATCAAGCAGCAGTAATTACCTTTCAAGCAGAAAAGTTGCTCATTCCATCTTCTACTTCTCCAGACCATACACTGTAAAAATGACGGAGCTCCAGCCCCAGGAAGGGGCGGGGCCTGTGAGCAACAGCTGTCAGACAGTCCATCAAACACAAACCTGGCTCTGATTGGGTCGTTTTGCTCGGTCGCGGTGCATTCTGGCAATCTGCCAAAGGCTGCAGGAGCAGCAGGGCGAACTCAACAAGCCTGTTTTTTTCACACAAAATACTAGTTTGATGTAAAGCTATCCTTACATATTGACAGCTTTAGTAAATATGACAAAAAGTCACTTTTACTAAAGTTGCAGACTGCACCTTTAAGGGTTCCAGTCGGGAGGCAAGTGTCTTTGCATAGAGTTTATTATCTGTGTTCAAAATTGACAAAGGGCGATAGCTTGAACATAGGAGTAGGTCTTTGTCCTTTTGTCCACCATATCAAGCATTAGCGGTCCCAATTGGGGCCAAAAAGCTAAATAAAACTCAGGCGGTATACCATCCAAGCCAGGTGACTTTCCTTTGTTCATATTCCCAAGATTCTCACGCAGTTCACTTAAAGTTATTGGAGCATCTAGCAGAGGGTGGCTGTCCTGCTGAAGCTGAGTTAGTTGTAAGAGGCTAAAAAAGTCATTGCATAATTGGTCATTAGGGCTTTTCACTGAGGAGTACAGGTTAGAATAGTATGACAAAAAACAGATGTCTGCTGAACTAATAAGCAATTCATCTGTAGGTGATTTAATCACAATAATAGTAGATAGTTGTCCGTTAAATTTGAGTTTGGATGCTAGTAAGTAGCTTTGTTGTGCACTGTGAAGGTAATGGTGTTGTATGCTTTTATGAATCAGGAAATCAGCCCTCACTAAAAGACCGCACACGGACTTAAAACAGACATAAAGTTGAAAAAACACAGAAATTGAGAACAAAAAAAGAAACAAATTGGACCAAAAATAGAAAAAAGGCTACAAACCAGACAAAAACATTAAAAAAGACTTAAACAGACATAAAGTAGAAAGAAAATAGATGAATTGGGAACAAATTTGACAGAAAACTGGACCAAAAACAGACAAAACTGACAATAAAACATACAAGATAGAAAATGGACCAAAATAAGACTAAAAAGAAGTTAAAAAAAAACACTTAATATAGATGAAAAAGATTAAATACTGACTTACAACAGTGTAATTTTGATGGCATTTTGTGTGTTTTTTCTTTATATTATTATTGTTGTTTTACATTCTTTAAGGCTGGTTTTTGTACATCTGGATGTATTTTTGTGTATTTAAACCTTTGTTCGTTCCTGTATTATTCTTCAAATCATTTCTCTGACCTCTGACCTTTTCCTCTTTCCTGCTCAGCCAGAGAAAATCGGACAGTCTCCAGTCGCTCCGACGTCAGACGGAGACAAAGTTGACCTGGAAGCGTTCAGCGAGTTCACGAAGATCATCACTCCTGCCATCACACGCGTCGTCGACTTTGCCAAAAAACTGCCCATGTTCTCTGAGGTGAGAGAGTCACTTATTAATGTGAAGAAGAAGAAGTAACTTCCTTCACCTTTTATTATCCAACCATTATGTTTCATGATCATCTCATAATAAACGGACCGAACTGGACGTGAAGCAGTGATTCTCATGCTTTTCAGCAACACTTTTGTTTTTTTAAAATTGAAAACTACTTTATCACATTTTTATCAGGAAAAAAAAACAAACGTCAACCAAATGTAAAAATTAAGAAACTATAATAATAATAATAATAACAATAATAATAATAAAATTCACCAAAATATCAAATTAAACAAAATAATAGTAAAATGTAATATAATCAATTAAAATGTTAAATAAGGTCTAAAAATGCTAAAATTAACATACATATGCCAAATATCAAATTCAACAGATTATAATTAAGTTTTAAAAATTTGAAAAATATAAAATTATGAAATTATGATAACAATGCATGAAATATATATACTGTTAAATGGGTTTTTATACATGATTTACTTTATGAAAAATATAACTTGTGTTGGCACAGAAATTACTTCAAACAAAATATAAATATATAATGATCAAATTTACAAAAATATAAATATTATCAAATTAACCAAAATATAATAATTTAAAAAATGTTTTTATGAAATTATTTAAATGACAAAAATTACAAATTCTGATTATAATTTAAACAAAATATGACAAATATGAAATACTAAATATTTGAAAATGTGGAAATTATCAAATTGAACAAAATCTGAATAAAGAAATAAAGGCAATCGTTTTCCAAATTCTCAGTGCCTTTATAAAAAGAAGTGCAGTGTTTTTAATGGAGACGCTGCAGGAACCAATCAGACAAGAGATGCTGCTCTTGTTGTTTCTGCCTTAATTAGCAACATGTAATCACGTCTCCAATGAGCGCTTGTGTGATTGGATAATTATGGGTTAGCTGAGTTAGAGCAGAGAGAGAGGAGCAGAGGTCGAGCTTTCCTCCACTCAGATGATGACTCACAATAGAAACACACTTTGTATCCTAAAACGAGTCTAAACACTTGGACAGTTAGCAGCCACCTATTAGCATCCTATTGTTTTGTAGCAGAGATGCTAACTGGGAGCTAGCACGATGCTAACTGAGTGTTAACACAATGCCAACTCAGCTACTGTTTCTGAGTGTTTTGGAAACAGTATGTTAAAGGAAGTCCCAATGCTTTGTAGCAGAGATGCTAACTGGGCGCTAGCACGATGCCAACTCAGTTACTGTTTCAGAGTTTTTCCTCTGTCAGTTAAAGGAAGTTGCATTGCTTTGTAGCATAGATGCTAACTGGGCGCTAGCACGATGCTAACTAGGTGCTAGCATGATGCTAACTCAATTACTGTTTCCGATTTTTTCCTCTGTCAGTTAAAGGAAGTGTCTGTGATCAGTTGACCGGTGTCTGTGTCTGAGTTCAGCTAGCACGATGCTAACAGAAGTCAGTCACCAATAACAATGTTAACCACCTAAATCACAACACCGGCTGTTATTTCAAACCAAGCACTGCAGGGACTCTACTATTTACCAGCCCCAGGTATTTGGGTTAGCTTAGCACATAGCAGCGCTGGACGGTGAAGGGGCGGGGCTATGTAATCACGTTAACCTTTGACCCTGTGTGTCCCGTAGCTGCCTTGTGAAGACCAGATCATCCTGCTGAAGGGCTGCTGTATGGAGATCATGTCTTTGAGGGCGGCGATGCGCTACGACCCCGACAGTGAGACGTTAACGCTGAGCGGAGAGATGGCCGTGAAACGAGAGCAGCTGAAGAACGGGGGACTGGGTGTGGTCTCGGACGCCATCTTTGACCTGGGGAAGAGCCTGGCTCAGTTCAACCTTGACGACACCGAGGTGGCCCTGCTGCAGGCGGTGCTGCTCATGAGCTCAGGTTAGCAGCAATAATATTGATCAATAATCAATGTGATCAACAATCACAATAAACTATGGCAACTATTCAAAGGAACAAACAAATCATAAATCACATAAATCACTTTATCTATGGAGTTATCTCTCCATAGATAAAGTATTATCTGCCCTCACATCATTACATCGATACCCAACATAGAATAGACTATTGATGGGACTTGGGGGAAGTTTTGCCATCAAAAGCCCAGTCTCAGTGTTGTTTTTGTTGTTTTATAGAAGGAAACCAATGTTGAGGTGTCACTAAAGCAAAAAAAAAATTGGCCTCAAAATCACTGACAGGATTTTTTCAGAAAAATACTTTTTTCTCAGCTTTTTGTCAGAAACTAGCCTTTTGTGTGAATTGGAAGAACGAAACATGTTAGAAACAAAAACCAAAAATTCTGATGAAAGTAGAGTCTAATCTTTCAGAAGTTGTTTTCAGATTTTACATGCTGTAAAATGGCTGGCAGTGAGGGGGGGGTGTAGCTGTTCTGAAAATGGCTGGCAGCCAATGAGTTATTGAGGTTGAAATTCAGCCTCAAACTTTGTCACCCTTCAGCGTATAGTATTTCGAGACGGAGCAAGTTTTTATCCCACCAACAAACAAATTCTTACTGGTTCAGGTTCCAGCTCGGCCTCCGGTTCCACGTTTATCTCCCGCTGCTTGTTTTACGACATCATTGAGATTGAATGACTGACGCAAATATTTTTTTAATATTTACATTTCAGCTTCTGGGAAAAGCGTTGCCATGTTGAGAGTGAATAAACATGTGAAACTGAGAAGTAACGTTGTGTAATCCACTGATTTCAACAATGTACCTGTAATCTATAACATGATATAGTTACTCAAAATTTGCAATCTGATTACGTTGTTACATGTTACATGTAATCCGTTACTCCTCAACACTCCTGTTCACTCTTTCTCTCTCTCTCTCCCTCCTCAGACCGCTCTGGCCTCACGTGCACGGATAAGATCGAGAAGTGTCAGGAGACGTACCTTCTGGCCTTCGAGCACTACATCAACTACCGCAAGCACAGCATTCCTCACTTCTGGCCCAAACTCCTGATGAAGGTGACCGACCTGCGTATGATCGGAGCGTGTCACGCCAGCCGCTTCCTGCACATGAAGGTGGAGTGTCCCAACGAACTCTTTCCGCCGCTTTTCCTGGAAGTCTTTGAGGACCAGGAAGTGTGATAAACCAAACCCGGGAGTTGTTGTTTTTCTCTTCTTCTTCGTTTGTTTTTGGGGCAGGAGAAGGTGGCGCCACACCTTCATCAGCCGTTTGGAAACTGGAAAGAAAACAACAACAACAACACACCAGCAACAGAAGAGCCCGACCACGCCCTGTCCTCAGAGCGCTCTACCTGTTCTCCATCTATATGGGGGCCCTTCTGTCTGAGCATCACGTCTAATGTAGTCAGCGGCGTCGCCGTTATTTGCCAAGACACACACACACATACACGCATATGCAGGACACACACACACACACACACACACGTGTACACAGCCACAGCCTGTTCGCCTCATTTTCAAATCCTCTCAGTGTTATCGACGGACACTCGTGAGTGGGCGCTCCTCAAGCCTCGGGGGGCGCTCCTCGCGAGTATCGGTTCCTCGCCTCAATCTGAGCCGTCACAGACGTTTTCTTCTTCTTCTGATTTTCAGAGCAGCGTGTTAGCCGTTAGCCAAAGCGGTGCTATATTTATATACGGCCACGCCGGCGCTGTCACATGGTCACATGGTGTCGTCTGCACACCATGGCTCCATATCTACCTTTGTTTGTGTCACGGGGCCGGAGCCTGTGACACACAGCCACACACACACATGGGAACGTGCGTGTGTGTGGCGTATGACATCGAAATCCGTCCCTCAGGAGGAGGAGCCGAGGTCAGACGTAAATTGAACAGCCGCGACCACACACACACACATTTCCTGTGACACACACTGTCTGACACTCACACACCGATACACACACTGTCTGTGACACACACATCACCTCAAAGTAACGCAAAATGCCTCATTTTTTACTGTACGCACTGCGCCGCAGTGTGAGAACCGCTCAGTGTGGCCCCTCCAGGCTTCCATACACATTTTGCCTTTTTTGGTTTTTATTGTGTTATTTTTTATTATTTTTCTGAAACTTCGGGCGTCACTGAGAGCGAGCGAACGCCAAGAAGGCTACCATTTTACCTCAGAGTGCACACACACTCACACAAAATGCACACACACACACACACGCGCACGCACATACCAGGCTGTGGGGTCAGACACTACCTCACCTCTGTGGACACACAGCCACACACACACACAGCGAGCGTTCGTTGTTTCAGGTTAAAAACCATTGAAGACAGGAGGGCCATCCATGAGGGGTGGCGTCCATCACATCTCTTTGTTTTTGTTCTGTGGGACCAAGCGTCAACTTTTCTAATGTGGATTTAACCTTTCGAGGGGGAATCAGAAACCGACCGCGTGAGACGATTTCCACTCAGCAGGAAGGACCGCCATCTTTGGGCCGCGCCCTTCGCCTCTCCTCACCACCACGACTTTGCCTTTTTTTCTTTTGTTTTACGTCCCGGAGCCGAGCTCCGTCCCCACATCACATGATGACCCCGCTCAGCCAGGCTGGGTGAAGTTTTTGCACTACGGCCCTCCCTCTACGCAAGGAATGCGGTAACCCCTGCCTCTCCGGTCGTTGGAGCCCTCTGTGTGACAGGGGCGGCCAATCGCAGCAGGTGCAGTCCCAAACCTGATTTGTCGTCAGTATTAGACCAACAGCACATACAGAAGTGGATGAAGAGCTGGAGTTTATCCCTGCGTAGGAGGGGCCAAGGGCCAGTGTAGCACTTAAACCCATTCCCGCCTCGCCGTCCTCGCCTTATCGACCCCGCCCCCTACCCCTCCCCTCCCCCACATCGGAAACCAAACGGGATCCTGGCCTCTCTCTTGTGAAACAAGGCGGGGCCACGCCTGCCCCCTTCAGAGCGGCAAAAACCGAATGTATGCAAAAGGCAAAGCAGCGGCGAGAATGTGAGGATGCAGAAGAAGAAAAGAAGACGCAGGAGACGGAAAACAACGAGCGTCGACAGTCGGGTTTCGATGCTGCTGCTGCTCGGGCTCGTCTGAGTCCGATTTAGAGAAAAGATTATATGAGATGATTATAAATCCATTCAAGAAAAAAAGAAAAGAGATGACTTTAAAAAAGACTTGTGAACAAAAGGATCACAGATTTCCTCTTTTTCTTTGGTTTTCTTTTTTTCCCTGTTGGTTTCTGACAGCGCCGTGTACAAGAACACAAACAGCTGTAGTCACTTTTTTGACCATGCGTGCAGTGTAACATAGAAACTATCTCACTCGTTTTTTCACGTCTAGTTTGTGTTTCTAAGCCAACGGATCTGTCTGTCTGTCTTTGTCTCTGTCGGTCAGTGTTTGTCCAGTTGTCCGTCCCCTTGTTTCAGGAGGAATTCACAACTGACAAAACAGGAATTTCTTTATATATATATATATATATATATATATATATGTCTATATATATATATGTATATATATATATATATATATATATATTGTTTCTTTTTTTATGAGACTTTGGAAGAAAAAAAATACAAATAGAAAAAAAATAACGCAACGTAAACTGAAAAAAAAGAAAAAAAACTGAAACACAATCTTGTCATACCTCACAACACAAAACTCAAAGGAACTGAGAGAGTCATTAACGCAGGCACATGTGAAAGTCAAATAGATCTAACGATGTACGTGTAACAGATAAATATGTGCTTGTGTGTGTGTGTACGCGTCGCTCGCAGAAGCTCCGCCCGCTGCTCCGATAAGAGCTGAGGGGCGGAGCTTGTGTGACATGCTGAGTGTTTTCATGGAATTGAATGTAGCCGACAGGAGCGACCTAACTTCCACACACCAGCAGACGATAGTGGTGTCACAACACGACACGTTACGACAAAACAACACAAACACAAAAGATTATTGTTGCTCCGCCTGCAAGGTGCAATATGCCCTCGTGTGTTTTTATAATGTTTCTCATGTGTTTGTTTGTTTGTTTGTTTTTTGGGCCATAACCAGAGCCGTCTCCAGCTTTGAGGGTGCATTTCTTTAGCCAAACAAAACTCCAGAATTCAAAAACACGTTTCACATTTGAAGAGTTCTTTAGCAAAAGCAGAAATTTGAGAAAAATTTGTTTTTTTGATTCTGTGATTTACTCACTAACTTCAGCCACCAGAGCGTGTCAGCGCACAGTTTAAGGTTTAAGGTTCCTTAGGAGAGCTCTTCTTTTCTGCTTAATACATCCAGACTTTAAATTATATTTATTCTTTCTTACTTTAAAGAAGTCTTGAATACTATTAGAAACAATATTATATTTTTACTTTATAAATCGCTATTTCTAATATTTTAATATATACAATATGCTGCAATTTTAAGGTTTTTTAGTTGAACAAATAATTTATTAGTTGCAATAATATTTATCATTCTTGATCAATAAATTTAACAATAGCTTTCTTTTGTGATTTTACTGATATATATAGTATATATTTATATAGTACACTATAATATCTATATAATAGTTAATTCCTCTTTTTACATTGAATGAGGTCATAGAATGAACTACAGTTAATGTATTTATAATAAACAGCCATCTAAAGCATTAAATATTTACAAAACATATATTAAATGTATATTGATATTAGATATAACATACACAATAATTTTCAACTTCACTTTACTACAATCTATCTAAAAATTCTCTTCTGTTTTGTTGAATAATTACATTTTAAACGTAAGGTTTCTGAAGCTGGTAAGACTTCTTCCTGTCACGTGATCTAAAAGCTCCACGCTGATTGGCTTTGACAGAGAAGTTGGCCTCTGCTTTGTCATGACTGTGGTTTTTTTTTTTTAACCGTTTCTGCCACAAAAGAGGAGCGATGAACCTGCTTCACCAGCAGGTTTCAGTATTTCAGCAAAACAGACTCGAGTTTCGCAAAGTGTCGAAAACAAACCTCTGATTCGTTTTTGCAAACAAACTCTTCATTTATTTCCACTACATTTCATTCTCTCCTTGTGGCTAATGCACATATAGCTAGAAACGGCTCTGGCCACAACCTAAATGATGTAAATATGACAACAGAGTAAAACCCCACAGCTGTATTTTGACAAGAAAGAAAAAAGAAAAGAAAAGATGAAATTGAACTGCTCCATCCTAATGTAACGCAGGATGCTTGTTCCATGTGTTCGTGTGTGCACGCTCTCACACGCGCATGCACATCCATGTTCAGGAAGTGCCCTGTGACATTATTCATCTACCCTGTGCCTCCTCTTGTTTGCAAAGAGATCAACACATAGCCGTCATCCTCCCATGTCTGTTCACCTTCGGAATCAGATTTAGTTCTTCCGAACTAACGATGTCAGTGTTTCCTGCAGCTGCGGTGGCTAATGATTAGCATTGGGGGCGGGGTTTGAGCATGAATATAACATAAGCAGATGCTCCGTGTGCTGCCAAACACCCACATCATAGTTGGAAAAAACCTGAAACTGAACTTCCAAAACCAGTCTGGAAATCTTGGGAATTCTGCGACGCAACGGGAATCTAGTCAAGTTAGCTATCACGCTAACTGAAAATGTTTGTCTAAATGTTTTCCAAACTAATTTTTTTCCTCAGTATTATAATTAATTCCATTATTAATCAATAGCAGAATAGTTGAATAATCCTCCATGCCAGTAGGGGGCAGTGTGTAACATTTTTTGATTTTTTTTTTTTTTTTTTTTTTTTCACACATTATGATTAATTTATTATTAATTTTTTTAGGTTAAGATAAACTAAAAATCACCAAAATGCAGCACTTTATTAACTGCTGTACCTGTTTATCTCAGACGCATTATTGTGGCTCCGCGCTCTTGTGGTCGAATCAAGGCAGGAAGTTTTAATCAGCACACCTGGTCCTGGTTTTTAAAGAACTCCTAGTTTTGTAAAACCTAAAATAATAAGAAAAAAAAAAATAATTAGGTTAAACCATCTGTTTCTAAAACATTAGCATCAGTCCCCATAGCAAACGTTAGCATCACCGTGCCAGTTGGGGGAAGTGTGTAGCAAGAAAAAACACTAAAATGAGACACTTTGCAAAGTGTTGGATACTAAAAAATATATATAATTCCCAATCTCAGGTTTTTACACTTAAGTGTCGCCCTCTGGTGGTCAATCATTGCCGCATCGCCCCCTGGTGTTTGTCACAAAAACTGCGAGGTTGTTTCTTAAAGCAGATTTTGTGGAAATCTCAGGTTTGTTCATCCTAAAATAAGTGGAAGCAGAATATCTAAGTCAGAGAGACTTTTCAAAGCCAGAATTTTATGGTTTTATAACAAGCTTGTACAAAATAATTTACATTTTATGTATAAAGTTGAATTTTACAAGAAAATCTTGTACATTTGTGATTTAATTTACAGTTTAATCAGCTCTAACTGTGAATTATTGAGTTAAAGATGATGATTTAATGTTTCTGGGGTTAATCTTGGGGTTTTTCTGAACTCATTGTTCCCGCGCTAACCACAACGAGCAGAGCTAAGAATTCCCAGCTGGTTTTGCGGAGCTCCGACTCTCATCATCCAGTCACGGATCCCGGTTTGTTCCCATGTGTCGACACTTTGGACATGTGTGGAGATTATCTGTAATGTCTCTCTATGGTTCTCATGGTTGTGTTAGCTCCGCCCTCTCTGATGCCAAATATAGAGTTAGTTCAGACATGTGAGTAGCAAGATGTCTATGCAAAAAGAAAATCCCTCCACTGGGCCGGTTCAAATGGCCTGAATTCAATTGACCCAAGGACCCCTTGCTACTCTGTGGGTGAGCCGACCTTTGGACGTGGGCGGGGTTTTGGGGACGGATTTTACGAAATGTGCTGTTGTTTTATTTTATGTTGTTGTTTTTGTAAACCTGCTCAGAAAGTGGCATGCGTGTACGTATTTGTGTGTCGTTCATCATAAGTCAGAACACTACTCACGGTGATGCTCTCATTGGTCAGTTGCGTTAGAAACCTCGCTTTTTAAGCCCCGCCCCTAAATTTTGCCCCAGTCGAATATGTGTGTGAAGCTTTAATCTTTTGTAAATCTTTGTGACCAAGTTAATGTAACGTGAGAAAAGTCCTCGATGTTTACCGACGCCGGCACCTCAAAGGTTAAGGCTCGGACTCCTTTAGCAATCGAAGAAAAGTAAAAAAAAAAAAAACGCTGAAACGCGTTTTCCTAAAGCACTTATGACTACCGAGCACTTTCAAAAAAGCCCAAACCCATCTGTCTCACTCTGAGTGGGAGAATTAAAGACATGAAATTGCACCCAAGCCAAATGCCTTTTGCACCCTAACCCTACCCCCCCCCCCCCACCCTTTAAAAAATAAAATAATAATTAGTACATCCCAAATGACAAGGAAACAAACCTGAGCCTCGGAGCGAACCTTTGTGACGAGTTTTTTTAAAAAAGAAGTGCAATAAGTGAGAGTGACCCCCATGACCTCTGCCCTTTGTGGGGTGGTAACACACTTCCTAATGAGAGCATCACACACACACACACACACACACACACTCACAAACCACTTTTTGTGACTGGGTAAAGGAAGCTATTGAAGGATACTCTCAGGTAAAAGAACATTTTCTAATAAATGATGATGAAAATTAGATTAAAAAAAACTATTGTTAGCTTCTCTTTATTTGCTCCACTTCTCCTTTTTTGTGTTGGGTTTCCGAAAGAGAAACCATACATTTGTGTTGCAGGTGAGACATTATGAAAAAGAAGATTATATATAAGGCCAATCAGCCACATCATTATGACCACCAAAAGGTTTGAAACCTGAACAAAATATTTCAATATGCAGATGATGCTTGACTATTTCTATAGATTAACACAGAAATGTTTCCTAGGGCTCTAGTTCTGGTCAAATTTCTTCGAAATATAAAGAGTTTCACTGAGTTTCTACAAACAAACTCCTTTTCCACTGCTCCATGTCTGCATACCAGTCCTTTTATAGCTTTTTATGCTAATTGTTAACTGTAGCTAGCCTGCTACGCTAACTGTCTAGAAAGCAGTGACTCGCAATTCACATTCCTACTCATTATATCAGGGGTTTTCAACCTTGGGTTCAGGACCCCATTTGGGCTCGCGAGACACTGGGACGGGCCTAAAACTAAAGATTATTTGAGCCATTTTTGATTATTTTTTACCATTTTTCTACAACTACACCAAACTTGCCATATTTTAACCGATTTTCATCACTTTGTCTTGCAAATTTCAATGCCTTTTCTGCTTATTTTTTCCACTTTCAAGACATTATCAGCACTTATAAAACCTTTCCACTACTTTTCCCACTTAATGTCACATATGCTGACCCATTATTGTCACTTTTACCCACTTTTCACCATATTTCATGCTTATTTTGGCCAATTTAACCACATTCCCTATTTTGTCATGCCCATTATGTGTCAGTTTCAACTAATTGTTCCTACTTTATTACCACTGCATTAGATGATGCTGCTGACTGGCTGAAATATAATTCCTCCCTTAATTGTTGATTTCGTTGATGTGCTGGTGGTCCTGATGGTTTGGCTGATTTGATTTGGATTTGAAACGACTCACGTTTCTGTGACTGATGGATCTAAAAGCTCTGCTTGGGTTTTTTCCTGCCTCGCTTTCATCTTCTGCAGCAACACGTGGCTCCGCCTCCCTCACGCTCCCCCTCTGTTTCAGTGCATGGCTGTCGTCCAGACTGTGCATGTGTGTGCACGTACATGTGCATGTGGAGCTGATATCTGATCGACCCTAGCTGACCCTCCTTTCCTTTAATAAAAGCACCTTTTCAGGCCGCGGCGCGTGTTGTTTCCTCTGAGAATGTGACGAGAGTTAGGGAGAGTTCTTCTTCAGTGGTGGAAAACGTAAAGCAGCAAAATCTGTTTCTGCAGGAGCGAGACTTCCTCAAACGATGGCCTTAACGATTAAAACGCCCTCGTCCTCTGTAACCTGGTCCCAGGCCACCTTTCAGAGGATCTTTTTATAAATAGTTGCACTTAAGAAACTCTCGGGAAAAGTTTTATTAATAATTAGTGATTTAGGAAACCTGAGAGCTTCAGTTTGTTTCTGCACTGAGCCGAAGTTTTAAATCTGTTTACCTCTTCATTAGAACTACGGAAAACTACAAATTTAACCATAAATCATCAGAGTACAGATCATTTGACCTTTTCCCCGTTAAATTCAAAATGTTATACAAAAAAAGGGCAATACTTTTTTCTTTTTTTTAAGAAAACCTGCAAGTTGAACATGAAACTACAAGTTTAACCAAAAAAAGTGGAAATTTGATGCGTAACTGCAAATTTATTGATGAAACAAAAAGCTACAAATTAACGCATAAATCATCAGTGTACAGATCATTTGACCCTTTTCCATTAAACTCAAAATTGTATTAAAAAAAATAGGAAATTAATTTTTTAAAAACCTGCAAAGTTACAGGAAATTGCAAGTTGAACGTGAATTGTGTGCAAAACTGGAAATTTAACAAGCAAACAGAAAGTTACAAGTGGCATGTTTTATGTAAAACTACAAATAAACAAGGAAAAAACATTTAACAGAAAAATACTAATATAATCTAAAAACTTTAAGAATTGATGTTCTGCTAATTCACCAGAAAACTGCAAACTTATCAGAGAACTGATAAATACCACATACTGTAGCCATTAGTATTAAACACAATGTTAGTGGTTCCCAAACTTTTACTGTTGCGTCCTCATTTGAAGAATAAAAAAACCAAAACATTTTTGGGCCCCTCCATCGCAACAAAATGGGTAAAGAAATGCTACCTTAATTGAAAGAGGTCAAAAATGTGATTCTTCTTCAGAATTCAACAAATAACATAACGTGCTATCACATATTATTAAACAGTAATAATAAAGTTCAAGTGCAATTAAATTTTTTTTAACTATTTTTCATGCTCAATGACCCTCCTAGGGGAAGTCTGGGAACCACTGGCTTAACTAACAGATCTGACTTCATTGTTGAATTTCGTCATTCTGAAGCTAGTTATTATTACATACTGTATATATTTATATATTCTTACTCAAAACTATCTAAAATATCGTCCTTGAACAAACATCCAAAGCGTCTTATTTGTTGGTTTTGGTGACAGACTGATGAAATTACTGTTAGGACCTTTGCTGTGGGAGTGTAAATAGATCCAAGCATTATAATAAGAGTATAATAATAATAATAATAATAATAGTCATAATAATAATAGCTTTGTGTGTCATCTTACCAAATCCAAAAAAAGAACAGAAGGCACTTATTGAGGCTTTGGTCTCTTTAGGAGGAGATTATTTAGTCTGTGGGCTATTTTTATAGAGGGGGTGGGGGGGTGCATGCCTGGACAGCAAAGAATGTACCAATGAGCTCATCTATAGTTAGATAGTCTATCAATCAGAGCTATAGATCCACGACGTAAAGGGGCGTGGTCAAAGTTTATCGAAAGAGAAAATTATGCAACGTGTGTCGGGAGGGTTTGGTCGAACTGCTCAGGTTTCAGGAAGCGGCCTCAAAGGGTGCTCCCCCCCACTCCTCCTCTTCCTCTGTCCATCACCTTCATCATCCTCACAGAGCGGGACAAAGGTTATGTAGATGGCAGTAATTCACCTGAAGGTGGATCATCAGACTGGGAAGTTACGGTTGTGCTAAAAAGTTTACCCTGAAAACAGTTTACATGTTCTCATAGAGGATGATGTTTGGGTGTAAACGCTAGAAAACCACTCGGTTGTATTTGCCTTTGGTCGGTAACCATGACGACAGTCTCCACTAATAAAAGTGTAACCAATTCCACCTAGAGCTGAACGACCAACGGAGAAATGACTGTGAAAGTCTCAGATTGTGAACGATGGTTTCAACTAGTGTTTTATTTTGAAAGGTCAGGACATTCATATCCTGGAAGATTTTCTGGTTGTGATTCTAAGACAAAAACATTTAACGTATCGGAGAAAACACAACTGGACACTTCATGTTAAGATGAAAGAGAACATGATCACCAGTGGAATCGTAACACCGACTGGTACGAGTGCTAAGCTAGCTTTAGCGCTGAATTTCAGACTGAAGGAGTTTGTCTGGAAAGATGAGAGTGTGTTGGAAGGTTTTAACATGTAAAAGTATGCGCTATTCTAACGTATCCAATTCTTCGTCGTAACCCTGAAGACGATGATATTTAGTCGTAGATGTCAGAGAAATGTCAGAAGTTTTTGTTTCTGAATGTGTTTGAATGAAATAACTGTTTTCAATAACTTTATTTAAATGTTACAGCTGGGTTTTTAAACTGGACAGCACAGCTGTATCTGGGACGTCTTAGCGTTTAGGAAAGCTAAGCTAGCGGGTCTAAAACTGAAGCTGTAGCTACAAACATCTGTGAACTCTGTGTGTGTCTTGTTCTGTTTCTGTTCAAAGATAAATCAGGAAAACTTGCGTTAGATGTTCTTCAACCAGCAGAAACACGTGGGCGTCCTCCCAACCAGCAGGAGGCGCTCCTCTTTCTCTCGAGGCTGTTTTTGTTTTGTTCTGTCAGGATTTTCTCGCTCAAAGACCTCGTTGGAGCCTGCTAATTAATTCATATTTGCAACAAAACCTCGTGAAGATTTCAAACCAGCAGTTTTAGAAACAAACCTTTCATTCATAAAACGAACACCTCGCTCTCTCTAACCTTCCACGCTTCACTGTGACTGCAGAGGCTGCTGGGAAACAAAAACGTAAGAATAAAGTAGTTCTGCAGACACTCAGGGGTCGACCCGTCCACTCGTAGTCTGGAGGATTCAGACCGGACGGTTCCAAAGACGGAGAATTGAAGAGATTTTAGTGAAGCCCCGTTTCAGATCAATACCAACACCGAAACTCTACAATTTAAAAAGCTCAAAGAAGAAATTGAAAAAGTTTTTACTTTCATCGCAACATCATACTGGTCTGAACTCTTAATTTGAAAAACCAAGTGTGACGTACGGACACCAACAGTAGTAAATTTATATTTTCTTATCATTTCATTATATTTATTTCTTTTTTTTTTTCATGAATTCACACTTTTATTTGTATTTTTCTTTTTTTCTATATTCTATATTCAATTATATTAAAAGAAAAAACGAATTTTTACATTAATATTAAATAATAAAACGTATTCCAAACTGAAATTGATTTAAACGTTTTTTTCATTTCTTAATAGAATATGTTTAATAATTATTTCTTTATAATTACATAATATTTCATTTATATTTAATTTTTTTTTATGAATTCACATTTGTATTGTTTTTTTATTTTTACTTTTTACATTTAAAATTAAAAAAATCAAAAATGCATTTTTAATTACATTAAATATTTCAAACCAAATTTAATTTTAAACTAATTTCGTCCAATCAGTGGGGAGGTAGGGGGTGGGGCATTGTTTTAAATGAGCCAATCAGAAGTCATCTCTGTGTGGGAAACTGAGATAAACTAAGAGCAGTTAAATAATCTATTAAACAGCCTGAAATAAATAAAGATATTTCTCACTAATGAGTTTTGCTTAATCTAACAATTAAAAGGACAAATTGGTATTTATCAAACAGGTGTGGGAGACTTTTCGCCTTTGATGGAAATGTTTGCGTGAAATCTTTCTCTACGTCCTGAGTCGGGGCTTCACTGTCACACGAAAGAGAAAAGATCTGCAGTAGAGCAATGATGATGATGATGATGATGATGATTTTAGGCCACACACTGTACCACAGCTTAGAGATCATTCCCTCATCATCATTCTTTTATATAAATACACACACACATTTATATAAATACAGTATATATATACGTTCAGGGTGACACTCAGAGTATCAGATTTTATTTAGAAGTTTATTCAGTTTATTCCACGGGCTTTTCTTCACCTTTAACCTCCATCTTTTTGCTCCAAGTTGAACCGTTTCATGACTTTAATCCCACGTTTGTTATTTTACGGATGTCCCGATGGATTTTTTTACTCCGTGTTAAGATTTGATATGAACACTTAATGTTGTATAGTAATTGTTCTTGTTTTTTTTACTTCTCTGTTGAGTAAAAAAAAAAAAAGAAAATAAAACAACTAAATAAATAAATAAAAAGTGAACCTTAATGCAATAAGTTGTGATTAATTAGAAATCTGAAACTCTCGCTCAGTCACAAATCAATAAAAAAAAAAACAACACCCAAGATAAAACTATGCATTCATTTTCAGAAACTGGTCACGAGATAACACAATCACCAGTCGAATCGTAACACCAACTGGTCTAAGCACTCAGATTGTCAGAAATCAGTCTCAAAATAACACGATCACCAGTCCAAATGTAACACCGACTGGTGCGAGCGCTCAGATTGTCAGGAACCAGTCGAATCAAAACAGAATCTGTCATTTTGATGATTGTGCGCATCAGTTCGCGCTGTTTGTTCATCACGCACACACACACTCACACACACAGTCTGCTATTAAGCCCAGGGGCTGGGTTACAACAAACCACGCCCACATTGCTTTAAAATGACAGAATATTAAGCTAAAAAATGGGAGACAATCCTTAACTGGCTATAGCTAGATTCGCGTGACGTCACACATCCGGGACATTTGACCTAGTAACACGCCCCGCCATTTTGAGGGGTGCCAACAACTACATAGTTACTACTACTGAAAGCGACACACAAGCTCTCACATTTCTCTACCTTTTTGAGCCCCCGTAGAACATTTATCATGCCTAAAACCTAAAAGGTGTGCTACTTTTAGATGCGGCAACCCCTCGCTGCAAGGCGAGGTATCGTTTTTGCTTGTTCCAAACAGAGTCGGAAAAACGATCGAATTGGGCACAAGCTTTGAGTAGAATCAACACTGACGGAACTTGATTTGAAATGACTTATATATGCGTCAATGGCAGTGAATGAGTTAAAAATAGCCATGGCTTTTAATCTTACCTCAAAAAAGATGTATGCCTCAAGCCTTGTTTTACGTTCGCATTTTCTCTTTTGTGAACACACCAGGAGTCTCAACCAGGTACTCGTAAATAGCTGGCCACTCCAGATCAGGCCACCCAGTTGGGTTGTCTTTCCACGAACCGTAAGGAATTTGGTACGGACAACACGCCAAACCGAGCAAGGACAACTTTTTTCATACTTCAGTCTTTCTGGAGGATCTAATCCCATTCTATATTCTTAAGACATGGCGTTTTCTTCACCAGAGTCGAGTGTCAGTTGCTAGCTTGTTTGTTGGTACCTCTCAAATGAGAGTTACTAGGCCAAGTGTCCCGGATGATGACGTCACCGCTAACGGTTCTATTTGCTCACAACTCCATAAATATGCATCCATTCACTGGAACTAGTCATGAGGTAACATGATCACCAAACAAAGTGTAACACTTTCAAACATTTGATCAAAGCTCATCTTTCTCCTAAAGACGGGACAAGGACAAGGGGACACATTTGGATGATGTTTTAATCAGCGTGTGTATCGGGTCATGTCACTCCGTCAGCGCACACACACACACACACACACACGTACACACACCCAGGGGGCCGGGACCATAACGATATAAATCAATGCGATGAACACAAATGTTTTTATGAAGCCGCCAACGTTGCTCTTTCACCAGCAAACTGAACTGAACTGCCTCATGGATTTGCATTACGTTACGTCTGATATCGGGACATCCTCCTCACATCTGTTTCTCTTTCTTTTCTTCTCCTTCATGTCTTTAAAAGCGACAATAAGCAACAGCAGGAATGATCTCTAGCTGTCCCACAGTGAGTCGATCCTCAGCATCACACACTGAGATGTTTTCAGGGTAACGCAGAGATCTGTTCAGTCCTTTAACCTCAGCGGTTCTTCTTCATTTCTTTAACGTCAAAACCAGGATAGGAAACAATATTCAGGATTCAATAAACGTGCTCTGTCTCATTTCTACTTTGATCTCCTCTCCACCACAGCTGGGCCCGTTACCCGATCCCCGGCTGGTCCCGAGCAGCCAGCAGCAGGTCGGGTCCAGACAATCAGCGTGTTTGTGTGTGAGTTTGGAGCCTTTGCTTTGACGGTGGGGGTTTCAGAGGCAGATATTTTTATGGGAATCATGTCGGGTCTATTTTATAAATATAAAATGTGCGACTTTAAACGACTTCTCATCGACTCGTCGTCTGTTTGTGTCTCAGCTCTCCAGACGACTGCGTCTCGCGCTGGAAGCTTTTCATTCTGGACGAATAAAAACTGAACACTAATGTGTGACTGTGTGTTTGATGGCTCTCCTCTCTGTGTAATTTACATGTTTCTTTCTTTTCTTTGGATCTGTGGTTCTCAACCTTGGGGACGCAAAACATGCCTATTGTTTGAACAATTAGAGACAATTTTTGCTTATTTTTCCCCTTTTTCTGCAACTCTACCAAACTTGCCATATTTTAACATTTTCATCACTTTTTCTTGCCATATTTTTGCTCCTTTTAATGTATTTTTGCTACATTACTCACATTTTTGCCACTTCTCCATCACATTTCAATGTCTTTTCTGCACATTTTTTCCACTTTCAAGACATTTTCAGCACTGATAAACCCTTTCCACCAATTTTCCACCTAATGTCACGTGTTGACCCATTATTGTCACTTTTAACCTTTTTTCACCATATTTCATGATTATTTTTTGCCAATTTAATCACAATCATCATTTGTCATGCCTATAATTTGCCAGTTTAAACTAATTGTCCTAATATTGACACTTTGAACCCTTTTTACCACTTTCTCTGTCAGTTTTTGCCCACTCTAATTTGCAAATTTTAACCAATTTCTGTGGTTTTTAAAATCCCATTTCACCACCTTTTCCACAATTTTTGGTCAATTTTAACCCACTTTATTTCTGATTAAAACAAGGATTTTCATCTTTAGGATGACTATATACTAGGGTGGCATATATATGCTTTTATTTGAGTTGAACCCAAAGTAAATATGTAAAGTTAAAGCACAGTTATTTTTCAAACTGAATTTCTTTTGTCATTTTTCTTTCCAAAAATATCTTCCCATATTGTTATCGAGATCCCAGTATCGTATATTGTCCCACCTCTAATATTTAAGAATTACAGTGATTTAATAGTCTTAATTCATTTGTTTTTTTTCCCGATTGTTGTCATTTCTAATAAATATTCCATATTCAGTTATACTCATAAGGTAAAGAAAGTAGAGTCAGATAGATAGAATTAGTTTTAGGGATCGTGAATGTATTTGATTTTTTATTTAATTATTCATTTTGTTTTCCATTCTCAGGTCAAAAACTTGTTGAAATTCCTCCTTTTTTATGGAATGCTTAAATTTTCTCAGTCTGGCCAGTTTGAAATGTTTCTGCTGCTAAAGTGAAGTGAGTCCAACAATGCTGTATCCACCCAACCTGGCAACCCTGGTCAGAGACCCCTCTCAGATGAGACACAGACGACCTTCTGTAAAGGTCAGAGGTCAGTGACAGTAACACTGTTGCACTTCTCTCTGCTCGGCTGTTGTTCAGGCTGTGATCTCATAAAGGAAGCTTTTCACCGACCAATCCCTATCTGGCTCCTCCCCCCTCCCCTTCTCTAATGTGTATGTGTCTCACACATGCACACACACGTGCACACACAGCGTACACACTCTGTGCATGCTTGGTCATAGAAGGAATGTTCCACTCTGCAACAGGAACATTACAGCCAGCTGCTGTTAGTTTAACATTCAAAGACGCCCACATAGATCTAGATCTACATACATAGATCGATTATATCTAGATCTATACACACATAAATTCACGCATTTATGAATGTGTGGCAGAGCAGGAACGCACCTGAAAAAGTTCCCGTTAGTACCTGACTGTGTATTTAATTTGTCTCGCCATCTATTAATTGTCAACCTTGGGGTCAGGACCCCATTTGGCATTGCAAGACACTGGGAGGGGGTCCCCAGATGCCTTCAAGAAACTAAAAAATATTTGTTCTACATGACTCCCATTTCAGACACTTCAGACACGTTTTTTTCTTCTTTCAAGACTTTTTCAGCATTATTGTCCCTTTTAACCTCTTTCCACCATATTTCATGCTTATTTTTTGCCAATTTAGCCACATTCTTCATTTGTCATAACCGTTATTTGCCAGTTCAAACTAATTGACTTTAAACTCAGATTCTGACTTTAAACTTTAAAAAATAAATATCGGACCTCTTTTTTTTTCTGTTTTTTATTCAGTGGTTCTAATCTAAAAAACAGATAATCTCACTTTAAAAGAAACAGAATGTGACTCACTGTTGGTTTTGTGTTCATGGTTTGCTGCTATTGTTCACGTTATATCCTGTTTAGTTGAGTCTGAATATGTTTTGTGGAAATGGCGTCCGCACAGACTGTCAGACGACACCCACTGTGTGTCTGTGTGAGTTAGTGTGTTTTTGTGTGCTTGTTAATGCGTGTCAGTGTGTGTTAATGCAGAGCAAAGACGGTGTGTTCCTTTCTCTCAGCGAGGACCTGAGGCTGCATGGATTATCATGGCCATGGCCATGTGCTGTGTGTACATTACAGGCCTGTTATATAAGAGCCCCTCCCCCTCCCCATGCTCTGTCCATACATTCCCCTGCTGTAGGTCAGCTGAGGACTGGGAACACTGGCCTCAAACGGCCTCCAGCATGGAAAACATATACATCATCATGGAGGCTTGCAGCAGCAGAGAAAGACGGAGGAACGCTTTTCATCAACATTGGCTGGATTCCTGGAAGTGTGCGGAAAAGGACAGAGAGAGAGAAAACAAACAGACTCAGAGCTTTACGTCTAGAAGAAAAGGTACACGTTGTTCATCTACAACATCTAAACACAGGAAAATCCAGGGGAAAGATCCTCTACTCTCCTCAACCCTCTTACCATAAATACACAATCACTATGAGAGGAATATGAAACAGCCTCAGCACAGACTGTCAAGAAGTTAGCCACAGTTTTTGTCTTAATATTAAAATATACACAAAACAGCATAAAAAAACCTAAAATGGACACAAAAAACTGTAATAATACAATAAAAACAACTTTTTCTCTCCCGATATTAATCAAATATGACATCAACATGAATGAAATGCACTTTTATGACGTCATTTTGGACCCATTTGTTAACAACCAATGATTTACACACATTTTAACCTTAAACAAGAGTATTCTATACCTTTGTGTATATTTGTGATTGTTGTGTGTATTTGTTGTCTTTCAGTGACTGGAGTCATTCTGTATATTTTTTTCACATTTGAAGTCTTCTTTTTCAAAGTCTTTTTGTTTATTTTTGTTGTTGTTTATTCTATTTTTCTTATTATTTTTGTGATCATCTTGCATGTTTGTTGTCCTGTTGTGTATTTTTTCTGTATTTTTGGTTCTTTTTGGAGCTTTTTTTTTACTTTGGAGGGGCTGCACAACAAGACACTGGGGACCACATGTGGCCCCCGTGCCTTCAGTTGCCTATGTGTGATTAACTCTGGTGATAGTGTTAGATTTCAATCCAGTCTGCCAAATTGTAAGGATTTTTCCACGTGTTTTTCTAACCTCCATGCTAAGCTAAGCTAAGTCTGTTTCCATAATGAAGTCCATTCCCCATCATGGAGTCCCAGCCTCGTCTGAGCGTCTCCAGGCTCACATATGGCTGTAATGTCCCTACATCCACATACTTCTGCGTGTGTTTTTGAACATATTTAAACTTTTGACAGCTCGGTTATGGTAAATATGCATTTTTGCGCGCTGAGATGTGTCCCTGAAGACGGACGCTAAATAAGATCCAGATTGTGTTTGGAGCTGAGACGTTTGAAAGCTCATTGGGGATTTCAGCGGGTGAAACGGCCTCTGCACAGATTTCATTAATATCTAAGTCTGTGTGTTTTAAATGGGCTTTAAAAAGGCAGTGGCTGGATGTCAGACACACAACATTCCTTAGAATAACTCCACAGTAAATAATTAGTGATTATGGGCGGGTTATGAGGATTGGATTTAATAAGCAGATTAGAGGAGGGGGCGGGGGCAGAGACACCTACTGAGGGAAATGTGTAGAGTAAACAGTGTGTGTGTGTGTGTGTGTGTGTGTGTGTGTGTGTGTGTGTGTGTGTGTGTGTGTGGGTCAGACCAGGACAAGGTGAGGAAGGACGTCACCTATGTGGGTTTAAATATCTCCCAGAATAAATACGTTAGCATTGAGCTAACAGCATTTAAAGTAGCCAGGATTTACTGTCCCACTTCTCTCCCCCCTACCCCCGCCCCCTCCCTTCCACCACCACAAGGAAACTCTTCCAGGAACCCAGGAGGGATAAACTTGTTGGTGAGTGAGAAGCTGTAAATCAGGAGCTCTCGTGCAAAAGAAAAAGTCCCAGCAGGAGACGGAGAGTATGTCCTGGTGACTGAGTGGTTCTCGCTGAGCTAACGACTCCTGAATTATCTGTTAGCATAACATAACGGCTTCATCCCTTCTGACGGCTCCCACAAACTGACAATTCATGCAAATGTGTTGGATGGGCGTGAACCGGTTAATGCATTCCTAATGGAGCCTGAACCCCCAAAATAAAGGTCCCAGAGACCAGGGACCCCCACTGTGCCTGAAGGTGGTTGAACACAAACATGGACATTGAAGAACAGTCGTGTGGAGACAGGGCCATGTATGAGGGGGAATAAAGGGGAGAGATTTTTGGAACCCATCCATAAAGTCAGAAAAATGAAGGTCTATTGTTTTATGAATCTGTGATAACCACATTTATTTATTCAGATGAATAATATCCACTGTTATCTAGGAAGTTTACTATTATTTGGGCCATAGTATACAGTGATCTTGAAGATGGAAATCCTTGTTTAAATCAGAAATAAAAGAGGTTAAAAGTAAAACAAATATGGTGGTGAAATGGGATTTTAAAATCCACAGAAATTGGTTAAAATTTGCAAATTAGAGTGAGCAAAAACAGACAGAAATAGTGGCAAAAAGGTTTCAAAATGTCAATATTGGAACAATTAGTTTAAACTGGCAAATAATAGGCATGACAAATTGTTAATGTGGTTAAATTGGCCAAAATAACCATGAAATATGGTGAAAAGAGGTTAAAAGTGACAATAATGGGTCAACTGAACATACACTACCGGTCAAAAGTTTTAGAACACCACACTTTTTCAATTTTTTACTGAAAATTATTCAGTTTATTGTGTCATTGCACTCTGAAATGAAAGCATATAGAAAAAATAAGCAATTTGAGTTGAAAAAGAAAGCATGGAATCCATGAACAATGCTGTTGTAAGTAACCAAGAAAAGTTGGAACACCTGTAGGAATGAGTAGCACCAGCTTTCAAGGCTGATTCAGAACAGCTTTAAATCATTAACCCACTTTGTGTTCCCTGAAAAACGCCTATTTGTATAATTGTGAAATGTACATTATTTTTCAGTTTTGGGTAACAAAGCTTTTTTTTAACCTCAGGCTGTTCAGTACTTACCTTTGTACCATTTCAAGCTATTCATTGGACTTACATGACTTGAATTGCAATAAATAACTGGAAAAATTAAGGTGTTATAAAACTTTTGACCAGTAGTGTATGTGACATTAGGTGGAAACGGGTTTATAAGAGAGGAAAATATCTTGAAAGTGGAAAAAAATGCATTGACATTTGATGGAGTGTAATGTAGCAAAAATGCATTAAAAGGAGCAGAAATATGGCAAGAAAAAGTAATGAAAATGGGTTAAAATATGGCAAGTTTGGAAAAATTGCAGCTTTTTTTTTTTTTTTAAATAAACAAAAATGGGCTCAAATTGTTAACAGAAAAAAATTAAATCTCTCCTCCCAGTTTCTTGCAACCCCAAATGGGGTCCCGACCACAAGGTTCAGAACCCCTGCCCTAATAGACTGGGCTTTGTGAATGGGATCACTGGGATGAAAGACAAAACGTCCTCTCCAAACTCTAAAGTGTCCCTCAGTGCTTTTCTGATGCTTCAATCACACCAGGAGCAATAAAAGACGTCCACATTTGGACTAAAGGCCTTAATTTACTGCTCTCGTTTGGCAAAATGTCACCGGCCTGCATTAACATTCCCTCCACACGGCCCCTGCGCTTGCAGCGACATCACTAATGCAAACTCTGCGTCACACAGTGCAACATTCAATGAAACTTTCACCACTTTGTGTCAGCGGGAGAAAAAACAGAAAAAAAACCAGCCCCCACTTAGCGCTGAAGCATGTCCTATAGCTCCAGCACTCTCCTTGACCTTGTGCACGAGGAGAGAAACCACAAGGCAGCACTTAGTGCGAGACGGCTGTGGAATACAGAGAGCATCCAGTTTGGGGCCGAAAGCTGTAAAAGGTCCACCAGGATGACATTTATATGGAGACCGTCACTTTAGAACGGCTCAGTTCATCGAAAACTTTGGCTCCAATGTGTCCTTGACCCCCTTATATCATCACAAGCACCTCTTTTATTTTATATTCTGTTTAAGGAGTAGAAAAATTCTAATTTTAAATTAAAAAACTTTGAGATCGGTAAAAGGAAGTAATCATATTTAAAGTGTAACTAAACCCCCTGGTTTTTGCTGACCTGCCACTAAGTTATTTTCTTTAAAAGTCCTTTATTTATGGCATTCATTCTCAAGTCGTGGATAGGTGTTGTGACAAAATTTGTGACCGGACAGAATGGTATACTGGAGCGTCAGCCGTGCACTGTTTAAAGCACCTGGTCTCACCCCGGGACCCACATTTTATCACGGTAATTAAATCGCGACCCACTTTTTTAGGCCGAGCTACCGAACTCAAAACGCCACTCACTTTGTTGTTCTTCTTCTTCTCTGTATTCTTCTTGTTGTTATTGTATTGTTATTGTACATTGTTACTCCTCTGTTATTCAACGGATCGGGCTGAAATTTGTTAGGTATTGATGTTTACGACGGTTGGTGGTACCGAATCATTTGCACATACCAATATATACAGTAAATGGGGCCCATTACCCCGTACGTGTCACGGGGGCCACATTTTTTCAAATGACTACTCCTCTATTAGTTCTCTTTGGAATGGAATGCAGTTTGGTATGAATACATAGCCCTTTTTTTTTAAATAGGGCCTGGGGGCCCACCCCCCCATTTCCAGTAATTTTAAGATTTATGGTAACATAGTCGTGTGATATATCGTTTCAAAGGTAATTCAACATAGATTACAATTATGCGTTGCATAATTTGATTAGCTGCAATTTCCATTAAAGTTGTTTTGTCATTTATTTGTGAGTCAAATATTGCGACAGTTGGTGGCACCGAATTATTGACACATACCAATATATGAATGGGGCCCATTACTCCGTATGTGCCACGTGGGGAACCAGGGACTGAATTCTCGGGAACGTGATATGTGCTATTCGACACGAAAACGTTCTGTGGGCCCAGCCGTAGTTCATCCGAACTTTTAATTCAACCAACAAAAATTTAGTTTTTCAAAAATAGCTGTTGAAAACACACATGTATAATCTTTTGTAAAACGTAAATCTATATAATTTCCTGTGCAACATGCATTTCACAGCATGCCTGTCAGAAGAAAAGTTTCTTTCAAAATAATAGACAAGTCCAGCATGAGAGACATTAAGTATTTATTTATTTTGGACCGGAAAAAATAAATAATTAAATTTGGACCGGCTGTCCGCGACTCACCCAGTACAGGTCTGCGACCCACTTTTGGGTTCCGACCCAACAGTTGAGAATTACTGCTTTAAACATGCACGACTGAAACTCAGGAACCACCACTTTGTCCGGTCATAGATTTTGTCACAACATCTATCCATGAGCATAAATGGCGGGCACCGTCTCTCATGGACAAGGACTTTTAAAGAAAATAACTCAACTAAACCTCTAGTTTTATTAATGATATTTGATTGACATTAAAATTAAAATTCATTTACTTTTTAAGCAATGAGAAAAAGTTACATTTCAAGGGAATTTGAGGCACTAAAATACAAATGCAGACTTTCCATCAAGGTTACATAACTGCACTTCATACAAGAACAATGTTAGAGGAAACTAAATATCAGCACATGTGTAAATAATGACTTAAGTGATTAACACAATTTAAATGCAAACATCATATTTTAAACACATACTTCAAATATTACCATGAATGAATCTGAGGCAGTATAGACTATAGCCTCTGGTTATATAAACTGACATTAATGTCTATGTTTTCTTGTATTTAGATGTTATGGTTTCATTCCAAGAGATCAGTTACTCTGCAGATAAACACAACGACTGCTTCTGTCTGATTTATTCGCTCACTTTCTCTAACATGGAGGATTTCTACAGCAGCCAAAACCTGAATGACAAATAGATCTGTTTTAGTAGCAGAGGGTTCCACATGTGGAGGTTTTCTGAGAGGAAAGAAGGCGTGTTGGCTTCATCTGAGCGGGAGGGACTCAGGCGCCATCTTGTGGCGGGAAGAGAATCGGCGCGAAACACGTGTTTGTGTCAAAACACGAAAAGTAAAGTCTGCCAGTCTCTCTTTAAACGGTCTAAGAAAGAAAAAAAAAATCACGAGTTTTGAGTTACTGCTCCGTGTTTATTCAGTTATGGCCAATTTAGTGAGGGAGGTAAGTGTAGATTTTTGCTTGTCCTTGTTTTTCTTCCATTTTCAGCTTCCAATATCTCAGGTACTACAACATATAGGAAACTGAAATTTGGCCTAGTTTTACAGCTGCACCCACTCTGTCAGAATACACAAAAATATCTGCTATACATCATATCTGGTGGACAAGCCAGCTCCTCAAAACAGTAAAAAAGTTACTGTGTTTGGGTATAACATATGTATTTATCAGTTTTGAGCTATGTACATAGACTGTTCACATCACTACAGATTAGTCACATATATGCATTGGTTCTTGTAAGACAAGCTCTGGAAATCTGAAAAAAAAAAAAAAAATGGTCCCATAACTGCATGTGGGAATGTAAGAAAAATCTGATCTGTTTTAATTTATAGTATAAAGATTACTCTTTTTTATTTTGGACTTAAACTTTGGGTTACTTCACCACTCCTGAATATTGAAAATCCTTAACACAAAGCCATTGGAGCTTGGCTCTATGTCTGATAATCATTTATTGTTTGTTATTTTTTCACTAGTAACATAAAACATATAAAAACCCTTGCATCAAAAAAACATTTGTTTTTGAAAACACAATATCAAAAATGAACAAAATTGTCATTTTCTACTTTTTTCAGTACTTATTTAGTGGCCAGAAGTAGTTTCTTGCTCTGAAATGGGGGAAACATTTTTAAAAATTAGAAGGCAGAAGCTGGGACTCCAGTACTGGGCCAGACTAGTAGGACTACAGCATAATTCTGTGGCCAAGTGCATTTTATAGGACTGCTGCAGTTTGTAAAGAGGGGGGTTTAGATCTATCTGTCAGTTGGCTAGTAAGGTGAGCTTGGAGAATGGAAGTATTGCTGCATCAGCGTGGTCCCCTGTTCCATTATGACTTTTTCCAGAAGCAGAGGTCCAATTGGACCTGCTGGGCCTGGACAAGAGTTGTGTTAGTGGTCAAGTAAATGGGTTTGTGGTTCTTAATAAGGAAACTTCTTATCACATTTTCAAAGATGGGTCTGAGGATCCGAGCTCAGGAAAAGCTGGTTTTGGAGTCTACATTATGAATTATGAAATTGGGAAAAGTATGTGATGATGTATCTGTGTTCACTACTGAGCTGTTAGCCTTTTGGTGATGGGCTTTAGATTGGGATTGAGCGAAATAAACTTGAGATGTCGTATATTTATTCTGGTCCTATGGCTGCCTTACAGGCAATTTCTGACGGTCCCTCTGGGGCTAGGGCAGATATTGTGCTGGAGGTTTTGTGTTGCCTTTGCCGGATAGCGTTAATGGGGTCTGGTATTGGTTTTTCCTGGATCCCATCTCATTCAGGTATTGTGGGGAATGAAACTGCTGATAAGCTAGTAGCTAAGGAGGCTCTTCTCAAGATGGAAATTGATTATATGGTCTGTTTGGGGAAGACTGAGTGTGTCAGTATTTTTAAAACTACTATGTATCAACAATGGCAAAGAGTGTGAGAATGAGACTAGAGGGAGACACTATTTTAATTGTCAACCTCTTGTGCAGGGCCGTAAACTCCTGTGGTCAACCTGCCGATCAAGCTAAAATAACCAGATTAAGAGTGGGGCATTGTGGGCTTGCTGCATATTTAAATAAAGGAAGTGTCCATTGATACGGAAATGTATCAATAGCTCCCGGGACTATGGGTATGTCATAGTCCGTTTTCCCCGGACCTTTTCTACATAAGCGTAATGTGCGTGTGTTTTCACTGTCAGGATGGCCAAGTGGTTGAGCCTGACTCAAGAATTCTTCCTTCCGCTGCCATGGGTTCGAATCCCGCTTTTGTCATATATATATATATTTAAAAATACATATACAAAAAAAACAAAACATTTTAGGGTATTTCCTGGGTCAGGATTAGCGGGCTAGCCAATGAGTGGCGCTCCGTATGAATAGACTACCAGTCTATTAATACGTTTCTGTATCTATAGCCACGGCATTAAATAAAATGAACAAGCATTCAGATAGGCTATGTCAGTGTGGTCAGCTTGAGACTATTTCACGTTTTACTGTCCTGTTTCCGTTACTCTATTGAAAAAGGAATGCTATTTAAAGAACTTTCAACCCTTGGGCTTACAGTGTTTTCAATAAAATCGATGTTTAATAGATCGTGATTAATAGATAAGGCTAGTACAGTGTATAAGGTGAGCTAACTTTCCGCCAACCTCTATTCGAGAATCTAAAGTGGAGTGATTCTATTGAACAGAAGAGGGCAGCATTTTTAGTGTACAGCCTGCCGGAAACCATTAGAAGAAGAAGAAGAAGAAGTAGTTTCCTGTTCCGCCGTTAGGTGGCAATGTGGGGACCACCTGCGGGAAGAAAACCACAGAAGAAGAGTCGTCACCACTTCGTCTCACTAAAGCGTCAACAATCAGGGAAACAAACCAAAAGTGGTGAACCATGGCGGACGGAGGAGTGGATGAGCTTTCTCAGCTGGAATATTTGTCTCTTGTATCCAAAGTGTGCACGGAGCTCGACAACCACCTGGGCATCAGCGACAAAGACCTCGGTGAGTGTTAGTGTAGCATTCAGTTAGCAGCTGCTGAGCTAATGCTAACACGCTGGAGTCGTCAAAAAAAAAAGGCTAAACTTAGATTTGTTACATAATCAAAGCGTCTAGAAATGTAGTTAATTTCGTTAAAGCAGCTGTAAAATGAAACATAAGCGTTATTGCTATAGTTTTGTCTCGATTTTTAGTGTTAACTTTGTGCTAATGATGCTAACCGTCGTCGTTCACCTGTCGTTTGTTCACAGCTGAGTTTGTCATCAGCCTCGCAGAGAAACAACCTGCCTTTGATGGATTTAAAGCTCTGCTGGTACAGAATGGGGCGGAATTCACCGTAAGTTCATTTCAGCTGGTTAAAAACCATCATAACCGCTGATAGCACTGAGTTGATTCTTCTGGACGTGTTGTTTATGTGTTGGTTGTTGTTTATCTGCAGGATTCTCTCATCAGTAACTTACTCAGACTCATTCAGACCATGAGGCCTTCCTCCAAGGCATCAACCAGTAAAGGTAAGAGCTTACACTCAAACTTAAACCTTCATTGTCCTCGAATAATTCCCTGTGATATAAAACATGTATTTTACTGTTAGGAAAAGCAATAGTTTAATACTTCACTCACTTCCATCTCTTCAGTTTTAAAGCATGTGAAACTGCAGCATCATCAGACTAACATGAAATGTCACCAGAAAGGACGAAATATGTTAAATCGTACATGCACATAACATACATTTAAAACATGCTTAATGTAAATTCAACTAAATATGTGCAGATTTATTTTCATAAAAAAGTACTATTTTGAAGGATATTCTACCTTAAAATACAATCAGCGTGGAGCAGACATGTTGGGCAAATGTTATGCGAAGTTATTGGCCGTGTTGTTAACGTACTACTCATTCTAACGTACTAGTCATACTAACGTACTACTCATACTAAGTTTGTATATTTATTTTTGCCATTTAGAGTCAACAGTTTAACTATTCCTTTTTTTTTTATCTTGTGACTTTTTGAATATATGGACAAATGTACAAACTGTAAATATGTTTCTAGCTGTCACCTGAAGTGTCTTTTTGGAGTAATTTCATATATTTCTGGAATTTTTTTTTGCTTATGGGAATCAAATGGATTTTTGACTTTTTTTTTATCGCTGTTACAGTTGAACTGGTCATCGTGTTAACTTGTGGATGGTTTTAAACATATATGGACAGATGAGTGCACATCTGTCATCTGAAGCGTGTTTTTAGTGTCATGTGACTGAACAAGCATCAGTCACCGTTTACGACGATGACCAGTTGAAGTAGTACACCGACAGGTTATGTGCTCTAAGGGTGAGTCTCACACTGACTGATAATCAATAATATTTCTTCCTTTCAGTGTGTGAGGAGTCGACCAAACCAAGGTCTGAGAAGGATCGACTGAAGGAGATGTTTCCTGCTCTGTGTCGGGCCAACGAACCTGCTCCCAAGGTGTGTTCATTTTTTTGTTTTACCCAGATTTGCAACTTCCTCCACCTTCAGCTGCTGCATTCTGGGAAGTCTTCAGGCAAAAATTAGAGATTCAATCCTTCTCATCACCACAATAAACAATATTTTAAAAATTGTTAAACAAAGAACACGTACTCGTGCTCATTGGTATAGTTTCCAGTCTTCATGCGTCAGATTTAATTAAGATCAAGCAGCAAACAGTCAGATTAGAATAAGTAACATTTCCCATGTGAGAACATCTGTTGGACAGCTTCAGTGTAACTGTTAGTGATGGTGTAGCTGCTTCATTATCATTCAGTCTGTGTTAACCTTTGACAACTGCCACATGCTCCATAAACACTCGAGAAACTCCCCAAAGAATTCAACTCATCTCAGGACATTTAAACCCTCACAAAAAACATTTGAGTCCAATAATTCATCATCATCATCATCATCAAAATGACTGCAAAAAAAACAATGAGCACACAAACACTGTAAAGGACACACATTATTAGTGCTCAAAATTATAGTAATATTACACGGAGGAGTACAAAAATACACAAAACAACAAAAACATGACAAAATGACTCCAAAACCACAACGCACACCCAGAAAATGACTCCAATAATACACACGTACACACACACAAACACATGCGCGCGCGCACACACACACACACACACACACACACACACAATAAAGGACACAAAAAAGTAGCAATTAAAAAATTACTCCAAAAAGAAGGCAAAAGCGCCAGAAATACTACAAGTGTTGACTGGAAAAAATAAACATTAAAGATTCACTGAAAACCAATAAAATGACACAAAAACACACAAAGAACAAGAAAAACACAGTGACAAAACATTACGGCAGTACGACAATTAGTAGATATGAAAACAGAGGAAATACACACGTGTGAGAAATATAAACCCCTGCACCAAAACAATTTACATTTTTAATTAATAATGTTAACTTTTGTGGAAAAAAATCGAGTTTGTTTTTTTTTTTAAAGTAAAAAACAAGAATAAATTAACGAATGATCATTGACTGTGTGTGTTGTTTCCAGCTGCTGGATGAAGACGATGTGAAAGTAGCGGCTGACGCGATGAAGGAGCTGGAGATGTTTCTGCCCAGTGTGAGCGGCACAGAGTCCAAAGTCAGTAAGAACAGGTGAGATGACCAACAGCGCCCCCTGCTGGCTGAGAGCTCAGGCTACAACATTATTCACAGATATTCCACAAAATGAATGTCTCTGCTTTAGTTTAGAGTATCTCTGTTCTTTTTTTTCCCCTTTAGTTTGGAGAAAAGGAGACATAGAAGTCGCAGCAGAAGCAGAAGCAGAGACAGGGACAGAAGGAGGCGCCATCGTTCCCGCTCTCGCTCCAGGTCCAGATCCAGAGAGCGGCACAGGGACAGGGGCCGAGATAGAGACCACGACCGCGGGAAACGTACGCAGAAGTCGAGTCGCTGGTCGGACCGCTCCCCGAGTCCCAGGAAAGAGGCAGAGTCTGATCGCTGGAAGGACAAACACGTGGACCGTCCTCCACCTGAGGAGCCGTCAGTGGGAGACATTTATAATGGGAAGGTGACCAGCATCATGCAGTTTGGATGCTTCGTTCAACTGGAGGGACTGAGGTCAGTCACTGGGACAACACACATCCATCATCATCCCACCTCTCCGGCTGTACCTCTGATCTTTGCTCTCTGGTCCCTCAGGAAACGTTGGGAGGGTCTGGTCCACATCTCTGAGCTGCGCAGAGAAGGACGGGTGGCCAACGTGGGCGACGTGGTCAGCAAAGGTCAAAGAGTCAAGGTTAAAGTGCTTTCCTTCACCGGCTCCAAGACCAGCCTCAGCATGAAGGTGAGGGACCACGGGCTCAACATTTTAACATTCATACACCACATTACTGAAGGTTTAAAACAGGCTTTAAATGTAGAGTCATGAGACAAACAGACTGAATTGATCATATTGTGTATGAAATTCTGTAGTAAAATGAGCTGCAAATGAAAAAACCCTCAAAATGATCTGATTGTGTTCTCTCGTTTGTCAGGATGTGGACCAGGAGACCGGGGAGGACATGAACCCCAACAGGAGGAGAAACGTGGGCCCTGATGGAGGAGAGGAAACCTCCATGAGGAACCCCGACCGGCCCAGCAACCTGAACTTAGGCCACGCCCCCGAGCTGGAGCAGGACGACACGTTGGAGCGCAAACGACTCACCAAGATCTCTGACCCTGAGAAGTGGGAGATCAAGCAGGTAGGAGACGATGATAATGATGATGATGGCTCCTGTTCTCCTGCTGGATTCATGCTTATGTTCCTTCGTAGATGATTGCCGCCAACGTTCTGTCCAAAGAGGAGTTCCCAGACTTTGACGATGAGACGGGAATCCTCCCTAAAGTGGACGATGAAGAAGGTGAGAAGGTGTGAGTTCTGCTGCTCCGTGAATTCAGTTCTGAAGGTGTTTTTTTTCTGCTCGCAGACGAAGATCTGGAGATCGAGCTGGTGGAGGAGGAGCCTCCGTTTCTACGTGGACACACCAAGCAGAGCATGGACATGAGCCCCGTCAAGATCGTCAAGGTACACTAACGCTTATCTGCTTCGTTATTAGTCACTGGAAGGAACGGCACTAAGATGACACAAAAAACTATTCTTCATTTGTGTGATGCTTAGACTCCTGCTGTTAACTACCACTTCCTGTTTGCAGAACCCTGACGGCTCACTGTCCCAGGCCGCCATGATGCAGAGCGCACTCGCCAAGGAGAGGCGTGAGCTGAAGCAGGCGGCGCGCGAGGCAGAGATGGACTCCATCCCCACTGGGCTCAACAAACACTGGGTGGATCCACTACCAGACGGTGAGGCTTCATACCACCTTGAAACCACACAATACAAAAAATGATGACACACAAAAACAACAAAATGACACTAAAAAGCTCTTGTGTTTGCAGGCTGCTGGTTAGCTCTTACATGGCATGATTCGTGTTGTTTGATGGTTAATATTTCTGTCACTAAGTCCTCTCAACTCTTCTCCATCCCAGTGGACGGGAGGCAAATTGCCGCTAACATGCGAGGCATCGGGATGGTGCCACACGACATCCCAGACTGGAAGAAGCACGCCTTCGGAGGAAACAAGGCGTCGTACGGAAAGAAGACGCAGCTCTCCATCCTGGAGCAGAGAGAGAGTCTCCCCATCTACAAACTGAAGGAGCAGCTCATTCAGGTTCCACACCCTCCCCAAGTTTACTGTCTTTTATTATTATTATTTATTTATTATTACTATTTGATTATTATTTGCTATTATTATTAGGTTTAAAAAAAGGTTTTTATTAGTATTTTCATTTTTATTAGTATTTTAGTATTAGTTTTATTTAATTTTTAAAATTTTTACATTTATTATTACTATTATTTTGTTATTATTTTTTAATTATAATACCAAGATTTAATTTGAATTTTTTGTTGTCGTTTAGTTTTATAACCTTTATTTTAGCAGGAAAACCAGTTATGCCCTAAGTCAGGGGTTCTAAACTGGTCTCACCCTGGGACCCACGTTTTGCCACCGTCATTAAATCGCGACCCACTTTTTTTTTTTTTTTAGAATTCAATCACCCAAATTTAGGTTTTTAAAAATAGCTGTTGAAAACACACACACACACACATATGTACACTTTAAAACATGAATCTATATATTTTCCCGTGCATCATGCATTTCACAGCATGTCTATCAAAAGAAAAGTTTCTTTCAAAATAAAAGACAAGTCCAACATGAGAGTCATTAAGTATTTATTTTTGACCAGCTGTCCGCGACCCACCCAGTACAGATTCGTGACCCACTTTTGGGTCCCGACCCACCAGTTGAGAATCACTGCCCTAAGTCATGCATAAGTGTTGCATAGAAATTTGTGACTTAACAAAATGGTGATCAGCCACACTCAGTGGTAAATTTACTAAATTATTTATATTTTTGTTTTTAAAAAACAATATAAAATCATAATTTTTGTCCTTTTTTATACTGCAGATAGAAAACAGAGACAAATATGATAAAATACTGTTAATTTCTATCAATTGAAATTAATATTTTTGAGTATTTAATTGTGAAAATGGTAGAAAAACTTTTGAATTAAGTTCAAAAACAGAAACTTACATGATTTATTTGAGCGAGTGATGTTTGTGTCTCAGTGTGTAACCGCTGCTTTAACCTCTCGCCTTCACAGGCCGTCCATGATAACCAGATCCTGATCGTGATCGGTGAGACGGGCTCTGGTAAAACTACTCAGATTACTCAGTACTTGGCGGAGGCCGGATACACCGCCAGAGGAAAGATCGGCTGTACGCAGCCTCGTCGTGTGGCCGCCATGTCGGTCGCTAAGAGAGTGTCAGAAGAGTACGGCTGCTGTCTGGGACAGGAGGTGAGACAATAACACACAATGAATCTGTACTCACACTTTGGATTGTTTTTCATCCATAACAGCCGTTTTAACCACACATGGAAACATGACGACGTACAAAATGACTCATGTGACATGTGATGGAAAAATACATGAAGGGAAACAAAAATGCTAGAAAACTAGATAAAATGAGGACGAAATTACATATAAAAACACAACGAAACATCAAAAATACAAAAAAATTGTTTAAAAACACAACAAAAATGCATTAAACAGCAAAACAACAAAATACACTAAATGACTTCCAAAAATACACAAAGTAATAGAAAATTACACAAAGGGACAACAAAAATACACAGAAACAACACAACACAAAATGACAACAAAACTACATCGATATTTCTCTAAAAACATGCTTAGCAAAAACACACTAAATTACTTCAGAAACATATATACTAGAAAAATATTTAAAAAAAAAAAACAAAGAAAATACACAGTAAAACGTCAACAAAATGTCATCAAAAATACAAAAAACTCTAACAACATGCATTACAAAGAAGCATAAAACAACAAAATCACACAAAAATACACAACATGAGAATAAAGACATATGAACTCAATGCTCGGATTGTTTGATATTTTAATGCTGACATGAATGTTGATCATGTGACCCTCAGATCAGATACAGTAGATGAACATGGTAATTAATGTCCTGTTGGTCCTCTAGGTGGGGTACACCATCCGTTTCGAGGACTGCACCAGCCCAGAAACGGCCATCAAGTACATGACTGACGGGATGTTACTGAGGGAGTGTCTGATCGACTCTGAGCTGGGACAGTACGCCATCATCATGTTGGACGAAGCTCACGAGAGAACCATCCACACAGACGTCCTGTTCGGTCTGCTCAAGAAGGTAATGCTCCGTTAGCGCACGTCCAGGGACAGGATGGAGGAGGTGGTCTTTAAAAACCATGTCACTGCGCCTCCATCCCATTAACGCACTCTGGGTGGAGCGGCCCTGAAATGTGCCTTGCGCGTATTCTCACTTTTGCTTAAGTTGTTTTCCTCTTACGCTTCTGAACCTGGAATAAGTGCAGCGCCCTGATGAGGTGAAACATTATATTGCACTAGAAATATGGACTTAGTTACATTTTAAGCCAAACAGACTCATAATATTGCAGGATAGACTCCCGGAAGGAATCTATCCAAACTGACAGTGTCACGCTGTCACAGGGTGGCAGAGGGGAGTCACACATGCACGATAAAGGATTGACCATCAGCATTTCTAATGTTCACATTTACCAGTTCTAGTCGGGACAAAATGTTTTATATTTAATTATATTTTACATGTGTCGTCCACTCCTTTTTTAGGGAGGGGGTGAGAGCAGCGTCGAGGAGCGACGTGTATAACATAAAGCCACAGTTTGATCCATTACAAGAGTAAATGACAAGTGAAACATTGATGATGATGCGCACTGATCATTTCTGAATGTAAGAAGTTAATAAAATCAGGCTTTCCACACAAACAAACGTTAATCTATCGTTAATATGAGGAGGAGAGATTTTAACTGTGGCTCAGGCTGAAAAATGTGTCCAATCTTCACCCTGCAGTAATCTGATCAAATCGATCAACCGGTTACTTTGTTTATCAACGATTCAAATTAAAAGTGAACTTATTCATTTTCATGGATTTCAATGACATTTACAAGCATTGGGAAAACTTTATGTTCCGTGATTTCTAGACGGCCCCAAAATAATGACATCATGGCCCAGTCCGCCTCCTTTGCTTCAGACCGCCTTCATTCACAGACTACTCGCTTTTGGTGAACTTTTTGTGGGCGTGTCAGGAGCCTGGACCAGAGAATACGCACAGGAGAGAGGCGCGTACCTGCAGGCGCGTGAAGAAGTGCTTAAGTGCAGACGGGATAATAGAACCCATATGTTTAAACTTCTGATGAGATCAGGGGATGAAGTTATGCATCGAGCAAAGGGCTGCAGTTCACATTTCTGACACTAGAGGCTCCCATTTTCAACCCATTAATCACTTCAGTATTTGTGTGAATTCTATTAACTTTTTTTTACACCTTTAAACATTCTCACAAACACAACATTCTGTCTTTAAAGTAAAATAAAGTATTTTCCTGTGAGTAAATGTGAAATACTTTAATTATTTCAGCTTTAAAATGCAACACATTTTTATTTCTATTTATTTATTGTTTATATATAAGTTTTGTAATCAGTCAGACGCACTGGTATATGCTCTATATATAGTTATGTCATCATTATACATTTAATCATAGACATTATATAAGCTGTAAAATGAACATGTAGAAGTGCAGACCTGAGCGTTGCTAGGTGACGTTCACTGAAGCCTGAATTAACAAATCACATCCTGTAAATCATCATTAATGTTACATTTACTGAAAAATACCAGTATGAACCAGTATCCATCCATCCCAGCTTCACTGCTGTGGTAACTGATGACTGACTCCTGAGCACAGCCAGCTAACACCAGTTAACAAGATCACCAGCTGGTTTAAAACACCACACGTTTATGTAGATTTAAGCAAACCAGTCGATATTCAATGTCTCTGCTGTCAGTGAGGGGGCGGGGCTTCAAAGAGCTAGTATTGATGACCAATGAACACTCGTGCTCCTTTTGTGTTGACAGACGGTTCAGAAACGCACAGACATGAAGCTGATCGTCACCTCGGCAACGCTGGACGCCGTAAAGTTCTCTCAGTATTTCTACGAAGCTCCGATCTTCACCATCCCTGGTAGAACCTACCCCGTGGAGGTTCTCTACACCAAAGAGCCTGAGACGGACTACCTGGACGCCAGCCTCATCACCGTCATGCAGATCCACCTCACCGAGCCTCCTGGTGCGTCATCACCACGGATAGAATACCCACAATTCTTTGCTCTCTCCGTTCACCGTCACACGTCTGTGCAGGTGACATCCTGGTGTTTTTAACGGGTCAGGAGGAGATCGACACGGCGTGTGAGATCCTCTACGAGCGAATGAAATCTCTGGGTCCAGACGTTCCTGAGCTGATCATCCTCCCAGTTTACTCTGCTCTGCCCAGTGAGATGCAGACCAGGATCTTTGACCCAGCGCCACCAGGCAGCAGGAAGGTGGGTCACATGACGCTGAGACCCCTCAGGCCTGTGTTTAAACGCCTTGTGTACGTTCGTATGTAAACGTTACATGTCGCTGACTTCCTGTCGTTGTCAGGTGGTCATCGCCACGAACATCGCAGAAACGTCTCTGACCATCGATGGAATTTATTACGTGGTCGACCCCGGCTTCGTCAAACAGAAAGTTTATAACTCTAAGACGGGCATCGATCAGCTGGTGGTGACGCCCATCTCACAGGTAGAGACGCTCGTTTACTCTCTACTGCAAACAAAAACACACATAAAGGTTACTCAGCATTTTATTGTCTTTTTGCGTCTTTTACTGTATTTTTTGTGTAATTCTGTCGATTTGTGTCTTCAAAATAATCTTTTAAGTTATTTTATGTATTTTTCTAGCACTTTGTATACTTTTCTATTATCGTGTGTTTTTGTTGTTTTGTGTATTTTTAAGTCATTTTGTGTTTTGTGCCCTATTATTACATGAATGGATTAAAAACATTTTTTGTTTCTATAAATTCCCAGTTTCTGATGTCATGAAGAAAAACACTCCTAAAGCCTCTGATTTTGTTTTTATTTAATTTTTAACTTATTTATTTATATTATATATTTATTTATCTAGTAATAGAAATTAAATAATTATGTTTTTCTTTATTATTTTTTCACGTTTCTTTCAATTTTTTATTTTCCAAAAATGTTTTTTTCTTTTTTCCTTTTAAGTAATTTCTTTTTGCTTAAATCGTAGCTATTCAGAAGTTGTGTAGTGAACAGAAGTTTACTCACATGAATTTGGGCTCATGTTGTTTCAGGCCCAGGCCAAGCAGAGAGCGGGTCGAGCTGGTAGAACTGGACCTGGTAAATGTTACCGACTCTACACAGAGAGAGCCTACAGGGACGAGATGTTGACCACCAACGTACCCGAGATCCAGAGAACCAACTTAGCCAGCACCGTGCTGTCCCTCAAGGTGCTGACGCCATAGCTGTGGTTCATTATAATCAGTTCTGTTTAGTGTGTTTATGTCGGATTCATTTTTGTTGTGTAGTTTTGTCGTCATTTTGTTGCATTTCAGTCTTTTTGTAGTTGTTATTTGTTGTACTTTAATTTTGTTGTAGTTTTGTACATTTTTGTTTTTGTTGTGTTCATTTTTTTTAACTTTTGTGTTTTGAGAGTCATTGTTTCATATTTGTTATGTGTATTTTGTGTATTTATGTTTTTTTTTGTATTTTATGTGTTGTTTTGTGCAGCGATTGCTTCATATTTTATAAAAACAGTTGAAGCCTTCTGATTGGACCGTTTCTCTTCTTCTCTTCCAATAATTGATCAGCGTGCAATCTGGTTCTAATTTCAGGCGATGGGCATCAATGACCTTCTATCCTTTGACTTCATGGACGCTCCTCCTATGGAGACTCTGATCACAGCTATGGAGCAGCTCTACACGCTGGGAGCTCTGGACGATGAAGGTCTGCTGACGCGCCTCGGTCGCAGGGTGAGTGGGTCGCTCCTCTCTACGCTAAGCTAAGCTAACAGTAGCTAACGCCGCTCTGAATCCCACAGATGGCTGAGTTCCCTCTGGAGCCCATGCTGTGTAAGATGCTCATCATGTCCGTTCATCTGGGCTGTAGTGAGGAGATGTTGACCATTGTGTCCATGTTGTCCGTGCAGAACGTTTTCTACAGACCAAAGGTGGGTAGCTAATCTGTTAGCTACACAACAGTCATTTCTGTCTTTGCTACACATCGCTAGATCCGTACATTACTATGGGGACCATGGGAAAAAATAAAAAAAATAAAAAATAAAAATAAAAAAAATACAATTCAATGAAATTTCTAAAAACTTTTACTAAAGTAATTTAAAAAATGTTGATAATAAAAATACAATACATTATATAGTAATTAAGTACATAAAATAAATTAAAATACAAAACTTAAAATATATATGTATAATTAAATCATTATTATTTGTTTAATGATAAAAATTAAGTAAAATTATAATTTAGAAAATATATATTAAAATACATTTCCACAAGGACTTAAGCTCTAGAATTTTGGAGATATTCAAATCTAAATATTAGCATTCTTTCAAAATAATAGAAAAAGTTGGAAACTTTCAATGTTAATTTATAGAAATTACAGAATTGATGGATGGCCAAATGGCCACATTTAAAACATTATTTCCAATTTCAGATTAATTTTAATGAATAAATACCATAAAAAGTTTTTATTTTTTTTATTTCCTAATTTTATGGGTTGATCGTGTTGTATTTGTTGCTTTATAAATGAAATTGAATTCGACTTTTTTCGAGTATTGAATAAAAAACATTGATTTAATAAAACAAAAAAACAAATCTAAGACTATTTACATCAAACTTTTTAACACAGAAATTAAAATGAACTTTATTCTTTATTCATTTATTGTTTATTTCCCAAACGGTGAAAAACCATGAAAACAATAGAAGTGAATAAATGTCTTTTCTAAATAGAGATAAACAATAGATCTGTTCTTCTCCTCGTTCCAGGACAAGCAGGCGTTGGCCGACCAGAAGAAAGCTAAGTTTCACCAGCCGGAGGGAGACCACCTGACGCTGCTCGCCGTCTACAACTCATGGAAGAACAACAAGTTTTCCAACCCCTGGTGCTACGAGAACTTCATCCAGGCGCGATCGCTGCGCAGAGCTCAGGACATCAGGAAGCAGATGCTGGGCATCATGGACAGGTAGGGTACGGTAAGGTGGGCATTGGCCCCCACAGCCCCGCCTCCTTCTCTAAGCTCTGCCTCCTCTGCTCCTCAGACACAAACTGGACGTGGTGTCGTGTGGTAAAGCTACGGTACGTGTGCAGAAAGCGATCTGCAGTGGATTCTTCAGGAACGCAGCCAAGAAAGATCCACAGGAGGGCTACAGGACGCTGATCGACCAGCAGGTGGTCTACATCCACCCCTCCAGCGCTCTGTTCAACAGACAGCCAGAGTGGTACGCACTTCCTGCTTCACATACTTTCAAAATAAAATACACACCAATAATAATAATAAAACACATACAATAATGACCCTAAAATAAAAAATAATAATAAAACAGGTTGGAAACATCACAGATTCACTGGGAATTTGTCTAAATTTGTCTCGTAATAATAATTTTGCAAAATCAAATCTCAAAAATATTTAATTAATTGATTATCTATCCAATATGTTATTAAAAATGTATTTACAACTATGTTTTAATGATTTTTGTCAAAAAAATGTTCCGTTGAATAATAAGATTAATCATTCTTTTTAGAAATAGTTATTTTATGACATTTTAAAGAGTATATCTTTCCACAGCTTAAATGTGTGTGTGCCGCATAATAAATGTCATTGTTACCATTACTTTTGATTGTTTACAAAATATTTCACTTCAGGAAAAAAAAAAAATTACAGTAAAATTACGGTCGTACCACGTCACATTTTTAAGTCCATGCACTAAAATAAATAAATTAAAATGAAAACTTTAACATCAATCACTGACTGAATGCTGTTTATTTTAATTTAAAATAATTAATACTTATTTAATTAATAAAATTTAATATTTAAAAAAAATTGTATTTTAACATTTTTGTATTTTAAAAAATATTTTTATTTTAACATTTGTTTTATTTAAAAGAAATTTTTGTAATTTTAAAATTTTTGTATTTAAATTTTTTAAAATATATTTATGTATATACAGTATGTATATATCCCCATCCGTATCATTATTTATTTATTGATTTAAGATTATAAATGAGGCAGATTTTCAAACCCGTCCTGTTCTTGTCCTGGTGCTGATGCGTGCATTGTGTGTCCATCTCAGGGTGGTGTACCACGAGTTGGTCCTCACCACTAAGGAGTACATGCGTGAGGTGACGACCATCGACCCTCGCTGGCTGGTGGAGTTTTCTCCCGCCTTCTTCAAAGTGTCCGATCCAACGCGCCTCAGTAAACAGAAGAAGCAGCAGCGCCTGGAGCCGCTCTACAACCGCTACGAGGAGCCCAACGCATGGAGGATCTCACGCGCCTTCAGACGCCGCTGAGCCCGTGAGAATAGGAGGCCACACCTTTTTTTTTTTTTTACATTTTAAATCAGGATGTCCAGGTTTGAAAGATTTAATGGACTATTTATTGAAATGTTGTCGTTCTTTCCTTCGTCACCTGATTTTTGTATTACACGTTTAGATTTTTTATTAAACGACCACTTCCTGTTCCTCTGTTGGACTTTATTACCACACACACCATTAGCTTAGCATTGGAATTCAACCCTGAACCACATCTGACACGGCCAATAACAAAAGGTTTAAGAACAATGACCTCAGTGATGCACATTATAGACATATAAAGAATAACACAGTCGGATATTAATCAGACCAGTAAAAGACCGCTAAAGGAAGTATCTAATTTTCAAAATATGACTAATTAAATTCCAGTTATTTATTTAGGCTATGAGTGCTAAAGTGGAAGTGTCAAATTTTCAAAATATAATGCATCGATTAAAGTCAATTTTTTCAAAATAAAATTGTAGCTCAAAATAAAATGCAGTTTTGTTTTTTAGGTTCTGAGCACTAAAGGAAGTGTCAAATTTTCTAAATAAAACACATAGATGAAAGTAAAATCTAGTTTATATGTTTAGGCTTACACTGATCCATCAAACCACTTCTTCTGTTTTGTTATTACAGATTAAAACAAACGACTCGAGATAAAAACATCTCCACGTGTCATTTATTTATTTTCCACCAGGAAACCGAACAGTTGTTGCTCAGCAAATTTCATTTCCCTGAGGAATGATTTTCATGATGAAATCCATGCGTTTAAAGACATGGCTGTGATCCAGGCCTGGTTCAGGCTTTACGACGTTAGCTTCAGATGCTAATCAGCGTTTCCTGTGAGTGGAACGTGGCTCTAATGCTGCGCCTCAGGCTCTGACTCAGACTTTAAAACTAAAGAAAAGATCTGGATGGAACTTTGTTATCCACGCGTTTCATCTTAACCACGCTAAGTGTTGCTCTGCAGACGCTCTGACTTTGAGTGACAGGAAGTGGAATGCTGGGACGGAGATGAAGCTGAGTTTTTTAGTCCTGTTTTCATCTTGTCATCTGTAACAGATAGTTTTTTGTCATTTTATTTTAATATATTAGAGTTTTTTTTAATATTTTGTTTATATATAATTAATTTATTACGGATTCATGCTCTGCAGACAGGAAACAGGAAGTGGAATGAGAGATGAATCGTTGAGTATCAGGAGTGTTTATTAAGCACAACAGTAAAGAGTGGACAACCCCGACCAGATTAATTTAAACAAAACCAGCAGAGCCTTTTTTTTATATACACGTGGGCGTGTGCAAGAGGTGCAGCGAGGAGGGAGGGGCAGGGGGCGGGGGCTTTAGTACATGTAGCCTTTGGTGAAGGGCGGGGCCCCCACGTGCTGAGGGGCGTCGCCCGCCGTGTCCAGGTGTGACAACGGCACCGTGTCCTCCTCGTTGACGTAGCGCTCAAGCTCCGCCTTCAGGCTCGGACGCTGGTTGTCAGGGAACGCCAGAGAGATCAAAGCCTCAGGCTCACACACAAACTTATAGACGTAGCGCTCACCCGCCACCTATAGGGAGAGAGAGGGAGGGGCTTTTAGAGGAGAACATGAAAAGACAGATTGCCATGACAACAGTTTCCGTTCAGCAGCTCTGAAATAGAAGCTATAAACTTTCTCTGTCTACAATATATTAATTTATACAATGTTTATAATAAATAAACATGTATTATATATGATATAAACAATATCTATTCTATATAATTTTTTGTAGAAAAATAATACTGTTTTGTCCTTTTTTCTCCCTATTTTCATGCTGCTTTTCTTCTTGTTTTAGTCCTGTTTTCTATAATAAATTCTATTTTTGTTGTTCTATTATTTTAATACATAATATAGTATTTAAATATGATCTGTTTATATATAATGGAGATAATATAATGTAGTTGACCTTCTGCATGATTCCTTTCTCGTAGTAATAACGCAGAGAGCGACTCAGCTTGTCGTAGTTCATCGCTGGACGATTCTTCTGCATCCCCCACAGACGAGCCACCTGAGGGGAAACAAGGAGTAAACAAACAAACAAAGTCCAGGCCATGACTCAGCAGTAATCCCTCTGTGGCCTCCAGGAGGCGCTAGAGTCCAGATAATGGCTCTGAAATCCAGCTGTGATTTATTTACTGTGGAACAAACAGCAGCTCGGAGGAAAGAGGCGGAGCTACGGAGGAGTCATCAATGAGTCTTGGTTTTTTAACAGTCTATCCTGGTCTCTTTTGCTCTAAAACTGATAATGGAAAACAGCAGCTGAAGGATTCAGTCTAACACTCTTTGCCCTGCTAATGTTAGCACCTTACTAATGTTGGCGACTCGCTAGTGTTACTGACTCGCTAGTGTTACTGACTCGTTAATGTTAGCGCCAATGTTAGAGACTTGTCAATGTTAGCGCCTTGCTAATGTTAGCGACCCCTTAATGTTAGCACCTCGTTAATGTTAGCGTCCGGCTTAGGTTAATGACGTGATAGAGGGTAATCTATATAGCTTGTTCGCTCCTTGCTAACATTAGCGCCCCGCTAGCATTAGTAACGTGATAAGAGGGTAAACTCACCTCCTCTGGTTCTATGAGCTTGAACTCCATGCCCCGCCCAGTCCAGGCGATAAAGTGAGCGTTGTTTGGGTCATCCAGCAGCGCCACCAGGAACTGCCACAGCTGTAGAGAACCTCGTCTCTGGTACGGCGTTCCCTCACGGTAGACTCCGCCTCCTTCCTGTTTCACCTCAGCTATAGGAGGAACAGAGAGACTCATAACCTCTGACCTCCATTTACCCAGAAGGCTTTGGTCTGAGGGACTCAACGACGCCCCAAAGAGCTTCTGAGTCACTTGACTTAGTAAGTAGTAACTTAGGGAGTTACTTAGTACTTAGTAACCTACTAACTTAGTAACTTATTAAATAACTTAGTAACATAGTAACTTAGAGAGTAGGCAAATGGGTAAGTTAGAAAAGTTTGTGAATAAACATTTTTTTCTGCTTACTCTCAAAATTACTTGGTAAGTTATTTATTTACTAGCTTCCTAAGATACGAAGTGAGGAGGAAACTGAGTAACTAAGTAAGGATGTATTTAGAGTAAGTAGGTAAATATCCCAGACTGCCTCAAAGTCACATGTTGATCTTTTTATTCTGAACATCTCGTAATGTTGTTACAATAGTTCACTGAACTAATTAGTGACTCAACTAAATGGGTTTCTACAGATGTAGTGAATGTAGATCAAAGGCTTATTTGTGTCATGTGACCAGAGGGGAGGAGCTGACCTTCAAACTTTTCAGGAACCAATCGAGAGTCGTTTTCAAACAGGAAACCTGGAGAGGAGATCAGAGCAGAATGAGAGGAGGAGGAGGTTCAGTGTTTGATCTGTCACTAACTGATGATTCACAAAACGTTACATTTTCTTTGAATTTTATTGATTTATTTCTAATAAAATCAGATTTATTTGTATCCGTTTTATTTTTATTTAGATCAAACTGAATGCATTTAATTAATTTTGTATATGAATTTGTCAAACTGTTCTGTTTTTTTTCTCTTCAGGATTTTGGGAACTTTAATAAATATCATGGATTTTTATTTACATTATTCTATTAAATATTACCTTTATTTTTACATCTAGTTTAAGGTGTAATGCTTTTGCCATTCTTTTAACAAATAATCAGCTTTTTTTTTACTTCTTGTAACTATTAATTTCATATTTTCCTGATATTAACTGTTTATTTGATTAATCTGTGTGTTTTTTTAATCTTGGGTTTTAATGCTTTCGTCCTTTAAGGCTGTTGTACTTAGTGTGTTTATTTTAAAGTGTGTGTGTGTGTGTTACCTTCACTGCTGTGCTGCGGGTGTGTGTAACCCTCGTGTTGGTACATGGAGGGACATCCAGGAACATCTGAAACACAAATGCTGCTCTGTGAGTGTTTGGACAACAACGACAATCTAAATGTGTTAATAATGATGCGTTAAAATGAAAAAACAACATGAAAAAAGAGGTAAAGCATAAAAATGTGGAAAAAATATTTGATATGGTTTAGTTATAGAAAGGCCCTAAAAACTACTGAAATTCAAATATAGACAAAATGTACGTAAGGCTGCAAAAGGACAAAAAAAAAAAAGTTTTTCGAGGTAAAGCTATAGTAAGGCATTAAAAGGGAGAAAAAATTTAGAACGCCTAAAAATGGGCGAAAAAAATTCAAATGCCAAAAAATTAAGGAAAGGCTATAGCAAGGCATAAAAACGGGCGAAAAAATTTCAAACGCCAAAAACGAAGGTAACGTTATAGTAAGGCATAGAAAGGACAAAAAAATTTAAAACGCCTAAAAACGGGCGAAAAAAAGTTTTTATACCAAAAAACAGAGGTAAGGCTATAGTAAGGGATAAAAAGGGCAAAGCACTTTAAAACGCCTAAAAAACTAAAGTAAGGCTATAGTAGGGCAAAAAAAAGTGAAAAAAAAAAATTCAAAGGCATAAAAACAGGCGAAAAAAATTCAAACATCAACAACGGGTCAAAAAAATTTTAATGCCAAAAAATGGAGGAAAGGCTATAGTAAGGCATAAAAACGGGCGAAAAATTTTCAAACGCCAAAAAACTAAAGTAAGGCTATAGTAGGGCAAAAAAAAGTTAAATTTTTTTTTAAAGGCCTAAAAACGGGGGTAAGGTAAGGCAAGAAAACGGGCGAAAAAATTTCAAACACCAAAAATGGGTCAAAAAAATTTCAAAGGCCTAAAAACGGGGGTAAGGCTATAGTAAGGCATAAAAACGGGCGAAAAAATTCCAATGCCAAAAACGGAGGGAAGGTTATAGTAAGGCATAAAAACGGGAAAAAAAATTTCAAACGCCAAAAACGGGCGGAAAATATTTTTATGCCAAAAAATGGAGGTAAGGCATAAAAACGGCCGAAAAAATTTCAAATGCCAAAAACGAAGGTAAGGTTATAGTAAGGCATAAAAAGGGCAAAAAAATTAAAAACGCCAAAACGGAGGTATAAAAACGGGGGAAAAAAAAATTCAAACACCAAAAACGAAGGTAAGGTTATAGTAATGCATAAAAAGGGCGAAAAAATTTCAAATGCCAAAAACGAAGGAAAGGTTATAGTAAGGCATAAAAAGGGCAAAAAAATTTAAAACGCCAAAACGGAGGTAAGGCTATAGTAAGGCATAAAAACGGGAAAAAAAATTTTTATGCCAAAATATGGAGGTAAGGCTATAGTAAGGCATAAAAACGGCCGAAAAAAATTCAAACGCCAAAAACGAAGGTAAGGTTATGGTAAGGCAAAAAAAAGGGCAAAAAAATTTAAAACGCCTAAAAACGGGCGAAAAAAATTTTTATGCCAAAAAATGGAGGTAAGGCTATAATAAGGCATAAAATCAGCCGAAAAAATTTCAAATGCCAAAAACGAAGGAAAGGTTATAGTAAGGCATAAAAACGGCCGAAAAAAATTCAAATGCCAAAAACGAAGGAAAGGTTATGGTAAGGCATAAAAATGGGCAAAAAAATTTAAAACGCCAAAAACAGAGGTAAGGCTATAGTAAGGCAAAAAAAGGGCAAAAAAATTTAAAACGCTTAAAAACGGGCGAAAAAAATTTTATGCCAAAAAATGGAGGTAAGGCTATAATAAGGCATAAAAACAGCCGAAAAAATTTCAAATGCCAAAAACGAAGGAAAGGTTATAGTAAGGCATAAAAAGCGCAAAAAAATTAAAAACACCAATACGAAGGTATAAAAACGGGAAAAAAAAATTTAAACACCAAAAACGAAGGTAAGGTTATAGTAAGGCATAAAAAAGACAAAAAATTTCAAACACCAAAAACGAAGGTAAGGTTATGGTAAGGCATAAAAATGGGCAAAAAAATTTAAAACGCCAAAAACAGAGGTAAGGCTATAGTAAGGCATAAAAACAGCCGAAAAAATTTCAAATGCCAAAAACGAAGGTAAGGTTATAGTAAGGCATAAAAAGGGCAAAAAAATTTAAAACGCCAAAATGGAGATAAGGCTATAGTAAGGCATAAAAACGGGAAAAAAAATTTTAAACGCCAAAAACGAAGGTAAGGCGATTGTAAGGCATAAAAAGGACAAAAAAATTTAAAACGCCTAAAAACGGGCGAAAAAAATTTTAATGCCAAAAAATGGAGGTAAGGCTATAGTAAGGCATAAAAACGGGCGAAAAAATTCCAATGCCAAAAACGAAGGTAAGGTTACAGAAAGGCATAAAAAGGGCAAAAATTAAAAACGCCAAAACGGAGGTATAAAACGGGAAAAAAAAATTCAAACACCAAAAACGAAGGTAAGGTTATAGTAAGGCATAAAAAGGGCAAAAAAATTTAAAACGCCAAAACGGAGGTAAGGCTATAGTAAGGCATAAAAACGGGAAAAAAAATTTTTAAACGCCAAAAACGAAGGTAAGGTTACTGTAAGGCATAAAAAGGACAAAAAAATTTAAGACGCCTAAAAACGGGCGAAAAAAATTTTAATGCCAAAAAATGGAGGTAAGACTATAGTAAGGCATAAAAACGGGCGAAAAAATTCCAATGCCAAAAACGAAGGTAAGGTTATAGAAAGGCATAAAAAGGGCAAAAAAATAAAAAACGCCAAAACGGAGGTATAAAAACGGGAAAAAAAAATTCAAACACCAAAAATGAAGGTAAGGTTATAGTAAGGCATAAAAAAGACAAAAAATTTCAAACACCAAAAACGGAGGTAAGGCTATAGTAATGCATAAAAAGGGCGAAAAAATTTCAAATGCCAAAAACGAAGGAAAGGTTATAGTGAGGCATAAAAAGGGCAAAAAAATTTAAAACGCCAAAACGGAAGTAAGGCTATAGAAAGGCATAAAAACGGGAAAAAAATTTTTTATGCCAAAATATGGAGGTAAGGCTATAGTAAGGCATAAAAACGGCCGAAAAAAATTCAAATGCCAAAAACCAAGGTAAGGTTATGGTAAGGCATAAAAATGGGCAAAAAAATTTTAAACGCCTAAAAACGGGCGAAAAAAAATTTTATGCCAAAAAATGGAGGTAAGGCTATAATAAGGCATAAAATCAGCCGAAAAAATTTCAAATGCCAAAAACGAAGGAAAGGTCAAAAAGGTCAAAAAGGGCAAAAAAAAAGGGCAAAAAAATTAAAAACGCCAAAACGGAGGTATAAAAACGGGAAAAAAAAATTCAAACACCAAAAACGAAGGTATGGTTATGGAAAGGCATAAAAAGGGCAAAAAAATTTAAAACGCCAAAACGGAAATAAGGCTATAGTAAGGCATAAAAACGGGAAAAAAAATTTCAAACGCCAAAACGGAGGTAAGGCTATAGTAAGGCATAAAAACGGGAAAAACATTTTTTATGCCAAAATATGGAGGTAAGGCTATAGTAAGGCATAAAAACGGCCGAAAAAATTTCAAATGCCAAAAACGAAGGTAAGGTTATAGTAAGGCATAAAAAGGGCAAAAAAATTAAAAACGCCAAAACGGAGGTATAAAAACGGGGAAAAAAAATTCAAACACCAAAAACGAAGGTAAGGTTATAGTAAGGCATAAAAAAGACAAAAAATTTCAAACACCAAAAACGGAGGTAAGGCTATAGTAATGCATAAAAAGGGCGAAAAAATTTCAAATGCCAAAAACGAAGGAAAGGCTATAGTAAGGCATAAAAACGGGAAAAAAATTTTTTATGCCAAAATATGGAGGTAAGGCTATAGTAAGGAATAAAAAGGGCAAAAAAATTTAAAACGCCAAAATGGAGATAAGGCTATAGTAAGGCATAAAAACGGGAAAAAAAATTCAAACACCAAAAACGAAGGTAAGGCTATGGTAAGGCAAAAAAAGGGCAAAAAAATTTAAAATGCCTAAAAACGGGCGAAAAAAATTTTAATGCCAAAAAATGGAGGTAAGGCTATAGTAAGGCATAAAAACGGGCGAAAAAATTCCAATGCCAAAAACGAAGGTAAGGTTACAGAAAGGCATAAAAAGGGCAAAAATTAAAAACGCCAAAACGGAGGTATAAAACGGGAAAAAAAAATTCAAACACCAAAAACGAAGGTAAGGTTATAGTAAGGCATAAAAAGGGCAAAAAAATTTAAAACGCCAAAACGGAGGTAAGGCTATAGTAAGGCATAAAAACGGGAAAAAAAATTTTAAACGCCAAAAACGAAGGTAAGGTTACTGTAAGGCATAAAAAGGACAAAAAAATTTAAGACGCCTAAAAACGGGCGAAAAAAATTTTAATGCCAAAAAATGGAGGTAAGACTATAGTAAGGCATAAAAACGGGCGAAAAAATTCCAATGCCAAAAATGAAGGTAAGGTTATAGAAAGGCATAAAAAGGGCAAAAAAATAAAAAACGCCAAAACGGAGGTATAAAAACGGGAAAAAAAAATTCAAACACCAAAAACGAAGGTAAGGTTATAGTAAGGCATAAAAAAGACAAAAAATTTCAAACACCAAAAACGGAGGTAAGGCTATAGTAATGCATAAAAAGGGCGAAAAAATTTCAAATGCCAAAAACGAAGGAAAGGTTATAGTGAGGCATAAAAAGGGCAAAAAAATTTAAAACGCCAAAACGGAAGTAAGGCTATAGAAAGGCATAAAAACGGGAAAAAAATTTTTTATGCCAAAATATGGAGGTAAGGCTATAGTAAGGCATAAAAACGGCCGAAAAAAATTCAAATGCCAAAAACGAAGGTAAGGTTATGGTAAGGCATAAAAATGGGCAAAAAAATTTTAAACGCCAAAACGGAAGTAAGGCTATAGAAAGGCATAAAAACGGGAAAAAAATTTTTTATGCCAAAAAATGGAGGTAAGGCTATAATAAGGCATAAAATCAGCCGAAAAAATTTCAAATGCCAAAAACGAAGGAAAGGTCAAAAAGGTCAAAAAGGGCAAAAAAAAAGGGCAAAAAAATTAAAAACGCCAAAACGGAGGTATAAAAACGGGAAAAAAAAATTCAAACACCAAAAACGAAGGTATGGTTATGGAAAGGCATAAAAAGGGCAAAAAAATTTAAAACGCCAAAACGGAAATAAGGCTATAGTAAGGCATAAAAACGGGAAAAAAAATTTCAAACGCCAAAACGGAGGTAAGGCTATAGTAAGGCATAAAAACGGGAAAAACATTTTTTATGCCAAAATATGGAGGTAAGGCTATAGTAAGGCATAAAAACGGCCGAAAAAAATTCAAATGCCAAAAACGAAGGTAAGGTTATAGTAAGGCATAAAAATGGGCAAAAAAATTTAAAACGCCAAAAACAGAGGTAAGGTTATAGTAAGGCATAAAAAGGGCAAAAAAATTAAAAACGCCAAAACGGAGGGAAGGTTATAGTAAGGCATAAAAACGGGAAAAAAAATTTCAAAAGCCAAAAACGGGCGGAAAATATTTTTATGCCAAAAAATGGAGGTAAGGCTATAGTAAGGCATAAAAACGGCCGAAAAAATTTCAAATGCCAAAAACGAAGGTAAGGTTATAGTAAGGCATAAAAAGGGCAAAAAAATTAAAAACGCCAAAACGGAGGTATAAAAACGGGGAAAAAAAATTCAAACACCAAAAACGAAGGTAAGGTTATAGTAAGGCATAAAAAAGACAAAAAATTTCAAACACCAAAAACGGAGGTAAGGCTATAGTAATGCATAAAAAGGGCGAAAAAATTTCAAATGCCAAAAACGAAGGAAAGGCTATAGTAAGGCATAAAAACGGGAAAAATTTTTTTTATGCCAAAATATGGAGGTAAGGCTATAGTAAGGCATAAAAACAGCCGAAAAAATTTCAAATGCCAAAAACGAAGGTAAGGTTATAGTAAGGAATAAAAAGGGCAAAAAAATTTAAAACGCCAAAATGGAGATAAGGCTATAGTAAGGCATAAAAACGGGAAAAAAAATTCAAACACCAAAAACGAAGGTAAGGCTATGGTAAGGCAAAAAAAGGGCAAAAAAATTAAAATGCCTAAAAACGGGCGAAAAAAATTTTAATGCCAAAAATGGAGGTAAGGCTATAGTAAGGCATAAAAACGGGCGAAAAAATTCCAATGCCAAAAACGAAGGTAAGGTTACAGAAAGGCATAAAAAGGGCAAAAATTAAAAACGCCAAAACGGAGGTATAAAACGGGAAAAAAAAATTCAAACACCAAAAACGAAGGTAAGGTTATAGTAAGGCATAAAAAGGGCAAAAAAATTTAAAACGCCAAAACGGAGGTAAGGCTATAGTAAGGCATAAAAACGGGAAAAAAAATTTTAAACGCCAAAACGAAGGTAAGGTTACTGTAAGGCATAAAAAGGACAAAAAAAATTTAAGACGCCTAAAAACGGGCGAAAAAAATTTTAATGCCAAAAAATGGAGGTAAGACTATAGTAAGGCATAAAAACGGGCGAAAAAATTCCAATGCCAAAAACGAAGGTAAGGTTATAGAAAGGCATAAAAAGGGCAAAAAAATAAAAAACGCCAAAACGGAGGTATAAAAACGGGGAAAAAAAATTCAAACACCAAAAACGAAGGTAAGGTTATAGTAATGCATAAAAAGGGCGAAAAAATTTCAAATGCCAAAAACGAAGGAAAGGTTATAGTAAGGCATAAAAAGGGCAAAAAAATTTAAAACGCCAAAACGGAGGTATAAAAACAGGGAAAAAAAATTCAAACACCAAAAACGAAGGTAAGGCATAAAAATGGGCAAAAAAATTTAAAACGCCAAAAACAGAGGTAAGGCTATAGTAAGGCATAAAAAAGGCAAAAAAAAAGATAAGGTGATAGTAAGGCATAAAAATAAAAAACTGTTGTTTTCCAGGTAAGGTATAAAAATTTGAACATTTGGATTTTTTAGGTCAGGCTATAGTCAGTAAAAACATTTACAAAAAAAAATTTAAAATTTTTTTGAGGTTTGACTATAGTAAGGCATAATAAAGGACAAAAAAAATGTATGGCTATTGTAACATAAAAAAGGCAAAAAAAGGTAAGGCATAAAAATAAAACCATTTATTAAAAAAAATTAAAAGATTTTTTATAGGTATAGCTATAGTAAGGCATAAAAAAGGCAAAAAAAAAAAGGTAAGGCATAAAAATAAAACCATTTATTAAAAAAAATGAATTTTTTTTTTATAGGTATAGCTATAGTAAGGCATAAAAAAGGCAAAAAAAAAAGGCAAGGCATAAAAATATTTATTAAAAAAAAAAAAATTCAAGATTTTTTTTAGGTAAAGCTATAGTAAGACATAAAAAGGTGAAAAAAGATAAGCCTACAGTAAGGCATAAAAATAAAAACATTTCTAAAAAATATATATATTCTTTTAGGTAAGGCTATAGTAAGGCAAAAAAAATTTTTTTATTAAAAATATAATTTTTTTTAATAAGAAATACCTATAGTAAGTCATAAAAAGGGGCGAAAAAGGTAAGGCTACAGTAAGGCTATAGTAAGACATTAAAAAGGGCAAAAAAAGTAAGGCATAATGAAAAAAACATTTATAATTTATTTTTCTTCTTCTTTGAGGTAAGGCTATAGTGAGGCATAAAAAGGACAAAAAAAAGTAAGGCAAAAAAATTAATACATTTAGAAAAAAAAATTTACCAAAATTTTTTTTGCGGTGAGGTTATAGTAAGGCATAAAAATAAAAACATTTATAAAAATATTAATTTTTTGAGGCAAGGCATAAAAAACAAAACATTCATAAAAAAAAATTAATTTTTTTTAGGTATAGGCTATAGTAGGGCATAACAAAGGGCAAAAAATGTAAGGCATTTTTTTTTTTTTACATTTGAGGTAAGGCTATAGTTAGGCATAAAAAAGGGTGAAAAAGGTAAGGCATGAAAACAAAAACATTTAGAAAAAACATTTACAAAATTTTAAAAAACATTTTTGAGGTAAGGCATAAAAAAGTGTGAAAAAAGGAAGGCTATAGTAAGGCATAAAAAGGGCAAAAAATGTAGTAGGGCATAAAAATAGAAACATTTAGAAAACTTTTTTTTTTACGTAAGGCTATAGTGAGGCATGAAAACATTTAGGGGAAAATTTGAGGTAAGGCTGTAATAAGGCATAAAAAAGGGTGACATCTTTTTAAAAATGCCTATAAAAGGAGGTAAGGCATAAAAACATGTTAAAAAAGTAATTTTTTTAGGTAAGGCTACAATAAGGAATAAAAAAGGGCAAAAAAGGCAGTAAGGCATTCAAATTGAAACATGTAGAAAAAACAAAATTTGAGATAAGGCTATAGTAAGGCATAACAATAAAAACATAGAAAGTCTGCGTGTGAGAAAAGGTGTTTACACACACACACGCACACACGTCTGATTCCCACAGTGAAGGTGTTGTGTGGTGCTTTGTTGTGTGTTTCCTGTGCCATCTTTGTGTGTGTGCTTTTCTTTATGGTTACACACAAAGACGTGTGAGTCACACACACATTTATGAGCGTCTGTTTGTGTGTTTTGAACTGGACCGGGTGCAGCGCCGCCTCAGGCTCACGCTGACTCACTGCTGGAGAATGTAGAAACCACATGGCTGCACCAGCCCCAGCATCCGCACACAGGCACTGAAGGAGGCGTGGCCAACTGGGGGCCAGCGGGCCACAGGCGGCCCTCTGTCTAAGTGTGTGGGCCCCCAAAATAGACACAAAAACATAATAAAGGATGACATAAACATACATAAGGACAACAAATACAGTAAAACAACTAAAACGCGCAGTATGACAACAAAAATACAATGGACAACAATGAAATTCTGCAATAAAACAAAAAAAAAGCACAAAAGGACAACAAATAAAGTAAAAAATGAAAACACAGCATGAAAACAAAAATACACAGTAAAACAACTAAAACATACAGTATGACAACAAAAAACCTTGCGCAACAACAAAATTACGCTGTAAAACAACAAAAACATACAAAAGGACAGCAAAAAATACACAAAAGAACAATAAAAACACACAACACGACAACAAAACTACACAGTAAAACAAAGAAAGAGAAAGCAAGACAACCTAATCACACAGTAAAACAACAAAAACACAACAATAAAATGACACAGTAAAGCATCAAAAACAAGCACAACAACAACAAAAAACAGAGTATAACAACAAAAACAAAAAACCCTAAAACACAAAATGACACCAAGTTAGTTAATTAGTAAATAATTTAGTAACTAAGAAAGTAACTTTGTGCCATAAGTTTCACTATGGGCTATAAGTCACATGTTTTGGAATGATCTCAGAGGTCGTTGCTGATTGGCTGGTACAGCACATGCTCAGTAGAAGCCACTCAGCATTCGCAGAGACGTGTAGTTCACATAATTACTCACTAGAGGGAGCAGCAGGCTACAGAATACATACAAACACTTCCTCGGTTTAAAATGAAACAAGCAGCGATTTACAGCCAGAATGACGGTAAGTGATGGAACTTTCTCTTCTTTTCATATAAACATTTAATAAATGTTGTTGTTTACAATAGTTTAAATGGAACTTCCCTTTGTTTGTCGTTAATTGTTGTGTTTTATTGACGCGTCTGATGAACTGTGGATGAATTGCTAAAATAAACACTTCACAGAAGTGATTATGGAAGGATTGCGTTCTGTCATTAAGTTAAAAACCTATTTTGTGTGTTTGTTGTGTAGCAGGTAAGCGTCCTGTGTGTGAGCGCTGACATTCGGAGCCGAGGGTCGAGTTTCTGCGGCCGAGGCTCATTTTTCCATTATGAGTTCATGCTCTGCAGAAAGAGGAAGCGCTGGTGCAACATGAAACCATCAGAGCTCCACCAGGGACTCTAGGCTTTCCTCTGCCCTCCATTTTCTCAATGAAATTCCTGCGGCTCCTCAGAGGGAGGAGGAGGAGGAGAGGAAAGGAGTCGATCCAGTGTTTACAGTTTGTGCTGCAGTCAATCCTTTGGTTACGGATCAAGAACTCATGAAGTAAAGGTAAAGGTCTTTGTAACGCAGCGTCTATAGTTTATCATATCGTCATTATTACAGAGAACAACCTTTACAGACACAACAGATCCTTTAGAGAACCTTTAAGGAACCTACAGACCCTTTAAATATTCGACAGACCCTTTGAAGAACCTACAGAACTTTTTAAAAAACCTACAGGAGAACCCACATAAAAGATGACACAGACCCTTTAAAGAACCTATAGACCCTTTTTAGACTTTATAAACCATTTAAAGAACCTACAGACCTTTAGAGAACACACTTTGTAGACCCTTTGAAGACCCTTTAAAGAACCTACAGACCCTTTTTAGAGTTAATGGACCTTAAAAGAACCTACAGACCTTTATTAGACCTTATGAACACATTAAAGAACCTACAGATCTTTTAAAGTTGATAAAAGACCCTTTAAAGACACGAGAAACTTTAAAGAAGACACAACAGACCCTTTTTTAGACCTCATGGACCCTAAAAATAACAGACCCTCTAAAGAACCTACAGACCCTTTAAAAATCTTACAGACCTTCTGTAGACCTTACAGACTCTTCAGAATCTTTCAAAAGTCACAGCCGGGGTCTTGCATCACTTACCCGGTTCGTAGGCGTAGTCCGTGGGCTCTTGTTTGACCATCATGTGGGCTGGTGGGTAGCGGTGTGGGTGTGAATGTGGTCCGTGGCCCCCCCTGTGACCCGGCCCGGGCATGTGAGCGGCCCGTTCGTACATCGGGTCCATGAACTCCTGCTTGAAATTCTGCTGCAGGTACGGCGGGTGTTGGAAACCCCCTCCTCCCCCAGGCCCTCCTCCCCCGCCGCCGCCCCCGTGTGCAGCCTGGGAGGGGGGCAGGCGGGGGTAAGGCTGTCCATGTGGGGGGAACTGAGGGGGGCACATGGGGTCCCCTGATGCTCCCTGAAACCTGGAACGGAGTAGGAAAGCATCAGAACGAGTTCTTGTTTTATATTCACGGAGTTTCTCGCAGACGCAGCATCACCTGGTGGTGACGGGGGGGTAGGTGTTGCTAGGCAACGGCTGGGAGGGCGGGTTCATGTAGGCGGCGTCGGGCCGTCCGGCCGAGGCGGATTTAGGCGAGTAATGCTGCGGCTGCAGGGGGGACATAGGGGTCCCTGGGCAGGAACCCTTAGCAGCGCGTTTCTGCTCATAGGCACTGAGGGAGAACACGGTCACATGTGAGAACATGCAAACACACGGGTTGCTACGTGCTAAGCTAATCTAAACATGTAGCATTGGTCACTACGTTCTAAGCTAATCTAAACATGGAGCATTGGTCACTACCTGCTAAGCAAATCTAAACATGTAGCATTTGTCGCTACATGCTAAGCTAATCTAAACATGTAGCATTGGTCACTATGTGCTAAAATAATCTAAACATGTAGCATTGATCACTATGTGCTAAGCTAATCTAAATATGTAGCATTGGTCACTATGTGCTAAGCTAATCTAAATATGTAGCATTGGTCACTATGTGCTAAGCTAATCTAAACATGTAGCATTGGTCACTATGTGCTAAGCTAATCTAAACATGTAGCATTGGTCACTATGTGCTAAGCTAATCTAAACATGTAGCATTGGTCACTATGTGCTAAGCTAATCTAAATATGTAGCATTGGTCACTATGTGCTAAGCTAATCTAAATATGTAGCATTGGTCACTATGTGCTAAGCTAATCTAAACATGTAGCATTGGTCACTATGTGCTAAGCTAATCTGAACATGTAGCATTGGTCACTATGTGCTAAGCTAATCTAAACATGTAGCATTGGTCACTATGTGCTAAGCTAATCTAAACATGTAGCATTGGTCACTATGTGCTAAGCTAATCTAAACATGTAGCATTGGTCACTATGTGCTGAGCTAATCTAAACATGTAGCATTGGTCACTATGTGCTGAGCTAATCTAAACATGTAGCATTGGTCACTATGTGCTAAACTAATCTAAACATGTAGCATTGGTCACTATGTGCTAAGCTAATCTAAACATGTAGCATTGGTCACTATGTGCTAAGCTAATCTAAACATGTAGCATTGGTCACTATGTGCTAAACTAATCTAAACATGTAGCATTGGTCACTATGTGCTAAGCTAATCTAAACATGTAGCATTGGTTACTATCTGCTAAAATAATCTAAACATGTAGCAGAGTTTTTTTGTTATAGGATTATAGGAGACGTTTCTCATTGTTTCAAGGATTGAGAGATTTTAAGGTTTATATGATATTTTTCAAGGACAGATAGTTAAATGCATAATAAAGGTCAGTCATTCAGTCTTTGTTATAGAGAGAAAATAATTTTTAAACCTTATGGACAATGACAACTGATTTATTTATTCTATTTTATTTTGCCGTTACAAGGTAAATTCAAAAAAACGTTGAGTACTTTTTGAGTAAGAAGAGGTCGGCCCAAGTGTCTTTTTTTTGGGAATGAAAATATGGTCACCCTACGCTAATCTAAACATGTGACACTGGTCGCTACGTGCTAAGCTAAGTGTTTTGCCATAATCGTTTTCAATTATTTAAAAACCTGCATTTATCAGCTGTTAATGGAATGATCCGAAGATTCCCAGAGGAGAGAAACATGTTGTAAGTTTCTGCATCCGTCACTTGGAAAGGCCGCGTTTGGAAGCACAGACACAGACGGTCAGTACCTGGCGTAAAGGCACTGCTCTGCACTGGAGAAGCTGAAGCTCTGCTTGTGGCTGCAGGACTGGCTCGGATCAGAACCTGGACTCTGAGGTTCCTTCTTGATGGTGACAGGAGGACTGTGAAAGGCCACGGCTACAAAACACACAAAAACAACAACACACAAAGACACGGTGGAAAACAGGGGTGAGATTTAGCGTACAAACACACGCACACGCACACACTAGAATCTCTTTTATGTTCCAGACAAAATGCTTAAGTAACAACACAACAGACAGACAGACAGACATGTTAAAAAAAAACACACACACACACACACACACACATGCTCGCACACGATCACATTCCTGCAGCGTTTGCGTCCTCGCCCACAGACACAACATCAGACAAAACTTCCTCTGGAAGTTCAACAACATGCTAACGTACACGATGCTTTTGGTTTAGGACTTGGTTAATGTTCAGCATTCGTATTCTCACGACTCAAAGAAAAAAGTTATAAACCTTTAACTCAGTGATTTCCAACCCTTTTCTTGTCATGACCCCATTTATATTTTACTCATTTCTAGCAACCGCAAAGACTTTCTTCTCTCTAAAATTAGTTTTTTGATCAAGTCTGTTATACTGTGTTACAAATGTGTATCAGCGCACAAAGTAACAATAAGCGCAAGCTACGATATTTTTATTCTGCATTTTATTTGAACGAGATTTATATTTGAGAAAGTGAAAGTATAGAATACAGTTGTTTGAGATTGTGTGTGGCATTTCCATTTGAAAAAAATAAAATAATAATAAGCTCACATGGGGTCACGACTCCACGGTTGAAAACCCCCGTTTTAACTCGTCTCGTTTCTATCGCAGGAGATAAAATAACCTTTTTCTCATGAATGTAGATTTTATTCATAAAGTTTCCCTTTAGTGCACGTAGGTTACGACTTTGAATAAAGACCCACAGTCTGTAGAATGTCTGTGTGTGTGTGTGTGTGTGTGTCTGTAGGGAAGCAGCCAAAGTGCAGCTCCACACTGAGGCGTGTTTATTATGTGAGGGCAGGAGTGTACACTACAGGATGTTTTTCTGGTCCCGAAAGAATAAACAGCAGCAGCTGTGCACCTCCAGCTGTGTGTGTGTGTGTGTGTGTGTTAATCCCACAGTTCACCTGCACTCCAACTGAGAAACATCCTCCGCGCATTTTCAAACAGCCCGCGTCTTTGAAAGGGGCGGGGTTTATTTACAGTGCTGATGTTTAATTGGATGAAGACAAACTAGATTTAATCTCGACCATTTTGCTCCTTTCCTTCATTCTTTACTCGTACGTTTAAAAATGGAGTTTGACGTTTGGACAAACACAACACGACACAAGGTCGACGTACTCCATAAGGCCCTCTTTCTAATTTTCTGCGGCCCCCAAAGTAGTGATGTCAAACAAATAAAGTGACAGAAAACACACATACCACAACAAAACACAAAACAGTAAAATCATTCAAAAATCTACAGCAAAAATAGACAAAACGGCGGAAAAATACACAAAACAACAGCAAAAATACACAAAATGAAAGAAAAATTCACAAATGACAACAAGAATACACAAAAACCCACAAAACAACCACACAAAAATACACAGAATGAGAAAAAAATACATGAATGACAAAAAGAATACACAAAAACCCACAAAACAACCACAAAAATACATAGAATGAAAAAAAAAAAACATGAATGACAATAATACACAAAAAACCAACAAAACAACCACAAAAATACACAGAAGGAGAAAAAAAAGACATTAATGAAAATAAGAATACATAAAAATCACAAATATACACAGGACGATGGAGAAAAAACTTAAACAACAAAAACCCATAAAACAACAGCAAAAACACAAAATGAGAGAAAAATACACAAATGACAACAAGAACACACAAAAAACCCACAAAACAACCACAAAAGATTTTTTTCTTTCCTGTGTTAATGCTCAGATATATTATTAATATAACGCTGACATGAATGTTGCATCCATTCATTCATTCATCCATTCATGGTGTCTCAGCGATGTTTATCTGAAGGAGAAATAAAGCAGCGTGTGTGTGTATGTGTGTGTGCGTGTGTATGTGTGTGTGTGTGTGTGTGACACTAAACGGAGCGTCTCTGCTCTGCGTCTCTGACAGATAATCCAAACACATTAAACAATAGTAGAAGCTCTCGCTGCTCGCTCTCCCACGACAGGAAGTCAGGTGAGGAAGTCTGGGCTTTAACGCAGATCAACAGGATTAGAGAGCATTTACTCTCATTTCCCAGCCTGACGCACCAGGACTGTGTGTGTGTGTGTGTGTGTATGTGTGTGTGTGTGTGTGTGTGTACCTAAATTCACTGTAAATTCACTCCAAAAACACACAAAAATAACAACAGACCGACAGCAAAAATACAAAAACAAAATACATAAAACAAGAATAAAGAAATGATTCCAAAGGCAACGAGGTACACAAAATAATCACAAGAACAACTTTAAAAGCCCACAAGCAGCAAGAAAAATTCATAAAATGACTAAAAAAACATACAAAACAACACAACTACACTAAAAATACCACACGCACAAAAAAAACTTTCCCAAACAAACATTTATATGAAACACAACCCAATACACAAAAATGACTCCAAAAACATATCGACAGTAAGATGGAGACAAAAACACATAAAAAGTACCACAAAAATCAAAGCGACAACAAAAGCTACAAAATCATATGACAAAAAGACTCAAAGACTACAATAAAAATACACAAAAATGACAATTAAGAAACTAAAACGAGAGGAAAGATGCAGAAATGACTTCAAAGGCAACAAGGTAGATAAAATAATTTAAAACCACTTTAAAAATGTCAACATTTTTGCGTGTTTTTTTGTGTATTTTTTCTTGTTGTAATTCAGATTGTCGACTGTTGTTATGATTGTTGGTGAATAAACAGGAAACAAAGCAAAGGTTTGTTTCCTAATTTCCTGCTGTCACAGTTTGATATCTGTGTGACTCCATCCACGCGCTGCTCCTCCTCCTCTCTGCTCCACGCCTGCGTAACGATGCAGCAGATTAATCAGGTCGTTTTGTTTTTGTGTCACTTCAGCTGGATCTAAAATCCACTTTGGATGAAGAGAGGAGCTGGAGCTGTGTGTGTGTGTGTGTGTGTGTGTGTGTGTGTGTGTGTGTGTGTGTGTGTTTACTGGACGTATAAACGGATCCACGTTGTATGACGAGAGGCAGGGCTCTCTTCTTCCTGCTCTTTATTAAAGACAATCATTTTTGCAGCGTTACATCCCCACTCAGTAAAACTCAGTATAATTCGTATTAACACGTTAGAGTTTAGACAGACTTGTGAAGCAAAGCTTTTAGAGAAAAAGCAGAAGAGTTTCCACTGTCAGAAGATCAGGTTTGTGTTCTTATTATAGATGTGATCTATCACAGCGCACTCACAAAGGGTCACGTTATTAACTCTCATGAATCATGACAACATTCATGTCACGTTCTTTTAGATTATTATTATTTTTAAAAATCTTTTTTTACCCTTTTTCCTTCTCTTACTTTAACTTGATTTTCGTTTTGGATATTTTCCTGATATTTTTGTAGTAATGTATTTTTGTTTTGCTTTTGTGTCTTTCTGTAATTTCGCATTTATTTCGTTATCATTTTGCATATTTTTCTGATATTTCTGAAGTTGTTTTGTGCATCTTGGTCATCCTCTGGTGCCTTCCTGTAAATGTGTATGTTTTTTTGGAGTAATTACGTGTTGTGTATTTTGGATATCATTTAATTTTGGAGAAACAGACTCGGACTGTGTGTGTGTGTGTGCTGCCCGCCCCCTCACTGATAAGGTCAAAGGGCCTTTTAACTCCTCACACACGTGGAAGCGTCGGCTTTCAGAAGGTCAAAGGTTACGGTCACGGTCGAGTGCTTTAGGAAGTGAAGGGATCACCACATCAGTGTGACACACACACACACACACACACACACACACACACACACACACACACACACACACACACCCTAATTAACAAATATTGCATTGTTGAGCTTGTTGTGAGATGTACGATAATTATCAGTCGATAACATCTTGTTTTTTTAGATTTAATTTTGTAGCTGATGATGGACGTAGCCCCGCCCCCTTTAACCCTTTGACCCTGCTGAGGCAGTGACGCTACGTGCTAAGCTAACCCAGACAGCAATAGATCAGTTATACCGTCTGCACTATGAGGAACTCTCACTGCACAGACTGTGTTTACACAAAATTATCTTACCATCTGACAGAAAAATACATTTTAAAAAAAAAAAACCCATAAAGTGACTCCAAAAAAAAACCGAAATGGCAACAAAAACAAACCAAAACAAAAACATAAACATACAAAATGACAGAAAATACACAAAAAGACTCCATAAAATAATAAATTATTTAAAAATAATAGGCAAATTGACACAAAAAAAATACACAAAAATACATGAAGTGACTCCAAAAAAGCAAAAACACAATAACAACAAAAACACACAAAAATAAATCATTCAAAAAATAAACCATAATCATACAAAAAGTCAAAGTCTGCATGTGTGGAAGTGTGAGCTGATGTTTCCAGAGCTCAGCTCTGGAAACATCTGGACATTTTCAGCTCGGATGTTTACGCAGAGTTTGGAGCTCCTGGAAGTTTCTCCTTCTCAGAAACACGTCGAGAGGAACGTAAACACGCACTGAGATTGGACACACTCAGGCTCACTGGGAACGTCAAATATCAAACCTGGGAGAACAACCGTGTGGTTTCCCTGATACAGCGGGAACAGACTGGAACCTGTCAGATTTGATTGATTGGTTTTCAAAGGGTTTCCTCCTTAAAAACAAGTCAAGGAAATGTTTGAAATCCTGACTGATAGTGTGTGAAATCAACCGTCTGATCAATGTTTTAAAGTGAGGAACTCGAACTAACCTCAATAGCATTAGCAAAGACAATTTACTGACTTCAAAAATTATTTTACTTCAAATATAGACAAAAATAAACAAAATGAGAGTAAAAAACGCACAAAACAAACTAAATAAATGAGACAAAAATATGCAGAATGACAAAAAAACACAAATTCACTTCAAAAGCTCATAAAACAACTGCAAATATGGACAAAAATAACAAAAAAATAAACAAAATGTGACCAAAAACAACTTCGAAACATAAAAAACGCACATAATGATGACAATAACACACAAAACAAACAACAAATTAGACAAAAATATGAAAAAAAAACTATTCATTTTAATTGCTGAGATGATATTCTCATAATGTGGCTCTCTAATCAGAAAATAAAATTCAACAAACTATTATATTGTTAGCAAAAGTAGTCGTGGACTCCAATTTGCAGGTTTCAGTAAGTAGAGTCAAGAGTATTGAAAAGAGAAGATTTATAGAGATTAAACCTTTAAAAACCTACAGGAAATCAAGTACAACATTACCGCCCCCTGCTGTTTGAAAGTAAAATAAGACAGGGCAATTCAAAAAATCAATCCACATGAAGAATTTTCTCTATGGTTCAAAAACAATAAAATAAGATTAGAAAAGTGAAATATAAATTAAAAATAGTCTTTTTCAGTTTGTAATTATTTATAAACCTTACAGAAAACTCGAACTAACCTCATTAGCATTAGCAAAGGCAAGAAACGACAACAAAACAATAGAAAAAATACACAAAACGAAAGAAAAAATACATAAAACAACGTGAATGTTGATGAAGTGATTTTTGTGGCCCCGCTGTGATAAAAGCCGCTCATCTCTGATGCAGCGGATGAACTAAAAGGGTCCAAGGACGGAGCCTTGGGGAACGCCACCGTACATCCTTACCCTAAGGATAACTCCGCCCCTTCCCAGTAGAACCTTAGCCATGTTTGGACTTTTCCATTCAGTCCATCCCAAGTTTGCATAGGGGCTCAATAGGACGTTACCATAACAATCGAAGACGAGGGCGAGCGAGGAAACGTGCAGATGCAAACATATGGTGAACACGTGAACGACTTTCACATTCACACAGAGAAACAGCACTCACTGTGTGTGCGTGCGTGCATTTGTGTGTGTGTGTGTGTGTGTGTGTGTGTGTGTGTGTGTGTGTGCTGGATCCATTAGCGTCGGCTCCATCTGATTTACAGCTCTCCCTCTCTTATCTGATAATGGTTGAGGCTGCTTGAATATTTAAAGCACGGCTGTCAGATTCCTGACAAACAAGCCCGACTTGACAGATGTGAAGAACCAACACCATCCAACCGTCCTCCTGGACGTTTGTTCTACCTCCGCTACTCTCGTTACGTCATAAACAATATTCATTCATTCGTGAAAACACGTTTCCTAAACTCAAAGATCGCCACACGAGCAGAACATTCTATGAGGTTTATAAGAGAAAAGTCACCCTTTCCATCCAGACAGTCAACACCAAAGTAAATCATCATGAACAAAAAGCCTCAGAGACACATTAGCGCCCCCTACGGTTAGATCAGAACACACATGAGAAACTGACGACCCTCGGTTTAATGTAAACACATAAAAATCACTCCAAAACCACACATAACAGCAAAAATACACAAAATCACTCAATAAAACATACATAATTGCACAAAAGGACAACAAAAAATACACACATATACTTCAAAAGCTCATAAAAGGACCCTAAAAATGACTCAAACATGAAAAGTGCACATAATGACTAATAAAACACAAAACAAACACAACAAATGAGACTGAAATATACAAAATCACTCCAAAAGCACAAAACAGCAAAAATACACAAAATTACTTCAAAAGATCATAAAATGACAGCAAATATAGACAAAAACAACAGAAAAAATAAACAAAATGAGAGAAAAATGAACCAAGAAAAAAAATGAACATAATGACTACAATAACACACAAAACAAACACAATAAATGAGAAGAAAATAAGAAAAACAAAAATATACAAGAACATTTTATATTTCCCTGTATTAATATTCAGATTGGTCATTAATTTATATAATTATATCAGACAATCACCGTTTTTGATAAAAGTTTCCCATCACTGTGCTAGATAAATAAATATCATTTAAAAAAAAGCACAGGAACCTTTAACAACAACATTACCGCACCCTGCTGTTGGAAGTAAAGTAAGACGCCCCGTCTACGTAAAAAATTATTTCTATCATTCAAAAAGAATAAAATATGATCAAAAAGTTGAATTAAAATTAAAAAACGGTCTTTTTCAGTTTGTAATTACTTATAAAACTTGTAGAAAACCCGGAACATATCACCGCCCCCTACTGTTAGGAGTAAGATTAGGCCACGCTATTCTAGACAAATAAATCCCCTTCAAAACAAAAGCACACAAGCTTGTTTTAATTTTTTTTTCTGTAGATGCGACTAAAGTCCAGAGCCTATTTTACGCCAGACCAAGACCAAAAAGAAAACAAACCAACAATTTACTCTCCCTAACTACATCTTCAAAATAAAAGCCTCAGGAGCTTGTCCCAGATTGTCTTTAAAACATAAATGCAACTGAAAGCAGGTTCAGGTCCACTTTTAGGACCCGACCCACCAGCTGAGAACCTCTGTGTTAATGTCTCATGTGCATTGTGTGCTATTCACTAACAGGAAGTAGAAGTCAGTGACAGACGATGACGAGAAAGTTTCACTTCCCTTCGTCGCAGTTTAAACGTGGAGCAGAAAATTAGACCAGGTTCCTGTAGCGAGGCCTCGGATGCTTTTTATGTATCTGAACTCAACCATCACTGTGGAGGTCAGCTACATCTGTAACCACAAAGTGACTGCATTTTCTTCAATATTGAATGTAAAAGGAATTTAAAAAAACTTCCAAAAACAGGTCATTACATCAGAACCATCAACATCAGTCTTTGTGTTGCTCCTTAATGTGAACATGAAATCAATGCATTTTAACTGACCAATCACAGCCTCTGTATCTGCTGTGATGTCAGGATGGTTCAAATCAACCAATCAAAGAAAAATCTGAAGAATTTTAATCACATTTTAATCCAATAAAAATATAATTTAGATATAAAAAAGAAAAACAAACGGGTAGAAGGAGCTTCACACGTTAAATTATATACAAATCATTACAGCACAACAAGACAAGACAAGACAAGAGCACACAAAAACGACCAGACCAGACTTTAAAAGACAAGATCGGGCAAGACCAGACCAGATAAGACAAAACCGGGCAAGACCAGATCAGACCAGGAAAAACCTGACAGAACCAGACAGACCAGACAAGAACAATACCAGATCAGGCCACTAAAGATCAAATGAGAAAATCCAAGACCAGACCAAACAAGAAAAAACAGGGAAAGAGCTGACTTTAGAAGACAAGACCATACAAGATCAGATCAGACAAGAAAGGACCAGACAAAGAAAGACCAGACAAGAACATTAAAGAAAAGATTGTATAGGACCAGAAGTGACTTTGAAAGACAAGACAAGACCAGATCAGACCAGGAAAAACCTGACAAGAACATTCAAGACCAGACTTTAAAAGACAAGACAGGGCAAGATCAGACCAAATAAAAACATTTAAGACCAAACCATACAGGACCAGACCTGACGAAACAAGACCAGGTAAGATCAGACCAGAGAATACAAAGTCAAGATCATAAAAGAAAGGACCAGACCAGACAAGACCAAACCAGACCATAAAAGATCAGAACTGACAGGACAAGACCATCCATGATTATACAGAAACAGACTTCATTATTCCCAAAGTGGGTGAAGGTGTGGGAGTCCCACAGAGCTCTGTTTTAGGACTTCTATGAGTTCTTTTACTCTATTATCAGAAAATTAACCCTCATCATCCTCTCAGATTTATTTATCTGTGCTCCAATCATCCAGTAACCATAGAAACATCATTAGTGTGAACTCACAGTAGTCAGGTAGAACTGAAACTGTATGTGAGCTCCCAGTTTGAACTGGGAATGTTCCACATAGTTCTCTTCCTTTGTGCCGCGTCGACTCTTCATGAGCAGCTATAAATCCTCTCTTTATGTCTGATGTCATTAATCTGCTGTGGATCGACTCCTCGCTCTCGTCCTAATGTTAAATGTGGTCATCGACCGGCCGAGGCTCATCAAGCACTATGGGAGGGGTGTGCACGAGCGTGCACGTGTGTAGATCAGGGATTTCCACAAGCGCAGGCGGTGGGAGGACTCACCTACGACTCTCTTTCTGGCTGCCTTCTACTCTTAAACATGTTCATAAATGAATCTGTACCCCTTTCACACCGAACGACCTGTTAAAATCCATGAAAGATTGAAGTTTTCCACACTTTTGCGAAGCTGTTTTGGTGGCCATTTTCTAAATCTCGTGCAAAGTCTGTTAGAGTTCATCTCACGCTCCGCCAAGCAGCTAGCCTGGCGAAGCCACACCCACTTCCTTACTTGTTGTAAGGAATTGGGTCTGGTGATGCCGCTGTTTCGCGAGCCAAACAGGAAAAAAACGTCATATCCCGTGCGCCAAGCAGTATCAAAACAAACATGGCGGCCGACACGGAGAAGACGTTCAAAACTGCACTATGCTCTGTTTTTATTGTGACCTGTTTATTGTGTTGAAACCACAACAAGAAGAGGCTTTAAAACCATAAGTCTGTACCGTACTACACGCTGTTTTTGTCTGCGGGCTCCGTTTAGGGAAAAAGAACTACGTTTGTTGTGCTATTGTGGCCAGGTCCGCTCATCGGTTGATTGGTTACTCTGCACGTATTTGTCCTGACTGTTGACTGTTTCCAAACTAATCGCCTGTATGAATAATACAAGGAGATTAGGATGGATTCCAGGCTACCAAGCAGCAGCTTTACATGCCTCTCCCATAAATATATGCTAAATTTGGGAAAAATTCAATGAAATTGAAATAATAATAATAATAATAATAATAATAATTCAAAGAAATGAAAATTTGGGAAAATTTGAAAAAATATTTAGAAAATGAAAAAAAATTCAGAAAAATAAATAATAATTTGAAAAAAATGAAAAATAATTTTGACAAAGAAAAATAATTTGGGAAATGAAAAATGTTTTCAAAAAATAATAATAATTTGGAGAAATTAAAAAAGCATTTGGGAAGAATTTAACAAAATAAGGAAAATAAGAAGTAATTTGTAAGAATTATAAAGGACTTTAGGGAAAATAAGATGGATTGGAGGTGGAAGTTTCCTTATCCTTATCTGGTGCTCAGAGGACACCTTCCTTCCTTACTTCAATCATCTTATCAACCCACAAGTCTTGTCCACAGCTCCTCCTGCACTTCCTCCAATCCTTCACTTCTCCGTCAGGATCTGAAACCTAATGCCGGCTGACATCTTTGACCCTCCTCCGCTGCGATCGGACCCTGAGGCTGATTTATCTGAGCTTCATCTCCATCAGCTCTGAGGGATCGATATCACTCTCAGCTTCTGCTCCATGTCAGCAGACCCAGTGACACAAACTGGGAAACCACCACCACCATCCTCCTTCTTCACCATCCTTTAGTTTGTACAAAATACTATCACAAGAAAATTGGAAAAAAAAAATAATTTCCAAAAGACAAAACCAAGTGTTTATTTCCGCCATTGTTCAAAAATAACACCATTGTTACCAATGACAGGGTCATTACACCAACTAAACAAGGAAAACACAACCAATTGGCATTTTTTACATGACAAAACCAACAAGGAAACATGACAGATGAGAAAAACCAACATAAAACACAAGATTTAAAAGAAAAAACACACAAAACTCATCAAAATAACCCAGAACATCATCAAATATGATAAGAATGAAAAGAAAAACATCAAAATTATTTAGGGGCAACACACAAAAAGAAAACATAAAGAAAATGAAAATCTACACAAAACAATCAACAATATAAGAAACAAAAAAACAACATAAAACACAAGTAAAGATTAAAAACAATACTCCACAAAACTCTTGAAACTAACCCAAAACAACACAAAATAAGTATAAAAAAAAAAAAAAAAAAAAAAGTTTGACATTTTAGACGTCTTTTAATTGAGATAAATTTAGTCTGACATCGTTGGCATAGCGACACACGTCTCTTTCAGATTTTCCACTTCAGCTCCCGTTAGAAACAAACTGCTGGTTTCTACACTGGAAGTCGTTTTCTTGGAGCACTCTGATCTCTCAGCTGGTATTTTTATCTCCTTTCACAGGATCTTTTCCTCTCTGACATTTTTTTTTCAAACTCCTCACAGAAGAAAAACGTCCCAGCTGCAGAAATTAGAGCCGCACTCATGCACACACACACACACACACACACTCACAGGAACGTACACACGTCCATTCATGAATCCCAGCCGCTCTGACTGCGATGCTCTCAACCTGAATTTAGCCTTCACCATTTCTCTCTGAGTATTTCATTCATTCATTGAACATCCTACAGGTGCAGCAAATCTAAACTGAATCTGACTTAATGAAAGATAATCGCTATAAAATCCATGTGTAGTTTTAGAATCATTCTGCGCTTTTATGTTATGATTTTTGTGTATTTTTCTTTTGTTTTGTGTGTTTTTGGAGTCATTTTTTGTATTGTTTTTTAAGTTTCTGTCATTTATTTGTATTCTTGATGTTGTTTTTATTGTTATTTTTTATATTTCTCTGTTGTTTTGTATATAATGAGTCATTTTTTGTATTCCTAATGTTATTTTTATTGTTATTTTGTATATTCCTTTGTTGTTTTGTATATTATGAGTCATTTTTTATATTCTTGAAGTTGTTTTTGTGTGTTTTTGTTTTGTGTATTATGCATCATTTTGTGCGTTTTTGTTTTGTATCTTCATTTTAGTTTTTAATATTGAATATTTTGTATTCATCTTGTGTTTTTTTTGTTATTTTTTATGTATTTTTCATTCGTTTCGTGGGTTTTTGGAGTAATTTTTGTAATGTTTCAGTCATTGTTTTGTATTTTTGATGTGGTTTTAGTTTTAGTTTTGTGTATTTCTTTATATTTTTGTATTCATCTTGTGTATATTTGTTGTTCTTTTGTGTATTTTTTTCGGTCACTTTGTGTGTTTCTTGTGTCATTTTAGTTTGGGGGCTCCATGTGGCCCTTTGCTTCCCTCAGTTAATTTCCTGGTTTATCTTCTACTTCGCTCAATTTCGTGTAAACCAAATGTTTTTGTGGGAAAAAATGTGGAAAAATGTCCGTTAGCCTAATGCTAACATATTATGGGAAGTCACATTAACAGAATTAGCATTGTGCATATGAACACTCACCCAATATGTTGTAACTTTAACTTATTTAGCTTTTATATCTAAAATATACAACTTACAACAACCATTCTAAGTACTACAAAACAAGTATGAAAAGTGATGACTTGGGGCATTTTCTGCTACCACACACGCAAATGCTAATGCTAACGCTAACGGTGAAGAGCTTAACACCGACGTCATAACAGAGTGTTTACTTCTCCTTAACTTGCAACCTCAGCCTCTCCCTCACAAACAGCCCATTCATGAAAAACTGTGTGTGTGTGTGTGTGTGTGTGTGTGTGTGTGTGTGTGTGTGTGTGTGTGTGTGTGTGTGTGTGTGTGTGTGTATCACAGAGGAACAAAGCAAAGGTCGAGGGATTTTCAAAATAAAGGACAAATGTTTTTCTCCGTTGAGTCATTTTTTTTTCTGCTGAAAACCAAACAATCGTCCCTCACAGCTCGGAAATCAGCGTTAGAGCACATCTTGGATCACTCAGTGCTCCGTGTGTGTGTGTGTGTGTGTGTGTAGGAAAAAGGGAAAGGAGAGAGAGAGGTTTTTCGGTTTAGGCAGGGAGGGGTTTGCAGTGTGTGTAGGTATGTGAAAGACTGTGTGTGTGTGTGTGTGTGTGTGTGTGTGTGTGTGTGTGTGTGTGTGTGTGTGTGTGTGTTTTTATGAATGAAGAGTGGAGGCGAGGCACACTTCCTTTTAAGCAGCGAGAGGAAAAAAAGTCATGAATGGCTGAGTGTGTGTAAACAACAGACTGTAACAAAGATGAGGCTACGCTCACACACGATCTGATCTCAGCTTAACTTATCCTGGCTTAATTTATCTGATCTTATCCTAAATTATCTCATCTTAACTTAAGTTGTCTTACCTTTAGTCATCTTACCTCAAGTGATCGTATCTTAGGTTATTTTAACCTAAGTTATCTTATTCAAAGTTATGTTAAGTTATCCTATGATGTGTTGTGTGATCTTATCTCATTAATTAAGCTTTACTTAGAAAGTTAACTTATCCTAAATTATCTTAAGTTATCCTATATTAAGTCATGTTATCTTTAGTCATCTCATTATAATTTATCTTATCTTAAGTTATCCTATCTTGAGTTATCTTATCTGTACTTAAGTCTTCTTATTCTTAAGTTACCCTATGTTATGTTGTGTCATCTTATCTCATTAATTAAGCTTTACTTAGAAAGTTAACTTATCCTAAATTATCTTAAGTTATCTTATCTTTAGTAATCTTATTCTAAGTCTTGTTATCTTTTTCTACGTTAACTTAAGTCATCCTATGATATGTTGTGTGATCTTATCTCATAAATTCCAGCTATACTTTGAAAGCTTGACATCTCAGTGTCACTGCTGAAAATGAAGGCGATTTATTTTGAAAGAACAGAGACCCAAAGAAACAATTGGAAAGGGAAACTGGTTCAAGTTTTCCCGCCTGAAATAATGTCTATATTCCTTCACTGGTAAATGTTCTACAGGTTTTATTTCACCCTCCAATGCAAACGAGAGACAAACCAACACCAGCACCAGAGCAGAGACGCTCCACGGACCATTCAATACCCGATCAATATCTGATCAATACCCAATTGATACACATCATTAAACACATCATCACCAACAGATACGATGCAGAGCTTCACATCAGAAACATCGACACACGGAGAGGAAAAGTACTCACAGTTCTCAGAGTGGAAGTCTGGAACAAACTGTTCATCACTGTCAGGAACCTGAGCTGGAAATATAAGATAAAAACACGTTAGCATCACATTTAGCAACATTTAACACCGTTTTCAGATTTAATACCACGTTCACATTCAACACCATTTACACATTAACACTATTTTCACCGTCTGTTGCGCAATAATCGTCAGTCCAATAATCACATATTTCTTTGATTTTCATCATCCTAATAAGACAATTTGAACTATAAAGAGGACCTTGTGAGATAGCCACGCCCCTTTACCCGTTGACCCTGCACTGCCACATGCTAAGCTAACCCAAACATGTGGGTCTGGAGTCTCAGAGGAAGCATTTTGTGTGGTTTTCTTATTGTTTGTGTGTTTTTCAGCATCTTTCAGCACATTTTCCCTCTCATTTTGTATGTTTTTAGTGTCGTTTTGTACATTTTGCTGTTATTTTCTTGTGTACTTTTCTGTCCTTTTCAGTGCTATTTGAGTCATATTTTGCATTCACTTTTGGAGGTAGCACAAGATAAGGCTGAGGGCCGCATGCTGCCCCCGGACCGGCAGTTGTCTATGTCTGGTGTTACCAATTTTTTAGGTATGTCATCATAAAAATGTCCTCAAATGTGATTACAAAACCTGCACACACAAACAGAAGGGGAAAAAGAGTAAATCAGAGTTCAATCCTCTGTCGTGTGCAGGGGAAAGTGGATCACTGAGTCCATGTCCTGGTAGAGGACAGCGTTGACACTGAACAGACTCACATCCACCAATCAATCAATCACTGCTGGTTTCAACATGTCCTCATAGAAACATGCTGGACCTTGTAAAGACACACACACACACACGATGAGCATCAGACGTGTGTGTGTTCACATCTGATCGGTTTCCAGGAACAACTCGTCAGGAGCAGCAAGTCGGCACAAGAAGGAAGTCGGTGGGAGATTGGAGCATTGGTATAAACCCCAGAGACGACCTCAGGCAAGATGTAACAAGCTCCTCAACTCTAACGTTCAGCTTCAGCAGCAGAAACAACGCCTGCAGCTCACATGGCTCTCACCGCCACCGACGCCAATCCAACTAAACGACAATTAAGGAGTAGAACGTCTAATCTGAGCCTCACAACAATCAGACGACGCTCAGTGATGTCACACCAGGAGAATCCAGGAGAACATCTAACGACTGGCATGTTCTCCTGTCACATTTTTAAACCTGATTATTCCACACTCTGCTCCTCCTCTCCGCTCCACGTCTGCGTAACAGTCATATTATTTATAGCTACTTATGATCACATCTCTCCGTCAGCTCTCTGTCAATGAGCAGGAAACAAACAGTTTGATTCATCCACACCGAGGCCTCCATCTGCATCCAAAGCAGACTCCGCCTCTCTGACCACATTTAACACCACTTTTGGATTTTACACCATTCACATATTTAACACCATTCACACATTTAACACCATTTTCACATTTAACACTATTTTCTATATTTAACTCAATATTCTATGTTTAAAACTATTTTCACATTTTTATATTTAACACCATTTCAACCCCACTTTCACATTTATCAGATTTATTGTGTGTTCTCCAGGGTAACACACCATGGTACATCTACGTATCTCTGCAATGCTTCAATATCAGAGACGCACAAGTTTTATCATCATCACATTATCAACAGCATTTAAAACAATGGTCAATCAGATGTTTATGAAAAATTAGTCACTTTCTGTGTTTTTGGAGTCATTTCGACTATTTTTCTGCAATTTTGTGTATCTCTGTTGTTGTTTTTGAGTAGTTTTGTGTTGATTTCATGCATATTTGTGTTGTTTGAATCATTTTGTGTATTCCCAGAAAATCAGACCAGGATTACAGAAGTGAAACTGTGGGGATGTGGAAGTTGTAACACACACACACACACACACACACACACACACACACACACACACACACACACACACACACACACACACACACACACACACAAAGACTTTTATTTCTTATAAAAAGCTGTTTCATGTTATCAATAATAAAATAAGATTTACATATTAACAATATATATTTGTTAAATAATTGCTGCTGTAACAACCAATTACCATCACTGTGGGACTAATAAAAAATACACATTTACTATAGATAATTAAATTGGTCTTGTCTGTCTACTTTTAATTCATTCACCACCATTTGATTCTAAATAAATGAAAATACAGCTTAGTCTTTTTCAGGATTAAATAAAAGTCAATAAATGAACAAATTTTATTTAAAAGAAAAACAAAAAGTTGTTCACACGTCATTTAAAACAGGTAAAGTCAAAAAGAGACTTAATATAATGTTATTTATGTATTTGTTTAGGTCTTTAATGCAACCACAGCTGATTTTCTCAATAAATCACTGATTCTAGTGCAGAAATCCTCCTGTTTGTTCATATCATTTAAGAATGCATTTTAAAAATATCAAAGTTTAACTGCGTTTTCTCAACAAATGACCAGAAAGTTTTTGCAGATTTTCCTTTAGATCTTTGCATTTTGAAAGCTCTCCCTTTACGCACATCAAAGGCAAAGACTGACACAGCAGAGTTCATTCACACCTCGAGCGCGCGCGCACACACATTCACATACACGCAAACAATCACGCGCACACGCTTCGGATAAAGAATCAACACAAAGACACACGAACACACACGTCTCACCTTCTGTGAGCCACGTCTCCTGGAGTTGGCTTAAGTCCTGGAAAAGGTCTGAGGAGATGAAAGAAAACAAACATAAATGTCTAAAGTAAAGTAACGTAAAAAGACACAAAAACGTTACCTTCAGATTCCTGAGGGGGCAACTCTGTCTCTGTGTCCGTGTATTTCCTCTTGGCTGCCATCAGCAGTCTGTTTAGGGGCCCGGTTCCATTTCCGTGCGTCCTCTGCAGCAGAAATCAGAGAATTAGCGCAAAAACATCCGGAGAAACAGCGGCGCAGTGACGTGCACCGTAGTTTGCGCACCGTCTAACCCGTTACAACAAACTCCAACACGCACATACACACTTCGCGTCTCCAGCCGGTGATCCCGGGGCTACTTTTACGCACGGTTAACGCACACTTTCCCCGGTGGGAGCGCGTGCAAGCCCCGCAGAAACGGCGCAAGATGAAGCTCGGACACAAACAAAACGCAAAAAGCTGCGCCAAACTTAAGAAAAACCTGCTCCATACGTACGTTTGCTAAAGTGTAAGGCACTTGCTGGTCCAAATATCCATCCATGTTCGTTCCACGGCTCTGTGTGCGCTAACCGTGTGCGCTCGTGGAGGCTGATCCACGCACGCACACAGTTTCTTCGTGCAGGGAGCGCGCATCAGCAGCAGCAGCTCGTGAATGGAGCTACTGCTGCATGCATAATGAGCTCCATTCACAAAAAAAAAAAAACGCCAAAGGGGAAGTGATTACCAGCAGGATTCTGTCTGTCTGTCTGTCTCTGTCTGTGTTTTTAAAAAGCTTCTCTGCTCTAAACTCTGCGTTGTGGGTTTAAAAACAACATTTAATGTGTTTTTGTGTGATTTTTGGGTGCCACGTCAGAAATACTTTTTCACCAGGAGGAACCAGAACCAGAAACAAGCAGCTGCACCAACCTTCAGCTTCCTTTTTTTTTTTTTTTTTTTTTGTCGTTTAAACGTGTTTTAGGAGCTTTTTTTCTTCTTCTCTGATTGGCGCATTTTTCCTCTTTTAGAGGCTTAAATTTCTCGCCTTTGTCCGGATGAATGCACGCGCTTATGAATGAAGCCTCCAGCCAATCACAAACAGGAACACCGAGGCTGTGTTGTAAAGCAATGGGCGGGGTTACAGCAGAGCCAGCCAATCAGCGTGCAGCAGCCTGAGGGCTTCACTGTGACTGGATTTTCCAGTTGTTTTTCATTCACAAAAAAGAGAGAGGGGAGAAAAAAAAACGTCCATTCATAAAAACCTGCCCCAGCACGAAAGTCCTGACATGTTTTTCATCCTCCAGACTCTTTGTTTACTGCACTCAGAGGTTTGACACGCAGACGGAAACTCAGAGTTAGCCTTTCTGAAGCACTTTATTTATTCTTCTTATGTAACATGTCTGCCTACACGTGTCCTCGGTTCTATGATTTCGACGCATCGGATAAATGCTCCATACTATAGACCAGGGGTTCTCAACCTTGGGGTCAGGACCCCATTTGAGGTCACAAGACAGTGGGAGGGGGGTCACCAGATGACTTCAACAAACTAAAAATATTTTTTCTGAACAATTTGAGACCATTTTGCATGTTTTTCTGCAACTGCACCAAACTCACTACATTTTACCCTGTTTTCATCACTTTTTCTTGCCATATTTTTGCTCCTTTTAATGCATTTTGGCCACATTACTCCCATTTCTGCCACTTATCCATCACATTTCAATGCCTTTTCTAATGTGACATATGTTAACTAATTGTTCTATACTTATTAAATTACCCCATCCCCACCAACATTGACACTTTGAACCCTTTTTCTGTCTGTTTTTGGCCACTCTAATGTCGGCTGGTTCAAAGTTGCAAATTAAAGTGGGCAAAAAAAGTAAAACAGAAAAAAGTGGTAAAAAGGTTTCAAAGTGTCAATATTGGAACAGTTAGTTTACATTGGTAAATAATGGGCATAACAAATGGTGAATGTGGTTAAATTGGCAAAATTATTCATGAAAAATGACATGAACGACATTAGGTGAAAAAGTGGTGGAAAGGGTTTATAAGTGCTGAAAATGTGTTAAAAGTGGAAAAAATGTGTAGAAAAGACTTTGAAATGTGATGGAGAAGTGGCAGAAAATGGGAGTAATGTAGCAAAAATGCATTAAAAGGAGCAAAAAATATGGCAAGAAAAAGTGATGAAAATAGGTTCAAATATGGCAAGTTTGGGTGAAAATAAGCAAAAATGGGCTCAAATTGTTTGTTGAAGGCCTCTGGTGACCCCCTCCCAAGGTTGAGAACCCCAGCTATAGTGAGACACAGGCCTCAGTCATCTCTACTGCTCTAACATGATCCTTAGAAACAGTGAGCGGGTGATTTCCTCCTAATGAGGTTTACATGAACATTTAGATGTACATCACAGACCATAAATAATACATCAGCTCAGAGAAATCAGTGAAGAACGGAAACCAAAGCTAACATGGAGCTGCTTATCAAATACTCTGCATCTTTAAAGTCTGATTTCCTCCTTATGAAGGAGGTCATGATCTGAATCTGAACCATATCAATGGAAATCTGCAGAGCTACGACCACTGTTGGTTGGTCTGATGGTGTTACGGTTGGACTGGTGATCATGGTATCTTGTTACTGTCCTTCAAACGCTGACATGAAGGTCCCTTCAGTGTTACAGACGGACTAGTGACCGTGTTATGTTGCATATTGGTGTCGACGGTCTGTTGGTATTATGGGTTAACTTGTGATCACGCTGTTTTGTGACCTGTCCTTTCAGATGAGGCTGACGGTCTATCAGTGTTACGGGCGGGCTGGTGATCATGGTATGTTGTGGCCCTCTGTCAAACACTGCTATAACTGTCGTCGAGTGTTCAAGATGGATTGGTGACGCTTTTCTCAGGTGGTGTTGACGGTCTGATGGTAATCATGGTATTTAGTGAGCGTCTATCAAACCACTGTTAGTGGTCTTTTAGTGTCGCAGTTGGGCTGGGGGATCGTGTTATTTTGTGACGTGTGTGTGATAATTTCATGTAAAAAAGTTAAAATAAAAAATAAACTACAATAATTAAGACTCAGTTTACAGTTGGAGATTGTTCTTTGTGTGATCATTTCATGTAAAATAAAAATAAAAATTGATTAAAATAAATAAATAATTAAGACTGAGCTTCTGCGTCTTTACAAGTTTGGCCGGGGGTCGTTTTCTAATCTTTGACGCTCTGAGCTGAGGCGTGTCATGTGATGTCCTCACATCACACACATGTTTTCAATGTGTCGAACAATTTGAAGTCGCCTCCTTTCGAACTCTGCTAACCTGTGCTGATCTCTGCACGTTTCCTTTGCCTTTAAGATTTACGAGTGGATAGAGTGCAGATAGATCACTGCTGATGTTTCTCACACACACACACACACACACACACACAACTGAAAAACACGCTCCTGTAAGAGAGTCTGATAGAGCTTGGTCAGCAGGGAGATAAGTATGCACTCAGAGAGGGTTTTAGCTTCAGCCGTGGAGGACGAAGAGTGCTTATTGATCACAGCTGATGGACGGATGAAACCACGATGGAGCTTCAGCTGTTGTGGCTCAGATGTGAATATTCAGAGTGAGGAGAGGGGAACACTTCCTGGCAGCGACGACAGACACACGTTAGTGGGGAAAACATGGACTAAAGAAGAAGAGGATGTGGGGGGAGGGTCTATCAGTGCTACAGACATTACATCAAACATCTACAAAGGACGATTCATAGTCAGGAATCCTTCAAAACAAAAACAAAATGAATTAATTTCCTCCTGAAATTCAAAACAAATGTAAAAATACTAAAATAACAGACTTAAACCTTCAGAGAATCCACTCATTTTCTGAAAGGACAATCTGATTGGCTGCTGTAGACACCTTCACGGAATTCAAAATAAATGTAAAAAGATTAAAATAACAGACTGAAACCTTCACAGAATCCACTTATTTTCTAAAAGGACCATCTGATTGGCTACTGTAGACAACCTCTGACATCATCAACCAATCACGAGCAAGCATTTCCCTCAGTTGGCTACATAATGTTACAATATAACAAAATAAAATTTGTAATAATGTGTAAAAAACAACAACAAAAAACACACAACAGTCACAATATGTTGCCTAAAAAGGTAAATAACTCAAAGAGTTTAAATATAACATTTCTTAGAAAGTTCTCACATGAGGTGCAAGTCAGATAACATAGCTAGCGTTAGCCCCTGAGCTGAATAAATGTGAATAAAACACGGGGGAAATGATCTATATTAGTTTACAAAATGACTGAAATCGTCATAAACGTTGTCTACCTACTGAAAACACTTAAACACATGGTTTTAGCTCACAGAATTGAGTGTTGTTGTTATTGTTGTTGTTGCTACACGATCCGTACCGGAAACTCCATCCGTCCTGCGCATGTGCGGGAGTGATGTCACTTCCTTCACTAGCATTTCTTAAGCTTCTGTGACGTCACGTGACGTACCGTGATATTTGACGTAAACGTAAGACGTTTGTAATATGTTATAATAGTATTTATGTAAATATGTAACTGTTTTTGTCATGAGTTTAATTGCTAATTGTAAATTAAATTACATTATTATATTTAAATTGAAGTAATATTTCAATTTAAATATGAATACTTAAATAATAATTTTTTTTAATAAAACTTATACTCCGCAACCTTGAAAACAAGAACAAGCGGGTAAAAAAATTGATGAATCAATGGAATAAAACTTATAAATAATAAAAAATAAATAAATAATTTAAAAAACGTATATTTACTTTAAGTATCGACATTTATATATAAACATTCAGTGAGGTAAATTTGTAGTTTTATTCTTTACTTTTTACCATCATTGCACTGAATGATGCAAACAAGTTCATTTTTCTTAAATTTTCATTTTTCTAATGCAACACCACTTAAATCCATATCTGCAGACTAACACAAAAGCTAGAAATTGCTTTTGGGAGAATTAAGAATTGATTTAAATTCAGCAAAACAAAGCTAGAACAACAGCACAAATTCTTTTTCTGTGGAAATACCAAAACAAATGTGGACCAGTTTCACATTTTATGGCAAATACTGGCCGATAAATTCACCCGTCTCTGATTACGAGCGCTGTTTATAAATCCTAGAAATGTTTTAACTTTTAACCTTTTGACAAATTAAAAACAGTCGTCAACGTTCAATCCAGGATGACTAAAACAAGCCAAACAATGGGATCAGTTTGGGAAGGTTGTGAGTTCAAATAATCCATGGTGACCTTTCCAGGAAACGTTGTGTGTGTGTGTGTGTGTGTGTGTGTGTGTGTGTGGGTGTGTGTGTGTGTGTGTGTGTGTGTGTGGGTGTGTGTGTGTGGGTGGAGAAAACCTCGGCGGTTCGTTTGGTCTGCATCTATTTTCAGGTGCGTTGTTTGCTAAAGTAAATCCTTCCTGGATATAGAAGTGGAAACTAGTCCAGGAGAGGATGTGCTGGAGCTGGGAACGAACACACACACACACACACACACACACAGACAGACAGTTGGGTTTTAAGCAAAAGTTAATAAGAGATATTTTTTGGTCGAGTATGAACAAATTGTCATGTTTGGGACTCCTGAGGGCAGTGTAACTTCCGGTTTAGGTACAAAGTGAAACATCATCAAATGTACATGATTATAAGACCTGTATGAATGTTTTATCATGTAAAGCACATTGAGTTGCCTTGTGTATGAAATGCGCTATACAAATAAATTTGCCTTGTAGTGACGTCACAGAAACTGTTACAGTAAAAGTTAGTTCACTTTCACGTTTGACCAAAATTGAAGAAGAAAAAACAGTTTGTCATAATTTTGTAAGTGCATTATCAGTATCACACACACACACACACACACACACACACACACACGAGTGTTTGCTTTGGGAATCATTTTCCAGTTGGCATGGCTGCTCTCTGACCGTCTCCTAACAAAGCAGTCTCCATGACGCCTGTATCGCAAGTGTGTGTCTGTGTGTGAGTGTGTGTGTGTTGAGGGGGAGATGTTTTTCTTTTTTGTGTTGGGGGAATAAGAAACAAAACCCTATATGGCCAATGACTCCAAGAACACACAAAGCTTCTTCAAAACACTAAAAGGACTAAAACATTTGACAGAAATAATAAAAAAATAAAATAAAATAAAAACTCAAAATATAAACACAAAAAAACCACAAAAATCACAGTGTGTTTGTGGGGACCCGTTTGTTCTATGCTCAGTGTGTTTGTGGGGACCCGTTTGTTCTATGCTCAGTGTGTTTGTGGGGACCCGTTTGTTCTATGTTCAGTGTGTTTGTGGGGACCCGTTTGTTCCAGGTTCAGTGTGTTTGTGGGGACCCGTTTGTTCCAGGTTCAGTGTGTTTGTGGGGACCCGTTTGTTCTATGTTCAGTGTGTTTGTGGGGACCCATTTGTTCTATGCTCAGTGTGTTTGTGGGGACCCGTTTGTTCCAGGTTCAGTGTGTTTGTGGGGACCCGTTTGTTCCAGGTTCAGTGTGTTTGTGGGGACCCGTTTGTTCCAGGTTCAGTGTGTTTGTGGGGACCCGTTTGTTCCAGGTTCAGTGTGTTTGTGGGGACCCGTTTGTTCTATGTTCAGTGTGTTTGTGGGGACCCGTTTGTTCCAGGTTCAGTGTGTTTGTGGGGACCTGTTCGAGGTTCAGTGTGTTTGTGGGGACCTGTTATTTACAGGTTCAGTGTGTTTGTTGCAGATTGAGTGTGTTTGTGGGGACCTGTTAGTTCAAGGTGTGGTGCAGGTCTTTGTGGGGTCCTTCATTCCAGTAGGAATCTACAGCGTTGCTGGGATGAGAGGCTGTGGAGACGCACTCAGGAAATGTCACTGCTGGCATCGAGCAGCGCTTCTCAGAACCACCTGCACACACTGGACCACTTGTTCACTGACACACACACACACACACACACACACACACACACACACACACACCCTCTGAAAGATCAATTAGGAGGTGAACACAATAGCATTTATTGGGGTGTTCTTGACTGGTGGCACTGTAGTCACACAGCTGCAGACACACACACACACACACACACACACACACACACACACACACACACACACACACACACACACACACACACACACACACACACACACACACACACACACACACACACACACACACACACACACACACACACACACACACACACACACACACACACACACACACACACACAGGAGCCTTGTTGGGGTCACTACCCTCATGCACTGAACTCTTCTATTGGGGCCTTTTCACCCTCTAATGTTACCTCTAACGTTCCCACTAGCGTTCCCACACTAACCAGTAGTGAGGTGTTGCTGGTGCAGCTGGTTTGTTCCATTGGCGTCTCTCAATGAGCCGTTTGTCTCCTGCGGTTTTCCTTGGACTTCTTCATTCATCCTAAACTCTGTCACGTAAATGTTCTTCGTTCCCTTAAAAACACGACACTGGGATAATGAGAGCAGCTCAAACATCCAACATTAATAAGACTTTATTATCCAATGAAAACAACATTATTATTACTGATATTTACCATAAAGAGTGTAATGCATCATAAAATGTAGTGTTCACAAAAAAACACATCCTGTTCTTCTCAATTGATGAGATCTTTTTTTGAAAAAAAAAATATATATACTGTATAAATAGGCTGTTATTCCAAATCTTACCCTGGAAAAAAATAAAAATGAAAATATTTTCATATTTAAATACATGACATTTAATTTTCAAAAAAAAAAATACAATGAGATGTTTCTCTAAAAAATAAAACAAAACATAGGCTCTATTTTACCTACATTTTCTGATTATTAAAAAGCAATTAAAAATTTGGTTTTTAGTTTTTCAAAAAAGTTAGATGATTTTTCCAAAAAAAAAAAAAAAAAAAAAAAAAACATTTCCAGAATTGATGAGAACATTTATAAAATAGAAATAAAAATAAATTAAATCATTCAATCCACACCCACATTTTTGTTGTCATTTTGTGTCTTTTTGGTCGCCCTTTCTGCTGTTTTTTGGGACATTTTTGTGCATCTTTGTAAAAATGTAATGCCTGTTAAGTTTGTTTTGGTGTCATTTTTGTTTTTTGATGTTTTTTTTTGTTTTTGGGGTTGTTTTCTGTATTTTTATGCTTGTTTTTTGTGTTTTTCACCTCATTTTGTATGTGTTTTTGGGTCTTGTGTAGTTTGTTTTTACTTTGTAAAACTATGAAATATTTAAAAAAATAAGAAATAAAATACAATTTTAAACATTCACATGTGCATTTTTTCCCCCCTCAGAATAATAAAAAGCACAGCAGCAAACATTCAATTCTATTTGATTTAAATATTAATGTTTTTTTGATTTTAGGGCTTTGATCATTTTCATTCTTTGTTTATCAATAAAACTGCACATGTACACACACACACACACACACACACACACACACACACACACACACATATCCCATTGGGAACACACAGGTGTCACATTTGCACCTCTGAGAGTTCACTGTATCAACATGAAACAAAACACTTACACACAGGAACACACACACGCACACACACACACACACACACACGGTGGAAAATGTAACACCTAAACACACACATAATTCATTTTTTTTTGTTTTTAGAAAGTCATGCATTAAAAGTTTAAAAAAAACAAAGTATTACAGTTTTTCTCAATTGTTTACACATAATTACTGGTACTTGAGACACAATGACCACAACATGTAACTAACGCACCAACACCCTGAACCAATTCTGCTAAACTACAAACACAATTCCTGTTTTACACTCAATTTGCAGTTCTAAAACACACTTTTTTCTATTTTCTATGAGATGCTGTGGCCATGACCGAAATAGAAGAGAAGATGCAGCAAAGTTTTTTTTTTTACATTTTTTTTTACTGTAACTGTATACAGTAAATTCTTTTGTTTTCTATGTGCAAGTTTGTGTTGGTTGGGATGTACAGTGTAAATTGTTTTTGTGGGAAAAATAAAATATTTTTGATCATGTATTTGTGTCTTCTGAGTATGAAAAACAATATTCTCAAATATTCTCCAACACACATACATGTAGTGTCTGTAGTAAGTGGAACACTGAACAAAAGAACATTCTGATGAATGGAGAAGAAGTGTTTTCCATTCCTCATAGTGTTTTACATTGAGCACATCAGTGTTCAACTGGTTCTTATAAATGTCTATTCATATGATGGTTTGTGTGTGTCATTTGAAAACAAAATACAGTTTTGAGAAGAAATTACATTTTTTAAAAAATGCAAAGTCTCATTATGCAGGAGAATTGACGGGTTTGGCCCATTGTGTGTGTTATTTTGGATTTGTGTGTCTAGTTCTGAGAGCGTGAGGCAAGCTTTTAGAGAATGTGTGTGAACGATCGAGGAAAAACTCTAAAAGCAATGCACGGACACACACACACACATTGCATCAGGCCTGTGTGAGTTACATCATATCATCATGGGCACAGTTAGTCATCCTCACATGACTTAACCTCATCTGTGGCTCTCTGAGGACACACACACACACACACACACACACACACACACACACACACACACACACACACACACACACACACACACACACAATGACATCAGCTGTGTGATGATAGCAGAGATAACTGAACAGTCACTGATTAGCTCACAATCTAGTTACACTAAGAGCTGCTATAGCTCCTCTTCATCGCTCCTCTTCATCGCTCCTCTTCATCGCTCCTCCTCTTCGTCAGCAGGCTTCAGGTTTCAAACACTCAAGTCTTTCAATCATTTACTAAGACTTCCGCTCAGAATAAATTCAAATAAGATCAATTAGAAAACACACTATCATGAGTAAAACACAATTAGACATCAACAAATTACAAATAAATCAATAATAAAACTAAATCGATCATATGATTATAACAATAAAACATGTATCGTCTACCTATTAATAAAGTTAAATAATATTATCATAATAATTTAATGAAAAAACATGAATTAATGCTGTCTCACTTATAGATGTTCATTGTTGGAATGTGAAAAATAAGTCTTGATATATGAAATATACATGATAAAGATGTAAGGGTATTTTATTAGATTTAAATATCCGACATGGTAAATTATATATTATAACGAGTAATTTTAAAGTGTGAAAAATGAAATCAAAATATTTGTGAATAATGTATTAAATTGGTATTGGTAATAAATAAATGAAAAGGAATGAATGACCTCAAAGAGGATTTGAGGTTTAGGTCAGTACCATTCACTAAGACAGACATGGGCAACTGGCAGCCTGGGGGCCACATGTGGCCCTTGGACTAATTAAGTTCAGCCCCCAAAGTAAATGCGCAAAATGACTCCAAAAACACACACAATGACAGAAAAAAACACAAAATGACTACAAAAATACACAAAATGCCAGAAAAATACAAAAAAATGACTCCAAAAACAAATAAAATAACAACAAAATCACACAAAATGAGAGAAAAACACTGAAAAAGACAACAAAAGCACACAAAATGACAGAAAAAACAGACAATATGACAACAAAAATACACAAAATAACAAAAAATTATACAAAAAAAACAATTAAAACACATAAAATGAGAGAAAATATACCAAATGATACCATAAACACACAAGCAACTACAAATACCCACAAAATGACAACAAAAACAAACAAAATGACAACAAAAACATACAAGATGACAGCAAAAACACAAAATTACAAAAAAAAAATATACAAAACAGAAAAATGCACATTATGACAATAAAAATACACAGAAATTACAGAACTCTGTTGTTCTAATGCTGACATCATTGATCATGTGACACTTTGATTAGATATAATCACAGTTCTGTGGCCCTGCTGTGATCAACCATCTAGCTCTAAACAGTTAAAAGTGTCTGGAAGTGTTGAGGTGATGTGACAGGTTCCTTCAGTGGTTCCCAGTGAAGCTGTGGAGGCGTTGGTTCTCTGCTGGTTGTTTGGGGCCTTTTGTCTGAGAACAATGGGAACCATCAGTGTTTCTCTGGGCTCCACTGACCCAGAAAATGGGTTTCCACGGCGGGAGGAAGCGATCGCGGGTAATGATCTGTGTGAGGGAATGTTCTGACACCTCGCACACGCGCTCAGAGCAGGAGTCGCTAACCTGTGACCTTTTTAAAGGGGTTTTCCTCCTCCAAACTGGTTCTTCTCTCTTGGCAGCCGCTTGGATCACTTACAGCATCGCTGCCGTTTGCTTTGTTTGCGTCGTTCCCACACATTCCTGCTTTATTCTTATTATACACCATAGTATCGTGTGTCCCTCTTCTGATTTTCTCTTGGCAGGTGAAACAATCGACCTCTTGTTTTTCTGTTTATCAATAAAATTGTCGGCCAGATGATAAAAACCAGGTCGGTTTGTTCACATTTGAACCGGAAAACACTTAAGCTTTGGCAAAAAAGTTACATTATCATTACAAAAAAGTTCTCAAATATGACAAAATATTACGATCGTTATCTTTTAAAAGCAGAAAGTGAACCATCTGTTTCTGTCTTCCGCAGCAAATGTTTGAACTTTTTTATGACATAGACAAAAAGTCTATGCTAGCAAAAGAAGAATAAGTCAAAAGATGTAAAGATGTAGTTTGTTTTCTGGAAAAAAAAATCATGAACAATAACTTTTAAAGTTACAAACATGTCAGATTTAACAAACTGTGAAATAAAACGGTTTAATAGAAAAGATAAAAGCATTTTAAAAAAAAAAAAAAAACTGGGTCAGCTAATTGTTGGCTAGCATGCTAGCTCTTTGGTTACATTTATAATTATAACACAAAACAGTTTTTTGTAGTGGTATATACTTCAAAAGTATTTGCAGTAAAACAAGGTTCATCTAATAAAATCTAATAATTTAACAACAACAGAACTGAAGCAGAGAGAATTTAGTCATGGAAGACTTGAGACTGTGGTTAGCTTATCGCTATCTAGCTGTTTGTTTACATTCAAAATTCTCCCTCAAAATGAATTTCTTGAGGAGTAATTATTGCATTTTTTAAACAAAAATAAAAGCAGTTCTTTTAACAAATACCTTATTTATCTTTTCACAATTCTTACAAAGCAAACACAATTATCAAGCTAAAATGTGAAGTGAGAATTGGGTTAGCTAAACGAGGCTAATGGACATGAGAATCGCTAACTAGCTTGAAAACTCTTAGCCTACTTTCCAAATTCTGCCACAAAACATCTTTCTTGTGGGTTAATACACTTTTTGTTAATGTATTTGCTCAGACAAGTAGTTATTTTAGTTAATAAATACTTCATTTAACAACACAAATTTTATAAAACAACAAAGCTAAGCTAAGCCTAATAATGGACGTGACAAATTGGTTAGCAGATGATGACCCGCTTTGTACATATGTCTTTGTTTACATTAAAATTGTGCCCCAAAGCTCATTTTCTGGTGGTAATTAATGTTTTTTTCTTTCAAAAGTAGTTTAGTATGCTAGCTGATCGCTAACAGTTCTTACAAAATAACTCAGAACGATAATGGATTAGAATTTAATTAGTTTTGCTAATCACTTATGAGCGTTCTAGCTCTTTGCTTGCATTCAAAGTTCTGTTAAAACTATTTTTTTGTGGTTCACACACACTTCATGTATTTTAATATAAAAAAATAGTCGACTGGATGAATTAATGCTTTATTTATTCTCCAACAGTTCTTACAAAACAACTCGAACAATAATGGACAATAATTTAATTAGGTTAGCTAATCGCTAACTCTAGCTCTTTGTTTACATTCAAAGTTCTGCTAAAACAATTTTTGTGGGTTATAAACACTTTTATAACAAATAGTCGATTTAATGAATAAATGCTTTATTCACCTTCCAACAGTTCTTACGAAACAACTCAGAGCGATAACGAGAATGACGAGAATTTAATTAGGTTAGCTAATCGATAACTAGCTCTGTCAATAATTTAAACTCTATTTGTGACCCAAGGAACACTTTCATATGTATTATTGTATATACTGTATGTATATAATATGTATGTTGTGTATAAGGTGTGTAACCTAACCAGTGACGTGTTCAACAACGTGAACTTATCGTGTGAAAAACGTCATCACTCCAGTTACGACACGTTGTTGTTTTGTCCGATGTGTGAGTGAAAACATCCCAGTCTTCTCCTCTTACACAAACCATTACGTAATCACAAGTGATCCTAAATAGGTCGGGTTATTTAAGACCTGTTTTGATCCGATTGATCTGTGTCGGTGTCGCGTTTCAGTGCTCAGGGAATTGGAACGTAACGTAGAGATAGATTTACAGATCGACTGGACAGGTTTAACATCAAATAGCATCGTTAGCTACCATCAAACCTCTACTTTGTGTTTTTAATTGTGGTTTTTAAAATCTACCGATAAATGATGATAGTAAATTATTAATAATAGAGTTAATAAATAAATATGATATAAAACAATAATATAATATATCAAAAATAAAAGAAATGAATACAAATATTTTTGTTTGTTTAATGTCCAAGGTTTCAGCAGCAGTTTTTAATTATTAGTCTCTAACGCCCCCTTGTGGCCTGCTTTGCTAGTTCAGCACATTTCTATCAGCCTCAACACTCAATAGATGTTAAAGTCACTGACATTATATAATGTCTATGGTTAAAGTGAATATTCCCACTGATGGTTTCCGGTGGTGCAATAGGAAACTTCCGTTTTTTAGTAAAGCAGTAAATTGTGGAAAAAATGCTGCAGGAAATGTGCTTAATGTTTAATGTTTTTCAAAGTAAAGGTGTATGTGCAGCTGAGATGATAAAAGTTAGACTTAACATCACTTTTTTTTACATTTAAGGAAAAATATTAATAGTTTACTAAACCATGCGTCCATTGATTATCTCCTAAAAAGAAATATTAGTAGAAAAAAATGACAGTAGAGCTGTGAATAAATGACCACCAGGGGGCAGCATTACCACAGCATTGGAGTACAGCAGCTTTGTAGATATGGTTCTCCTAGAGTAGATATGTAGATGTAGTTTTTATAGAATAGATATATAGATGTAGTTATCCTGGAGCAGATATGTAGATATTGCTCTACTAAAGATTTGTAGATGTGGTTCTCCTAGAGCGGATATGTAGACATTAATCTCCTAAAGCAGATATATAGATACAGTTCTCCTAGAACAGATATGTAGATATAGTTCTCCTAGAGCAGATATGTAGACATTGTTCTTCTAGAGCAGATATGTAGATGTGGCTCTCCTAGAGCAGATATGTAGATGTGGTTCTGCTAGAGCAGATATGTAGATGTGGTTCTCCTAGAGCGGATATGTAGATGTGGTTCTCCTAGAGCGGATATGTAGATGTGGTTCTCCTAGAGCGGATATGTAGATATTGTTCACCTAGAGCAGAAATGTAGATATTGTTCTTCGAGAGCAGATATGTAGATATTGTTCTCCTATAGCAAATAAGTAGACCAGGTTCTCCTAGAGTAGATACAGTTCTCCTAGAACAGATATGTAGATGGGGTTCTCCTAGAGTAGATATGTAGATATTGTTCACCTAGAGCAGATATGTGAATGTGGTTCCTTCTCTGCAGAACGCTCCGGTTTCGCTCACTTGTTTGACCTTCGGGGGGAAATCCACACAATCTGGTAATGATGTCACTTTTCCAAGCCTATCAACACCAATTAGTGCTAGACTCCACCACACACACACACACACACACACACACACACACACACACACACACACACACTCTCTATAATTAAGACCCGTTGTTATATAAACACAGTAATCCGATCCCTCAGAGCAGCGCTGAAACAAAGCTGGACTTATTGCGTGTGTCAGCTGCTTTTCTCTGATTGCGGGGACGCGGCTGACATGGCTGCAGCAGATGAGTGAAACCCTGCCTGTTCTGATAAACACATGGTCGTGGCGGTTTGGAGCAGCACTCCTCAACCAAGGTCCTCCTCGCTCGGTCGGTGTTGGGTAACGCGGCCTCTGACAGTTTGACAGCAGTGCTTTTTCTCTCCTGCAGGCGAACACAAACCTCTGAAGGATTGGCTTTTTACTCAGAGGAGATGGAAAAGTTCTGGAATGAACTCAGGATATATGTGGATAATGTGGTCGGACCTTCACAGTCCAGATATATCGTGATAGAAGCAAAGCAGACACAATGTTTTATGTCAGCGTCAGACGCCAAAAACCTTGGAGCGATGAAACCTCTCGGACACTAAAAAATAAAAAGCTACAACTACATCCAGCTACGGAAATACATAAGTGTAGCGCCGAGTCAGCCGTTTATCAAACCGACCAATCATTTTTAACTTCTGCGAATAAGGTCATGACAGATATAGAAAGAATAGATCTGTTCATAACTGTACAAACATGAACCAAATCATCCATGAAGACACATAAGAAGAATCTTTGCGTTCCATGTATTGTAGATGATAAATGTGTTTCTTTGGTTAGCTTAGCATGTAGCGACCAGCCCAACATGTTTGGGTTCGCTTAGCACATAGTGACCAGTCCCACATTTTTGGGTTTGCTTAGCTTATAGCGACCAGTCCCACATATTTGGGTTAGCTTAGCACGTAGTGACCAGTCTCACATGTTTGGGTTAGCTTTGCACGTAGCAACCAGTCCCACACATTTGGGTTAGCTTAGCATGTAGCGACCAGTCCCACATATTTGGGTTAGCTGAGGATGTAGCGATCATTCCCACGTTTGGGTTAGCTTAGCACGTAGTGAGGAGTCTCACGTCATTGGGTTGGCATAGCACATAGAGAGAAGCCCCTTATGTTTGAGTAGCTAAGTGCGTAGCAACTAGTCCAACATGTTTGGGTAAGCTTAGCATGTAGCCACCAGTCCCACATGTTTTGCTTAGCTTAGCATGTAGCAACCAGTCTCATATATTTGGGTTAGATTAGCACGTAGCAGCGCTGGGTGACCAGGGTCAAAGGGTAAAGGGGCGGAGCTATGTTATCAGGTTCTCTTATTGCTATAAAATGAATAGGGAGTTGCTTATTTTTGGGTTGAAACTGAAATATTATTAACATTAGTTAGCCCTGACATTATGAATTGCTCTGATTTTGTGTATTTACTGCCAAAAACCAGAAAGAATCAAACCATTTTTCCACTTTTTGTAAGATTTTTACCATATTTTAATCACTTTTCTTTCATTTCTGCATCTTTTACATTTGCGCGTTAGTTTTGTGCAGCTCTTTTTATGTTTTCACATTTGTCCCGTTTGACACCTGAGGTGAACTTAGTGCAACGTGGCACAATCCCAGTAGCACCACCATCCCACCCATCAGTCCAGCCCATCAGACGTTCTGGGGTCACTCACTGCGTCGGTTGCTCCGTTTGCATCCGGCCAGACGAGGAATGCAGATTTACAATCCTGCATGGACGTGCAGATGTGGAAGCACAGAGCAAGTGTTATTGTGTATCCCCCAGAGTGTGTGTGTGTGTGTGTGTGTGTGTGTGTGTGTGTGTGTGTGTGTGTGTGCAGCAGCAACAGCAGCTCAGAGCATCTCCTCCAGGAGCTGCTGCTGCATCCCTGCTGGGCTCAGCCATGATTAATGAGGCCCTGAACACATCCTCAGCTTCCCCCGAAGCCCACAGCTGAGTAAATACACACACACACACACACACACACACACACACACACACACACACACACACACACACACACACACACACACACACACACACACACACACACACACACACACACACACACACACACACACACACACACACACACACACACACACACACACACACACACACACACAACACAGCGTGTAATCATTTTATTTTCAATGGAAATAAATAGCGACATGGAACAGTTTGATCTCAAGTGGGACGGCGATTTTAGGCGGGAAAAAAAGAGGAATTTCAACTTTATTGTCATATGGTTTATGCTTCAGATAAACAGAATGTAAAGAAATGTGTGAAAGATATCAGTTTATATCAGACCAGTTTTTTTAGTTTGGGTAAATTAAGTGAAATAATTTGATGGCATTTGCAGGATTTTGGTAAAATTGAGAATTCTTTAAACAGTTTAAGATTAAAAATGACTCATCATGTTGATATGAGTGTGGGGAAAACTGTGAGCCCTTCAACAAGACTGAAGTTTAATTTATTTTGTGTATTTAGAGGGACTGAGAAATGTAATTTACACAATGATTCATCATTTTTTTCAGGGAGAACTTGTTTTTGCGGTTTTGGGGGTTTGAGTTTGTTCATTTTGTGGGTTTTTCCTGCCATTATTGTTGTCGTCTTGTGCGCTGGATTAATTTAGTGTATTTTTCTATTATTTATTATTTTATTTTGTGTGTTTTTGGAGTAATTTTGTATATTGTCCTGTTATATATATATATATATATGTTGTATTTTTTTTTCAATTTTGTGTTCTTTAATCATTTTGTAGATTTTTGATGTCATTTTGTGTAATTTTGTTGTCCTTTTCTGTATATTGCTGTAATTTTTGTTTGTTTTTTGTTGTCCTTTTCTGTATATTTTGAGCCAGATTTCCTCCTCATGTCTTGTTCGAGCAAATTATTTAACTGATCAATCAGAGTCCAGGGAGGTGTTACAGCCCAATGATGGAGGTCATGTGACCTGAGGAGTCCCATGAACCTGTAGTTTTCCATCCATGAATACAAAAAAACACAGGATTCTCTTTCAGCTCAGAGAAGAAATTTATGAATAAAGCCAAACTTTCTCCTTTCAGAACGTCAATAAATCATAAAAATCTGGATCTTAACTAAAGCCACATGACTTGTTCAGTCTGAGTAACAACAGAACTCTGTCTCCAGGTTTAGGGATGGACATTGACCACATTAGAGAATCTGATCAGGTGATCAATAAAGGACTAGTTTCCTGGTCCTAGTCATGGTGTGATGGACTCTCAGCCGTTTGGCACTTTTCCTCCTCCTCCTCCTCCTCCTCATGTTACAGACAAAAGCGTCTGTAATGGTCAGACTTTTACACCTCAGAACAAACACTTACACTGAGCTCAATCAGCACGTGCACGCTCCTGCATCACATGCACGCTGCTGGAAAACTTCAAGCACAACTGAACCATCGTCCAAACCATCACATTAGAGCATCCCCTGTGGGCTGCTGGTCTGACCTCAACGCAGACACGGGAAACCGCTGGTCCCAGGGCAACCAATGGCCCCCAGACACGCAAATAATACGCTAAAGGACAAAAAGTACACAAAATGTTTAAAAAAAAAATACACAATAGGATGAAAAATACACAAGAGGACAGAAAAACAGAAAAATACATGAAATGTCTCCAAAATTACAGAAAATGAAAAAAACACAAAATGATATAATTACATAAAATATCTCCAAAACTCACAAAACAACAAAAATACACAGTCAAAGAAAAATACAAAAAACAACAACAACAATGCACAGTGACAAAAATGACTACAAAGAAAAACCTAAACCAACTACAAAGACACATGAAAATGATTTGTGGTGTTTTGACGTAACGCTCATAATAACCAACGTATGAATGTGTCGGCGCTGATAAAAGCCGCTGCTCTGCTGTGGTCAGACATGTTTCTGATGATGACTGATGGAACACACACACACACACACACACACATGCACACTGAAACACACTTTGGTTCTGATAGAAGCAAAAGTCCAGGAGGAGAAAACGAGTAGCAGATTTGCAGCCGGTGGTCGCTCTGATCGTTTGTGTGCCAGTGAGTGTGTGTGTGTGTGTGTGTGTAATGGATACAGTCACCATGTCTGCCCGTCTGTCTCCAGCTCTGCGCCAGTGGAGGTGTGGGTTGAAGGATGGGGAGCTGCAGCCATGAGGTGGTGACATGGGTGAGAGTCTGTGAGGAGGATCACATCTACCATCAGAAACACCAAGATACACCAGGAAACACCAGGAAACACCAGGAAATACCAGGAAATACCAGAGAATGCTTGGATGGAGCTGCAGTTGAAGAAGATGAAGAAGGAGACCTGGTGCACTCCTTCAGTAGAGAGGGAAGGTCATCAGAGAGAGATGTTCACCTGCGACAGCACAGAGAATGGAAGGTTCTCCTGATTGGAGTCACAAAATACACAAAAGGCAAATAAATACACGCATAATGGCTTCAAAAGATAAACAAAGGGGAAAAAATACAAAAATGAACAGAAAAATACACAAAACTACTCCAAAATACACAAACTAAAGGAAAAACACACAATACGACATGAAAACACAGATGACTCCAAAAATACACAAAACTCAGAAGGACTGCAGGAGACAGTAAACATTACAGAGGAAACAAAAATTTACCAGTTTAATGAAACTCAACAACTTTTTTTACAATTGTGGAAACAACTCTCAATATTTCAACACATTTAGCAATTTCTCAAAAAACAGTTTCACAAAATTCTTCTAAATGACACAAAAATTGGTGACAAAATTAAGATTTTTTAAGTTTAGATCCAGCAGAGACTCAGTGAATGGTGGCGTGTGGTGAGCATTAGTGTTGAGCGTCTCTTGGTGCTGCTGCTGCTGCTGTGCAGATGTGTGAGAAACAGCTGGAGTGATGCAGGAGATCACGTTTCCTCCTGACAGTGTGTAAATGGTGTGTGACGGTGTGTGTGTGTGTGTGTGTGTGTGACGCTCTTCCTCGTGTCTCAGGAACACAAACGGAGGCACAAATCCTCACTTCCTGAGAAACTTCCAGCGCCGCTTTTTTCCTGTCCAGAATTCCACCGCCATTAAAGTTTCCTGGCGGGAATTCAGAAAACAACTCAGAGCTGTGTGTGTATGTGTGTGTGTGTGTGTGTGTCTCCCTTAAATAAAGACGTGACTTCACTGTGTTTTCGTTGCTGATCAGGTTTCCATAAAAGTGTCTCCTGGTTTTTTTAGCAGGTCAGGACCTGGCCTTCCTCCTCCTCCTCCTCCTCTCCACACGTCTCTGCACACGCTTAGATTAGCTCACATTAGCTGAAGCTAACTAGCCGCCGGATTCTCACTCTGTGGGAATTACACGAGATTAACGCAGGAGAGGCTTTTACTTCGTTAGCGTCTTCTTAGTGACTTTTATTTTGAAATCATACACTTGCATTACAAATAACCAAAACAGTTTGAAGTTACGGGAAAAGGGCGTGTCTACGCGGAGGCTTCCCATCAGCACTGCATCCCGATCCGTATCTGATCCGTCTCAGCGTGCGGCTGAAAACACACGTGGAGTTTAGCACCGCTATCTGTGACGTTAAGATGGAGAAAATAACGATAAATATTTTAATCACAACATAGACACAAACATGTGATTGTATCTGATCACAAAATGACAGAAAAATACACAACATTATTCCAAAAATACACAAGACAAAAAAAAAAAAATCTAACAAAGTGACAGAGAAATACACAAATTTACTCAAAAAAAAAATTAAAAATAATAATACACAAAATAAAATAAAACACAGAAAACGACAAATTATAAAATAATTCCAAAATAACACAAAAGACAGACTTTGTTTTTTTAAACAGTTTATATGTACTTTTGTCATCTGTGTCTGTATCTTTCTTATTATTTTGTGTTTTTTTGTGGCTGTTGTTCATCTATCACTGATGTTTTGTGTGTTTTTGGAGTCATTTTGTGTGTTCCACATTAAGATGAGAACTGTAATAAATGTTTTCCTCGTGTCATCAACATCTTTCCAGATGAGCGATTACAAAACTTCTGGTAATCAGCGGTTTTTTTTTTGTGTGTATTGCAGATGGTAAATGTGTTGTTTTGTGCATACTTGCTGTTGTGTCTTTTGGGAGTCGTGTGGGTTTTTTTTTTTTTTTAATGTGTATGTGTGTGTGACCCAAAACAAACCCAGGCCAGCAGCACCAGCTGGGGGGAAACCAGTAGCTGGGATCGTGTTTCTTTCCACTGAGACGTTAGAAACTGACGTCTCCATCGCTTTGTCCCACAGACAGGAATCCAGCTTCTGTCAGACAGGAAGTGAGTCCCAGCGTCCACGCAGCAGACGCACTTGGCTGGAAACCAAGTCCTGCCTGGGTATCGGTTTTCAGACCTGAATTATTGCAGCGCGGCTGTTCCTCTTTGCTCCCTCCATCGGCGGGAATAAAGAGTTAAGGCAGGAAGTCATGTAAAGAAATACTTGAATACCTTCAAAACCTACAGAAGTATCTGAGTATTAATACTCCATTACTCTTTTCATTAGGGCAGTGGTTCAACCTTTTCAGCCCGCGACCCCCAAAATAAAGGTTTCAGTGAGTGGGGACCCCTACTGTAGCTGAAGGTGGTTGAACACAGACATGAACATTGAAGAACAGTCATGTGGAGACCCCTTTCAATCAAAAATATTCTTAGTTTCTTGAAGGCATTTGGGAACCCCCTCCTAGTATCTCACAACCCCAAGGTTGATCACCCCTGCATTAAAAGAATCAAATTTATTAAATTGTTTGTTCAATTTGATCGATGTTGACCAAACTTTTCACGTTCCTAACGTAACGTGTGAACTTTTGCCTCCTGCCCCAGTGAAACCAGTCTGATCCCGTGAACATTTGCCCATTGCTGGTGTTTGTTCTGCTGCTGATGTTTATTCTGAAACGTGTGAACACGCTGACGCTCTCCGAGGTGTCGACTTCTCACTCTGAACTGTCGCAGGATGTCAGACTTCCATCAGCAGCTGGAAAACGGCAGCATGGAGAAGCCTGATCCTACGGCTTTGGGGGGGATTTAGTGTGTGTAGGACACACACACACACAGACACAGACATACTGGTCCCTCTCCACCCTGTGGAAATGAGATTTAAAAGGAAACTTGGCATCGTATAACCTCCTGAAGTGTGATGTGGGCGACTGTGCCCAGCTTCTACTGACCTGATTTCTCCTAAACGTCAGAGCTGTGATCGTCACTGATCACAGGGACAGAAGCAGCAGCGTTACACACTGAGTGACTCCCTGTGTTACACACAAACAACAAGAACTTCACTCACAACCTTCGACTGACGAGGAAATAAGCAGAAGATTCCCAGCTACTGGTTCCCCCCAGCTGGTGCTCCTGGCCTGGGTTCCCAGACGTTTTGTTATCGCTCGTCTGGAAAGATGTCAACGACACGAGGAGAACATTTATTACAGTTCTCAACTGTATGTGAAACACAACACACAAAATGACTCCAAAAACACACAAAACCACAGTGATAGCACAAAAAGACGAACAGCCACAAAAAAAAAAAAAAAAAAACACAAAATGAAAGAAAAAACACAGAAACTGATGACAAAAGTACACATTTCTTAAAAAACATCTAAAAGAAAAGCAAACTTACTTTAAACATCAACAAAAGGACACAAAATACACAAACAAATAAACATTAAAAACAATTGAAATACAAAATAATGACTCCAAAACGCGCAAAACATCTATTTTAGTTAAAATAAAGCACAAACAACGTGATATAATGCTGCATTGCTAGATCCTCCGACCTCCTTCTCGAAAAAGTGACCTTGAACGCCATCTGAAGTCAGAGCTCCCACTTTGTAAAGTCGGAATAAAATCCAATGTTATTGCGGTCGGCCATGTTTGTGATATTTCCGTTCCACGTCACAAATTACGGGTCATGAGTCGAGAGTCGTCGGCTTTCCTCAGACACGAGGAGTTTAGGTCAAGAATTGTCGGCCCCACCCTGTTTCAGAGCAGATTATCAAGACAAATTTTTGCCCTTGTTCAGGACAAAAACCAAAACGTTCTGTCCTATCGATCTTCCTCCAAGACTGAAATCTCACATGATCGAACAAGAATTCTGGATTTTCCGACTCCCTATCTGAAAAACTGACCTTGAACGCAGAGTTCCTACTCGGTAAAGTCAGGGAAGAAATTTCTATTAAAAAATACTATAGCGGTCGGCCATGTTTCAGATATTTACATTCAATTCAACTTTGTGTATAGCGCAAATTAATCACCAAAGTTGCTTCCTGATTGGCTAGTTTCAGTTCCACGTCATAAATCACAGGTAATAAGTCCAGACTTGTCGTCTTTCTTCGCTCATACACCGAGTTTTAATTATGAATATTGAGTAAGTTTTAATATTTACGACTTGTTTCAGACCTGATTATCAGGACAAATCCCCTCTGAACAAACCTCAGACCACAGGGTCATCGGAAAAAGGGAAGTCAGATCCATAACTTCAGGTTAAGGATGGGCTCTAAAGGACGTGCCGGAGCAGCAGGCATCGCCAAGTTTGTTTCTAAGTCAGGCTCTGATTGAGTCCCAGCAGGAAAGGAGAACAGGTTGGAAAGTTTTTGTCCTGTACATGAATGGGTACCGCTTCCTTACAGAGCACTTATCGAAGGAATCAAAAAGCATCTGCTCACCGGATGTGAACATGAGAATGTTTCCATCGCGCATCCATCAAACCAGATATGAACATGACTTCTTTTGTAGAAGAATTATTTAATGAATCACAGGAAAACAGGTTGATTATCAAATTAACGCACAACAAACTGCAGCCTGTGACAGGAGCGAGCAGTAGATAATCCTGTGTGTACGTGCATGTGTGTGAGTGGGTGAGTGTGACATCATCGCGTCCTCGGACAGTGACAGCTCTGCTATTGTTCCAGCAGTGCGTGGGATCCCGCCGTGGACCATGTGTTAGAAATCATCCACCCACGTGCTGCCGCAGACGGAGGCTGAGGACCAGGAAACCAGAGGACCAGGAAACCCGAGACGCGGAGCCTGTGGGCCGTGGGACAGGTAGTGATGAAAGACAGCGAGGAGAATAACAAACTGCAGAAGAAGTGCTGAGGTCGCTGAAAACTCAGATTACTGCACGGAAATCAACGGGGGAAACCTCAAAAACCAGCAGGAAGTAAAAAAGATTAGGATTTATGATTAAAAAGCTTTGTTTATAATTATTAGGGGTGGATTTTTAAGAAACTGGACTTTCCAGGATTTTTTTTCTCGTTGCAGGAGTAGAAGTGTAGTTTCTCCTAATGTGGTGGTTTTACTGCCCCCTGCAGTGCAGACACGTTAATGCAGCTCATAACGTTTATGGTGAAAAACTGGGACGTACGAGGCAGTGTTTGGACGCCACAGCACTACAAGTGTTTTTTCTTCTGCGCCCTGCAGTGCAAAAAAGTTACTGCAGTTTGTATCATTTACAAACGCACGAGGCTGTTCATGTCTGTGTTTTTGTGATTGATTTGATGTGATGAATGCGCTGAATGTCAAATCAGAGTCGATCAGAACACCAAGGTTTGGAACTTGACTTTTAAAGATGAAGACTGAAGGTCCTCTTTTCCCTGTTACCAAAGACAATCACCTCCATCTGATCATGTTTTCACTCATCCATCAGTTTACCTTTTCTAAGCAGTCACACAACACCTCTATGGGAACACAGTCATCTGGGTTCACTCATAGATATAGTTGTGTGTCGTCTGCGTAGCTCTGATAATCAACCTTACAGTTGTGTAGAAATTGGGAGGGGTCCAAGAACAGAGCCCTGAGGAACCCCACAGGACATTGTTAATCTGTCACATTCAAAGTTTCTAATGCTTACAAAATAATGTCAATCTTCCAAGTAGGACTTAAACCATTGGAGTACTTTGACATTTAGTCCAACCCACTTTTGCAATCTGTGCAACAAGAATGTTCTGGTCCACAGTGTCAAATGCAGCATTTAGATCCAATAGAATGAGAACATACACTTTTCCTGAAGTTTATAAAATATTGTGTTAAAGGTTAAGAATTCATTCATATGGTTGGAAACCAGCTTCTCAATGATCTTGGCCATGAAAGGAAGGTTCTGATTGGTCTATAGTTGGCCAGTATAGAAATATCCAGGGTTCTCTTTTTTGTGCTGATGTTTGATCTTATTGATTGTATGTTTTCATTGAAATATACAGCTCATTCATTGCATTTACCAGTTGACAATAATTAAGGAGCTATCTGGTCTGGGGGGATTGTGAGCTTTTCGATTACAGAAAACAATGTGTGAGAGTTGTCGTTTAGATTGCTGCCGCTTTGAACAAGCCATCATTGAACTCATGCAGATTAATTTTATAGAGCTCGAGATTAATTTGGAGTTTTGTTGTTATCCATTTACGCTCAGCTCTTCTACAATCAGTTTTCAAATCCTGCATTATCTGTCTTCCTCTAATGTGTTTTCTGTGTGTTTGGTTTTCTCTTTGTTTTGGAGCCACCCAGAGCTTAATTTGGGCCGGAGCAGAATCCGGCACCTCCCAGATTTTGACTGGCATTTATTTGATTGGATCCACCACCTCATTTTTAATTTTTTTAATTTATTTTTCAGCACCTGATTTTCTTTTATGTGTTTTAATTACATATTGAAGCACCACTTACAAGGCCTTTATAAAAAAATTTAAAATTTGTCTTATTAACATGTACGTCTGCCAACATTAAAAGTCGAGCATGTTGCACTGCATTGTACTAGATAACGTAGCCTTTTGAACAGGTGCTTTTTGTGTGTTTTAATATTGTAACAGGTTTTTTGTGTGTTTTAATATTGTAACTGGTACTGTCATTGTTGTTATTGACTTGTACATGTATTGTCATGCTTGTATTTTATTGCCTTTGTACATCTTGGCCAGGGGACTACAGATGAAAAATAGCCTCCTGGCTAATTCTGGCTTTTTTTTTAACCATGTTTGTTCAAAGGTTATATGAAATTGCACTGTCCCCTTTCAAATAAACCAATACAATACAATTATATTTGCACAGCTGTGTCACTGGAATCACTGGAAATTGTACAAACAAAATTGAAGGTAAAAACTGAGCGTGACTGGGAGAGAACCAAGTCAAGCCATGCCCACTCTACGCCTAAAGTGTGAAATCTTGCACAAAAATAGTTTCTATGTCAGCTTGGAAGACAGTAGAAAATGGCAAAAAAAAACAAAACAAAACAAAACAGTAGGATTTAAAGAGCATTTTTAAGCCAATAAGTGAAGCTAAGCCTGAGGTAAAAGTGGTTTCTGTGGAATCGCGGCAAAGAGCAGCACAGTAGCAGTTAGCTTAGCAAGTAGCACCTGTAGAGATGGTGCTAATGCAGGAAAACCTGCCTTCAACAGACAGGACACAGGAGGAGAACTATCCAGGGGACATGAGGAGGACTCAGGACAGAGAGAAGAGAAGGAGACGATGGTCAAAGTTCTGCTATGGACATTGAGACCAGAGTAGTTTGGACAGAGGCTCAGTTTAAAGCCAAGAGCTGCTACTCTAGGCTCATGAACGACAAGTCAGGCCTCGGCTGTGAAATATGTAAAAAAGTTGCGAGGATACATGGCTATTTTTGGCCAAAGGAAAGCACGCATTTTATTTTCATTTTCTATTTTGCTGCTGATTCATAAGAGGAGTTATGGTGTAAAAGTTTGCAAATATTTTGTGTTGTGAAAGTTTAGTGTCCTTTCTAAATTTGCGCCAATTTTGTGCTGTCCTTGGTGTGGAAACATGGCAGATTTGACAGCTGTCACTCAGAGAGAGAGAGACGATGCGCTCTGTAACGGGCAATTGTCTGTGCTTCTTTAATGCTGACTCATCATTCTTTCATTAAACATTTGGGCTAATTGGTGTTTTGTGTTTACATAATATTATTGACTCATTTAGTTAGCAAAAGGTGCTTTTAAAAAGTATTTACGTGACATTTTTGTCTCTCTTACTGCCGGAACAACACCTGGCGTTTGGTCTCGAACACGATTTACAAATTAAGCACCGGAGCCACTGCATGTTTGCTACGATTTCAGGAAGTTTAACAACCAGTAAAGTATCAAAACAGGGAAAGACCAAGAAACCAAACGAAAATGTGTAAACTCTGAAACGAACGTGAGGACATTTTGTCTGTAGAGTGTGTCCACAAGTTGTCAATGTCCTAACAGACACTGTGCACACACAGTCTGTCATGCTCAGGGCTCACAGCGTCTGTGGGTGGAGAGACGGATGGATGGGGGAGCTTTAACAAATCCAGCTTGGCTGAGTTTCCCTGTGCTGGGTTTGGACGGCGTCCTTTGGCTCAGGTGAAAAACACACGCGCACGCACACGCACACGCACACGCACACGCACACACACACAGTTGGCACGTCCAGCTTTCATTGATTCTGAAAAACAAAGGCAGGAAAAAGAAGAAAAGAAGCAAAAATGGCCTCAAATAGAGCGTGGTTCATCCCTCTGATCAGGGTTTAGTTGAGAAACATTCAGATTTTTTTTCACAGGGGGGCAGGGCTACAAACATGTGGCTGTGTCTGATCTGAGGGTCACATGATCAACATTCATGTCAGCATTAGAATAATGACCAATCTCTGTGAGGTTTTGGCATTTTCCACTTGTTCTATCAAAGAAAGACAAACTCACACGAGCTAAAATAAAAGACAATGGGAGTCGCTAAAGAGAAGAAAATAGGTTAAATAAAATAAAAGGATTTGGATTCGTTCACAGAAAGCCAACTGATGGTGTTGGATCTTCTGAGACTAAAATGAACTCATCCTCTTCTCTTTATAGACTCTTGCCCAGCTGATCCTCATCATGAGCTCTGAGTGCTTCCACCCACAGGAGTCTGTGACGACTGTGAAGAGCTGCTGAAGTGAGCGTAGACACTCAAACAATTAACTCCAAAATACAAGGAAAATCCACACACAAAATGACTCCAAAAACACTCAAAATGAGAGAAAAATACACAAAATGACTTCAGAAATAAAACAAAATGAGAGAAAAATACACAAAATGACTTCAAAAATAAAACAAAATGAGAGAAAAACATACAAAACAACACAACTTTTCAATTCAACAAAAACAAGAAATAAATATAGCAAATGATGCCAAAATCACACAAAATGACTTCAAAACACACAAAAATGACAATAAATATTGCTCAAATTGGTCATTATTCTCACGATGATGTCAATGTAATCCGATAAAATCACGTTTGTGGCCCTGCTGTGATAAAAGCTTCCTGTGTCAATTCTAAACCATTCCGATGCACTGGTGGGAAAACTGCCCCAGTTTGACCCTCGGACCTCGACTTTGACACCCCGACATCGAGCTCTGTGAAGTGTTTAACAAGGTGACACAACTTCCCGCGCTAATCGCTTCTGTGCAGTGGCCGTTTCATATTCCCTTTAAACATAAGTGACAGTTAAAGAGAAACCACTGGGAGTGAGTTTCACTCACATTAAAGTCCTTTACAGAGGAGAACAGACCTATCATCTATCATATATCTGTGCATCCATCCATCCATCCATCCATGGATCCATCGCTGATCGTTGCTCCTGAGTTTCACCTCTCAGAAACAAAACCCTGCCAAAATAAAAGCCTAACTTTTGGGTGTTTTTGTTGACATGGTGGCCTCGTGATCCCAGTGCGCTGTGGGAGCCCTCAGGATGATGGATGGTTGCTGAAGGCCTCCAGGACCTGCTGAGGGCAACTCAAAGAGCTTGTGTGATGGAGAGTCACATGATACAGTGATGAAGTCAGCGTACAGAACCTGGCAAAATCTAAATGTTAAATGACAAATAGTGCTCTGAATCTGGTCAAAAGCAACATAAAAAAATTCACATACATTTTTTAAACGTGGTTTGTTGCTAAATGTTGCAAAACATTGCTGTTTATTTTAGCATGCGTAACTTTATAATTGGCGCCCGATATCAAACTTCCTGGATAACAGTGGATATTATTCAGATGAATAAATAAATGTGGTTATCACAGAACAATGGACCATCATTTTGCTGACTTTATGGATGGGCTCCAAAAATTTCTCCCCTTTATTCCTCCTTATAGATGGCCCTGTCTCCACATGACTGTTCTTCAATGTTCATATCTGTCTTCAACCACCTTCAGTGGGGGTTCCCGGTCTCTGGAACCTTTATTTTAAAAAGGTTGAGAACCACAACATCTGCCTACTGTGGTTAGCTACAGCTAGCATTAGCTAAACTGGTTCTGCTGGTTCTGCACCAGGTTGGAGCTCAGTGCGTTGGTCTGGTAGCGCTGATCTCCATCTGATCTCCAACATCCAAAGGAAAGCTCTGCAGGAAGTCTCAGATAATTTAATGTTGTGCAGCTCCTAAACTCTGGCATGTCCTGGCTGATTGTGCAATGGAAAAGGAATATTTGTGAGTCCTGGAGGAGTCACTAATCACCGGGAATGGCGTGTGCGTGCATGTGTGTTCGCATACACACACACACACACGCACGCACCTCCTCGCCAAGTCGCTGCTTTAACCCGACACGCAAGCTTGCACACATTCAAACGCACGCGGCTTCTACGCCTCCTTCAACACAATGGCCGTCTGGGGAGGATGTGTGGAAGACATCCCATAATTCCTCCTCCCTTTCCTTGTTGTTTGCGCACCGTCTTACATGAACACGCAGTAGAAACATATTTCCAGGTGGCCTAAAATAACAGGGGATGAAAAGGAGAAGAGGATGTGTGTCCATCATTCCCAGTGTTACAACTGTAGTCCGTCCAACGCACTGCCAGGTGAGACGCTCATGTCTGAGACCAGGACAGACCAGACGTACCGAGAGAAAGGTTCAGCAAAGCGTTCCCACTAGTGCTGAATCAAAGAGCATCCGTGTGAATATTATTGATATAGAAACCAAACATCAGCTCATCGTCACTCAACGTTTAGAGCTTGAAATCGCTCTGAAAGTATGAACATTTCTTTTTAAATAATGTTTTGTTGTTGAGAGAAATCAAAAAAAAAAGGAGAACCCAAATGAAAAAGATTGAAACTACGAGCACAGCAGTTAGCAGTGGCTAGCGGATAGCAGCACAACGTGAACACACTACTGCTGGAATAAAGTTTAATAGAACATGAGCAAAGTTTTTGTTCTCAAAGATGGAAACCATCAGTACTCGTAGTCAACTGTTATGACCCAAAAAAAAATCTGTTACTCGTTAACTTCAGCCACCAGAGCATGTCAGCGCACTGTTTCAGGGAGAGTAAAGGTCCCTTAGGAGAGCTCTTCTTCTCTGCTTCATTGTCTACTACCGAAGAGTTACAGAGTTGGAACTGTCGCCCCCTGCGATCACAACTGTTTTTATCCTCTTCCTGTAAACAAAAGGGGTTTGCATCAACATCTTTTACTTTTTCTGATTTTTTAGAGCAACCAAAAGCAGCACAAGCTGTCATTTTGACTTAAAAAGCTGCTAAATGATCTAAAAAGCAGGTTGAAAGCTTCACTCCAATAGAAAACAATAGGATGTTTATAGGCAGTATAGGAACACAGGCTCTAAAACTGTAAAGTAGTCCTATTTCTAAAAGGTAATGAAACTGATATGGTGCATCATAAGGTGTTTTGTTAGGCACAGATCTAATAATATGGATATTTCAAAGGTTTTAGGCCACATTTGTAAAAATAGTGGAGGATCCCTTTAAAGACTGGAACTATGAGATTTAATTCAATTCAGTTCAACTTTATTTATATAGCGCTAATTAGTGACTAGTTTACGAAAAGCATAAATGTTTTCAAGTTCCAACAACTTGCTGCTTTGGTGGGTTCACAGCCACCATTTTGTGGAGTCACAGAAGTTGTCGCAACACCTGTCTACGACTACATTGTTTCTCACAAATGATAACCCAGCTAAACCCCTAGTATTGTAAATAAAAAAGCAAAAATCAAAGGAAAAAGGCAGGAAGGATGATCTATTAAAACCCATCAAAGTGTATTTCTGACTCGATCATTTGTTGTGAACATCTTCCTGTGGGATTAAAGTGATCTTTGCCGCTGCTGTTTCTCAACTGTCGGCCCTCACCCCTCACAGCGGCGTCCCTCCTTATCAGCCTGTCACCTCTTTGATGTGGTAACCGTGTGCAGATGCCTGGTCTCCGCTTTCAGGCCTGACCTTCACACCCTCCGTCATCCATCAGGGCCACGAGCTGCGGGAGTGGGAACGCTGCTTTCACCAACTCACGGCTTTACGTTGCAAGATGAATTAAAAGAAATACCAACTGGATGAAACTAGGAGTGTTATGTTAAAAGCTTTGCTGAGCTGGAGTAAAAACCTCCCAGGACGTACAAAAACCAACACGAAAGTAACTTTTCAGCCTTTTGTTGTGATTTTTCACATAAAACTCCCAAAAATGTATGTCATTTGCTGGATTTCTTGTAAATACTTTGTGAGACTTTGAATGACAAATAGTTTAAAATGAGTCCAAAGCTCTTTTACAGCTCTCCAAGGCTGACAACTGACAAGTATAATTTTTACACAGTAGACCAGAGTTAGTACAGACTAAATGTGTTACATTGTGTATTTTTGTTGTTATTTCGTGTTGTTTTACTGTTTTTAATGTAATTCTTTCTAGTTTTGTATGTGTTTTTGTAGTAATTTGGTTTCTTCTTGTTTTGCGTTTTTTTGTTATAATTTTATTTGTTTTGTTGGGTTGATTTTGTATTATCACTGTAATTTTGTGTCCTTTAAGCAGTTTTTAGTGGTATCAGTTCACATGTTTGGTTAGCTTAGCATGTAGCCAACAGTCCCACATGTTTGGCTAGTTTAGCATGTAGGCACCAGTCCCACATGTTTGGCTAGCTTAGCATGTAGCCAACAGTCCCAAATGTTTGGTTAGCTTAACATATAACGACAAGTCCACATGTTAGCATAGTACGGAACCACAATTCCGATTTATTTAGTTTTTGATTTTATTTTCTGTTTGGTTATTGATTGTCAATGTTGTGTATTGTGTTTTTATCAGTTTTTTTTTTTTAAATTAACAATTTAAAACACCACAAAACAGTCACATATTGACATGTGTACAATTAAAATATTTAACAAATGTCGTATGGTCAGTTTACATTCAAATATCATCGTGACGTAGAAAAGATTAGGTAGCGACAATCACGTTTGTTAGCTTAGCACATGGTAGCAGTAGCTGAGCAAGGTTAAAGTTTAAAGGGGCGGGGCTACATAAACATGTCTACTTGATGGAATAAATGCAATAATTGGTCGATATGTTCTTAGACTGATAATTATTGTGCTTCACTAATGATTATTAATATCATTCAATACAATTTCAATCAAAGGCACGAAATGATCTTAATCCAGCATCTGAGACTGAATAAATATGTCTACGTCTGTTTAGATTTTAGGATAATCATTGTCTGTTGGTCAAAGGGCGGCTGATTTATTGTTAGCTTAGCATTAGCGTTAGCCTTAGCACTGCAGTGGCTCCGTGTTCACAGGAAACCTGGAGAAAACACTGTCATTAACTGTGATTTGCTCTAATTTAGGGATAGAGCTCCCATTTTCATGGATGTGCTTTAATCCCAGCGTTTAAAAATGGAAACTCACAGCTGTGCGTGTGTGTGTGTGTGCGCGCGTGTGTGTGTGCGTGCGTGTGTGTGTGTGACCGCACACGGCGGCGACGGCGGCGCTTTGTTTTCTCCTGTTTGGGAACATCACTGCGGACTCGTTGCCCACAGAGAGACTCGTGTCCAAAGACCAGGAGTTATTTCAGGAATGTTTCCGTCTGCTTTAATAATCACGGCTCAGACCAACGATGATGCTTTTGGTGGCGATTTATTGTTCCTGCAGTGAGAAAGTCGTCGATTGAACTGTTGGTACGATTTTATCCATCGGGGAACCTTTAGAGCAGGGGTGTCAGACTCATTTTACTTCAGGGGCCAAATATGGAGCAGTTTGATCTCAAGTGGGCCACAAATTTTATACTGGAAAATGAGTTATTTTAACATTATTGTGCCTTAGTTTGCACTTCTACGTATACATAAAATACTAAATATGAAAGAAACGACTATATCCAAGCAATAAGTGACAGATATTAGTCCCAACAGGTTCTTCACTTTGAATTTCCTAGATTTTTTGACCAATTCCTATTTATTAAGGGAAATATTATGGAATAATTGGAGGAAAATTTAAGGATTTTGCAAGAATTGTGAGTTTTTTCACCAGTTTAAGATTGAAAATAACTGGTATTATGTAATATAAGCACTGAGGACAACTGTGAGCACCTGCAAATATTGTTGAGTTTCATTTACACGATTCACGCTTTCTGTAATTTTAACTTCTGCGGGCCGAATTGGATGCTCCAGAGGGCCGGATTTGGCCCCCGGGCCATGAGTTTGACACGTGCTTCAGAATATTGATGACACTCCTGTGAAGTCGTATGTTTTTGTAAGATTTAAAAGCTGTGGCTTTGTTTAGGAAAGTATTTTTGTACAATTTGTTTTGCAACTTTTGCATAAATGTATTTTCTCAGTAAATGCACTTTTTTTCTTTATTTTAATGTATCTATTTGTATTATATTTTAATTTTATTTTATTTACCTCCATTACTCTGACTGGACTGATTGATGTGATTCGCTACAGCTGGAACACACGGTGGAGACCAGTGAACCTGATTAGCAGAGCAGAGTTGGGACGAATGCAGCACATGCTTCAGATCACGCAAGTCTCATTTTGTGCGGCCCCCAAAAATAAAACTCACGGAACGACTCCAAAACCACACAGTGACAGAAACAAAAAAAAAATCACTCCAAAAAACCCAACAAAATTACAGAGAAAAACACAAAGGAACCACAAAATTAGACCTAAATAACAGGAAAATATACAAAAAAAAAAAAAACACAAAATTATAGAGAAAATACACAGAACAGGGAAAAATACACAAAATAACTCCAAGCAACATACCAAATTACAGAAACAAACCCAAAAGGACAACAAAAACAGACAAGACGATTACTAGAATAAACAAAAACAACAGGAAAACACACAAAACGAACACAAAAATACACAAAAATCACAAAACAGGAACAAGAGTAAAACGTGACAAAATTCGTACAATTAATTTAAGTAAAAACACACAAAATGACACCAAAATGATACTATATCAGTAAAAAGTACAAAAAATGAATCTAAAACAAACAAAATAACAAAATGAGACAAGATGTATAGAAAAAAATAGTTGAAAATAAAAACAAAATACATACAATTTGAGTAAAAACATACAAAATGTATATATATATAAAAAAAAAAAAACAAAACTCATTGTAGTTTCCTGTTAATAATCTGATTGATGATTATTCTAATACTGACATGAATATTGATCATATGACCCTCAGATCAGATTTAATCACACATTTCCCATCAGTCGAATGGTTCCCGTAGTGATGAATGTGAAGGTGTGAAACTGAAAGAACGTCTGAGTTCTTCCCACAAATCCATCCATCCATCCATCCATCCATCCGTCAAGTGGAAAACCACATTTTCTTTTTTTTCTCGTGTCTTTTGGCGAGCATCGACATCCCACAATCACATCCCACCAAATTAAAGCTAATCCATGAATTGGGCCACCTACCCGCCTTTCCCCGTGTGTTGATATTAATACGCTCATTACCATCGGACACGGTTTATTTAGACTAGCATTAGCGCTAATACAATAATAGAGGCTAATGGAGCAGCCTTAGCAGCTGCAGGGGTCACATGTACAGTAACACTTGACCTCAGGGGGGCCACTGACCCCCCAGGCTTTGTTTGGCGGCTCGGACTGGCAGCACAGGCCCACCATTGTGAGCGTGGGGGAGCGAGGCTCGCCTGCTCCTGTTTTCTTTGGGAAGCAGGAAATTGGACGAGCGGCTACCTGCTACAACAACATCCTGTCCTGGAGAAGCGTCTCCTCACCCATACCCACCTATTATTTCCCTTTTCCATCCCACGCCAGCGCTGGAGAGCCTCCGCGGTGCTGGGGTGGGGGGTGGTTAGTGTGGGGGCTTGTCCAGGTTCCACTCGGGTTGAGATCAAATTGGCCTCGTCCAGATGCTTCCGCTGCAAATAGCACTCAGGGGCCGAATAGCTAAGAAGCGGCTCCACCTCGGCAGGTTAGTGGCCCTGAGAGGACGCACACATGCACACACACAAGCACAAACGCGCACACACAAACGCTGCAATTTTCAAGTGTTACTGACACATTTTTAAGTTCCTGATGTCGTACACTCTTTTTTTATGTGAGCGATGACAAAAATAATTTTGTGTGGCCCCGAAGTTAATATAGGAATATATTTATATATATATATATATAGTAAAAGATAAAAATATATAGAAAAAAACTAAATACATAAAATGAGTAAAAACATAAAAGGACTCCAAAAGGACAGAGAAATAAACTATGACACCAAATGTACACTAAATAAGTAAAATATATATATATACACAAAACTAAAACAAAAGCAACTAAATAAAGAGAAAATGTAAAGAAAAAAATATGTAGGAAAAGATACAAGATATATAGAAAATTACAACAAACACATTTTCAAGTGTTTCTGATTGGATGACAAAGCTGTGATTGTGTTGCATTCTACACTTTCTCTTTTATTTCATTCTATTCCCTTCTTTCTTTTTCTCTGTGACTCCTTCAGTCTGGATGACGACGAAGTCGGGAGAGAAAAGATAAATTCAAAGCACGCAAAGATAAAGAGGGTAAAAATGATTTCTGAGCTACTCTATTGTCTGGTTCTCAGGAGAAGAAGGAGATTCATGTTTTCTGTCACTTTTACTCTGAGCTGAATAGGAAGCTGTGGTGTGTTGGGTTTGACACTTTGTGTCACTTTGGTCGTTTAATGCAGACACGGACAACTGAGTGTCCCAAAGTAAACGCACAAATTAACTTCAACAACACAAAAAATGACAGAAAACAACAAAATGAGAGACAATATAGAAAATTACAAAATACATAGCATTTTACTAAAAAAAATAGTACACAAATTGACAGAGAAATACACAAAATCACTCATAAAACACAAAAACCAACAATAAAAAAAAATGTGACAGAGAAATACACAAAATGAAACCAAAAAAAAAACAAGAAAATGAGAAAAAAATAATTAAATATATGTAATTTGAGTAAAAAACATAGAATGAGAGAAAAATACACAAAATGACTCCAAAAAAAAAAACAAAAAACTAAAACAAAACCACACGAAATGAGAGAAAAACACACAAAATTACACTAAATCAGTAAAAATACACAAAATGACTCTAAAACAAATCAAACAACAAAATGAGAGAAAATGTATCCAAAAAAAATGTTGGAATGCAGAAAAATTTATAGAAAACGACAAGGAAAATACATTAAATTTGAGCAAAAACACACAAAATTACAGAAAAAAAAAAAACACAAAATGACTCCAGAATTACACAAAACGCACTAATTGGTCATTTTTCTAATGCTGACATGAATGTTGATCATGTGACCCTCAGATCCGATACTATCACATGTTTTTCTGATAAAAAGGCTCCTCCAGGGACTTTTACTCTGAAAAACCTTTGGGGTGGGTTGGCAAGGAACTCAATGTTTATTTTTCAAAATACGGCCGACACACACACACACACACACACAATCAAACCATCACACTGAACGTCAGCAGGTGGAAGGAATTACAGAGATCTGCTCGTCACTTTGCAGCACATGATTTATTCTGTTGGCAGGAACACTCGACATCTGCGTTTGATCAATAACAGAGTACAAAAAAAAAGAAAAGAAAGAAAGAGTAGTAAAAATGATTGAAAGGGGAATAAAACGATATTCAGAGGAAGGAGAGACCGAGAAATCCACGTCTGATATGAAGGCACTTAGGGCTTGGCAGCCGTCGCACTTTTCCAGGTGTTTGTGGTCACCAGTCCAATACGGCGTTACATTTGTACCACAACTACACACACACACACACACCAGCAAAGACACAAACCTGCAGGAGCAATTCTATGGGAGCAAAAACAAATGTGTGGAACTCTGCTCACAAAAAAGACAAATTCAGAGAGAGAGAGAGAGAGAAAAGACAAAGCACAATTAGAGACAAAAAAAACAAAGAAAAATTTGGAATGCAAAAGCAAAATCTAACCCCCACATTCTGCAGAAAGAAAAACAACAAATTTTTACAGACAAAAACATATTCTATGCGCAAAAAAAAAAAAAAAAAAATCTGGGCAAGCTAACTTTAATTCTGTGGGAGTAAAAATCAATTCAGAAAGCAAACAGAAACTGCACCAGCAAAGACAAAATAGTAAAAAGCACAACAATATTTTGTACAATTATTATTTTTTTGTAAAAACAAAAATGACAAATTCTTAGGGAACAAAATTGTACGCAAAGAAATACAAATTCTTTGCAAACACAACTGCTTATCCTGTTCAGGGTTGCTGGAGCTTATTCCAGAAGACAGGGGGCGCAAAAAGCACATCTGCACACGTAAAACAACTGTTTGTCCAGAGCAAGAAAAGACGGAACTTGTGCTGAAAAAATAAATCATTTTATCCTTTGTATGAGCGATCAGTAAATCAACACGCATGCTTTCGTCGTGTCACAGCTTGGGCTCTTTTTTCAGCCACGGCAACATGGATTAAACTTATTACCAAACTTATATTAATTTGAGTTATGAAATGTGGTTGAAAAGTAGTTTGGCCTCTCGCTCTCTAGCCAAACACACTGTTTCTTCATCATTACACCTGTGTTCGGGTGACGTCTATGTATCGAGTAACGCCCCGTGACATCATCACTTCATCATAATCATGGTAAACTATTAAAATTTATAACATCAGTCGCATGATTACAAAATATTTACATAAATAGCACGTGATGAAGACAAAAATGGTCAGATCAGTGTAATGGCTTCAACATCCTTTGTTTTTTTAATTAAAACTTTTGGAAATGAAGAAACAAATGAAGAAAACAAAGCAAAAATGACAGATTCTGCAAAGATAATTTTGTTCCCGCTGTAAAGTTTTCGAGCTTGTGTGTGTGTGTGTGTGTGTTTTTTTTGTTGCTGAGTCATGATACAAACATAAGGCCACATTGAAAGTCTGTGATTGCAGCAGGTGCAGGAACATGTTCCACTGTGGTCCACAGTCAGGATTTCATCTTCAAGGCACGTTCAGAGGGAACAAACAAACTATTTACAACAACAATAACAAGAGAAGACGCTCAGGGTTCTTCTTCCCCAACCTTTGAGTTCGTCATTCTCAACGTCCCACGGATGCAGAGCGGCGCCTTCTCAGCCGCAGCGCTCACTTTGTCTCTTTTTGTTTGTTTGTTTGTTTATTCCGAGCTTGGCGAAGCCGCCGAGTCCACGTCGTCGTTCTCCAGGTCGTTGGGCGACGCCGACTGACCCCCCTTCACTCTCTTCCACTTCATCCGTCTGTTCTGGAACCAAACTTTGACCTGCAGGAAAAACACAAAACAGGATGTGACATCATCAGAAGCTGTGACATCTTGGTTATTGGCGTGTTGCAACCAACTTGAATAGGTGCATATCGCCACCTACTGTACATGTTTTTTTCATTACATTCAATGTCCACACATTCATGATTTCTTCTTTCCATTATCGTCTGATGATGTCACACAATCCAAAGCTGTGAGGAAGGAAATTCTCAGATTTCCCTCATTATTCACCTTGTTTGAGCTCAGAAAGTTCCAGATTTTAGGGTGAAAAAAAAGAGGGATTTGAACATTAAAGCGTTCAATTTTCAATATTTTTTTTTTTTGTGTAATTTGGTGTATTTTTTTGTCATTTTGTATATGTTCCTGTTCTGTTGTAGTCCAGTAGGGTCTACAACTTTTCCTGATTTACTTCCTGAATTTCAAAAAAGGCGATATCATTATCCATATTTCTAAAATAATTGTCACTTTTTTTAATTGAATTTGACTCTATTAACATATTAAGAATGTTTGGAACAATTTCAGGATATTTAATATCGTGTTGCGACGTCTGATTATTTGGGAAAGTTCCATCATAATTCATTCATTATAGCAGCCTCACAGTTTACGGCTCTGGGAAACAGATTTGTGAGCGTTGGTCGGTGCGTGTGGTCAGTGAGGCTCTGAAGCCTCATTACGAGCCCAGAGTCTGAGACGTGCACACGTGCACGTGCAGCTGCTGCACGTTCACACTCAACCTCAGGAAAACTGGCTGAAAGCAATGGAAATCCAACCGAAACAACCTAATTTTAGTATCTGGGCTTATGAGAATGGAAGGAAAAAAGAATTGGATCATTTGTTTTTGGTTATTTAATTATTTATTGAATTATTTGACAAAAAAATTTTCAATTTTAGAATGACTGTCTGAATCAGAAAGTCTCACATTTAACTCGTCTTTTTTATGCAACAATGCCCAATTTTTTTTTCTTATATTCACAATTTTTACATTTCAAAAGTAAAAGAAAAATCTAATTCAAAACACATGAAAAGGCAAAATTTCAGCTCTGATTTAAACCCACAACAGTTGCTCTGTATTGATGAAATCCACGCTGAGACGGGAATGTATAAAAAAAAAACCCATTTAATTTAATAAAAAAAAGAGCAAAGAATAAATACAATGACCCCCCTCCAGCAATATATTTTATAGCATGAGGAGGAGGAAGGGGAGGGTGTGAAGTGAGGAAGGATTTTGATGGAAAATGACTGCTCTACAGAGCTCTGCTCATCAGTCCTAGCTTTGTTATGCGACCTTGAATCAAACTGAATACACCACAACCTGTGTCTGTACTGAGTACGTAATCTAATCTAGCATGACTCAGCAAAAGAGGAACGTTTCTGTTCAAAAGTACAATGAATAATGCAGTCATCATGTATAAACACATGAAAAATTGTACACATGAACACATTTGATGATATGATGATTAATGTAATATTTGCCGTAACACATTTTCCAAATGTATCATTATTATTATTATAGAATTTTACATTTTCATCATTCACTTAAATTCTTTCAAAACAGAAAATTGTATTTACTATGGAAGCGTATTGCATTCACATGAAAAAAAAGAAAAATCTTTTTTTTTCTGAATAATTTATTGTTTTGGTTTGTTTTTTGGGCTATTTTTTCATGCTTTTTGGACACATTTTTTTCTTCTATTTTTGGACAATTTTTTTTTCTCTGACTAATGTTTTTCAGTTCTCCGTGCTGATTTTTTTTCCTGTTGTTCGGAGTAACTGTTTTCTGTTTTTCGGAATAATATTTTTTTTTGTTTTTTGGCCAATTTTTGTATTTTTTTCAGACTAATATTTTTCAGTTTTTTGTGCAGATTTTTTTCTTGTTCCTTGTTTATTTTGATAAAAATGTACTTTCAACTTGGTTAACACCTGGAACGTTGCAATATTGGAGGCGGGCTTAGTACCTGTCTCTCCGTCAGGTCCAGGTTAACTGCGATCTCATAGCGCCGCAGTCGCGTCAGGTAGTTGTGATGCGTAAACTCCGCCTCCAGCTCCCTCAGCTGCTCCTTGGTGAACGCCGTGCGCTCCTTCCGTGCCTTACAATTGGAGTCCACCTTAAAGCTGGAGTCCTGGGAATCTGGAAACGTTCCACAGTCAGGATTAGAGACGCTACTATGGATCGGGATCATCCGTAAAAAAACACACGCACACAGAGCTAAGTTCATAAACACAAATAAATATATAACGATGTTCACCGGTGAATGTACACATCTGCTGAGATATATGAATATAGAGAGAATGCTAAACATTAAAAAACAAACAACCTGCGGAAAACATGAGGCTAAAACTAGCCTAGCAAAGAAAGGAACACATGGCTAACAAACACATGATGTAGCCTAGCTGTAGCTTAGCCTAGCAAAGATAGAAACTATTCATGGCTAACAAACACATGATGTAGCGTAGCTGTAGCTTAGCCTAGCAAAGATAGAAACTATTCACGGCTAACAAACACATGATGTAGCGTAGCTGTAGCTTAGCCTAGCAAAGATAGAAACTATTCATGGCTAACAAACACATGATGTAGCGTAGCTGTAGCTTAGCCTAGCAAAGATAGAAACTATTCATGGCTAACAAACACATGATGTAGCATAGCTGTTGCTTAGCCTAACAAAGATAGAAACTATTCATGGCTAACAAACACATGACGTAGCGTAGCTCTAGCTTAGCCTAGCAAAGATAGAAACTATTCATGGCTAACGAACATGATGTAGCGTAGCTCTCGCTTAGCCTAGCAAAGATAGAAACTATTCATGGCTAACAAACACCTGATGTAGCCTAGCTGTATCTTAGCCTAGCAAAGATAGAAACTATTCATGGCTAACAAACACATGATGTCTATTAGCTGTAGCTTATCCTAGCAAAGATAGAAACTATTCGTGGCTAACAAACATGTGTGGGCAGAGGAGATGGAGAGGATATTCTAGAAACTCTTTTTTTATCTGAGTTTTAAACTGCTTCATCAGCTCACATTAAAATTAAAATGGCAAAGGAAGAAACAGAAGAAAGACCGTATGGATGTAGTGCTACATGAGTCCATGATGGAGCAGCTGCTTATTTATGAGTCGCTCTAACTTTAAAATGGTTTATCGTACATTTAAATCTGCCCCCAATCTGGCAACCCAGCTTCTGCAGTGGTTGACTCTCCTCTTTTTCTGCGTAAACTGGCTATTTAATTAAATATTAATTGATTTAATTAATATTGTAACTTAGGTCCATTTACTTTTTTCATCATATACAGTAAGAAATACATGGACTGACTCCATAAACACACAAAACGACAACAAAAATAAACATATTGATTTTGGAAAAATACAGGACACAAAATATATAAAAAGTGACACAAAAATACACAGAATAATAAAAAAAATGAAAAAGGACACAAAATACATAAAATGCACAAAGCAACGACAAAAATACATAAAATGAGTCCAAAAAATAAACAAAAGGATGTGAAAAATATACAAAATGACAAAGAATACACAGAATGACTCCAAAGACTCATGAAACAGAAATACACAAAATGACTCAACAAAATGATTAAAAAATACTGAAAATTACAAAACAAATACAAAGCAACAAAAATATAAGTAAAAAAAATAAATAAAATGACTATATAGTATAAACACGACAACAACAAAAACACAAAATGGTGAAAAAAAAAACAAAATACAGCAAATAACTGCAACTACAAAAACACAGATTTAAACCAGGAATAATATACAAAAGAATGACAAATAATACTGAATATTGAAACTCTTGCTCGTTGATGTAAAAAAATTGTTTGAGTTCTTTTTCTTTTCATCAAACACTCGGAGCTAGAAGTGATGCAGATGTTTGTGTGTGTTGTCACCGTGGGAACCAGTAAAAGTTGTGCAGTGGGAGGCCCTCGCCCCTCGTATAGTAAACACCAACAGCTCAGACCACCCTGATCAGGGCTCACAGACCCGCCTCACCTGCACTTTCTGTGTGTGTGTGTGTGTGTGTGCCTCCATCCTCTTTTGTGTTACTCTTTGTGAATATTGGACCTAATGGAGACTTTTTGGCATCGTTTCTCTTTGTGTTTCATCCACATATTGAATATCCATCAGTGACTGTACATCCTTTTATTTTTCCATTCACATCCACACATCTGGGTTGCCAGATTTGGGTCTTTTCTTCTCACATTTTGTGAGTTCTTGTTGTCATTTTGTACAATTTTCTGGTACTATTGCATATTTCATACATTTGGGTTGCCAGATTTGTGCAGTTTTCACATTTTTTCTGCATTTATTTTCACTGTGTGTTTGTGTGTGTGTGTGTGTGTGTGTGTGTGTGTGTGTAGAGGGCAGGGGCCACCAAATAGCCACAGAGGGACTGAGTTAGCAGAGGAATGCAGCGGAACATCGTTAAAGCCTCTAACAAAAGAACAAAGGTATGGATATGTCCAGGTCTGTGTGTGTCCCAGTGGACCACTCTGTGGAGACTCACATAAACTCATCTCTGCGTGACAGCAAGTGTAACCCTCCAAGCCTCATATGTTCAAACTAACATTAGGAATATTATTGTGATGTAATATGATGTTAAAATGTGCAAGATAAAGTAAAACTTCACTTAAAGAATATACTGTATGCATAAATACTGTATATATAGTGTTTTTGTTTTTATTTTATTTTCCACGTTAATTTGTTTCTTAATATTCAACATTTTCAGTGCTGCTGTAACGACCAAATTGAATCACGATGGGACTGATACATTGATTGATGGATTTATGTCAGAAAATACACAAAAAGACAACAAAAAAAAAACACAAAACATAAGGACACAAAAAATACACAAAATGAAATGGAAAATACATAAAGACATGAAAAATGCAGAAAATTAAATGAGAAATACACAAAATGACACAAAAAATATACAAAACGACAAGCAAAATAAACAAAGTTGACCCAAAAAATACATAAAATGACAAAAGTAATTGTTTATACTCCACTATTACACACGCACACACTTATCCTCTAAAAAATGAGTGTATGTCGACATAACTGCACTGAAAAGGACGCATTAAAGAACAAATCCTGCAGTTTTGTTGGATTTGGATAGATATTCATGAGTGTAGAAATACCAGACGGATGTGTGCATGACGGGAAAAAAAAAGTAGATGATAAACAAGCTTTGTTGATGACATGTGTATAGAGTTTTAGTTCATGTGTGTGCAGGTGCTTTAAGCCGCTGTGATTAAGGCTAAGGTGTCACTAACGACTGCTGGTCTGGTTCTTTGTAGGTTTTATCTGGACTTGAACACCTGGTCACTCCCACACACACACACACACACACAAAAAGCAGGCCTCCAATAAATGCCGTGCACGGCCGTAAACGTGCGCAGAGAAAGTCTGTGTCCTCAGCGGGGAGCGAACGCCAACATTTGGTGCGTTTACTTTTGTCGTCACCAGAAAGGATCATTTAAGTGTCGTAAAATGAGAATTTCTCTTTCAAAAAAGAGCAAAATGCAAACAAACACTTTGTTTGAAATTCAAAGTGTTTTTTAAAGAAGACAATCAATTTATTGATCAATACATCTATAAATGAACTGTTTTGTTGTAAATATGATGTTTAATGCATTTATAAAGCAGTTTTAAGTCACTTTTATGAAGTGTAAATAAGGACGTCTATCGATTAATCTTGTCCAGTTTGGGAATTTTACAGACAGTTTGTTTTTTTTTTTAAATCACATTTTGTGCAGTTTTTAAAGGAAACTGAATCAATAAAATTTTTTAAAATTTTCTCTTCAAATTAAAACTCAATCAATATGATGTTAGTTGCTTTTTTAACGATTTATCCTCAAATAAAGTTTGGACTTCTGCAACACGAAGTGAGATTCTCTTTCCATTGTTGAAGTTTGGAAGAAAACCCAATCAAACTGTTACAGTTTACTGTTTACAACATAACATTTACTACATTTTTTACAACACAGAGTCAATAAAGTGACTTCATGTCGAGGTTTATTTCATTAAAGTGTTAAAAAAACTCATTAAACATCTAATTTAATGAGTTTACAGCATTTGAATCTAAGTGTTATGTTGTAAACTAAATTAAAGCTGGACTTTAAGCCACTTTAATGACTTACTGTAGTAAATGGTTTTCAAGCAAAGATGAAATAAATGGGATGTTTAACACAACAAGTCTGACACACAAACACACATCAGGTGTGCGTGTTAGAGTTTGCATATGTGCGTGTGTGTGTGTGTAGGCAGAGATTGTGTTACGCCTTAACGACAGGAAAATGTCAGAGGAGAAGAATGTGAGGAGTGGGCTCACAGGAAAGTGATTTTACCAGACGTGGTCTGGCATGTTTTCAGTGGAGGTTACTATAAGGTAAGGACGTGTGTGTGTGTGTGTGTGTGTGCTCCCACCTACGCTCCTCACTCTCACGTCTACCGTGAAGTTCGTCACTTTTTTAAAAATCTGAAAAACTTCCAAACGCTCTTTGTTCAAATCAAACGTGATGAAAATAACATTTCATGTGATTTTAAGCGACTGCAAACATTCGAGCTATCGATTATTCACTATTCATGTGTTCATCAGAAAGTTTTTTTTTCCTCCAGGAGTGTAAAACAAAACACATTTATTTATTTTTTTTATCATTGAAACAGATTTCTTTGAATGGGGTTGATATATATATATATATATATATATATGTGTGTGTGTGTTATAGGATGTGATATGAAACATTATTACATGATGGCACATGTTATGATACAATGTCATATTTTGTTTTGATATTAAATGTTGGGTAATGACACGTTCTGATATAAAATGCTATTATATAATAGTAAATGTTATGATTCATATAATTATGTTATGATATGACAGCACATGCTTCGATATAACATATATTACGTTATGATATTAAATATTTATGACATAACATAAGTTATATAATCATATTTTTTAATATGATAGGGCATGTTATGATATATATCAACTTACATGTTATGATATATGTTTATTATGATATGACATAACATGTTATATGATCACATGCTTTAATATGATAGAACATATTATGATACATCAACTTACATGTTATGATATGACTTGTTAAATGATATATTAAATGATGTGGCATGTTATTGATTATTATTATGTTATAATAGCACATGTTATGATACAATGACGTGAGATGTGACATGCTACATTAATATAAGACATGATAAAATGATGAAATAAAACAATAAGCGTGTCATTTCTAAAGTCAAACTTAAAGTTTGAATGATTACTTTTAACTTTTCATACAGACGATAACAGACCACTTTTTCAGAATAAAACACTTTTACTTTTTTGTGTTGGTGTTCAGCGATGGAGACACTGGGAGCACTGGTTTACATTCTGGAAACATCCCACTGATCATGAAACTACACCTGTGATATGAGCCAGGGGTTTTTAATAAAAGGTGTCACTGATTTGTCCTGGAGCAGGATTTCTCAGTGAACCATTGCTCCCAAACATTAGAATGAACGACATCTACACGTTCAGCATAAAAAACTAAAGTCCTGTTTGGAATTCTACTTCCTCTGTATGTGAGAGACAAATCATCAACTTTCCTTCTCCCTCAGATGAGGAATATGGAATATGAAGCAGCTGCTTCACAGACTGACAGAGAAAGTCCTGAAAGATGAGGAGAGACGCTACCTGTCAAATATCGGCCAATCAGCATCAAAAATTAAACTAAAATTCAACTACAATATAGAAAAACATATAAATAAAAGGTTCAATCATTGAGTTTCCTGATCCCCCAAATGTATGTACGTACGTATGTATTTTTCTGTCTTTTTGTGTGTATTTGGAGTCATTTTTGTGCATTTTTCTTTCATTTTGTGTGTTTTTGGCGTTATTTTGTGTATAATACGTATCTTTTTGTGTATTTTTGAAGCGGCCGCTGCCACAGCCGTATGTGATTTCCGTCAAATCGATCAGAACATTTTTAAAGGAAATGTCGTTGGAATAACGGCGTGTGAAGGAATACGAAGCAGCCGCTGCACAGACTGTAAACATGTAAACAACAAGACGTTTTCTGTTCTCCTCCATTCATTTTGTGTGTTTTTGGAGTTATTTTGTGTATAACATTTGTTGTTTTGTGTATTTTTAAGTGGCCGATGCACAGACTGACAAGGAGAAGACGCTTGTGATTCCTGTCATATGTCGGCCAATCAGCTTTGGTTTCTAACTGATCGCAGCATCTTGAAGGAAACATCATTAGAATAAAGTCGTGTGAAATAATACAAAGCGGCCACTGCACAGACTGTAAACATCATCTCACCTGTGACGTCTTTCTTCCTCTTGCTGCTGCTCTTTTTGTCTGAGTCGGCGCTCTGAGGCGAGTAGTCGTCCTCTAACAGGGCCTGACCCTGACCCACACTGTCCAGCTCGGGCGCCGCCGCGCTGACGGGTGGAGGGGCCACGGGCGGTGGGGGGCAGGCCTCCCGGCTCTCACAGGGGTGAGTAAACTGCCACTCGGCCCTCTGGTAGCCCCCCGGGGGGGCGTCCGGATACAGCCTGTCGTCGCGTGGGAAGGCGGCGGCGTGCGGCGTCCCAGGAAGAAGACACGAGCTGGAGAAGTCTGTGTAGGCCAAGAACTCTGGCTTCTGGTGGAGGGAGAACGAGGACTGCTGGTACTGCAGGTTCGGGGTCGGGACGCCGGAGTGGGGGCTCCTCATGCACCCCCAGAGGGGAGTGCTGGGGTGGGCGCTCCTCATGCAGCTGCTGGCCGGCTGGTCCATGGCGAAAGAAAAGGAAAAGAGAAGCTGTGGAGGTGGCGTCCTCAGCTGATGAACATCCCTCAGAGAGAGGTTCTCCTCACTCACTCACTCACAGCTCAGACCTCCTCCTCTTCCTCCTCTTCCTCCTCCTCCTGCTTTAAAAACGCCTCAATGGGAACGAGTGGCAAGTTTATGGAGTGTAAGGCGATCCCAGCGTGGAGGAGGAGGAGGAGGAGGAGGAGTCCTGCAGGCCACATGTTGGGAGGTAAAAACCCGCCTCATCAACTATTAATCACGGGGGGAAATTTTATACGCACGTCTAATGGGCTTTCCAGACGCAGAGCTTTTTTTTTTTTTTTAAAGAGACATTGTCTGAGCACCAGAACGTAGAAAAGCAAAGAGGCCGACGCCCACACGCCAGCAAAAAGGAAACTGATTTATTTCAGCTCCCCGGACTTTTTCCAACACCCAGCTTCAATCCTATTTTTTTCTGGGGGAAAGTTAACCCTCTGCACCTCTGATCCCTACCTGTCCCCTCCAATCTGGCAACCCATTCCTTTTCCTCTCTGTGTCGGTGTTTTTATGAGCGACGTGCACACGGCCGTGCACACCTGCCTGCACTTTAACTGGAAGGTGAGGGAACAACTGGAAGGTTCCCGCGCTCCAGAGTTTGGTTAGAAAGTAAAGAATACAAGCATCATCATTTAAAAATATTTTAAGAAGTTAAAGTTTCCCAAATTATAGGAATTTTGTTTTTGAGTGAGCTTGGAATTGTTAAATACAAATCAAAATTAATTTCAAAAATAGAACTTTTATGTTTTTTTCTGGCATTGTATGTGTTTTTGGAGTCATCTTGTGCTTAACACTCATCCTTTTGTTTATTTTTCCATCATTTTATTTGTTTTTTTCTTGTTTCGTATTTTTGGAGTCATTTTTGTGTACTTAGGTTGTCTTTTTGTGCATTTTTTGTCATTTTGTGTGTTTTTAAGAGTCATTTTTGAGTATTTTTCCTGTTGTTTTGATTTTTGGAGTAAATGTTACCTGTGGTTTGCATTTGTTAAATAAAAAATAAACTTAAAATTACATTAAAATATAGGGAAAAAAAATGTAAATGAAAGGTTTCCTCGCTAGGATGCAATCATGAGTTTCCTGATCCAGTAGAATCCACTTCCACATGAAGTCATGTCTGTGCGAGCATTAAAAACCCAAAGGTTGGAGCGAGCTCAGTGTATCCGTTACACCATAAAGCCACAGAACCGCACGTTAGCGGGAGCAGCTTTTTCTTCTCCTTTGTGCCGCTCATATTTGTGAGCTGAGGTTTTCGTCTTCCTGGCGTGACCTCGCGGGACAGAGATGTGGTTTTATGACGACGAGTCCTCAGAGAGGATCAGAGGTTAGAGAAGGAGGTGAGGGGGAAACCATAGCGAGGACACTTTGAAGCCAGAGACAGGCGTGAAGCTTCACATTATTCCACTTCATCCAGGCTGCAGTGTGTGGCTGATAAACAGCTCTAACAGCAGGGGGCACACTTCATTAATCTAGATTTACTTATTTTCATCAATAAAAGTTAGTTAAAAAATTAGTTCAATTATCTTGATTAAAATGAACAAAATAAGTCAATTTATTTTAACACAAAACTTTTTCCATTTTAATTTTTGCTTAAATAATACGATAAAATAGTTCGAAGAAGCCTCGATTTATCGCGATGAAAACCTAGCTTACATGGAGACCGAGGTTTTTTGGCTGATGTGATGCTCCCGTGTTGAGTCCCATCCAAAGCCTTTTAGGATGAACCAGGCCTTCTTGTCCAACATCAGTGTCTGACCTCATCAGTGCTCTATAGCAGACGTGGGCAACTGACTCACAAAATGACTCAAAAAAAGCACAAAAAGACTAAAAAAAAAGCACAGAAAGATGCACATACTCATAAAATGCACAAAAAACAGGAAAATATTGAAAACCACAAACAGAAATATTAAAAATGACTTAAAAAAAGACAAAAATAGTACACATATATAAAAAATTACTAAAATTGACACAAACAACATTGTGATGAAACACACAAAAATCACCAAAAAGAAATAAATACAAAAACTTGGAAAAACGGCAAACCAATAGCATAAACACACAGAGACAAAAAAATATAAACAAACAAAAACACACAAAACCTCAGCAAACACACAAAAAGCCTTTGTAGTTTGTTTACACACATGAAACAAAAGTGACAGAAAAGAACACAAACAAACAAAATTGTGACACAAAATCACCAAAAACAAATACACATAAGAACTTGAAAAAACAACTAACCAACGTGACCGAAAAAACCCACAAAATAACTGCAAAAACACACAAAACCTCAACAAACGTACACAATGTGACCAAAAAGTAGACAGTAGTTCCAGGAGTTACAAAATGACTCCAAAAACACACAACACAAAAACACAAACTCAACATTTTTGTTGATCATGTGACCCTCAGATCAGATACAATCACGTGTTTGTGATGAATGAAACAATCCAACATTTAGTGTAAAATATTTTTTAGGGTTGTTGTACTATTATTTATCTAGCTATCATAGATCTATGTTCTCATTAGGGATGAAATAAGGCTAAACACTGAGGGCCTGAGCTTTGTGGAGTTGTATGAAAAATGAGTGGAAAGTGTGTGAGTGTTTGCACAGCCAAGCTTTCCATGAAACCAGCGGATTGTTGAGCCATGAAGCATCCCCGGCTTTTACTGGTTTTACTGGCAGGCTGAGGCCGGGCCGCACCGCAGGGAGTCCGGGTCACGTTTGTGGTCAGAGCCGACCATCTGTGTGTCAGCGTGAGTTAAAGTGTGTGTGCGTGTGTGTGTGCAGGAAGGAAAATGTCTAACTGGGCCCAGTTTGGCTCTTTTTCTAAACGCCACATCCTGGAAGTCTGCCTTCCTGAGCTGAATCTGACTATAGGAAAAGACGCTGCTCTGCATCAGGAGAATGTTAATACCACAGGGATGAGGTCAGCTCTATTTATCTGTAAGTGGTGCCCAACCGGGGGGCCGCGACCCAAAACTGGGCCTGTTTATAGTCACAGACGGTATTGGCCATAGGAATAAACAGAGACGGTGCTTTTATTCTGAAGGAGTTTTAATTATATGGAGCCATCTGTTCGTACGTCCAATTATAAAGGCAGTAGTTTTAAACGTATGTTTTCCATTGAGATGCTTTCAGTGTCGATTAATGTGAAAATAAACTTTATGGAGTTTATCTATTTCTTCTTTTTTGAAACTAATAACATTTCCAAACAAAAACCTGCAAAATTCCATTGCACAGATAATCAGAAATGATTATTGGTTGGTATAACGTTTTATCATTTTATCTCATTTTCTTTCAATTTATCTCATCTCATTTAATCTAATCTACTTTAGTCTCACCTTGTCTAACATCATCTCATATAATCTCATTTTTCTGATCTTATCTCACTTTATGATCTCTTTTTATCTTTTTTTTTTCACCTCGTCTCCTCTCAATTCATCTAATCTTCTTTCACCTCATCTCAGCTTCTCTAACCTCATCTAATATCAAATCATCTCATTTTTCCAATCTTATCTCACCTTAAAATCTATTTTTATCTAATTGTCTATCATTTTTATCTCATCTAATCTAATTTTGTCTCATCTTGTCGAACCTAATCTCATATAATCTCATCTCACCTTCTGATGTCGTTTTATCCATTTTTCTTTCATCTCATTTTATCTAATCTTTTTTCATCTCATCTCATCTTTCCTAATGGACTTGTAACTTGATTTATGAAGCACTTTCATGCCAACACTGAAGTAACCTCAAAGCTCTTTACAATATCAGCTCATTCAGCCATTCACACACCAATGGGACTGAGCTGCCATGCAAGGCGCTGTTCAACCACTGAGAGCAACTTAAGGCAGTGTCTGGCCCAAGGACACTTAGGTATAGACTGGGATCGAACTCCCAAACCTCTCGATCAGAAGACGACCCCTCTACCACCTGAGCCTTTATCTCACTTTATGAACTCATTTTACCGAATTTTCTTTCACCTTATGATGTCATCTATCTTTTATAAACGGGGATAATTTGTTGATAAGAGTTGAAGAGGACAGTAGTCATCTGTATTTACTGATATTTATCATTATTATATGAATATTATTCTCATTATTTATATTTTAAACTTTAGTTGTGTTATTTTTATTTGATGGCATTTCAAAGACTCTAAAACATCTCCACACGGTTCCTTTAACAACCCGTGAGTGAGTCTTCTCCACACTTTTATGACCGTGCAGATGTCTTTGGGAGCATTTCACAGTGTGTGTGTGTGTGTGTGTGTGTTGCTAAGCTGATGTTTGTGTAAGACATCGAGTGTTTGTTTGAGCAGAGTCGCTCACACACAGCAGCAGATAAATGAGTCACATCACATCACCCCTCACCCTGCAACCTGTTTCTGTCCATCTGTGTGTGCGTGTGTGTGTGTGTGTGTCCAAGAGAAAGTGAGAATGTTACGCAACTACAAATTTGACTTTGGGTTTCTTTTCTTTCAGAAATGTGTGGGTATTATTTGAAAAACATTTACTACACATTTGTAACTATGTTAAGTGTGTGTGTGTGTGTGTGTGTGTGTGTGTGTGTGTGTGTGCGTGTGTGTGTGTGTTCATCTGATCTGTCTCTGTGACAGTGGCAGGATTAAAGCCCTCCATCACTCTCAGGTCTGACAGGAAGACCTCGATGACCTCTGGTTCACCTGGACCGGACTGTGGGAGTCCGTGTGTGTGTGAGAGAGAGAGTGTTTTTGTGTGTGTGTGTGTTTTTTGGAGTCATTTTGTGTGTTGTGTTTCACATAAGTTGAGAACTGTAATAAATGTTTTCCTCGCGTCATCGTGTGTGTTTGTGTGTGTGTGTGTGCATTTGTGGCCCTAAAATACTGACTTGAGTTTAAAATGTCCTCCATCCCAAAATGAAAGCTCTTTTTTCAGTGTTACTGACTTTTATTTTGAAACTACACACGGCTTTTACTTTGTAAACTTGATCAATCTGAGCACAACACTCAAACTGCATTCCCCACATCAGACCTCACATCCTCGTCATCCCTGGAGCTGCTACTTACATACTCCCTGTGTTGGTAACACTTTCTAAACTTTCAAAATAAGAGCATCTCTGTCCTAGAGGAAAATGGGCCCATAGTCATATCTACAGCAGCTTTTACTTTGGTGTACTTGATAAATATGAACAGAAAATGGATAAAATACTGTTTATATAAAGAAAAGTTTAGAATGGTTTCAGATGGCTCAGCTCCTACATGTCACACACAGAATGACCTTTCAAAATAAGAGCATCTCTGTCCTAAACAAAAATGGAGCCACGGTCATATCTACAGCAGCGCTTCCAGGAATAGGGCAGATGACACAAAGACAAAAAATGCTACAAAATTAATTCCAACTGCAAATTGAGCTCTTATTTTGAAAACTTTACAGACTTTACTTTGGTGAACTTGATAAATACGTACAAAAATTGGACAAAATATTTGTACAAGTAAAGTTTAGACTTATTTCAGATGTTTGTCACACATATAATGATAAAATCCCACAGAAACCTTTCAAAATAAGAGCATTCCACAGTGTTTTCTAATGAATAGATGCATTTAACGGTGGTGTGAGTGATATCCGGTGCTTGGAGCTCTCAAACGTCTCCAGGCTGAGCGGCGACCTGCTCTGCCAGTCGCTAACTGCTGTCGCTAACTGCCGTCGCTAACTGCGGCGTTGACAAACACGCGGGACGCGTAGGCCTGAGGATGATGTCACGGCCCCAGACAGCAGAACCTAATGAGGTTTTTGGACGACGCGGCGAGTGAAAAAGTGCAGCTTTAACGTGTGATTTCTGCTGCTGCAGCACCCAGAGGAAACAGATGTTAGACGGTGACATATGACGAGTCCTTCACACAACATTAGAAACACATTTATCGGCTCAATCAGCGCAAAGATCAGCCATTGAGTAGTGACTAGTAGAATAGCACGAATAAAACCACAGATGAAAACACACAAAATATTAGACCAGAAATACAAAACCACATAAAAGAGACAAAATGACACACAAAAAACAACAAAACAGCAACTGAAAAAGACACAAAAAAATTCACCCGAGCTCGTTTAGCGCAGACTTTCAAAAATGGCCGATCGGATCCGTATGTCTCTATGGAGACGATGACAGAATCAACAGTGATGATGACTAGGGATGTATAGTGATAAGGATTTAGGATGATTTAGCAATACTCTATCGATTCCTGCTTATCAATCCAGTTACTACATCCTGTCACCAACGTAGCTTAACTGAATAGCAGCCTGAGTAACAACTACAAAGTACTGCTCAAACATGAACCATCCTAACACTGCGTTATGAGTGCGTAAAGAAACATGCTTTTAACTAGACATGACGTATGTAGAACTGACGTACTGAGTCAGGTGCACTATCATGAACACACACAAACCGTGAGCACGCAGGCTCTGGCTTTCATTCACATTAACTAACCAAACTACATCAACATGAGTAAACGCCAACAAAAGTATTAGTTGAGTAATCATTTCTCCACTGAAGCCACTAGTCAGCTCATCAACCGCTTTCTGTGTAAAACCCATTTGGAATATCATACTGATCTGATCTCACGTGAGTAAACTCACCTCTGGCATTAATAGCAGTGAATAACATATTCCACACCGCGCGCGTGTGTGTGTGTGTAACAGGTTCTACATGATTGCACTAAGGTTTTGGCTGCACATTCTTCCTGTTGTTTGAATTCTCCGAGGATTCAGACTCGTCTGTTTTTTCTGTCACACGTCAAAGTTGAAGAAGAAGAAGAAGAAGAATCACAAGCACTAATATAAAACTTTTAGAAACTAAAATATACCTGATATAAATCATTATAAACTGCTCCTAAATTACCCAATCTGGCAACCCAAATCATCTTTAAACACGAGTGTTTTCTACGTGCACTGCCACTCACTGGGAATCAGCTACTGGTGTCAGTGAAAACACAGCATGAGTGGATGGTTTAAACATTGAAACCCAGTTGTAGAGCGCCCTCTGGTGGCTGTCAGTGAGAACAGCACAAACATGACATTTTATGCCCACATTTTAAAAGTTTGATTTCAGGTTTTTGACAAAGCTTTTGTTGTTTTGTGTAACTGTGCTCATGCTTAGGGTTGTTTTAGTGTAGAATTTGTAGGGTTTTTTGTTTTTGTGTTTTTAGAGCCATTTTTTTGGTATTTTTCTTGATATACTATTTTTGTCGTCATTTAACTGATTGTTGTCACTTATTTTATTGTCACTTTGAGTATATTTCATGACTTTGTGTGTCAGCCGCTGCACAGATGGAGAGAAAAGACATTGAACAGTTGCACGTTAATGTCCCTTAATGGAGGATTTCATGTTCATACGTCGAGTCCTTTCAGGTCCTCGTCCTCCTGCACAGCGTTCCCGTCACCTGTGGACCAACATGCTTTGTTTCCCACGACTAGAGGAGAAACCAGCAACAGGTCCTTCAGCTTCACTTTGGACTGATGGGAAACAGACGGAGAGTCTGAGTCTGAGCCTCAGTGTGTGTTTGATGGATCCTGCAGAGCCTCAGTGAGGCTGAAGCTGAACGTTGACGTAACGACAGACGAGCAGCAGCAGGAGCTCTGAGTCGTATTAGTGCAGATGTTTTACCCTCAACCTCTTTTAAAACAACCATTACTGTTTAAAACTATTGATCTATTATGTGAGAGGAACTTTAAATAATCCTGTGCCATTAGCATAAATAGATCCCCTACTAATCTAAGGTCAGAGATGGAATTTTAATCACAGGAGGCGGGGCCACGTTTGTGGTAACATCTGAGGGTAACAGGGTCCATATTCATGTCAGCATTATAATAACGACCAATCAGAGCATAAACAGGAAACAATAAAAAGTTTGTGTGTGTTTCGGTTGTTGTTTTGTGTGTTTTTTATTTTTGGAGTCATTTTGTGTGTATTTATTTTATCATTTTGTGCACTTTGGGAGTCATTTTGTGTATTTCTGTCATTTTTGTGTATTTTTGGACTATTGTGTTTTGTTTTTTTGTCATTTTGTTGTCTTTTTTGGACTCATTTTGTGTGTTTTTGTTTTCATTGTGTTTGATTTTTTTAAACGTCATTTTGCGTATTTTCCTTTCTGTAATTTTGTTTATTTGTTGTTATCATTGTGTGTTTTTGGAGATATTTTGCGTATTTGTTTTGATGGCTACACACAGACACTGACCTTTTTTACCCGTATGGATCCAGACTCACCTCTAGCTCCTCCCACTCCTCGTTGTCCTCTGCTATCCTGTTACGTGTGGTTTTACTCCCACGTGTGTTCCCTTAGTGTGGTTCCTCCTGTAAACATCGTCACAGGACACACACATAGTCACACCCTTGGATCTTTACATCTTTATTCGGAGTCTTTTGATTAAAATACAACTTAGTTTTAGTTCAAATTTAGTCATGATTTCAGTCATAGTCCAGTTTTAGTTAACCAAAAAAGATATTAGTCAACTAAAATATACAGAATTTTTTAAAGTTACCATTAATATTGATCAACCTGATATTATTAATGCATGTAAACACACAGACAGATTTGACATGATCACATGATTCTGATTGGATTTCTATTAGTCGACAAAAATGTTGATATATTTTGATATAGTTTTTGTCCACGTTTTTTTTTTTTATAAAAAAAAAACATAGTCTCGTTATTGTCACTTTAAAAAAATGTAGTGAACAAAAACTATATCAAAATTCGTAGTCAATTCAGTTTTAACACATGCTGTGCTCTGATTGGAGGAACTCATCTCCAGTTTATGTTAATAACAGATACTGAGTCATTCTGACCTGCTTTTCTCCAGTTAAAATTAAATAATTGTATGGTCATTTTGTATACAACATATCTATATATGTAGCATTTTTGTTTAGAATTTTTTAATATTTTCCTATTTCTTGTGTATTTTGTGGGTTATTATATGTACTTTTCTCTCATTGTGTAGATTAGTGTCACTCATTATGCTGTTTTAGGAGTCATTTTGTGTGTGTTGCTGTTTTTATTTATTTGTTTATTTATTTTTTTTAACTCAATTGGTGTATATACGTTATAATTTTATCATTCTGACCTTTTCTCTATTAATCACACATTAGGGTGACCAAATTTAATTTGAAATCCGCCATAAATGAAAAACAACTTCATTTTACTATACAATATACTATACATTTTACGACACAATATAACAATATAACTAATATAACAAGTTATTAGTCCTACATTATGAATATTTGATTGTTAGTTAAAATTGCATCGTTTGTTTAAACTCACCATGTGCCAGTTCTTCGTCGTCGTCGTAGTTTTGTTTTGTTCTTCTTCTTTGGTTTAATTGCGGTTGGCAAACAACTAAATGGTGCATTTATTCCAACTACTGGTAAAGAGTGTGGATTAGAATATCTACTACTAACTAGTGTACAAGAAAATAAAAATAATTAAAAAAATTATAGGCAGCTTTGGATTTTAAAGGAAAAAACACCTGCAAACCGGAAGTTTAAGCCGCCATCTTGGTGACGTCACTGGAGGTAAGAAGCTTTAGAAACGCTAGTTTACCTCAATATTTGAACGTTTGATGATCTTTTACGTAACATTTGGAGAAGTTGTTTTCATCTCGGGTTTGTTGTGTGTTTGAGGAATGATTTTTGTTTGAATTCTCTCCGTGTGTTGTTTTTTTGTTCGACCATCTTTCTGAAAAACGATGCTCAGATCACTTTAATGGTCGAGAAAAAAAACAGAAGTTCACAAAAGCGTCAGGACGTAAATATTTAAAAGTGTTAGCAGCTTGGCATTTATGATCAACAATTGATCAATAATCAACATATACGAGATAGCGATAAAAAATGTGCTTTTTTTGGCTACAAAAAAAAAAAAAACATAAATATAGATATTTAAAAATGGAGCCATGTTTGTCAGATTGTTTGTTTTTGAATGAGTTAAAGATGTTTAAAAATAATTCTAAACCTGCTGCAGAGATTTTCCCAATCGGAAAGACCAGCCGGCTGTGACCTTAGCGGGAGGAAAGAAAGGAGCAGGTGCTCAGAGACTTTTGAACAAATCAAAGAGGACAGACAGAAACCATCGCTCCTCTCAGCACGCTCCATCGTTTGTCTCACTGATTCAAACTGACAGAAACCAAACTTTCAGTCTGAACCGCCTCACGTTCAGTCTGAAGTTCCAAGAATTCAACAGACATTTAATCAGATTGTAAAAACAGTCTGTGTTTTATTTTTAGGCCAGACATCAGCAACTATCAGCAAACAAAATGACAGAAAAATACAATAAACAACAGCAAAAAATAAATAAAATGACTGAAAAAGCATACAAAGCGACAACCAAAATACACAAAATCCACCAAAACACACAAAATAACAGAAAAACATACAAGACAACCATGAAAAAACACACAACAGCAAAAATAGAATTAATTACTCTAAAAAATATTTAAAATGACAATAATAACATACAAAACGACAGCAAAATTACACAAAACGACAGCAAAAATACACAAAATAAAAATATACAAAATAATAGGATTGTTTGATTGTGTGATTTTACACAAAAAAGCAAGTCCCCAAACTGACCAGCAGGTGGCAGCAAAATCTAATTCATACTAATAAAGTATTAACGTAATTTTCGTTTTCATAGATTTGTTTTGAAAATGTTACTTTACAGCTCTCACTTTAGTCTGGACTGATTTTAAGATTTTTTTTTTAATTTTTTTTCAAACCAGTTTAATAATTGTTCTGAATTAATTGGGTGGATAACTTATTAAAATAGGTTTGTAGCTTGTCTCTTTGTCTGTGATTAAAGCAGTTTTAGCATTTTCTAAGACTGATTTATTGTTTATTATGCTGTTTATGAACTGGTTTTCAGAACCTACTCTGAGGTTTGTCTTTTTATTTTTTGTGTAAATGTATTTTTGAATTGTTGACTGTCCTGCTCGTTCTCTGGTGGGCGCTGTGTGTCTGTCTTTGTATCCCACCTACTGAGGACAGGAAGTGTTTTTCCAGCAGTGCTGAGATCCTGATCATCAATCCCAGATGTGACACACGCTAAGTGCATTCACAGCGAGCGCTAACGTTAAACACACACACACGCTCAACGTCTGCTGGGATTTAGGACGCTAATGCTAACCTGCTCCACAGGTGCGCCATAAACTTCATAAACTTCTGTCCGAATGTAAATCCAGCAAAAAAAAACATCCCAGAGCTTCAAAATAACACAGATGATCTGCTGAGAGAAAAGTGACGGGGTCTGTGATGTCTCAGGGGACTGTCCTCACCATGAACTGTGTGTGTGTGTGTGTGTGTGTGTGTGTGTGTGTGTGTGTGTGTGTGTGTGCGTGTGTGTGCGTGCGTGTGTGTGTGTGTGTGTGTGTCCACCAGGATAGAAAATTCTGACAAAAGATACAATTTAAAGATACAATAAAAAAAGAAAAGAAAAACTACGACCTGAAACGACAGGATAACATTGCCCCGCCCCTTTAACCTTTGCCCCTGCTAAGCCAGTGATGCTACGTGCTAAGCCAACCTATACATATAGTGCTGGTCGCTATGTGCGAAGCTAAACAAACATGTGGATTGGTGGCTTTATGCTAAGCTAGCAAAACATGTGGACTGGTTGCTATATGCTAAGCTAACCTACACATGTAGAAGTGTTGGCTACATGCTAAGCTAACCAAACAGGGGAACTGTGCAAAGCTAAAACAACTAGACTAGTGGCTGCATGCTAAGCTAACCAAAAGTTTGGGGACTGGTGGCTACGTGCTAAGCTAACAGAAACATGTGGGACTGGTGGCTACGTCCTGTGCTAACCCAAACATGTCAGACTGGTGGCTATGTGCTAAGCTAACCCAAACATGTGGGACTGGTCGCTATGTGCTAAGCTAACGGCCTTTGTATGGAGTTCCTCTTCAGTCTCAGAGAAAGAAGAACATTTCCCATCTGTAACACATGGAACACAAAGATTAATCTTCAAGTTTCCTTCTCCCTCACCTGGAAAGATACATAACATGTTTGTTATTTTAGGCGCAGATCTATTCAATATACGTCTGTGACTAAGTGTCGGAGCGTTCCTTCTTACTTGAGTGACACTCAGACTCTGTGAAATCCATGTCTTTAAGTTTGTAACAAATTAGTGTTTTGAACTGTTGACCAGAGATGATTGTGTAACACTATAAACATCAGGAGTCCTCCAACCATCAGGTCACGCCAGCACAGTGTGTGTGTGTGGAGCACAGTTTGTGTTGGCGTCTGACCAGAACAACCACACTCTCATCTCCCGTCTCTGTCTGTCACAATCGTTCTGTTCATCACAAGCTCAACGACGCGTCCAAAAACCTTCAAATGTGTCCGTTTCATACGTTTGGTCTCTGACAACTGATGTTATTTTAACAACGTAGACCTGTTCCTGTTCTCTGTCACATGCGTATAAAGAATAGATCCTATCCTTTGTAATACATCTGTGGGTTTTTGGGGTTAGCTTAGCACGTAGCGGTGCTGGCTGAGCAGGGTCAAAGGTAACACTGTCATTTGTGAAGTCTTTGTAAAAGAAAACATATAAATATACATACAGTGTTAATGCATTTTTGGGTGAAATTGTTTGTTTGTTCGTCAGTTATTAGCTGTAGAACTTTTAAATTGATCCGACGTTGGATTAGAAGTTACATTTTTAATATCCTGTGATGAAGAAAGGAGAATTAATTCCTAGTGTGAGTGTGGGTTTTTGGCCATGAATGTCAGCCAGCGCGCACACACACAGTAATCTACACTATTTTTAATTGCTAAAGTCAGTAAAAATGTGGACAAGCTTCAAGAACACACTTAAGCATCTGGAGCATCGGCGTATCGTCTTTCTGAAACAGGCTTTTAATCTTTTTCTCTTCCTGCTGAGGGATGCGATGGGAGCGGCGGGCGGACCGGAGGCCGAGCCGCGGTGGTTTAAGGTGAGCCCACCTCTCCCGGGCTCTGGTTTGAAACTAAGAAGCAAAGGAGGTGTTGTAATGTTATGGGATTAAACGCGTGGACCTTTTTTTTGTGGGAAAGAAGGAGCTACTCAGCGAGAGTTCACAAAGCATGAGCCGTGCCTGCCACACACACACACACACACACACACACACACACAGAGTATCTGAACACGTGGACTCACAGGGATAAAAACCACCATGAGACCAAATCTGCCAGAGGAGCGCGAGAACTGACAGATTTCTGTTTTTCATCAGCTCAGTGCCAAAAACCAGCGGTTAGAAACCGGCGAACAAGTGGAACTCTGGCCAAGGGACGACTGAAGTCACCTGAGCAGGTTGACAGTTCCCCTCTGCCAAAACTGTCCTTAAACCAAAGTAGAAACCAATGCCTTCCACTGACTGTCCCAGCTGGCAGGTATCTCCACCACCAGCCCATGTTCCAACACTCACTGGCAGGGATGTAATGATTCACTCAACTCCCGATACGATTTGATTCACGATACTGGGTTCACGATACGATTCTCTCACGATTTATTTTACAAAATGGGACTGTAGACAATTTTTTTTTTGGGAAAAAAACTAGAAAATACTGTACTATTTTCCTTTTATTTTTCATTGTCAAAACAATTCCTTGATAAACTATTCAAAACAATGCAATTTAACTAAAAATAAATCTTGAATGAAATAAATAAAGGAATAATACAAATGAAAATGAAGCCTATTAATTTAAATTCTAGTTCTATAATAAACAATGCAAAACTGCATAATAGTTCTTTTTCTTTTAAAAGTGCAACTGAAAATGTATTTTGTGCCTTAACAATTGGACTTTAAAAAAAAAAAAAAAACCGTGACTGCACTGATTTACCTCATATTTGTTTGGACCAGCAGAGGGCGCTGGTAACACAGTGGTCGGTTGGCATGCAGAAGAGAAGCTATGCTAGCAGACAGAGCTAATAGAAAAACGTGACTTTTACAGATATTCAAGTAATATTACAGATATTCTTTTGGTGCTAAAGGGGTAATGAATCATTCATTAACATATTTAAGAGTAGAAGGCGGCCAGAAAGAAAGTATTAGCAGACTCCGCCTGCTGCCTACACTTGTGGATAAAAAAAGTACTGCGATTCAATTTTCAGAAAATCGATGTCAACCGTGATACCTATTAATCGATTTTTAACTGCCTTACGATTAATCGTTACATCCCTACTCACCGGTATATAAAGGCAGAGGAGTAATTACCCACCTTGCTACAGCTGCCACTAATTATCCAAGGAAGAAACACTCCCTGAATCCCCCTTCCCTGTCCCTCTCTGATTCAGAGGATTTGTTTATTTTTGATTTACTGACTTTGTTTCGCTTCAGGTCGTAAAAAGGTTTGATTGATAACAATCAGTGCATTAGTTACTGACCACGTGTCCCGAGAAATGTCTGTTCCCGTCCTTCATTACGCTCGCATAGAAAAATAAATACGCAAAAGAACAGCAAAAATACACAAAATGACTCCCAAGAAACAAAAAGTGTGATTACCAAAACACACAAAAACAACAAAAAAAACACACTAAATAACAGGAACATACAAGACATTACTCAAAAAACGCAAAACAACAACAAAAAAACAAATGCATGCAAAATGACAGCAAACATACAAAAAAAGGACAGAAACTTAGTGAAAATGACAACAAAAACACACAAAATGACAGAAACATAAACAAAATTAATTGGAGAACACAAAAATCACTCAACAAATACACAAAATCACAATAAAATGCACAAAACGAGGAAGAAAAAAAAACCCACACAAATTGACAAACAAAAAAACCACAAACGATTACTCAAAAAACACAAAAAAATTACAACAAAACACACAAAATTACTCCAAAAAACACACACAATAACAGTCATATACAAAATCCCTCAAAAAACACAAAAATTACCCAAAAAACACACATAGACTCTTTGTTGTTTCCTGTTAATGCTCTGATTTGTCGTTATTCTAATGCTGACATGAATTGTTGACCATGTGACCCTCAGATCAGACACAATCACACATCTGTGCCCTCTCAGTGATAAAAGCTGTTACACTAAATCAGTGTTTTTCTGCCTGTTGGAGCAGCTTTTGTCCAAATAATGGGAAATAATCATTTCAACCATTCACTGGGACAGAAAACAAAGATGAACGAGTCGAGCTTTTGACGTTTGGAAAGCGACCGAGACACAAAATGAATCCCACCCTCTTTATGTTAAACTATAAATGTGGAATCCATCAATCAAGTGTTTTCCACTAGTCCCATTGTGACTGGTGCGACTGGGACGGAGGAAAACCATGCCTGTCAGCTGACAGACAGAGAATGTTCTTGCCCAGGGAACGTCGTCGAGTATTCAAACTGGAAATCTACGTGACGTGGAATAAAGTGGCCATCATGTGTCTCTGCTTTAGGGCTTTACGTTTCTCTGGTTGTTCTGACAGATCTGCTGACGAAGCACAATTCTGAATCCAAATCTGAGAAATATTAGACGGTTGGTAGTCAGACTCTCGTCTCGCTCCAATACTTTGATCCCAGAGGATTTACATGTCTGAACATCGCCGTGATGACCATGGTAACAAAACAACACGCACAATAAACGTGTCTGTCTGTGATACACAGACAGACACTCCGCCCCCTAAAGGCTCATGTGACACAAGTCACGACTGCGTCACAACCAAAATGACACAAATTCAAGCAAAACAACAACAGACACACATGAATCAACAAACTACAATACACAACAAATCCACAAAATGACACTAATAAAAATGAGACCGAAAATACGAAAAAAAAGATAAATATTTACAAAATGTAAAAAAAACAACAACTAAACTAAATATAAAACAAAATATAAAAAAGACACAAAATGACTTACAAATTAGACTAAAAACACAAAACCAAAAATAATAATTACAATATGATAAAACACACAAAAAGCCTAAAAAAGACACACACAACAACTGAAAACAGAAAGATTAAAATGGAAAAATGTCAGAGACGAAAGACCTGATGACCTGATATTGTTCTGATGTGGCTCTTAAATCATACTAAAGATGTGATGTGTGTTCTTTGTTCTGGTTTAATCTGAGTTTGATAAAAACCAGAATCCTGGTCCACTAACGTTGGTCCTGCTGCTTGTGAGGGAAGATGAAGATGAAGATCCTGCTGTGATTCCCTCCCTGAATCCACAAAGGAAACGCGATCTTTCACTGGCAGCAGATGAAGCTGTGATGGAGGACGGGACTTTTACATGATAATTTATTCTCCGTCTGCAGATTCAATCAGAACCTCCCTCATAGCGCTGAGCAGTGGCTCCAAACAAACGTCCACCGACTCCTTCTGATTAGCCACCGTCATCAATTTGTCCTTTAAAAACACCCAAAAACATCCAAAAATAATCTGTGAGCTCTGTCTCATGCTCCCTACAGAGAGCTGAGCTTTCCAAACTGCAGCCGTTTGTATGTTTGCGATGGCTGAACATCAGTGGATTAGCTGATGTTGTAACATCAGGTCAAATGTTTGCTGGGAAGTTTCAGCCTCAGGAGCTCATTTATCCCAAAGTAACTGATGTAAATTACAGATTTAATAGTTCAGTGTTCCACAAATAAAAAAATCCACACGTTTCTTACATATTAACACTTTTAACGGCTTTACCGGAGTTAACGTAGCATCAACGATGGCAGTCTCTGGTGCTAGTAAGCTACAGCAATGCTAGCTAACTCTAACCCTGACCCACAGGCAACACCAAAGTTCTAATTACGTTAACGATGAAAAGCTAATGCTAGCTATGCTACAAACTGCAAAACACTAAGGGGCGGATTCACTGAGATCTGAAATAAAAGGTGGTAAACTAGGTGTGTCCCTAAATCTTTTGGTGATGCAGTTTCCTCACCTGCTGTGAGGATTTCACTAAGATTGCCGCGTGCAGAAGTGGTGGAGACCGCCCCTATTTAAATGAGCGTTTTGCTCATTCAATGTGGAGAGGTGAGGTGCACAGAAGCACAGAATGACATTTGAGGAAGTTAAATTGGAGGCAGATGGACTTCTCTGTCTGCGATGGGTATCAAAGCTAATGCTAGCTGTGTTAACACTAGCAACACTAATAATAACAATGATAATGCTTTCTACAGCTTACAGGCTACTTAATATTCTAGCACTAGCAATGCTTGCCATACCTATGCTCATAAAGCTAATGCTAGCTATACTAACACTGGCAATGGTAACAACACCTATATATTAAAGCATTGGTACAGTCAGTACTGTACACTATGTGGCGCTACACGACACGATGCTAAAAGTGCTAACCTTATGCTAATTGTGAAGATTTTGGGAGAAAAAGTCGTCCTTTTGCAGGTTTGTTTGTCTGCTGTAAAACGTCCAACAGAACATTTTTCAAAACCAATCTGCAGCAGCAGGAGCCCTTTCTCGTTTTTTATTCAAAATAAGCTGTGTTGGTTTTCTGTGTGTGTGTGTGTGTGTGTGTGTGTGTGTGTGTGTTTGTCTTTTTCATAAAAACTGGGATTATCTGTTAAAACCCAGAGTAGGTCTTTACAGACGCAGCGGGACTTTAACCTTTTCATCTGCGCGGCTTGTTCCCCTCACTAACCCACTTTTACAACCTGTGTGTGTGTGTGTGTGTCTGCGCGTCTGTGTGTGTGTGTGTGTGTGTGTGTGTGTATCTCCTGGAACCCCTTTAAAGAGTGTAATTGTTGATGGAGGTATAGTTCTTCCAGATCTTTTGACGTATGACAGCTGTTTCGACGGCGAGTGGAAACACTAAGAGACTCAGAGTTATTTCACAGCTGCTTTTGATGCTGTAAACAAACGAAAAGCCAAACGGACGCAGCGGCTCCAGCCAATCACAGCTCAGGCAGAGGAACGCCATCCACAGGTCGAAAGGTTAAAGTCACTAATGAACTGCCTCTCCACTTCTCTCAGAGCAGCCTCTGACAGTCTGTGCAGTGGTTTTTTTTGTTGTTTTTAGTCAACATTTTATTATTAAAGGACTTTTTTGTTTCGTATTGATGTTTTTTGTGTAATTTTGTTGGCTATTTTTGCCCTAATTTAGTTGTTTGTGGGTTTTTTTTGTAGTCTTGTCTTTTTGTTTTTATTATACATATTTTTATTGTGGTTTTGTATCTTTGTGGAGTAATTCTGTGTTGTGTTTCATATAAAAATGAGAACTCTGTGCAGCAACCGTTTCATATTCCTTCCAAACGAGCATATTTGAAGGCGTCCTGTAGGTTTGTGACCTCTGAGTGGAGAGTCATGTGATACACGAGGACCAAACATGGATCCCTGCTCTCCTGCTCTAATCCATGTGTGGCTGTGGAACGTCTGGGACTGACAGGACGGAGCGAAGGACTCACTCACTCACGCGCACACACACCTGCTCACGTTCTCCAGCTGCCATCATGACTTATGGATCCTGTCACAGGTCCAGGGACGCGTCCTCAGCCTCAGGTCCTTCACAGGTCTCCAATGTTCCAACAGCTCTGCTGGGAACCTCCGTCACAGTGAGCAGATGTTAGTGTCCATGGGTGATGGAGTCACACATAGTCCAGTGGATTACTGTCCGTTGGGATCTTGTTTGTTAGGATTTATTTTTTTTATTTGAATCTTATCGATTGGTGTTTTATTTTTTGGGAATGCTTTTACAATGGGATTTTGTTCATTGGGATCCTGTCTGTTGGGATTTTGTTTGCTGGAGTTTTGTGCTTTAGGTTTTTGTTTGTTGGGATTTTGTTTGTTGGAGTTTTGTGCATTGGGATTTTTTTTGTTGGGATTTTGTTCATTGGGATTTTGTTTGTTGGGATCCTGTCTGTTGGCTTTCTTTTTTTTTTGAGTTTTGTGCTTTGGGCTTTTGTTCATTGGGATTTTATTCATTGGAATTTTGTTTCTTGTAGTTTTGTGCATTGGTATTTTGTTTGTTGGAATTTTGTTAATTGGGAATTTGGTGTTTTGTGCATTGGGATTTTGTTAGTTGGAATTTTATTTGTTGGAGTTTTGATTGATTGTTCATTTGAAGTTGTGTTTGTTGTAGTTCTGTTTTTTGGGTGTTTTATTTATTGATTTGCTTATTGATTAGTCCTTTGTGATATGGTTGTTGGGATTTTGTCCGGTGTTTGCCAGATCACAGTTGGGTTGTGAGGCGGGTGAAACGGTCAGAATGGTAAAGATGATGAACTTATTTTTAACAGAGTGATAAGGATTGTCAACTAAAGTCCCACTGATGTGATTTCGGCTTCTCCGTGTGAACCCAGGCCTTCGTTACTATTCCCGACACTCACATCTCCAGTGTTGGAAGTCTCAGCTCAGTCCATCAAATCCAACACCTGCGTCGCGCTCGCTCGCTCTTAAAATCCCTCCCAGCGGGGATTTAACCCCACGTTGGACTGGGAGTCATCCAGTACGGCTCCAGTTACACGTTTCACCATCACAGTCATCTGTGTTTATCTGAGGATTCACAGCGATGGGAAGGACTTTACAAGACCTGGAGCCGCTCAGTGTTGAAAGCTGCATCACTTTTAATGGGTTGCATATTTTAGCACTCAGGAAATACTGGGAAGGAAATACTTTCAGGAACAGGTTTTGTTTTTTAAGAAGAAGATTTACAACACGCAACGAGTATCTGCACACAAATGTCAATAGTTTCCACCAATAAGAAAAGAAAAAGGCAAAACAGCCAATAAACAAACTGATCAACTATCAATTATCAGTCCAACAACTAATTACATCTATTTTTAACAGATATGATCATGTAGCCACGCCCCTTTACACTTTGACCCTGCTCAGCCAGCGTCGCTACATGCTAAGCTAAAGCAAACATGTGGGATTGATTGCTACGTGCTAAGCTAATCCAAACATATTGGACTAGTGGCTATGTGCTAAGCTAACCCACTGGTCCGTATATGTTAAGCTAGCCCAAAAATGTGGGATTGATTGCTACGTGCTAAGCTAATCCAAACATATTGGACTAGTGGCTACGTGCTAAGCTAACCCACTGGTCCCTATATGCTAAGCTAGCCTAAACATGTGGGATTGATGGAAAATGCACAAAATGACTCAAAAGTTACACAAAAGGACAGAAAGACAAGACACAAGAAAAAATACACAAAATGACTTCAAAAATATAAAAATTTGAAGAAAAACACAAACTCTTTGTTGTTTCCTGTGTTAATGCCCTAAATAGCCATTATTCTAAATGCTGCCATGGATGTTGATCATGTGACCATTCAATCAAATACAATAACATTTTTCTGGCGGTGCTGTGATAAAAGTTGTTGATAAGAGTTCCGTTAATACGACGATTTAACTCAGAGCTGTGCATGTCAAACTTTTCAAACTTGTTTCAAAAGTCACATTTTGATCCTGGAACACGCACAGGTTGTACCTCAGTCATCTGCTGAGTGGATCAGGACTCCCTGTCGCTACAGCGTTAGTTCGAGGTCCGTCTCCTGCTGGGTCGGATGTGCCGACTCAGCTCCCTGCACACGAAGAGACCGGCATCAAATGAGCCGAGGCATCTTTTTAGGCAACACTGAGAGTCAGGCATGTGGATCACGCTCCTGGAAACCTATTCCCTTTACAGCTGGGATGCACACGTTAGCATTCAGCCATTGAGCACAAGTACTTTGTGTTGTCACCAGGGCTTTAAATTAACACCCGCCAACCCGCCAATTGCGGAAAAAATTTACTTTGGCGGGTAACATTGTAGCGTTACTAGCCGTTTTGGCTAATGAAGGACAAAACAAATACCACTGCGTCTGTTTGAATCGGCAGGCTGCAGACACGATGCGACAAGTCATTGTTGCCAGATTGGGCTGTTTTCAGCCAAGAAATTTGAAGGATTTTGCGTATGTTTAGATTTTAAAATGTAGTGTATATCTGTCAACACTGCTGCTTGTACCAATCCTACATTTCCCATGAACACTATTGGTGGCCAACAATTGGCTACGTGCTTACGTTAGCGTTAATTGTGGTTTGGTATTGGAGAAGACAAACGGAATGGCACAAAACAAACAATAGGATCTAAAATGAAGTTGTAAAATTAGTTAGAAAAAAATAAACAAACGTGGAGATATTTATTGCTGTTTAAAAACCTGAACTGCTAAAAAGGAAGGCTGCTGCCGACACAGCGGATAATGAAGATGAAAGAGGATCTGAAAAGAAAAAGAAATTGAGGAGTTTTAATACTAAATGAATGTCGGGTCTTGAGTGGCTGTTATTTGACCATTTGTTCACCTTTAAAATGTGCACTATACAGTTTGTGGAGAGTGGGATTTGTTTACATTTGAATAGTTTGTTTACATGTTAGTGAAATATATATATATATATATATATATATATATATATATATATGTATAATTTTAGTTTTGTTCAATTTGTTTGTCATAAAACTCCAACAAACAAAATCCCAACAAACAAAACTCCAATGGACAAAAAAAATTCCCAATGAACTAAATCCCAATAAAAACGAAACTCCAACAAAAAAATTCCCAATAAACAAAAATGTTTTTATTTACGAGGAGATCATGAGCAAAACGTGTCTGTTTTACCTTCCAGAGAAGCTCAAAACCTTTTGGACTGACATACTTCACATTCTAGAGACGACACATGGTCTGTCAGGGAAAGTTCTGAGGTCCAAACCAGCTCATCCAATCAGTGCCACACACACCCGGAGGCACTGGCACTTCTGATGAGGTCTGCAGATCTCCACTGATCCTCTCCTAAGCTGTAGGATTGTACAGAGAATAATTCCTCCGCACTTGGAGCTGATTGCAGCGAGTTGGTCCACAAACGTCAGATTAATCAGTGCCAGTCCATCAAAGCACTTCCATGTGCCCAGAACAGAGAACCATGCTGGTCTACATCAGGGTGTGTGTGTGTGTGTGGACATCATGTCTATGATGAATTTAAGATCCTGTTCCTTCGTCCTCCTCTGATCAAAGGAAAAAATCCTCAGCAGAGAAGCCCAGATGCTCTTATTTTCCACCAGCTCCTCTGAGGGACTCTAAAGATGTTCCCAGGCCGGCTCAGAGGTTTAGTTTCTCTGTAAAGGTGCGTTCACACCCGACCGTTCTTGGAGCGTTTCGGAACACAAAAGCAACACCACAAAATGATAAAAACAAATACAAGCAATAATGCAAAAACACGTTTACCATCTGCAATATGTGGAGTGTAGTAATTCAGTACAGGAACAGACCTACAGTATATTCCGATGACTGTTGGGATCGTTTTGTTTTATTTGAACTCTTTATGAAACCTTTTCTCTAATAAAATGTTGAACCTGTATCAGCGCTGATGATTTGTGAGGTTGTCATGGTTGTTTTAATGGTGTTCTCACAAACCCTGGAAGATAGACGTCCTTTTGGGTGGGAGTCTTTCAACAGTCAGTGATTTACTTGCTAATTTCAGCCACCAGAGCACATCAGCGCACTGTTAAAGGGAGCGTAAAGGTCCCAAGGGAGAGCTTGTCTTCTCTGCTTCATTGTCTACTACCAAACCGCAGAGTTGAAACTGTCACCCCTTGTGGTCATACATTATTTTTCAGGTCACAACTGTTTTTATATTCTTTAAACAAAAGACGTTTACATCAACATCTTTAACTTTTCCTGGTTTTTTTAGCACAAGTTGACATTTTGACTGAAAAAACTGCTAAATTATCTAAAAATCCACTAAATTATCGAAAAAGCTGCTAAGTAATCTAAAAAACTGCAAAATGACCTAAAAAGCAATTAAATTATGTAAAAAGCTGCTAAATGATCTAAAAAGCAGGCTGACTGCTTTACTCCAATAGAAAACAATGCGATGTTTACAGGCAGTGGGGCCGTGTGACATCATCAATCACTTGATTCCAAGATGCAGGAACACAGGCTCTAAAACTGTAAAGTAGTCCCATTTTTAAAAGTTAATAAAACAAATATGGTGCATAATAATGTGTTTTGTTAGACATAGATCTACTAGTAATGACATTTAGAAAATTTTAGGCCACACTTGTAAAAACAGCAGAGGATCCCTTTAAAAACTGTTCTTCTTCTATGGTTCATTGTTGGTTTTTGTCGTGAGGTCAGATTAAGGTTGCCTGTTGGAACAGCGTTACTGCTGTTTATATTCTGTTTAATCTCAGATCAAAAACGGCTCCATATTCTCATTTATTGGTATTTATGTTGAAGGTTCTCCTCTCATTATTTGAAGGTGAATCTCTGTATTGTTATTAATATGAGATAGATAGATTTTTTGTTAAACTTTTTTGGGATAAAATAAGGTTTTGGAGTATCGCGTTGGCATCAGATTCATCACTGCATTCAGCTTCTGGATGATGAAATTTATCCATAAAATCTGCTTCTCGTACCTCAGAAAAACTGCTCTGGTCTCCTGATCACAGTCTGTTGTGTGAAGTCGTGCTTTTTTACAAGCACATTAAAGAGGTTTTTGGTCACGGCGGCGTCGAGGTCTGAATCTTTGGTCGGTTAGAACAACAGTTTGGTTTCCCCTTCAAACAGGCGTCATTCCTCTGGTTTTTACGAGGAGTCACGGCACACTGCGGCTCAGCGTGGTGTCGTTAAAGCAGCTGGAGGCAGCACAGTGTGGGAATATCTGTGGTTCAGTGCATCTCGTTGACTTTGATAACACCAGCAAACAAAGCTTAGGCTTTATTAACCATTTCATGGCTTTTAACAACTGTTGAAAGAAAATGTAAAAAAATAGCTAAAAGTGAAGGTAAAGCTGACACTAAAGTGTGATTTTTTTTCCTTATGTTTATCTGTCGGTGTATCACTTTAATTGGTGATTGTTGTAACCAGTGATTGTAGCAGAGATACGTTCCGCTTTTATAACATTTGTCGTTCCAATCAGTCACAAAATAACATCATCACTAGTCAAACCGTAACACCTGCTGGTGTAAGAAGGACGAGGGAACACATTTGAACTAATTCAGAATTTCAGACGTTGGTTTGACGATTGTGTGCATCTGATCTCGCCGTTCATTCAGCGCGCATGCACATAAAATGCCAATAAATGCACAATCCAGATTCGATTCATGTGAAACTTGGAGGGATAATTGAAAAACCAATCTGACATAACTGTGTCAAATTTCATAAATATCGGTTATAAACCAAGACATTAATTTTAAATTTTTTAAAACTGATCCAGAATTAGTATACTGATCCGGATTGTCCCCAAAATCTCATAACTTGTTCCCTATCAATTTCCTGAAGGTTTCGTCAAAATCTCTTCATTAGTTTTTGAGTTACAAAAACAAAACAAAACAAATAAATAAATAAAATAGCGCCTCCTTGGCTGGAGGTAATAAATATGAAAACAAAATGTCAACAAAAATAGGCTAAATTGCCTTAAAAACACCAGAAAATTACTACAAAAATACACAAAACTACAGAAAAATATGCTTGAAAAAGGTCAGTGTCTGTGTGCTTCCCTCAAAACAAATACACAAGATATCTCCAAAAACACACAATGACAACAACAAACACACAAAATGACAAAAAAAAGCAAAATTACATTTAAAAACAACCCATATAAAATGAAAACAAAAATACACAAAATGAGTAAAATAAACAAAAGAGAAAAAAAACACACAATCACTTCAAAAACCACAAAATGACAGAAAGACACAAAATGTCTAGAATAAATACACAAACATAAACTCTTTGTTGTTTCCTGTATTAATCAAAGTTGTGATCAATACTATTGTTTTATAGTGATAATGATAATGATTAGGGACGTGGACTCTGTGATCCATCATTCATGACGTGGTGCAGATGCTCGTTGTGGCGTGTAGTGACAGCGTGGGAAAGCAACAAGGCCGTCTCACTCAGTCATATTTCATAGAGGTTGATGGATGGACGAAGACGCAGGAAACTAAAAGTTAAATTCCTCGTATGTGAGGCAGCGTCGTCGTGGCAACCGTAGAGCATCATCTTATATTCCAGCTTCATGTGTTGAACCTCCAGACGCTCTCACAGGGGAGCTATATTCACTGGTTTCACTGGTTTTTGTTGTCATGGGAGCGTTTAAAGGCTCAAAGCTTGGAGGGAGAGTTTCCCTTTGAAGTGTCTCTTCATCATCATTTAGAGTCATTATCTCTGACATCTTTAAGTTATTACTGAGGCCCATCGCACACATGCGCACGCGCGCGCACACACACACACACACGCGCACCCACACACACATACATACACACACACACACACACACAAATTAAAGAGCAGAAAAAATAATGGAGACGATGAGTGAAGGACTGTTTATTCACTTCTGAGCAAGGTGTGTGTGTGTGTGTGTGTGTGTGTGTGTGTGTGTGTGTGTGTGTGTGTGTGTGTGTGTGTGTGTGTGTGTGTGTGTGTGTGTGTGGTGATCTCTGATCTGAAATGTATTTCAAACATTTACTCACAGGTTCATCTGAATCATGATGTGTCTCTTGGTGATCCTCAGTGTAGGAAGAAGATAGAAGAAGATGTTCAGGCCCAACTAATCAATCCAGACTGGAAATCTTCTCCACCTGAGCAGGAGAGAGAGAGGGGAGGAGAGGGGAGGGGAGGGGCAGCACACCTGTCCCTCAGAGGGCCAATCAGAGACAGAGACAGGATGGAGGAGCTGAAGAAGTCCTGAGAACCTGCTGCATGGGAGCAACCCTTCAAAGTAAGAGCAGTTTGATCTAAGGAGTGAGATGAAGTCATCCAAAGATAAGTTTGAAACATTCTCGACACACATACACACATGTTCCTAACACTGATGTTGGCTAGGTTTGAATGCTGAACTGAAGATGATGCTAATGCTAACCTGCTAACCATGCTAGTTTACAGAACGGTTTCATTTCAACAGTTTGTTGATCGGTCTGTGTATAACTATTATTTATTAACATTTCAACCCACTCAACTAATCACTAAAGATATCAAAATGTTCATATGATCACTTCCACTCTTTCTATCTCTTCAGTATTTTGCTAACTGTTGTAGTTTTTTAATAAATCAACATTTTGTGCTATTTCCACCTCTTTTAAGGTCAGCTAATCCACTAGGGGGCGATACAGTGTCACGAGCAGCCTGTTTGCTAACATTAGCACTTAGCTGCAGTTATTTGGTGATCTTTGGTCGATTCGTTTGTTTGTGTTTTAAAGTGTTTTGAGTTAAAAATGGCGCCATGTTGACAGACATTGTAACTGCTTTTTAAAAACTTTAACTTTGCTAATATCTGTCCAAAAAGTATGTTTCTGAAAGCTAAGATCGATTAGCATACTTAGGGAGTTCATGTACCTGGCGGCTATGTTGGGACCCCCGGCTATATTTGGTGTTTTCTATTTAGTATTTAATGGCTTATCAGGTAATTATTGTTTTACAGCACATTTTGTATTGTTTTTTTGTCCTCTGAGTTGAGCTCCGTTAATAACTTTACAATATTGGATGGCTATTAATCTGATTATGTTACAGACTATACTATTTATATTATTGTAAACATTTAGTTCTCTGATTAATTTACATTTATTTTAGATTTTTTCTCTCTGTGGCGACTTGCACATGTTTGTCTTATTGGTTCCACGTGCTCGTATTACACAAAACAAAACACACAAGAATCTGACCAAATAAAAATATAAAATATTTATTAATTTGTAATAATATTTATTATTTGTGCAGGAATTGACATCAACGTCTCTCGGATCGCTCGTTTACAAAATCCAGTTGTGTGCAAATGTGTCAGATTTTCCCAATAATGTGATGTAAGGCTTTAAGTTTAAAATAAATATAGAATAAAAACTAATAAAATAATAGTAATGGTAACAATATTGACAAAAAGGGGAGGAATTAGGTTTTTTCCATTTATTTTCCGTAATAATTCCAGCAAGTTCAAGTTTATCTCCTTTTTGAATAATATGTTAAGGTTTTCTTCTATTCAGACAACTTTTTTCAGGAAATTTCCTATGATCTCCTGACATCAAAGGACACATCAAAGTAGTCAGCAGATGCCTCTGAGGAAGACTGACAGTTGACAGTCGAAACATGTCAGTAGAACAAAGATAAAAGAAAATCATTTGTTTTCCGCAATTGCAAAAAAATCGGTGGTCCTTTGCGTTTTTTTTGCCCGTTTATCACGCTGAAGGATAACCATGATAGTACTTTCTTTTTTAATTTGCCCTTTTTTACTTTGCGTGAACCTTCATGTTTAAATGTGGACCAGATCGCTCCGTTTTTTCCCGGTAACTTTTGGGAAGTTGGAGCGTGTCTCTTGTTTTGGTTTCAGTTTTTGGAGAACTTTGGTTCAGAGTGTCAAGTCTGAATGAGATCAAAGGATCAAAGCAAACCTCCCTTTGTGTTTACTAACCAAACACAGTAATGAGTCGTGACCAATCTGATTAATTAGGACTATTAATGATCCAACAACACTGCAAACTCAGCAGATTATGCTCCCGCCTCTAAAGTCAATATTGTTTTTTCCTGCTTGCTTTTGACCAACTGCCCACGTTCAGAGGGAAACCACACGGTTGCTCAAATGTTTCCTTTTTCTGCTCATGCAGTTTAGTTTAATTAGTTTTCCCAAACGCATTCCCGGGAGGTCTGATATTTGTCAATGTTTTTAGGTCCATGAGGTGCGTTAGAGGTTACATGCTGCTAAAGCTTAGTGAGGTTAGCCCATTCTCTGTGTGTGTGCATGTGCGTGCGTGCCTGTGTGTGTGTGTGTGTGCGTTTTACAAGCGTCTCATAAATGTGAGCAGACATGAAAGGTGGATGTGAGTGACGGCGCTCTTAGTAATAGCAGCCTAAGTGTCTCCTGCTAATGCTAATGCTAACCAGTGTCTGCTCCACATGGGGAAGCACTCACTCACTGGCGTATTATTAAAGCTAACTTTGATGTGACTGATGAGACGAGGCTTTGCTCGGATGCGGCGCAGCAATCCGACGGCTCCACCAACAAGGACGGATTATTTACACATGTGGAAAGAACAACGCGGCTAACGCTAACAGTGGGGTAATAAAATCTAATTGAGGGTTTTATCTGTTCCTCTTTTTTGTGAGACGTATGAATAATAGATCTGTTCCTGTCCTTTGCTACAGATGTATAAAGAATAGATCTATTCCTGTCCTTTGTCACAGACGTATAAAGAATAGATCTGTTCCTGTCATTTGCTACAGACATATGAGGAGTAGATCTGTTCCTCTACTTTGCTACAGACATAAAATAATAGATATTTTCCTCTCCTTTGTGAAAGACAAAAAAATGATAGATTTGTTCCTCTTTTTTGTTACAGACGTGTAAAGAATAGATTTTTTCCTGTCTTTTGTAAAATACTTAAAAAGAATAGATCTGTTCCTCTTCTTTGCTACAGACAAATAAAGAATACATCTGTTCCTCTCCTTTGCTACAGATGTATAAAGAATAGATCTGTACCTCTACTTTGCTACAGATATATAAGAATAGATCTGTTCCTCTACTTTGTTACAGACGTATAAAGAATAGATCTCTTCCTCTACTTTGCTACAGACATATGAGGAATAGATCTGTTCCTCTACTTTGCTACAGACATATAAGGAATAGATCTGTTCCTCTCCTTTGTTAGATGTTTAAAGAATAGATCTGTTCCTCTCTTTTGTATAAAGAATATACATCCTCTACATACAGTCCTCTCCTTTGATACAGACATATGAAGAATAGATCTGTTCCTGTTCTTTGTTAGACATAAAGAATAGATCAGTCATTTCTGCTGATGGTTAAGGAAACTTAAGGCTAATGTTCGTTCATTGCTACAAAGAATGTGATTTAAACTTTAAAAGGTTTGTAGAAATGATGGTTTATCTCTGGAACAATGACTGGATGTTTACGGCGTATCAAACACAGATGTATCTATAGATCAGAAACATTCCAAAGCGTTTAACCTGAGTCCTTCATTAAAAACCCGTCACTGGGAGGGAGCGTCCTGATGACGGGAGGTCAGAGGTCACTGATTATTGATCATCAATCATCGTCTCACTGACCCACCACAACAATGTGGCAGTGATTTAACGTTTAATGAACTCAGCTGGAGAAGTGACACGTACCATTGTCATCACCTGGGAACCAGCAAGTAATGAATAACAGTGTTTGGTGTTCTCATCATTGTGTTTTATTGTAGTACCACACAGAGCCAGTGTGACTGTGTAGATCACATGTGTCAAACTCAAGGCCCGGGGCCAAATCTGGCCCTTTAGAGCACCAAATTAGGCCTGCAGGACAAAAAACATGACTCATTGTGTAGAAATACCAAGTAAATCAGTTATAGATATCTCAGCCCTTCCAAATACATACATTCAATGAATATCCACAATATTCCCACACTTTTATCACATGATGGCAGTCCTTTTTTTATCGCAAATTGTTGAAAAAGAAATCTTTATCTTTTCTAAAATCCTGCAATTTTATTAAAATTCTTCCACAAAAGCTTTCCCAAATTGATTTAAAATTGTTCAGAACTTAAGGGAATTTAAAGATTGGATATTGTCTGTAACTTCCATTGCTTTACATGTATTTATAGGACAGAATAATGTTGAAATTGCTCGTTTTCCTGCCCACTTCAGATACTGGTCTGTATTTGGCCCTTGAAGTAAAATATGTTTCACACTATACGCAGAGTTTGGGGGGGGTGTTTCATTACAGTTTTCCAAAATTCATTCTCAAAAATACTATTTACAATTCTTAATAATTTATTATATTCTATATATGTTGTTTTATATTACTGTTAGTTTAATTTCACAGATGTTTGTTCTTCCTATGGTGTGTAGTATAAGTTTTCAGTGAAATGGTCCCAAACTTTTGAGACTTTAGGTTGGTTCTTCTTCTGTTACCCAATTCTTCTTCACAATGTAAATGGTGAAGCGACAATGCACCCAGAAGATTGTATAATGAATTTACAACATTAAACGACACATCAACGCACATTTTTTTCGCCAACATTATCATTTCTAACTAATAATTTCTGCATTATTGTATATGTTACTCAGATTGTGGTTGGCATAAATCTCGAGACGGTCTCTATTTAATTCTATTTTTTCTTTAGCCCCCCTGCCCCCCTGGTGTAGATTCCAGCAGTTTCAGTAAACTAGTCACTACTCAATGGAAGATGTAAATGTGACCTGAATCAGGAGAATGTGAGTGGGAGGAGCCACAGACACCTTTTTCACACACAGGACGTCCTGTTCCAAACAAAGCTGGACCTGGAACAGGATCCTGTTAAAAACACAACCAGCATCGATCTGAGGCACCGCTGTGTGTGTGTGTGTGTGTGTGTGTGTGCGTGGGGGGGTGTGTGTGTGTGTGTGTGTGTGTGTGTGTGTGTGTGTGTGTGTGTGTGTGTGTGTGTGTGTGTGTGTGTGTGTGTGTGTGTGTGTGTGTGTGTGTGTGTGTGTGTGTGTGTGTGTGTGTGTGTGTGTGTGTGTGTGTGTGTGTGTGTGTGGTAACAGGAGAGCACAGATTCACTGATAGTGTACATTATTTGTTTGAATCGCCCTTTAAAACAGGGCGGAGCAGGTTTATCTCTGTTCAGCCTCACAAAGGGCCCGACGATGGGCTCTGGAAACAATCCCACAGCAGCCAGACACACACACACACACACACACACACACACAGTCACAGGCCAAGTGTGAAACAGTCCAAATACTGAGCTGGAAAGAATCAAAGTAAGGTAGTGCGTAACGAAGGAACCAAGGACCAACAATCAAATAAAATTTAAGACAATATTAAAAAGAAAATACAAAAATATTAAATCAAAGAAAACACAAATAATTGGAAAGAAAAAAGCAAAACCAAGAAAATAAGAAAATTCATGCATTTATTTTTTGATCCGCTTGCTCCTTTTTTCTGGGTCACAGGGTTAAAAAAAGAAAATTGAAATGCAAAACAAATACAAAAAAGAACAAATGAAAAAAAAAAAAACATGAAATTCAGTTAAAAATGAAAGGAGTTTCTCCGTTCCTCACAGCTGATGATCAGCACTGAGCTCAGAGCAGGAGGAGCAGCTTTGGATTATTCCTCTGTTTGATCTCAGTGACAGCAACCTCAGTTTAGACACAGGCATGTTCTAAACCAAAACAAACAAAGGCCTTTTATTTACGCAGATGGAAACACTGATGAAGTCCAAAGCTTTGGAGACGACGGGTGAAGACGTTGATGTTTTGTGAAGGACAGGGTGACTTTAACCCTCCGTGCTCCAACAGATCGTCTAGTGCAGCAGTAACAGAACAGATTAATGAAGATACAGACAGGATTCTGTATGATCTCGGTCTATGGTCCAAAGTCATTTATCTCTGATGAGACATGAGGCAGGTGGTCCACACTCTGTGAGGATCATTGTGGTGACGTCCTGCTTCCTGGTGTGGATTCTGTGGAACAGTTAAAGTAACCAATGAGATTCTGGGACTGGAACATTCTCACTAAATACACATTTTGAAAAAAGGACATTTCTGCATCACTTTGATTCAAATGTGTGCGACGTGGACGCAGTGGATGAGCCTTCAGGGTAACGTGTCAATGACATTTCTTAACTGTGTGCATGTGGAGTCGATAACACGTGTGACGTTAGAGGATTGGACTTCTATAAAGGTCACAGATGTGGTTTCTCTAAATCCGTTTAACTCACGCACATAAATGTGATGACCTGCACGTCGTCCAATCAGATCTTTAGATTCATTCCTTCATTCACGCTGTCGTCACAAACGCACAAACAGAGGTTTCACCATTTTACGTTAAACACGTTCTAAGTCACTGGTGTTTGGCTTGAAGTGGTGACCATTTTAACTGGTGACCAAGTTGAACAAACCACAAACAGGGTCACATGACCAACATTTATGTCAGCATTAGAATAATGACCAAATAGAGCATTAACAGGAAACAACAAACAACTTTGTGTGTGTTTGTGTTTTTGTCCTGTGTGTTTTTGGTAATTTTTGAAGTCATGAAATTCCTGCGTACTTTTCTGTAATTTTGTGGTGTTTTTGTATATTTCTTTCACTTTGCGTATTTTGTTGTCGTTTTGTGTGTTCTTTAAGTTGTTGTGTGTACTTTTCTGTCAATTTGTACATGTTTGTTTTAGTTTTGTGTGTTTTTGGAGTCATTTTGTGTATTTTTCTGTCATTTTGTGCATGTTTGTTGATGATTTGTGTGTTCTTGTAAGTTATTTTGTGTGTATTTTTGTGGTGTTTTTTTGCAATTTTTTAAAAAAGTGGTTTTGTGTTTTTTTTCCATCACTTTGTGTATTTTTGTGGTGGTTTTGTGTGTGTTGTGAGACCCATGCACACAGTTGCCGCTCCCTGATGTAGGCTGTGTGTTTTGGGGTGATAAATTAAGGTTTTGGTGAATCTCCCAGCATGCATCAGTCATCACTTCCTCTGCCAGTCAGAGCTCTGTAAACAGTGGTGTGTAAACAGGAAGTCCAGTGAACAGGCGCCATGCCAGCCTCCGTGTTGTGGTGAGCGGCGTCTCCCGACGGCTTGCCTGTTTACAAACGTCGGTTCCTGTTTGATGTGCACGTGTCCTGCTCTCTGCGGGTCCAGATCCTCCAGAACACACTCAGAGTTTCCAGTGAAAGCATGAGACGAGCTGGAAACTCACGCACAGCAGCCGTGAGGTCATGTTGAGCAGCAGGGTGTGTGCAGGCGGGTCATTTCATCCATGTTTGTTTTTAATTTTCATCTGATGTGAGTCACGCTTTGTGGTGGCGAGGAAACTGAGTATTATTATTATTTGGAGCAAATATTTAATGTTCTTATTATTTCCAGCAGGAGCATAAACATGTTATCAGCGACTTAGTCTCTTTCCCACAGATGGACCACAGTGTGTGTTTGTTTGTGTGTGTGTGTGTGTGTGCACACCGGGATTAACGAGTCAAGTCTTTGGAATGAATCACGACTCATGGATTAGCTCAGCTGTGGAAACACCATCAAGAAGAAACTTTGTATTATTTCCACGTGTGTATCTGTGTGTGTTTCTGTGAGTGAATCGATTCATTCTGAAACCTTTAACTCGTTGTGTTCATGGTGTTTTGTGAGCTCATCAGAAGCTCTCAGAAGTATCATGAGTCCTGACTCGATGCAATGACTCGACTCTTTAACGCGGATCGTGTTAGTGGTTCTCAACCTTAGGGTTGCGTAACACTGAGAGGGGGTCGCCAGTTGCCTTTAAGAAGCGGAAAAAAATATTTTTTAATAATTTGAGCCCATTTTTGCTTATTTTTACCATTTTTCTGCAACTACTCCAAACGTGCCATATTTTAACATATTTCCTGATAGCAGTGGATGTTATTCAGATAAATAAATAAATGTGGTTATTACAGATTCATAGAACAATGGACCATCATTTTGCTGACTTTATGGATGGGCCCCAAAAATCTCTCCCTTTTATTCCCCCTTATAGTTGGCCCTGTCTCCACATGACTGTTCTTCAATGTTCATGTTTGTGTTTGGCTACAGTGGGGTCCTCAGGCTCTGAAACCTTTATTTTGGGGGTCACAAACCACTGCCTGAGCCTCCAACTTTAATTTTGAGCAGAATGAAAGTTTGCAGTGACTGTGATCAGTGAAGTCCCACCCTCCTCTTCCTCATCCTCCTCGTCCTCCCCCCAGTGGATCGCAGCTTTTCTCCCACATGACAAACGAGCGCGCTCAGTGCGATCACTTGTCACCGGGTGCATTAACATGCACGGCCTGAGCCTGACGTGTGACCCTGAGGACTCGCTAAGACACATCTGGTTCTGAGAGATTCAACCTAATAACGACGTCCCAACACGGGGAGAGAAAAGCTTCTCCCTGAGGGTTAAAATCCTGAGTCCTGAATCCAGGCCACGGCTCCACCAGGCCATTAATCTTCAAGTGTTCCTGTTAATCTAAATATAAACACATCATCTTTCCCTCAGAGTCCTTTCCTCTGTCACACAGTGAGGAACTAACAGTCGGAAGTTGAAGTGGAAACTATGACTTGTTAGGCGTTAGTTAAAGATCAATGGGTCTGTCCCTCAGTGTCCACTATGAAGACAGTTCAGGCCTGTAGTGAATGTCCACAGAAACATCTAAACTTATCCCAACAGGAAAGCATGGTGGAGGGAACGTCATGGTTTGTGCTCCAGGATTGATTCATGACTCATCATCATGTGATTGGGCTTAAAAAAAGCCTTGATTGGAGCTGCCTGTAGCAACTAAGTCAGTAACTTTAAGTAATTAAATAATAAGTAAATATGTAGTTAGGTTAATGAATAACAGCTAGTAGATACAGTATATCGGTGAGTAACTAAGTAAGTTACCAAATACTTCATTCTCAATGTTGGTAAGTAACTGAGTTGGTAGGTAACTAAGTCAGCAATAAAGTAAAGGTAAGTAAGCAACTAAACGTGAGGTCATAAGTAAATAAGTAGGGGAGAAATTAACTGTTGAATTGAAGTAACTAAAGGAGTAATTAAGAAATTAACTAAGTAAATGCGTAAGTAACAATAAAGTAAATTAGTAACTCAATAACTAAGTAACTTTATAAGAAATAAGGTCGGTAGATAAGTAACTAATTAGGTAACTAAGTAACTAGTTACATTATGTCACTAAATATTTAAAGAAGTAACTAAGTAGATAAGTAACTATAGGTAAAGTATCCCAGGCTGTGCAAGAGTCACATGATGTCATGAGCTCATCTTTTAATTTGGTAACAAAGTAGTTCCAATAGTTCACTGAGAAGTTCTGCTCCTGGATTAATTAATGACTATTTTTCAGCTCCTAAAACCACTGAGTGAAGAAGCTTCATTATCCATCACTTCTTCTAAGCTACTGCCACTTAACATTATCCAACTGTACACACACGCACACACACACACAGCTCTTGCAGCACTCATCCATCATCCTCGTTTCCCAGCGTTGTTCTAAAATGTGAAGCACATGTTGTAAACCAATATTAGTTTTTACTCCCCGGGCCTTTGGAGTCAAGCCTGAGAGCTGGTCCTCACCAGATTCTTTCTAGAACAGATCCTTCCATAAGGAACCAGATCCTTCTATAAAGAACCAGATCCTTCTAGAACAAATCATTCTATGAAGAACCAGATCTTTCTAGAACAGATCCTTCTATAAAGAATCAGATTCTTCTAGAACAGATCCTTCTATAAGAACCAGATCCGTCTATAAAGAACCAGCTCCTTTGAGAACAGATAATTCTCACAGCCAGGGCCGTAGCACCACATTTTTGGCCCTGGGTACAAACCATTTTGTTGGGCTCCTACTGTAAGTTATGTATCTTTTTTTTTTCTTTTTTTTTGCCGAGTATTCATGACTAGATCCAAAATGTATTGATCCGGATCTCCTTCATAGTTTAATGGACTCTTCTATGGCCTAGAGCAGGGGTTCTCAACTTTGGCGTCAACTCAGGATCCCATTTGGAGTCACAAGACACTGGGAGGGAGTTCCTAGATGCCTTCAAACTTTTTGAGCACATTTTTGCTTATTTTTCCCCTTTTTCTGCAACTACACCAAACTTACCATATTTTAAAGGAGCATAGGGCAGGATCTCAGAAACAAGTTCGAATGACTTTGTGGGCCCTCGTAACGTCTCTGCGCCAAATAGCAAGTACCACGTTCCAGAGAATTCAGTCAAATGACTCGGTTCCAACGAGTAAAAAAAGGTCTCCGAGAGGCTCTTGACATCCGCTCATAGAATATCCATGTTAAATTACAGCCGGATTCAACGATTTTAATGGAAATTGCCAAAAAAAGGGGGGGGGGGGAAGAACAATAACAAAAACAAAGTGAGTGGTGTTTTGAGTCCGGTCCCCCAGCCTAAAAAAAAACATTCATTTTATTTATTTAATGCTAATGTGTGATGAAGCGCTCTAAACCAAAGAGAATGAGTCCACACATGTTTCTACCTATTGCCATGAAAAGATTGCGTAATACATTTTGTACTTCTGTTACGGGTACGAACAGCAGTGGTGACGTCAAATGACATTAATGCGCTTGGAGAGGCGTCTCAATAACCCGGAAATAAAAAAGAATGAGAAAAAGACAACTTGGACACTGAAAGAAGAGAGTTTCTACGGTGTATTCCTTTAACATTGTCCTCTACTTCATTCTCCTTGCCCCGCAGATCACAGCTCTCACTGTGCATTCATCAGGGCTACATCAGCTGTGGCTGCTACTGCACTCACTTCAGACACTATATGACCGAAGCCGACCACCAGTTCTAATTATCTGTCCGAACTCGACCCGTCCAGTGCTGTCGGGTCCCATCAGGGTTCGGTCAGGTATCCATCCTCTAGCCACAATATCAGCTGTGCTCCAATTGATGCCCGTTCCCGTGGTGATTGGCTGATGGCTGCAGTTGCACTAACCACTATGGTGTCACTATAAGAGACTGATTTCTAGATCCTTCCCTAAGCTCCTTTAACCTATTTTCATCACTTTTTCTTGCCATATTTTTGCTGCTTTTAATGCATTTTTGCTACATTACTCCAAATTTCAAAACTTTTTCTGCACATTTTTTCCACTTTCAAGACATTTTCAGCACTTATAAACCCTTGCCACCACTTTTTCACCTAATGTTCACTTATTACTGTCACTTTTAATTTCTTTTCACCATATTTCATGCTAATTTTTTGCCAATTTAACCACATTCACCATTTGTCATGCCCATTATTTGCCAGTTTAAAGTAATTGTTCCAATATTGACACTTTGAACCCTTTTTACCACTTTTCTGTCTGTTTTGCCCATTCTAATTAACAATTTGTACCCAATTTCTATGGTTTTTAAAATCCCACTTCACCACCTTTTCCACAATTTTTGGTCACATTGAACTCATTTCATTTCTGATTAAAACAATGATTTACATCATTAAGATGACTATATACTATGGCCCAAATAATAATAAACTACCTGGATAACAGTGGATATTATTAATATTATTATTTATTCTCTTAAATCTTAACTTTAATCTTTTAAATCCCGCCTCTCCCTGAATTAGACCCTGGTTCTACTTTTCCTAACATTCCTGCTCTCCTAGTGCACTTTTTTTGCACATATTGGCATATTTTTGCCACAAGGAAGCTGATAGTCCTGAATCCGTCTCCGTTGGATGAAAGTTGATCTTTTTTCCCTGTGTGAGGCGTTAAAGTCACCACTCCCTCCATCATGACGGATGTGAGGATTTGGGTGGATGTGCTGGGTGTGAAGAGGCCTGACAGCTCAGGGACTTTTCCACATCAATCTGTCGGATGTTGTAGGATGACTACATTGTTAGCACGCGCCTCAGGATCCTCATCCAATGGGTCATCATCCAACGGGTTCAGCTCAGAGACACGTTTACTTTCATAACCGACAAGTTCAAACCTTTTATTTCAGTCTTTCACAGTAATCAGATTAATTTTGTTGTTGCAAGCTTTTTGTTTGTGTATTTTTGTTGTAGTTTTGTGTGTTTTCTCTGAGTCGTTTTGTGTGTTTTTGTTGTTTTGTGTGTTTGTGGAGTCGTTTCATGTGTTTTTGTTAATTGTTATCTTTGTAATTTAGCACCCGTCGCATCCTGCAGGCTCAGGTCAGAGCAGGGAGAGTTAAAAGCAACAAACAAGTTCTTATTCTGCTCATTCTGAGACCTCACGGTTGTCCCGCCCTTGGGGACTGGAGGACGGACCCCTCCCTGAGGACCGACTGTGACTCCTCCTCCCTGCTGTGACTCCTCCCACCTACATCTGCTAACCATAAAGCTCCTTAAACAGCCCATAATGACTGAATGACTAAAGCATCCAGAGCGCGAGCAGAACGTCACAGGTTCAACCCAGCAGCATGTACAGTGGCTCCGCCCCCTCTGTGACCTCTGACTGGAATGTTATTCATCTCCATTAGCGTCCACTGTTATTACACAGGCCGTGATAACATCTGAGCGTGGCGGATGTTGGCTGTGCTACTTTCAGGCTCCGCCTCCTGAATTCCTCCACAACCATCGTCTCCATCCGACGCCACAGCAGCCTCAGGACTTTCCTGGAAACGCTAACCTGATAAAACGATGCTAACCTTCAACTTCCCACCAACTCAGATTAATGCCAATCTGTGGTTATGATGCATAAAATGGACAGTGAACGCACCACAGCAGGCAGCGTTGCTTACGTAGCGAAATTTGTCAGGACGGTATAGTTTAGTGAAAAATTATAATTTCTGGACTCATTAGCGCTACATAGATTTTGTAACTTTCCAATGGTTTGAACTAGCTTGATGGTATTCAGTTGGTATATGTAGTGGACTGTGACTAGCAAAAATGAATTTTGAACCTACAATCTAAATCCAACAGGAAGTCTGCAATTTGGAATTTAGCGGACCAAATTTGGCACTTTTTCACAATTTTTGGCCAAACCACAACATGTTCATAATTATTATTATTATAAATTATTTTTTTTATTTAATTTTATTTTATGCAACTATTATTTAATTTTGTACTTGAATAAAAAACAGTGAGTATAATTTTCTTAAATAATAGAAGTGATAAATGAGGCTCCTGTGTAGTTAAAGACAGACTTCACCATTACTTCCTCTGCGTTGGGTTGGCGTGTTGTCTTGTACGTGTAATTGCTGTGTACGTTTGCCCTCCCTGTGGATCGATAAGCATTAATGAGTGCGCCGCCGTGTTTACGTCCTGTCATTTATCCAGTCCGGGCCTCGCTGTCGCTGCAAATTTTTTATCGGCGTGACCATCTGACCCGTCTCCCACTACAACCACTGTTTCACTAGGGATGTGTTTTTCTACAAACCAGTTTCACTTGGAATGGAGATGTAAATCTAAAGAAAACAAGCTACAGGTTAGAAACAGTTTCCCCACTGGATGAAGACAAACCGGTTGTTGTTGTTGTTGGTCGAACCGTTCTGGAAACATTCCAGTTAACAATCGTTCACAGACGCAAATACTGAATTAATCATGCACAATAAAAACACAACATCTGAAAATAGAAAAACAACAAAAAACTAGAAAAAGGGGGGAAAGAACTAAAAAGAAAAAAAAAACTAAAAACTACAAAACCAAAAAAAGGAACACAGGAATGGGAAAACACCTAAAACAAAACAAAAAAATGCAAAACAGGGGGAAAACTAAAGTGAAAAACAACAAAAAACAAATAATGGAAAATAAATATGAATTAAAAGAAAAGCTATAAAAACTAAAAACTGCAAAAATAAGGAATCAACAAAACAATAATAGGAGAAAAACACCATCAAAGTGAAAAAACAAAACAAAACTATGTATCCCACTAAATGGGAAAAGCACAAAAACAAATGATAAAAAGGAAAAATTACAAAAACAAAACTAAAACAGAAAACAAAAAAGGGTAAAACAAACGTGAATAATGACAAAAAATTCAAACTAAACTGCAAAAAGGGGGAAAACAACAAAACCAAATAAAGACAAAAAACACAATCATCCTAAAAGACTATATACTGTAAACACAATAACTGAACTCTTCTTTAGAAGAAAAAGCAACAAAAAACAAAATAAAAACTAGAAAAAACAAAAACAAATATCGCAAAAAAATTAAAGAATGCAAAAAGAGGGCAACAACAAAACAAAAATAGGAGATAAAACACAAAAACCCTAAAAAACTATACAAACACAACAACTGTGGTCTCCTCCACATGCTGCCAATAGAATGGTGAGCACGCTGCTCCTTCATGTTCAGGTTTTTATTAAAATCTGTCTTTAATCTTCCTGAGTGCCAGCAGAGGACTGTGTTTGCTGTTATATTTAAATGAAAGTGAATTGTGCGTTTTCGGCTCCCAGATTCTCCAACACGAACTCTGGGAGTTGACTTTATTCAGTGTGAGATCTGCCAAAGCTCAGAGACGCGAGTCCAGCTCCCACAGAGCTGAGCTATAGAGCTGCTGCTGCTGCTCTAACAGAAAGACGTGGACGTTTCTGCCTGAGGCTGAAAATCACCTTCCAAACACCTGAAAAATGACTTCAGTCCGTGTGACGTACAACGTCTCTCATGCAGTGCTGCGTATCTCGAGGGAGGTTAGCTCATATTTGTTCAAGTCAAGGCAGAAGGACAAGTGCCAGAACTGTGAGAGCATTAGCCATCAGTGCGCGACGTGTTGTGGTTCCCCTTCAGCCTGAATTAGGACAGAGTGGTTTAGCAAGGCCTCAAAACTCCTACATCAGCAGCTCCCGAGCATGAGCACGAGTTCTCACAGCTTTAGCTTCCTCAAGAGGTCACGGTGCGTGGTGTTCGCTCCCGGCCACGGCGAGGAATAGAAGCTCTGATAAATTGGAAATCTAGATCAGATATTGGCCATTCACTGCCCCCAAAACAAATGCACAAATGGAGAGAAAAACACACAAAACGACAAAAAAAATTACAAGTTTAGTTTTTATTTATTCAAGCAACAGTTCCTTAGGAAATTTACTTTGATCTCCTGACAAATTTCTACTGTCGACTGCATTTGCTGTTCGCTTTGATGTTATAATAGATGAAACACTAACATGTTATTCAAAAAGAAGACAAAAAGAATCTTGTTGTAAATATTAAGCGGAAGTCAAGGAAACATCACTGCGATCAGCAGTTGAGTCGAAACATGTCAGGAGATCAAAGTAAGTTTGTTGTCTGAATGAATGAAAACTTACAGTATTATTCAAAAATAATTTTGCTGGAATAATTTTGCTGAAGTCAAGCAAACATCGAAGCGATCCGCAGACGCCTCTGACTAAGACTGGCAGTTGTGTGCTGCGTTTGTTTCATAGTCCTTCAACATGTTCTTTTTAGGATATTTTTGTTCATTTTTGATTACCTGCAGCACTGTATATATATTTATCCTCTATCTGTCCTTTATTTATCCCTTATCCTTTATATTTATCATTATTATTATCATTGTTGCTGGTTTTGTTTTTTGTTCCACGCACCAACTACCAAGTCGATGTCCCGGTGCTGTTTTAAAACTGTATAAAACTTTTCTGATTCTGACATGTTTGTTTGAGTTAGCTTAGCACTTAGCAGCGCTAGCTAAGCAGGGTCAAAGGTTTAAAGGGCAGAGTTTTGTTACCTGCTCTACATAACACTTGAAACCGACTTTTTAGCCTCGAATGAATAAATGAAGAATGTTGTGTAACGTCGGCACTTTGTCAGAGGTTTAGTGCCTCTTTGTGCGTCTCATTCACACACGCACACACGCACACACACACACACACACACACACTAGCCTCTTTTCTCTCATGTTGTTTAGGGTGTATCTCTTACACTTTACTTCCCCATAGTTTCAAATGTCTGAGGATCTGCCGCCGCTTTTATCCTTTGTTTTCATTGTTTAATAGTTTCTCTGCCATCCCACATATACACACACACACACACACACAACTAATGAAGGAGGGACCGCCCTCGGTGAAGTCAAGTGTTCCAGCGCTGAAGCCAAACCTGCTGCCACCTCCTCCTCCTCCTCATCATCATCATCGTCGCAGAAATAATTGTTTTTTTGACAGCTTGGCTCCTTCAACCCAAACGTTTACATCACCATGTGTGATGCTTCACCACAAAAACGTTGAGTTCAGCCCACACAGGGAACGCTACACCACACACAATCAGTTGCACACTTTAGTTGATCAAAGATGAGATTTTTCTTCTAAATGCAAACTTGATTTACTGATTTGGGAAGGATGTTGAGACGAGAGTATGTTGGCTCGCCCAAGTAAACGCACAAAATGCATCCAGAATCACACAAGACATCCACAAAAATACGCAAAATAACAAAAGAAATACAAATAATTGACAGAAAAAATACACAAAAAAGGAAACGATACAAAAACATTTACAAAAATACACATAGGGGCTATACTACAAAGCTAGATTATTATATCCTGGATTTATCTTTCCGTTTGCGGGCATTACCTAACCAAACATTCCCTGTCAGAGAGAAGCTGTCCTACAAAGGTCGATAACAACACGCTAATTTAAGCCAAGTGTTTTCAGGCTGACTACGTGCACGCTCCCAAAAATGGGGCTGAGATTGCAGCGTCTGACCAATCACTACAATGGAGAAACCTGGCAGAGCGAGCGTCTTTACAATGGAGGAACAGCCTATCATCTTGAACAAAATAATTCAAAACCATGATGACAGCGAAGAGCAACAGTGTTAGTGCAGGATGCACCAGGAGGCATTGGTTAGGAGGCGGCGCTATTATACTCGCTCAGGTCTGATCCAATTCATAACCTGGTCACGACCAGGTTTTGTGTTCAGCTGAAGTTCAAAATTATGAATAATTAAAATCCATAATTCAGACCAAAAACAACACTGTTGTTACAGAAAAGGCAGGAATGAAAGAACACAGGCAGGAAGCTGCTGACACTGTTAATGCATAAAAGCGTGAGATTATTTATGATATTAATCCATTAGATGATAAACGGACAACGATCAGTTTATTACAGCACACACGTGTTTCTATTCAGGTAGACCTCTATTTATCACTCACACTGGGATGTGTGCACATTGTTTCACTGTACTATGTTCTTGCTGATGCCGTCAGCCACCCTATAGATTATCTATAGATTCTTTATTCATATAGCGTATGAATGTATGAATTAATTCATTAATGAAAGAATGAACAAATTACTTCACCTGTCCGTGCATACAGAGACAAAGGCTTCATCTGCTGACTATAGATCAGTCCATCAGATGTACAGTATATTTATATCTTTCCTAAAAGATGTCATCGGTAAATGAAAGGATTGCATTTATCCATTAATAATCTTTCTCTCCTAAACGCAGCTGTTAGATCTGCTCCAACCAGGATCTTCTAACGATGGGCATGTCGTTTCCTAAGAGAAATGATTGGTCAGGAGGCGGGGCTTTAGCACTCACACAGATCCTAGCTAAAACAAAACCTGGTCCCAACCAGGTTAGCCTAAGTTACCATGGTGATTTAGCCCCGTAAGACGTTCGCAAGCTTTGTAGGAAAGCACAAAGTGATTGATTCCTGCAAGTTAGTGCGATAAGAGGTAATGTAGCTTTGTAGTATAGCCCCATAATGACAGAAAAAACACAAAACGATACAAATATACAAAATGACAACAAAACAACATAAGAAATACAAAACATTTACAAAAAAGACAATAAGGTACAAAAAATTTCAGAAAAAGTACAAAAAAACGACAAAAAAAAAACAAAACAACAAAAATATACAAAAATACTCAAAGATGCAAAACAACGTAAGAAATATAAAAAACAACAAAAAATCCCCAAATGGGGGGAAGAAAATCCCAAATGACAAAAAAAATGCACTACAAACCACGTTTGGGACCTCACCTACATGTTGAGAACCTCTGTTGGATGTTTATTTCTGATTGGCTCATTTAAAATCATGTCCTGTCCCCTACTTTAAAACTATCCACTGAATGAACAAAAACACACAAAGGGCTAATGTTGTTAGATTTAATGGGACACTTATTCAGAGGGTGATATTAGCGTTGGGTGGAGGCGTGTTGTCGTTGTTTATTTGTGATTGTTTGTGTTGTGTGCGTGTGCGCTGCGTGTGGAGCGGCCTTCCTTCAGGTCTTCAGGGGCCTCAACATCCCGCTAAGTCCAATTTTTTTTATCTTCCTTTATCTGCACAACATATAACTACTGACTTCCAATGGGGCTGCTTTTCCTCTGATAAGGGGAGACACACACGCGCACACTCACACACACACACACACACACACACACACACCAGGAAATGTAAGAACGTGGCCTGGCGCTCTGGGAATCCACGGCCTTCTGACCCACTGAAACGATTCTGAACTAAAATATTTACATTTTCTGAAAAAAAAGAGGATTCAGGTGCTGGCCCGCTGCATTACCATTAACCTAGCATTAGCATTAGCCTATCATTAGCTAGCATTAGTTAGCATTAACCTAGCATTAGCTAGCATTAGCATTAGCATAACATTGGCATAACATTAGCATTAACTTAGCATTAACCATAACTAGATTTAGCCTAGCATCATCTAGCATTAGCATTTAATTTGAATTAGCCTAGCATTAACTTGCATTAGCTTAGCATTAGCTAGCATTGTCTAGCATAATCCTAGCACTGGATTAGCCTCCTGCATCCTCACTATTGAAGACTTTTTTTTTTTTGATTCTTTTCTCAAAATATTCTATTTTAATTGGTTTTGATTATTTTAAACTGAAAATATGTGTTCAATCGTGTACATTTGTGTGTGTTTGTATTCTATGTGTGTTTGATTAGGTTGTTGTGCTGCTAATGCTAACGCTCCACTCCTGCATCTGTTTGAAACTCGTCTCCTCCGTATATTTAACAGATGTCTGATCGCTGTGGTCGACCACACGTTGACCACTGAAGCTTAAACAAATCTGTTCTTCTTCTTCTCCTCGTCCTGACCAAAGATTAGTTCAAGATGCCCCGCCTGCTGCAAGTGTTTTAAAGACGGTTAACCATGACACAATGTGTGGTGTAGCCCCAGACCACAGTGTGCGTGTGTGTGTGTGTGTTCTTTTGCATCTGTATTTCTTCTATTTCATTTTCACATTGACTGTCATGACGGACCTGATTCCATAGCCCCGCCCCTTTACCCTTTGACCCTGCAAAGCTAGCGCGGCTACATGCTAAGCTAACCCAACAGGTGGGATGGTCTCTGGTGTGTTTCCAGCTCATAGATCTATTCTTTATACGTCTGTGAGCGCTGGGCTTGAGTAAAACTCTGGCTTTTACCTATCCTCGATCACATGGTGTTGTGTAGTTGTGCGTGACCGATATAAGCCTTTACAGCTCGTTAAAGTCAAGCAGATGTGTTAATGGTGGACTGTGGATAATTAGTGTATAATGAGCCGGCGTGTTTGGATTGTGGAGCTCAATCTACTCCGAAGGTTTGGGAGTGTGTTTGTGTGTCTTCTGTTGCGTTTGTGTGTGTGAGGAAGCAGGATTTGTGTTAATGAAAATCCAAAAGTGTGTTTGCGCTGAACCAACGGCTTGATCTGACACACACGTTCATTTAAAAACCCACTGTAACATCCTCCTCTGATCACACTGGACGTCTGGTGTTACAGTTCAGCTGGTGATCATGTTAACTTGTGACTGATTATAGGGAAAGTTATTATACAATACAATCACAAATGACGCTATCACCAGCTATAATGATAACCAGTTGAGGTGATATACCAAAGGGGAAAGTGTGTCTCGCATTTGAACATCCTGTGGAGAAAAATGTTTAACTTTAATCACATTGATTACTCAAGTGCTCTGATTTGTCGAGTGACCACGTTATGTTGTGACTGGTTTCAGACGGTGTTGCTGATTAAAATGAAAAATGTTGGGAAAACAGAAAATAAACAAGTGTGTTGTATGTATGTAAGTGTGTGTCATGGTTCGGATGAATGAAAACCGTGAGTGACGGTATAAATGCGTCACCAGTTGTAATGATGACCAGTTTAGGGGCTCTTCTGCGCTACCTTTAATGCCACTGCAGGACTCGGACCATTTGGTGTTATGGTTTGACAGGTGATCATGTTAATTTATGACTGCTTTCAGGTGGTGTCGCTGATGAAAATGAATGTCGGAAAAAAAACATAAAATGAACGTAATGTGTGTCGTGTTTCGGAGGAATGGCGATAAATGAATGGTGTTATGGTTTGACAAGTGATCGTGTTATCTTGTGACTGGTTTCTGATTATAAGGATAGATGTTGATTCACAGCTGTCTTATATTTTGTGTTTCTGTTGCCTAACAGCCTGACTTCTGCACGGAGTCACCAGTTGTAATGATGACCAGTTGAAGTGATACACCTACGGGTAAAAAGGCTTCTTTCCTCCGAGGTTTCCTGCATGATGTTCTCCAGGAAAAAGGAAGTGCTGGCACTGTTTTTTCTTCTTCTTTACTTCTTGAGAACAGGAATTAACGTCTAACTGAGAAAGTTACAGAGTTGGTTTCCCTTCAGACGTCTGCTCTGGTTTCCATTTGTTGGAGTCATTTAGTGTTTATGGGCTGATGAGGGAGTGGTTCGTGCAGCACAAACATCCGTCTCCATGAGTCTGAGGAACAGACGGAGCTGGAAGAGTTGGGAGCTCTGTCTCTATCTCACCTGTACTTGCGTATATATGTGTGAATGGTTTGGTCCAGAATACATCAGTGAGATGTTAGTCAGGTATGAACTCAGCAGGTCAGATAGTAGAGCCCAGAGCTCACAGTAAACATGGTGATGCTGCTTTTAGTTGTTATGCTGCAAAGTGAACATTTTTAAATCAAAGTTAAAGGCACTATTTTTCTCTACTGCATATGATTGAGAGGAAGATTTTAATGTTTTTTGCTGCCGATTTTAATGTTCTTGTTGATTTTAAGCTGTTGAATGTTTTCTGTTGCACTTTTTGATTATGTATAGCACATTGAGTTGCCTTGTGTATGAAATGCGCCTAACAAATATATTTGCCTTGCCTTGCCTTGTGTAAGTAGGCTCTGCAGCTGAAAACAAGCCTGAGTGGTCGTGAGATTTGCTTGTGGACAATAAACAATGGTGGGTTTATTTTTCTGCCTCTGTGTGGTTGGCAGGACATCAGTTCACAGCCTGTTGACTACGAGCTGTAAACAAGATGCTGGAATTAACTTTCCTTAACATCCGCTTTAAGTTTTAGTCACACTGTGGAGCCAGGGTCAAATTACACACAGGGACATACGAGGTCATGGCTACTGCTGCTGCTAACAATCGGCTGGGTGAAGAAATCATAAGAGTGCTAATGCTAACCTGTCATTAGTCATCATGGCAGGCTAATGCTATCTAGCTTCCTAGTTAAAAATGAAAGAAATATGGTGATGCTGACACTTAAAATTATCTTAAAAAGAGCAACTCCTCACTGTGAACTAATGCACACAAACAAAATTGTGACAAAATACACATAAAATCACCAAAACATATTTATAAATATATCTTCCTATAAAAGCAAGAAAGTTCTGTACGTGTATGTGCGTGTGTTTGTTTGTGGAGCAAATATCTCCCCGACACGGTATCTGTTCAACCTGAAACTTTGTCAACGGCATCCGTTATTTTGGAAGAATTTGGTCATTTTAAAATGTTTATTTAAATTTTATTTTGCCCGGACGGCACATTCATGTTCAACCAGAAGTGAAACCTATTCAGCTTTTGACCTCAGTGTGAGGGGGCGCTAGCGCACCATCTATAGCTATTTACCTGCACAGCGCTGCTCCGGTGCGTGCCAGAGCCAATCACAGTGGTGAGCTAGAGTCACTTGTGCGGCCAGAACCGATCGCTCGCTGAAGACATGGAGTTGCACCAGACCTCCAAATCTCCTGCGGAACCAGGTTCAGAGGTGGCAGCCATCCGCTTCAACTGGTTGGAGTTAGTGGACAGAAGGTCAAACAGGATAGGATAGAAGGTTAGTCCATTCGTGTGTCCCAGACTAGTTGAGTCGCGAACCAATGATCAGTCCATCCGAGTGTCCCAGACTAGTTGAACCATGAACTATTGATCAGGAACCGCCAGCTCCAGCATCAAGACACCTGAAGCTGAAAAGAGAGCCCTCGGAGTGCGATGAGAAGGCACAGACTGCAGGAAAAACATGATACACTATGGTACACTTGTTCCTGGTGGTTAGGTTAACATTAAATGTCTTGCGGCATCCTTCATGCTCTGAAAAGCTACCACTACAGATGAGGTGTCGTCTTGTACTGGTTGCAAGTAATAATACTGTATATGTGGTGGACATCAGTGTAAATGGTGTGAAGCAGTGTGAGCAGTATGATGGATTCATCGTCAGCAGAGGAAGGTTCTTTGCCGATGATGCAATGCTGTCCCTCTCTCTCTCCATTGCTGCGTTCCGTCTATCGTGGTTTAAATATTCCCGTCAGAGGTCGAGCCTCCCAGAGAAGCCATTGGTGACTTCCTGCCTGGTCGTGCACCTCGTTGACCTTGGCGCGGTGACGGAGGCCCTGCCCCCCGGAGGCCTGAGATGAAGTGCTGAGTCGTAACATTCACAGAACCATGAGGCGCCCTCTCTCCGTAATGCAGGATTTTCCTGTTCCTGCTCTCCTGGAAAAGCACTTTTTAAAAGACATCATGATCACACGCTGCAGTGAAACACTAGAGCTGTTGTGGCTCCGTTACCGCGGCAACGTTCTGTTTAGTGTTGAGGTTTATTCGCCCATTTAAAGACGCTCGTGTCGTAGTCGTTAGGAATAAATAGTCCGTTCAGGCTGATTGATTCTCAGCGCCTGCACAGAGGGAACACTGAGGGTTTACGTTGTGGTTTGAAGAGAATGAACTGAAGGTAGAGCAGGAAAAAAATTAAAAATAATAATAATAATAATAGGAATGAATAATTTCCAACTTTTTAGCCTGTTTCACATTTCTTCATCATTACATTTATCATTTTGGTGATAATAATAACATAATATTACGTTTTTTGTTAACTATTCTTTGTCATATTTCATTAAACCCAGATCACGGTTTTTCAAGTTTAAACTTGAGATTCTGGCTAAGTTAAGCCTTGGTTGCCATGGAAACACGGTCTGTGCTGCGTTTTTTTTTTTTTTAAAGAAACTAAACAGAATATAATAATTATTAGCATTTATTTTTCTTTCTACTGTAATGTGTGCACTTTTGTTTAATCTTTATTCAATTAACAGTCTTTTACTTAATTATGTACAGTTTCTTTTCTCTGTTTAGTGGGCCTTTGGAACAAAGTAATTTCCATCGGGATCAATAAAATATTTCTCATTCTCATTTTTTTTTTGTCTTTTTTTCTTCCTTAGATTTGTTTCGGTTTTTTCTTTTTTAACATTTTTTTCTTCCTTAGATTTTTTTGTATTTAATTTTTTTTAGTTTTTTCCCTTTTTCCCCTTTGTTCTCCATTTTTCTTTCTTCTTTTTTTCATTTTTCCCCTTTGTTAGATTTGTTTTAGTTAATGAAATGAGACAGGATTAAAACTTTAGACATTTTAATTTAACGTTTGCTCATGCTTATTTATTTTTTTCCCGCGTTGAGCAGCACTGTGGTTTCGGCCCAGCTTTTTGCACCTCGGTCTCCACGTCTCATTCAGGCAATCCCACATTATTGTTCAAAGATGTTTAATACACATTTTCAGCACTTAAAGTTGACTAAGAGTTTTATTTGCAGTAAAAGAAGAAAAAAAATGAAATTTTGACTGAAACTAATTTGCAATCTCGTTTTCAGACTAAATCTTAAACAGCTGACAGAATCAACCCTGAAACTAAATGCAAACAAAGGCAGCAGGAATAAAACTTTATGGGGATTTTTAATTTATTTTGTTGCTTTTTATTTAGTCCAACAAACACTCAATGCCAGAGTTAACACGTCGTAAAGGAATCTAATATCTGCTCTTTAAAATCCATTCTAAATGTGTGTAATTATGTAACATTTTATAATGATTTTAACGGTGACATTCATTAGACATTGACTTATTATGAGGTTATTAATGAAGTCTCTTTCCTTTATTGATGCACTGTACAGTCTGTATTACATCACAGGACCATGGTGGATAACATTCACTAAGGTTGCATAAATAATTTAAATGTGTAAATAATAAAAATAAATATAGTTCATTCTTTGTGTAATGCTGGGAAACTCTCTCGGTCTGATCCAGTCCAGGCTTTACTTGGCTCAGGAAACACTTTGTGTCGTCTGCATGCACTTCCTCCTCCTCTTCCTCCTTAAATAAAGGCACATGGTCCTTTTCCTGCCTGAGTTATTTACAGAGGATTCAGATGAGCGGACGGAGGGGAGATGCTCCAGTATTAGCTTAGCTTAACATGATTCCAGGCGTGGGAAGTCACTTTTGATTTCAGTCCAAATCCAGAACAGATTTCCATGTGATGTGGAGTCCTGTAGACCAGCGGTTCTCAGCCTTTTCAGCCCACGACCCCCAAAATAAAGGTTCCAGAGACCGGGGTCCACAGAAATTGGTTTAAAGTTGCAAATTAGAATGTGGTTAAATTGGCAAAAATAATCATGAAGTATTGTGAAAAGAGGTTAAAAGTGACAATATTGGGTCAACATATGCGACATTAGGAGGAAAAGTGGTGGAAGATGAGAGTAATGAAGAAAAAATGTATTAAAAGGAGCAAAAATATGGCAAGAAAAGTGATGAAAATAGATAAAAATATGGCAAGTTTGGTGTAGTTGCCGAAAGAGTAAAAATAAGGAAATCTTTGCTTACATTGTTCAAAAAATATTCTTAGCTTCTTGAAAGCATCTCGCAACCCCCTCCCAGAGTCTTGCGACCCCAAATGGGGTCCTGAGTTGACCCCAAGGTGAGAACCAATGGTCTACAGGACTCCACATCCCATAATGCACCAAAGTTTTCCAACAATGTTAATAAAAAGTGTGTTTTACAGTGGAGATGAATACAAACTTTTCATTTTTGAAGCAAATTATCTTTGATTTATTGATCAATGCCTTCACTCTGTCTTTATCTGATAGAAAACTTTCATTTTTTGAGTAAAATATACAATATCTGATGCTGTGGTTATTACAAATCCTGCTCAAGCTTTAGAAAAATGAGACAATCTCACACTAGACTGGTTTTTAAAAGTCTTAGTTTCCCTTTAGAATCCAGAGGTTCCCAACTGGTGGGTGGTTGTTAAACATGATGTGGTGAATCAGTGCCCCCTACTGGAGTGGAGGAAACAACCTCCCACGTCACCTCCAACTCTTTGGTTGATTAAAGTGGTTTAATGTTGGTTTGAAACCAGTCTGAGGGATCCAAGCATCCTCGAGCGTCCATGGATCTGACTCTTAGCGATCGGGAACTGCGTCCATCAGTATGAGTTCCCACTTAGCGGCGTGTGGCTCTTGGTCCGGTGCTTCCTGCTCCGGTGTGCCTTGGGGGCCTCCTTGGCCTGGGACTGGTTGTGGTGAGGCCTGAATCGTTTGCACTTGCAGGACGTGACCAGGCGTGTTTTGTAAGTCCGCGTGTTTCCGTTGGGACACCGCAGCTGGATCCGACGCGTGCGCACATGGGCCGGCACGCAGCGGTAGTCCGAGGCTCCGCCCCTCCACCACTTGCCTCTGACGATGGAGTTGGGCATGAGGTGGGCGGGAAGACACTGGCCCGAGCAGACCAGCTCACGCACCGGTTTAGTACTGGTACAGAACCCGTCGGTGAGAAGTCGAGTAGAACGTATCTCTCTACAGCTCAGCTCTGCAGCACCTGAGACAGCAGCATAAAACACACAGCGTTAGCATTAGCAACAAGATTTAGAACTGTTTCTTTTTAGTTTTTTTTAAAGTCATTTTTTTTTTTTATTTTGTCAATATATATATGAATTATTTTGTTGTTTTAAAAATACTAGTATACATTTTCAGTGAAATGATCCCAATTTTTGGAGACTTTAGGTTGGTTCTTCTTCTGTTGCACAATTCTTCTTCACAATGTAAATGGTGAAAAAAACAATTTTTCAGCTTTCAAATGGTTTTTATTTGGTGTCTTGCCAATGTTGTTTGTTTTACTACTACATCATTGTAAGTTCAGACATTTCTTTTCCCACAAACACAGTTGTCATATGTTTTAATGTTTAATGTCAAAACCTGCAAAAGTGCATTTAAAGCCACATTTAATAGACTTTTGTAACAGACTCTTTTTATTTATTTAGTTTCAGATGTTTGTTACTGAATCATTTGCAATTTAGCGATTGGAAATCATTTTCGGTCAAATGTTTTCGAATGTAGTGAATAAGAACTCACAGATCTGCTGAGAGGCCAAAGGATTCAGATGAACTGATTCACTTGAGAAATGAAGGAAAAGCTGTGATTCTTTGTATATTTCTGTGCGATTCTTCACCTCCACCTCTATGATTCCTGTGATCTGATCAGTTTTCTGTGATTAATCACAGGCAAAGCTTCGGCCCTCCAATCCAAGCGTGAGCTCACCGTGCACGCTCACACGTCTGCGTCCGTTAGTGGACACAGGTGGGAATGATTGTCGGACGCAGTGTTGCGTTTAAAAAGCGATTCCTTAAAGCCCTGCAGACGCTGGTTTCTGCTGCTCAGACATGTTGGAACAATCAAATGGTCGATGTGTAAGTAGAGCTTGACTAATAGTGTAAAGAGAGGAGGAAACGGAGCGCTTTCACAGGAGGAAACCACAGGTATGTGCCTCCCCTCGTCCCTCGTCCTCCAAGGCTGCAAATTACTGCAAAAGTGCAGAAATTTCAAGGATTTCAGGGTTTTATTTGTTCTTCATGTTCATGTTAGTGTGAGCATTAACAGAATGAATTCACACCAAGTCACATGTTTAGGTCTTCTATAAAAATATCAATAAAATAGAAAAACACAGACAAGCAGCAGAATGAAGGAATTCTGACTCAGTGCTGAATATTTCAAATATTGTAGGTGACATTTTTAAATTTTTACATCAAAATGAATGAGTTTTCTCCTGCACTTTGGTGAGATTAAATCCTTTTTTGCTTTCAACTAAATAAAATCCAGCTGTTTTATTTTATTGATTTATTATATTTATTTTAAAAAAGTGTATTTTTATTTAATCTTTTAAAATCTACTTTCCTTAAATTTTATTTTGCATTTTTACTTTTAAATTTTTCATCTTTTTTTTTTTTCCAATTTCTTTGAAGTCTTTTTTTTTTCTTAACTCACTTTACATTATTTGCTTTTATCTCACAATTCCCCACATTTAGTGTTATGGTGAACAGCATTCTCACTTTTTATTTTCTTACCTTTAATTTTCTCTGGAAATGAAGTTTTTCACATTTTGAATGGAACTTTTGACCGTCCTATTACATGGCTTCCACTAGAGGGCAGTGAATGTTACTTTTCTTATAGGGCAAAGTGTTTATAAATCATAAAAACGTTAATTTTGTATCAATTCACTCTTTTTTACGTTTTTTTTTCTCCAGGTTACGTCTAAAAACTGCAGCTGAACTAAGTGAATAGTTAATGCCGTCAAACGACTTTAAAAGCCTTATTTGAGCTTTTAAAACACTTTTTTTTATCCCGTCATATTATAATTACACAGAATGATGTTGCAAACAAAAAAAGCACAAAATGACAAAATTAGCAAACAGCAAAAATACACAAGTTTATACCAAAAGACACATAAGACAACTACAAATACACACACACACACACACACACACAAATATATATATATATATATACAAAAAAAAAACCATGAAATACACATGAATGGCTCCAAAAACACACAAAATTAGAGGAAAATATACAACCTACAACACCTGTGTTAATGATCTGATTGGACGTTATTCTAATGCTCATATGAATGTTGATCATGTGACCCTCAGATCTGTTACAATCACAGGTTCATAACTTGTGCGTCGAGATGCAAATGCAGGCCGCGAAATAATTTTGGCCTGAGCAAAACTAAAGGAACTTGTCATTTTATTTTGACGGGGATGTAGTTAACATATTACCATATACGATATTCACACTTTTGGCCTGTCCAGGTAAATTAATCGTAGGGATTTTTTTAATAAATTGCACTTTTTAAATAATCATTGTTGTTGTTGTTTTAATTATGCATATTGTTTTACTTTGTGTTTCTGTAAAAGACTGACACACTTTCCTTGTTTTTTAAGAAATGATGTAGATTTTTGTCCTTTAATCTCTAAACACTCATTTTTTTTTATCTTCATTAATCGATAAAGTCAAAGCTCTCTGAATAATGATCTAAAACAGGAGTGTCAAACTCATTTTAATTCAGGGGCCAAATATGGAGCAGTTTGATCTCATGGGCCACAGATTTTATGTGGGAAAATTAATAATTTCAACATTATTTCGTCCGTTGGCACTTCTACGTATACATAAAATACAAAATATGTAAGAAACTGACAACATCCAATAAGTGACGGATATCAGTCCTAACAGGATCTTCACTTTAAATTTCCTAGATTTTGTAACCAATTTCTATTTAAATAAGGGACATTTTGTGTTATAATTTGAGAAAAATGGAAGGACTTTGTGAGAATTTTTAATTTTTTCAACAGTTTAATTTTAAAAAATGACTGAAATCGTGCGACGTGAGCACCGGTAAAATTGTGAGCACCTGCAAATATTGTTGAGTTTCATTTACACAATGATTCATGGTTTTTTTTTTTTGTGTCATTTTTTTTTTCTCCTGCGGGCCGAATTGGAGGATCCAAAGGGCCGGATTTGGCCCCCGGGCCATGAGTTTGACACATGGTCTAAAGGAACCGAAAAACAACAGAAAACATGAATGATGGCTGATGAATTACAGACAGAATAATATTCAACTTTAAAATGTACAAAGGCTGATGAAGAACTGGTTAAACTAGTTGTAAAACACTAACTAGTATTAGTATTAATGTTATAGACTCACTGATGGACGGCCCGGTGCTTCTCCCCCCGCTCTGCGCTCTGTTGCTCCCGGTTCCGTTGACGCTGCGCTCGGCCTCGTGCCCTCCGTCGCTGCCGCCGGTATTCCCGGTGCTGTAGTCCGGTAAAGTCTCCGTGGCGTCGTTGGTACCGAGCCTCCATCCCCTGGAGGCAGCGCAGCCTCCGTGGAGCCGCAGGAGCGCCGCGCACAGCAGGAGGCCGGCGGACACGCGCATGCTGCCCGGTGCGCACGGAGCCTCCACAAAACCAACCGGCACGAGCACACGTTAGATTGTAATGCACCGGAGAACACGCCGTTAGTGTGTGTGTGTGTGTGTGTGTGTGTGTGTGTGTGTGTGCGTGGACAGGAAAGACCGTTCTGATGTCGGTGCGGGAGGCGCGAGCGGATTATAAAGGTTACGCACGGGGCGCGCGCACGGGAGGGGAGGAGGGAAAACAGGAGGGTGCAAACAATGATGATAACCTGAGTGATGATGACGAAACACTGAATGCCATCACCTCCGTGACGTCACGCGAGCTGCACGAGCAACTTTAAACTTTCATACTTCACAACAAAAACAAAAAACTACAATAAACAGTTAATCTTTACATCCATAATAAGAAAACGAACCCACACTTTATACAGCATTCAGCACTGAGTGTAAATATTAAATAGAATCCATCAAATTAATCAATAATAAGAAGTTTATCCACATATTCAGTTTTGGCTCTAGTACCCCTTTCTTTAACTTTTGAATCCAAGTCCCCCCTTTGTCCGACTACAGCAGCTCAGGTTTTAACCAGAACAAAGAGGTCAGAACACATTAGTCCAGTTTGAAAGTCTTTACACTGGCTCCCAGTCAGCCTCAGAATAGACTTTAAAGTTCTGCTGCTGGTGTATAAATGTGTGAATGGGTTTGGTCCAGAATACATCAGTGAGATGTTAGTCAGGTATGAACTCAGCAGGTCTCTCAGATCTATGGACACAGGTCAGATAGTAGAGCCCAGAGCTCACAGTAAACATGGTGATGTTGCTTTTAGTTGTTATGCTGCAAAGAAGTGGAACAAACTGCAGCAGAGCTGAAGTCAGCATCCAATGTGAACATTTTTAAATCAAAGTTAAAAACACTATGGTCTACGGTGTCACGTTCTATGAACTTTGTTCCTCTTTTCTTTTGTTTTTATGGCTTTTTAAAGTCAAAACTCACTGTAAAAAGTCTCAGAATGAAGAAAAACTCCTTCAAAGTAAAATCCAACATTATTAAACATTTGCGCGCCAACAACAGACAACAACATAGAGCAGAGAATAAATCACAGCCTTAGAGTGGAAACAACAATAGGACAGGAAATATGCTTCTGTCAGATAACAATCTATTTTGGATTTTTTTATTTAGTTATTTTTTTTAAATAAGAGAAATTTAAATAAAACACACATTTGAGATTTATTAAGAAATAAATTTAAATGTTTCTGCGCTCGTTTCGTGGTTTTCTGTCATTTTTCTCTACTCTTGTTGCCTTTTTTTTTTTTTTTGGGTGTATTCTTCTGGTATTTTTGGGTGTCTGTGAGCACCTGTAAACCCTCAACCTGTGGTGGGTTTCATTCTCACATGTTTTATGAATCTGCTGAAATGAAGCGAGCCGTAGAAAGGCTGCAGCGCGTCCTCTGGTTCGTCCTGCAAAGCATTCTGGGACATTGTTACGACACATCTGAGAGGAACGTCAGCCATCAATCACTGTGTGACTTTATTAATGTTTTCAAAAACGTTCCTGCGCTCGCACAAATCCTGGATGTAAATCGTCCGTGTCGTTTTATGGGAAACTGAGCATAAATTTATCCTCGGTGATATTTACCATTGGATCATTCCATGACATTTCAACAAATGTCCCATGCTCTATGGTCCCAAAAAATTCTGAAATTTTTACCAATTGTTCCGTGATTATTCAATAGACGCAGTGTAACTTTTTAGTTTGATTGGTTGAATACTTTTTGAGGTATGGACAATTTAGTGAGGGGGGTATTTGTCGATTTTTACGTGTCCTTATTTTTCTTCCATTTTCAGCTTTTAATAAATATTATGTTTTCAAGAATAAATGTTTCAATGTTTTCCTAGTGGAAAAACTAATAAACAGTAAATTATTATAAGACACAGAGCCAAGCTACAAGAACATCATGTAACTTATTTTCAATCTTCACAAGTGGTGAAATAACCCAAAGTTGGGGTCCAACGTAAAAATGAAGAAGTTGCATAAAGAAAAATGTTTTATATCCAAAAAAAGAGTAATCTTTATACTATACATTAAAAAAGATCACATTGTTTCTTACATTCCCACATACAGTTATGGGCCAATGGAAATAGTTAAAAAAAAAAAAAAAAGGATTTTTTTTTTTTATATTTCCAGGTCGTGTCACCCAAGAACCAATGCATCTATGTGACTAATCATTAGTGATGTGAACAGTCTATGTTCATAGCTCAAACATGATCAAATTACAGGGAGCTGAGGTATATGTAAAGTTGTTTACTGAACACCAAAACATGTTCCAGACCCAAACACACACTCACTTGTTCACTATTTTGAGGAGCTGGCATGTCCACCAGATATGATGTATAGCAGATATTTTTGTATATTCTGAGGAAGTAGCTGTGTTACTACACCAAAGTTCACTTTACTATGTGGTGTAGTTCCTGGGATATTGGAAGCTGAAAATGGAAGAAAAATAAGGACACACCCCTCTCACTAAATTGTCCATATCTCAAAAAGTGTTGATCAGATCAAATTAAATATGTACAGTGTGACTATTAAACACTTGATAAAAAAATACTGAATTTTGAGACCAAAGTGCGTAAGTCATTTGTTGAAATGACATGGAATGAATGTCTTATTTATTTTAAATACATATGTTTATTCATATTTATTAAATCTAAGTATTTTTGCTTGATTTTACTTTCATTTTTAGAATTTGATAATTTAAGAATTTTTGGGTTTTTTTTGGTGTTTTGCTTTAAAACCAATTGTTTTACTTCTGGAATAAGTCACAGAACTATTGGTAAAAAAAAAAAAATCTGAATCTTTTGAGACCGAAGCTTTACTAGTACTCACATTTGGATTTTTATGGTTCAACGTTTAATCTAAAATGACTTTTTTTTTTTTTTTTTTTCCAGTGTTGTGAAAATGTTTTGTGTGTTCAAAGTTTCTCGTTTTGTTGGATATTCTCATGACTTTTGTTTTCCATCTGTTCGTTTTTAGGTTTAACAGACTTGGTCACGCGTGCCATCCGTACGGTATCTCTCCATGGCTTTATATCAACCTGTAGTTTTTGTGAAATGCTGAGAAAAATAAGGGTCGGACTGTATTTCAGCCTTTCTGTTGGCGTTTTTTGGCTGTACGTTTTTATCTTTTTTTCCTTTTCATTGGTAAACATTGTTGTCAGAGTAGCTCACTAAGAAATACTGCTCCAGGACTACTTAATGACTCCTTTCTGATTGATGTGATGTAGGATTTAAACCCCTGCTCGGAGCAGATTACCGTGCAATGTATATATATATATATTATGTATGTGTTGAGGTTTGTTTGCGCGTGCGTTAAAGTGTGCGTTCCAGGGACTTGGAAGAAGATCTGAGGACGGAGGTCTTTCCATCTCCTCCTCGGTGCTGATACTCCTGGTAATTAGCGCTGCGGCACAGATGTGCAATCCATCCCGATATTAGGATTTAAAGCGTGCGTCATGTGCTTTCTATTTGATAAAGCCATTAAAACCAGGACAAAGATTAAAGCTGAACGCTTCACATGATGGGAAAAAAAAGGAGAGAGCGAACACGAGTCCAAGTAGTGAAGGATCCCAACAGATGGCAAAGAAGAAACGCAGCAGATTTGGAGGGAACGCAGCTCGTCCAAGAGGCCGTAAAACTTTCAAAAGGCAGCTGATGATTTTATGAAACGATGAGGGAGGGAAAGTCGGCTGATTGGAAATCCTGTTCCACTTCCTCCATAAACAACCATCAAACACACATCAAGATTATCTATGAGTGACTCAGATTTGAGGAGCATCCATTAGCTAACTGTCATCTCAGAGGTTCACACGTGTGTCGTTTCCTAAGTGACACACACAACTGCCCTTTAAGGGTGTGTTCACACCAATGGACCCAAAAGTCTAGGGGTGGACTGGCCATCTGACATACCGGGCGTCATCTCGGTGGGCCCTTAACCCGAAGTGTATACGTTTGTTTTTTTGACGAGCAAGTGGAGGCAGAAATTGTAACGTGGCCAAAAGTGGCAAAAACGTGGCAAGAAAAGAGTGAAAAGTGATTAAAAGGGACTAAAAGCGGTAAAGAGTGGGCAAAAAAATTGGCAAATAAAGAGGAACCAGGTGGTGTGTAATGGCAAAGGGTAGCTTAAATGGACAAAATGTGGCAAACATTAGTGAAAAAAGGCAAAAATGTGGAAGAAAAAAAGTCAAAATGTAGGAAAAAAGGAAACCATCTGTATTTATTGGGCAAAAGTTAGCTTATTTGGATTAAAAATGGCCAAAAAAAGTAAAGAAAGGTGTCAAAAAGAACTTGCAAAAATAGGACAAAAGAGGTATTTATTGGCAAAAGGTAGCTGAAGTCTGAAAAAAGTGTCAGAACTTTTTGAAAAGGGCCAAAACTGTTCCAAAAGTGGCAAAAACGTGACAAGAGGGCAAATAAAGAGTAACCAGGTGGTATGTAATGGCAAAGGGTAGCTTAAATGGACAAAATGTGGCAAACAATAGTGAAAATTGTAAAAATGTGGAGGAAAAAGGAAACCATTGATATTTATTGGGCAAAAGTCAGCATATTTGAATGAAAAGTGGCTAAAAAAAGTAAAGAAAGGACAAAAATTGGATAAAAGTGTAAAAAAGCCTTTCAAAAAAGGTATTTATTGGCAAAAGGTCGCTAAAGTCTGAAAAAAGTATCAAAACTTTTTGAAAAGGGACAAAAATGTGACAAAGGAAGTTGCAAAATGGCCAAATAAAATAGGTAAAAAGGGGTTAAAAAGTTTCCCCCTTTAAAGTTTTTCAGGGGAAATAATAATCAAAATTGAAAATCAATTAATGTTGAGAATCACTTAATAACGGCTTCTACGTGGCTTCCTCTGATAATTCTCTTGTTTTTTCCCAGTCACCATTTGTTTTTTTGGTCTAACAGTCTTGGTCACACGTGCCATCCGTACAGTATCTCTCCATGTCTTTATATCACCCTGTAGTCGATGTTAATTGCTGAGAAAATGAAGGGTTGGACTGTATTTCAGCCTGAAATCAATGGATAAATGCTGAATAACAAAATAAAATATGAATAATGTGTATTTAGTAAATTAATGTAATATTTTAGTGATGATATAATTAAATACATCAGTTAATCACAAATACCACACAGACATTAACTCCTGTACAAAAAACAAAGTTTATTAGGAAAAACGCTCCAAGCTGAAAGCACAGAGTCCCTGTAACAGGACGTATTTACACAGAGTAACAAAAGGTGTGTGTGTGTGTGTGTGTGTGTGTGAGTGTGTAACACTCCAACACACAGGCTCAGCCTCAGAGCAAAGACTCACTATATAATAATACAACATCTTTGATGGCACCATGGGTGAGTTAGTGTTAGTGTGTCCAGCAGGGGGCAGCGTTTCACACAGAGCTGAGGAAGGGGCGGGGCTCTCCTTTCTGCTCTTTGAATTGATTTAGTGTGGGATGATTTTATCTTTTTTACTAGTTTGCCAGTAAAGCCACTAGGGGGCACCAAAGCTGAGGAGAATGAAACTTTCCTCTTCATCGCTGATGTTTTTGAGACGAACACATGAACATTAGGCGAGAGCGTTTAGATGTAGAATGGGAAATGATGAATCAATGCATTTCACAAACCGCACATGCATCAATAAAGACTATCAGCCTGAAAAAAGCGTAAAGAGCGTTTTAAGTCGTTTTACTGCCTTCACGTATGAAACATTCACTTACCGAAATATTGATTTTATTAGAGCAGTGGTTCTCAACCTTGGGGTCCTGAGACACTGGGAGGGGGCCGTGTGATTCCTTTAAGAAACTAAGAATTTTTTTTACAACTTTTTATGCAACTATACCAAACTTGCCATATTTTAACCTGTTTTCTTTACTTTTTCTTGCCATATTTTTGCTCCCTTTAATGCATTTTTCCCATTTCTGACACTTCTCCATCACATTTGAATGACTTTTCTTCCCTCTTTTTCCACTTTCAAGACATTTTCAGCACAAAAACAATTTCCATCATTATTCCACCTAATGTCACATATGTTGACCCATTATTGTCACTTTTAACCCCTTTTCACCTTCTCTTCTTTTTTTTTTTGCTAGTTTAACCACATTCACCATTTGTCATACCCATTATTAACCCGTTTAAACTAATTGTTCCAATATTGATGCTTTGAACCATTTTTGCCCACTGTAATTTGTACATTTTAACCAATTTCTGAGGTTTTTAAAATCCAATTTCACCACCTATTCCACCATTTTTAGTCACTTTTAGCCCATTTTATTTCTGATTAAAACAAATATTTACATCTTTAAGATGACTATATACTATAGCCCAAATAAGAACAGATAACAGTGGATATTATTCAGATGAATAAATAAATAACTATGGTTATCACATATCAGAGAGACACTGCCACCTGCTGGACTTACTACTGATGAAGCGTTGCTGTGGAAACATGACATTGTCGCATGTTTGGCATCGTGACATCGCAGATGTTTCAGATCGGTATTCTCAACTCTAGCGGATTCAGGACCCGGCGTCAGTAAATAAATAAAAGCTGTTTATACCTGAGATAACAATGAACATCACACCAAGTCATTTATCAACAAAACAACAACAACGACAAATAAAGAACCATGAACTCAAACTATATGAAACAAAAACAGGAACACGTATATAAAATCAACCTATTCTTCTTATTAGTGAATAAATACTGAACTTTTGCTGTTAGTGTGTGAAGACTAAGTCCATCCCTTCAAAATAAAAGCAGAAAAGGCTTTGTTTTTATACATTCTGATAGGGTAAAATGCTCTAGGCCCATGAAAATGGGGTCAGCAACCTAACTTTGGGTCCCAAACCACAATTTAAAAACACACAAAACAAAAAAGCTCAATAAAAATGTGCAGTTTTTATCAGCAAACTTAAAAGTAAATTAAAGAAAAAGTGCAAATTTAAAAGCAACTGCTTTGTGACAAACCTCTGCTGCAAAAACACATGCCCCTTAAAAAGAGGCCACACCCACTGAATACATGCAAAACAATAATAAAGTGAATACATTAAATTAGGTAAAACTCAAAATTTTATTTGCAAACTTCAAAGAAAACAAACAAGTGCAATTTAAAAATAAAAGAACCATAAATAATCAACCAGTTCTTCCTATTAGTGAGTAAAGACTGAACTTTGACTGTCAAGAGAAGAAGATAAGGTGCCCCGCATCATAAATGCACTCCCTTCAAAATAAAAGCGCAGGGAGCAAATGTCAACAACTTAAGGGAAATGTACAAAGACAATCTCCAGAAAAACTGTGGTTTTGACTCAACTTCTGCTGTCAAAAGTGTGAGAAGATTATATCTGAGCAGAAATCCACCCTCCTTCACAATAAAAGCAACCATTACCCACTGAAAAGGTGCAATAAAAAAAGAAAAACACGGTTTTTAACCAGAAACCCAAAGTAGATTCAATAAAAAGTATAAACAAAGTGTGAATTGACAGTAAGCCTTTCAAAATAATAGCACAAGTTTGTAGATTTCTGCTGGCAATCCACAAAATCTGGGTCCCAACCCACAAGTTGAGAAGCCCCGATTGAAAATGTGATGCACGTTGTATGTGATAAACGTAAAGCAAGATTGAATCTACTCTGTGATGTCAAACACGAACGTGACGCGTTACATAATCACTGACGACAGCTACGGTTATAGACACATTGCTCTTACATTCATATATGTCAACACTTACATATGTATGTACAGTATACACGTGTATATCAGAGGAGTATATATTTGCGTCATGAGGTGGGACGGCCTTTGAACACAGCGTTTATACGTGGTTACATTCTGTATTTCCGTCGGGTATTGACATATATCGCAATGCTTCGCTACGTACAAGCCAAAGGAAGAAAGTGTGCGGCCTGTGTGTGTGTATAGGTTAGCGTATGACACACACGTTTCAGGCTAAAATAAGCATGTGGCGTTGATGGAGCAGGACGTGTTACAGACGCTCTGGCAGTTTCACTGATTACATCCAAACTTTGTCCACTTTGTTACGTCCGAGGAAGGAGCGAGAAAAACTACTCACAGACCCCGAGTTTCAAAGAGCTGAGGAAAATGTTAACGTTAAAGATCCGATTAAAGCATAGCAACATGTTTACATATTGGAGTCGGTTGGGATAACAACCAAAAAAAGGCAACACGATTCCCAAAAACTGTTGGTTACGTACAAAAAAGGTCAACTACAACCCTCAAAAAGTGTTGTCGTGCCCCCCCCCCTAAAGATTAGACAAAAAATGGTTACAGTTCAAAAACTGTTGTTTACAATCCCCCAAAAAACATTTAGTTATAAAAAAATTCGTAAGGATTCCCCAAAAAACTGTTGATTACAATTTAAAAAAATTAAGTTTAAAAATAAAAAAATTTGTGGTGCAACCCACAAAAACGTTAGCTCTAATCCTGGGTTTGATTCTTTACTGTTCACGGAGTAAATATTTGTGTTATTTGTGCTGATTTGACATGAAAAATTTAGCAAAAACGAGGTTGGCAGTACCTGTGTCTCCCTACAGGGGGCAGTGTTACGTGCAGATGATTATGCTCATTTGGAAGTTGATCGTGATTTCTTCTCCATGTTACGACTTCTTTTTGTGTTGTTTTTTTGCGTTGATTGTACTTCTCAATTCGATGACCTTAAAAAACGATAAATACTGGTTTTAATAAATGTTTGTAAACTATTTATGTTCTTCAATCTCCTGAAGATCCAAACAAAAGAAAATCTCCACGTACAGTATAAATCATTATCTATTGAACTTGACACATAATCGTATGATTTCTGCGTTTGAAACTCGGGGTGTGACTCACAGTCCGCTCAGACCAAAGGAAACCAACAGACTGCAGCTACAGCGAGAAATTTGTGCCCAGGTTAAATTTACGGATCCAATCTGAAGCCATTTCCCAGTTTTGATGGAATGTTTGGGATTTGTCTCCTGCGTCCTTTTCTCCGTCTTCTCACGTTAAACCCACCGACTCAGGAGTGTTTCCAGGGGGCTCGATAGAGCACCTAGCATCTATCTATCTAGATAAAGCACTATCTATATATCTACTGTAGATAGAGCACTCGCCACCAAATCATCACTGACAGTCCTGGCAGTGAAAAACTGTGGAATGATTGTGTGCTATAATCACCGACAAGGGCAAAGGTTTCATTTGGGAAACTTGTGGAAAGTGAAGGAATGCTTTGAGGGAAAGGAAAACAGCGTGTGAACGTGTGTGTGTGCAGAAGGAATGATTATCGACACGTAAAGCGCGCGGGTGTGTGGTTTGGTCAGAAAGCAGTGAGGCATGATGGGAGAAGTGTGTACTGTGACATTCACTTAGTCTTGATCTTTCCCACGTCCCCGTTTAGCTTGCCCTCCTTGGCCAGTTTCTCGTTGAGTTGGCACAGTTGGCGCAGGAATCCGTCGTTGGGGCCGATCTCCCTCTTGTGCCTCACGGTGGCGACGGCGAGTCGGACGTCCATCCTGTGGCGCAACATGAGGTACGCCACCACCATAGTGGGAGAGCGGCTGTAGCCTTCTCTGCAGTGGACGTACACCTTCCCTGTGGGACGGGAATGTTAGATAATCAGCTCAGATTTCTCTATTCGTTCATCGTAGAACCAAACAGCCTCATATCTCACACCAACAACTCTGTGGTTTCCTTTGTTTAAAATGTCATCAAAGGGAAGAGAAACTTTTTTTCTGCGACAGCAGAAGACAAAGCAGCAGCAGCAGCAGTGTGGGAGCGTTGATGAGTCCCGGCCTTTGCTCAGTTCTCTGTTGGTCCTCTGGGCTCAACTCAGATCTGCACACTTTGCTGTTTGTGTGAAACCTGACACCTCGGCCCATCTGGTTTCCTGTTACTCTCCCAGCTCCTCTTTCCTCTGCCAACAACACAACCTCTTAATTTCCCATCAGCTATAGATCGATGGGAATGCTCACACTTAACACTTCAGACGCCAATCAACCAGCATCACTTCTAACTGAGCATTAGCATTCGCGGCTAATACTGAAACAAAAGCAGAGTGGCTACATTTTTGAAGCGAAAGTTAGGTTAGTGCTAATGCTAGGCTAATACTATTGTTAGGTAAATGTTAATGCTAGGTTATTGCTAATGCTAGGTTAGTGTTAATGCTAGAATAATGCTATTGCTAGGCTAAGGATAATGATGATAGTTTAATGCCAATGCTAGGCTAATCCTTTTGCTAAGATAATGGTAATGCTAGATTAGTACTAATGTTAGGTTAATGCTATTGCGACGCTAATGCTAATAGTAGGTTAGTGATAATGTTATGCTAATTCTAGTTAACTCACTCACTGTCATTGACATACAAATACATCATTTAAAATCCAACCGCTCACTGCCAGTTGTGTTTATTAACGGAGGTTGCTAGGAGATACTCTGGCGGAGGTCTTCCATGAATATCAGCCCTGTACTATGATGTAGTGACCACCTGGTGCCATGTAGGTGGCAGCAGTGCACCTTTGGATCACCTGTGATCGGCAAAGGTTAGGGGGAGAGGAAAGAAGTTTACGAGGCATAAAATGGCGCTACGAGAGAAGGCTGTGAAGTTCCCAGCAGCTCATAGCAGCGCACACTCAGGCAGAGCACGTGTGGACCTAAGTCGACTATATAATACATAATACGGTAAGGGAATCATACAACTCTGACCCAAATAATAAAATAATGATAATTTTGCCATCAAAAGCCAGGTCTCAGTGTTGTTTTCGTTGTTTTATAGAAGGAAACCAATTTTCAGATGTTTAAAATGTCACTAAAGCAACAAAAAATTAGTTTCAAAGTCGCTGACAGGTTTTTTCAGAAAAAGGCTGTTTTCTCAGCTTTTTGCTCTGAAACCTGCCTTTTGTGTGAAACTTACCTATATTAAACTGCTGATTATGGAAGAACGAAACAAGCTAGAAACAAGCTAATGAAAGTGGAGAGTCTATTCTTTCAGAATCTGGTTTCAGATTTTACATAGTCATAGTACAAAATAATCTGTGGGTCTTCAAAGATCAGTCAAACTGCTCTAAAATGTCTGGCAGTGAGGGGGTAGCCGTTCTGAAAATGGCTGGCAGCCAATGACTTAATACTCATGCTAATGCTAAGCTAAGCTAATATAGCGCGACGTGGGCCAGCACCTTCAACCTCACTAGCATTTTCTTCAGGAAATGCAAGTATTCTAGTGGATTTAATTCAAATATTGAAACAAACTTGTTTTTATGTTGAAATGTATTTCATTTTTCAATTAATGTATTAATTTAAGTTATTTCCTTTCTTTAATTAACTTAATTTGCAAACATCATGGGAAATAATCATGAGTTAATCAAAGAACAGTCAAAATATAAATATTTTTGTATTTAAAATGATGTAATAATATATGTAATTATTAGTATATGAATGAGTGAATGAAATCCTTACCTTTGCCATTGTGGTGTGCGAGCGCTCTGTCGATAAACTCCGCCCCTTCCTCAAAGAAGGCACTGAGGTTGAACTGCTCGGTGTCGTTGGCCCTGATGCCGTGGTACGTGATGCCCGTCCCGGCGTAGAAATCCGCGCTGGTGTTGACGTGCATAAAGGAGGTTCCCTCGGCCACGTTCAGGACGTGCGTCACCCCGAGTTTCTGCAGACGCATTGCATTCTGGGCCACAAATCTGTTGGAAGGGATGATACGTCAGTGTAGCGGGACGCAAAACTTTTGCTACGACAAATGCAATAACGGAGCGATTACGGAATAACAAAGTAACAATGTAACGATTAATCCGTTAGATCAATGAATCTATTTATATTCCTACGATCCAACTACATCGGTCACAGTAGCACATATAGCGTTGACTCCTTAGCGTTAACTCGTTAGCATTAGCTCAGTGAAGGCATCGGTCGAATAAATCATCAGCTAAGCTAACCAAACATCTGGAACTGGGGGCCAAATGTTAAGCTAATCCAAACATGTAGAACTGGTGGTGGTTAAGTACTAAGCTAACCCAAACATGTGGAACTGGTACCTACATGCTAAGCTAACCCAAACATGTGAAACTAGTGGCTAGGTGCTAAGCATACCCAAACATGTGGAACTAGTGGTTACGTGCTAAGCTAACCCAAACATGTGGAACTGGTGGCTACGTGCTAAGCTAACCAAACACATGGAACTGGTGGCTACGTGCTAAGCTAACCCAAAAATGTGGAACTACTGACTATGTGTTAAGCTAACCTACTGTAAACATGTGGTTATGGTGGCTACGTGCTAAGCTAACCCAAATATGTGGAACTGTTGTTCATGCTTAGCAAACCTAAACCACAGCCTCCAAACATTTTTAATTGTCCCCATTTTTAGTCTACGGGGGCCAAAATTGCCCCCATACTATTTTCCTAATTTCACAACCTGCACCAGCCTCACTACATATATTGTTTGATTGTGTTCATCATTAAGGCTGTTTTTATTTTAGTTGTTTAGTCACTTTATTTTATTTATTCTGTCTTGTATTTTCAAGACCGTCATACACCGTTTGGACACGTTCAATTTTATTCATCAGTTTGAGCCTCTATGCTCTTTCTCCTCTCCCTCCTCCTCGCCCTCATGTGCACACAGCCGTCCTGGCTCCCTGCCCTCAGTCGTCCCATCGATCGTGGATAAAAGGCCTTTTGGTCTAATAAGATGGGGATGTGTATCGATGCTTTATGGGGCGTTTAGTGACACTGATTATACATAATTTATGCTCCAACCAGAGCAGAGACAGTTTGAAACACAACAAACAAACACTGATCTATAACACCTATTTCTTCACAATGTTACTGTATCCTTTTTCAAGGAAGGTCGTTTGAAAATACCCAACGAGGGCATCTCATATCCTGAGGGAAATCAAAGAATTAACTTCCTGAAACCCATATATGATGCTAATGTGACACGGAATAGACCCTCACCTAGAATCTATGCATTTTCAACAAGAAATCTAGTTAAACAAGTGGTTAAATGCATAGAAAGTGTTTGGAAGAAATAAACAAAAAAATAGTTAAAAATAAATAAATAAATAAAAAATGAAAAATTAATTTTTTTAAAAAAGAAAGAAAGAGATAAATACACAAACTTTTTATCACAAAAAAAATTTAATTACTGACAAGATAAATGTGCCAAAATCTGTATACTTAGTGTATAATTAATCACCTTCAAAATAAAAGCACAGGAAAACACACAACAACACACACACACACACACAGAGTGTATTTAGCTTTTAACGACGTGTGAATTTATGCCTGTTTGTGAATTACTATTAATGATGTAGATGTGCTTGGGTGGACAGAGTTGCACTTAATCACATCCTTTTTCCTTCTTCACTTCCTTTCTTTACTTTTCTTTGTTTTTGACTTAAATCAAACCTTGTGACAGAGTGATTTTTTTTTTTTTTTGTGTGATTTAAATATTTATTTATAATCAAAATAATTAAATAGAAATACACTGAACTTTAAAATGTGCTTTCGTCCTGATTCGATTTTATCAAGATATTCAATAAATATTTAAATTGTGATTTACTGTGATTTTTATTTGTTGTTTTCCAAAACACCAAAGTTGAATTTCAAAAGACAAGTCAGTCAGAATCTCTGCTTTGTGTCAAATGAGTTGAGTTTCAATGAGTTGTGAGTTGTTTTTCTCTTTAATTTCACCGTAAGCTCATGAATTTTTAGGACACGGTGACCTCCGCCCGGTCTGACAGCTCCGTCTGCTGTCCGTGTCAACGTGAGTAGGTGACCCTGAACGCCACAAGGAGGAGGCGGTGTCTCCAAAGGCCTCCTCTGCAGTAAATAACTAGCGCTCCTCAGAGCCCCAGGGGGCGGATAATGGCCAGGACAGTTTGACAGAGTGTGAGCACCTGCATGCAGCACAGCAGCTCCTTCCTCTGCAGTCCCAACACATCCATTATTAACGAGTGTTTTCACAAAGCTAACAATGCACACAGTGCTGACTACTACACAACAGCTACACACACAGAGACGAGGTCACACAAAGGTGCGGTTTCCCCCTGAAACGCTCACTTTTCACCAAAACAACAACAAAACTAACAAAAAACACTAAATAATCAGGACTAATTTCATCTAATCAGTAGCTAATTTTAAGGTAGAGGCGGGATATGATGAAATCTGATTGGCCCATTTAACATCTCTGCATCTCAGAATTTAAGATTTACTAAAACCAGTGAAAGCATCAGCCCAATAAATAACCAGCTAAACTAACCCAAACATGTGGAACTGTGGCTACATGCTAAGCTAACTGAAACATGTGGGACTAAGGGCTACGTGCTAAGCTAACAGAAAAATGTGGGACTGGAGGCTACGTGCTAAGCTAACCTAAATGTGTAGAACTGGTGGCTATGTGCTAAGCTAACCAAACATGTGGGACTGGTGGCTACATCCTAAGCTAACCCAAACATATGGGACTGGGCGCTACATGCTAAGCTAACCCAAACATGTGGGACTGGCCGCTACATGCTAAGCTAAACCAAACATATGGGACTCGTCACTACTTGCTAAGCTAACCAAAAAATGTGGGACTGGAGACTACATGCTAAGTTAACCTAAATGTGTAGAACTGGTGGCTATGTGCTAAGGTAACCCAAACATGTGGGACTGGGCGCTACGTGCTAAGCTAACCCAAACATGTGGAACTGATGGCTACATGCTAAGCTAACTGAAACATGTGGGACTAAGGGCGACGTGCAAAGCTAACCCAAACATGTGGGAATGGGGGCTACATGCAAAGCTAACTGAAAAATGTGGGACTGGAGGCTATGTGCTAAGCTAACCCAAACACATGTGGGTATGGTGGCTATGTGCTAAGCTAACCCAAACATGTGGAACTGGTGGCTACGTGCTAAGCTAACCTTATGCTTTTATTGTTTGTACATTTTGGAACAAGTATATTCTTTAAAAAATCTGTGAAAGTCATTATTTTTAGTTAAAAAAAATTATGATCAGATATCTACTCCGGAGTTTTAAAATAATGGTTTGTCATGTTGTTTGTAATAAGTCAATGCATTGTTATTGTTGTAGATGTATAATTAAGAATAAAGCCTTAGTTGTTTTGCTTTACAGCAGTCAGTAATTAGCTTGTCTAATGTATCATTTCGATTTCCTTTTTTTCCAACAAAAAGGTGCATAAATTGAGGTTGAATTGAACTTAAAATATCTGCCTGAGTGGGACATGCAGGATGATGAGGAGACGTGGACTAATAACAGATCAGATCAATGGACATTGTTAACGTAATGTGTCCTCCTGCTGTCATGGTTACTCATTCTTATAACATCAAACATGCACATGTACGTACGTATAGGAAGCAGTAAAGTTGTAATGATTGACAGAATCTGCTGGGAATCCTGCATTTTATATGGATATGAAATCTCGATGGTGGCGTTGTCATGGAAACAGATGGCTGCACCGTCATCGTGTGTTGCTCTAACCTTCCTGATCAAATCCAAATGTTTGACTACATAAAGAGCTTTATTATTAAATTTTTTTGGGACAAATGTTTTTCCATTTGATTAGAAAACAATACAAATACGGTTAAAAAAAAACAACTCAGTTATATTAACAAAGTATTCACATCCTGTGGGAATATTTTACCAAATGTTTGGGGCTTAGTATTTCAACTTTTTTGTGAAAAAAAGGAAGCTAAAATGTACCCAATTTTATACATTTTACTGTATTTATTACTTTTTTATATTGTAAAATAAGATCTGACAAACACACACACATGCATAAAAATAAATGAATAAAATGAAATAGTAAAAATAAAAATACGTTTTATATGTATAAAATAAATGAATAAAAAAATCATATTGGTATTTTCTTTTTTTTTGTATTTTTTTCCCACTTACATTCAATTATTTGTTTTTCAATTTCCCTTTTAGTTATGTTCATGTTTACACACACACACACGCACACACACACGCACACACGCGCACACACACACACACACACACACACACACACACACATCTTGTTGCTGCGGTTTATGAATGAAACGCCGTTGTTTTGGGGGTGACGTGTACGTGCAGACAGACGGTGCTCGTGCAGACGTGACTAAACGGTGCACGCGTTACCTCGGGCTCGTTCTTCACGAGCCTCGGACACACCGTTTAATCAGATATCTGTTGTTGTTGTTGTTGTTGTTGTTGTTGGGCGTATCCATTGTGTAGTTACACAATGTCCACCTGCATGACGTGCACGCACGCACACGCACACGGGCGTGACAAAACAAAACAACCCAACCGGCTCTGCGTAAAACGTGCGTCACGATCGTCGGCGACAAGTGGGCGAGTGTTTATGTGTTAGAATAGATACATGAATAAATGATTAAATTAACCAATGAATGAATAAATGATTAGATTAACCAATGAATGAATGAGACTCACGCGTTTCCCACGTAGATCCGGGGGAACACCTCGTTGAAGTGCTGAGTGGGCAGACAGTAGAACCCACTACCGTCCGACAGAAGCTCGTTGAGTTTAGAAACCGTCACCATCACCTCCCCCCCTACCTCTCCCTCTCCTCCGGTGACCGCGAGCTCCGCCGGTACCGGTACCGGATGCTGCTGCTGCTGTTTGGTGGGACTCCGGTGTTTCTTCATTATTCCTCTCGTTTCTTCCTGTTCTTCTTCTTCTTCTTTTTCTTTTTCTTCTTCACGTCAAAGATCAAACGCGCCGACGCCACGTCAGAGGCCGCCTCAGGCCCGCGAGCCTCCTCATCTCCTCATGAGAGGCGCGTGCGACGCCCACAAAGGTGTCTGTGAAGAAGGGGGCGCGAGGCGCTCCGGTGTCCCCGACACCGTCAAACAAACGGGGAGTGCTTAACATCACATCCGCTTGTTCTTTCAAAGTATTTCTGCACCGTATTCAACACGGTGCAGAAATACTTTGAAAGAACAAATACTACCTTATGAAGTTGTGCTAAGCTTTTGTTTTGATAGGCGCATGTGTGTGTGCTGCTTCCTGTCTCCATCGTGTCTCCAGCAGACACACCCCATCGTGGTCAGACATGTATACATTACCTACCTATTGTTGTTTGGCTTGGTTTGAATAGATAACTGACAGATTATCCCTAAGCCTTTAATAAATAAAATAATATATACCATAAAATGAATCATAATCGGACGTGTTTTTTTCTTTCTTTCTTTTTTTTTTTTACCTCGAACACGTTTTATGATTAATATTAAAATACAATAATATACATGATGTACATGTGTGACAATAATAATAAACATCACTAAGTCTAAAAGACACAAAAAATTATATATATATAAAACCATCAGCAGTATAAACACTAATGTTTCACTGAGGTGACGTTTCTATATTTAAGCTCTAGATGGCGCCATTCTTCACCTCATGTTGTCTCATCACATCCTGTCAATAAAACAACAAAAACTAGCGGTGGGCGATACTGCAAGATTTGGTATTGATTCGATACAAAGTAAATCAAGTTGTGCAAACTGTGGAATGAACTCGTCATGTATCTGATGACAAAGGTCTTATGGTGAATATTTATTTAATGATGTTTCTTATTGTTGATATAAATATAAAGGAAGTAAAAGACGAATGAATGAATGAATCATGTCATGTCAGTATCCCATCTAACAGAAATACACAAAAATGACTCCAAAACACTAAAAATGACAACAACAAAAAAATGACATAAAAGTGACATAAAAACACAAAACAAGAAAAACACATGCCTACATACGTTTGGGGGACCAGATCATAGAATCATAGAACATCAAGGTTCAGGCAGAACTGATGAAGTGATTAAATAAGGAAGTTAATAACTAAGTAAAGAAAAGTATTTATAGGTAAAGTATGAGAGGGTGTTTAAAATAGTCACATGTTGTGGATGGACTTTCTCATTTTCTCATTTGGCATTAGTTCACTAATAAATACTGCGTGTGTGTGTGTGTGTGTGTGTGTGCCTGCTATCTTTAACATTTGTTGAAGCTTTTACCTCAGGGCCTTATTCTCCTCTGCTCACTCACTGTGTGCCACACACACACACACACAACTACACACGCATACTGTTACCGGGCAGATTAGGAGTTAACCTACTTCTGGGACGAAAAGATGAAGCTGATGTTAGTTTTTGTGCAGAGAAGCTTCCTCAGGAGTGTGACACACACACGCACACACACCATTTTAATCTGATCATAATCCCGTTCACGTGCTTTTATTTTGTAAGGTTGTTGTTTTTCTACCAGTGTTCTTGCTATTTTCTTGCACCATTATTTCTCCTCCTGCTGTATAAACCTGAACTCTTGCATTATTAATGCACCCGTTGGTCCAATAATAGTTCTTCTGCTTTAGGATCAGTGGTTTTTGTGACTGTGGGATGTATTTCAGAAGGTCAAAGCTTTAGTATAATAACCCCCATTGTGTTTCCTGTGACGATCGTTTGAATATTACAGAGAATATAATAGTGACATAATGTGTGAATAGGACATAATTCATAGTTTCTTAGTTTAATGAGTGATTAAAGATGATATTTAGTTTACAACAGAAACACCTTTGAGCTGAAAGGAAAAGCTGTGGAATGTTCAGCTGCATTCAGAGCTGGAACAATAAGACCAGTACCAGTGCCTCACGGAGTCCTAAATACCAGATCTGATCCACATGGATTCACTAGGCTCCAGAATCCATGTCCCACCATGGTTACAGTCTGTTAAACACAGAGAACCAACATGTGAGCGACTGAGGGATTATTACACATTTACACCCACAGTGTAACAACCAAACTCTACACAAACTGTTTCACTCATTTATTTAACTTTAACAAATGATTGAAGAACAAATAAAAGAGTAAAAAAACAACAAAGTAAAGATTTAACATTGTGTGACCTCAGATTATTTAATTATCTATCTATGGACGTCCCGGATGCTTATTTTGTATAATTTTAGTTTTTTGTGAGTCTATTTGTGTTGTCATATTGTACATTTTTGCTCATTTTGTGTGCTTTGAGGGTTGTTTTGTGTATTTTTGATGTTTTTTTCTGTCATTTTTTTCTACACTTGGAGTCGTCTTGTGTGTTTTTGTTGTCCCTTTGTGCAATTTCTGTTTTTTTTTTTGTTTTCTGTATTTTTTTTGTCTTTAAATTCATATTGGGTATTTTTGTTGTCGTTTTTTGCTTATTTTTGTTTGGTTTGTGAGTCATTTTGTATATATTTGCTCATTTTGCATTTTGTGTGCTTGCAGAGTCATTTTGTGTATTTTTATTGTTTTTTTTTTCTCTCTCTTATGTTTGTGTTCTAGTCATATTGCGTGTTTTTGGAGAAAAATTGTGTATTTTTGTTATCCCTTCGTGCAACTTCTGTATATTTAGTTTGTTTTTTTTAGTTTTGAGTATTTTTGTTTGTTTGATGTTTTGTGTGTTTGTGTGTGTATATGTGTGTGAGGTTGTATTTTTTTGCCATTTTTGGAGTCATGTTGTGTACCTTGTCTTGTGTTTTTTGTGTGGTTTTCTATTGTTCCATGATTTTTTTGTGTGCTTTTTTGGTCCATATTTCCTGCTCGTTTTGTGTCCTGTAACATTTGTGGGTGCAAATAATTCTGAGCGACAGGTTAACGACCTCAGATCAAACTAATCCCACTCCCACTTCCAGCGTCCTCTGAGGGGGCCTCCAACCACACACAGCTAAAACAACAGCTCCCATTGTTCCCAGTTATTGTGGAGCTGATGCATGACTGTTACAGACGTATCGTATACTGTATATTCTCTGATTCAAAGGAAAGGAACAGATCTATTCTTTTTACATCTGTAAATTCCACAGACAAATGTATAAATCAGAACATGTGATAACAGTATATATAGCAAAAGTCATGAATATTCCTTTATTGAGAAGATTCTTAAAGGAGAAGTACCATTAATTTTGGGATTTTTGTTTTTTTTTAGTTTATTTTTATATAATAAAATATATATGGAATAGCAATTTTCCATTCATTTTATGTAATTTTAAGGAAGACATGCTATATCTGGATATTGTTATCAGGATTTAAATCTATGTTGATGTAACATTTTCTCCATATCGTACAGCACTAGTTACCGAGGTTTTAAAAAGTTGAGCCAAATGTTAGAAATGTGACTTAATAAACGCCTTTAAAAAAAAAGGCTGGTAGTCTCTATTCTCCTTCATCTCTTCGTCTTCATCATCTTCCTCCTCTTCAGGATCATGTGATGCAGCGTCTCCAGGCCCGTCTGGAGGCCTCGGCCGTCCACGGCGCTGCAGCCGTGCACGTGCCGCGGCGTGTGCGCGCTCAGCTCGTGCACGCCCAGCAGCTTCTCCACCTGGGCCACGCCCAGTGCGGCCGGGGCGTCCTGCTTGTTGGCGAGCACCAGCACGGGCACACCATGGTTGTGGGCGGAGCCTGTGATGCGCCGCAGCTCCACCCTGGCCTCGTCCATCCTCTCCGGCTCCGACGCGTCCACCACGAACAAGAGCCCGTCCGTGCGCCGCGTGTACGACCTCCACAGGGGGCGGAGCTTCTCCCGCCCGCCCACGTCCCACAACTGGAAGTCCACCCTACGTGACGACGAGGCTCCTCCCACCGACAATCGGACCCTCTCCGTGTTAAAGCTTTTGGTCTGAACCGTCTGTACGAACTCCTTCAGCTTCAGCTGGTACAGTAGAGACGTCTTACCAGAGCAGTCCAGACCCACCAGCACCACGTGCACACGCCTAAAGCACAGGGCCATGTCGCTCAGATGGTTGCCCATGGCGACGACACGACCTCTGACCTCTAGGAGCAGCTTCAGACCTTTGCAAACACACAGGAGGAGTTTAATGTAGAGGAGTACAGCTCTACTCTGAGCTCCTCACGATGAACCAAGCGTATTGAGCCATCTGCAACACGTGAATACACAACATGACAAAACACACAACATGACAAAATACAAAACATAACAAAATACACAACATGACAAAACACACACCATGACACACAACACGACACACGACAAAATACACAATACACAACATGACTCTAAAAAACACAAAAACAACAAATTTATCCCCCCAAAAAAACTCCAACAAAAAGACAAAAAATGACAGAAAAATACAAAAAATGACTACAAAACTAGCAACTACACAAAAACACACACAAAATTTAAGTGGATTCATCAAAAATTGAGGACACTTTTGTGTACACAGACACACATATAAACAAACATGACGACCAATCTACTTAATAAACGTCTTCAGTGTCAATATTCGTTACGAGACCTTTTGGTGATATTTTGAGTAACTTTTTGATTGCGTTGTGCATTTTTGTGTTTACTTCTAAAATAACTCGACAGCACAGATTTCCCTGAAATGGTTCCTGGGTTAATCCTCTGTAATCTGACCCAGATCAACATCTCAGGTCTGCAGAATAGATCTATTCTAATCCCACTGTTGTTGACATCGTTTAATGTGCACGTCAGGAAAAGTTGTCATTTTTAGCTTCAAAAACCCATTTTAAGTAAAATAATAGCAGCAAAAAAAAAAAAAAAAAAAATCACATCCTGAGCTTTATTAAATCCTCCTTTTTTCCTTTTTTTTATTTTTATTTTTTTTACAGAAATCGGTGCGCAGACAAATGTCCCACACACAGGTTGAGCTTTACCTGTCAGAGACTCAGATGTGATGATGGGAGCGCAGCATGGTGACCCCTGAGGAGGAGGAGGATGAAGGTGCTCCTCTTCTCTGCAGATCTGACTGAATCATCTCTGCGTCCGCGGTGACGTCACTCGAGGGGCAGAGTGTCGCCCCCTGCAGGTAGAGAAGGGAAGTGCAGCCACTGCGCAGGACTGGTCGTAAATCCAGTTTTTTGTTGCTTTTTTTTAAGGCGACAAAATTTATAGTTGCTTGAGAACCAGCATTAAAAAATAAATAAAAAATAGTAATGATAGTTTTTGGAAATCTGTTTAAAAAATTACAAATCCATATTCTGTTTGATTGCATAAAAAAAATAAAACAAAGGAAAATAAATCCAGTTTTCTGATCTGTGTGCTCTTTTTCACGGTCGCTCTTTTTTTTTTAACTACTTCAGAGCCTGTACTTTTATATTACAATTATAATTTAAATAAATGCTTATTTGTTATATATGGATCAATAAATATATAATACGACAACTGTTAAGAAATTAAAAACATAAATAATCAAACTTTTATATATTTTTTCTTTAATTGGTTAAATTAAACAATTAAAAATAACAAATATTTAAACAACAACAAAGTATAAGGCGTTCTGAGGATTTAAAAAAAACTGGTCTCAAAATCAAATATTAATATTAATAATATTGATGAGAACAATGTATTTTTTAAAAATAATTTTATTTACTGTATGTGCATAATTTATAAAATATATATATATATATATAGATTTGACCAATCACAGCATCCCTCTGAGCATGAGAGTTCATTTGACAGCAACACAAGATCTTTGGCAGCATTAGCTCCGCCCCTCAGTGCTTTTGAGTATTTGGTGACTACCTAATCCTCCTGACAGGGTGAGGGACGGTGGTGTTGGCTCCATAGTCCACGTACTCGAAGGTGTTGAGTGAGAGCTGCTCCGTGTGGGACAGGTAGGAGATGTTCATGGTCATCCTGTGGATGAGAACGCACAAGAATATTAAGATCAGCCTAATAATGTTTGGGTTAGCTTAGCACATAGCAACCAGTTCCATATGTTTGGGTTAGCTTGGCACGTAGCGACCAGTCCCATACATGTTTGGGTTAGCTTAGCATGTAGCAACCAGTTCTACATGTTTGGGTTAGCTTAGCATGTAGCAATCAGGCCTACACGTTTGAGTTAGCTTAGCATGTATCGACCAGTCCCATATATGTTTGGGTTAGCTTATCACGTAGCAACCAGTCCCACATATTTGGTTGATATAGCACATAGCAATCAGTCCCATATATTCAGGTGAGCTTGGCAGGTAGCGACCGGTGCCATACATGTTTGGGTTAGCTTGGCACGTAGCAACCAGTCCCATACATGTTTGGGTTAGCTTAGCATGTAGCAACCAGTCCCACATGCTTGGGTTGGCTTGGCATGTAGCGACCAGTCCCTTACATGTTTGGGTTAGCTTTGCATGTAGCAACCAGTCCCACATGTTTGGGTTACCATAGCATGTAGTAGCAAGTCCCACATATTTGGTTGATACAGTACGAAGCAATTATTTTGCACATAGTGACCAGTCCCACATGTTTGGGTTAGCTTAGCAAGTATTGACCAGTTCCATACATGTTTGGGTTAGCTTAGCACGTAGCAACCAGTTTCATACATGTTTGGGTTAGCTTAGCATTATTGACCAGTCCCATATATGTTTGGGTTAGCTTAGCACGTAGCAACCAGTCCCATATATGTTTGGGTTAGCTTAGCACGTAGCAACCAGTCCCACATGTTTGGGTTAGCTTGGCACGTAGCGACCAGTCCCATACATTTTTGGGTTAGCTTAGCATGTAGCAATCAGTCCTACATGTTTGGGTTAGCTTAGCATGTATCGACCAGTCCCATATATGTTTGGGTTAGCTTATCACGTAGCAACCAGTCCCACATGTTTGGGTTTGCTTAGCATGTAGTAGCCAGTCCCACATATTTGGTTGATATAGCATGTAGCAATCAGTCCCATATATTTGGGTTAGCTTGGCAGGTTGGCCAGGCGGTGACAGGCCCAGAGTTTCCCATCGCAGGTTATGTTGACCCAGAGTTTATGGATAGACTCAGAGTTTGTTAACCCTCATTTATGGAATACCCCTCTGGTATTGGCTCAGGGGTATCAATAAGGTGTATTTTATAAGGGGCGTGGTTTGTCGCTGCTGCGGCTGCAGCTAGACCCTTCTCCACATATTTGAGTTTGCTTAACACGTAGCAACCAGTCCCACATGTTTAGGTTAGCTTAGCACGAAGCCACCAGTCTCACATGTTTTGGTTAGCTAAGCACATAGCGGCACTGGCTGAGTGGGGTCAAAGGGTAAACTTACTGCAGCAACAGGAATAAGGTGTGGCTGGTGATGGAGGCGGACTGGCAGTAGGTGCTGAAAGAGAGACACACAGACATTAAAGATGGACGCTGGTTAGCGAGGAAGAGGAGGAGGAAGTCTCACTTTAATCCAGCGTCTACGATGTCCAGATCAGATTTAACCACGAACTGCAGAAACACACACATTGATTAGGCCACGCCCACCCAGGGTGTCCGTTTACTTCAGGCTGATAAACTCACTGATTTCATGGAGCGTGATTGGATGGAGCTCATGTTGCTGAACTTATTGGTTCCTACGATGGTGTCTTCGATGAGCGCCTGAATGGTGAACTGGACCACGTGAACTGGGACGAAGTTCAGGTTGGAGACGTTGATTAGATTCTGAGAGCAAACGTTTCATGGTTTAATCAACGTTAAATCGTCTTTAAATCATCTTAAAATGATTGTTTGTTTGTTTCTATTCTTATTGTTTACCATGTGGTTTTATCAACGTTTTTTGTTTGTTTTCTTTGTTTACTAATTGTTTACTGTGACTTCCGTAGGACGTTGGTTTATGAATGTTGTTGTTTTTTGTTATTTACCATGATTTGTATGGATTTTGTTTATTGTCTTTTTCATTCTTTACAGTGACCGCGATGCACACAGCTGTTTAATGGTATCTATTTGTTTATTGTTTACTGTGTGAATATTGGTTTATTAATGTTTATTTGTATTCTTATTGCTTAACATGACCTCCATTCTGACGGAGGTTTTATCACTGTTTACTCATTGTTTACCTCCATGTGAGCGTTGGTTTATGAATGTTTTTTTTTATTGTTTTGTTGTTGCTTAGCATGACCTTTATATGGACAGAAGTTATATCAATGTTGATTTTGTTTGTTCATTTATTGCTTACTGTTACCTCCATGCACACGGTTGTTTTATATTATTTGTTTGTTGTTTACTGTGTAAACATTGGTATATGATTGTTGTTTTTGTATTGTTTGGTTGTGACAGAGGTTATATCAGTTTATTGTGTTTTGTTTAGTCATTGTTTACCTCCATGTGGATGTTGGTTCTTGAATGTTGTTGTGTATTTTGTTGTTTGTAATGTTTACTCATTGTTTACTGTGACCTCTGTGTTGTTAGTGAATGCTGTTTGTTTGTTTGTTTGTTTGTTTACCGTGACCTCCATGTGCACGTTGGAGGGAGAGAAGAAGACGAGGACGGAGACCACGGACACGGGAGAGATGGAGACGCTCCTCGGAAACAGGAAGAAGAGGAAGAGGCAGCAGAGGAGGAGGCAGGTCACCATGGAGATGCAGACGTACAGCTTCCTGTTCACGGGAAGGATGTTTGACACACACCCACACACACACCCACACACACACACACACACACACTTACGTGCGGCTGGGTTTCAGTCTGACATCGTTACATGGTATAACGGCCACCAGCTGGTCCTCGTGACCCTTGGGGATCAACCCTGAGCCTCTACAGGTGGGACACGTGTCTGAGGAGGCGGAGCTAATCATGTCTCTAGAGGAGGAGGAGCCAACGGCGCCGTACGGAGGGAAGTGCAACAGAGTCTTTTGTCCTTCCATCACTACGACAGTTCACCTGCAAAAACACCACGAGCTCACAGTGTGACTCTTTATGGTCCACTGATAACGTTACACACACACACACACACACACACACACACACAATCAGCTGACCCAATCCTCCGCAGCTAAACAGTTCATTTCAATTTATTTCAAATATTATTACATTATAAAGTCATTTTCATACTTTTCTGTTATTTTTTTATTGTACACCTTTTCAGACACTTTTAATCAAACAAAATCAAAGAATATAATTGTATTATTATTATTATAGGTGCAGAACGTATTTTCTCATTGAAACTGACTTAACTCATCGTTATCACAAATTTCACAATGACTTTTTAGGTCTTTTCAGTGACTTCCTGTTATAATTTAGACTTCCAAACTCACTGTTATTTCAGACTTTCAAACTCTCAATTAAGAGTTTGAAAGTCTGAAATAAGACTTTGAAAGTCTGAAATAAGACTTTGAAAGTCTGAAATAAGACTTTGAAAGTCTGAAATAAGATTTTGAAAGTCGGAATTTAGAGTTTGAAAGTCGGAATTTAGAGTTTGAAAGTCGGAATTTAGAGTTTGAAAGTTGGAATTAAGACTGAAAATCTCAATTAAGAGTTAGAAAGTCTGAAATAACAGTTTGAAAGTCTGAATTTAGAGTTTCAGACTTTCAAACTCTTTTAATCTGATAATCCTGATGTGTGTTTATGTGCTTCTGGTCTATTTCTGCTGCAGTTATTTTAATGCTCAGGTTGTGTTGCTGTGTGTGAAATGAGGAAGTGTGTAGTGTTGTGTGTATTGTGGTGTGTGTATGTGAGTGAGGACAGTGAGTTTGTACCTGTGTGATTCTCCTCCTGGGCTGAGCTGCTCCTCTGCCCCTGACCGGGGGCTGCTGGAGGCTTCACACACACGAACACACACAAAGACACAGATACACTGACAGCAGAACACTTCCTCCTTCAGCTCAGTCACATGTCACTGTCACTCTCATGCCTCACACAGCAGCTAGCACTCATAAAACCACACCTTTTTTTTTTCTTGCACTTTAGTTTCCTCCATTTTTGTGGTCTATGAGTCATTTTTGTGTATTTAATTAGTTATTTTGTGTGGTTTTCTGTAATATTTGTATATTTTAGTCATGTGTGTAATTGTGTTTTTCTTCTATGTATTTTTTGTGGTTTTGTTGTCCCTTTGTATATTCTCCTGTATTTTGTGTGCATTTCTTTTGGTCTGGTCTTGTGTGTTTTTGGTATAATTTTGTTGTCTTGTTGTTTTTATGTTTTTGGAGTAATCTTGTGTATTTTTCTGTAATATTTGTGTATTTCTGTCAGTGGTTTTGTGTTTTTATTGTCATTTTCTTCATTTTTCTGTTGTGTGTTTTTCTGTCCTTTCTCTGTAGTTTTGTTATTTCTTTGCTTTTGTGCTGTGTATTTTTCTGTCATTTTGTGTCTTTGTTGTTTTTTCTTTATTTTTGTGTCATTCTGTTGCGGTTTTTTGAAGTCTGTTGTTTTTTGCTTTAGTGTTGGGTATTTTTCTGCTGTTTTGTGTGTTTTTGGTGTCATATCGTTTCCTCATTATCATACAGAGCCTGAGGGACACACACTCAGCTGGAAAATCTTTCTTTCCTTTTAATTGCTCATTGTGTGTTTTTGGTGTCATTTTGTGTTATTACTGTTTCTGTTTTGTATCTTTTCAATGTGTTCTTGTTCTCTTGATGTAATTTTGTGTATTTTTAGTCAACGTGTCGTATTTTTATTGCTCTTCTTTTGTGTTTATTGTGTGTTTTATGTGTAATCTTGATATAATTTGGGGCCTATGTTACAAAGTGAGATTACCTCTTATCGCGCTAACTTCCAGGATTTAATCAATGTGTGCAGGACTACGAAGCTCACTAACATCTTACGGAGCTAAAGCACCATGGTAACTTAGGATGAACGACATGCCTGGTCGGCAGCAGGTTTTGCTCTGGCTAGGATCTGAGCGAGTGCTAAAGTCCCGCTTCCTGACCCATCAGTTCTCTTAGGAAGCAAGCAGTCCAATAAAAGGTGATGTGTGAACACGTCACTGTGTGGATCTGACAGCTGACAGGGGAGAGAATATTTAGACATTGATGCAATCCTATCATTTACCGATGACATCCTTTAGGAAAGATATATTTATAACTGATGGACTGATCTATTGTCAGCTGAGGAAACCTGTGTCTTTGTATGCACGGCAGGGTGGTCATTAATTAATTAATTCATTCATACGCTATAATGAGGCTGACCGCATCAGCAGGAACATACGACAGACTGTGAAACAATGTGTTCTCATCCCAGTGTGTGTGATAAATAGGTCTACTTGAATAGAAAAATGTGTGTGCCGTAATAAAGTTTAACTGATCAGAGCGCTGTTCGTTTATCATCCAATGGATTCATATCATAAATAATATCACGCTTTTACGCATTAAGAGTGTCAGCAGCTTCCAGCCTAAGTTCTTTCATTCCTGCCTTTTCTGTAACAACAGTGTTTTTAATAATGTTAACCTAAGCAACACCTAACCTAATCGGGACCAAGTTATGAAGTGGATCAGATCTGAGCGAGTATAAAAGCTCCGCCTCCTGGTGCGCTGCACTAACACTGTTGCTTTTTGCTGTCATCGTGGATTTAAATTCATTAAGATCATAAACTGTTCCTCTATTGTAAAGACGCTCACTCTGCCAGGTTCTTCATTGATTGGTCAGACGCTGCAATCTCCACCCCTTTTATGTGAACTCGCACGTACCGAGGCTGAAATCACTTGGTTTAACATAGCGTGTTATGATCGACTGTCGTTGGTTAGTTGAAGCAGAGATTAATTCAGCATATAATTATCTAGATTCGTAGCATAGGCCCTTGATGTTTTTCTAATTTTTTTGTGTTGTGTATTTTTATTTATTTATTTTTTGTTTTGTTTATTGTTGGGTCCTATTGCGTATTCTTCTTGTGTTTTTGTGTGTGTGCATGTGTGTAACAGAGGAGACAGAACACGTGTGTGTATACTTTATTGAGCTTGGAACAATATGCACTGTGAGCATGCACACTGCGTGCGATGTTGTGTCTATTCTGAGCTAATCTACACACATTTCTTTTTCAGACATCAAACAGGAAAACATGGTTTAAAGCAGGAGTGACACACACACACACACTGGGGTCAGACAAAAGCAAAGCCCAGAACTGACCAGCAGGGGGCGATAAAACACCACTGATGTCCCTAAAGAGAGGAGGATTGGGTTAGCTGTGGGGGCGTTTCGGATGGGCTACAAAACCGCCTTAGTGGGGGTTGAGGTAGCTTTTAACCAACCATTCAGGAAGGGTTTGATAAAACGTCATTTCCGCATCTTGACTTCCGTCAGGGTTAGGGCCCTAGCCCTAAAATTAAATGTAACAATACTATTGCAGATTACAATATCTTATTTTGAAATACCGATCAAAACCAGACGTTAAGTTACAATTCAGAAGCAAATAAGAAGGGGGTATTTCTGCCTTTGAAAGGGGTGTACCCGCTTACAAACCAAAACGCCCCTTTTTGCTGCTGGTCGGATGATATTGCCTAAAGCAGAAACGAGCAACTTTAATCACTGCACAATTTTGTTTGTTTTTTTTAACCATTTTTTCTGCAACTACACCAAACTCACCAAATGTAGCCTATTTTTATCACTTTTTTCTTGCCATATTTTTTGTTACTTTTAATGCATTTTTGCTACATTACTCCCATTTCTGACACTTAATCAAACTTCAATGCCTTTTCTGCACATTTTTTTTCTCACATTTTTAGCACTTAAAAACCCCTTCCACCACTTTTCCAACTAATGTCACATATTTTGTCCCATTATTTTCACTTTTAACCTCTTTTTAACATATTTCATGCTTATTTTTTTGCCAATTTAACCACATTAAAGGCAGGGTAGGTAATTTTTTGAAAACTAGCATGATTTTGAAAGTAGCATCTTCTGAGTGCTGCACTTTTTTTTCAGAGCACATAAGATCTTAATTTCTGTCAGGACATAAAGAATTTCAACTAAAAACTTAAAAAGTGTATCTGGAGAAAATTACCTACCCTACCTTTAATGATTTGTCATGCCAATTATTTGCCACTTTAAACTAATTGTTCTTACTTTTTAAATTAAATTTCTGAACTTGTTTGTAAAGTGTTTTCCAGGTCTGGAGAAGCAGCGACACCATGCTGCTTTAGGCCGGTGGTTCTCAACTTATGGGTTGGAAGCCAAATTTTGGTCGCGGAGCTATTTTCAGTGATCGGATTAAGACTGTTCTGACGTAAACCAGGTTTGACACTCCTGCTTTAAACACACACGCACACACGCACACACGCACACACGCACACACACACAGAGGGAGGAATGTGATGAAGTGGGAGCAGGTTTTGGTTGGTGAAGCCTTCACTGAGGCCTTTCTTTACATTCCACGTGTCTGTGCTATCAGCAGTAAACGCTCCTCACGTGTGTTACATTAATAATGCAGGAGAACACACACACAAACACACTGTAAAGCTCCAGGTCAAGGGCCTCAAACTGGGTTTTCAAACCAGCACTTTATTATTAGTTATAGAAATCTATTTTATCCCATTATTAGAGTATTTTAATGAGAGAATGTTGTGCATCTAATTTCTCTTTCAAGCTAAAACAACTCATAACTTAGAATTTATAAAAAAAATGTCTGTATTCTAAACTGTTCGACTCATCATCCGCTGTCAGGAACAACCGAACGGTTTCACTGAAAATATCAGTGACAAACACTTGAATACATTAAAAATAACTGTATAATAAATATGATCCTAAATAGCAAACAAAGGCTCTTTAAACAAAATTTAACACTAATTTAAAGCATTATATACAGTTACTGTAACTTAATTATGAGCTCTTTAAACTCTGTTTTTCTCATAATTATAACTTAATTTTCTCGTAATATGACTTCTCATAATTGACTTAATTTTCTTATAATTGTCTTTTAATTTTCTCATTATTATGTTTTACTTTCTTCATAATTATGACTATTACTTTTCTCATAACTGACTCTCAATTGTGACTTCACTTTCTCATAATTATGACCTAATTTTCTCATAATGACCTTTAATTTATAAAAATGAAATAATAGTAGATTTCTGAGATAAAAAGTGACTTTTCAACCACTTTTCTGTAGCAGGATTTGATGAAAAGCAGCAGTTTTAATAGTTTTTGTCAGACTTTAGTGTAAATGAATCCATTCTAGAGTTTGAGAACCCTGATGGGCGGAGCTTCACAGAATGCTTCATATAAACAGTTTAATAATCAGCTCAGCTTTTTGTTTCCTTCATTAAACCAGTGCTGGTGTGAAACCAGTGGTGCGCCTCACGCTGGCTGCTTGGCGTCCTCGGCCCGCTGCACCAGCTCGTTAACGGTGCGCAGGAGGCTGTAGCCGTGTTTCCTCAGCAGACGCTGGTTGAGACGTTGGTCTCTGAAACCCATCTCCATCAGCACGGACATCATAGAAGGGTCCTGATTGGCTGCTGGGACGATGCCTCGCTGTGGGAGGGCGTGGGCGGAGTCACACGGAGGGGACAGGAAAGGTAACATCAATCACACATACACCCCGTCAAAATAATAATAATAGTCATTATCATTATTATTTATATCATCTTTATTATTAACATTATTATTATCATTAATACCATTATTTTTATAAAAATAAAAATATCTACATGTTAATAAAGTTAATGTGTGGCTCTGAGCTGCATTCTGTGACCTAATCTGTTATTATGGGATGGATGCATGCTGTGTGTGTGTGTGTGTGTGTATTATATTGTGTGTACCTGTATAGAACAGTTTGGTCCAGTGAAAAGTGCTTTGTAAGCAGATGCTGCTACAGAGAGAGCTCCTTTAACGAGTCCCTCAGTGATGCCTCCTGGTCCCCTGGAGCGCGCACACACACACACACACACAGGTCAGGTCACGGCTGTAACACTCACTCATCAGCATGTCAGCTTCTCACCTTGGCTGCAGGGCGAAGCTTGGTCGGGGGTTGTAGGTCTCAAAGGCACTGGAGGCGGAGCCTGCTGATCTGGACAGACCAGAGGAAACTGTAGAGAGACGTAAACATGTGGGCGGAGCCTCAGTGAGACGCAGGCATCAGAAGAAATCATGACTTTTGCATGTTTTCATATAGTAATTCTAACTTTTAATAATAATTCTACAGGTTTCTGATGCTAGCGCTGCTAGAGGTTAGGGCTGTTAATTATTAGTGTAGCTAAAGGTTAGCGCTGCTGCTAAATGTTAATGCTGCTTAAGGTTGTTGTTGTTAAATGTTAGCAATGCTAAATGTTAATGCTTCCTGAAGGTTAGCGATGTTAAATGTTAACGCTGGTAAAGGTTAGCGCTGCTGCTAAATGTTAGCCCTGCCAAAGGTTAGCGCTGCTAATAGTTAGCCCTGCCAAATGATAGGGCTGCTAAAGGTTAGCGCTGCGAAATGTTAGCGTAGCTCACCATTCAAGTGGACCTGTGGTGGGTTGGGTTCACATCCTGGAGGACTGGGACTCTCAGCCAGGTACAGAGCCTCAGACCTGAATGTGGGACAGAGCAACACCATCAGGACCATTAACATCAGGAGGAAAAAGTTAATCACCTGTGAGGTCTAACCTGGGGGAGTAGAGCGTCGGGGGCGGGGGCAGCGTCACCACCTCAGGCGTGAGCGTGGCGGCATCCAGAGTCTGTGAGGTGCACAGCATCTGGTTCACGCTGCTGCTGTCCATAGGCTCCTCCTCCTCTGCTGGCTCTTCCTCCTCTGCTGGCTCCTCCTCCTCTGCTGGCTCCTCCTCCTCAGGCGTGGGCGTCACGCTGCAGTCTTCAGCGGCGGCCGAAGGTTGAATGACCGCAGTGGGGTTGTCGGGCTGCGATGTGGCGGAACCGTACATGGACTCTCCAAGAGGTCGGCTGGTGTCAAAGCAGTCTGGGAGGACGATGATGAAATCCTCACAGGACGACACGGACGATGTCTGACTGCTGACCTGAGACGGGACAAGGAAGGGGAGGAGTTTGGTAGTAGACAATGAAGCAGAGAAAAAGAGCTCTTTTAAGGGGCCTTTACTCTCCCTTTAACAGTGAGCTGACACGCTCTGGTGGCTGAAGTTATCACGAGTAATCATGGATTGTTGAAGATGCACAAACCCTGAGGATAGAAGTCATTTTGGGAGGGAGTTTTTATCCTCTTTCACTAATTTACTAATAGTGTAAATGTGTCAATAGTGCCTCATTAGGCTTTATTATAGCAAAATATATAATTTATTCCAGCAAAAAAAATAACCCAAATGTATTTTAGAATTAAATGTAAAAATTGCTCATAATATGGCACATTTAAAAATGTCAACATTGAGGTGGACCCCCTAAATATAAATTAATTTCCCAAATATTTGGAAGGCTTCCTATTTTGGTCATTGGAACATAATTACAGTAGGGACAGATTGACTTAAAAAAGGGTTTGATGCACTCTAGTGAGCGTGTTGGACTCACCTCGTCCCACTCCTCTCCTCTGATTGGGCGCTCCTCAGGAAGCTCACCGCTCTCGGCGCCATCCAGCAAAGAGTCACTTCCTGTTTGATCTTCAGAGTGAAACAAACATGTTCAGAGTTTGGACAGAAACCAAAAAGGAGGAGGAGTTATCATCGTACTAACCAGTCAGCTTCTGCACCTCCTCCTGGCGTGGCTCAGTGTTAGTGGGCGGAGCTAAAGCCTCCTGGTTCTCCTCTTGGCTGCACAGTGGCCGCTCTCCCGCTGGCTTCTGCCCACCGTGTCGGATCCTTCGCGGTGGTCGGTGGTCGGATGGTTCCTCCAGCGTCAGAGAGCGGATCAACGTCTCACAGAGGAACTGAGCTCCACTGATCTCCTCCTCTCGCTCCTCCTCCTGACCCACGGCGTCCGACGCCTCCACACACGGGCTCAGCTTTGCTCCTGCTGCGGGAAAACTCAACGCTGACCCCCCACGACGATGATGATGGAACAGCAGGTAAACAAACAAAAACACACACGTCACACTTTACTTAAACATCAAGCTACATGAAGCTCAGCTTATCACAAAAAGAATAAGTAAATAATTGAATAAATAAACAAATATATAGTGTAAATAAAATCAATTCAATTAAAATAAAATTGACGAGGACGTTGTGTCTCTCACCAAACAGTTTTCGTACACCTGTGACCTCTGCGTCGTCCTTCACCCGAGCGTCCACAGGTCGCTCTGACCCAGGTGCATCATGGGGGAGGGGGGAAATACAAGGTGTCAGAGCTACAAATGAAGCAGATGCATAAAAACACTTAAAACATAAAAAATAATAATAATGTTTGGATACTTGATTTGATGGTGTAGTTAAAGATGGATTATCACTGACCCACAGGAGTGTTGTTTGGAACTTTCTCCAACTCCTGAACAATGTTTATATCCAACAATTCAAAGGAGAGCAAGTCCTGCACACACACATTAGAAAAGGAAACGGCATTAGAACATGTTTAATACTTAAACTGATTCAGCTCCACCAGGTAAAAGCAGATCAGAAGGAGAAAATAATGGGAAAAAAATTAGGAAATAATGAGATACTTTTAAAAAACATGAATAAAGGGACAAATAAGAAAATAAATTCACATTAGTCTTTATTTAGTCAGGATTTATTCACATTGAGATTAATAATCTGTGGGAAAATAATAAGGAAATGATTATGAAAATGAAGAGAATTTGAAATTGAGAATTGGAAGTTGTTAGGAAATAAGAAACAAATGATAAAATAATGAGATAATTAAAAAAAAAATACAAATGTGGAAAATAAGAAAATGACAAAAGGAAATAGCAAATAATGATAAAAATAATTAGGAGGGGAAATTTTGCATATGATGGAGAAATAATAGGAAAATAATAAAGGAATAATTAGAAAATGAACATAATTTAATCAGTAAATGACAAAAAAATAAATAAATGAGAAAAAGAAGATAAGCAAATTTGTGAAAATATGAAAAACAGATGAATGCTAAAAAAAAAAAAAACGTATAAAAAAGTAAACAGGTGTGTGTGTGTGTGTACCTGTGCGGTCAGCAGGTCCACAGAAGGAAAGAAATAATCCTCAAAGTGTGTCAGACTGTCAGTGTGTGTGAGATCCTCCTCCTTCTGAAACACAAAATACACAAAACTAGAATAAAATCTGATTCTAACCAATGATATCTTTATTTATTTCATCAGTGACTCGTGATAAGTCCGACCAACGTACCCGTCGTTTGCTGTGATAGCGGTGAGCGGCGTGGCCGTCGTTAGCGTCCACAGCGATGCTGCACCAGATGCGGGGGCCGAACTGAACTCCACTGTGGGCCAAACGCCAGTGGGACGTGAACGTTCCCTCTGTTAGTGGAGCTACCAGGGCCACACTGACCACGCCCACCTGACCCGGCTGCAGCAGAGGCGCGGGGACCGACCTCCTTTCCTCTGACGCCAGGCCCAGGTTCCCCCACATGAACACCAGCTACACACACACACACACACAACATCCAAACGAGGACACACTCAGTATCTATCTCTTTATCCAGCTCCATATTTCTATCTCCATTTATCTATGATTATATCTACATTTTTCAATTTATTTATTTATCTGTCTGTACATATCTATGATTATAGCTATATCAAGCTTTACCTCGTGCTATATCTATCTTTATATTTGTACTCTTATCTCTACAAATCTATATCAATTTATCTTAGTCTTGATTTAAAGACTCAGAGGAACTACACCTGAGCGTATCTCTGTATCTATGATAATAGCTTTACTTTGTGCTATATCTATTACTATATCTCTACACTTATCTCTATGTCTATCTCTATAGACATAGATCTATCCTTTTCTCTCTATCATGATTGAAATACTTTTCATAGACACTCAAACCTGAACACAGATTCAGAGGAACTAAACCTGAATGTATCTCTATATCTATGTCCATATGTCTGTGTGGAACAGGAGGAGCAGTGTTAGCTGGTGTCCTCTCTGTAGGGGGTGTTGGGGGGTACCTTGGTCTCTGAGGTCCAGCTGGCTGAGCCCGAGTTCTTCATCTTCCAGTACTTGATGAACTTGGTGTCGGGCTCCATGTGCGTGCCGTCAGGCAGGTTTTCGTCCAGAAACAGGGCGGCCATAGTGGGCAGCGTGGCGCCGGGAGCCCTGATTACAGTGCACAGAGTATTGTTGAGAACAGCTCTGTTTCCTCCACACACCCCAACAACAGCAGGAACCCCAATTTAGTTTGTGTGTGTGCAGCATTAGAAAAATCTAGGAAGCATCAGCATCATCATCATCAGCAGCAGTAGAAGCAGCAGAGGTAGTAGAGGTAGTCCAACCTTCCTCCAGCACCAGAGCAGCAGCAGCAGCACCAGAGCAGCAGCAGTGAAACACTCACACACTAGATTAACAAAGATGGAGGTCGGATCGTTTCCCCGGGAAAAATTAGACTGTTTGCATCCGAGCTGGGCCGGAGGCGCCCAGCACTGTCGGACGCCCTCCCAGGCGGCGCTTACTCTGGACTGGAGGCTTGGGGCTCGGGGGCGGGGGCAGGGCCTGAGGGTGGGGGCGGGGCCTGGGTGGCGGCGGAGGCGGTGCCGGAGGTGGAGGGTCCGCTCCACTGCAGGCCTCTCTTCTCCAGACGCAGCTTCTTCTTGATCTCCTTCACCTCTGCTCTCAGCTGCCTCCGCTCAGCCTTCAGCCGCTGACGCTCCGCCTTACGCACCGTACGGTCGCCTCGCCGCGGGAACCTGGTTTAAAACGTCATCCAGTCATCTCTCTATATATCCATCCATCTAGCTCTATATTTATCCATTCAGTATATCAATATAGCTCTATATCTATCACAATCTATCATCCAGATCTATATCGACACATCTCGCTCTATATTTATCCATTCAGATCTATATCTATCCGTCTAACTCTATACCAACATTTATAATCCTGAAGTAAAGCTTCATTCTAGACACATTTAGTCACTTCCCGTTTTCGCTGTCCTTCCTGTTCTCACTATTTTTCCAGTCCTTCCTTTTTCTACCGTTTCTTCCTGTCATGTGACCTCAGAGACACTGACCTGGTTTCTCCTGTCATGCCGTGCTCAGGGATGGAGAGGGGGGTCTTGGTTCTGATCAGACTGTGACTGGGGTCATGGCTGTGTCTGCACAGCTCACAGAGGATACAGGACGGGCAGACGCTGGGAGACAAACAGGAGGGCGTTAGCATTAGTTCATAAAGCACAGGATGGAGGTTTGGGTTCTTCCTCGTACCTGCACTTGTACGCTCCCTCAGACGTGAGTTTGTTGCAGCTGCTGCAGTTGGGCGTGTATCCCAGGGACCCACTGGAGCCAGACGGTCCCGGTCGGGGTCCGATTGGTCCGATGAGTCCGATGGGACCCCCAACCGCCCCCTCGGCCTCTGGGGGATCCTCAGACGATTTGTGTGTGCAGCACTGACCAGAGAAATCACTGCACATCCGCTCCACCACCTCCTTTACCACCTCGTCTTTAAACTATGCAAAAAACAAGGTTGTACAGATGTGAGGAGGAGGAGCCTAATGGGAAGAGGGGCAAGGGCTTATCTACCTTCTCCATGTAGGATCTGAACCACATGGGAGGAGGCTCGTCCTCCGCTTTGTTCCCTTTGTTGTCCTTCACCGTCGTCTAGACGACGACACACAGGTTAGTGTTTACATCACAACAACAACACAAACACACAAAACTAAAATGGAAATACACAAAATTACAATACAAACACACAAAACAAGAACAGAAACACAAAACAACAACCCAAATACACAAAACTACATCACAAAATAACAACATACAACACAAATACACAAAGGACAACAAAAACTCACAAAATAATTCCAAAAACACAAACATTCCCACAGGAGGAAAATACCCTCAGGTTTCCTTTTCCTCCTGTGGGAATAAATCTGTGTACGTGTCATTCCATTTTAAGCCTGGCATGATAAATGCAGCGTTAGGGGGCGTGTCCTCACCGGTGCCTCTCTCTCCGGTGTGACCTGCGTGCCTTTGTCCACCGTCTTTACCCGGGAGGGGTACGGGGGGGCGGGGCGGAGGTCACCTTTCAGCTCCTTCACCTCTGTTTTCAGAGCTCCGCCCCCACCACACGCCTGTCCTTTCATCTTATAAACGTTCATGTGGAGCTGGTTCCCCTGCTTCTCAGCACTCTGAGGAAGGAAGGAAACACACTTTCAAAGTAAAACACCGATTGATAATAGTCATTAGAATAATGACCAATCAGAGCATTAACACACTATTGTAGTAATTTTATGTGTTTTTGTTTTTATATACAAATATTTTTTGTTTCCTGTATTGTTGTTACTAATTTTTTCCCATTTCATATGTTTTTAAAATTATTTTGTAATAATTTTTTTGCCGTTTTCTGGTTTTTACTCTCATTTCATGTGATCATTTTGTGCATACGTGTTGTCTTTTTGTGTATTTATCTAGAATTCTATGTGTTTTTGGCCTCATTTTGTGCATTTTTGTAGATTTTTTTAATAAATAATTTGTGTTTTTATTGTAATACTGTAGCCTTTTGACATTTAATATATCTTCGTTGTCATTTAGTACCATTTTCTCTCATTATATGTTTTTAAAATCATTTTGTAATTTTATTTGGTCTTTTTTGGGGGGTAGTTTGGTTGTCGTTTACTGTTTTTGGAGACAATTTGGTGCATTTTCAATGTCATTTTGGGTTTTTTTGTATCATTTTGAGTTTTTAAGAGTCATTTTGTGTGTTTTGTTGTTTTATAAATGTATATATTTTTTTAAAGAGACACATTTAAACAGCATCAACGTACCTTTATAGCTTCTTCATATTCATCTGTAGAAGAGACAAAAAAATAAATATAATCTATAGATTGTTCGAGTATTCTTCAGTGAAACTAAAGTTGTCACACCTTATTCAAACATTAAAGGAGGATTATTGGAGTCTTACCTTGACTGTTTATGCAAATCTGAAAAATTAAACATAGAATACAATTAGTGCTGTTGCACACAGTTTATCGTGGGTTCACGCGTTTTCTGTGTTTACAGTCGTCACCTCTTCATTGTCTTCGTCAAAGTATTTCACTTGAAAGTGGTTGATCCCAAACGACGCTTTGATCTGAAAATAAGAGAAGAGATCAGATGAGACAAGATAAGAAAATTGAAAAAGCCAATTTAGACAGCACGTTGTTTTGTCTTTTAAAAGTCATTTTGTAGATTTTTATTGTTTTTTGTCTTTTTTTTGAGTTGATTTTTTTGCTATTGCTGTCGTTTTGTGTGTTTGAGTAATTTTGATGTATTTTTTTTGTGTCTCGACATTCACATGACTTATCGACTGTTATTTTTTGTCCTTTTCCGAGAATAAAGAAAACAGGGCTTGTGTTTGTTTACTGGATGACTCAACCTTTGACTGGACGCTGGATCTTTTCCCACACTGTTTGTACAGACGTAATAAATCCGTGTGTGTGTGTGTGTCTGACTTTTATAGCAGCTAACAGCATCAAATCCTGATATTTGTGTGGATTTTGTCCTGATGTGTCAGTGTGTTTTGTTTTTTTGTTTTTTTTTATCATTGTGTAATATATTGATATTTCAGTTTATAATTCACTGTTAAGTGTTTATGAAATATTATATATTTAAGAGAATAACTAATGATTAATCATGTATAGTACACAAATGTCATTGTAAATACATATTTCAAATCTAAGTCATAATATATACTATGTAACAATAATGTGTGTAATATGCTGAATAAATATTCATATACATCATGCATTAATACACAAGCATCATTGTGTAATAACAGTAATAAACTGAACAAAGAGGGAGGAGTTACTTAGTGTGTACTTCCGCCTATTTATCTTTACTCTGATTTCCTTTATTTCACATTGGTGTTTATGATAAATCATGTATTTATGGTGAATCTAGTTTTTTGATGTTGTAAATGTTGATTTTTCGATGATGTGTCGGTGTTTCGGGCTGTAAGGCCTGTCCGGGCCTGCTCACCCAAGCTTCCACGGACTCCCAGTCCAGCTTGTCCCGGTCCTGGGCCACAAACCGCTTGACGTTTCCCCGGAAGTTGACTTTAACACTAACGGGGAGCCCCATGTCTCGGTGTCCGACCGCTGACCGACGCTGTTGGTCGCTGATCTCACGGTGATCTTTACTGTTCCTCCTCCGGTTGTCTTTGCTTGTTTACATCGTCTGGAAAAACACAGTGACGTCAGCACGGCGTCTTCTTCGTCTCCCTGAATCACAGCAGAACCCAAACAAGCGGACAGGCACAGCGTCACCTACAGTTGAAATAACCGAACAGCACGACAGAATAAACGCAAATGTCCATTATTTTAGACATGTAACGACGTAGAAATACTTTGTTGATGTACTTCAGTAAGTTTTTTATGTATCTGTATTCTACATTGGCTGAGAAGTGCAAAACACATTTACAAATACCACAATAAATTTACATTTTTGAGCAAAACAATTTTGCAAATGTACAATTTTTAATACAAATATACATAGTTACCTAAAAAAAAAATTACAAATAGCAAAACACTTTTACAAAAGATCAGAACAAATATGTATACACGTTTACACTTACAATTTGTTTTGCTATTTGTAAATTTATCTAATTATGTATATGTGTTTTCAGAATTATAAATGTGTTGTGGTATTTGTAAATGTGTTTTGCACTTTTCAGCTAACAATAATGTTCTGAATCCATGATCAAATTTAAACGGAAAATATTTAAGTTTTCTTTAGCTTCTACATATCAAATGCCTGAACCAAACCACATTCCTAATTTTATGAAAATGTTGTATTTATAAAGGAGATTCGGAGATAGTCCATTTTTCTAATAAGTGGATGGATTTTTTTTTTTTTTTTTTGTTCTGTCACCCTGTACTTTACTTTCTCACCACTTTTTTTTACAAATTTGCTTTTTACATTTTAACACAATCACCCTGTTCTAAGTAATGCATTTAAAAATATTGCTGTCTTTAGAGAGATATTAGGAAATACAATTACTGTAGAAGCTGTGTTGCCAGGTTGGGTTGTTGTGCCTGAAGGAGAAGGTTTTGGCATCATTTGAAAATTTGTCACCGTTTATGGGTGGAAAATAGGAAGAAATTAGGAATTGTGCTGTCATGGAGAATAATAAAATAGACATTGTGAGAGCTAAATTCTAGAAGTTGACAGCAGTGCAAATGTTTTTATTTATTTATATCTATTTATTTAATTTATTCATTGGCAGACAAACATATTAACTGTTCTTGTTATAACAGAGATAGAGTATACAATAGACCAGACGTCCCCAACTTTTTTTGGATCCTGGCACCATTTTTATATCACTAATCACATAATGTCCGGCAACCCCAGACATTTTGTTCTTCTAGAATTAGTTTTTAATCATGTTTATTAAAGTGTGTTACAAACATAGAGAAGCCAAGGTTAGTGACAAGTTTGCCACCTCAGAGACATTTTTATACTGCATTTTATTTGATATACAGGATAAACTTATTCGATATTTATTATGTGATATGTATATAAATTTTTTTATTATAATTCAAAAAAATTCAAAACATAATTTCAATCGGTTTTTTGCCACGTTTTTTTAACCGATTACTAGACATTCCAGACGACCCCTTTTTATTTCCAGGCGACCCCAAGGTTGAAAAACACTGCAATCGACAATTTATGCATGTATACACATATACACAGATATTATGCATTATAGAAACAAATAATCATCAATACATACCATAAAGAAAAAATAAAGTAAATGAAGAAAAAATATGGTTATAAATAATATCTTTGTTTAAATATATTTATTTTATTTATTACAATCGTTATTATAGAATTAATATTATAATTGTTACCACATATCGTCATAATACAAGGCAGTGCAACAAGGGCGCAAGAGGAAGAATTTTCAAAGATGACGATCTGCTTTCTGCGCATGCTCAGTCTGGATCGTCGCACGTTGCTGACGTAGTCGAGCCGCACGTTGCTGCGGGTGAACTTAACGCTGTTGGACTGTTACCGACACGTCCAGACCGTAAGATGTCTTCTCTGCTCAAAGTGGACAATGAGATCAAAACTAAGGTAACATCCCGCTGTCCGGTTAGCATTTAGCCGCTAGCTTTGCCTCGCGCCGGCGGGCTAAGCTAACAGCGGCTAATTGTCGTTTTACCGGCGTCCCCCGCCTCACCGGCACCGCTCAGCCCTGTAAACACGTGGCTAGACGGAGAACCGTAAAGCTCCACGGAGAGAAAATGAGAGGATGATTAAAGAGTTTTAAAAGTGAGCGGAGAGAAGGTGATGGAGGAAAGCACATGGACAGCTGGAGGCCCGGGTTAGCATCCCAGCATGTAACGGTGCGACACAATTTAAACACCAATAAATGTCAATATGGAGCTGCACGGACACAGAACATAAGAATAATACCATTTTACTGAAGAAAAAGTACTGATTTTATTTCTAAATTTACAAAAAAAAAACAATTTAAAAAGAAAAAAGAACCTTCATTATTTTTAGATCAACTTTTTCTTTTTAGTTATATAACTGAACTCATGTCAGAGACGTGAAGAGAGAATAATAGAACACAATGAGTGTAAATGGTTTTTTTGCTTTTTGCTTGCGATCTGCTGAAAATAAGTGAGACAAGTAACTTTTAAAGGTGGGGTAGGTAATTTTCTCCAGATACTATTTAAGTTTTTGGTTGAAATGTTCTTTATATCCTGACAGAAATGAAGATGTTAAGTGCTCTGAAAAAGGAACAAAGAAAATCTGTCATCTGTAGCAACTGTAAACCTGTAAAAAACTTCCACCAATGAAAAAAGACAGTTCTTTTCAGATTTCTTTTTTAACCAGTCACCAGTAAAGGCAGAGCCCTCAGAGGATGCTACTTTCAAAAGCATGCTAGCTTTCGAAAATTACCTACCCTGCCTTGAAATGTTTTGTTTATGCAAAGTATGATTGACTTATTATTTATTATTTTTTGACCAAACTGAGCAGTGATTACAGTCTGAGGCTGATTATATCTTCTTGTGCACGTTTCAGGGATATTATCACACGTTTTCCACAAAGGATTTAGCAAAATAAAAAGACGCACGTTTCGTGCTGTGGAAACTCGTGATTTCAACGCACTTCTACAGCAGAAAGATATGAAACAAGTGCTGTACATTGTCGTGAATCTGACGAATATCACGATACTAAACAATACCATATACATCGCGATATCAGTAATTACAAATGTAAGCTTTACAAGTAAAAATGGTATGAAATACAATTTATTCAATTTTTTTAAGTTAAATAGTAAATGGTACCTAAATGGCAATTCAAGTACAAATATAAAAAACAAGTGGTTTGTTTATCAAACTGTCAAATTACATTTTTCAAAAAATATTTTTTTAAAGTAACCACATACATCTATAAAAGTGTCCACTATGTTTTATGTAAATAAAGTGCTATCAACTTCAGCTAAAATGCATTGAAGAGTGAAGTAGTTTAACAAAGTCTGATTTTTTTTTTTATTTTTTTTTTAGATTAAAAAACATGATTTAAAAAAAAAAAATTGGACATTTTTTGGGATCTATGCGATAATCGCCTGGCGAAATATTGCGATGTATCGCCAAACCAATTTTTTTTTATATACCCATAGTAACACTATATAACATAATATATAATTAATCTAAAAGTGTGAGGCTCTACATTTTTGTGATGAAATCAAGCACTTTAAGTTTGTTAATGAGTTGTGTGTGTGTGTGTGTGTGTAGGTCGGTGCTTTCAGGGAACGAATCACAGCAGAGGTAAGTGTGCACTACTGCCCCCTATGGGCGCTCATGGTAGTGATGGAAATAAATAACATCCGTGTTATTTTTCTCCTCAGGCGGAAGATCTCGTCGCTACTTTTTTCCCAAAGAAGTTACTGGAGCTCGATCACTTCCTGAAGGTTGGTCACATGACACACACTGTGTGCGTGGTTTCTTGATTTTATTTTATAATTACTTCCTGGTTTCTGCTACAGGATCCAATCATAAACATCAGTGATCTGAAGGAGATCCACTCAGAGATCAACCTCACAGTCCCAGATCCCATCCTACTGCCCAACCTGCACGACGGACTAGACACGGTGTGTGTGTCACAGCAAAATGCAAAAGAGATCCTGTGAAGATGTTTTTAGTAATTTTGGGTGTTTGTATATTGTAGAGACATTTGTGCTTTTGTCTTGTAAATTTGTGAGTTGTTGTGTATTTTAGATTTTTGTGTATGTGTAGGTATTTGGTGGTGGTTTTGTGTATTGTTTGTGTGTATGTAGTTGTGTTTTGTGTATTTTTTGTGGAGGTGTTTTGTGTATTTTTGTGGTAGTTTTGTGTATTTTTGAGTGTATGTGGAGATATTTTGTGTATTATGGTATTTCGTGTGTATGCAGAGTTGTTTTGTGTATTTTTGTGTGAATATCGAGGTGTTTTGTGTATTTTTGTGGTGGTTTTGTGTATTTTTGAGTGTATGTGGAGATATTTTGTGTATTATTATGGTATTTTGTGTGTATGCAGAGTTATTTTGTGTATTTTTGTGTGAATGTCGAGGTGTTTTGTGTATTTTTTGGTGGTTGTTTGTGTTTCCTCCACATCTTCCAGATTTTATTTTGACGCTCTGTGCTGCGGCTCTTTCATATTTATTTTTCAACGCTGTGTTTATCTTTGCCGCTCTGACTGTGTGTGTGTGTGTGTGTGTTTCACAGCAAAATGCCAAAAAGAGGAAGTTGGAGGACGGAGGAGCAGACGATGGTACGTAGCGCCACAGACGAGCTGCTCCTTCTTCCTGCTCCACGGCTGCGTTTTACCGCTTGTTTTTGATCTCCTCTAGTGGCCGGCACCAAAGTCTTCGTCATGCCGGGAGGGATGATGAAGAGCAATGGGAACCTCGTCGACCTGATCGAAAAGGTCAAACCGGAGATCAGGACGCTCATAGAGAAATGTAACACGGTGAGTAGATGAGGCTTTGGAGGCGGAGCTTATTGTTGGAGGAAGTTGTGATTGAGCCTGTTTTTGCTCCTTGTTTGAAGGTGAAAATGTGGGTTCAGCTGCTCATTCCACGGATAGAAGATGGAAACAACTTTGGCGTCTCGATCCAGGAGGAGACGGTGGCTGAGCTGAGGACCGTGGAGGGAGAGGCAGCGTCTTACCTCGACCAGATCTCAAGGTACAGCCGTGTGGTTTCACTACTCCTAACGTAAAGAAGACTAAAGTTTCCTTTTCTTCTTTTATTGTGAAGGTACTACATCACCAGAGCCAAGCTGGTGTCAAAGATTGCTAAATATCCCCATGTGGTGAGTGACTGTCGTTATGGACACACACACATCATCATTGTTTGTGTTTCACTTTATAATCTGTGATTTACTCTTCACTCACACTGACTAACGTGTGTGTTTTCCATCAGGAGGATTATCGACGCACAGTGACTGAAATCGATGAGAAGGAATACATCAGTCTGAAGATCATCGTCTCTGAGCTCAGAAATCAATACGTACGAGTTTTATGACATTTCTGTGCATTTTTTTTTTTTTGTTTATTTTTTGTTGCCATTTTATGTTTTGTTCTTTCCTGTGTTTTTGTTTCACATTTTTGTGCGTGTATGTGGAGTTATTTTGTATGTTGTTTTGTTCTTTTGTGTATTTTCTGTTTTTTTATATAAACATAAGTGTGTGTTCTTTTTATTGATTTGTGTGTGTGTGTGGTTAATTTGTTTTTGTTTTTTTGTCATTTTAGGTGTGGTTAGAAAGCTTTTTGTATTGTTTTGTTTGTGTATTTTTTTGTAATTTTAGAGACATTAGTGTGTTTTGTAATTTTTCTGTAAGTAGTTTTGTGTATATGTTTTTGGTTTTATACGTATGTGGAGGTGTTTCATTGTTTTTTCTAATTTTAGAGACATTTGTGTGTTTCGTATATGTTTTGTGAGTTGTTTTGTGTGTATGTGGGGATGTGGTGTGTTTGTGTGTCCTCTACATTTCTCAGCTCTTATTTTGACACTCTGTGCTGCTTCTCTTTCATATTTCCTCTGAACGCTGTGTTTTCTGTGTTTTTCCTCCACAGGTGACGTTACACGACATGATCCTGAAGAACATTGAGAAGATCAAACGTCCTCGCAGCAGTAACGTTGACGCCTTGTACTGATGTAGGGACGCAGGCTCCGCCCCCACCTTTTGTTTTAATTGTAAAATATTTGTCCTCTTAAAACCCAGTCAACATCCATGCCTGAGATCTGTGTTTTTTATTTTAATTAAACTTCTGGTCCTCATTCGTTTGTGGATTTTCTTTCTTTTCGGCACTTTTCACATCGTCCCGTGCTCCTATTATTTTAGACGTGTCTATTTGTTTTCAGGAAACTGGAACGCTGTAACTCTGAATGTGACTCAGCAGGACGTCAAGTCCTCGCTCTAAGAACTAAAGTTTTAGTTTTCAGTGACGAGTCGTCACCGACGTACCTCCTGCATACGCTGGATCTGAAAAATAAAATACATTTTGATACCAAAGCTCTGGTTTTAAAGGTCTCTCCATGTTTTTATGCCTCTTTGTTTCTAGAATAACAGGAACATTTTGTCCTCACATCACATGAGATCACAGCAGAGAAAATAATAGAATATATTTTAGTGTTACATCAGTTGTACACATTGAAAAACCTCATTTTAATCTAGTTTCTGAGCACTCTACTTTGTCATGCGACAGAAACACTATCACTGTTTATCCACTGACAATACGAGGAAAATTGTGAATTTTGTCAGTGAAAAGTGATTTGTGATGAATAAATGCAATTTTTAACGAGTGAAGTCATACACAGTGTGTATTTAAGTCAAGGTGGATTTACTTACATGGGATAAATAAAAGTGAAGACAATGGGAGGGTTAAAGCACTTATTTTATTTTACACAAATTAGGACAGTTCTCCTTGTTCACCAGCAGGTGTCACTGCAGCCTGTGCTTAGTGTTTAAATATTAAATATAAGAAATTAATAAAGAGTACATTTTATAGTGTTTGGAATTGTAAATTTTAGCGCCAAAAATGTATCTTAAATCTATATTTTTAATTGATTATTGTGCTTCCTCATTACTGGTCCTGGATAGCAGCTGTTCTGCATGAGTCCTGGCTTTACCACAGCAGTTACTGAGCTGACATTATCAGCAGAGTTAAATAATCACAAAGATGTAATAGCAAAGTAACGTTGCAGTCATGAGTTGCTCTGGCTACACATGGTGAGCCTCAATTTAAAAACATAAAATAAAAAAGCATTTGAATCTGTTTTCTAACTTTTAAAGTTTAATGTGTTCAGAAAAAGTGTTGATTGAAGATATTTAAAGCCTCTAAATGATGTTTACAGACTTCAAAGAAGTTGATTTCCCTTGTTTTCATCCAGGATTATAGATTAAATTCCACGAGAGAGAAAAACAAACACTGTGGCTGTAAATAGTTACTCAGTAACACACACACACACACACACACACACACACAAAACAAGAGATAATAGGTTGTATACAAATAAAAGACTGCTTTACGTCATCGTGTTGCACAGAGGAAAACATCCCCCCTCTATAAACCATCAGATGATCATTATGACGTATGTCCAGGACAGTGTGAACCAATCAGAGAGAAGAGCCGAACAACATCTGAAGAAAACGCAGACACGGATCGAACATTAAAGACAACATTTTTATTAATTAGATGAAAAATAAATAATGTAAAAGTGAATCTGCTTGTGTTGGTGGGGTACTGGGTAAAGCAGATAGCTTGTAAATATAAGGTCACAGGTTCAAATCTCACCTGGTTCATTACTATGAATGTTGAGCAGATCCCATAACATTGGTTGGTTAAATTCAGGGAACTTCTTTTGCCTTACTTTGATTTTTAAGTTGATTATATTTTTTGCCCTATTTCTTGCCTTACTATACGTTTATATGTTTTTGCCCTTTTTATTGCGTTGAGGTCTGTAGGTGTTGGTGGTGTACTAGGTAAGGCAGAGAGTTCCTAATCTGAAGGTCACTGGTTCAAATCTCACCTGGGTTGTTGTTGTGGCAAGCTTGGCTAAATGCCGAGAGTTAATCCTTTGTCTGTTATTGGGTTGATATTACTTGTTGCCCCAATTTATTTCTTACTATAGCCTTACCTCTGTTTTTAGGCGTTTGAAATTTTTTGGCCCGTTGGGGATATTTGGCGATCTTTGACACCAGCTTGGCTCTGTTTTTGGGCCCAAATGACTTTTTGCCCCATTTATTGCTTTACAATAGCCTTATATCCAGTTTTGGATCAGGATAACTCTTTGCCCCATTTTTTGCTTTACTATACATTGATTAGCTTTTAAGTTTTTTTGCCCTTTTTATTGCCTTATTGTAGCCCGTCCATCAAATGATCTAGGTGATGGTGGTGTAGTGGTTAAGGCAGAGAACACATAATTGTAACGGCACAGGTTCAAACCTCACCTGGGCTGTTACTGTAAATATTAGGCAGGTTGAAAAACCTTTGATTGGTTAAATGTAGTGAGCAAATTTTGTGTCTTTTTTTTTTTTGAAATTTTTGAAAAAAAATGCCTTGCTATAGCCTTACTTTTGATTTTGGCTGATTTTATTTTTTGTCATTTTTTGTGCCTTACTGCTTTCTTAGCCCGTTTTAAGTATGTGCATTATATTTGCAGTAGTTTTTAGGGTCTAATGATGGTCCTAACTCAATTTTTTTTTTTTTTTTTGAAACTTGTGAAAAAATTTGCCTTGCTAATAGCCTTACTTTTGATTTTGGCTGATTTTAGTTTTTTGCTATTTTTTGTCCCTTAGTGCTTTTTTAAATCCTGTTTAGGTATGTGCATTATTTTTGGAGTAGTTTTTAGGGTCTAATGATGGTCCTGATTCAATTTTTTTTTTTTTTTTAATTTTTGAAAAAAATTGCTTTGCTATAGCCTTACTTTTGATTTCTGCTGATTTTAGTTTTTTTGTCATTTTTTGTGCCTTACTGCTGCTTCTTTGTTCCTGTTTAAGTATGTGCATTATATTTGCAGTAGTTTTTAGGGTCTAATGATGGTCCTAATTCAATTTTATTTATTTTTTTTTTTTGAAAAAAATTGCCTTGCTATAGCCTTACTTTTGATTTTGGCTGATTTTAGTTTTTTGTCATTTTTTGTGCCTTACTGCTTTTTTAAATCCTGTTTAGGTATGTGCATTATTTTTGGAGTAGTTTTTAGGGTCTAATGATGGTCCTAACTCAATTTTTTTTTTTTTTTTTTAATTTATTGAAAAAAATTGCCTTGCTATAGCCTTACTTTTGATTTTGGCTGATTTTAGTTTTTTGTCATTTTTTGTGCCTTACTGCTATCTTAGCCCTGTTTAAGTATGTGCATTATAATTGCAGTAGTTTTTAGGGTCTAATGATGGTCCTAACTCAATTTTTTTTTTTTTTTCTGAAATTTTTGAAAAAAATTGCCTTGCTATAGCCTTACTTTTGATTTTGGCTGATTTTAGTTTTTTGTCATTTTTTGTGCCTTACTGCTTTTTTTTATTCCTGTTTAAGTATGTGCATTATATTTGCCATAGTTTTTAGGGTCTAATGATGGTCCTAACTCAATTTTTTTTTTTTTTTTTTTTTTTTTTAAATTTTTGAAAAAATTTGCCTTGCTATAGCCTTACTTTTGATTTTTGATTTTGGCTGATTTTAGTTTTTTGTCATTTTTTGTGCCTTACTGCTATCTTAGCCCTGTTTAAGTATGTGCATTATATTTGCAGTAGTTTTTAGGGTGTATCTCAATTTTTTTTTTTTTTTTTTATTTTTCGAAAAAATTTGCCTTGCTATAGCCTTACTTTTTATTTTGGCTGATTTTAGTTTTTTGTGATTTTTTGTGCCTTACGGCTTTCTTAGCCCTGTTTAAGTATGTGCATTATATTTGCAGTAGTTTTTAGGGTGTATCTCAATTTTTTTTTTTTTTTTAATTTTCGAAAAAATTTGCCTTGCTATAGCCTTACTTTTTATTTTGGCTGATTTTAGTTTTTTGTGATTTTTTGTGCCTTACGGCTTTCTTAGCCCTGTTTAAGTATGTGCATTATATTTGCAGTAGTTTTTAGGGTCTAATGATGGTCCTAACTCAATTTTTTTTTTTTTCTTTTAATTTATTGAAAAAAATTGCCTTGCTATAGCCTTACTTTTGATTTTGGCTGATTTTAGTTTTTTGTCATTTTTTGTGCCTTACTGCTATCTTAGCCCTGTTTAAGTATGTGCATTATAATTGCAGTAGTTTTTAGGGTCTAATGATGGTCCTAACTCAATTTTTTTTTTTTTTTCTGAAATTTTTGAAAAAAATTGCCTTGCTATAGCCTTACTTTTGATTTTGGCTGATTTTAGTTTTTTGTCATTTTTTGTGCCTTACTGCTTTTTTTTATTCCTGTTTAAGTATGTGCATTATATTTGCCATAGTTTTTAGGGTCTAATGATGGTCCTAACTCAATTTTTTTTTTTTTTTTTTTTTTTTTAAATTTTTGAAAAAATTTGCCTTGCTATAGCCTTACTTTTGATTTTTGATTTTGGCTGATTTTAGTTTTTTGTCATTTTTTGTGCCTTACTGCTATCTTAGCCCTGTTTAAGTATGTGCATTATATTTGCAGTAGTTTTTAGGGTGTATCTCAATTTTTTTTTTTTTTTTTAATTTTCGAAAAAATTTGCCTTGCTATAGCCTTACTTTTTATTTTGGCTGATTTTAGTTTTTTGTGATTTTTTGTGCCTTACTGCTTTCTTAGCCCTGTTTAAGTATGTGCATTATATTTGCAGTAGTTTTTAGGGTCTAATGATGGTCCTAACTCAATTTTTTTTTTTTTTTTTTTTTTCTTTTAATTTATTGAAAAAAATTGCCTTGCTATAGCCTTTATTTTTGATTTTGGCTGATTTTAGTTTTTTGTCATTTTTTGTGCCTTACTGCTTTTTTATTCCTGTTTAAGTATGTGCATTATATTTGCAGTAGTTTTTAGGGTCAAATGATGGTCCTAACTCAAAATTTTTTTTTTTTTTAATTTTTAAAAAAATTTGCCTTGCTATATAGCCTTACTTTTTATTTTGGCTGATTTTAGTTTTTTGTGACTTTTTGTGCCTTACTGCTTTCTTAGCCCTGTTTAAGTATGTGCATTATATTTGCAGTAGTTTTTAGGGTGTAATGATGGTCCTAACTCAATTTTTTTTTTTTTTTAATTTTTGAAAAAAATTGCCTTGCTATAGCCTTACTTTTGATTTTGGCTGATTTTAGTTTTTTGTCATTTTTTGTGCCTTACTGCTTTCTTAGCCCTGTTTAAGTATGTGCATTATATTTGCAGTAGCTTTTAGGGTCTAATGATGGTCCTAACTCAATTATTTTTTTTTTTTTTTTACATTTTTGAAAAAATTTGCCTTGCTATAGCCTTACTTTTGATTTTTGCTGATTTTAGTTTTTTGTCATTTTTTGTACCTTACTGCTTTCTTAGCCCTGTTTAAGTATGTGCATTATATTTTTATTTTTTAACTTTTGAAAAAAATTTGCCTTGCTATAGCCTTACTTTTGATTTTGGGTGATTTTAGTTTTTTGTCAGTTTTTATGCCTTACTGTAGCCTTTTTTTCATTTTTTTGTCATTTAAATTTTTTTTCACCAGTTTTCAGGCGTTTGAAATTTTTACATCCTTTTTTATGCCTTACTACAGCCTTACCTCCGTTTTTTTTGCCCGTTTTCATGCTTTACTTCCATTTTTAGGCATTTGAAAATGTTTTCCCCTTTTTATGCCTTACCTCCTTACCTTGCCCTTTTTATTGATTTATTTACTTATTTTTAAGTTTGCATTGAAAAATATATTTTCAAAGATTTTGATATCAATATTTCTTTTTTATTACAATAAGATTATCAATTGGATGTTTTATTGTATAAGAAGTTTTAAGAATATTAATAACTGAAAACATTTTTCTCATAATATATAACAATAGTGTTTTGAATTTAATTGTATTTTTTTTCAGATTTAAATACACCATGGGATTATCAATAGATAAAATTCATAATTGTTATTATACTTTAATATATTTTTGCACTACATTATCATTAATAATATGGTACAAAAAATGAATTTGAATAAAAATTAATGAGGTGAAGAGTCATACTCTGACCTTTGACCCTGTGTGAGTGGAGGGGACGTGATCAGGTTAATGATCGACAGCTGTACGTGCTGAGAATTAATCAGTCAATAAACTGCAGTGGAACGTTCTCCTCCAGAACTTGTTTATAGAAGTTTAGAAAAGTGACGACATTTAGAGACAAAAAAACAGAAAAACAAGGATTTTATTGCCGTACAAAGAGACTCCAGCAGATATCACGTTTCACTGCTGAGAATAAACACCAATGTTGCTCTAAAGCATGGGCGGGGCCAAAGGGGTGGCCCAGGGTGACACGTGCCACCCCTAAAATCTGATTGGCCACCCCAAGTGCCACCCCATCCAGAGTCACAAAAGACAAATTAAATTGTAGCTTGAAATGTAGTTTTTTGTTGTTGAAACAGTGATAAATCTACAACTTTAACTAATATATATATATAAATTTTTTAATGGTTTTAAAATAAATAGTCATGCATTCATCACTCTATTTGCATGAAGATTTAAACCTTGGATAAGAACTTTCGGAGCTGGCATTTGATCCACATGCAGATATGATAAACTATTTTATAGCATTAACTACATATCACATGCATTTTTTTTCCCTTTAAATGTTTTACACGTTTTGTTGCTTCAACATATTTACGGTAAACAGTATTAATAACTGGGATTTTCAGTGGTTGTTATCCGAGTCTGTGCCCCCTAACCAAGATTTCCTAGACCCGCCCTTGCTCTAAAGTGACCAAAGTGGTTTAATTTTAAATAAAACATTTTATTTTCTTCATATTTTGTTCAATTTAAATCAGAATTTTTTCTCCCTTGTCGTTTCTATAAAATCCTATAGTTTAAGTTGTTTAAAATGTTTGAATCCAAAATAAAAGCACAACATGTTCTGACTACAACTTCTTCTTGTTCTGTGGGCTGATCCAACTCAGAGTCCAGGGAACCAGGGCGGTAGGGATCAGCATCGCTATCGCACTCTTCACGAACAACAGCGTAAAGAACTTTGCGTGGTTCTCAGAGGAGAAGGTCCACACATCCAGGAGCTGCACCAGCAGCACAGAGAGAACCAGCAAACCCCCTCTCAGGCCACCGCTGGTCCCGCCGTTAGCGCCGAGCGGCGAGTGGAGTCCGAAGCCGAGTCCGAACAGCGTCCCCATGTTCCTCACCAGGCTGGCGAACAGCGAGGAGTCCAGGTGGATCCACTCAGGGTTGGTGCACCACTTCTGGCATTTGGCCAGCGTCCACAGGAGGTCCACGCCCCACACTTTGAGGAGCAGGTTGAAGCCCATAGCAAAGGAGCTCAGGAACAGTGTGGAGAGCAGGTATGTCCTCAAGGTGGCGCTGTAGATCCACTTAAACCTGGAGACAACCTTCGCCACTAAAACACCTGAAACAAAGAGGTCACTTCACCAGTGATGAGACTGAGCCTCACCGCTGATGGTGAAGAACCAGGAATTAGACGCAGACCTGAAATGACTCCGAATATCATCTGGTGAGGGAAGTGAGTAGCCACGTAGACCCTGGACATGCCGACCACGAGCTGCACCAGAACCATCAACATCCACAGGAACATCTGCAGGAACCTACAGAGCAGAACAAACAGCTAAGGAATATCTGAGGAACAGCAGAGGAAATAACAGAAGAACAGTAGAGGAACATCTGAGGAACAGCAGAGGAACAGTAGAGGAAAAGTAGAGGAAAAGTAGAGGAACAGCTATGGACAAGTAGAGGAACAGTAGAGGAACAGTAGAGGAACAGTAGAGGAAAAGTAGAGGAAAAGTAAAGGAACATCTGAGGAACAGTAGAGGAACAGTAGAGGAACAGTAGAGGAACAGTAGAGGAACATCTGAGGAACAGTAGAGGAAAAGGAGAGGAAAAAACAGGGAACACCAAAGCAAAAGTGTGGAGGTTCCCACCTGTACTTCAGAGGAGAACACTTGTTCTGTGCAGCAATGGACAGCAGAGACGTGACCATCACGTACCAAACAGCTGAAGATCCCATAGCGTGACCTGAAGGACTTCCTGCAGAACAAACCCATGTTTGAGAAGAACATGAACATCCATGAGCAAGAACCAAAGGAACAGAAGGTTCTGCTGTACCTGGTCCAGTCTCACAGGTGATGGGGAACTGCTGCAGAGTGGGAGCTGTTCCTGGTCCATAGAAGTGGCTCTCATGGACCCACCAGTACGGCCTCTCTCCAAACAGAACCCTGGAACCAGGAAACAAACAAATTTAAAGTGTTGCAAAACAGCGACAAAAACACACAAAATAATAACGGAAAAAAAAAAAAAAAACACGAGAAAAATAGCACAAAAAAATACAAAATGTGACAATTAAAACACACAAAATGACTCTGAAGCACACAAATTGAAATTGAAATACACAAAATGACAAAGATTCTAAAATTTTCCAATATGAATAAAAAAAAATACACAAACACCAACAAAAATAGACAAAAACACATAAGAGCAACAAAATCATGCAAAGTGAAAAATACACTAAACAACAACAAAATAATGTGTAATAAAACAACATTACTAGACAAAGCAAAAAAACACAATTTAACTCCAAAAACATACAAAACAACAATTAAAATACACAAAACGGCAACAGAACTACACAAAAAAATAACACACAAACAATCTAAAAGCCATTTAGGAGCCGTTATTATTAGAGATGCTAACAGAAACCTAACTTTTATTAGGTTATCTATTTCAGGCTCAGTAATTGTGATGAATTGTAATTTAATTTTAGTAATTGAGAACGTAATTGCAATTGACTTTCTCAGGATAAAAAACAATAGTAATTTAATTGTAATTGAAGAAAATGCTGATCACTGTAATCATAACTGAGTCCTAATTGAAGATGGGTATTTGAAAATGTAATTGTAGCTGTAAAATGTAATTGAGCCCAGCCCTGGCTACCATTTGAGCAGCAGGTTGACCCAGTCTACCAGTGCAGCGGTCCAGATGAGCCTCAGCGCCGTGTTCCGGTGCAGGTGGAACCAGACGGGGAACAAGCAGAAGTACACTGTGTGGAGGTCGGCCACGGCCGAGGCCAGGCTGAACACGGCGCCCCAGTGAGCGTACGACTTCTGAAGGTGGACACACACCTCCACGCCCCAGCTGTGCAGCAGATCCATGGCTCTGTGGGATTGAGTGGTTCTCCTCCTGTCGCCTGCTGCCTGCAGAGTGACTAGTGTGGTGTGGAGTGGACTTTATCTGCGCCACTGTTTGCCTAAGGGTTCCTTAACCTTTGACCCCTCGTCCACTGCACGTCTGACTCACGGGGAAAAAGTGTGGAAAAGTGGAAACTAAGGCCGTTCTGTTTGCTCTGCCTGAGCTTTTATTGTGAAATCCATTGATTTGCGTCACATGAAGAAGCAGCAGTTTTATTTATGTTAGTTTCATCAAATGAAAACAGATTTAACCGAGTGCACAGATTTTCAATTTTCTAATCTAATCAAATGAATTAATAAAATAAATGAAATAAGAGGTTTTGTCCCTAAAAGTTGAGTTTGCATGTTCTCCTCAGTGCTCTGCAGGGAGCCTTATTGTGAACACAAAATGACTCCAAAAACACACCAAATATCAACAAAAATACACAAAACCACAAGATAGAAAATTCACAAAATGACGAAAGAACACAAATCGAAAATGAAATACACAAAAATGAAAACAAAAATACACAAATATTCTAAGATTATTCAAAATGAATAAAAAATACACAAACAAAATGAGACAAAAAGACAACACACAGTAAACACACATACGATCAATATGAAAAAATACACAAAACCACAAGAAAATGTACACAAAATGATTGACAAATAAACAACAGGAATACACGAAACAAAATCACAATTTTACTCCAAAAACATAGAAAACACTTATTTTATATTAATGTTGTGTGTTTCTGTTGTTGTTGTTTGTTTATTTATATTTGGTGTGTTCTTGGAGTCATTTTGAGTTTTTCTGTTGCAGTATTGCAAATTTTAATTGTCGTTTTCTATGTTTTTGGAGGATAACAGGCCACGCCCCCAACCTGAGAAAAGGTTTAAACGTTTCATTAAAGATCATTTCAGGTGAAAACGGTTACAGAGACTATGGGTTATTCAGAGTTTAGGCCTTTAGGGTGTGATCAGTATGGGAGGGGGGGGGGGGGGGGGTGTCTCCCTGATCAATTAATCATTGATCGTTTTACATAAGCCAACGTTTCCTCAGGATAACAATTACATAATGTTCTTTTCATTGGACAATAAATGAGAAGAAAAACACCGCACGCGCACTTTAACATCAGAGATAAGATTTATTTGATCCTTCCTCTGTTGATGAAATATGAGTTTAGTCAGCACTTTACTATCAATCATAATCACATCCTATAATCACAATCTACTTTTTTTATTTATCTGTCTTTATTTACAAGTTGATATGTATTTTATTGATTTACTTTTTTCAATATTTTACATTATTAGCAGGTTCACACAAAAATTAATTCTATTAATTCTATTGAACAAAAAACTTTATAAATATTTGGCAAACCTGTTTCGATAATACACCCATATGTCTAGTATGCAATAATGAAGTATGTATTTCTATTATTATTATATTTATTTATTTATATTATTATATTATATTGTATTTTTACTTATTTATTTAGATTTTTTAGTCCATTCGCAGTTTAAATATTAAAAACATGAGTAAATAAGATAAATTATTATTATTAATAAATAATAATAATAATAATAATAATAATAATAATAATGATAAATAGATAGATAAATAAATAAAAATAAATTATAATGATTATTACGACTACTACTACTAATAATAAAAGAGTATATGAGGTGGCTGGTTGGTGTGTGTGTATGGTCTCCACTGTGATGTACCTTCTGTTATCACAGAGGGTTGTTTTTTCAGAGGGTGATATCAGTACGTTATGCTTTTATTTTGAAGGGGCTTTATTGATTTACTTAGAAATAGGTTAATAATTCACGGGAAGCTCATAGTTTTCAGAATAAGCAGTTCTGAGGCTGTTCCCTAAACTTTAAACCGTCGTTGTGTTGCAGAGAGAGAACATTTTCTTTCCTCTACAGGTTATTATTGTCGTTACATCACAGCCAGATGTCCTGAGCGAGGCTTCTGATTGGCTGAGGAACATGTTAATGTGGGTCTCAGGTGTTCCTGCTTTTGTGTTTGTGTGAAAAACTCCTGAAAAACGTACAGTTTTACTGCACGTGTAGAGTCCAAAGGTGGAGGGTAGCACGCGTCGGCCTGGTGGGCTCCGGCTATAAAAGGCCTGAGCTCAGCACACACACACTCATATTACTCTGCTCTACTCTACTCTGAGCTCCTCCTCTGGGAAAGATGCTGAGTGGGATGATGGACTTGGTGCAGGCGTTGGGGGTGAGCAGCACCCACTACCTGCAGACCCACTACAGCCAGGCTCAGGGCCTCTTCCTGTGGGTGTCGTGGGCCGCGGACCTCAGGAACACCTTCTTCATCTTCTTCCCTCTGTGGTTCCACCTGCGCCCCAGCGTGGGAATCAAACTCATCTGGGTGGCCGTGATCGGAGACTGGCTCAACCTGGTCTTCAAATGGTGCATTTTCCTTTTCAATTTCCCTTTAAAAGTCTTTCACTGAATTTAGCTTTATTTTTATTCTAATTGTTTATTATAATATTAATTCCATTGATTTGCATCACATGGAGCAGCAGGAGTTTGATTATATTTGTTTCATCATAGACAAACAGATTTAACCTCGTGCACAGCCGTTAATATTCCAATCAAATCAATGAATGAAATAAATGAATCAAAGGAAAAGCGACGCTGCAGCTTGACTCCTTAAAGTTGAGTTTGCATGTTCTCCTCCTTATTATGAACACAAAATGACTTCAAAAATGCACCAAATATTAACAAAAAAATACACTAAACCACAAGAAAAAAATGCACAAAATGACTCTAAAGAACACAATACACTAAATGACGACAAAAATACACAAAGACTCTAAAAAAAAATTAGACAAAAAGACAACATAAACACACATAACACACAAAACCACAAGAATATTTACAAAAAAAGCAGGAATATACAAAATAAAACAACACAGTTTGATAAAAAAAAAAAAAAAATTAAAAACATACAAAATGGCAACAGAAATACACAAAACCACGATAAAAAAAAATACTGGAAAACTATTAAATGTGAATAAATGAGTGTTTTATGATTTTATGTGTTTTTTTTAAAAAAAACAAAATGTCTAATTAAATATTAATGAAATAAATGTAATGATATTGAGGCTTTCTGAAGTCAGGCAGCCCTTACTTTTCTCAGTATTGAACACAAACACTGGTACCTTTAAAACGTCTTCATCTGCTGTGATGCTGATCGATGGGTTAAAGAGTCGAGTCTTTGTACTGAGTCTTTGACTTCTGCTGAAAACACAGAAAGGTTGTAAAGTCAAAAAAACAACATAAACACAGCGGCTTAAAGGATTAAAAGATTCAGATTCATCAAATCACAGCATTAACCTCAGGGAAAACTCAGGACTCAAAAGATTCAAGTTAAAGACTCATCTAAAGCAGTGAGGACTCAATAAGACACACTTTATTACTGAGCTAAATGAGTCATAATAAAAAAAACTAGATAGTAACTATGATGATGATAATAATAATGCAGGAATCAAATGATTCAAATCTTTTTAATGAGTCACTAGGACTGAATTGATTTCTTAATTAATTGTTCTTTATATTCTACATTTGATCTTTTACTGTGAATTAATGTGACATTTCCCTCCGAAATAAATAGTTTGATAGCTAGATAAGTAAATAACATATTGCAAATTGAACATAAAAAAAATAAATGATTTAAATAAAAAATGAAACATTGATAAAAAAAAAATAATCAAACATTAATAAAACAAAATGTATTAAACAAAAAATAAATGCAAATATGCATTGCTGTCTCATAATGATGGCACTTCCTGTGGTGTTGCCCTTTGACAGCATGTGCAGACAAGTAGAAATAAATAAATAAATAAATAAACAATTGAAAAATAAATGAACAAATTAATTATCTTTAAAATGTTGATTAAACAATTACTTAAATTAAATACAAATAAACCATTAAAAACATATAACAAATTCATTATATTATATAAAAATATTAGACAGTTAATTAAGATAAATAAAAATAAACAAACAAAATGTAGGTTTGTTAGGAAGGTGTTATTTTCTTTTATGATGATGAAATTAAAGGTTTATTTACTTTTCCATTTTGCTGGATTTGATAATGTAAAACACTGTGTATTACAAAGTGTGTGTGTGTGTGTGTGTGTGTGTGTGTAGGGTGCTGTTTGGAGAGCGTCCGTACTGGTGGGTGAAGGAAACAGATTATTACAACAACACACTCCCTCCTTACATCCAACAGTATCCGATGACCTGTGAGACTGGACCAGGTCAGACACATTTATTATTATCTCATGTCTAATTCATTGTTTTGACAAAAATATTTAAAATTCCTTCTAACAATTTTAATAAATCCAGATGTTGTTTTAAACCTTTATGCCTTTTTTTTTTTTTTTTTTTTTTAAATATACTTATTTTAAATTTCTAAATAACAGAAAAACAATAATGTTTTTACCTTTTTAACTTCCTAAAAGTCATATTGCTGAGTATTAACTGCTTTGTGTTTTAAGGCAGTCCCTCTGGTCATGCGATGGGCGCTGCAAGCGTTTACTACACACTGGTCACTTCCATCCTCTCCATTCTGACCAGTAAGAAGAAGTCTGGGAACAGGAAATCGTCCAGCAGAGAGTGGTGAGCGCGTTGTTTACGAAGGTTTTATCTGCGTTTATCAGCCGCTATCTGCTGAGCACTGTGTTCTAACGCAGGCTCAGGGTCAAAGGTCAAAGGCTGTGTTTCACGCCGTCAACACGTTTTACTCACGTAACCATTGAGAGGTTACGTGAGAATCAGTCTGGAACAACAACCCTGTGCTTTTACTTTGAAAGGATTTCTCTGCTTACAAATTGCTACAAATTAGTTTTGTGGCATTTTTACTTTTATTTAAATATTTGAACATTTAAAAACGTTTAATTTAGTTTGACCTTTGACCATAGAAATAAATCTAATTTTTTTTTTACTTTCAAATTTATTCACTTTTTTTTTCAATTCTTTTTTTTTACATTTTTTTGTTTCTTCCTCTGATGCATTTTGTGCTTTATTTTATTTTTTAAACAAATTTAGTAATTTTTTTTTTTTTGCCATTTTTTGCTTTTGTAAACAATTGCCTTTGATTTTGAAGTTTAATTGAATTTATTTAAGAAGTTGAAAATGAGAGACTTCGACTCTGAGCATCAGTTAAAGCTGTCAAAGGATGTGTTAAAGAGTTTGAAAAGCCTGTAAGTCCTCATGAACCTTTAAATCAGAGATGCTCGGGCCAGAGTGTGAAGCTGTAAATGCTGAGTCAGCGTTTGAAAGGCCTAAACATGACGCCGTGTTTTCCACAGGTACCTGAAGAAGATCCTGTGGACTCTGTTCTGGGCGGTTCAGGTCTGCGTTTGTCTGTCCAGAGTTTTCATCGCTGCTCACTTCCCTCATCAGGTCGTAGCCGGCGTCATCACAGGTCAGTTCACCTTAAAACCTGTTGTAAAGGCTGTTAAAGACACTTAAAAAACACTTAACATTTGAAAGCACTTAAAATATTTTAAAAAGCACTTAAAAAACATTTTTTCATCACTAAAGATGTAAAAGTATCAAAAAACAATTAAGAGTCCCTAAAAAACAACCAAAAACACTTAAAGCATTAAAATATCTTAAAAAACATTTAAAAGTACATAAAAGCACTTAAAAATCATGTAGAAGCTCTTAAAAACATTTAAAAACACTTAAAACATCCAAAAGTACTTAAAAACATTTAAAAGCATTTGAAGAACATTTTGAAGTAAATGAAAACATTTAAAAGTACTTAAAAACATTTAAAGAACATTCAAAAGTACTTTAAAAAAAAACATATTTTAAAGTCACTCAAACATTTTAAAAGGCACTTAAACATTTTAAAAGGTACTTCAAATGTTTTAAGTGGCACTTAAACTTTTACAATGCAGCAAAAACGTTTAAAAGCAATAAGTAACATTGTAAAGGAATTTCCTTTTCCTTAAAATGACTTAAAATAAACACTTAGCCTTCAGCGGCCTTAAAACCCCTAAAAAAATATTAAAAGCACCTTAAAGCTCTATTCTGCTTTACATGTTTAAAAACAAATTAACAGAAACATGTTCAGCATATGAACTGTTTAAAAGTATTTTTAAAAGCACTTAATATGTAAAATGTACCTAAACAACAGTTAAGACACTTTAGAAACTGCTTCAAAAGGCTTTGAATGTTTGAAGAAAAAAGAAAAAAGTTTCTAAAGTCATCAAATGAGAATCTCAGAATCTCATCTTAGATTTAAACTTAAAGTAACTGAGTTAAAAGCTCTTAACAATCAAACCTGTTACCAATAAAAACTTTAACAGTCTTTAAAAGCCTTTAGGAGTTTGTGGCCAAACGTAGATTGTTTTGTTCTAATCCTCAGGTATGATCGTAGCCGAGGCGTTTAACAGAGTTCGGTGGATCTACAGCGCCACCATGAGGACGTACCTGCTCACCACATTCTCCCTGACCTCCTTCGCTGTGGGCTTCTACCTGCTCCTCAAAGCGGGGGGTGTGGACCTCCTGTGGACGATGGACAAAGCCCAGAAGTGGTGCTCCAACCCTGAGTGGGTTCACCTGGACTCCACGCCGTTCGCCAGCCTGCTGAGGAACATGGGGACGCTGTTCGGACTCGGCCTCGGACTCCACTCGCCGCTATACGGCGAGAGCGTGAAGAAGAACGCCGGTGGGGGCACGGCGGTCAGGGCAGGAAGCGCTATTAGCACGTTGCTATTACTGCACCTGTTTGACTCCTTCAAACCGCCCACACACACCGCCGCCATCTTCTACCTGCTGTCCTTCTGCAAGAGCGCCACCGTGCCGCTAGTTAGCGTTAGCATCATCCCCTACTGTGTGAGCCGAGTGCTGAGCCCTGGCAACAAGAAGGCTGTCTGAGGACCAACAGCCTCAATACAACCAACAGCCTCAATACAACCAACAACCTCAATACAACCAACAGCCTCAATACAACCAACAGCCTCAATACACCAAACAATATGACAACCAACAGCCTCAATACACCAAACAATATGACAACCAACAGCCTCAATACAACCAACAGCCTCAATACACCAAACAATATGACAACCAACAGCTTCAATACAACCAACAGCCTCAATACACCAAACAATATGACAACCAACAGCTTCAATACAACCAACAGCCTCAATACACCAAACAATATGACAACCAACAGCCTCAATACACCAAACAATATGACAACCAACATACTCACTACACTGGTGTTAAAGAGTGCCTGAGAACTGACAGACTCATTACACCAAACAATCTGACAACTAACAGACTAAAGACAGTAGTAGAATTAACAAACACACCATTGACCAACACACTCATTACACCAGTGTTAAAGAAATCCTGTGGACCAATCGATTTACTACACCAAACAAGATGATCACCAACAGACTCATTACACCTGTGTTAAAGATAGTCGCACAAACACACCATCGACCAATCTGATGACCAATAGACTCACTACAGTGAGTGTCAGAGAAAGTCTGAGGACCAACCGATTCACTACACTGGTGTAATAGTGAGTCTGGGGATCCACAGACTCACTTCACTGACCAATCTGACAACCTACAGACTCACAACACTGGTGTTTAAACAGAGCAAACTGCAAATGCAGATGAAAGCACTAAATGATCAACGATTGGTTAAAAAAAGTCGTTGATTACAGTCAGATATGTTTTTATTTATGTCATCATGTTTTTTTAATATTGAAGATATTTTCGAAGCTTTTTTTAAATAAAGTTTTTTGAAATATAACAAAAAAATGTGTTTGATGTTTTATATGAACTGAAGAGTGAACGACTTTTGGTGCTTTTACGAATAAATAGAATCAGACGTGGGAGTTTTGAAGAGGATTTATTTCAGTCTTTAAATAATCATGTGGATCATCCAGTGTGGAACTGAAGGTTAGGGATGATTATGAACGCACACACGTGTTAGAGTCTGAGACCAGGGACCAGGGACCACATGCAGGACTGGGTCCTCCTGTGGTAAAAAACACTTCTTTGTTCTCCTTAGAAAAGACGAGAGTTCAGTCCTCTGATGTCCGTGTGCGTCCGTCTCTGTGGCGCCGCTGGGACTGATGGTCGGTCAGTTTGTTTGTTTGTTTGTTTGTTGTTGTTGTGACATGCTCATTCATGCCAAATGAAAGGAAAGCAGCTGAAGTCCATGCAGTTTGTTTGTTTAGTGAGTGAAGCATCGCTGAAGGACACGAGTTCCGTCTGATCCTGCTGCAGCTACACACACACACACACACGCACACACACTACAGTCAGTAAAAAACCTGTGCTGTGTAGGAAAACTTGTGTGTTGGTCTTTTGTTTTTGTGTGTTTACAGTTGTGTGTGGGATTTTTGTGTATATGTTATTTTGTCAGTTTTTGTGTTTTCGGAGTAGTTTTATGTCATAATTTGTGTGTGTTGTTTTGGAGTGTTTTGTGTATTTTCGTGGTCATTTTGTACCTTTTCTTGTTTTTTTTTCTCTTTTTACTGCCATTTTTTGTATTTTTGAAGTCATTTTGTGTCTTTGTTCATCATTTTTGTGTTTATGTTGTTTGTTTTTGAAATTGGCTACATTATCAGATTCCTTCAAACTGTCCAATCATATTTAATGTAATATTTATATATTTATCAGTTCTTACCGTCTGTGCGTGAGCCGTTAGCCGTTAGCTGGGACTCTTCTTGTTGTGTTTCCTGGTGTCTGCGTCTCTCTCATCTCTGACAGACGAACACTGAGGGACAGACTGAGGTCAGTGTTGTGATCAAACCCAATGAAACCATTGTGTTAATGAAGCTCAGCGCTGAAACACAGACAGATGTTAGTGCTGTGTCTCCATGGAAACAACATCCCACAATGGGGAGAGATTTGACTCAAAAATACTCACAAATAGATCCACAATTATCACATGTATTTTTTAGATTTTCACCTCTTTTTCAGATCCACAAATAAATCCACAATTTACAAATTCGTTTTATAATGAGTGTGTGTGTATTTATCAGGAATTATCATGTGTAAATCTTCAATTGTGCTTCTGAATTGCGTACAGTACGTTTGTGAATTTATTTTTGAGACAACGTAACACAGGTTCCCACAGATGCAGAGCTCCTGATCCACATGTGTGTAAAGCACCACCCCTCCACTAGGGGGCAGTGTTGAAGTTTCTGATGAAGATTAATTCTATTTACCGATACAAAAACAGATACTACACAAATATCTAATAACGTCACTAGTATTCACTGCAGTGTCACCAAAATCACTGCAGCCTTCACTTGTCTCCTGCTGATTATAGTCCATCACTTGCTTTGACAAAAAAGACTTTGTCTTAATTTGATGATGAAACACAAGTGAAAATCTGAAAAACACGTGTGAAAATTGTAGATCTATTTGTGAATCTATTTTAGACAAATCTGTCCTCATACCCACAGACCACAGTATCAGCACCAACACACACACACACACCAAAGATCTTCTATCTTCAGAGGACACAACTACACACACTGTGTCTTCACACACATGCATGTGTGTGCGTGTGTGTGTGTATGTGTGTCACAGACACCTCAGCTTTTCCTCTCTGAGTCTCTTCCTTGTGTCCTCGTTTGGAGCGTTTCCCTTTTTTCTTCCCTTTCACACCTGAAACTGATCCACCTGCTGTTACACCACCATCACCAGTAACACCAGTAACACCAGTAACACCAGTAAGACCAGTAAGACCAGCATCATCAGCACCAACAGCCAGAGCTCCCCTTTCCTCGGAGCCACAAACGCGACGCACCACCTTTCTGATCACCTGACAGAGGCAGACGTGTGTTAGCAGCACCAGTGTGTGTGTGTGTGTGTGTGTGTGCTTGTGTGTGCGTGTGTACTTTTCTGGTGACCAGATTCCCGTCTTCATCCATGAACTGTTCCTCCGTAACAGACTCTCCAGGAATGTTTTTGGCTTCGTTGCCCTGAGCGGAGTGTGAGAGGTCAGATAATATGTGTGTATGTGTGTGTGTGTGTGTTAGTGTGTGTTAATGTGTGTTCAAACTGAGGCGTTAATACATTTAAAGGCTTTTATAAATGGTTGAAGGCAGCGTGTGCACTTCATGGACTGTAGGACAAGTGACAAAACTCACACACACACACACACACACTCACACACACATACACACGAGTCAGCGCAGACTCACAACTAAAAACTCACTGCACACACACTACCACAACATTATGACCATCAACACACCATCTACACACACTGCTGTGAAAGAGGACATAAAACTACACAATTTACACAAAAATTGCAACGAATGAACAAAAATAAAATCTGATTAGTAAATAAATGCAACAAATGATTAACATTAGAATCAAATCACAGTTGTTGGAATTTATGGCTAAATGCATTGATCTTTTTCTAAATAAAGGGAAGATAAGGGGATGCATAGACCTTTCAAAATAAAGGGATGCGTAGGCCTTTCAAATAAAGGCATGACGAAGGGATGCGTAGACCTTTCAAAATAAAGGAACAACAAAGGATGCGTAGACCTTTCAAAATAAAGGGTGACGAAGGATGCATAGACATTTGAAAATAAAGGGATGACAAAGGGATGCGTAGACCTTTCAAAATAAAGGGATGACAAAAGAATGATTAGAACTTTCAAAATAAAGGGATGACGAAGGATGCATAGACCTTTCAAAATAAAGGGATGACAAAGGGATGCGTAGACCTTGCAAAATAAAGGGATGACAAAAGAATGCGTAGACCTTTCAAAATCAAGGGATGACGAAAGGATGAGTAGAAATGTCAAAATAAAGGGATAAGGAAAGGATGTGTAGACCTTTAAAAATAAAGGGATGACTGCAGTGGTCATAAGGTTAAAGCTGTGAACAGGAACCACAGGATGCAGTGAGTCATCAAACCTCATCAGAGGGGCGGAGTTTAACCAGAAAAACAACTCAAGCAGCAACCAATAAACAGCCAAACACTCGTCACACCAAAGCCAGCCTTGTTATAATGATTATTATTATAAATGTATGAGCGCTGCATCCAATCAGACCTCAGCTGTGTAAGCCCCGCCTACCAGACCAGTGACAATCCTCGAAACCAAAATAATCAACCCGGATGCAATCTACTCCTGTGCTTCCAGTAGTGGAACCACAGATAGCTCTGTTTGAAGCAGTTCTTTAACTAGTCTTCATTCATTGCAGCCAACTCAGCACACACTCACACACACACACACACACACACACACAGACCTTGAGGATGAGCCTCCTGCGGTAAACTGTGGTCACCGTGCTCTCCTGGTCAGAGTCAGACTCCTCCTCTCTTTCCTGTCATCACGTTTTAACATATATTCCACCTTAAAGTGTCTGAACCACATGTTCTAAACTGTGGGCGAGGCCTAAATGAAGGAATAGGGATTCCAACCTGGACTTTGTGCTGGGAAGTATCCGCCCCCTCCTCTGGGCCTCGGCTCGGTCCAGCTGCAGCTCCCTCTGCGTCGCTCTGGCAGCGATGGCCGTTCTTCCTGTCAGTGCGAGTGGGCGGCGGCTGCTCCAACGAATCCAGCAAACTGTCAGGACTGAGAAAGAAACACCACGGATGTTAAAGACACGAGAACAAACAGCAGTGAAAGTGACGGTGACGTCCCTACTTTAATAATTAAATAACGTGGCGATATTTGAGAGAAATGCTGACATGAACATTGAAGAACAGTCACGTGGAGACAGGGCCATCTATAAGGTGGAATAAACGGGAGAGATTTTTGGGGCCCATCCATAAAGTCAGCAGGGAGACGTGATTGGTTAAAAAAACGGTTCATTTTTTTCTATTGGTCGAAGTTATTACAGATTTACAGCTGCTACAGATGACGGATTTTCTTAATTCCTTTTTCAGAGCACATAAGATCTTAATTTCTGTTAGGACATGAAGACAATTTCAAAGTAAAACTTAAAAAGTGTATCTGGAGAAAATCGCCTACCCTAGCTTTAAACTGGCAAATAATGGCCATGCTTTTTTTATGTCAGTGTAACCACATTCACGTTGAATGTGGTTACACTGACACAAAAAAAGCATTAAATATGGTGAAAAGACGTTAAAAGTGACAATAATGGGTCAACATATGTGACATTAGGTGGAAAAGTGGTGGAAAGGGTTTATAAGTGTTGAAAATGTATTGAAAGCAAAAGTGCATTAAAAGGAGCAAAAACATGGCAAGGAAAAGTGATGAAAATAGGTTAAAATATGGCAAATTTGGTGTAGTTTCAGAAAAAGGGTAAAAATTTGCAAAAATATTCTCAGTTCCTTGAAGGCGTCTGGCGACCCACTCCCATTGTCTCGCAACCCCAAATGGGGTCTATGTCAGAACCACTGACATAGAAAGCAGTAAAATAGAAACTCTCACCTTCCCTTGTCAGGGCTGGGGCTAGTCTCGCTGAGCGCCGATTTCGCCGCCATTTCTGTCTCTGTTTCTCCTCTCCAACCTGGAACTGAACACATGTCCTTCTCTGCTTGCCGTACTTGTTGCAGGATGACTTTGACCTTCTCCTCCGTCATCTCCTCCTCATCCTCGCCTCCCTCCAGCTTTATGTCTTCCAGCAGACTCTGCAGCCGCTCCAGGGTCATTTCCTCCTCCTCCTCCTCCTCCTCTTCCTCCTTCTGACTCTGCCCCTGAACACCAGCCCGTGGTTCCCGCCCCAGCTGCTGCACAGAGCGCCGGTCGTTGTCCGGCCCTGGCTCGCCATCGTTGGTGTGCGTGAGGGAGAGGTCGCTGGGTCGGGTCAGGATGGGCGTGTCGGGTGTGTCCGAGGCGTCGCTGAAGAAGCGATCCGAGCGCAGCGGGGTGGGGGGCTCGTACGTGAGGTCAGAGGGCGTCTGCAGCTCCTCGTCTACGCTCTGACACCCTGAGTGGAGGATTATACACGGTTTGTAAACGTCTGTAAAGCATCAGAGCATCAGAGAGCGAGGAAGAGGAGGAGGATGATGAAGAATGAAAAACACAAGAGGATGAGAGTTCAGAGTCCACACTAAGATATATCTATATATGTCTGTTCATGAGGCTTTTTGTCTTTTTATTTCAAACTCATTGACATTACTTATCCTTTGTAAGAATAATATCATTATTAACGTTACCTGTAGTGAACTTTAACCAAAGATCAGATTCAATAGCAGATGTTTAGTCAATTTATTCTCTTTAAAAGTCCTTTTATTTTTAGATTTTAGTTTAAGGTATAAAAATTAAATAAATACAAAATAAACACTGTTATTAGCACTGCTAACAACATTGCTCATAATGCTGCTAATTACACTTCTATTTCTAATAACAGTGCTAGTTTGCTAATAATGATGCTAATTACCTTGCTAATAATGGTGATGATAATAATGCTAATAAAATAGCGATTAACAGTGCTAATAACTTTGCTAAAACACGGCTAATAATGGTGCTAATAACAGTACTATTACCATTGCTAATAACAGTACATAACAGTCCTAATAACATTGCTAATAATGGTGCAAAAATGGTGCCATTAACATTGCTAATAACATTGCTAATAATGGTGCTAAAATTTTGCTATTACCATTGCTAATAACATTGCTAATAAGGGTGGCAATAAGGGTGCTAATAACATTGCTAATAACAATGCTAATGCTCTGAATGCATCAACACTGTGGAGGGATAAAGGCTGAATGTGAACCTCAGGAACAGATGACGATGGAGGAAAAACAAACTGGGAGAAGTGGGAGGAGGAGAGATAACAGGACAGGGATGGAGAGACAGAGAGAGGAGAGACAGACGGACACACGATTAAAGACAGGAGTGTCAGAACATAATAATAATAATAATAATAATAATAATAATAATAATAATAATAATAATAATAATAAATAATTACACATTTTCACTTTCTTCTAATGGAAATAGGTCCCAGTGCTTTCTGAGATTGGATATTTAAAAAAAATAAAAAAATTTAGCAACTCCTACAGAAGATTAAATAGTGTTTTGTATCTAAATATGTGGCTTTTTCTATTATTTTTAAGAGCTTTTCTTTCATCTTATTGTGACAGTGCGCCCCCTGTGGACAAATGAGGATTAGCAGCTGCTGCTATGTTAATGTGTGACACTCTTGCTTGAAGAGGAGCAGACAACAGACGACACACGTGTGATGGACAGACACACAGTGAAGGTGTTGATGGACGTGAAGCTGCAGAAGCTCAGCCTTATTAACTCACACACGTCTCCATCAGATTCCCAGTGAAGGACCGAAAATGTGAAACAATCCTTTCTAATCGTTCACATACAGGGCTGCTCTTTGGAACAAACTTCTCTATGTTTCAAACAATCTGATCCTATCATTCTGCATTAGTTGAAATAATTTGAATTAAAATCTTAATCTATTTATTGTTAACAGTAAAATTATGAACTAAATCAAACTTAAACTTCTGAATAAAATTTAGAATACTTTACTTCTGTAAACATTATCAGTAAATACATTTTGATTAATTAAATGGCAATCAATTTTTTCCTACTTTCCTCTTCTTCTTCATAATAATAAAAATAAAATTAGAATATAAATTATGTCAATAAAAATTATGATAAGTAATATTTACAGATAATAAAATAATAATAATGATAATAATAAAAAATAAAAATAATAATAATAACAAAGAGCAGCACATGATACAGTCTTTTATAAACTGGGTGATGTTCAAGGTTGTTGTGAGGTTCACACTGAAAGCAGGAGCTGTTGGCGTCATTTGAGCTGGCGGGTTAGTTAGCTGGTTAGCTAGTTAGCTGGTTAGCTGGTTAGCTAGTTAGCTGGTTAGCTAGTTAGCTGGTTAGCTAGTTAACTGTAAGCATGTTAGTCGCTGCAGGAGTTAGTCACTTCAGAGCAGGAGGAGGAAGAGGAGAAGGAGGAAGAGTCTGCTGGTGGACTTGGAGGAACAGGAGGAGACGAAAGGAGTCGGACTGTTCACCTGGAAAAGCTTGTCTACGGCGTTACATTAGCGCCATGTGTGCAGGACTGTCTGTGGCACAAATGTAACGCCATACTAGACTGAGTCAGAGTCAGAGAGACAGGACAGGAGAGGAAGAGGAGGAAGAGGAAGGAGCGCGGAGCAAAATAAAATGCATTTTTCCTCACACATGTGCTTGTTTTAACAGAAACATGGTTAATAACCAGGAACCGTCACAAACATCCTGATACTAAAATAAAGAGAGGATCGTCCACAATCCTCCTGACAAACTGTTACAATTGGACTGGTAATCATGTTATCTTGTTACGATTAAAGCAGGGGTGTCAAACTCACTTTAGTTCAGGGGCCAAATACGGACCAGCTTGATCTCAAGTGGGCCACAGATTTTATGTTAGGAAAACAACTAATTCAACACTATTGCTCCCTAGTTTGCACTTCTATGTATAAATAAAATACAAAACATATAAGAAACGGACCATATCCAAGCAATAAGTGACAGATATCAGTCCTAACAGGATCTTCACTTTAAATTTCCTAGATTTTTTGACCAAATGTCCATTTATGATGGTAAATATTATGAAATAATTTGAGGAAGATTTAAGGAATTTCTTTCTCCTGCGGGCCAAATTGGATGCTCCAAAGCGCCGGATTTGGCCCCCAGGCCATAAGTTTGACACAGGTGGATTAAAGTCCCTATATTCACCAGCGGGGGGGCACAGCTACAGCACTGACAGTTCAGAGCTACAATGATAAATGGAATGAACGCTCACACCAGTCTCACACACTCTTCAGTTCAATAACAAGCTTCTCAGCTGGTGGCTCAGGACCCCAAAGTGGGTCACAGATGTTTGCCTGGGCCCCATGAAGGCAAATACATCAGGCTTTTATTTTGAAGGGGGACATAAGTATTCACTAACTCTCTGATCATCAAGGTATTTTATGCCGTTTTTCACAATTTTTTCCTTCAGTCTTTCACCTTAAAAGCTGTTTGTTACACTAATGTATCGCAATGCATTGTGATATTACTCACAATATATCCTCACACTGTTACATCGATTTGTATCATAACTGTACTGTATTGTGATTCGTCGAAAGAGTAGTGTATTGCGATATATTGTGAAACCATTGTATGATGATATATCTAAAAAAGTTTTGTATTGTAATATATTGTGAGACTTTTGAGTTGTGATAAATTGCATTGTGATATATGGTATCATTATTGTTTTGTATATATTGTTACAGTACTGTATCATGATATATTGTAACTCTACTATATCATGATATATAGTATCTAAACAGTTTTGTACTGTGATATACAGTATCGTAAGGCTTTTGTGTTGTGATATACTGCGATGCTAATCACAAAATATCGTCACTCTGTTGTATAGTTCACAGTATCTTGATATCTATTATATCATTATTTTATTGTGAAATATCATTACAATACTGTATCGTGATATGCTACGATAGTATTGTATCGTGTAACTCTACTATATTGTGATAAATATAAACAGTTTCGCATTGTGATATTAATGCTGTGATACTATTATACTGTGAGTATTGTGAGATTATAATCAATTATTTTGTGGCAATTCTTTCAAAATCTGTTTTTGGTGCAATAAGAACAGGTTTATTCTGAGAAAACTTTCCTATTGTGACAATTTGGACAGGTTTGAGTCCTGAGGACCCACCAGCTGAGGAAGGCTGATTAATGAATTAATGATAGAGAGAGAGAGAGAGAAAGAGAGAAAGAGAGAGAGGGAGATCAGCCGGGCTGGGCTACACTTTACCATCGGACTGATCCGGGAATACTGCGTTATCATCGGCAAAGCAGCGAGTGCCTGAAATGTTACCGTAGTCAAATATGGGCCCTTCCAGCAAAGTCACAATGTCCGAACGATTGATGTGAGTCAGCACGGAGGAGAGGGCGTCCGCTGGGGGCGAGAAACACACACAGAGAGAGAGAGGGGGGGTTAATCACAACACATCGTAAAAATGACCTATTCATAAAAATATCAGTGGGGATATGCCACGGTCTCCTGCTTTAATGAGTCTTCAAAATAAAAACTAAAATATGAAATGTGTGGGAAAAGACTGACGACCCCTCTTCAGACCCTGAGCCACATGTAGAGACCCTGTGAATCTTAGCATTTCATTTGCCAAGTTTAGATTTTTTTTTTTTTCAAAATAAAAGCAGAAAAAACTCTCCCTAATGCAGTGGTTCCCAAACTTTTTTTCTGTTGCGCCCCCTTTTGAAGTATAAAACATTAAGGCCTCCCCCATTGCAACAAAATTTCAACAAAATTGGTAAAAAAGGTGATTCTTCTTCTTCAAAACTCATAAAAACAAAGTAAAATGTCCAATCATATTTTAAAATATGAATGATAAAACTCTTTTAGTGCAAATCATTTTTCATGCTCAATGAGCCCCATTTCCTTTGACATAACATCACACCCCTTCTCGGGGGAGCGCCCCTCAGTTTGGGAACCACTGCCCTAATATAATAATATTTATTTTTACCAAAATAAACCAATTCTCCTTCAAAATGACAGATTTTTCTGTCCGTGAGAAGCTAAACATTAAGCTGTGTTTGAGTTTAAGTGTCTATTTGTTGGTTTAAGTGATGTACCAGTGTGTGTGTGTGTGTGTGTGTGTGTGTATGTGTGTGTGTGTGTGTGTTTACTTGTGGCATTTCTTCCCTCTCTATGAACCCATTTCTTTAGCAGCATGAAGCTCTGAGCCGTCAGAGAGTTTGGATTCTCTGCTCGGATGAAGTTGATCTCCTCCACCGAGAAGTCCAGCTCCCTGGCCAGCTCTGCAACACACACATACACACACACACACACACACACACACACACACACACACACACACACACACACACACACGTTAATACTGCGCATCTAATATATATCTAATGCCTGTAAATCATGCACAATCTACTTAATGTGAGGAAGAGTCGATTTACTGACTTTGTTGCTTTATTTGTTGAGTTGTCAGACTCTTTATCACACAACGTGACTAGTGACAGACAAAGTCACTGTTCCCGGTGTTATCAGAAACTTTTGCAAATGAAATAATGCTTAAAGTCCCACATTTTTTGGATGGACTTTGGTGTAAACAGGAATGTCTTTCTAAAAATTAGTTCCTATCATTCTAAACACAGACACAGGCAACATGCAACCCTCAGTCTAATTGTGGTGTGGCCCTCAAAGTAAATGCACAAAATGACTCCAAATACACATCAAATGACAACAATTATTTTTTTGAAAACACCATAAAACATACAAACATACAAAATACAGATCTGATCCATCATGACTTGGTCCCAACCAGGTTGCTGAAGTTTAAAATTATGAATAATTAAAATCCATAATTCCGACCAAAGACAAGCCTGATGTTACAGAAAAGGCAGGAATGAAAGAACACAGGCAGGAAGCTGCTGACACTGTGAATGCGTAAAAGCGTGAGATTATTTATTATATTAATCCATTGGATGATAAACGGACAGCGCTCTGCAGTTAAACTTTATTGCTGCACACACGTGTTTCTTTTAGGTACACCTATTTATGACACACACTGGGATGAGAGATCGGAGCACATTGTTTAACTGTAGCATGTCCCTGCTGAGGCAGTCAGCGTATGAATGAATGAATGAATGAATGAATGAGCAGGTTAGTTGTTCAGCATTAATTGCCATAGTGATTAAGCTCTAGCGAGCTTTGTAGACCAGCACACACTGATTAAACCCTGGAAGTTTGCGCGATAAGAGGTAATCTAGATTCTTAGAGACTTTAGTGTGTGAATATTAGCAATGATGACGGTAAACGAGCCAGAGGAACATTTATGGCAGCAACATCACACACACACGCACTGCAGAGGCCACACCCTGTTCCAATCCTCTCCTGAAGTCCTCAGACACACACACAAACAAAGACTCTCAAACTGAGATCATTTGGCTGGTTTCTCTCAGTAATTCCTGACTACCAATAATATTATATACCTTTAATTAGCATGATCTCTGTCTCCATACTAACCTCTCTCTATAAAAATACTGCACTGACTTCCTGTGACATCAAAGCATCTCCTAAATACATCCCAAATATCACCCAAATATCACCAACATGGTCATTTTTTCATTACATTTTTAATTTGGTAAACACAAAACAAACATTCAAACAAAGTTTAGAGCCATGCAGATGTTTAAAATTAAGTAAATAAGCATCTGTGAGGTGAAAGTGACTGTTTTCACTTTAATCACTTTCCTCAAGTGCACAGCAGTGTGTGTGTGATGAGCTCACAGTGAGCGTTTAAAGGGATGTGCATCATCGTCTAATGTCTGTGGAAACTACTGCTGCGCTGATCTACACACACACTCGTTGTCCACAAGGTGGCAGCAAAGCAGGTGAATATTATTATTATCATTATTCTGAGAACCTGGAGAACAACAGTTTCTTGTGTTTGAACTCTTGACATAACGCAGTGGTTCTCAAACTCTTTTGGTGTTCCCCACTTTGAACCAAGGTGAACTTTCAAGCCCCCCTGTGCCCACTGCCCCCCAAATAACCCTGACAAATAACATGTTTTTAAATGTATTGAACTAACGGAACAAGTAACGTCATATTTCATAATGAATCAAAAACACCTGCATGAAATGCAGCGCACGTATGAAATAAACAGGGATCAAATGACATCATGTTTCTTAATGCAACTTACATATTTCATGAACACAATAAAACTCAAAAACTAAATCAAACAAATCATCAGCATGATAACCAAATTCAAGTGTTAGTTAATGACTAACAGGAAATCTGTGGCAAAAAACTTAAGAAAACCAAAAAGGAAATACATTTTTTCAGTCATTTTAAATCATTATTTTTGCACTTTAGTTCCACGTTACATTTGGTTCTCGGTCCATATCCGGAAACCGTCCCACCTGTCATACCTCTATTCCCCACCAGGATGCGTGACCCACACTTTGAGAAGCACTGACAAAATGTCACATTACATCTTTTTGTTTTACCATAATACCATGGCAAAATGTGCTATAAGTATTCTGACTTCATGATGAAATAACATTTATTATCTATGTACGTATTTAGTCAAGAAAATTCTAAAGATATTATGAATTTTTTTTTAAATATAAAATGTGAGTTGTCATTACAACTCATGATAAGTAAAGTGTGTGTGTGTGTGTGTGTGTGTGTGTGTGTGTGTGTGTGTGTGTGTGTGTGTGTGTGTGTGTGTGTGTGTGTGTGTGTGTGTGTGTGTGTGTGAGTGTGTGAGTGTGCGTGCGTGCGTGCGTGCGTGTGAGAGAGAGAAAGAGAGTCTCACCAGTCCAGCTGAGTCCCAGATGGTCGGCTACGATGGCCATCCGCAGATCTGTTCTCTCACAGGGACTCTGAGGGCCTGAGCGTGGAGACCAAGAGTGAACATACCATAATAACTACAGTCATCTCATTAAGAGCCTCAGAGAAGCTGGAGCGTGAGCTAAGAGTCTGACTTTTTAAGTCCTGGATAAAACCAACTGTGTGGTTTCTCTGTCACTTTGTGAAGTTTTGTGTACCTTCAGACTTTGCTCTGCAGCACTGCTGTTGGCGCTGTTTTGGTTGCTTTCTGGACAGTTCCCTTGTGTTTGTGCAGACTTTCAGCTCACGCTCTCAACCAACGTTTTCTGCCCGAACTCCCGACACAAGTCAACGTATTTCTAACCAGAACATTGACAGAAACTTTTCACAGTCAAAGTGACATATCCGGGGATACTTTGGCCAGCAGCACCATTTAATGGGTGAAACGGTGAACTTCACATCTCTGTGAATGCACAGAGGCTTCTGAGTAGGTGGCGCTGTATTACTATAGCAATGTGATGTAGTTCTTGAAATATTAGAAGCTGAAAATGGAAGAAAAATATGACGCACAAAAATCGACACATACCCCCAACACTAAATTGTCCATATCTCAAAAAGCATTCATCCAATCAAACAAAAAATGTAGTGTGCCTATTGAATAATCACGGAACAATTGGTAAAAGACTCCGAATTTTTTTAGACCGAAGCGCGTGGGACATTTGTTGAAATGACAAGGTCTTAAATATACAATACATCAGGTTTTTGTTTATGTTTAGATCTTAAGCGTATGGTGTAAACTTCATGTCAATAATCTGAATAAAAACACATTCACTGATAGAAAAATTGCCCCGTGGTCAATATTAGATTAAAGGTTTAATGTTCTCTTTCAGTAAAACTGTGAAATAAAAATGATTAAATATTGCTTTAAAAAGCTTTGAGGAAGAGTTAGGCCAGAAAACACAGGAGGAAACACTGAATGTCTGACGTGTGGCTGTGTTAGAGTTAGAGTTCAACGTTTGTCTCACATCACAAACAACAAAAACACAAGCAGGAAGTTCAGACTACGTTCAACTCTCGTCACTAATAAACAACTTTACACTGAAATCAAAGGTAGAAATCTAACTGCTTACAGGTGTACAGTGTACATTTTAGGACATCCTCAGGTCTCAGAGGCAGGTATCAGGAAAACCTCTGTCATTTATCAAACCAAACGAGCTCATGACTGAGCAAAACCTTCGTCAAACCAAACCCCGTCAAATGACACTGATGCAGGCTTAAAAATAAAAGTCATCAGTTTCAACGGCCTGTCAATACAGTATGTGCTGCTTCGTATACCGAGAATCATATGTTGATGTATCTCTTTGCGGTAACTTATTTTGAAGCTTGGTCCCGTGTCATTTGACGATGTTTAATTTGACATAGGTTTTGCTGAGTCATGAGTCAGTTCGGTCTGATAAATGACATGATAAATTTCCTGATACCTGATACCTCACTCTGAGACCAGAGGACGCCGAAAATGTCCACCGTACAGGTCAGAATCACAGGAACCAGACAGTTATTATCATTCCCTACGATCGTCTCTATCATTAACCTCTGAATCGCTAGACCAGGACCTAAAGATAGGAATGGTTCCTAAAATCTAACCTGTTTATAAATAAGTATCACCGTGGGGAAAACTCAGTTCACTCAAAACAAACTATTAAAAACTATCTACACTCCTATACACACTATTATTTATATTATTAAGGTACTTATTGATTTATTGACATATTGCTCTATCGTTCTGTCTATTGGACGACGACACAGGACAGAGAAACAGGAAGGACACGCAGGAAGGAACGACGGCTGCACTGGAAACATCACATCACAGGTTAACCACGACAGCTGCATGCATCAGGTTGAGTGTTTAGAAAAATCCAAACTAGTCTCTGTGATGGGAGTCCCTCTCCTCCTCCTCTTCCTCCTCCTCCTCCTCAGCCCTCACATCTCTAGGGGACGGTGTGGATGTGGGTGTTCCTGCTGCAGCTGTCCTGGTCCTGGGGTTGTGGTTTCTCAAAGACGTGGTTCCCTGCCTGACGCAAGCCTCAGATCACTGCTGGGCATTGCCCTCACTGACTTGGGTCTACCGCCCTGTGGCTCTTGAGAGCAAAGCAGGACTCTAACAGCTCTGATTTCTGGGATTCTGGAATGCGTATTTCTGACCTATGGGATCTTTGGTCCCACTGTGCTTTCTCTGACGATTGACTGACTGATTGACCTTTGCGGTAACCATGACTTGAGTTTCTGACTATTCCCCTCTTCAGGTTTTGTTATTGCTACATTTGGAAAGTCCCTCCCTGTGTCTGTCCCAATGACCTCCAGAGGTCAGTGGGACAGCTGCTAGCTCGTGAAGCTTCTACAGGGAACCGGTTGGGGTCTAGGGTCTAGGTCTGCTACTGGTATTGCCGTGTTGTAACTGGTATTTTGAGGTTTTGAAATAACAGCATTTTGTTAAATAGTGCAAGGACTGTCTAAGGTCCAGTCAGAGTGGTCTCCCTGTGGAGATGAACCTGAGAAGATGCTGCTACTGCAGTTCAATAGATTACATTCATCAGATCGAGGTGTGGAGTAAACTCTATCTACATCTAATCCTGAGGTTTCCTCATTAGAGGCATCAAAGGTGCTAATTAGACTGTGTGTCTGCCTCAGACTAACACCAGTTCTAGCTCTAACTGTATGGTGGTAATCTCAGCATTACCATACTATGAAGAACCATTTACATCTAAGTCCCTGACTCTGTATCTGCCAGCTGCGTGGAAATGCTCACCGATCTGAAAAAACTGTAGCCTCTCCTCCACCATGTCCCTCTTGCTCATGTCAATCGCACCACTGCGCGTCATCTCAAACATCTTCCCTTCATGGAAGGGGAATGGGTTCGGCTCGCTCGTTGGCGTGCTATCGTCCGTCGGCGTCCGAGCAGGGGTGGTGTCTGGTGTCGTAGCCTGGGACTGGTCTTCCACCGCCAGTCCAAAGGGCTTGGGCTCACCATTGCTTCCCCCCGACGGTCCCACGTCAACAACTTCTTCCCCGCTTTTACTGGGCCAGGGGTCAAAATCCAAGCCTTTAGTGGCGACAGTCTTAAAGGGGGAGTTCAACTCCTCTTCCAGCTTGTAACTAAAATAAGTGTCGGAGAAACCGTCTTTATCTGAGGGCTTCTGCTCCTGCCCATTAGCTGCATCGTTAGTCTTTGTGTCCTCTTTTCTTTCACCGTCCTTTTGACACTCCTCTGGGCTTCTCTCCTCCTCTTCTATAACTTCTAGTTTGGTTTGGGGGAAAGAGCGATCAGATGCCCTGAAGGCGTCTGTTGCCCAGACGTCTTTCCGACTCTCCGGAGGCCCAAACAACCGTAAATCCGCCTGCTCGCACAGGCCGTCATCCTCATCATGAAGTTCATACCCGTCGAGGGAGTCAATTTCGGTCGCATCGGTATCATGGGAAAACTCTGCCGTCGTGGCAATGGAGCAGTCTGTTAAGGACTGGTCGTTTCCATTTTGTTCAGACTCGTAATCATTCCCATTACAAGTTTTTGAACCATTAGAGCCATTGGTTCCACCATTAAGATCTTTGTTGTTCCCATTCTTATCCTGTCCTTTGGGTTTAGGGACCTTCTCTTCTTTGTCTACAGGGTTCATCTTTTTACAAGGAATAGACTGAAAGATGGACCCATCGTGGTCCCCATCCTCCTCATCGTCTGACTGACTATCCTCTGGTTGAACGGGAGATGGAGGCTGGATACGAATTATGGGCTCGGTCAAAGTGCGCTTCCCCTGTTCTTCCTGCAGGTTCACCTCCATCATTTCAATTTCAGCCTCGGAGGATGCGCAGGAACCTTTCCTTTCCATGTCTGAATGTTCTGACGCGGAGTCAAGAGGCGGTGGCGGCGGAAACTCTATGTAAGCAACACCTTTATCTTTTGAGGCATCGGGCTCTGACCCCTGCTTACCAGTGTCTGGGGTTTTCTGTTGGTTTAAATAATTTGTAATTTCCTTGCAATTATCAATTATATGCGTTTCCTCTTTATTAGCATTAGCCAGGTCCGCTTGATCGGTTGGACCTGGTTGGACCTCTTTATAGGAGAAGACTACCTTTCCCTGCTCGTCTGTTTCGGAATCCTCGGATACTTCCATGATCGGGCTCGGATGGCCAAGCATGAACCCCGTGAAGCCGTCAGGAGTCCTGGCCATGAGGTCGTAGCTGACCTCCTCAGAGCTGGGTGTCTCTGGGGTGAGGGGGCTTTTCCCTGAGCTATCGATGAAAGAGATCTGTTCTAGCGTGTCGTCGTCCGGGCTGAGAAGGGAAGAGCTCTGTTTGACAACGGACAGCGCTCCCTTAACCTCCCTCTCGGCCTGCCGGCCTATCTGAACGCCAACATACACGGGTAATGTTTTCACGCCCTTAAAACTCTCTTTAGTGGTTGCCGACACTGGAGGAGTGAGTACTTTCTCTAAGGTGTCCCTCGGGCTGGGAAGATTATTAGAGTTGGAGTCTTTGGGTGTGTTATCTAGGATTTCAAATGTGAGATCTGTTTTTGTTGGAGTTGTCACAGGGCTCTTTGTTTTGCCTTTGGCTAGTGTCGGAATCTGCGAGGGCTTAATTATTGCTGGCTTTTTTGGAGAGTCATCTAAAAAGGAGGGGGGTGTTCTGACAGGAATTTGTGATTCTGGCTTTTTTCTGAGGTTTTTATTTAACAACTCTTCATCTGTTTTGAACGTGTCTGACTTTTTTACAAGCTTTGAGGCTTGGCTTTTAGTTGTGTCCCTATCTTTTTGTTCTACTTTATTATTGTCATCGATGGCCTGGCCTCTGGGGATGTCTTTACCTACCTGAGGTACACACCTAACGCTCTCGTTCGACGATGCTTCTGAAAGGCATTTGTTTGGCTGCTTCTCTAAATCTAAAGCTATGGATGGTAACGCAGGTTTATGCATAGCTGTCTGCATTCCTTCCGATATCTCAGGGGCTTTTGCAACTTTTCCTCCTGTACTGAATTGATAAACTGGGAGTTTGCTTTCCTGTAGCTTTTTAACGGAGGGTTTGGGATGCACCGGAGGAGGGATTTTAGTCGGGCTTGATTGACTTTGAGTGACTTTAGATACTGGTTTGCTGTGAGCAGGTGAAGACGGTTCAGATTGAAATGTTTTAGTTTTATCCTCAGCAGCAGGAAGAAAAACAGTTTTCTGCGGGCTGCTGGGTAAACTGAAGCTTTTCTTTGCTGCTGTAATTGTTCTACCGGCTGATGGTTCCCGGAGTTTACTTTTGAATGGCTCCTGAGCAGCTTTAGGCTTGGGTTGTGTCTTTTCTGGGCTGCTGGGCCAGGACCTCGGTTCCTGTGGATCGCGTCTCATTGGCTTCCTCTCCGGGGATTGGAGCTCATCATTAAGCTTTTCTGTTCTGTCCCTGAAAAACTGTGATACCTCACAGAGCTTCTCCTCAGCTTCTTTGACACTCTGATCGACCCTGTCCTCGTACAACAGCTTATCCCTGCTCCTGTCCTGCTTATCCTCTGTGAACCTCATCCACACTGCGTGTTTGGGGCTGCCTGGCTCTGTGGAGTAATGGAGCACTGTCACCTTATCGAACTGAGACGGCTCCTCCCTGCGGACGAATTTAGCAGATTTATGAGGAGAGCCATCATTAAACTCTCTTTTCGGGCTGTCCCGTCTCCCGCCCTCCTCTGACCCTGGCTGCCGGCTCGTATCGTCTACCGTTTCCTCGGTATCAGCCTGAGATATAGCTGACCCCTCAAGCTTCTCGGAGAGGAGCATTTTCTCAGCAAACCTGTACGACTCGCCCCGAATCTCTGACTGTTCGTCGTCACAGTACTCTACAGAGTGCTGACTCAGTAGTTTTAGGGCTTTATATGAATCGTCGGCTATAAGCTGGGCTGAGCTCGGGCGACTCTCCTCCTCCTGCGGCACTGGGGTGTTAACGCGGGAAGTTTCAAAGAAAGACGGCAGAGACTCTTCAGCGGTGAGCAACTCCTCGTCATCAGTGAGTTCCTTTAAGCCACTCTTATAAACGTATAGCTCAGGGTGCTTCTTCGCTTCCCTGAAAAGAACCTCTGTGGGATCGGCCGTGCCGTGGCCCTTTTCAATGTGGACCTCAATTATTCTCTCTACTTTGGGTTTAGACTTGACATCTCTGTCGAGGAATCGAGGTGTCAGCTCATCGCCTTTGACTGCGTCTTGGCTGGCTTTGTGCTCAAAAAGACCAGCCAGTTCTTTAGACGGATCTCTGCCTGATTGGAAGGCTTTCATGATGTCTCTAACAGACATAGCTTCCTCCACCAGCTGTGGTTTATGGTAGACCATTCTGGTGGTGGTGATTTGAGTTTCCTCTTTAAGAGACATGCTTTTGTTCATCACCGCCTCGTCCTCTAACATGCTAATCTGCAAAGCTTGGCTGGAGCTTGAAGGCGCTGCTGACTCACTAACATGCAGTGCAGAGGCAGCGTCCTCCAGGAGTTCAGGCCCACAAAGCTCATGAGTTTGTTCTAGGCTGTTGGGGACCTCTTGGATCCTAGATTCAGATACACTGGGAGGGATGGGAGAGTCTGTGAATAAAGGTTTGGGACCTGTGCTCTCTGCGCTCTGGGGCGCAGATGGAGTCTTTTCACTCCTGGTCTCAAATCCACTGTCTGATAGTGGACTCTTGTCTTGCTCGTGGGAAAGCTCTTCGGGCGACTCTAAAATAGTGTCTGAGCCCTGATATGACTCGGCTAGTTTGCTGAGGTCCTTCTCTGAAGGAGACCTGAGCATTCCTGACACTGGCGGCATTTTCAGTTTGTGCTCTTGTATAGACATGGAGGGCTTTAGAACGCGTTTCTGTTTCTCCTCGCTGTCACTCTCTCTCCTTGCCTCCTCTTCATACCTACACTTAAGCTCTGCCATTTTTGAGAGCGAACTTGCACCGATGTCGCTTGTTAAAAGTTCTACGACTTTAGCCAACTCTAGATCTTTGCCTGGCATAGCCTGGTGCTTTAAACGGAGAGAATATTCATCAAAATAGTTGGACAGGACACTTCTTTGTGCCTCTCTGATTTCATCTTTGGAAAATTCCTCCCACTCCTCCTCTGGGGATGTAACTTTCCCTACCTTACCTCTACTTTCAGTCAGGAGGTCTTTCTGTAAGATCTCGCTCACTTTGACCAGATCTTCCTTGACTTTCTCCACTAGACTGAACGGCTCATCCTCCTCTAATTTGGTCTGTTTGGGTGTCCCAGTGAGGGATGTTTGAACAGTTTTAGCTGCAGTTTGTGGGTCTGTCTGGAGGATCGCTGACATTCTAATCAGATCTTCCCTCATATCTGCTACATCTCTGAGTATTTCCTGATTGGAAGTGGAGGTTGGGTGGATGATAGGCGGAGTGATAAAGGGTGGAGATTTTAACTGGGACTTTAGCTTTGTGGCGGTAACACAGGAAGAAATAGAGGAAGAAGAAAGCATATGAGCTGAGGTGGGAAGTGACATTTTGAGGGAACCGGGCCCTGGTTTGGTAGGCGTCGCCGGGATGACGTTAATCAGCGAGTAAACCGGTACCGTTACCGTGTTGGATGAGAGTGCTGTGCCTGGGGTGGAAGTGACTGTTCTGAGAGAACCATAAGCAGAGCTCACAGCTTCAGATCTACGGGAGGAAGACAGCGATTTCAGCGTGCCGTAACCGGAGACAGAGTAAGAATCTATGGCTTCGTTAATGGCGGCGCTGACGCCCGAAGTCACTGCTTGGGTGGTGGCCTGGATCCTCTCCTGAAGACTGCTGCCCCTCTCTGAGACGAGCCGCGACGAAGGAGAGGACGGTGTGGAGGACGAGGACGGGTATTTTACGGGCGAGACTGAACCGTTCATCAACGACAGCTCAGAGGACGCAGCTGTTGTCTGTGCAGCCGTGGATAGCGATGAGAGGGGAGATCGGGCTTTCTGCGGTGACGCTGTTGAAGACAGGCTGGAGATGCTTTTGACGGGGGGAGGGGATAGTACTACGGCGTCTGTCATGAGGCTTGAATAGTTTTTGTTGTATGACGTTTTTGGAGATCCTATAACAGGTAGTGTGGACTTCTCAGATCCACTGGAAGCTGAGTGGAGTGGAGAAGTCCTCGATGTGTATGCTGAGGCCAGGCTTTTGATAGATGCTGGATCTGTGGCTACTTTACAAGGACTCCCAGAAGAACCCTGAAATGGGAACTGACCCTGTTGGACGACAGTTTTGATGGGTGAAGGCACCGTCCGGTAAGTCCTAATCGGGGATGAAGATGTGATTTCACTAACTGATTTAACAGGGGACGACAGGGAAGGTCTGAGTGTGGAGGCAACCAGGGGGACTTTGGTGGTGCATGCAGGTAGCGGGGCTGATGGGAGCCAAGAAGACTTTAATGGAGAAGCATCTGCTGGGGGATCGGGAGAGGAGGAGATAACCCCCACTCCGACGGGCCTTGTTTGGCCAGGGACGGTAATAGGAGCAGCCGACCATGGGGGGAGAGTTCTGGTTGGAAAGACAGGTTTGTGAGGGTAACCAGCAGGCAGTGCTCTTGCTGATGAACTTCGCTCGACTGCAGCTTCTTCAGGTTTGCACAAATGATGATAAAAAATGAAAAAGGAACGGTGGAAAGAACCAAAAAAGAAGGCAGGACAATAACAGAAACCAAAAACCATGTTAGGGGGATGAAAAGAAGGGGGAAAAACATGGAGGAAGTGGAGATCAGAAGGGGAAAAGTTGGTCAGTGGTGCAGTCCTAAGAACAAAGACTATAAAACAGCAGTTTGTGCAATGATGTTAGACACCTGAGTGAGGATGACGAGTGTATGTGTGGGAATCAGGGACAACAGAAGAAAACTGAAGAAAGCACAAACAGCAGGAAATAAAGTGTGTAAAAGACAATGGCAGCAGTGAACTGAAGGATGGCGAGACGAACGCACAAAATAACACAAACACAGCTTCTGTCTTTGGACTGCAGAGGGGCTAATGTCCACCTACCATCTGGATCTAATGGTACGTTTCTACATGAAGTGCCTTTTATCTGTTCTCTCCAGAATAAAAAATGTTACAAATCTACAAAGACAAAGGAGCTGGAGGCTGCAGAAGATTCCAATTTGTTTTTGTTGGATATCAAAGCAAAAATAACAACAAAATGTGCCTCCATATGCGATTGTCGTTAGCATTTGGTCATGCAGTGAAGACAAGCAAATGCCCAAAGGATAAAAAAAAATACCCAAACAAAGCCAAAACCAAAACCTCACTGCATGCACACAAAGCCAAACAGTCAAAAAACATAAAATTCCACTCAAAAAATAAAAGGTTCAGAGGAAAACCACAATGTCGCAGAAATCAACGGCGCACTGGTTGATCCATGCAAACACAACAGATGTACCGTGTGGTCAACAAGCACGTAAGGAGTGCACGTCATGTGGGATGAGAGAGTTCAAACATTGGGTGGAGTTAACAGGTTGATTTAACTAGACGGGATTAGACATGTTGTTGAAACTCACTCAGTGCAGGCTCGGCCAGATAGCTGTAGCGCTTACGTAAGGCTAGAGATGCAAAGGTATGACGTCGATCTGGCTTTTCAGTCTGCAAACAAGACAAAAACCCATCAGTTCTGGGTCCTTCTCTGTGCACAGTGCAACATTTTAACTCCACATCCTCTATGAAAGTCTTACTTTCTCAACTACACGATGGTCACAATCAGGGTAAACGACTCATACCTGAGTCTGTTTTAAGGTCATATTAGTGAATAGTAATCAATTGAAGGCAGTTTTAGCACAAACTGTAGAGATAAAGATTGGACAATAACAGGTAACCTTTCATATCTACCATTTGTCATTTCATGCAACTCCTAGCAGCTAATGGTAGCAATGGCTGTGTAGGAGGCTGGATTGGTAGATACAGCTATGGGAAGCAGAGCGCAGCGGCTACAGAACTAGCTAGCGCAGTGCAAGCACGCGATGGGAAGTGAAAGGTGTGGCTTTACCTCGTCCTCGTCAGATTCCACCTCCTGGTCCCACAGATGCATGGCAGAAACAGGGGGAGTAAAATGATGGAGAGCAGGAGGGGGAAAGGAAACAGGTGAAAAAGGAGTGATCGAAACCAGCAAAAAACCCAAAACCAAAACATTCAGGAGCTGAAAGAGCACGAGCAGAATCTGAGCAGCAGCCAATCACAGAGCAGGCAGCAAACAGCCAAACCAAGCTCTAAACAGATAAAAGACACAACGTCTGTCTCTGTCCTTTATCTATGGGGAGGTTACCTGCTAGAAGAGGGTGGGGCTAGCCTTGCCATGAAGGTGTGGTTATGGATGTGACGACACAGAACACAGTGAGTCCACTCACACTTACCTTCCTCACCGCGGGGAGCGTGAAGTTCAGGTTGCACACAGCCGTCTGAGGAACACCCTTCAAACTTTTGCTCTCCTTCAGGAAGGTGAGACGGCCGCACGGCTCCTGGCTCGGGTCCCGGACCTGCGGACACACAGTAACTGTCCTCTTTAGCTTAGTGGTTGAGATGTCTGTATAAAGATCAAGTGACTTCGACTACCTTAACGCAGAAGGGCAGTCGGTTCTCCTTGAAGGCGTAGAAGTTCAGCAGTAACTGCTGACCGGCTTTGGTCAGAGGTGTCAGGTTTCCATAACAGTCCACGTAGATGGGTCTCCCCTCCAGGACCTGAACCCCAACACACACCAGTGTAAAACAGGCTAACACACCGCTAAAGAAGTCCTTTACGCCAGTGGTTCTGAACCTTTTCAGCCCGTGATGCACAAAATAAAGGTTCCAGAGACAAAATCCTTGAAAGAAGGATCAAAATCCTAAAAAGTCATCAGAAACATCTTAAAAACCCTCTTTGAAATATGAAAAAACATAAATACCTAAAAAAGCCATTTGAATTTTTTCAATAACATTGACAACATTCTGTTAACAATTAAAAAAAAAGTTTTCAGTTAACAATTCAAACAAAAAATACAAAGATAGTTAGACCGAGCTCAGAAAACATCTTCAAAACCATTAAAAGACAAAAAACTTTATATAATGGCTTAAAAAGTCTTCAGGAAGATCCTAAAAACCATCTTTGAAATAAAAAAAAAACCCATAAATAATCCATTAAACATCAACGGCACCCCCGTACCTCGATGTCCTTGCTGCGGGCCACCTCCTGGAAGTTCTCCTGCTGCTCCAGAGTCTTGTCCACCTTGTCGTCGGTCATGCAGAAGCAGCGCAGCCGTGACTCCAGTGGCTCGTGCATCTTGGCGAACACCACAAACTTGGCCATGTAGGGAACGCAGATGAGCTCTCTGTAGAGCTGGGACGCCAGCACTACCGTCTCCGCCGTCTGATGGCAGTCGGCCAACCAGAACCTATACGCAGGATGCACGGTTGCACACGCTCAATTAATGCTGTGCGATATATATTGTAGTGTGATGTAAAAACATCTTGCATAAGATATAACCCTATGTCTAATTTAATGTGCGTGGTCTTGGTCCCACTCTGTCGCTAAAATATCATGAAGCAGATTTTTTCACCCAGGTTGGGTCCCCCGGAGCAACGGGATGATCAATTAGTCTGGTTACAAACTGTGTCACTACAGTCAATATGACCCTTCCAAGCAAAATAGCTGCAAACGTGTCTCACAAATGGAAGTGTTAATTTATCTCCTGCTGCACTAGAAGGGTTTTTAAAAAAATATAACCTAACCAAACATCTACTATCATATATGATCTTTGATGGAGTAAAATTTACTACAGGTACGGTTTAAAACCATAGCAGTGGCCATTATTGTTGGTTTTTGCGTCCCCTGGTGGCATTTTCACATACAAATTTACAAATAAGAACAGTATATGTAGCAAATATTTCATCATTGAGAAGATTTTTAAAGGACAAGTACGATTTATTTTGGGATATATATTTTATAAAAACTTGTGCGTTAAAAATGTATTACTCTGTGTAATATTCTCTGCACTAGACCTTTACTCTTTTCTGTATTGATATGAAAGAATTTAAAAGCAATCAGTTTTTTTTTTTTAACTGACCAGTCTATGCAGTTATAGAAAAAAATAAAGCCTTATTATAAAAAATAAGTAGCCTTACTCATAACTTTTGAAACAATATTTGGAAAAAGCTGCTGTGAAATCAGGCATATTAGGCCGTAACAATCACAGAAATTGGTGGCGAAAATCCTAAAGGTTCTGAGAAATAGGATAATTTATTTAGAAAAACCATTTTCATATGTAATAAAATATATTAGAAATTTTCCATTCATTTTATGTAATTTTAAGGAAGAAATACTATATTGGGATATATATTGTTATCTAGATATAAATCTAGCCATATCGTGATATACAATATCGCACAGCACTCTGGGTCCCCTCACAAGACCATCAGAGACGTTTTCGTCACCTGGCAGAAACGTTGGTGGTGAAGGAGACGCAGTCATTGACGAAGGTGAGGGGTGTGGTTCCCGTGATGTCTTCCCACTGCGCTGGAGATGTTCCTCCTGACAGAAAACACAGGGTCAGTAAACCATGCCTCCAGGAAATAAGATGCAACAACAACAATAACAACAACATGTGACACAGTGGGAGAACCTGTGATGCTGCACAGGAGACGGAGGCAGGGGGTGGAGTCTCCCTTGTATCCATTGCTAAGTCCCTCCCCCGACAGCGGAGGCACCGGGATGGTCATGGTGATCGGTTTGTGGAACTTCCTCCTCCGCGGCTCCACAGTCACGATCGGGCTGAATGTCGCTCGGTTTCCCACAATTTTCTTCACGGTGTTGTCAAGCACCGGCTGAGCCTGAGGAAAGGGGAGGAGTCAGGGCGGCTGAATCTAATTGGTCCTTATTTCATTAATACTTTTCATGTATTTAAAGACAACATTTTTTGCTACACGTTTACACGGAAACTTGAAGATTAATCTCCTTTTTGTGTCTTTTTGGGGGTCATTTTGTGTGTTTTTCTTGTAATTTTGGGACATTTTGGTGTTTTTTTAGTTGTTTTTGTATTTGTATGGTCATTTAGTCTTTTTGGAGTTGTTTTTATTTTTTACTTGGTTTTGTATGTCCTTTTGTATTCATTAGATGTTTTTTGTGTGTGTTTGATGTGTTTTAGCAGTTGTTTTATGTCATTTTAATAGATTTTTTGTGTAATTTGGATGTTGTTTAGTGCGTTAATGTTCTGATTTTGTGTCTTTTTGAAGGCACTTTTGTATTATAACTCTTGTTTTGTGTGTTATTGTCGTTTTGTGTACTCACAGTGTTTTCTTAAGGGCTTTAGCAGTTGGTTTTGATTAGCTTAGCATGTAGCGACGCTGGCTAAGCAGGGTCAAAGGGCAAAATGTCGCGCTGTGTGTATTTTACCTGTAATCCCACTTTGATCTTCTTGGTTAACGCCCCCTCAGGGAAGGACGCCTGTACCAATGGCACGCTGCGGCTGCGCAGAGTCCCACCCTCCGGTCCCATCTGATTGGTCTCCTGTCTGACGCGAGACACCACCGCAAAGTATTGTGGGAAGTCCTTGGTGACGATGCGACAGATTCGCTTTCTCTGCAGCTCCTGTGGACTGTCCAGCTCTGCAGAGACGAGTGAGCGTTTATTCATCATAAGACCATCTACTATTGCTGTAGTTTATTTATTTAGAAAATAATTAGAAACCTCTTATAAAATGTGCAACAGCTTTGAATCATAGGTTAAGGTTTAATTTATTCAGAAAATGTTCCTCAGGGAATCCACTTTGATCTCCTGACATGTTTCGACTGTCAATTGCCAGTCTTCATCAGAGGTGTCTGCTGATCGCTTTGATGTTTCCTTGACTTCCGCCTAGTAATTCCAGCAAGTTTGTTTCAGAACTAAACTCACCCTCGTCCATGCCGTTCAGCAGCTGTTTGAGGTCTTCGGTCTTGCAGTCGTACAGATGCTCCTTCCACGACTCTCCATTCTCGCTGCGCAGCAGGATCAGCTCTCTCTCGTCACCTCTCATGGAGCCAAAGTGAGGGATCTCCACGATCACCGGCCTGTGGAGGGGGCGCAGGGGGAGATTGTTATCATCATGATATGGTTTGATTTTCCCACGTGTGATGGAAGCACAAGCAGAAAGTCCGACGTGAACAATGAAGGAGCAGCTTAAGGCAGGGTTGGGGTCAATGACATTTTCAATTACAATTACATCTCCAATTATCCATGTTCAATTACAACTCCATTACGAGGCTTTTTTTCTGTCAGTATATCTCTAGATTTATTTTTTTATTTATCTTTCAAATGATAAACTGATCGCCAAGAGTACTCAACTTTTGGGTCGCCAGACACTGGGAGGGTCAGATGTCTTCAAGAAACTAAGAATATTTGAGATTTTAACAACTTCAGCCTATTTTGCTTATTTTTAGCCTTTTTCTGCAACTACTCCAAACTATTTTAGCTCCTTTTAATGCATTTATGCTACATTACTCCTATTTCTGCCTTTTCTGAAAATTTTTTCAACTTTAAGACATTTTCAGCTCTTATAAACCCTTTCTACCACTTTTTCCACCTAGTGTCACATATGTCGATCCATTTAACATATTTTCATGCTTATTTTTGCATAAATAACCACATTCATGTTTGCCATTTTGAAACTGAACATCGTGTTAGTTCAGGCAGGCACGGAAATCCATCCCCTGATCAGTTACTCATCCAGCTGATCATGTTCTAGGCTTCCCATTGGTTAGAGCTGGTCTCAGCGCTGCATTTAAACCACGGCAACAGGCCTACTTCCGCACACTTCGTCTGCAAACGCTTGCAATCCACCCCCACCCCAGCTCCTCCTCTTCAGTCGAATTAAACTCTGTCTTTTGTTGCCATCTAAACATCTGTGTTTCTGTTCCTGCTGACCGTTCTCTCTGCTTATGCCTCTCCATGCAGCTCATGGAAAAGCGAATGAGAGCTCCCTTCGCTTTGGGCTTTCCACGCAACTGCTGGAAAGGGCAAAGAGGTCCCCCCCTCATTTCCAGCACTTTCAAGCCAATATTGACACTTTGAACCTTTTTTACCACTAATTACGTCATAATTGTAATTAATTATTAATCAATTATGTGATTATAATTATAATTGACCCCAACTCCTGGCTGAAGGTGAGTGATCTGTGAGGAGCGAGATTTCAAAGTTTCCCATTTCAGAAAAGGCAACAGTAAAGTTATTGTCAGCTTTGATACAACCGCAAACGTGTAACGTCAAATCAAAGAGAATAAAAGTGGCTGTTACTAGGGCAACAGAATCCCCATGAATGGAAGACAATAACAGCGAATTACCGGTAGAAACAGATCGCCCCCCAAAAAAAAGGGTAGAGAGGGAGTTACCATGGCAACAGAAAGTTAGATCGAGTAGCTATGGTAACCAAGTCAATCTTTACACAAACAAAGAGAGTCTCCGTATTGTCGCAGCTGTGATGACTTCCTCGGTTTCTGAAATGGAAAAACTCCAGAGTTTTTTTTGGGGATGTTGAAGACGTTCATTGTACAGAGGCAGTGATGAACGAGTGAATTCACGATGCAAACATGCTGCTGAGTGAACGCAACGTGACACGACGGGATGAGCTGAGAGGAGAAAGCTGTACAGCCACCATGAAGATGTGACAGAAACACAATAAATGAACAAACTGAAACTTCTAATAGTTGTGATTTCACTAAAGCTCCAGCAAGTCAACTTTTCAATTTATTTTGGTAAAGTTTTCCTGCTGTAAACATTGATTCTAATTAATGTAATTGGTTGTTCAGTCTTTTAGGAGTAAAAATCTGATTCTATCATATGTAGACATTCTACTGCTTTATTTTGAAAGTCTGAAACTATGCTCTCTTCCTGCATGTTTTACCGCCTTGGATTAATGAAGTTAAACCCTGTAAATAACATGTTTTTCAAGGCATCAAAAGTCAACACATTCCACTCAAACCTCAAGAGATTTTGTGTGTTTTTGTAGTCATTTTTGTGTATTCATTTTTTTGGTTGTTTTTGTTGTTGTTTTGAGCATTTTTCTGACATTCTGTGCACATTTTGTTGTTTTGTTTGATACGAGTCATTTAGTGTGTTTTCGGAGTCATTTTGTGAGTTTACTTTCGGGGGCCAAACAAAATTAGCCCAAGGGCCGTATGTCTGATTTAAGGGTTTAAATGTGGGATTAAAGGTTTCAGATTTCTCCTCTTTTTTGAAGTCGTGTTCCACTATGAGGTTTAAACCTAAACAACAAAGCTTGGAAACTTGTTCTGCTCAGAGCTCCGTCCATAAACCAAACCAATGTGTGGGAACATAACAGTGACCGTAAAGATGGGAGATGGGGAAGGCTCATGAAATCAGGCTTGGATTTAAATCTAAATAAAGAATGTGCAGTAAAGGAAGGTGTAGTTTTAGGAAGAAGTGTGACTCTTAAACAGATAAACATCCAAGTTTTCCATCCACTTATTTCTTCCTAAAACTTCACAAAAACCAAGGAAAGCAGTGATGGATAAGGCCGTGGGTTCTGAGCTACGATTGGTTCCTACCCAACAAATTTAGTTCCTCTGGGTCCGAGCTGTAGCACGGCACTAACCAGGCTCTCGCCTTCATTAAGGGACGGAAGCGTAGAGGGAAAGTGCAGCTTACTGCCTCACACACACACACACAAACACACACACACACACACACACACACGAGCTGTAAGGCAGTGGTTCTCAACCTTGGCGTCGCGAGACACTGGGAGGGGGTTGCCAGATTCTTTCAAGAAACTAATAATATTTTTTGAGCCCAGTTTTGTTCATTTTTACACTTTTTCTGTAACAGTTCAACCTATTTTCATCACCTTTTCTTGCCATATTTTTGCTCTTTTTAATGCATTTTTCTACATTAATCCCATTTCTGCCACTTCTCCATCAACTTCCAATGCCTTTTCTGCACATTTTTTCCACTTTCAAAACATTTCCAGCACGTAAAAACTCTTTCCACCACGTTTCCACCCAATCACCTAATGTCACATATGTTGACCCATTATTGTCTCTTTTCACCATATTTAATGCTTATTTTTTGCCAACTTAACCACATTCACGATTTGTCATGCCCATCATTTGCCAGTTTAAACCAATTGTTCCCATTAATTGTTTCAATATTGACACTTTGAACCCTTATTACCACCTTTTCTGTCTGTTTTTGGGCACTATAATTTGCAACTTTTAACAAATACCTGTGGTTTTTAAAATCTAATTTCCACAATTCTTGTCACTTTTAACCCATTTTTTTTATTTTTGTTAATTCTACTCTAATTTGTTCGATTCAATTTTGTTGTATAATATTATGTTTAATCTTATTTGATTTCATTTAATTTTGTTGAATTTTCATCCAATACAATATTTCATTTCAAAATGCTGCAAATCGTTTGACGTCACGTATCCTTAAATTTTCTCTGCAAATAGTTTGTTTAGTTACCTTTTTCATTTTAGGGTTTTAGTTTATTTTTCTCTTTAGATAGTCACTGTCACACTTTACAGACAGGAAGTGACCAGAGGTGAGATGATGAGGTGACGATGGAGCCAACCGCAGCTTTATATTCAGAGAGTTTCTCACCCAAGGAAGTGGGCCCCGGCCGGGCCGACCTCCACCAGCCGACTGGCCAGACCCTCCCCCTCCACCATGGGGGGGGGCGACGCCAGCTTCAGCCTCTTCACCAGCCGACACGTGATCCTGGTGGGTGCCGTGCACTTCCTGGGAGGGATGATGATGCGCATGCCGTTGTGTCGACTTCCTCTCATGGAGCCACCCCGGGCGTCCACCATGAAGCTGACCAGGAACCTGAGAGAGACAAAACCAGGAACCTGAGCGTCACAAACCAGGAACAGGAGACGGTGGGAGTTTAACCAAGTGGAGGTCGTCTTCAAAACGGTGAAGAGAAAGAATTGAATTTGACCCACAATTTGTTTTTAGTGAAATACACAAAAACACACACACACACGTGACACAGCAGTGGTTTGAAAATGTTCAGCAAATAAAAAAATGATTAGAGATACAAACAAACAAACAAAGCACTCCATGTAAGGTCTGAAACAAACAGGGATGTTGTGTTGTGTTGTGTTGTTATCTTATATGTTGTTCAATTATATTATGTTTGTTAAATCATGTTACATTTCATAATGTTATGTCATGTTATGTTAATTATGTTATGTTTTGTAATGTAATGTAATGTAATGTAATGTAATGCAATGTTATGTAATGTTAGCTCATATTAAATCCAGTTATGTTACATAATAAATTACATCATGTTATATCATGTCATGTTGTCACAACATTTTATTATGTTGCATCATGTATTTTTTGCCCCATGTTATGTCATGCCATGTCATGTTATGTTATGTCAGGTGATGTTGTGTCATGTTATATCATGTCATGTCATGTCATGTTATGTTGTATTATATCATGTCATCTTGTGTTGTGTCATGTTGTTGTGTCATGTTATGTTACATCAGGGTATTTTGCATCATGTTATGTTACACCATGTTTTGACGTGTCATGTTATGTTTTGTCATGCCATGTTCAGCTATCGTGTTATGTTATGCTAAGTTATGTGCTGTCATCCTATTATGTCATGACATGTCATTTTATGTCATGTTATGCTACACTAACTTGTATTACCTTATGTGTTATGCTAAGTCATGCTATGTTATGTGTTGTTATGTCATGGTGTTATGTTATGTTCTGTGATGCTGTTATGTGATGGAGATCACAGTCAATCACCTGCTGTCGTACTGCGGCAGTGGAGTGGAAAAGCTGCAGAGGAAGGATTGAAAACAGCTTTTAAACATTGAGCAAAACACAAGCAGAGAGAACACAGAGAGCGGTTTAGCTGTTGGTGTGTCACTTCAACTGGTCCTCATTACAAGTGGTGATGCCTTCAAGCTGTCACACAGTGTTAAAAATATTCTGAACCACTTGTTTATCACTAAACAATATAAACTCACTGCAGGTGACAGACACACATTCATTCTCTTTTCTACAACTTTACTTGTGATAATCAGGAAATAGTCACAAGATAACATGATCATTAGTTGATCTGTAACACCGACTGGTGCAAAGTTCAGCATCCTTCCTCTTTAAAGTTCCAGAAGAGGGATGAGGGGACACATTTGAATGGTTTCAGGATGTTTCAGTGGTTTAGGTGACTGTGTGTCAGATCACACCGTTCATTCAGTGCGCGCACACACAGCAAGCTGAATGTGACTGATGTAAAACATTTTAAGTGTTTATGATGCAAACATAGGAAAAAAAAACAGGATTTTCGTCCCCACACATGATCCAAACTCAGCCTCAGTCTTACCCCGAGTGTATGGGCGACGACACCAGATTAGCGTTATCCACGTTAGCGTCTGCAGTCCAGCTGTATCTCCTCAGAGAGTCACCATCACCGTCCTTTACTGCCGACAGGTGCTGTGGAGTAAACATCTGTTAAACATCTGCAATCATGAGTCTCTGCAGATAATCCGACATCTCACATGTTAATGCCAATATAACAAAACTCTGTAATATTTATTATATATTTAATATTTGACTTCAGAGCTACAACAGTGTCATTTCACTGCTTGTGATTTGTGTGAAACACAGAGAAAAGAAATTAAACTGAAAATAATGGAAGGATGTGACCGACAGCCACATCTGTGTGTGGGTTTGTGCACATTTCCCCAATGATATTCCACTACGTGTGTATATGCACATGGTCTCACACAAAAACAACCATGTGACACGTTGTGAGTCAGTGAACGTCTACCTTGTTGTGTTGCTCTAAAATGAAAGAGCTTTCCTTGCAGAGCTTCTGCAGCAGCATGGGAGGAAACACACTTTATTACTTAAGTTATTACACTTCAACATTAAACTGTTGTTAATTTTTATTATTAAACTGTTACTAGAATTCGTTATTACACTGTTATTACACTTTGTTATCAAATTATTATTACAATTTATTACAGTTATTACACTTCAATAACAAAGTGTTATTACATTTTATTTTATTACACTGCTTTTACACTTTATTATTACACTTAATTTTCAAAGTGCTATTGCATTTATTATTAAATGCTTATTACACTATTATTTCACTGTTATTACACTTTATTATTACACTGTTTTTAAGCTTCATTATTACACTATAATATTCCACTGTTATTAATACACTTTATATTTACACTGCTATTTAATGTTATTATTACTTTACTATCATATATCATTAAACTCTTTATTCCACTGTTTTTACACTTAAATGTTAAATTCATTACACTTTATTATTACACTTTAAAATGTTATTGTTATTAAACTTTAAGATTACACATTATACTTTTTATAACTACACTGTTATTACAAACTGCTATTACACTTTAATTTACACTATTACTTTTATGACATCTAAAAATTACATGTTTTGACGGTTATTACTGTAATTGTTACATCTGTTTACATCTGTAAGGCTATCATTATAGTGTAATAACAGTTTATTTCCACACTTAAACTGATATTGTCTGTGACGTGACTGTTATTCCACTTTATTGATGAACCGTTATTATCTGTGGTGTGGTTGTTATAATCTGTTTTTAATGAACGTACCGTCTCCTTGGCCGTCAGCATCTCTTCGATCATCAAACTGTCTCTAGTGAACGAGCTGCGGTTCAACGTGTTGGATCTGTCAGAACTGAAGGAGCGCAGGCTTGGAGTGAAGGATGAAGGTTTGACAATGATCACAGGCACAGAGAGGAGGAGGAGGAGGAGGAGGAGGAGGAGGAGGAGGAGGAGGAGGAGGAGGAGGAGGAGGAGGAGGAAGAGGAGGAGGAGGAGGAGGAGGATGAAGGTGAACAGAAAATAAAAACACATTAAAAACATGCAGCTTCCAGGAACCTCAGTGTGTGACATCAACTCTACCGCCTGCAGGAGACTGAAGAATCAAACACCCTACACACAAACAGGAAGTACACAACCTGCACAGGAAGTACACACACTAAACAGGAAGTACACACCCTGAACAGGAAGTACACACACTAAACAGGAACTACACAACCTGCACAGGAAGGACACAACCTGAACAGGAAGGACACAACCTGAACAGGAAGTACAGAGAGTGTACAGGAACTACACACAGCCTGATACAGAGTGTATTTGTATAAATATGGAGCAGGTTATAAATCATTTTTTATCTGTTTTGTTTGTGTGATTAAATGAACATGAAACAAAGCTGGGATGAATAAAAATGAAAACTTTCAGTATAATCAGGAATAACACTTGTTTTTTTCTCATAATAATATTATTATTGTTGTAGTTCTGTGTTGTATATCATTTTTATATACAATATACATACTGTTCTTACTTTGTCATGTGTCGATAATTTGCTGGTTTAGATTTTTTAACAAAAAGTTCAGATAAGTAAGATGATATAACGTAAGTTAGGATAACAAAGTTAAGAAATTGTAAGTTAAGTTAAGTTAGATAACATGATAAGGATATGTTAAGATCACATAAATTAAGTTAGGATGAGATAAATTAGATTATATAACACAAGTTAAAATAACAAAAGTTATTATAAAACAGTTAATATTATCTAAGTTAACAAGTTAAAACAAATGAAGGGCAGAGATAAAATAATTTTAGTCTACGTGGTGTAAAATAATGAAAGAAGAGCAGATTCTGTTGTAAAAACACTGTTTATAAATGTGATTTATTCATTTAACGCAGGATTAAATAATCCTAACACAGAATGAGTTCAGAGATTTATGTTGTGTTTGTGACTCAAACTCAGAAAGTCTTCTTCAAGGATCCTGGAAGCTTTATGGACACGCACATACGCACGCACTGAGAGACACAAACTGAAGCAAAGCCAACAAAAGTCGGTGATGAACTGAAACATGTGGATCATTCAGATGAGTGTGCAGTGACTATGGAGGAGGAAGAGGAAGAGGAGGAGGAAGAGGAGGAGAAGAGGAGGAAGAGGAGGAGAAGAGGAGGGTGTGCGTGCAGCGATGCTTACCTGACTTTAGGACTAAACACACAAACAAAACAGCAGAAGAAAACAACACAAGAGGAACACAAAGAGCCGCTCAGAAAACACACAACGGAAACTGGTCTGTATTTGGCCCCTGAACTAAAATAAGTTTGACACCCCTGCTCTAAACCATGCAAAAGAACAAACAACCTTCTGTTTACTTCATTACTGTAAAAAAGAAAAATAACCCCTGCTCCTTCAGAAAATCAAAAGAAGTAAAGAAAAAACTCATCAAATTTGCAAAATGTGTAGTGTTGTTAATTGTGTTTCTTTAGGAAAATAAATCTGGAATGACTATTTTAATAGTTGGGATGAAAAACTTAAAAATGTGCAGGAAATGCAGCAAAATATTTGAATATACAAATTTTTTGGGGGGAAGATTTCACTGAGAGAAAATTAAAAATGTATTATAAATAAATATCAATAAGAGAAAAGCAAATGTTTAAACTTCTGACCTTCACACAGTTTGTTCTGCTCTTTAAAGCCACTGAACTCGATATGATGGGTTCCACCCAGTGTGTGTGTGCATGTGTATGTGTATGTGTGTGTGTGTGTGTGTGTGTGTGTCAATGATGAAGTCACAGTATTGACTCACTGAATATCTGCACAGTGACACACATTCACAGGAAATTAGAAACATGTTCGATTATCCAGCCTCGAGGGCACACACGTACACACCCCTGTATTGTCACCTAATGTACAGTTGCACATGGTGACCGTGTTAACTGGTGACAGATTTCTGCTAGCGGAGCACAAACGCTCAAACCAACATCGTAGGAACACAGAGCAGCAGACAGACAGCCCGGTGTAATAACTTAAGTGGCGACCATATGAAGTGGTGATCAAAGTTTGCTCGCGTTGCAGGTTCCTGCAGCTGATGTTGTAAAATGAGGAGCAGGCTAAATTAGTGCAAGTCGGTCACCAGTTAGCATGGTTGCCAAATTAATCACGACTCCCAGCTGTGCACCTCCTGCTGAGAGCGTGAGTTTGTTTATTGTTTTTACGACTTCACAGTGTGATTTACTATCTTATAATTAACCCTAATATCATAGATTTGTATAAACGATAGGGACCGATAAGGACGCTTCTGTCCTACCTCTGGGACCGTGCCCCCACGCTGAAGCCCACGTATCCTTCCTGAGGCAGAGAATCGTCCCCGAGCTCCCGCAGGTCCTGAGGAGCCAGAAACTTGTCTGAGTCGCCTGTCATCGCATCCTCGCCTGCAGGAAACCACAGATTGAGAAACAGATTGAGAAAAGGATCAAACATCAACGCAGCGAGCCACGCCCACATTTCAGCTCACGCGAACGGATCGATGTGACCTTCGACCCCACACTGTTTGCTGACCAAAGTTTGTCAGTCCCTGACAGAGTTTATACACCATCACTGATCACATGATGAGTCACCAGTTAGTCTTGCAGCACTATTTACCAGTGAACTATTGTCACAACAATCAGAAAATTAGTAAGTTTCATCAATGACCAACTTATTTTTAATTTAACCTAACTTAACTTAGTTAGTGAAATACTAACAAACCTTATTGGTTACATATTTACCAGGTTACTTACTAAGTTAGTTTCTTATTTAACTACTCTCTAAGTTACTTAATTACTTACGTACTTACTATCTACTAACGTACATGGGGTAGGAGTATTAAAAGGCGTGCAAATGTCACTCCACGTGCTAATAAGAGGTACAAACCCCAGGGAATCAGGACTGCGCATGTTCAGCGTGACAGAGAAGTCCACCAGCCTCCAATTGAACTTCTTCAAATGTCAATTTGTGTTTCTGTGCACTCACCTCTCCACGTTAGACAAGTAAAATGTTAATCTAAATAGAGCAGTCTCAACCACGTCTCTACGTGCTCTTATAAGTTCCGCAATCTTAGTGAATTCCCCACAGCAGGTGAAGAAACAGCGCCAGCAAAGGATTTAGGGAAGCACCTGGTTTACCACCCTTTATTTCAGATCTTAGTGAATCCGTCCCTAAGTTACTTGATTACGTCCGTGCTTACTTAGTTACCTATTTACAAGATTACTTACAAGCCGAGATACTTAAATTACAACTCACTTACTGATTTAATTAGTTACTTAATTACTTACAAACGTTGTTACTTATTTACTGATTTCAGTCCATGTTTACTGTTACTTATTTAGCTCGTCACTAAGTGAATTAATTACTTACATACTGACTCGTACATGGTTATCTACTTACTTTTTACCTACGCTCTTACTTAGTTACTTCATAATTACATGTTTACTTATTTATCTACTAACTAGATTACTTACTGATCTAGTCACCTAAATTACTTTTCACCTACTGAATTAGTTACTTACCTGATTACTTATGAGCTTTAGCTAGTTAAATATCTATTTACTCTTACTTAATTACTTTGGTTCCTGTTTACTGTTACTAAGTACTTAGTAAAGCTACTCTGATCAGGGTTTTTTAGGGCAGATCACATGAGAGGTTACAAATCCTACTTTGGAGCAGAAGAATTGTAACTCATAACAGAAAAAGTGACTTTAGAGCATCAAAATATTACTTTTGAGCCTGAAAATCCTACTTTAGTGCAGAAGAATTGTATTTTATAGCGTAAATAGTGACTTTAGAGCATTGAAATTCTACTTTAGAGAAAAATAATCATATTTTCTAGGATAAAAAAGGACATTAGAGCAGTAAAAACCATACTTTAGAGCAGCAGCATGTTGTTTTCCTCAGCAGATTTCAGCCTGTGATGAAGCTCTGAGTTAAATCACAGACATGAAGAAGAAGCAAGTGCACGAAGTGTAGCGAGAAAAGTGAGAACAGGGAGGAATCCACCGGCACAAAGCAAAGGAGACACTCCTCCTCCCCTTTATGTTCCCTCCCCCGACTCCTTCTACACACTCACACATTCCCAAACATTCCTGCACATTTACCGGGACCATCAGAATACTCCAGGACCAACATCCAACCAACATCCAACCCTGAAACTCACCTCAGCAGCTCTGAAGCTCTGAAACCTCAGGAACACTCACTAACACACACACACACACACACACACACACACACACACACACACACACACACACACTGTGTGTCTGAACCCCACACTCACACGCTCAGATCAGCTTTCTCCCGCCTACCCAGCTTGGATTATCCATGGTGTGTGTGTGTGTGTGTGTGTGTGTGTGTGGAACAGCAGGACAGAAATAGTTAGGGTGCTTCGGCGGCACATTTTCCCTCCACTGACTCCAAAGCTTTGGTTGATGAATTCATTTATGGAATTTATTTTTTGTAAAAATTATTTATTTATATATTTATTCATCTAAATTGTATAAATTGATTAACATTTTTTTAAAAATACAGTTAAAGTGATCTTGTAATGAAATAGTTTATTCTTAATTTATTTATATTTAATTTGTTTATTTTTCAAAATAATGATTCAAAATTATGTGTCCAAGGGATTGATTTTAACACAAAATGTAATTTTGGACATTTTTTTATGTATTAATTTACTTAATTGGAAATAATGTCACTAGATAAGAACGAAAACATAAGAAACTATATTAATTGAAGATTAATAACAGATACGGTGAAAAATAACCACGAAATAGATTTAAATTGATTAATACATAATACTAACAAATATCTAATAGATCTACCTATAATAATAATAATAATTCAATTATTTATATTATTGGTATATTTTCAAAACTCTTTTTGTTTATAATTTTTTGGCACTCAACTAACAAAGTTTTCCACATTTAGTACAGTAATTACATGGATTTAAAAAAAAAACTAAATTAAACTGCCAATAATAAGAGTAGCAATGATAATAATATTAGGAATAATAGCAACAATACAGTTAAACAAACAGTCAAGCAAAGCAAAACAAATAATTTAATTATATTAAATTAAATTCCCAGCTTTGGAGTTTGTGGGTCACTTTGATTTAGGTCAGTGTGTGCATGTGTGTGTGTGTGTGTGTGTGTGTGTTATTGGAGACTGGTGCGGTTGGTATGCACCATGAGGTCCTGTGTGTGTGTGTGTGTTTGTGTGTATTTTTAGACCAACATTTAGCTGTTGCACAAACACCAAGCTACTGCCGAGCAACAAAAACAAGTCCAGTTCAGTGATATGTTATAGGTTGTTTGAAGTCAGTCAGCCTTTACAAACACACACACACACACACACACACACCCTTTGTCCCTGACTTTGTGCGCAGAACGACCTCCGCCCCACAGAGGGGCGCTGTTTCTCTGTTTCCTGTCATGTGCGGGAGGAAGTCGTGCGATAACAAGCAGCTCATCAACACGTCAGATTTCACACACACACTTGCGTTAGCTTAGCATCAATTAGCTCCTTTCTGTACAGTAAACGTGAGCATTGACACAGTGAGAAACACTGCAGATGTTATGGACACAAACAAACACACAGAGAGAGGAAAATAAGCAGAAAATAAATATGAAATGATGAAATACCTTCTTCCACATCAGAGAAATACTCCTCTGTGAGTATTTCAGGGATACTGGCTTTACGGACTGTGTGTGAAACAAAGACAAATAACAACAACAATGGACGCAAATGAAAAGCAGGGAAACTCAACTGAGGAACGACAGGATGAGCAAACGATGGAAGATGAAGTGATGAGCGTTAATGAGTGAATGAGTGAGTCGTACCTTCGTCATCGGACATGTCCAGCACTTCGTTCATGGTCTCTGGGACGTTCATGCGGTGCTTCTCTACTACGTTCTGTCACACAGAGAGAAAGTTAACGTCTTTTCGCTGTGACTCGCAAACATAATGAGAAGGAATATGAAATGAATGCGAGACAGAATGTCAGAAAAAACAACCCCAGACATAGAAATAAATAACAAAAAGAAACACAAAATATCAAAACTAATGTGACACAAACAACAATAGAAACTCACAAAATAACTCCATGAAGACACAACAGTCAAATTACAAACAAAACAAATGCACATATGACACAAAAATAACAACAAAACAAAGAGGCTACAAAATACACAATATGACAACAGAAGTAGACAAAATAACAAAAAAATAACAGCAAAAACACATAAAATGATGACAAAGCTACACAAAGCACAACAAAAAGCCCAGTGTTTAGACTGACACACACAGTAATACACAATAACACACACGCACATACACAGCAAGGTATGTGTGTGTGGGTGTGTGTGTGTGTGTGTGTGTGTGTGTGTGCGTTTAATACTGACCTGAGTGAAAGTCGTCTCCTCAGTGACAACCTTCAGCGTGTCCACCACAGAGATGTAACCCAGCCTACGGGCAATGGACAGAGCACTGTTTCCATTCTAAAGACACCAACGAAGAAGAAGTGACTGTTATTATTATCAACCTCAGTGCGATTCATCGAAGAAGAAGAAGAAGAAGAAGAAGAAGAAGAAGAAGAAGAAGAAGAAGAAGAAGAAGAAGAAGAAGAAGAAGAAGAAGAAGAAAACACTGACGGCGGTGAGCTGGTTGGGTGATGCTCCGTGGTGCAGAAGCAGGTTGATGATGTGTGTGTGTCCCTGCTGAGACGCCTGATGGAGCGCTGTGTATCCACTCTACACACACACACACACACACACACAACACAGTTAGACACACACATACACAAACACACCCACACACACACACTAACGGTGACGGTCACCTTGGTCCTAGCGTTGACCTTGGCCTGGTTCTTCAACAGGAAGTTGACCATCTTCACGTTGCCATAGTGACAGGCCACATGGAGCGGAGTGTATCCCAGCTGGTTAGAGAGAGACAATAGTTAATACATTCATCTGTTCATTCATCCATCCACGCATCCATCCATGTATTAATTCATCCATCGGTCGATACAGCCATTCATCCATCACTTCATGCATTCATCCATCCATCGATCGATCCATTCATTCATCCATCTATCCATCCATCGATCAACCGATCCATCCATATATCGATCCATCCAAAACAGGCTAATCACCACCAGGAGGAGCTGCAGCTCTACTCAAAGCTCCTCCACGATCACTAAACTTTCTTTATCTTAAAGTTATTTTATGGGTTTATGGTCTCAGGAGTAGTAAAAGCTTTTTTTCCATTGATTTGATGGTTTGTTTTATAAAGGTAAACATGCATAGAACAAAGCGAGAGCACATAAACATGTTAGCGAGCTAAGCTAGCTCATGCTAACCTTGGTCTCGGGGTCAATGGTGGCCCCCTGGTTCACCAACACCTCGGCCACGTTGACTCTGTCCTCCTGGGCGGCGAGGTGCAGAGGTGTCAGACCGGACTGAAAACAACAACACGAGATTGGTTAGAAGATTTTAAAATTGTCTCTAAGCTCCGCCCCCTCCCACTAGCCCCTCCCACCTTGTTTCCTGCGTTGACGGCGGCATCCCGGGCCAGCAGCAGCGTCACCATGTCCACGTGGCCCTCCTGGGCAGCCAGGTGCAGTGGTGTGATGCCCTGCCTGGTCACAGTGTTGGTGGACGCTCCGTACTCCAGCAGCGTGGTGCTAATCTCCATCTGGTTCTTCTTAGCCGCGATGTGCAGCGGCGTGTAGCCATTCTGGAACAGAGGCGGGGCTTAGCGACCGTCCAATCATAGACACGGCAGAGGTCGTTGTGAGGAGGGTTTGCATGTTCTACAGTCGTGAACTTAGGTGGAACTTCCCCATGCATGGAGTTTGCGGGGGGCAGGGGGAGCATTGCCCCCCCTAGTGGTCAACAGTTTTCACTAATTCATTACAAAAAATACAATTCTTAATATTATGTACATAATATACAAATATTGTAAGTGGCGTAAAACACAGTGACTGTACAAAATATATATTAATTCATTTGTTCTTTTAAAAATACAAGTTTTTGGCGCTCGAGTCATGTGACTTGGTTCTTCTTCTGTTGCACAATTCTTCTTGTTTGACAAAATAATTGAGTGTGTTTGCTGTGATGGTTGTGTCTTAGAATGCACTGTGGGGAGTGGTGGCCTAGTGGTTAAAGACAGTGTCCTTGTAATTGGAGAGTTGCTGGTTTGAGTCTCACCCGAGCCAACACTGTGGAATGTTGAGCAAGTCCCTCAACCTCCAACTGCTCCCACCGCTCCTCGGGGATGGGTTAAATGCAGAGAACACATTTCGTATATGTGTAAAAACACAATAAATAAAGGCTAAAGCTCTGAGTCTTCTTCTGCTGTATTTGAGAAGCGTTTAGTCCCTTAAAAGCCTGAATGAGTAAGAACATGAAATTTGACGACGCGTCGACACAAAGGTTTGTTGTCAACGTTATCAATTACGTTACTAATTTTTTTTACATTATTGTATGTTACACGTTACACACATTGTGGTTGTGGTGAATCTTGAGAAGGTCTATATATTTAATAATATTTTTTTCTTTTCAATTCTACTTTGTTTATATGGTGCTAATTACAACAAAAGTCATCTCAAAGCACCCCACCATGGCAAGAACCTCAAACTCCGCCAATGGTTTTCTCGCTCTTACCTTTGCAGCGGCGAGCGGCGACGCCCCCTGGTTGAGCAGCAGTAGCGCCACCTTCTGGTTATCGTAGTGCGTAGCCACATGCAGTGGAGTTAGTCCGCTCTGAACACACACACACACAACATCAGCAGTGTCACTGTGAGCGTCTGAGGTGCTCAACTCGTGGGGTGGGTCTTAAAAAGTAACAGCCAATCATATTGTGGCTTCAGTTCAACACTAAACTGCTTTGTGGGTGTGTTAATATTCAGATTATTGCTTTAAAAGCAGTTTAAAAACTGTGGGACAGAACCAGGAAGCATCAGGGATTGGAAAACTTCAAAATAAAAGCAAAAAAAATAAATAATAATAATCATTATTAATAAGTTCAGTGTTTTCCCAGTATTTCTAAAGCTTTACCTTGCCAGCAGCGTCGGGCGCGGCGTTCTTCTGCAGCAGCAGGTTTGACACCTCGAGCTTGCCGTATTTTGCTGCTACGTGGAGCGGAGTAAAGCCCTTCTGCAATAAAACACAGGACGACAACATCATCACTGAAAAGAAAAATGTGTGCTTTTATTTTGAAGGGCACTCTTTTCACATTAGAATTTTTTCCAATTTTTTTCCAATAAAATATTTGAAATAACTCAAATTTAACAAATATAATTCGATAAAGAACTTGATGTTGTTTGTTTGGTATGCTGAGTTTAGCAGCACGAAAATCGATTACAAAAAGAACTTGGATGATTGGTATAATCTGGTATATGCAATATTTGTTATGGAACAAATTACATTTCATAAAAAACTTCAACTGGAGAAGTTTGACAAAATGTGGGAGAAATGGAGAACTCATATCTTGCTCAGGTGACCTGAGTATGTATGATTCTCCATTTTAGTTTGAAAAAGGCTTGGTTGCTTCCTTTAACTCAAAGACGAAAGAAGAAGCTACGTTGCCAGGTTGGGTTTAATCCGTTATGTGGGAACCCTCAGCTGTATCTGGCAACGCAGAGAAACAAGGGTAAGAAACCTTGGTGGTGATGCTGAGATCAGCTCCGTGGTCCAACAGAGTGGCGGCGATGTCTCGATGACCTTCTCGTGCCGACAGATGCAGGGGGGTGTAGCCGGAGCTGGTGGTGGCGTCAGGACGGGCGCCGTTTTCCAGCAGCTGCAGCACGATGTTAGCCTTTCCCAGACGGCTAGAGATGTGCAGTGGAGTCTGGTCATCCTGGAGAAGAAAGACACACACACAGTCTGTCACAGACATGGCAACTTTTATCACAATGGCACCACAAAACATGTGATCTTCCAATCAGAGGGCTACAGTCATTTTGTGTATTTTTGTTGTTATTTTATGAATTATTGCTGTATTTTGTATGTTTTTGTTGTCATTTTGTGTGTATTTGCTGTCATTCTGTGCATTTTGTACTTTGGGAGTTATTTGTGTGTTTGTTTTGAAGGACAGCAGTGAAATCTATTGTTGAGTCAATGCCTGTGGGTGGCGCTGCTGTACCTTGGCTCTGGCATCCACCCGCGCTCCGTTCTGCACCAGGTACCGAATCACGTTGGACTGACCGGCGCGGGCGGCCATGTGCAGCGCTGTCTCTCCTCTCTAACACACACACACACACACACACACACACACCACACACACACACACACACACTCACACACATTAAACACAGACCCTTCGTTCTGACAAGTGGACTTCATGAATCCGAGGCCTCACCACGTTGCTGGTGTTGGGCGACGCCCCATGGTTGATCAGCTGATGGACGATGTTTTCATGTCCCATAAAAGCAGCGACGTGGATGGGAGTCAGACCGGACTGAGACACACACAGAGACCTGAGTTACACACTGTTAGCGTAAATCATCTTTATTATGACTATAATCATAACAGCAATAAATCAGCAGAAATGTACCACATAAGACAAACTAGTGCTGTTGAGTAGTGACTAGTTAGCAGTAACTCACTCTGAGACAGACACCATGTGAAGCTGCAGTGGTGTCATAAACCATCTGTTGATCGTGTTAACTGGTGACAAACGTACGACACACTACAAACTCAATGAGTATATACTGTCTATATATACTCAGAGGTGAATGTAATGGATTACAAATACTCATGTTACTGTAAATGATTTGCTTTTATGGCTTGTAATTTTTTGAGTATATTTCTAAATCAGTCATTTTACCTGTACTTAAATACGTTTCAAATTATTTGGGATTTTTTTTGTTTCATGGTTTCACATTGAACATAATCAATTTGTTCTTAGTCGTGCCATTTCTGATCAACAACCAGTCACTTACTATGGTTCAGGTTGTGGTTTCTCCCTATTATGTTGTTACCCACATGGCACTGTTTTAGAGTTCATAATAGCAGCTACACTTTTTTTCATTTGAAATGAATTCATTTCAAAAAAAATATTGACAAACCTTTTGAATCCATGTACCTTTCGTTCTTTGGTTATTTGGTTTCAAAAGCAAATTGAAAAAACGGGTTGTTTTTTTTGGTTTCATTAATCTAAAACCAGAAACAGAAAAACGGAAAAAACAAAAACCAAATTAAAATAAAATCTGGTTCTGTTTGTGTGATATTTGGATATTTACGGGGAAACTAAGACGAGAGCTTCACAGACAGGGACACACAGACGGATTTTTGTTCTCATGCGTTTTATAAAAAATGATCTTGTATCATGTTGTCCACCTCACACCGATGGCAGAGGTGTCATTTCTGTGTCGATGACTTTTCTTTAAAGAGTTATTGATGCTGGAAGTTCGAATCTGTGAATATCTGCCAACTTTACCGAACAGTGTTACGGTCCAAATAGTATCCAGATAAACTGATGACTGCGTGGACTTCTGCTCCCGGTCTGGACATAAAAAGGAGCAACGCATAAGTCACATTACTGTTGAATTGAAACGTTATAATACATAAATAAATCAAAACCAAAAAATGGATGTTACGTAAAACGTACACATAGAACCAGAGGTGGTGTAATGAATCTACTGGTGCTCCTTGTTTCTTATGATCAAATTGCGTGTGTGTTGACGGCTGCTGTTATAGATATTTACAACGTGCAAGAAAAACATTTTACTGCCCTCAAAAAAGCTGTATTCTAACATTTATTGTTCCTCACACCATCCTCACAGTCGATAGTCAGTCACCAGTTTATTTGGATACTCTTTGGATCATAACACCGCAAAACAAAACATAAACTTGAGCAGCTTTTTTATGAGCTAAAACATCCACAGACAGCATGAAAAAAGGAGCAGGACCAAAACAAAGAAACAGAAAAACGCTGCTTATCTGGTTTGTGGTTTTTCTGTATTTCTGTCTTGGTTTTAAATCAGAAAAAACTAAATAACCACACTGTTTGTTTTTTTTTTTACCAATACCCAAAGAATGAAGGGTACACGGATTCTTTTGTTTTAATAGATGCATTTGTGGTAGATTTGTTTTTTCCTTTTTAAGTTTAAACATGAGATGTTTACTGTATGCAAAGGAACCGTAGCAAGATTGATTACCAACAATAAACGTGGGGGGGGTACAATTTCAAATCAAGTAACAGTACTTCTACTTGAGTAGATATATCAGTACTCTTTATACCTCTGGGTAAATGTTGTGTCAGGTTATCTCAGAGTGACACGTTCGTCAAACACACCTCAGTGACAGCCTGAAGTGACGCTCCGTTCTTCAGCAGCAGCTCCATCACCTTCACTCTGTTCTTCTTACAGGCGATGTGTAGAGGAGTGAAACCATTCTGAGGAACAAAGAGCAGCACAATGTGATTACTGTGATTCCCATCTACTCTGAACCCAAAATGGAAACTACAGCACAAAGTTTTTTCCTTCGTCTCTTCCTCCTCCTCCGTGTTCCTGTTCAGCGTATGGAAATAATCCGACTCTTTTCTAACTATAAAACTTTTTAACAGCTTTCCACTGAAGCACGCTCCTCCTCCTCTTCCTCCTCCTCTTTGATGTTTCTGATCCGTGCTATGACTTCATGTCCCTGCCTCCACGTTCTCTCGCTCCGACCACACCCTCACTAACTTCTCCTGTTTCACAGCAGCTGAGCTTTGATTCATCAGCTCTGGAGCAGCAGCCGTCTCTAATCCAGTTTAATCCACTTTCAAACACACAATTTCACTAAGTCACATAATTATCTTTGCGTTTGTCTATTTTTACCTTCACCAATCTACAACACACCAAAATAACGGCCTTTTTACTCCAAATATTCAGATTTAAATCCCAGAGTCATATTATTTTCCTTGAATGATTTTCTCAAAATTTCTGAATTTTGTATTGAATTGAATAATTATCGAAATTCAGATTGCCCTTTTTCCCCCCAAAAAAGAGTTACATCTCATAGTTCTGGGCTTTTTTCAAAGTTTTTTTTTGAAAAATTCTGGCGTTTTCAAAGAAAATAAGAACTTTTTTTAAAAAAAATATGTTTTTTTTAGGATTATGACTTTAATTTTAGAAATCAGATTTTTTTATGATTTTGCTGTTTTTTCCCTGAAATGTATGACTTAAAATCTTAGAATTTAAACATTTTATAATTTATTTTATTTATATTCTACATTTTTCTTTGAGTTTTCTCAACAATCTGACTTTCTTTCTTCTCAAAATCATGACGTAAATCCTCAGATAATTTTAACTTGAAATTCAAACTTTCTTGAAATTCAAACTTTTATCTTGAAATTAAGATTTTTATCCTGAAATTCAAACTTTTATCTTGAAATTCAGACTTTTTATCATTGAACTCATGTCCGTGCCCTCACCAGGGCCTTGGCGTTGGGGTTGGCCTTCTTGTCCACGATGACCTTTGCCACCTTGTAGTGCCCACAGTGAGCGGCCACGTGCAGCGCCGTCAGGTAGTCGTTGGTCACGTCGTCCACTGGAGCCTCGTGATGTAGCAGCAGCTGGACACAGTTCAGGTGGTCACCCTGAGTGGCCATGTGCAGCGGAGACAGCCCGTTCTGAGGAACAAAAAACACACTAAATACTCCTAAAAACACACAAACAACAACCCCTGATGTCTGTCAACTACAGATAACTCACAAATTCATGTATTTTAGTGACATTAAGACTGATTTGGCGATTAATCACTGCCACGCCACGCAGGGTTAATATTAATGAAGCTGTTCAGCTTGTTTTCAAACCTTGGTCTTTGACAAAATAGGAGCTCCTCTGTCCAACAACATCTCCACAACCTGCTCGTGTCCGCTCCGAGCTCCACAGTGAAGAGGAGTCAAGCCATCCTGGAGATACAAGCACAGTGTTAGCTACTTTTGTTAGCTCAGTGATAGCTCACGATACTAGCTCACAAGCAAAAGCACAGTTAAACTAAGCACTGTTAATTCACAGTGTTAGCTAAGTGTGTTAGCTCACAGACACAAGCACCGATAAACTCACCAATGTTAGCTAAGTGTATAAGCTCGCAGTGTTAGCTAACATTATTAGCTCACAGACACAATCACAGTTAAACTCAGCAGTGTTAGCTCACATGGATAGCTCACAGACACAAGCACAGTTAAACTCATCAGTGTTAGCTGAGTGTGTTAGCTCACAATGTTAGCGAACAGTATTAGCTAACGGACACAAGCACAGTTAAACTCAGCAGCGTTAGCCAAGTGTGCCAGCTAACAGACACAAGCGCAGTTAAATTCAGCAGCATTAGCTAAGTGTGTTAGCTCACAGTATTAGCACACAGACACAAGGACAGTTAAACTCAGCAGCATTAGCTAAGTGTGTTAGCTCACAATGTTAGCAAATTGTGTTAGCAAACGGACACAAGCACAGTCAAATTCAGCAGCATTAGCTAAGTGTGTTAGCTCACAGACACAAAAGTGTGTTAGCTTTTCTTTTTCGTTTACTGTTTTTAGATTATTTTATTTAATTCTGTACACGATTTTTCACTGTTTTACTTTGCTACATGTTCCAAATTAAATAAACTAAATTACTAATCTGAACAGGATGAGGTTAGCGACATTAGCTAACAATGCTAACTCACAGAGAAACAACAGTTGCATCACAGCAATGTTAGCTAGCAATGTTTCAAACACTACAATAGATGCCGATTAAGTTAAACAGTGAATACAACCATTTGTTTTCATGTATATGTCATTATAATAAAACTGTGTGCGTACTTTGGTCCGAGCATCGATCTTGGCTCCTCTCTCCAGCAGCAGTCGAACCATGTTGCTGTTTCCTCGTTTGGATGCAACGTGCAGCGGAGTGATATCATTCTGAAACATCACAGACAGCCATAACATAACATAAGGACCACTTTCTGTGTTGTGTTATTATTTCACGTGCTGTCACACCTACCCTGGCCTTAAAGTCCACAGCTGCTCCTCTGTTCAGCAGTAGCGTGGACACGTTGATATTTCCGTAATGTGCTGCGATGTGTAGAGGAGTGAAGCCGCTCTGAGAAAAAGCACAAAAGAAGAAGAAAAAAGTGGTTGAAAACGACAGGCCAACATGCACAGAGCAGCGTGTGCAATGCATTCTGGGACAAACAAAAGCACGCTAACAGCAGAGCTAAACTCTCCAACATGCAGCAAAAAAATAAAGCAGTGCCGAGTCACCTTAACATTATGCCGAGTCACTCAGCTACAGTTTACAGGTCAACCAAATAAAGGGTTAGGGGTAGTGGGAGGGTAAGTGACGTAGTGATGTAGATAGTTAAAGAATAGACCTGTTCCTGTCCTTTCTTACAAAAGTATGAAGAATAAATCTGTTCCTAAATGTACCAAGAGGAACCAAGTGTGTTTTTTTCCAGGTGAGGGAGAAGGAAACTTGAAGATGAATCTTTATGTTCCATGTATTGCAGACGGTAAATGTTCTTCTGCTGAGAATGAGAAGGAACTCCATACAGAGACCAGTCCTACATGTTTGGGTTAGCTTAGCATGTAGTGACGAGTCCCACATGTTTGGGTTAGCTTAGCACATAGCAACTAGTCCCACATGTTTGGGTTAGTTTAGCATGTGGCGACAAGTCACACATGTTTAGATTAGCTTAGCATTTAGTGACCACGCCCACATGTTTGGGTTAGCTTAGCACATAGCGACCACTCCCACATGATTAGGTTAGCGTAGCACATAGCGACCAGTCCCACATGTTTGGATTAGCTTAGCAAGTAGCGACCAGTCTCACATGTTTGGGTAAGCCTAGCATGTAGCGACCAGTCCTACATGTTTGGGTTAGCTTAGCCCGTAGCCACAACTCCCACATGTTTTGGTTAGCTTAGTATGTAGCGACCACACCCACATGTTTGGGGTAGCTTAGCACATAGCAACCACTCCCACATGTTTGTGTTAACTTAGCACACTGTATAGCTACCAGTCCCACATGTTTAGGGTAGCTTTGCACGTAGCAACTAGTCCCACATATTTGGGTTAACTTAGCATATAGCTACCAGTCCCACATGTTTAGGGTAGCTTTGCACATAGCAACTAGTCACACATATTTGGGTTAACTTAGGATATAGGTACCAGTCCCACATGTTTAGGGTAGCTTTGCACGTAGCAACTAGTCACACATATTTGGGTTAACTTAGCATAAAGCTACCAGTCCCACATGTTTAGGGTAGCTTTGCACGTAGCAACTAGTCACACATATTTGGGTTAACTTAGCATATAGCTACCAGTCCCACATGTTTAGGGTAGCTTTGCACGTAGCAACTAGTCCCACATATTTGGGTTAACTTAGCATATAGTTACCAGTCCCACATGTTTGGGTTAACTTAGCATATAGCTACCAGTCCCACATGTTTAGGGTAGCTTTGCACATAGCAACTAGTCACACATATTTGGGTTAACTTAGCATATAGCTACCAGTCCCACATGTTTAGGTTATCTTTGCACGTAGTGACCAGTCCTACATGTTTGGGTTAGCTTAGCACATAGCGACCAGTCCTACATGTTTGGGTTAGCTTAGCACATAGCGACCAGTCCTACATGTTTGGGTTAGCGTAGCACATAGCGACCAGTTCCTGATGTCTGGTTTGCTTGTAAAATGGTCTGATCCTCTACTCTGTGCATTTGTCAGATTTTGACTTTAAAAGAAGGGAAACACTATAAATCTCTATGTATTATATATCTATATCAATCATCTCTGTCCAGTGTTTTAAATGAAAGCAGTGAAAACGCGTGCAGAGGGAGGACAAGCAGAGCATTGCTGGGTGAAGGATGGGAGAGCAGAGAGAGGAGTACCTCTGTGGTTCTGTTCACCATCATCTGGGAAAGACAGCAGGACACAAAGGGCAGAGAGGAAGAGGAGGAAGAAGAGGAAGAAGAAGGAAGAAGAGGATGAGGCGGTTAGTGCAGCCACCACCACAGAATGAAACACAAGAGCAACTGAAACCACAGGATGGAGAGAGACGCTCCTCTTTCCCTTTAAACCCACACAAACAACACAAAAACACATTTATTAATAATTAAGACAACAGAATGCTGACAAAGCTCAAATAAAAACATCTTCAACAGGACAAACTGTGACATCAGAAAAATAATAGTGAGATTAAGAAAATTACAATTTATACCCAAAAATGCTCAAATAATTTATTACATTATATTATATATCAATTATTATTATTATTATTACAGTAATGTAAGGAACACAATTTATTAACATGTATTTTAAACAATTTAAAGAATATAATTAATATTAAAACATATTTGTTTTATAAATTTTACACATTTAGAGACCATTATATATATTTTTTCATATATTTAATTATCTTACTATAATAATAATAAAAAAATAATAATGTTACTCAATATTTTGTCATTATTTGAATATAACTAATAGAAAAAAATACTTACACATACAGTATTTGAAGAGCATCCTTATAGGAACCATGTATGCTTCCTATTATCGTTTTACTTTAAACGCAGTCATATATTTATACATTTTTTATTGGAGGACTTTTTTTGTTTCTGTTGATCTTTTCCAAAATCTTGTTTTTAAAGTATTTGTTTTTTTTAAAAATATAGTTCTATCTTTATTTATTCTTTTTTTTTTTAATCATAACAAAAAAAAACACTTGCATCCAGATAAAGAAATATTTAAGGACTTTTACTTTGAAATGTTTGATTTGATGAAGAAATAAAACCCGTTGGTGGTTTTATTTCCGTGTGAAGTGAGGAAGTCTCTCTGTGACCAACGATGCAGACCATGACAACACAAACACCTCCCACCAATCACAGAGCAGCAAACTCAAACTGGACCAACCCACCTAGCACATTATTTATTTACTCAGTACACATACCTAATTCCCAATCAGTACACTACTAGTTAATTACTTAATTATGACCAAGGACTGATCACATGATTAGTAAAAAATGAGTCACTGATTAGTCATGGAGCATTATTTCTCAGTGAACTATTTTAAGAACATTGTTACCAAACAAACGTTAGAATAAAAGATGATGTCACTGTCAGACAGCCTGTGATTGGTCAGTGCCATCAGCGGTAGCGACATCAATATGTTTGTGAAACTAATGATATTCACCAAAGCAGAAGAAACACGTGATGACGATCGGAGCGTTTCATCATGTGATCAGTGCTCCTGACGGGAGCGTCTGATTGGTTGTGAGGCTGTGAGGATGAGGCGTACCTTGCTCTCCACGTCAGCGTTGTTGGTGCTCTGCAGTAGTAGAGCTGCAGCCTTGGTGTCATCTTTACGAGCAGCGATGTGTAGAGCAGGAAGTCTCACTTTCCCTTTGGTGTCGTTCTCCAGCAGCAGAGACACCACATGGTCGTGACCCTGCTGCAGCGCCACAGCCAGAGGAGTGAAACCATCCTACAGACACAAAACATAGATCATTAGACTATAAACAGACATCATAAAGCCACGGCCAGAGGAGTGAAGCCATCCTACAGACACAAAACATAGATCATTAGACTATAGACAGACATCATAAAGCCACGGCCAGAGGAGTGAAACATCTGACAGACACAAAACATAGATAATTAGACTATAGACAGACATCATAAAGCCACGGCCAGAGGAGTGAAACCATCCTACAGACACAAAACATAGATAATTAGACTATAGACAGACATTATAAAGCTACGGCCAGAGGAGTGAAACCATCCTACAGACACAAAACATAGATCATTAGACTATAAACAGACATCATAAAGCCACGACCAGAGGAGTGAAGCCATCCTATAGACACAAAACATAGATAACTAGACTATAGACAGATATCATAAAGCTACGGCCAGAGGAGTGAAGCCATCCTATAGACACAAAACATAGATAACTAGACTATAGACAGACATTATAAAGCCACGGCCAGAGGAGTGAAGCCATCCTATAGACACAAAACATAGATAACTAGACTATAGACAGATATCATAAAGCTACGGCCAGAGGAGTGAAACATCCTACAGAGACAAAACATAGATAACTAGATTATAAACAGACATCATAAAGCCACGACCAGAGGAGTGAAACCGTCCTACAGACATAAGAACACATTCCACAGACATTAAACTACAGACATGAACCATAGCTGATCAACATCAACGTGCTTTGTCAGCACTACACTGACACGTCACTAACTAGTATATTTGCATTTCCTGAAGAAAATGCAAGTGAGGATGCAGGTGCTGACCCGCGTCGTACTGCATTAGCTTAGCATTAGCATTAACTAGCATTACCATTAATTAGCATTAGCAATTGCTAGAATTAGTGTTAGCTAGCATTAACATCAACTAGCATTAGCATTAACCTAGCAATAACATAACATTAGTAGCATTACCTTAGCATTAACCTAACATTAGCATTAGCCTAACAATAGCATTAACGTAGCATTAGCCTAGACATAGCAATAACCTAGCATTAGCATTATCCTTGCAATAGCATTAACCTAGCATTAGCTTAGTGTGTGTGTGTACCTGTGTGTGTGTGTGTGTGTGTGTGTGTGTGTGTGTGTGTGTGTGTGTGTGTACCTCTGTAGCAATGCTCTGACTACAGTTGTTTTCCAGCAGGTATTGAACCACATCCATGTGATTCTCCTGAGCAGCCATGTAGAGCGGAGTGAAGCCATTCTGCACATAAACACACACACACACACGTTACACACTCAGATACACAAACTGATCTCAGACTAAACACTATGTGTGTGTGTTTACGTCCTCTGCTGACACACATACACAGGTTAGCATTAAAGTGTGTAAACACTCATTACACTCACACTTCACCCACAGCTCAGACTGTAATGCAATAAAACAGTGTTTTTTAATTTTGGGATTCAGACCCATGTGTGGTCACCTGAAGTTTAAATAAGGTCGCCTGAAGTGTCTAGTAATTATCAAAAAAATAATATTCAATATTCTTTTAATTAAAACACAAGATTAAACAACTGTGTTCTATACTTTCACTTTGCCAAATATACATCTAGTAATAAAAAGCAGTAAAAAAAATAAAATATCTGAGCTGGCGCAACTTGTCACTACTCTGTATTTGTAAAACATGATATGGCAAAGATGATCAAAAAACAATTTTAGAAAAAAAATGTCTTTGGGGGTTGCCAGAAATTCTTGATATAAAATTGGGGTCACAATCCACAAAAAGGTTGGGAACTACTGAAATAAAAGCAACATAACTTTAAAAAATGTAACAAACCTCAAGATAAACATACTTAAAGCATGTGTGAATGGATCGTAGATGGTTTGGGGACTGGATTTAACTGGTTTGAACCAGTTTCAGATTGATGTTACACTGTGTCTGCATAGGGCAGTGAAAATAGCTTTTATTTTGAAAGGGGATTGACCAATGTCAACACTTCATTGTAAACCTTAAAGTGAGATTATTTGAAGCAGTAGAAGACCTTCTTTTGATATTTCATTTTTTTCTACTTTAATGTAACTCATGTTTAATTCTAACTCTTCCTGGAGTGTGCTAATGCTAATGCTAACACTGACCTGGGACTGTGCGTTGACATTGGCTCCGTGTGTAACGAGCAGCTTCACCACGTCTGTCTGTCCGGCTAGCGAGGCGATGTGGAGAGCCGTGTTCCCTTTCTGAGGGGGCAGTGTTTGGTTATTTAGCACTGGCATCATTTCTTAAATGTGACTCAGCAGAACATGAGTGTGTGTGTGTGTGTGTGCGTGTGTGTGTGTGTGTGTGTGACCTTGGTGGCTGCGTCCACGTTGGCTCCATGCTTGATGAGTTCAGAAACAACCTCCACGTGTCCTTCCTTAGATGCCAGATGTAGAGCGTTGAGTCCATTCTGAGGATTTTATTTTGAAAGGAAAGTATTTATTCAGCAAACAAAAAACACAACAGATGAATTTTTTCATGGGCTTAAAGGGATCCTCCACTGTTTTTACAAATGTGGCCTAAAACCTTTGAAATGTCCTTATTAGAAGATCTATGCATAATGCACAAACTGAAGGGTGGGAGTCCTTCAACAGTCCATGATTTACTCTCTAACTTCAGCCACCAGAGCATGTCAGCACACTGTTTAAGGGAGAGTAAAGGTCCCTTAGGAGAGCTCTTTTTCTCTGCTTCATTGTCTACTACCAAACCTCAGAGTTGGAACTGTCGCCTCCTGTGGTCATAGATTATTTTTCGGGTTACAACTGTTTTTTTCCTCTTTCTGTAAACAAAAGAGCGTTTACATCGACATCTTAAATAATCCTGTTTTTTTAGAGCAACCAAAAGCAGCAAAAGTTGTTTTTGACCTAAATTATCTAAAAATCTGTTAAATGATCTAAAAAAAAATCAGGCTGAATACTTCACTCCAATAGAAAACAATGGGATGTTTACAGGTAGTGGGGCCGTGTGACATCATTAATCATGTGATTTCAAGATGGAGGAACACAGGCTCTAAAAATGTAAAGTAGTCCCAATTCATAAAACAAATATTGTGCATAATAATGTGTTTTAGTGAGACATACTGGAGATCTACTAATAAGTAGATTAAGGGTTGGACCACCAAACCACTAAAACATCAACCAAATAAACATTTTTCTAATCAATTTGTGCTTTTGTTTTGAAAAGACTTGGCTGAGATCACACCGATTTCCTTGAGCTCAGCTGAAGACAAACATGTGGAAGATGGTTTACAGCATGTGTGAGTATGAAATACTCTTAACTCTCTTTGTGTGTGCTCGTGTGTGTGTGTGTGCGCGCGTGTGTGTGTGTCTAACCTGGTTACAGATGTTGATGTCCACTCCATTCTTCAGGTAATCCAAAGCTTTCTCCAAGTTTCCTGCTCGAGCTGCTCGAAGATAACAAGCGTTCACGTCCGTCTGTGAGAGAGAAATAAGTACATATAATTTATATTACCGTAAATAGTGTATATAGAGGTGAAAGTAATGGATACTCACATTACTGTATAGTACATTTCTAAATCAGTCATTTCATTTGTACTTAAGTAAGTTTTAAAAGAAGTAATTTCTTTACATCTCTACACCCGTTACTGAGTAAATTGTATTTTTTTGTTTTAAAATGATCAACCGACATCGTGAAATTACAAAAAATTAAATGACCAGAAAACAATCAAATTCGTGTGTTTGGGGTTTATCTGGTGATCTGATGGTGGTGTGTTAGCTTTGCTCAACGTTTTAGCTCCTGTTCTGTTTGAGTTGGTCTCATTCAGAGAGGGACGTGAGCTCAGCCGGTCTGAGCCAATAATCTGCTCACAAAGACTCCCGTCGGCCGTGAGCAGAAGCCTCGGCACACAAAACCTGCAACACCACCTCAGACAGTCACCACATGGCTCGGATACAAGCTCACCTCAAACAGCGACGCTGCACAAACTCTGATGGAGCGTTTAGGTTCCTAATTACACATTTTTACTGTTATTCATACGATCAAACAGAACAAAGGCCGGCAAGGTGACTGTGAATGTGATTAAATTGGTAAAAAAAAAAAACATCAAATATAGTGAACAGAGGTTAAAAGTGACAATAATGGGTCAACATATGTGACATTAGGTGGGACAAGTGGTGAAAAGGGTTTATAAGTGCTGAAAATGTCTAGTAAGTGGAGAAAATGTGCAGAAAAGGCATTGAAATTTGATAGAGAAGTGGCAGAATTGGGAATAATGTAGCAAAAATGCATTAAAAGGAGCAAAAATATGGCAAGAAAAAGTGATGAAAATAGGTTAAAATATGTCAAGTTTGTTGTAGTTGCAGAAAAATCGTAAAAACAAGCAAAAAATGGGCTCGAATGGTTAAAAAAACATTCTTAGTTCCTTGAAGGCATCTGGCGACCCCCTCCCAGTGTCTCGTGGCCCCGAATGGGGTCTTGGTCACAAGGTTGAGAACCCCTGACATAAACGAACCCAAGCCAAAACAATAGCATAACATAGCATAAATGAACATAACACAAGTTACACAAAACAATGCAGCAAAACCATAGCATAGCATAGCATAGCATAGCATAGCATAGCATAGCATAGCATAGCATAGCATAGCATAGCATAGCATAGCATTACTGAAACTAGCATTACATAACACAACACAAGAAAGTACAGCATATTACAATATAAATAAACCCAAACCAAAACAATAGCATAGCATAAACTAACTAACCATAATAGCACAATATAACACAACACAATACAGCATAGCATATAGCTAGCGCAGCATCACGTAGCAACAAGTTAACATAAGATAACACGAAACACATTACAATGTTGCATAACATCACAGAACACAATAAATTACAGTGTAGCATAGCATAGCATAGCATAGCATAGCATAGCATAGCATAGCATAGCATAGCATAGCATAGCAAAATACAAGACATAAAGAAAGATTTGTAAAACAGTAACTCATCCAACCCAACACAGCATAACACAACATATTGGAGCTTAACATTAAATAATAAAACAAACCACCACATAACAGAAGATAATAGAAAGTAACACAACGTAAAACAAAACATAACACAACATAAAGCAGCATGACATTAAATTACAAAGTATTTGTTTCTGCGTTGACGTGATAATCTGAACGTAAACATAAACATGGAGCTAAAGTCAGGAAACGACTCGTCTGCAGGGAGCCGTGCACGTGTGTGTGTGTGTGTGTGTGTGTGTGTGTGTGTGTGTGCACGGAGGAATGTCAGCGATAAGAGCTGAAGTTTATCTCTTTCTGTTTTGGATCCACAAACAGGACGAGCACATCCCAGTGTTACAGATGAAGGAGGAGAGAACTGTGAGGAGCAGCAGCTCTACTCTGAGCCTCTCCTCAAAAAAACACAGGAACAATCATCCAGAATAACAAAACAACTCACACACAAAGCGGTCTGCTCTGTGTTACCAGATACTGCTGGAGAACCTGCTGTAAAATGTCCTCAGAAAGTGCCAACCTGGCAACCCAGGTTCTATAGAAACACTGTCAATCTCACGTTACTTTAGGAGTCACCGAGGAAGTATTTGCAAGAAATGTAGAGGTTTTGGAAACAGGATTTATCTGATCGAGTTAAAATTCGAAGGGACTGAAATAACATCAATATTCAGCTTCTCTCTGTGAACTCAATTGTGAGTTTTTCAATGATTCAGCTTTTTTAGTTTCAAGCTGTTAAACATGAATTTAAGCCTTTTTATACAAGATTTAATCTTCTCTTCTGGAAAAAAACACAATTTCACTATTTTATGCAGACACATCCATTCAATATATGTTGTGTGCATATTCACATGAATGTGTGCAATGATAAATGGAATTAAAACTAATTCAAATGTGAATTAGTGATGATTTTGAAGCCTTTTGATCACAGGAAACACACACTGCAATCCAAGGTCAGGTGTCTCCATACACACACCAGCAACACGAAACCAGCTTCAGACTGGGACATCGGTCAGAGTGCACACACACACACACACACACACACACACACACACACACACACACACACACACACACACACACACACACACACACACACACACACACACACACACACACACACAGACACACACAGACACACACTGCAGTAGAGCAGTGCAGCACATTCGTCCCTTTGACCCTCCAATGCTGCATCCATTTAGTCAAACTGTTCCAAACATCTGTGAACACATCCGAGGAGGACACACACACACACACGTGCGCACACACAGGACTTACTTCAGTGTGTAAGTACTCTGCTGCTTCCTCCACTGCCATGTTCTCAGGCTGCTGCAGCTCAAGGTGTGAAACCTGAGCGTTCAATCACTGCTGCAGAGAGGGAGGGCCAGTGTGTGTGTGTGTGTGCGTGTGTGTGTGTGTGTGAGAGTGTGTGTGTGTGTGTGTGTGCATTTGGGGCAGTTTGAGGGAGTGTGTGTGATGTCACGGCTAAAAATACCTGACGTTATGCAGTGAGAAAGTCCAGAACAACGCGTGAAGGGACGAGAGGCGAAAAGTTCAACAATTAATCCTAAACACACACTTATACACACACACACACACAAATACACACGCACATGCATGCTATCTAAAGTTCCTAATGGACCTCGGACACAGACACACACAGAGGGCCCACTTTGTGTGTGTTGGATGCTGAGAAAAGTAAGGACTGGCTTCAAAAGTCCCATTAAATGTGTTTCTTCTTCTTCGTTGGTGGATATAAATAATGTCGTTGTTGTGACACTGATACTAACCACTGATATGTATAAATCAGTGAGTATCTGAGGAAGTAAGTAACTCAGTGGATAACTAGGTAACAAATAACTACCGGTAATTGGCAAGTAAATAGGCAACTGAGTAACCAAGTAAGGAAATAACAAAGTAACTATGTATGTAAGTACTGGTAACTAAGTAATTAACCCAGTGAGTAAATGTGTCATCAGATTAGTAAATAAGTAACAGCGAGTAGTTACATCAGTGAGTAACTAAATCAGTAAGTAACTGAGTAGATAACTAGGTAAGAAAGTAAGGAAATAATAAAGTAACTATGTAAGTAACTTAACTAGTTAAGTATGTATAGAAATATAAACAAGTAGCAATTAGCGAGTTAAAAAAGGTCACTAAATTGAAAGGAAGTAACTGAGTAAATAAGTAACTAGGTAAATAAGTAACTAGGTAAATAAGTAACTAGGTAAATGAGTAACTAGGTAAATAAGTAACTAGGTAAATAAGTAACTAGGTAAATAAGTAACTAGGTAAATAAATAACAAGGTAAATAAGTAACTAGGTAAATAAGTAACTAGGTAAATAAGTAACTAGGTAAATGAGGTACTAGGTAAATAAGTCACTAGGTAAATAAGTAACTAGGTAAATGAGTAACTAGGTAAATAAGTAACTAGGTAAATGAGTAACTAGGTAAATAAGTAACTAGGTAAATGAGTAACTAGGTAAATAAGTAACTAGGTAAATGAGTAACTAGGTAAATAAGTAACTAGGTAAATGAGTAACTAGGTAAATAAGTAACTAGGTAAAGTATGATGGGGTTTTCAGAGAAACTTTCTCATCTTTTCATTTAAACATAATAGTTCAATGACAAATAGTGCTCCCAGACTAATTAATGTCATATTAGTTGATCATGTGATCTGTAAAAGCCCTGACAGAGGCAGACCTTATAAAGCCAAAATAACTTCAACACAGGCCTGCGACCCACATTTGGGTCCCGCCCCACACATTGAGAAGCTGCGACCTTTGTTCTTTCCACAGGAGTCGGTGAAGCAGAGAACCAATCTCTGTTTTTATCTGCTGACAGGAAGTGTCTCTCACTCTTTCACTCAGTTCCCAGTGGTGCAGTAAAGGGACCGGGATGAGGTTACCATGGCAACAACAGGATTAGGATCCTGTCCTGAGTTCACCTTGATGTGTTGGATCAAACAGAAACAAGACTTTAGCTCATCTAAGGATCTAAAGACTCGACTCTCATCCATTACTATAGTGTGGTATGTAACAACCAATCACTGCATCCCTATGACATCATCCAACACAGTGACCAACTTGTGGAGAGCACCCTGAGAGACACACACTTTGTGATGCTGCAGTCAAACTGCTGCTGAGTGGCTCCACTGGTGTTTTAAACCAGCTGGTGACTGTGTTAACTGGTGACTGAGTCTGAGTGTTGGCTGGTTGTGCTCAGAGTCAGTCACCAGTTAACACAAACACCAGTTTGAGCAGAACAGCAGTGAAGCTGGGACCTGCCGATGGTGCTTGACTCTCCCAGTCTGGATACTGGATAAAAACTGGTTTATACTGGTTATACTGCTGGTTTATATTAGATATTACTGTTTAATACTGGTTCATACAGGTTCATACTCATTTATACTGGTTTTCCTTGATAAAAATGACCTTAATATTATAATGATGATATGAATAATGACGTATATATATGTGTTAATAGTGATTGATTTGTGATGATGTTGCAGCTCTGCTCCTGTAAAGATGACGAGTCGTGCCTTCATTGATAAGTGCTTTTCTAACTTCTGCTGCTGGTAAAGGATGATGAATGGTCATGTGACAGCTACACAGCAGCTGATTGGAGGGTTTTTAGGCGATGATCTGCTGTGATGATCGACTGGGAGTTTTGAGACACGGATCTAGTTACATTCATGCCTTTCTGGGAATGCGTGAACATATTTTGCAAACATGTGAATCGACATGATGATATCTGAGCCAATCAAAAGTAATAAATACTAATAGAAGCCACTAAAAGGGAAATAAAACTAAATCAACTGAAAGTGAATTCCATTTAGTCAGAAAACAAACTCTGTTCCCTATTAAAATGTTATTTTGTGTGTAAATTTGACAATTTATTTCAGTTATTTCAAAGACATACATAAATACAAATAAATACATAAATATGACAGGAATAACAAAAAATATAAGAAAAAGATTAAGTGATAAAATAATGTAAAAGCATTTGGTTTTCATTATGTTCCAAAAAATATATTAATGCTTAATTACGATAATTAATGATGTTTTCATTCAAATGTAAAATGAAATTGACTTTTTTATCTTATAAATATTTCTGGGTTTTTTTTACACTTGTTTTTTTTTTTCATTTTCATCCATTTTGAATCATTTGAATATCTAAATAAATAAATAAAATAATTTATTTTTAATACATGTTTTAACAAAATGTCTATATTTTGAAAATACAATCTACAGTTAAATACGTAATTATTTTTTATATATCGTTTAGATTTTCTTTTTATATTTATTTATTTAAGCTTTTAAAGAGACAGTACTGTGTGTATTTCCAGGTCCTTAGTGACCCCTAGCGGTGGCACTGTGTCACTGCAGCAGAGTGAGTCATATGTGTCAAAGCTTCAATGCATCGTCAGCCAAAACATTAGACACACACACACACTACAGTAGTATTATGGTCTGTCCCCAGGATGTACACACACACACACACACACACACACACACACACACACACACACACACACACACACACACACACACAATGATTTAAACTGTGTGTTCATCCTCACACTTTTAAAATAACATTTAAAAAAAACCTCCAGGAGCTCCAAAACACAACAGGAAGAGCGCATAAACACACCCTATGAGAGAGAGAGAGTGTGTGTGTGTGTGTGTGTGTGTGTGTGTGTGTGCCCTGCCTTAAACTGCCTGCTGCAGCCTGATTGGCTGCATGTCCTCTGCAGTCTGTTCTCTCTCTCTCTCTCTCTCTCTCACACACACACACAGTACACACACAGTACACACACAGTACACACACACACACTGGTCATACGTCACACAGCTCAGCCTCACTGCTGATGTCACACTGAGTTGTGCACGTCGACTGACACAGAAACACAATATCTCTCTGTCACGATGCTGCAAACAAACACACACAGGACACACACACGGACACACATGGACACACAGAGTGATGGAAGAACCAAAGGAGGAGCATCTGCTGCTCAGATGCGAGAACGTCATGAATTAATGAACATCAGGATGCAGCAGCAGGAAGTTGTGTGTGTGTGTGTGTGTGTGTGTTTTCATGACACACCTACAAAATGAGGACATTCCTGATGTCCACATCACGGTCCTCATAAGTCACATAAACCCGAATATGTCCTCACAAGTGGCATTAAACTCAGGTTTGTGTGTGTGTGTGTGTGTGTTTTCATGACATTTTTTTCATCTCATCACACACGCACACACACACATATACTTAAAAATGCTCAGTCATCACAAACGCATCACACACACACAGTTACAATCAGTGACCTAACAAAACTCACTCACACGTGCTGTCCCTCAGAGATGCACAAACTCTGCACTGGTGGGAGAGTCAAACACTTTAATTCTGTTCTCATGTTTACAATGAAACACAACACGACATAGAAAATGATCACAATGATACACAAAATGTAAGGAAATTACACATGTTCATATTGAAAACAGACCAAACTGCAATAAAATTACACAAAAATACACAAAGCAACAAGTACAAAAGCAGTAATAATACACAAAGAGGACCACGTAACCAACACAAGTACAATGATTAGACAATACATGCACAAAATACACAAAATGACACTAAATTAAACAAAATAACCATAAAAACACAAAACTTTTTCACAAAAATACACAAAATATAAAACAAGAATAAAGAATACACAAAATGACACCAAAAAACATACAAAAATAGTAATCTGCAAAAAACTGTAACAAAAATACACAAAGTGAGAACAAAAATACACAAAACGACACAAAAATTACAATAACTAAAAAAATACATAACATTACAATGATTTCAACAAAAAAAACACTCAAATTGAGCACAAAAATTAACGTAATCCACAAAAATGATGACAAAAACATACATTAAGCACAAAACACAGAAAACTAACCACAGATATACACAAAATGATCACATATACACAAAACATTAACAGAATCTGAATAAATTACACTAGAAGAACAACACATGCGACACAAAAGATTGTTAGAGGAGGAAAAAACAGTGTTAATCTTCTTCTAATAACCCTGGAAAGATGTTTATTAATAATGTCACGATGAACACAATCTAAGAGTGTGTCTTTTCTCCTGGACATTTAAAAGTGTGAGTGCATGTGTGTGTGTGTGTGTGTGTATCAGAGCTGGATGACAGACTGGGATGTCTGGAGCAGCTGAGGCTGATTAAAGGTGAGAGCGTAGCGCCGTAGACTAGGATCAGTTTCCAGGTTCTCCTCAGGGAACTGAACCAGGTTCACCCAGTGTCTCTGCTCTGACACATGGTCCACGTTATACACATGGTGCACAGACGTGTTAAACCACGTCACCAATATGCTAATGTTAAGATATATAATATATAATTTTATAAATAAATATTAAAAATCAGTTTATAATTTTATATATATTGATTATTTTTATTATTATTTTGTTTAAATGATATATAAATGAAAATGTGACGTGTTTTCTTTTAACAATGTATTTATTATGTTCTTTTCATTGTTTCTAATGAAGCTTTAGGTCTGTGAAAAGTTCCCGCTGTTCTTAATAAACTTCATTCAGAAAAAAAAAAACATCTCCATCAAATACACAAAACAATATTAGGACTAAAAACACATTTAAAGAACCCAAAGAAACAAAACAACAAGAAAAAATGCATGAAATGACAGCACTAAAGCACTAAAAACACACCAGACTAGAGCAAAAACACACAAAAAGACACTAAAAACAGTGTTGTGAAGGAATATGAATTGGCCGCTGTACAGAACGTCAGTAAATGCCCTGAACGATGTGGAGGAGATCAAATACACAAAACAATGTTAGGACTATGTTACACACACACACACACACACACACACACACACACACACACACACACACACACAAAAGAAAGTAATGACACAAAACAACAAGAAAAATATGTGAAATGTCAACAAAAAGAAAAATGACATAAAAATACCAAAAAAGACACACATACAGTACACGTGAACACACAACAGATAACAAAGTGACACTAAAAACACACGAAACAACAAAAATACACAAATTGACACTAAAAACACACAAAAGAACAAAATGACACAAAAATACACAAAACAACAGCAAAAATAGACAAAATTACACAAAAAAAAAACACAAAACAACAGCAACAATACACAAAATGAGACTAAAAACACACGAAATATGTTTAGAAGTAGGTATGGATGTAACTCTCTCCTTTCAAAAGAAAAGCACAAGATGATTCACTTTATTACAGTGCCACACAAATGGACCTGGCCCACTTTAGTGCACAACCTTTCCATTAAAGATTTAAAAGCACACAAACACACACACACGCGTCCCTATAGTTATTCAAACACTGACTCTGAGGTCAATTATTGATCTATTCTCATCGATAAGAAAAGTGTGTTGTCCTTGTGCAATGACACACACACGCACACACACACACACATACACACACACACACACACAGAGTAGGGTGTGACTACTGAGCTTGGCTCCACATTTTTTTACTCACTTTAAATCGAATGTTAAATATATAAACTCAGAGCTCAAAGTAAGGGTTCATATTAATCAATACAAACCAGGATTTTGACTAGTCAATATTAAGGTCAGAAGACTGCAAATATGGACTGAATATTAAAAAGTAAAAACAACAAAAAAAGAAATAGTAGTTGGTTCAATTTCACAAAAAGCTACAGCTGTGCGTTGTTTCCTTATTATTCATGAATTGCTTTTTTTCCATGAAATTCCTTTAAAAACAAATAATCAATATAACATGGAGTAGAATCGTGATTTTAGTTAAAGATAAAGAATAAAGACTTGAGTGTGTTTCACTGACAGGAAACACTGCAGCTCATCCTTAACTCCACCCAGTTCTCATCTGCACTGAGAACTCCACCAAGACCATCATCATCATCGTCATCATCAATATCATCATCATCATCATCGTCTGTGACTGAAGTCCAACACGGGACCTTTCCTCATAAAGGGAAGTAAATAATAAATAAAGGGCATTCGTTATTTCTGATATTTCAACAATTTACTTTGTTCGCCCACGTCGTCATGGCGATGAAAGGATCCCTGATATGATGAGGAACTTATTTTCTGTTTGATTATAACACACACAGTCCCATCTGTCATCGATGCTTTAGGACACTGCACATGCAACACACACACACACACACACACACAACACAGTATTACCTCCTACTGTACGTGTATGTGTGTGTGTGAGTGTGTGTTTGTGTGTATGTATGTGTGAGATGATCACTGAAATTAAACCTCGACCTGTTTTCTGAAATTTACATAATGGGTTGATCCCCCCCCCCCCCACACACACACACACACACACACACACACACACACACCAGTATTCCCACTGGGATTGCCCCTCATCCTGTGTGTGTGTGTGTGTGTGTGTGTGTGTGTGTGTCTGGTCATGATAAGCCCCCCTTCTACCCCCCCCCCTTCGTCTCTACCTTCTTCTTCACTTCTCTTGATCTCCTCCTCGCTGCTTTCTTCTTCTCTTTCTCGTCCTCTGCAGCGTTCAGGTTCTCGTCTGCTCTCTTCTTCAGCTGTGAGGCGGCGTGCGCCATTCTGCTCTGTCCGCTATGCTCCGCTATGAGCTATATGCTCTATCAGAGCTCTCAGGTGGGAACGGAGGGAGGGAGGAGGAGGGAAGAGCCAGAGCTGGAGCTGCTGTTCCTCCTTGGGTCTCTCACACCTCCCTCAGCTCCTCTCCATCCATCCAGAGGTCCGCCTTAAAACATGCCTCACATTCCACCTTAAATCATCCCTTATATTCCACCTTGAACCTCAGAATCCACCTTAAAATCTGCTTCTCAATCTAACTTAAAATCTGCCTCTCAATCTACCTTGAATCCACCTCAAATCATCCCTCAGAATCCACCTCAAAATTTACCTTAATTTCTGCTTTAAATTCCACCTTAAACTAAACCTTAGAATCCATCTCAAATTAAATTAAATAAAACCTCATTTCCATCTCAGAATTCACCCTAAAATCCATCTGTTGCAGGGTCAACCTTAAAAAAATCCACCTTCAAATCTGCCAAAAATCCACCTTAAATAATACATAATATTCCACTGACAATCTACCTTAATCCAACTCAAAATTCCATCTTCAATTAGAATCTACTTTAAAATCTACTTTAAATTTCACCTCAGAATCCACACTAAAATCCAACCTAAAATCTGCCTTAAATTCCACCTTAAATTTAACCTCTGAATCACCTTTTAAAATCTGCCCTGAATTCAAGCTTAAAATTATCCTTAAAACCTACCTTCAGTTCCACCTTATAATACAATTACAACCCTGAAATCTGCCTCAATATACACCTAATAATTTACCCTTGGAGTCCACCCTAAAATTCACCTCAAATTCTACATGTATCTGATGTTCTAACATTAAAATCCAATTTTAAATTCCACCTCACAATATATTGGATTTTATAATCCAAGCCAAATAAATCCACTATAAATGAGTCTGAATCCACTGTAAATACCACTACATAATATATGACAAACATCCACCTTAAAATGTATTTTGTAATCCAACCTGGAAATATCAGCCTATAACCTTAAAATCCACTTTAATAAATCACAACCATAAAGTCCACCTTAAATTAGACTTTATAAACCAACATTATAACCTCTTAAATTTATTTTTACAATCTTCCTTTTATGACTTGCATTAATCCACTTTAAATTACACTTAATGATTCATGCCTATAACTTTAAAATCCATCTTAAATTTAAGCATGATTTTTATGATAAATATCAACCTGGCTTTAAGTGAATCCACTCCATTAAAACTGCTCTTGTGAAGGTTTCAGTGACATGTTGATGGCCTCTGACTCTGGTCGATACACAGTTTTGGTTTTACTTGATTTGACAAAGTTGCTATTATTGCTGTAATGTCCAATGTGTCCGACCTGACATGTGGAGTAGCCCAGGGCTCTGTCCTGGGACCTGTTTTGTTTTTATTGTACCTGATGCCTCTTGGTCGGTTTTGAAAATGTGTCTTATTATTTCTATGCAGATGATATCCAGTTGTATTGCTCCTTCAGTGACTCAGAGTTTCACTTTTTATCTGAGTTCTTGGATTGTGTTTCCTGTATCAGAGACTGTCTGTCATCGAACTACCTTTAGATTCATTCTAACAAAACGGAAACTCTGATCGTCGATAAAAAGATTCCCCTGATTAACAACTCCCTTGGTGCTCTGGGCTCATCGGTGAAAACCAACTTTAGAAACCTTGGGGTTGTGTTTGATCAATCAATGTCTTTGGAGGGACACTGTCGTCAACTGACCAAAAACTGTTTTTATCACCTGAGAAATATCTCTAAAGTGAGGAATCTGATGGCAGAATTGAATCTTGTCCACTCTGAACAGACTTCAAAATGTCCAAAATGCTGCTGCCAGACTTTTGACTGGTGCACCCAGAACAGCCCACATTATTTCATCTTCATTGGCTCCTGGACAAATTTCGTATTGAGTTTAAAATTCTTGCCTTGACTTTCCGTGCGTTGCATGGCCAGGACCCTCAGTATATCACTGACTGACTCACTGTGCCCCTACGCTTCAGGGCGCACCCTTCGGTCCTCAGGCCAGGGTCTCCTAAAGATCCTTAAAAGTCATTTTGAAACCTGGGGAGACCTGGCGTTCCATGCTGTGGCCCCAAGACTCTAGAAAAAGCTGTACCAGTCCCCCCGGGAGCTTGACTGGTTGGGTGGACTGTTTTAGGAATCATTAGAAGACGACACTCTTCAGAAAAGCCGTTGGTTAAATGGATTTTAAACTTTAATTATCCTTTTTATTTGTTTATGATGCCGTTGTTTTTAAATTAACCTTTGTTTTACTTTTTTTATAATGTTGCTGCTGTTGTTTTAATTTCTCCTCTGTTCTGTGCAGCACTTTGTGATTTTTATCTGAGAAAAGCGCTTTCTAAATAAAATCTACTTACTTTAATCACCCTTCAATCCACCTTAAACTCATCTTCTTCTATGTATCCAAAGCTAATATCACAAACTCAATAAACCACCTTAAATGTAACCTTGAAGTCCACCTTAAAGCCCCGCCCAGGTCTAAACGCAGCATGTGTGGAGCATGTGTCCAACGTCCCATCATATGAACACGTGTCGCTGCAGATGAAACTATGTGAACATTTGATCCTGTTACAGTGACTGATGGTGTCACGGTCAAACTGGTCATCGTGTTATGATGTGAGTGACTGTGTTAGCGTGTCGGTGCTACCTAGTGATCATGTCATCTTATAAATGTTCCTCAGATAGTCATGACAGTCGGTCAGTGTTCCAGTTTGACTGGTGATCAGTTTATATTGTGACCTCATGAGTTATTAATTATAGTTGTTTATTTTAAAGGTTTCTCTGAGGTAGAAGATGGAGAATCAGGCTTTGCTGCACGAACAGATCAAATATTAAAGACCTGATGAATGTTTCATGAAGAACGACACACCTCCAGGACCGCTGAGAGGGGGCGGGGCCAACATGCCCTCAACCAATCAGAACTATTAAGCTTTCATTTCTGATTTCATTGTTGAATAATAATAATAATAATAAGTAAACTGTACATGCATGAAAAACATCTTTACATATATGTAATATATAATGTAATGAAATAGAAAAATACATTTGAATTAATTAATAGATTTTTTGTTTAGTTTGTGTGTCTATATCAGATTAATGATTAAATTGGAAATGTCGGGAAAGGGTTTCTATTTTTTAGGTGAAATATTTTAACAATTGCTGCTTTTTAAATAAATAAATAAAATAAATAAATGTTTATCTAAACAACAGTCGCTCGTGTTCTGTGGTGTTTGACGCCATCTAGCGGCCAGATAGCATAGTTTATGCTTTTGCACAATAAATGCAAATAAATTGATATATATATATATATATACAGGCAATAATCAGATGTATAATTAATAGATCTGCTCCTAAATGTACAAACATGAACCAAATTCAACCAAATCTTCCATGAATAACTCCATGTTCTGTATCATTTTCCTTCTAAACGCTCTGTTTTGTTGTCATGTTGTGTTTTTATGGTGTGATCAGGATGACTTTTGTGTAGTTTTGTAATGTTTTGTGTCTATATAGATTTGTTTCTTTAATTACTGTGTACTTACTTTGTGTATTAATCTTTCCTTGTTTTTGTATCCTTGCAGTTATTTTCTGTATTTTTAGTATATTCATCTGTTCCTTTTTATTTAGTTGTTTGTTTATTGTCCGTTTAGAGTTATTTTGTGTGTATTTCTGTTGTCGTTGGGTGTACATTTTAATGGATTACTGTAATACTTTATCGTGTCAGTAGAAGTATATTGCTAATTAAATCTTGTTGTGTTGTCTTATGTGTGTTTGTAGTGACGTCTTAACGAGGAAAAAGATGAGGTTGTGAATTAGATTGAAAGATCTTTGTGAAGATGGTTCTCAGCGCTGCAAACAGGAAGCTGAAGTGTGTGTGTGCGTGTGTGTGTGTGTGTGTGAGAGTGAGAGAGCACATTACACTGAATGCTACTCTCCATCTCAACCATTACATCATCTGCCCACCCACTGTTACCATGACAACAGATCACATTAGCCTCATCAGTTTGTCCCAATAGAACAAATCAGAGAACTCCATAGAGGAACCTCGCCTCAGATCACCTCAATTCATCCTATCTCAACTTATCTTACCCTTAACTTATCTGATTTTGACTTAACTTATCTCAACTTAATTTATGTCAAATTATCCAAATTTATCGTATCTCAACACATCTCATTTCAAAATTCCTCATCTCGATTTATCTAATCTCAATTTACTTTATCTCTAATTATCCTACCTCAACACATCTTATCTCAACTATCCTTATCTCAACTTATCTTACCCTCAACTAAACTCATCTCAATTTGTCTTACCTCAACACATCTTATTCTCAACTTATCTGATCTGGACTTAACAAATCTCAACTTAATTTACGTCAAACTATACAAAATGATCTTATCTCAACTTTCCATATCTCGACTTATATTACCTCAACACATTTTACCCTCAACTAATCTAATCTTGACTTAACTTATCTTATCTCAACTTATCTTATCTCAGTTTAACTTACCTCAACACTACTTACCCTCAACTTATCTGATTTTGACTTAACTTATCTCAACTTAATTTATGTCAAATTATGCAAATTTATCTTATCTCAACATTCCTTATCTCGACTTATCTTATCTCAGTTTACTTTATCTCAAATGATCCTACCTCAACACATCTTACCCTCAACTTATCTTATCTTGATTTAAGTAATCTCAGTTTACCTTATCTCATCACATCTTACCCTCAACTTACATGATCTCAACTAAACTTATCTCAATTTTTTCTTGAGTTAACTTTTCTGATCCCATGTTATGTCTCATCTATCTTATCTCATATTTACTAATCTAACGTTATCTAATCTAATCTCTGTGTGAAGGAGACCCTAATCTGACCAAAAGTGGATTACATTATTCTGAACTTCATTAGTTTTACTTTATCTGTAGAGATTAGATTATTCTGAATAAAGTTTAGCAACAAGACAAGACAAAATATTACAGACTAGAACTTTCTGGGTAAAAGATGAATATTAAAGTGTGAGACCCGTAGAGAAATAATAGAAACACAAATCTGTGCAGCTTCACTGCTGAGTCGCACAAAGTCCAGCCAATTAGTGAGATACACCGCATCCACTCCATCCTCTGTGTGTGTGTGTGTGTGTGTGTGTGTGTGTGTGCCAATGCTGCCTCAGCACAAAAACCACAGAATGTTCAGTCAGCTTCATTTCTCCTACACTAAAAATCGTCGATTAGAGACTGAGATTCCTTTGTTTCTAAATTTCCTCGATTCCATTTCAGTTTTCATTTCAGAATGTTATTTACGCATTTTACAGCTGTTTTCCGTGATCACGGAAAACCACAGTACCACCTAGATCACGTGTCAAACTCAAGGCCCGGGGGCCAAATCTGGCCCTTTAGACCATCCAATTCGGCCCGCAGGAGAAAGTTAAAAAACCCAAATTATTGTCTAAATGACCAAATCTTTCAGTTGTAGATATCGCAGCCTTTCTAAATACACAAATTAAATGAAACACAACAATATTTGGAAGATCGCAATTTTTAAGTGTTTTATCAAACGACTGTAGTCACTTTAAATCTCAAATTGTTCAAAGAATTCAATTTGCCTGAAATTATTTCACATAATTTCACCAAATTAAGTAAAAATTGGTCCTAAAATAAATAACATTTACTGATATCTGTCACTTATTGCCTTACATACTTTATGGATCATTTATACTTCGTGTAAAGTGCAAACTTGGCAAAATTAATGTTGAAAATTGCTCGTTTTCTCACCTAAACTCTGCAGCTCCCTTAAGATCAAATGATTTTGTATTTGGCCCTTGAACTAAAATGACTCTGATACCCCTGATCATTACGTTATTTATCTGCGCGTGTGTGCGCGCGTGACAAACGAGCGGTGTGATCTGACTTTAACGCAGATGCATCACAAAGGCGGAAAAAAAAAATAATCACAGAACTTAAGAAAAGCAAACTTTTTTTACTGGAGTAAACCAACAGGTGAACATCTGCTAATTATTATAAGACACACCATGACAAGTTTCTGACACATCGCGTGCTAAATCCAAGCTAACAACGTTGCCTCGGCCACTTTACTTCCTGTTGTTTTCCCTCTTTCCATCTCTCTCTTCTCTTTCTTTCCTTCGCTGCACATTTGTCTCATTTGTGTTTGTGTCTTTCTGTCTCCTCCGCTCACATCACGTCACTCTCTCTCCTCTCGTTACGCCCTCTCTGTTTGGTCGCTGTCCAGCTCTGGTCGTCTGTTTCTTCCTCTGCATCGGCAGTAAATCAAGGGTTTTTCACCTGCTGATGAAGAGGAAGGACCGCAGAGTAGCAGCAGAAACAGCTGATGGGACGTAAAGCTGAATGTGCTGAGGCAGCAGTTTGTTACTCATCTAGAGTGTTTGTCAACAAGACAGGAAACAAAACAAACAAGACAGGAAACATATGCAAAATACACAGGAAACAGTAAAACAGGTGAACAGTCACAGAGTGCAGTTGTACACCTGTAGGTGGATCACTTCATTTGGTCATCAGATTAACTGGTGACACTTCAATGCTGTCACTCAGTGTTTACATTAATCACAACCAGAGGGGTATTTCATCAAACCCAGCTCAGGGTTTAACCTGAACCTTTAAATCCATACAAATGACGACAGAATCATTGTCTTAATACATGTTTAATGTGTACCGTAGTTTTAATGAGATATGACAGTCTCCATGTGTTCAAACCACCAGTAATAATATACAATATAATATATACGTGCGTATCCATCGCCTCCGTTTAACACACGGTATAAATGTGTCCATTCATTGATCAGAGATTAATAATGAGAAAGCTGTGAATATACAGAGAGGGAGGGGCTTCAGGGCAGAACGCTCCTAATACACTATCGCTTTAAGGGATGTGTGCGCAGTGCACGCACCTCCCGTGCACAGCTCACCTGTACCTGCAGCATGTGATCACATGCTCGAGTTGTTTGTTATGGTAAATTGACTAAATAACACCTTCTTTATTCCTTTACTAGTTTTAAAATGTTCAAACTACAGTCAGTCCTTTTTTTTTTTTTTTTTTTTTGAACGTGTCCGACATTTATTTTCACTGCTCAGTAGCAGATGATGTCACGTCCTGTTGGTCTCAGCATTGGTTTCTATTGGCTTCTCATTCATCGTAAGAGCTGCAGCGCATTCGCCTTCACGTCTCTAATCATTAAATCTGTGATGGATCTCGTGGGTCTTATGAGGACGTGCACTTACGCTAAACACTGTCAGCTGGCTCGGCTCAGAGATTGAAGCTGAGAAGAGTTTGATGAAATGGTAAAAGCCAGCATGGTCACAGACGGCTTAGCTGAACCAGGTTTAAACCATCAGCCTGGTTCTACTGAGGACACTTTGATCAAATACCCCACACGTTTTCTTCACAACACAATAAAAACACACTTCCACCTTAGATGAAGATAGAGTGAGTCACATGATAACATGATCACCAGACAAGCCTGAACACCAACTGACACCGTCACAAAATATCATGATCACGAGGTGAACATTAAAGCTGCTATCCGGAGTTTCTGAGAAACGTCTCGATGTCCCGCCCTCAACAGCTCCACTTCCTCCCACTGCCTCTCCCAATCTAACAGAAGTCTGAGCTTTATTTTGGAGGAATGTGAGTGTTTACTCTAAGCTTTATTTTGGAGGAATGTGAGTGTTTACTCTAAGCTTTATTTTGGAGGAAAGTGAGCTTTATTTTAGACGAATGTGAATGTTTTCGGTGAATTTTATTTTGGAGGAATGCAAGCGTACCTGTGAGTTTTATTTTGAAGGAATGTCAGTTTTCCCTGAGCTTTAATTTTGGAGGAACGTGACTGTTTCTGCTAGCTTTATTTTGGAGGAATGTGAGTGTTTTCTTTATTTTGGAAGAATGTGAGTGTTTTCTGTGAGCTTTATTTTGGAGGAAAGTGAGCTTAATTTTGGATGAAAGTTAATGTTTTCTGTGAGTTTTATTTTGGAAGAATTCAAGTGTTTCTGTGAGCTTTATTTTGTAGGAATGTCAGAGTTTTCCTTGAGCTTTATATTGGAAGAATGTAACCGTTTTCTGTTGGCCTTATTTTGGAGGACTGTGAGTTTTATTTTGGAGGAATGTGAGCTTTATTTTGGAGGATTGCAAGTGTTTTCGCTGAGCTTTATTTTGGAGGAATTAAACTATTTCCCGTGAGCTATATTTTGGAAGAATGTCAGCTTTATTTTGGAGGAATGGAATTATTTTCCCTGAGCTTTATTTTGGAGGAATGAGAGTGTGTTTCTGTGAGTCCAGGCCTCACATCCTGCCCCATAAATCTAAACATCTCTACTAAACTGATTTAATGTGAAAGCGAGGCTTGAGGCAGCGTTTCCTGCTCTCACTGCAGCTCAATGACACAGAACAAACAAACTCTGACATCTGTGGGATTTGATCTTCATACATTCAAACGGAAAAATAGAAACGGCTTCTATTTTTCCTCCAAACTCAGAGACAGGAACCATTTCTAAATAGTTTGGCAATAAAAATGTGAAACCAGTTTCAAAACAATGTAAATCAATGGGAAACCAGAACAAAACCAGTGTGAAACTCCTCAGGATCCAGTCTTAAAACATCAGACTAAAACAGCCTGAAATCAGTTTAAAACCAGTGTGAAACAATTTTAACACATCTGAATAAAACCAGTGTGAAACCAGTTAATAAAACCAGTGTGAAACCAGTTTGAAACAAGTACAGAAATGAGTTTGAAACCAGCAGATAATCAACACAAAAAATACTGTGAAACCAATCTAAATATTGGAGTGAAACCAGTCTTAAACCAATTTGTTCCCAGTCAGTCTAAAATCCAGTCTGAACGCAGAGGAAACCAAGCAGAAGAAAACCACTGAGTAAAACCAGTTAGAATCCAGTTTAAAACCAACGAGAAACCAAAACAAAACCCAGTGTGAAACTGTTTTAAAACCAGTGTGGAACCATTTCAAAATCAGTGTGAAACCAGAAGAAAAAAATTAAAAACCAGTGAGAACCTGGACCAAAAATCAGCGTAGAACTAGTTTAAAACCAGAACCAAACCCAGTGTGAAACCATTGCTGTATATATATATATATATATATATATATATATATAACAGTGTGGAACATAACCAATATGAAACCAGACCAAGAACAAGTGTGAAACCGATTTAAAACCAGTGAGAAACTGGACTAAAAACAGTGTGAAATCAGTTTAGACCACATTAAAAAATGAAGTCATGATTGGTGGAGGAAATGAGTCACGCCTTTCAGGACTTCTGGACATTACGCTGAGTCGTAATGTGATATTGTAGCTAAGCTAAGGTTAGCGTGTACATTAGTGAACACTATGGGTGTGTACATTAGTGAACACTATGGGTGTGTACATTAGTGAACACTATGGGTGTGTACATTAGTGAACACTATGGGCGTGTACATTAGTGAACACTATGGGTGTGTACATTAGTGAACACTATGGGTGTGTACATTAGTGAACACTATGGGTGTGTACATTAGTGAACACTATGGGTGTGTACATTAGTGAACACTATGGGTGTGTACATTAGTGAACACTATGGGTGTGTACATTAGTGAACACTATGGGTGTGTACATTAGTGAACACTATGGGTGTGTACACGTTCGCACTGGTCTGATCCTGATTCAGCATCGCAGAATGAAACATACATGTACACGCTATGACATCATCAACGCGCTGCACACACTTCAGAAAGCAATAAACAGACGATGATGATGATGATGATGATGATGATGATGATGATGACGATTATTACTGACAATTACCGACAATTACTGACAACCCGAGTGTCGACTAGAGCTTTTCTTATTGCGTTGTTCAGATGGTCATAACACCTGACGTTCCAGGGATGTAAATAAACAAGCTGCTTGAATCGATGATGTATGTTTTGGGAGCCGCACAAAATTGGACCAGGAGCCACATGTGGCTCATGAGCCATGTTTTTTTTTTTTTCTTTCTCTTTTTCCCACGTCTGATCGACATTAAAAAAAATCACGCACAAAGAAAACACAGCAGTGATGCTCGAAGCTTCTACCTTCTTTCCTTTCTTCCTGCGAGGAGTCGACTTCCTTTTGTCTTTCCCTTCGTCACTCATCGTCGAGTCCAACACACAAACAAACAAACACAAAAACAAACAAACAAACAAACAAAGGCATCCACAGTCGGTTTTAATCCAACATCGATGAGCAGCGTTTACTTAGAGCAGCTCACTCACACTCACACATCCCAGCCTCTCCCTTACACACGCACACACACACACACACACACCCTCCATCCCAGGCTGCCTCTCTTCCACACACACACACACACACACACACACACACACACACACACACACACATACACACACCTGTTGGCAGCCCTGGTTTCCACCCACACACTCCACAAGTGGGAGCAGAACAAAACGTTGCAGCGCGGAGGCTGGAGTAAAAATAGCAAAGTGTGTGTGTGTGTGTGTGTGTGTGTGTGTGTGTGTCTCACAGGAGGAGCGGCTCTATTGTTTAGATGTCTTTGCTCAGTGACGCACTCATACAGATCATTTCTAAACTTTTGTTTGGTCCAAAATGAAAGAAAAAAAAAAAAAATCTAAAAAAGAAAAACCAAGATTTCTCTCCCAAATTTTGACTTTTAAAACAAAACTAAGACATTTTTATCTGAAAACATCAAATAATATATAATATACTTGTATTTGTTGCTTTTGTGTCAACATTTTTAATTTACTCATCACAAACAGGTCAGTAAAATGTTTATTTGTTTATTAAAAGTATGATTTTATTATTTACTTATTAACATTTTAGTTTAGTTATGTTTTGATTTAATTTAATTGCTCTCATCTATATTATAAATGAACATTACATAATTTATATCGTATTCATTCTTTATTAATGAATAATGATTCTTAGATATTTTATCTTCATATTTAAAAATGGTATACTGCATATAATCATATTTTATTGGCGTATTTTAAAGTACTGTGTATTAAAGTATCATAAAGTAATGAGGTATAAACTGTTCCATTACTTCAGACAAACATGGCAAAGGTTTGGAACACGCATGGGAGCTTGTTTTTATGAATACATAGTTTAAGTGTAAATGTTCAGAATGTGCCGAGAACAAACTGTGCGTGTGTGTGTGTGTGTGTGTGTGTGTGTGTGTGTGTGTGTGTGTGTGTGTGTGTGTGTGTGTGTGTCTCGTCTTATCTGTAGGAACAGGATCAATCATTAAACTGTGCCAACATAAGGTTTAACATTTGTCATTCATTAATCCATTCATTCATTCTTTCATCCACACACTCTACATAGTCTCCATTCATTGATCTCACGTCTGAATAAATCAGAAACAATGAGCGATGCTAAAAAAAAATTAAAAAAAATCAATTTCTTTTGTCCAATTCCTTTTTATTCCGAATCAAATAATAATAATAAATAATTAAAAATGTCGCTAAGCTTCTTGTTTTATTATTTATCAAGCTTTTAAAATGTTGTTTACATTTATCTTATATAGTGATCATTTAATCTTCATGTTTCTTTATTTATCTAAACATAAAGCGAACTGCCACATATGTTTTGTTTCATTTATCTCCATTTTATTATAATTATTTCAAACAGGAAGATAAAAATGCAATATTATAAAAATAAAAGATGATTATCATATAAGACACATATTATAATACTACAATAATATTAATATGGCTTTTCAAGCACAATCATTAACAACACATTTTAATTCTAACAATACCTTATTTTTCAGGGGGTTTTTTTAGCATAAAAGCACCTTTTTTCTTTTTTTAAATAAACAAAAACTGAAAATGTTTATTTGGTTTTTAAAAGAAAAGAGAGGCACTAATGGCTAACAGAAGTCTGACCCCTGGTGGCCACAGATCAACACTACAACAACAAACTGCTGCTCATGATGAACACATCTGAGGGTCACCGAATTATTGTGTTTTTTAAATTTGTGTCGAGTGCAGAACCTCAAGTTTCTTGTAATATATATAATCCATAAGGGTGCATCACTATTAATCATAAAAAAAGTAAATGATTGATGATTACTTTATTCATCTACAAGAGAAATTGACCAAAACTACAAAAAAAAAAAAAAAAAACGGGGGCTTGTCCGGGATTTCTCTCTAAGTCCTAGCTAAACCCATGGTGATTAAAAACTAAACAAAAAACGTTCTATGGTGAAAATCAACCGTAAGTGACCTCTCTCAGCCTGTTCAAGGTCAAATAACATCAGATTTAAATGGACGTTACACAAGAAAAATCAAAGCACCTTTAAACACGTTTAAATCATCTTAAAACTCCTCCAGCCTGAGGCTTGTGTGAACCAATGAACAAACATTTACAGTGTGTGTGCGTGTGTGTGTGTGTGTGTGTGTGTGTGTGTGTGTGTGTGTGTGTGTGTGTGTGTGAGACAGATGATCATGTGCTGTGGGTGGGTGTGTGTGCGTCAGCATGTGTGCGCTTGTCTGAGCATTTTTCTGCATCAGACTCGTTCTAAAGAGAAGCATGATTGATTACTAACAACCAATAACTGATCATTATTATTAACGACTCCTCACAAAAAGCAAACAAACATAAAGTAGTACATACTCCTTTATTTCATGTTTTTGTTCCTTCTGACAATCTGTGCAGCAGCCGTTTCATATTTCTTCCAAACGCTCTAATCTCTACGCCGTCTTTCCAGATGAAGTAAAAGATCATCTGAAGATGTTTCCTTTCATTTGTGCATTTTTGCTTTCATTATGTGCTTTGAAGTTCCTTTTCTTCAACGTGAGAAGTTTTCTCAACTTTTTCTGCATCTCTGTTGCTCTTTTGTGTGTTTTTCTGGTCATTTTATTTATTACTCTCAGTTTGTATCCTTTTACAAATGATTTTTTAGTTTTTTTTGTATTAATTTTGTGTAGTTTAGTGTTTCTTGTGTTATTGTCGTTGTTTTTGGTAGAGTTTGTGTGATTTTTTTGTATTTTGGAAGATAATTTATGTATGTGTGTTGTTGTTTTGCATGTTTTTGTAGTAATCCTGTAAAGTTTTATTTTGTTGTTTTGTGTCTATTTTGAGCATTAAGTGTTGCTTTGTGTTTTTGTCATCATTTTTTGGTAGTTTTGGTGTAATTTTGTCTATTTTTGAAGTGACTGTGTAATTATGTTGTTTTAGTTTTGCGTGATTTTTTAGTGATCCTGAGGTTTATTCTGTTGTTTTGTGTCTATTTTGAGTATTAAGTGTTGTTTTGTGTTTTTGTCGCTGTCTTTGGTAGTTCTTGTGTAACTTTGTATATTTTAAAGTCATTTTCTGTATTTGTGTTGTATAATGTGCTTTTTGTTGTAGTTTTTTGCATCCTACGTCTTGCAAACACCAGCTCAGACTAGTCGGAATTACAGTTTGACTGGTGATCATGTTATCTTGTGACTGATTCTAAGGACAAATGAAGTAAAAACTATAAAACTGAGTGATTGCGTTAAAAAACCACTAATGCAGACACACAATAAACAACATCAAAGCCTCGCTTCTGTCGATTGAGAATAATGTAAACACTGAATGAGAACATTAAAGCCTGGCCTCAAGTTGTAACTACGACCAAATGAAGCGATACACCAGCAGGTACATTCATCTTTAATTCATCTAAACACTGAGTGTAATGTTAATATTTCTGCCATTAAATAGAAAAAAGGTGCAGAAATGCTTGATTAATGGTCTCAGAGCTTTAAATGGTTCCATTGTGTCTCACTGTGGATGGAGAAGTCGTCACGACGACGACGCATTCATGGAAAATAAACACACAAATACAGCCGTAAGTGACTGAAAGACCCTCATTAACCACACACACACACACACACACACACACACACACACACACACACACACACACACACACACACACACACACACACACACACACACACACACACACACACACACACACACACACACACACACAGTCTCTCTTTGTACTGACTACACAATGACAACACAATGCTAATGCTAACACGGGTCGTCTCGAGGCCTCAAATGGTCTCATCGGAGACGAGCGGTGACGGACGTCTTTACGTCACCATGGAAACAAAAAGCACCACACCATTAATGAACGGATTTTAAAGGCTTGTCTGAATGCCATCATTCTTTTTCCATGATGTAACAAAAACATGAAAAACGAAAAAAAAAAAAAACACTCATTATTTGATATTTGTTTCCAAAACCAAAAGGAAAAAACGCCTTGTTTTTCAAATTCAAGCTCTTTGGCCTCTGTACAGAAAATGAAAAACGGAAAACAAACACCTTCATTCGTTTTCTCCATTACCGATTTTCCAAAGTACGTGACCCGGAAGTGTACTCTCATCCGACGCTAACAACTATGCTAACAGAAGTTCGGCATGACAAGATCGCTGCTTCCAACTGTGCATCCAATACGTGTCCTTTTTGCTTTAGCTGGTGTTGGGCACAGAACCTCCTCACGGGCATTTCGGAGGATTTAGCGACTGTTAAGTGTTGCAGAGCTAAAGATATCTCGGAATGTGTAACGCTTCACTTCCTGGTCACGTACTTTGGCAAATCGGTAATGGAGAAAACAAATAAAGGTGTTCCTTTTCCGTTTTTTGTTTTCTGTACAGAAGCAAAAGAGCTTGAATTTGAAAAACAAGGCGTTTTCCGTTTTGTCTTTTTGGTTTTGGAAACAAATATCAAATAATGAGTTTTTTCGTTTTTGTTACATAATGAAAAACGAATGAACGAATGATAAACGGATTTGAAAAGTGTATCATATTATTATTAATAGTTGCATTACTGTCCAATGTACCAGCTTTGTCTGTGATCACATGAAACATCATATAAAAAATATTGCGTTTCACAAGTTGGGACAGATGAATAGTGACATTAGTTTTAGACTAAACATGTATTTACATGTTATCTTTTATCCTTCCATACATAGGCTACATCTGACCATGAGTAAATCAGTGGCTCTTTGTGGTTTGATGACCGTAAACCGTGTACGTTTTAATGGTCTCATCCTTTTATGAAGCGGTTAGCATTAGCACTTAGCACAGTCTTGTATGTCGGTGGGTTAGCTTAGCTTAGCTTAGCTTAGCGTGCTTTAGTGGAGTTTCCAGAGGATCTTGGACTGGTTCACTTTGTCGACTCATCCTTTCAGGTGTTAAAACATGAAAACTACTAATGAACACAGCTACTTTGGAGCGGCTTAAGCGGTTCCTCTGCCTACATCCCCCAGAATGCCTTGCGGTTCTGAGTCAGGGGCAGTTTCCGGGTTATTGGAGTTCAATGAAATTATTGAACGTTCTATCGCACATATTTTCTATTGATATCAATTACTAGGGTGTCCCGATCTGATATCGATATCGGTCCGATATTAGCCTGAAAACAAATATCGGATTCAAATTTCCGGATTTTCCGATTTTTTTTTCCCAATTCATTTTTTATTTATCTTATTCAATTGTAGAATACTGTAGATATTATGTTGAAGGTTAAAATGTACGAAACCAATTGGTTAATAATAAATGGGTCAGTTTTTCTCATCCCTACTGTTGCTGACTATTGTTCTCTGTTTGAGTGACATCACTTGATCAAGCCTTTTCCAACATTCCACACTACAAAATAAGTAATTATTAATTTTTTATTAGAGAAAAGAGAGAGAAAAGAAAAAAAGGGATGTATGAATCATGCTGATATCGGATCAATATCGGCTGATACGCAAGGCTGCAATATCGGTATCATATCGAAAATGAAAAAGCTGTATCGAGACATCCTTATCAATTACACCTCTATCGTGATATATATTGTTGTCCTTTTATCTCCCAGGCCTTGTAGAATCCATTATAAACCACTTTAAACCACTATCAACAAGTAGGACACATTTTTAACAACTATAATCCAGTATGACCCATTATGAACCACTTTAAACCAGTACGACCAATTATAAACATGTATCAGTAGGACTAATTATTATAAAGCATTATACACCAGTTTAAACCAGTTTACAGATTTTTCATTAAAAAGAGGGGACAATCCTTCACTGGTGTTCTGGTCAAACTGGTGTCTGTGTTATCTGATGACTGACTGTGTGTCGTTGGCAGAGAAAAAAAATCACTGTAAACACAATCGTAAACAATCAACAAATGATGTCGTTCAGACGCCACCAAGTACGAGAAAAACACTACACACATGTAGACACACATAAAGCAAGTCTGAGGACAGTGTGTGTGTGTGCGTGTGTGTGTGTGTGTGTGTGTTCGTACTGTTTGCTCAGCCACAATAAAGCTTCAGGCTCTCACCGAATAACCAACCAGGATCCCATTTACACCATTAACATCCCAGCGAGTGGTCAACCATTAATGGACTAACACACACACACACACACACACACACACACACACACACACACACACACACACACACACAGAAAGACAAACAACAGGTTTACGACTCTCAGCAGAGACTTCATAAACGCACAGTCAGCAGTTTTACCAGTAAGTCAGTAACTAGAACCATTTTAAAACCCTTTAAAAACCTTAAAAAGGCTGTGATTGTTTCTCCTCCTGTGCACTAGGTGGCACTAACTCACCTGAACACCAGGTGATACAGGAAGATGATGTGGATGAAAAAAACACCCATTGAGTTACACTTAATTCAATATTTTAGTTACACTTTTGTGTTTCTCTTTCTTTTCATTTTTATTACAAATATTTAGTTCGGCAAAATATATTTGGTTTTATTGGCATCATCTAGCTTCATACATTTTGTATATATTTTTTTCTTATTATTTTTAAGGTAAACTGTAAGGACTGAGTCAGATTGTTTAACTTTTCTTTTTTTCTTTTACAGAAAAAAAAAAAGTCATAAATTATGATTTTTTTTTTTTTTTTTTGCTCCAATAAAAGTAGTAAGTTTGACGTTAACGTGGATAACAGGTCAGTAACGGACCGTCTGTGAGCAGAAATCAGCGCGAGCTCACAGAAAACTGACAAAAACACAAAGTCAAACGCACTCAGGTGTAACTTTTGAAGAAAGTGTCGATTTAAAGTGCAGCGTGCGTGCGTGTGCGCGTGCGCTCGTTTCCTACCTGAGGCTCGTGGTCACCACCTGTGTCCGAGTCGGAAGAAGCCATGTGAAACGGGGGACACGCGCACAGCGGGGTCCTGTTCAGCAGAGGCTGAGGGTTCAATTCCCCGAGTGCAAGAAAACGGAGCGCGTGTGCGCGCGCGCATGTGTGTGTGTGTTTCCCGGAGAGCCTGGGAGCAGAGCCCCGCCCACTGATCAATACACGCTCAGCCTTTACATTATGACCACAAACCCTCACTCATCCATCTACTGCTTTTGATTTTTTATTATTGAATGTTCTGCACAGTATATTCATGCTTCTCAATAACAGTAGAAAAAAAAGCCATAGTTCTAACTTGACGTCATACACAATATATAAATAAAAATAAAGAGGCAATGTATAATAGAGATTAAAAAAGATCGAGATCAAAGAGGTTACAAAGCAGTCAGTCTTCTAGTCTTTAAATTAATCATTTATCAAATTGTAGATTATTTACTAACATATTTACACAATGCTGAATGCTGTAAAGTATGGGTTAGTTTTCTGGAATTTAGACTTATTATGGATGTGGAATTTACCAAGTAAAATCAGATTATATTTTTGTACAACAAAATTACATATTTTGCTGTCAGTTTTACTGTAACTTTCTAATTATTAATAAAACATATTCCATATCTTTCCAAAACAGTTCAATTATTGGACATTTGTAAAATAAATGCAGTATATCGTCTACAGTTGTTTTACAAAAATCACAAATGTTACTCATCTGAGTGTAAGAATTCCAGCTTTGACCACAGTGAGCAACCAGAGGCGCTATGGCTACAGTTCAACTGGTGACCATGTTATTTTATGACTGGCTTTGGACATTAAACATGATTCAACTGGTTTCTGATGTTGAGCGCTCAGACCAGTCGGTGTTACGGTTATCTAGTGACTGGTTTCACAGCTTGGACCAGTTGGTGCTATGGTTTGACTAGCGATCGTGCCATTCTGTGACCGTTCTAAAAGTTATGGGTTTTGTGATGAACAACAGTTCATTTTAACCTAATATACTCAGTGACATCATTAAAGTGTTGCACAACGTATGCATGTTGTGTTACGTACTGAAACAACGCGACCCCCAGTGTCTCACAAAAAAACTTGGTCAACAATTTTTGCAAAAAGATTGTCTGGAGGCAAATATCCCTGGGGTCAGAATGAGGAGAACAGGGAGAGTTAAAGAACAAAGACTGAAGTCAACTCATGGGGAAGGAGGATCAGATTTATTGAGCATACATTTTGTCGATATGAGGCTGAAACAGAGCTTTAAGCTCCGCCCTCTTGGCTTTGAGCGTGGGCGTCAGCAGACCGTTCTCGATCGTGAACTGCTCCGGGTGGAGGTAGACGTCTTTGACCTGCACAGTGATGATGATGATGATGACTGTGCAACACAGGGTTAAAGGAAGGATGAAGGTGACGTACCTGCTCGAAGGACTTCAGTCCTGCTTCTCTTCCCAGTTTGGTCAAATCAGCGATGATGGCCTTCTTCACCTCCTGCACAAACACACGTGTGTATATTTACCACATCCTTACATACATAACTCTGGCTTCTGACGTTCCAGTCCTACCGTGTTCTTGCAGAGTTCCTCTAAGGAACCGAGACATTTCAACTTCTTGGCGAATTCTGGCAGAACCTCTGGGTCGGGGACGATGATGGCGACGAGCGTGGCCTGAACACAGAACAGAGAGCGTCGCTGTGACAACGCCCACCACGCTACACACGCCCCCAGGTGGTTCCGCCTACCTGCAGACTGTCTCCATGCACGAACACCTGAGCCACGGCCTCGCTGCGCACGTACACATTCTCGATCTTCTCGGGTGCGATGTACTCGCCCTGGGCTAGTTTAAAGATGTTCTTCTTACGGTCGATAATCCGCAGCACGCCGCTCTGCGCACAGGAAGTAGCACATCAACAACACGTGGGCTAGAAATACTAATGACACTATTTCAGTGACACCATTTTGTCTCCACATATCAAATAATGCTAATGCAACAGTTAGACACGCCAACAGTGTCCCGTCAAAACCGTTAGAATAATGCTAATGTTAACCAATACTAATGCTCAGTGCATTACAGCTGTAAATAAAGGCATAATTAGAGGTCTAACGATGCTAACAATTAGCTTGTGACTACAAGAGCTACTCTTTGGATCATAGGAGATTTGAGGTAACTTTATCCGTCAAAGCCATTACAATAACACTAATGCTAACCAATGCTAGCACTTAGCTTATGATTAAAGGAGTTACTCTTTCCAGGCTGTGAGGTAATGCTAACGCTCACAGCTCCTTAATGCCAGAGACCGCTGCTCTGACTGCTCATGCAAACAGGAGACGAGGCGTCGTACCGGCAACCACTTCCCGACGTCGCCCGTGTGGAGCCATCCGTCCTCATCCAACGCCTCGGTCGTCTTCTCTGGATCCTTCAGGTAACCTTTGAAGACGTTTTTACCTTTGATGCAAACCTGAGTGAATGCACACACACACAGCATCCATTCATCAAACCATTCATCTAAACACCTCAGACCAGTAGGTGTTACAGTTCCACTGGTGATCATGTTCTCCTGTGACTATTTTCTGACACATTAGGTTGGCGATTGCGGCATTCGGTGTGTTGGTGTAACTGCGGATCATGTAATCTTGTTACTGCTTTCTGACGCTTTAAGTCAGGATTTTTTAACTTTGGGGTCGTGACCCCATGTGAGGTCGCCTGGACTTCAAATGAGGTCTCCTGAAATGTTTAAAATAGTATTCTTTTCACATTAAAACAGCACAATCTTAAACAACTATTCCATACTTTCACTTTCTCAAATATCAATATAGCTCAAATAAAATGCAGTATAAAAGTATCTGAGCTGGTGCATCATAATACTTCCTACTCTATAATTGTGACACTATAATTATAAAACATGATCAAAAACTAATTCTAGAAAATATGTTTTTGGGGTCGCCAGAAATTTGTTACATCAAAATAGGGTCACGATCCAAAAAAGGATGGGGACCACTGTATAAAGGACTTTCAATTGCTGCTGTTACAGTTCAACTGGTGATCATGTTATGTTGTGACAAGGACAAGTTACACAAAGTGAAATAAACTGTTAACTTAAACGTGTTCTTATGAGTCATCAGTTTTAACAATGACCAGTTGGAATGATACACCAAAAGTTAAGGTGTTCCTTCTACAACAAATCCTCAGTTTCCAGAGTGTTCATCAGCTAAAGCTCAGCTAGTGGCAGCAGGATGTACTGTCTGTCACCAACTGATCTACTATACGATCTGAGTCTTTACACCGCCAGAACAGGAGCTCACTTCTCTGTTTTCCTCAAACCGTGGCCTGGTTGTGAAAAAAAGCTGAATTTACGCAATTTCTCCTTCTCGGACTTTCTGAGAGCTGCACAATGGCCTTCAATGCAGGACTTTATACCTCCAGGACCATCACCTTACCTCTCCTTCGCCATTGGATGTGAAGTAGCTCATATCCTCGACGTCCACCAGCTTGACGTAGTTACAGGGCAGAGGAACGCCCACGTGTCCTGGAGGAACATCTTACAATCAGACCATCATTAAAGTCACTTTAACCCTGTGTGTGTGTGTTTCTACCTGAGGTGGCGTCGCCCGGCGTGGTGAAGGTACATCCAGCCGTGCACTCCGTCTGACCGTAGGCCTCAAAGATCTGCCACAGGTGCATGATGGGAACAGGAAACAGCGTCAGAGGTGGACCAATCCACATGCGTCAATCTAAACTCAACCTCATCACCTGACAGCCCAGAGCAGCTCGCAGGAAGTTGAGCACAGGAGGAGAAATGGGAGCGGCGCCCGTTACCATCACACGCACTCGACCTCCAAACGACTCCTGGAGAAAAACGTCAGCGCGTCACGTGTTTGATGACATCGTGGCAAGTTTTTACTTCATCTGCTTTTCCACCATTAGCCTAGCTTTAGTCTAACATTGACATAGCATTAGCTAGCATTAATCATCATTAGCATTAACCTAACATTAACACTAGCTAGCATTAACATTAACTCACATTAGCTAGCATTAACAGACATTATCTAGCATCAACATTACCATTACTTGAGTATTAACACTAACCTAGCATTAGCATTAACTTCACAATAGCATTAACACTAACTTAGCGTTAGCATTAACATTAGCCTAGCATTAACACTAACCTAAAATTTGCATTTGCCTAGCTTGTTACAGAATGATGAGTGATTGTGTCATCTTGTGACTGTTTTCTTACTGAGCTTGTTGGTGTTATAAGTGGACTAGTGATCGTGTTATCTTGTTACTGAAATTTAAAGCAACGTGAGACCTGGATTTTGTGAAAGATGAGTTTGTCCCAGATGCTGTTTTTTCTGACAATTCCTTCCTTCACTTCTCCGTACTTCCTCTCCACCGCAAAGTTCAGCAGCCACTTCTTAAAGGGCGTCTTAGCGCCGCTTTGAACCTGGAGGGAGCGTCGCAGCACATCAGACACGCAAACGCGCATTAAAGACACAAACGCACACACGTAGAGCGGTCCTCACTTTGTCGTAGACGCGGTTGAGCAGTCGTGGGACGACGGGGAAGATGGTCGGACGCAGCGTCTTCATGTCGTCGGGTAACAGTCGGATGTCCCCCTGGAAGAATCCGACCCTCGCCCCAGCGCCGTACGCCACCGTCTGCGGAACAAAGACTTTCACTTTAAACTGAGGGAGCGACTTATACAACCATGAGACTTATATTATTTAGCTAATAGCGCTCTCTGGTGGACAAACTGTAAACTGGTAGTAAAGTTAATAAAATAGAATAAAAGTGAATAAAACTAATACGGCTAAAGTAAATAGAATAAGTAAATAAAAAGTTTAAAAAAATAATGAAACTAAAGTAAAAAAGGAAAATGAAATTTAAATAAAAATAAACAAGTAAATGAAATAAAAAAGATAAAGTCAATTAAACAAGTACATTAATAAAAACAAATTAAACACTCATCGGGGAAAATGGGTCAAATGCAGAGAAAAAAAATAAAGCATACAAATTTCAAAACAAAACAAAATATAAGTAAATCAAAAGTAAATAAAAATAATAAAACTCAAATAAATACAACAAAATAAAGTAAATAAAACACAAAATAAAGTAAATAAAAACAAAATAAATTTAAAAAGAAAATGAAATTAAGTAAATAAAACATTAAAATAAATAAGAATGAGCTAATGATATATAGATTACCTGCACGACTCTCTCAAACATGTGCGCCAAAGGCAGGAAGGAAATACTGACGTCCTCTGTCGTGGGAACGATGGCGCTCTGTGGAGATTATTAAACTTTAAAGCTTTTAAAAGCAGCAGCAGAGGAAACACAGATTTGTTCCTGCAGGATCAATAACAGCTTGATAAATCTTTTTTAAAAAGGTGACACCAAAACCAAACAAAAAATAAACAAAATGACAAAACACATGAAACAAAGCACACAAAACAAAAATAAAAAATAAAACAAAATGACTGATCACTACTTAAAAAAAACAGTGACTGAAAAGGCATTTTATTTTAAAGTTCTCCATCGTGGGACGAATAAAGGAATATTTTATTTTATTTATTCATATATAGAAGTACCTCAAAGCTCTGCAGAACAGCAGCAGCATTAGAAACCACATTCTGATGAGTCAGCATGGCTCCTTTAGGGTTTCCTACACACATACGCACACACACACACACAGTGTGATGAACATATTTGTTGTGTAAAAATAAAGAAAGCTGAGGTTCTCTACCTGTGGTTCCACTGGTGAAGCAGATGATGCTGAGGTCTTCAGGACTAGGAGGCTGAAGGGAAAAGAAAAGAGAAGTTCACTGTGGAACAGACAGGAGCTGTTTCTACACAGAACAAAAAAAACACAAATTTAAAAAAATAAATAAAATAAAATACATACAGGCTTTTAAAAGGGTTTCATTCAATGGTAGAATACAGATTTAAAGGAGGCTATGGTGTTTCTGTCAATGTAAATTCTTCAATCATGTTTAACAAGTTGGAAGCTTTCATTTTTATTTTCAAGTTTAAAAAAACAAAACAAAAACATTTAGTCTTATTTTGAAAGGCTGGAGTTATTTTAGTACATTACCGGCTGGCCAGCCCTAAGCAATTTGGTGCGCTAGGCATGATTTTATTATATATACTGTTTTTATTATTATTTTACAAGCTTTCAAATGTAATTAAATGAACGTGAACTAATACCTTTAAAAACAGGAATACTGTAAGATAAAAGAAGAATTGGAGGAGAAGCAAACAGATTAAGGTAAGTAAATACCAAACTTACAATCGGCTTCTGACGATGGATTTTCCCCAGAGCCTGAAAAACCAAACATGTTTTAATCCTGTATGAGCAGATGTTGATCACTGGTGAGTCTAATGGTGTTTGACAATATTTATTCACCTCCATGTCCTCCATGGACACCACCTCCAAGCCACACTCTGCTCCTCTCGTCACCAGCTCAGGGTCGAAGGCGTCCATGACGACGATGGTTTTTAGAACCTTCGTCTGCTCGTTCTCACGGTTCTGCAGAAGAGTTTCTGCTCGGCTCTGAGTGTCACAGAGGACGCAGGAAATCTCCGCTAGGAAACAAAACAACTTGTTAGACTTTTACCTGCCGTCTTAACCCCGACGGTCTCTGTCTGCTAAAGGACAACATGAACCATCTCTCCGTCTATTTTCTGACCCGCTTCTTCCTATTTTCCGGGTCACTGGGATACACTGCATGAACCATGATTTGAGGGAAATCATGGTTCAGCGCTGAGCTGGAACGCCAGTTTGAGCATAAATTCTATTGCGATATCAAGTAAAAGGTGTCAGTAATTAGCATCACATGCTAATAGCGGGGAAGGTAAATCCAGGCATACCATTGGCTTTCCAAAGTCGCACAACCAATCAGAAAGCTGAATTTGGTCATTTACATTAGCTCTACTAGTGAATCTTTCAGCTTTAGTAGTATTACTAGTAGACTAAAACAAACTACTTGTACTACTAGTGAGATATTTTAAGAGTAATAGTAAACAAAAAGGTTTTAGTAGTAAAGGTTTTTGGTACACTAGTGCGCTAGAATACCTTATTAGTAATGGAAAAATGATCTACTCAAAGATAAATTTGTGTTACTATTAATACTAGTAAAACGTTGATTCTTCTAGTAGAGCTAATGTACAGTACATTAAGTAAGAGGGATTAGAGCAAATCCATCTCACTGATTGGTTGGAATACTTTTGTAAGCCAATGACAAGCCTGAGTTTACTTTCTACGATCCCTTATTAGCATATGATGCTAACTGGTGACAGTTTCTGCATCACTAGTAAAACTAAACTGAGCACGAGTAGAGATTAATAATGGTGGATATCACATTTATGCTCAGACAGCGTTCCATAGTCAATTGTATATTTACATGTATTTCTGCAGGCTGAGGATGATGATGATGTGAGAACAGTTTCAAATATCTTCAGTCGCTGCAGGGATTACTCATCATCATCATCATCATCACTAACCTCTGTCAATGATGAAGACGAGCGCCTCAGCTCCCAGTGTGTCGTACAGAGGAACCGCCACCATGGAGTAGGTGTAACACGCCAGCTCGCCGATGATCCACTGCACACAGTCGCACACAATCACTCACACGTGCACATTTACGTTCACGCGCGTGCACGTTTCCAAATGAGCCGTCTCACCTCGGGCCGATTCTGAGCGAAGATGCCGATGAAGGTTTCAGAGTTGGGCTTCAAGCCTTTGTGAAGGAAGCCTGAGCCCAGCAGCTCTGCTCTCTCCGACACCTGGGGAGGAAAGACGCGTGACTCACCTGCTGGAGCTCCCACTTAGACCAGTTCGACCTAAAGTCACTAAAACCATCAAGTGATTAACCAATATTCAGTATTCCCTCTTATGCCTTAAACAGTGCGCTGACACGCTCTGGTGGCTGAAGTTAGCGAGTAAATCAGGGACTGTTGAAGGACTCCCACACAAAAGGACTTTTATCCTCAGGATTTGTTTGTCTTTAACTGTCTGTGATTACTCTCTAACTTCAGCCACCAGAGCGTGTCAGCGCACTGTTTAAGGGAGAGTAAAGCTCCCTTAGGAGAGCTTTTCTTCTTTGCTTAATTGTCTACTACCAAATAACAGGGTGGGAACTGTTGAGACCCATCTTCTAGAAATGATTCTTTAAATGTTATCACCACTATAGCTTTACCTGCTTGTACCTCAGCCACTGGTAGGGCTTCCCTGGTTTCCTGAAGCCCAGACACGGACCATTACCTGTAGCACAGAAACAAACTCGGCTCAGGAAGAGGAATTAATCACTGCCCTCTAGTGTTAGAGGAGATGAAATCACCTGAAATCCTCAATCCTCTCTGAAACACGTCGTACAGAGTCTGAGCTTCACTGTAAAAATACGATGTCAGGCTGTTTTTTCCCTCCAGGAGAGCCGTTTTCCTCGCTCCAGCCTAAGAAACATCACAGTTTCACACCGTGGGAATTAAGCGTTAAAGTAACAGTTAAGTTAGAGATGTCGTTACTCATCACATGAGGAATTAAGTCAGGGGTTCTCAACCTTGGGGTCAAGAGACACTGGGAGGGGGTCGCTTGATGCCTTCAAGAATGTAAAAATATTTGAGCCCATTTTTGTTTTGTTTTTTACCCTTTTTCTGCAACTACACCAAACTTGCTTTTAATGCATTTTTGCTACATTACTCTAATTTCTGCCACTTCACCATCAAATTTCACTGCCTTTTCTGCACAATTTTTCCCACTTTCAGCACTTATAAACCCTTTCCACCACTTTTCCACCTAATGTTGCATACGTTGATCCATTTTTGTTACTTTTAATCTCTTTGAACCCACTCTAATTTGTAACTTTTAACCAATCTGTGTTTTTTAAAATCCCATTTCACCAACTGTTCCATCATTTTTGGTCAATTTTAACCCATTTTATTTCTGATTAAAACAAGGATTTCCATCTTTAAGATGACTAAATACCATGGCCCAAATAATACTACTAAACTTCCTGGATGACAGTGGATATTATTCAGATGAATAAATAAATGTGGTTATTACAGATTCATAGAACAATGGATCATCATTTTGCTGACTTTATGGATGGGCCCCAAAAAAGCTCTCCCTTTTAACCTGCCTAATAGATTATTTTGGGGGTCACTGGCTGAAAAGGTTGAGAACCAAGGATTCTTTAACCATTCTGATCTGGTTTGACTGTCACTGTGAGTTACTTTGATTCCCAGCGACTGGTGCTGCAGGTCAATGGGGCTCCGTAGCGGACTGGGTCGGCTGTTGAGCAGGAACAGAGTCACGGCGGCGATCGTCAGCAGAGCCACGATGACGGGCGTGGGCAGAGGAGAAAACAGAAGCTGGAAGAAGAAATCCATGGCTCTGGGTCGGCGGCCGCTCTGCAACGAAGCGGAAAACTAAGTGATCGCTTTGCTGCAAAAATACGTCAAAAAACGCAATCCTTGATGTCGTCAGGGCTGCTCTGCTGCCACCTGCTGGTCAGTGCTGAGACGTGCTTTCGTCTCGTACAATAAACAATACTGGGCTCATGATAACAATACAGTGCAACAGTCTTTGGGAAAAGGGACCCCTTGGCGATGCATATTGTGACATTTTAATAACACGACTCATCATCCCAGCTTTACTATTCATGCATGTTTACACCAAGCTTTCACTACTGTTACAATTGTTTGTTTTTTTTGTTTTTTTATTCCTGAATATTTATTGCTAGATTATCCTATTTTAACATTATGAAATATACAAGTGACAATATAAATATAACCGATAAATACACAAAATGACCTCCCAAAAAAATCCACACAAACAATCGGAGTAAAAATATACATAATTACTCGAACAACACACCAAAAAAATAAATTAAAATGACTAAACACTAACACAATATTCAGAATATATATATATAAAACATTCACAAATAGATATAAACTGAATAAAAACATTCAAGATCACTCCAAAAAAAAAAAAAAAGGACTCAATACTATAATAAAAACAAAGAATGTGAGAATATATAAAATGACAATAAAAAAACAAAAAAATACACAAAATGATTTTTTTTTTAAATTATGCTGTCAAACGATTAAAACTTTTAATTGAGATTAATTGCAATCTTTTTCTAAGTTAATCATGATTATTTTTTTGCTTAATCTGCGCGTGTCATTGTGTTATGTAATATGAACAGAATGTATAAGGAACTCTGTTTCATATTGTGCCAAACAAAAACAAAGACTCTGTATTTGTTCAAGGTGCTTACAAATAAATATTTCCTTTACAAAGAAGCAGATATGTATTGTTCTTTACTCCTTGGAATGGTGAAGTTAGACATGGAACTTTCTCCTTCGTTAATGCTAACTCGATAGAGCAGGTAAATTATATTGGTCGGCTTCTCCTGCCAAAATACAACGTCAGCAAAACTAGTCACGTGACGTCCTGAGCTCTTTTCCTCTTGTGATCCACACTGGACGCTGCTCTTTAACGCCATTTAAAGTCCGTGCACACTTTGCATTGCACGGGAAAGCGTGCACAGTGGAACAACAACTGCATTCCCCAGACATGTTAGGCCTCAACTTCCCATAATGCACAAATAAAACGAGCTCATTTATCGGCATTAATTAGATAATGCATTAAAGTCATAACTTTGTCAGGTATAATACGCATACAAAATATACTAAACATTTCTCCACGTTGTGGGAGTTTCCCCACATTTGAAGTGGATTTCTGAGCGCGTTCGTCGCTCTTACCTGTGCTCGTTCTCAGGTGTGATGAGGACTCACAGGTAATCACAGATCGTTAAAAACCTTTGATCCCTGATAGCATGGAGCGATGTGTGTCAGAGGAACGCTGCAAAAGATAAAAGGTCAGAGTTCAAATCGGCCCTGCCTTTACAACACTCTTTATCCTGGATTAATCCAAGGGTCGCGTTGTTTTATTAATAGCAAAAGAACACACAGCTAAAGCTCAGAACTGACCAGTAAGGGGCAGCAAAACACCCACGATGACCTAAAGCATGTGTGTCAAACTCAAGGCCCGGGGGCCAAATCAGGCCCTTTAGAGCAGGGGGTTCTCAACCTTGGGGCCAGGAACCCATCTGGGGTTGCGAATCACTGGGAGGGGGTGCCCAGATGCCTTCAAGAAACTAAAAAAATTTTTTCAACAATTTGAGCCCATTTTTGTATATTTTTACACTTTTTCTGCAACTACACCAAACTTTCCATATTCTAACCTATTTTCATCACTTTTTCTTGCCATATTTTTGCTCCTTTTAATGCAATTTTGCTACATTATTCCCATTTCTGACACTTCTCCATCACATTTTAATGCCCTTTTTGCACATTTTTTTCCCACATTCAAGACATTTTCACCACTTTTCCACCTAATGTCACATATGTTGACCCATTATTGTCACTTTTAACCTCATTTCACCATATTTCCTGCTTATTTTTTTGCCAATTTAACCACAATTTTTTTTCACGCCCATTATTTGCCAGTTTAAACTAATTGTTCATACTACTTTTAAGCCAATATTGACACGTTGAACCATTTTTACCACTTTGTTTTTGGCCACTTTTGGCAACTTGTAACTAATTTCTTTGGTTTTTTTAAATCCCAGTTTTCTAGTTCTTATATCACATGACAGCAGTCATTTTCAATCTCAAATTATTGAAAGAATTCTATAAATTCCCCAAAATCTGGGTAGTATAAGTGAATTTCTTGAAGGGACTGATTTACTCACATACTTTATCATTTATAGAACATTTATACACAGAAGGGGAAACAATTGGTTGAATTTGCTCTTGTCCTCCCATGTCATATGTGATTGTCTTCATGGTACTTGGACAGGGATGTAACTGAAATGCAAATTTCCCCTTGTGGGACGAATAAAGAATATCTCATTCGCAATAAATGACGAGAAATAAGAGAAAAATAAAAGACAGTTGTAGAAAGATACAGAAACAACTACAGCTGCTAATAATCTGAGTAGAATTCACTGGTTTCAGACCAAACATGAACATAGGGTTAAACTTTTCTGCTTTAAATGCAATGATGGCTGCATCAGAAGTTCTCATCCCTTGTTCACCAGTAAAACCATTAACACTGCTGAGCGTGTTCACACATTGGAAGTGTGAGTGTGTGAGCTTACCTGAGCAGGAGCAGCAGCAGATCATTGAGGAACAGGTGAGATGTTGGAGCTCATTAACACCTGTAAGTGATCTCAGCTGTGGAGCTGCTCCCTCTGCAGGGCTGAGCCTGTCCTCACGGTTCCCTGGAGCCTCCTCAGCATCATCATCATCATCATCTGTGGCCACCAGACTCTGGAATAACCTGCACCAGTCTCTCAGGGAGCTCAACTGTGTGGGACTCTTTTAAGAAACTGTTGAAGACAGAAAAGCTTTTAGTTAACTGGGTTTGAAATGATTATTTAATCCTTTTATGATGCTGCTCCTATGATGTATATGCACCCATGTTTTATTATGCTTTTATGATGTTGCACTTGTATTAATGCCCCACAGCTCTGTGCAGCACTTTGTGATTTTATCTGCGAAAAGCGCTTTATAAATAAAGTAATTACTTACATCAGCATCAGCATCATCAGCATTAGGATCATCAGCATCAGAGAAGAAGAACGGTCATACAAGAGTCTGAGCAGGAAACCAAAGAAGAAAAGTTAAGTTAAAGATAAAATGAAATGAGTTCAGTTTGGTTAAGTTGAGAAAATGAAAGATAAGTTAATATGCATAAAGTTAAATTAAATATATGATAAGATATGCTAAGATAAGTTACAATTATGCTACACTGAGAATAGATTAAAATAAGTTAAGTTAAACATTAGATCAGAAAGTTAAGATTAGTTGTGTTATGTTAAAGATCAGATAAGATGAGATAAGTTACGTCTACAAAAGGAGAGATACGTTCAGATTTGTTGAGTTTAGTGAAAGATCAGGTAAGATGAGATTAGTTAAGTTAGGTTAGGTTATGTGGAGATAGGTTGACATAAAATAAGTTTTGATTAAATGAAGTTAAAGATAAATTAAGGTAAACATAAGATGGTATAAGTTAGATTTGGTCATTTTGAGATAAAATTTATTAAATTGAAGATAAGAGACAAGGTCAGAACTTCATAATCTGCTACACACACACACTAACCTTCAGATGTCGCTAAGCAGTAAACAAAGGGTTAAAGAGAGAAAGCAGATAGTGTGTGTGTGTATGTGTGTGTGTGTGTGTGTGTGCGCGCGTGTGTGTGTGTGTGTGTGACCTTGTGTTTATGGAGGGAAGCGATAAAAGATTATTTATCTCACTGAGGTCAAAACACATTTTATCAGCATGAAATATTAAAATAATCAGCTGAACTTTAACATAGACAGAAATAAACAACTGTAACTATAATAAAATATATTATTACAAAGAATTAAAATTTTTTGAGCAAGTATTACTATGATCTACATAAAGAAATATAAAGTTACTTTAATTATATTACCTGAGGCTGTTGTGTTCATGTTAAAATAAAGTGATATAGTTATTTGACTGAATGATTTATGCTTACTTAATATTAATGGATATAATTTAAATTATAGAATATCAATTACTGGAATATTTACCTTAAATTATCTTTAAAAAAATAAATAATCAAAAGAGGTAAAATGCTTTTTTCTTTTTCTTTTTTTTTATACAATGTTTAGTCTTTTAAATAGAACATAGATTTATTTTTTAATTCAAATTTTTTTTACCTAAAATGATCAAACATATGATTTTTTATATACATATATATTAAATAAATGTCCCTAAAAGTTAATAATAATAATAATAATAATACAAGTGGCACAGCAGCAATTAAGAATCTATGAAAAGTATGATAAATATATAGATGTATCAGGGTTGGTTCTGTAGTTTATGTAAATGAGGATGAATGTGAGTGATCTGATTGGCTCCTGTCTCAGCCCCTCCTCCTCCTTATATAGTTTCTGATTCTTCAACAACTCATCAGATCAACCACCATGTGTTTGTTGAACTTGAGCCTTGTGTTGGGGATCATCCTGACCGCTTTTGCCCTCACTGCCACCACGGCCGCCCCCACCACCGCCACCACCGCCGCCCCCACTGCCGCCCCCCACCCCTCTGAGGTGTCGGGCGTCCGCACGCTGCTGATTGGTCTACAGGCTCCCCTGAATGCCTCCTTCCCCTTCAGCGCTCTGCGGCTGGGCTCGGCCGTACAGATCGCAGTCGAGAAGGTGAACTCCAACCCGTCGCTGCTGGGGAACTACAGCCTGGACTTTGTGTTCAGAAACACCAACTGTGACCCCAAACAGTCACTTGGGGGCTTCATCCACCAGGTGTGGAAGGAGAACGTGTCAGCGCTGTTCGGACCAGCGTGTCCCGAGGAAGCAGAGGTTGGTGTTTGGTCAGGGATACTACGATCGATCGGGTTGAGAAAAAACAGTAACACTTTACTTGAAGTTTTATACATGAAGGTTGACATTACACCGTCATTATTATGACATGAACACCTGTCATTAACATGAATTAGGTGTCATGAACACTGTCGTTAAGTGTTGTTCGTAACCCTAACTCTTCGTGACCCTAACCCTACCTAACCCCAACCCTAACCTTAAACCCTAACCCTACCTAACCCCAACCCTAACCTTAAACCCCAACCCTAACCTTAAACCCTAACCCTACCTAACCCCAACCCAAACCTTAAACCCTAACCCTACTTAACCCTTCATTACCCTAACCCTACTTAACCCTTCATTACCCTAACCTTAAACCCTAACCCTACTTAACCCTTCATTACCCCAACCTTACCCAATCCCTAACACTCCCGAATACCATAACCCTAAGTTACCCCAACCCTTTGTTACCCTGACCCTACCTAACCCCTAACCCTACCTAACCCTTCATTACCCTAACCCTTCATTACTCTAACTCCTAACCCTACTAAACCTTAACAATTTGTTACCATAATTCTACCAAACCCATAACCCTATCTAACCCTTTGTTATTTTAACCCTACCTAACTTTAACCCTTCATTAGCCAAACTCTTCGTTACCTTAACCCCTATCTAACCCTTTGTTACCCTAACCTTAACCCTAACCATAATCCTACCTAACCCCTCGAGATTCCTCCACCTAACCCAAAAATGCCAATATAGTTTACACACATCAATGTTCATAATGACAGCGTAATATCAGCCTTATGTATAAAACTTCAAGTAAAGTCTTACCGAAAAAAACTACGACAACAAGATGATCACTTCCTGCATTCTTCTTCTTCTTCTTCTTGTTTTCAGGTGACAGGTCTGATCGCGTCAGCCTGGAACATCCCCATGTTCGGCTTCGTGGGTCAATCCTCCAAGATGGACAACAGGGAGATCTACGACTCCTACATTAAGATTGTTCCTCCTCTGAAGAGAAGCTCTGAGGTCCTGGTGAAGACTCTGGATCTGTTTGGGTGGAGACACGTGGCCATGATCGGAGGAGGTTTGGACTCCAACACGTGGGACAAAGTGGACGCGCTGTGGAAGACGGTGGAAGAGCCGCTAAGGGCCAGATTTAAACTGACCGCCGCCATCAAGTTTGACACCAGCAATGCTGAGCTGGTCCGCCAGAAGGTCCGCTACATCTCCACCGTGGCCAGAGGTGGAGCTTCACTTACTCACGTATTCACTCACTTTCTTACTTAGTTACTTACTCACTTAGTTACGTGCTTACTTATTTATGTGCTTACTTAATTAGTTGCTCAGTTATTTACTTACTTAGTTATGTACTTAGTTGCTTCCTAACTTAATTAGTCACGTATTTATTTACCTGTAGTTACTTAGGTACGTACTCAGTTAGTTGCTTACCGTACTTGTTTGCTTTGTTTTACTTATGTACCTTACCAACAACTCTTTCAACTAAATTATGCACTAACTTATTCACTTAGTTACATACTTATTTACTTAGTTACGTATTATTTGCTTTGTTATGTACTTATTTGCTTAGTTACATATTATTTGCTTAGTTTCATTCCTACTTTTGTACCCTATCAATTTCTATGTGTGTACTTACTGCTTACTATTTTTTATTTGAATAAATCATTGACTACCATATTACCTTATTATTACTTACCAAGTTACTAGCTTACTTAGTTACTTACCATACTGGCTTGTTTGTTTACTTACTTAGTTACTTACTTCATTACTTACTCACCATTTCTTTACTTTTTTAACCTATGTACTGTATTTATGAGTAACAATATTTTTAAACTAAATTATTCATGAATGTATTTATTTAGTAACTGATATGTATTTAATAACTTACTTATTTGCTTAGTTACTTAGGAACCCTATGTACTTCTATGTATGTACTTACCGCTTAACTAATTTGTATTTAACTAAATCATTGACTAATTTATTTACTTACTAATATTTTTATTTAGTTACTTCTTACTTTTTATCCTTATACTTACTTGATCAGTAACTTTTCTGCTTGTGTGTGTTTGCGTGTAGTGGTCGTGGTGCTCACTAACAGGGAGGACGCCATCTCTCTGCTGATGGAGGCGGAGCGTCAAGGTTTGATGAACGGAGACTATGTTTTTTTTCTGGTGCAGCATTTTGAGGTCAGTGGCAGCTTGATGATGAGTGACCTTCAAACACAACCAAACATTGCCCCAAGTCTTACTTCAAGTAGGACTTCTTCATCCCTGGCATATCATAAAAGTAACTTTTTTTGGTTTTGAGGGCCATTGTTTATTAAAAACAGCATTCCCTCTTTAGCAAACTTCGGCAAAAATGGAGAGAAGGAAGTTCCTTTGAACAAAGTGAGAACGCACACCGCAAACGCACCGCACACGCATCGCAACAGCATCAATAGCACACTGCAAACACGCCACAAACTCATCGCAATCACATCATGAACTGATTATATACTTGTCGCAAACTCACTGCAAACACACCGCAAACTCATCAAAAACTCTTTATAAACCTATAGCAAAATCATTTTAAAACTATCACAAACCTATCGCAAATTCATAGTAAACACTATCAACCTATCGCAAAGTGCAAACTCATAGTAAACACTATTAACTTACCGCAATCTCATCATAAACTCATTCTAAACCTATTGCAACTCATTACAAAACCTATCACAAACACATCTCAATCTCATTGAAATCTAGTTATAAACCTAAAGCAAACTTATCTCAAACATTCCGTGAACTCGTCGCAAACACACCACAAACTCAACAAAAACACATCTTTAACCATTCGCAAACTTATAATAAACCTTTCATTAACTTGCTAACTAATCGCATTATTCACCATAAACTTATCACACACTGATGGCAAATGCTTCATGAAGGTAAAACCTGAGAGCAAACCTCCGTCCTGAGTCTGGCAGCCATCTTTGATGACCATGTTTCAGGACAACCGGTGGAAATATGCTCTGAACAGCAGAGAAAACATGGCGGCCGTCAGAGCATTCGACATGGCCTTCGTCATCGCGCAGAAGTCCTATGATGGCTACGAGTACTACGACTTCAACGAGCAGGTCTACGAGAGGCTGAAAGGACCTCCGTTCAGGAGCAACCTGACATCAGAGCGAGAGGCGAGTTGACGAGAAGCTTCACAACACTGAAGGATCTTTCTCCCCTGAACCAATGCTTTGTGCTCCTCAGGTCAGCCCTTACGCCGCCTACCTGCACGACGCAGTGTTGCTTTATGCCATGGGACTGAAGGAAGTCCTGAAAGATGGAAAAGATCCTCAGGACGGACAGCAGCTCCTTCAGAGGCTAAAGAACAAAAGCAACATCCGTTTTAATGGTAACATTAACCGACTTAAGACTCAAGGTCAAAGACTTGACATTTGAACTGCCCTTTAACTCAAAGACTTGAGACTTGACTTGAGACTTTAACTTAAAAAGTTAGGACTTGACTTGAGACTCAAAGTAAAAGACTTAAAGGGGGGTATCAAGTTTTTTTTAGATATCTTTTTTTTAGATATGAAGTTTTTTTAAACATGCTACCCAAATTATTTTGGAACATGCAGCAAATAAAAAAAAAACTTAAAAGAAATTTCCCTCTGCAGCACATGGTTCATGACGTTGTCTCTCAGCTGTTTGCTGTGATTGCAGCTGATTTGACGGAGCTTAATGCGTACATTAATTAGTACAGACAACATAAGCCATGGGTTTCTTACAAAAGTATTCAAAATAAGTAAATTAAAAGCTAAATCTGCGGAGGCGGGTGCTGTGGCCTGAACTAAGGAAGAGAACATAGGAGGGGGGGGGGGGCGATGGGGGGGGGGGGCTCTGCTGTGGAGCAGTGGGCGGTAACTCAGCTGGTGACGAAAGGTCCGAGGTGTCTCTAGGAGGTGGGGGCCTTCCTAGGAGGACTCAGGCGTATTTACACCTAAAATGGATGCTGTCAGAATTTTTAAAGATTACTCAAACATACATGAATGAGCCAAGGCAACACTCCAGGCATGTTTTTAATGAGGGAATGACATAGTAACATGAAATAAATCTTGAAAAAGTCAATTTTTCATAATACCCCCACTTTAAGACTTGAAGTGAAAGGTTTAACTTGGGACAAGAACTTAAAGAGTTAGGACTTGACTTGAGACTCAAGGTCAAAAGCTTGGCTTAGACTTGAACTTGAAGACTTGAAACTTGATGTGATTATTCACTTGTACTAAAGCTCAAATACTAAAGGCTTGAATTTAGAGACTTGTAAACATATCTGAGTAATTCTCACCCTTAAAAGTGGTTTGACACCGTCCGGTGTGAACACCTTGACTGAGAACTGCACCGCCTTTTTCTCTGCAGGGGCGACTGGATTGGTCCACTTTGATGAGGAGGGGGAGAGAAACTTGGACTATTCCATTTATGATCTGCAGCACATCGAAGACACCATCAAGTTTGTGTCCATCCTCAATTATGACAGCTACACCAAAAAAGTCAGGTATTGAACCAAATAACTATTCCAATGTTGTACAGTTATTTTATTTGATTTAACTCTGTTTTGATTTCAGAGTGACTCCCAGGTTTGCGTCAGTGGTTTGGCCCACAGGTCGTCCGCCTTCCGACCTACCGGAGTGCGGTTTTAACAACGAGCTCTGCGAATGGCTGACTAATGGTACAGTAAACCTGACCCTTGACCTTGGATTCCCAGTGTCACTTTGGCCCCCCTTCTTGCAGATACCACATTGCTGTTCCTGCTCGTATCCTTCCCCATCATTGGTGTGCTAGCCCTGTGCTGCATTGGCATGCTGATGCTGCAGAAGCTTCGCCTGCAAACACGGCTAGGCAACTCGCTGTGGTGGATCCTGGACTATGCAGACATCACCATCATCAGGGACCCAACGGTATGACCACCGGACAACGTCCTATCTGTGACTGTAATGAGAGTAAAGTCTGTTCTGTTGTTGTTGCTGCTGCAGGGCTCTCAGCGACTTTCTCAGACCACCACACAGACCAGCAGCTCCCAGTCCAGCTTCTCCACCAACAGCTATGACCTCAGGGACAAGACGGGCAAGGAGCGCATTTACGCCACCATCGGACTCTACCAGGTACCGGAACCTTTTAAAAGTACAATAACCTTCTGCAGGTACCACAACCTTCTACAGGTACCAGAATCCTTGGAAAGTACAACAATCTTCCACAGGTACAATAAAACTTCCAAAGGCACCAGAACATTTTACAGATACCAGTACATACGAAAAGTATCCTAATCTTCCACAGGTATCAGAGCCACAGGGGATGTGACACCTTACTCAAGGAGAACATGCCTGTGTCTTTCTTTAATGTAACAAACCTGTTGTGTGTTCCCAGGGGAACCAGGTGGCCATCAAATACATCAATAACAATTTCATCTGTAATATCCAGAAGCCTTCCATTGTGGCCGAATTCAATGTGGTAAAGTACTAATGTCTGAACTTCTACACTACTACAGCCTAATATATCATATAAACAGACTAAAATTGACCAAAAACCGAGACAACATTCTTAAAAGTAAACCAAAAACAGACTTAAAGGACAAAATGCAACCAATATCAGACTTAGAAAAGACTAAAAATACATTGAAATAGACTGAAAACAGAAAAGCTCCCTAAACGTACCAGAAACCTGACTAAGAACAAGGAAAAAACTGCCTCCCGTGTTGGTCAGTTTGCAGTGGTGTGAGTGCAGTGTTTGCTGATCATGTGAAACTCTTTAAGACAGATGAAGGAGATGAAGCACGAGAACCTGGTGCAGTTCTTCGGGGTTTGCATCGAGCCTCCAAACGTGTGTCTGGTACTGCAGTACTGCAAGAAGGGCAGCCTGAAGGTGATGCCTCCCTCATTGTTAGAGCTTTCACAGCCTTGTTTCTAACGCGGTTTCTCTGCAGGACCTTTTCAAGGTTTCAGACGTTGAGCTCGACTCAATGTTCAAGCTGTCATTCGCCTACGACATCGTTAATGTTAGTCTGTAGGACCAGAAAAGTAATTCCCATCAGCACTGTGATGGTGAGTCTAATTGCTGTTTTTTCTTCACTGTGATTAAGGGAATGGAGTTCATCCATAAAAGCACCCTGAGGTTTCATGGGAACTTGAAGCCCAGCACGTGTTTGGTTGACAGTCGACTACAGATTAAACTCTCCGGCTTCGGCTTGTGGGAGTTCAGGAATGGAAACAGGAAGAAGATTGAATCACTGGAAAACCCAAAGTATGAAGGTGAGAACCTGTACCTTCATCCAGCTGATGGTGATGATATTTTCTGCAGCTGTTTCTCTGCATCGCAGAAATGTTCTGGACGGCTCCGGAGCTTCTGCGACAGGTTGGGCTGACAGTGAACGGGACGCCCAAAGGTGACGTCTACAGCTTTGCCATCATCATGTGGGAGTTGATGTACAACTCCAAGGCCGGCCCGTACCAGGACATCAACCTGGACCCCAAAGGTTCCCCATTCACATGAGGATGTCCATGTCCGTTGATGAAGTTGTGACATTAAAACCACATGAAACTTGTTTACCTGTTCTGAACCATTAATGCAGAAATCATCATGCAGCTCAGGACCCCGTTCCAAGGAGAGCCGCTCCGCCCCCTGCTGTCTGAGCAGCTCTGTGAGCAGAACATCAACGAGGTGCTCCGATCCTGCTGGAGCGAGAACCCAGAGCACCGGCCGCCGTTCGGCTCAATCAGGAGGAGGCTCAGAGACTCCAGTCCGGACAGGTAAGACTTATTTCACATCGGATCACTTCCTGATAAAAGATCGTAATATCCATTCAGATGTCGTTGTCTCTGTGCTGCAGTCACGCCAACATCCTGGATAATATGGTGGACAAGTTGGAGAAATATGCGACTCATCTGGAGGAAGTCGTGGAGGAGAGGACCAATCAGCTCACAGCAGAGAAGACCCGCGCAGACAGACTTCTGTCCAGCATGTTACCCAAGTAGCAACTTTGACTTTCCAGTCTTAAACCTTGGTCGAATCTTTAGGTCAAGACTTGACTTTTTAGAGGTTGAGTGTCTAGTCCTTCGGGATTTAGTATTCAAATCTTTAGAGATTGAGTTTAGAGTTTGAAATCTTTAGAGGTCAAGACTTCAGTGTTAAGAAGTATTTAGAGTGCTGAGTCTTAAGACTCAAGTCTTTAGAAATGAATTCCTAAGTCTTTAGAGGTTAAGCCGTTAGAGCTTGAGTCTCAAGTCTCAAGTCTTTAGATTGTCTCATATCTTTAGAGGTTGAATGTCTTAGTTCCCATTCAAGGCCAAGCAACACCTCTGATATTGTTTTTATTTTCTGCAGGTACATCGCTGATCAGCTGATGACGGGCAAGTGTGTGGAGCCACGCAGTTACGAGCTGGTGAGCATCTTCTTCTCCGACATCGTGGGCTTCACTTCCATGTGTTCACTCAGCTCAGCCATGGAAGTGGTGACATTCCTCAATGACCTCTACAGCCTGTTCGACGATATCATCAAGATGTACGACGTCTACAAGGTAAGGCTCCCACCTTGAGCCACGTGTCAGTTTGAGTCTTTAGAGTGTTGGGTCGTGTCTTGAGTATTTAAAGATTGAGTCTCGATGACAAGCTTTTCTTTTTTGTATCAGGTGGAAACTATTGGCGATGCCTACATGGTGGCGAGCGGTTTGCCGATCAGTAACGGCACCAAACACGCTCTGGAGATCTCAACAATGGCCCTGCACTTCCTCAGCTCCATCCAACTCTTCAGGATCCGCCACAGGCCCACAGAAAGCCTGCAGATCCGCGTTGGAATCCATTCTGGTAGGAACCTATTACTTTGGAAGGAAGTGTTTCCATAATAAAACTATAAAATCTAAGATTTTACCTTGAGTCTCAGAAAGACCAATGTAATATTTATAAAATGTACAGTTTCTCTGTGCTCCTATTGTGAAGGCACAGCTTAATTTTGAAGCTGTGCATGTGTGCTTTAAAGGTCCGGTAGTCGCTGGTGTGGTGGGAACAACAATGCCTCGGTACTGTCTGTTCGGGGACACGGTGAACACGGCCTCTCGTATGGAGAGCAACAGCCTGCGTGAGTCATGCCTCATTTTCTACATCTGCAACGACAACAACATAACAAGAGAAATAACAACATTTTATTCAGATTTCATCAGAATAACCTGTGAATATAATGACAATATCGGTCTCAGAAGCAAAAAGAGTTTGTGTCAGTAGGTAAAAATAGTTGACATATTTAATTTACAAATGACAAACAAACCTATGCAGCATAGCGACCTATCTGTGAAGTTTCAGCTTGCAGCTTGACTAATTTTGTGCAGCCTTTAAAGTTGATGCAAAAAACTGACTCCAAAAACACATAAAATGCAAAAAAAACAGCAAAACTACACAAAGTAATGCTATCAAACATACAAAATTAAAGACAAATACACAAAAAGGACAACCAAAACACACAAAATCACCCATGACACACATAACAAAAAATGCTAGTAGCAGCCTGGTTATCGTAAACAATGACCATGGAATGATATGCAGACATGGAGCAGTGATGAGGAGCAGCGTGTACATAGAGACTCACAGGAATGCAGTGAAAACTAATGATAATGTATTAATAATGTTCAAAGCCCTCAAGATCCACATTTCTCAGAGCACGGCCGACATCCTGATCCAGGACGGATCGTTTGAACTGGAGGAGCGAGGACAAGTGGATATGAAGGTGACTCTAGTATTACATGTCCTTTATTTAAGGAAAAAGATCTGCGTGCAATCTGTGTTTGTGTTCATCTCTGTTATTGTCATTAATTTTATGTTAAATCTGTGTGTGATTTTACTGTTATTTGTGTGTGTGTAACTAGAGTTATGTTTTATATCTTCTACGATCTGTGTTGTCAAATTTCATGCATAATCTGTGTGTACTTTTAGTGTTATTGGTATATAATTGTGTAATCTGTGTTTTTATCATATACCTTGTGTGTGATCTGAGTGCTCTTTGTGATAAAAGTATGTAAAATCTTGGAGTCATATTATTGTTATTTGTACAAAATCTGTTAATAAATATGTAACTTGTGAGTAACCTGTGTGTAGTCTGTGTTTAAAATGTGTAATCTGTGTATTTTTAGTGTTACTGGTATATAATATGTGTTATTATATAGCTTGTGTGTATTCTGTGTGTAATCTGCTGTTATATATCTCGTGAGTAATGTGTGTAATCCATGTTTTAAGTGTGTAATCTGTGTGTATTTTTGGTGTTATTGGTATATAAATTTAACGTGTGTAATATGGGTTTAAAATATGTAATTAGTATGTATTTTAGTGTTATGGCTACATAACCTGTGTGTAATCTGTGTGTTCCAGGGTAAAGGCTGCCATAACACTTATTGGCTGCTGAGCAAACGTGGATTTAATCCTCCTCTGATTGCTCACAGCTCTCTTTTTGCTGAACGCCAGGAAGCTCAAACTGAGGTATTGTTTGTTTCTATGAAGTTTTTGACTCTTTTATTTGTGACTCCTTTTATTTGTGACTCTTCTGTTTTTGTAGAAATCCGGACCAAGCCGAACGGTCGACAGAAAGGCTCCGAGAGTCCCGAGCAGATCTCCTCTGGCCGAGTCCTCCATGCCTTTAGTGCACATCTGACCTTTGACCTGAGCAACAACGGCTCCATGTTAGCATAACAACCACCGGATCCACAACCTCGACACTGTTCTCGCCTGTGGAAGGTTGTTGTACCCTCCGGGCCTGTAGATGGCAGTATATCAACCACAACATCAAACTATTAGAAGTAGAAAACGTGGATGGAAAGAGTCACGGCGATCCTTTTGTGTTCAAGGTTAATGTTTTGTTTTGTTTTTTAATTATTTATTGCATATTATTTAATCATTTATCATGATTTTCCTGCATTTTTATGTAAATATTCATTACCATTACCTTAGTTCCTGTTTTTGTCTTAATATACATATATTATTTATTTTATTTTATTTTTTTAAAAGGGGGAGTTGTAGTCTGACTAAGTTAATGTTTAGTCGCTATGTTCATGTGTCTTTCAAAAATAGCTGATACACATAGGTTGAGACTCTGTGATTTTGGTAAATTTGGAAGAACAACTTTAATAAATGTGCGTTATCTTAATTACTATTTAGAATGATCGGAATTAGTGTGAACATAGAAAACTCAAAATCCATGAACTATATGTTCACTGGAAACATGTATTTATTTATTAATCTTTGGACTTTTCTGTTGTAAAACTTGAGTTATTCACTTTAATAATAAACTAGTTAATCTGCGGGGTTGAAATAAACTTTTTCAGGTTGTAAGTAAAGCGTACATGAATCACCGAAACCAAAATGAACATCACATTATTCCCAGTTTGTGTTTATTAAAGGTAATGAACCAGGATTTAGACAGACCCTGGCATGAGTGAACCAGTAATCAGACTAATTCTTATCTTAATGATCCAGTTATTAGACTGACCCGCAGTGCTGAGTGAATGTGTCAGATTATTTCCAATAATACATATTTGATAAAGTAGCTGATACTAAACTTTAGGCGGTAAACTACTAAACTTTGCTAAAACTTGACTAGCTAATGTAATGAAGCTAAACAACGAGTCATCAGCATTTTCCACACATCAGGAATTAGTCAGCACCATCAGCAGCAGGACCATGGACGACACGCCTGAGACACGAAGAGACGTTTTTAGTGTCAGTGTCAGCTGTTGCTGGTCATTGAGTTCATGTTTACCTGTTATTATTATTCCTCTGGTCAAAGACCCTCCACCTGCTGACAAACCACAACGTGAGTTCGTAACATCACATGACCACGTCACATGACTCCCTTGAGCTTACATACCTTTGAGGTAAAACTCAGCGCTGAGAACGCCGTCGATCGACTCCGACTGTGTCAAACTCCTCGCCAAGCACGGACTCTGAAAAATGCAGAGTCATCAACGAGCACAGGCTAAACCAGAGGTTCCCCGACCTTTTTCGGTCGTGACCCCATTTCGATATCACAAATGTCTGGCAACCCCAGAGACATTTTTTTTTTTTTTTGTAGAATAAGTTTTAGATCAAGTTTATTAAAATATGTTACAAATACAGAATAGCCACGTAAGATATTTTATGCTATGGAAGCATACAGTATACTGTATGTACCATAATGAAATTTAAAATGGATTAACAGAAATGCTTTTTCATTTTCAAAATATAGCTACATTTTTTAACTCATAACTGCTTTTTTTCTTCAAGGTTGCTCATTTTGTAACTTAATTAAAATGAGAGAGGAAATTACATTTAAGTTTTAATTTACAAAAGATGCCCCAGCAAATAGTTACCAAAATTGAATTTGAAATGGAAAATTTGAAAAGTCTAATGCATTGAAACTTGAAGCTTTATTATTTGACTTTTAAATCAAATTGGTAACAAATAAACAAAATCGCAACCATGGCACAGATAAGCTTCCATATTATACTGCAGTTTATTTGGACTAGATTTATGTGATGTGTGATGTGTAAAATAATATTAATAAAAAAAAAATGTGTTATTTTTTTTTTAACCAATTACTAGACATTTCAGGTGAACCCATTTTAATTCCAGGCGACCCCATGTGGGGTCGCGACCCCATCGTTATAAAACAGTGGACTAAACACTGATTCATCATTAAGCACAGACAAAACGCTGAGTTATCACTGAGCACAGACTAAATGCTGAGTCATCACTGATCACAGATTAAATGCTGAGTCGTCGCTGATTGCGTCCTAAATGCTGAGTCATCACTGATCACAGACTAAACGCAGAGTCATCACTAAGTACAGATTAAATGCTGAGTCTGCGCTGATTGTGGACCAAACGTTGAGTCATCACTGATCACAGACTAAACGCTGAGTCGTGGTTCTGCTCACCGGCTGACAGGCGAGGCGCTCTGAGTCGCAGATGTGAACCTCACAGTGCAGCCACACCGTGGAGACTTTCTCCAGCCGCTGGAAACGGAAAGAGTTGAACTTGAAGGTGGAGCGGCTGTCTTTGGCGTTGTCGAAGATGGTCACAGTGTTGTCTGAGGAGCAGCTGGAAGGAAAACACGCCAACAATTCATCGTCTCGAAAAAATTAGACACAAAACAACGGCAAAAATAGAAAAACAACTTAAAAAACTCGGAAACTGACAAACGAAAATAACACCCATGTGAACAAAGTGTTGTGTGAACAGTTCCCAGTAATAACCATTACAAAGGTCATCATGCCTGTTGATTATTAGGCTCCACCTCTTCCTGTCTGTGGAGTAAGGAGTGGGCGTGGCCCAGCAGTTACTGATCACCACTTTGAACCTGAGACACAAAAAACATCAATAGTATCACCTCTGTAAGGTCCATGGCCCACAGGTTTTTAAAAAAATCTAAAGCACAACTTTGGGTCCAAAAGTGAGTTGCGTATCTATTTTCAATGAATCGGGAGAAACAAAGAAAGAGCTGCTTTTATTTTGAAGGGCATTTATAGCATAGCATCCCCTACCTGTTACTCAGACCTTTAGCTTCGATGCCGATGAAAACCTCGGAGCCGATCTCGGACGTCTCGATGAAGAACGGAGCGTCTTTGGTGTACAGGTACTTGGAATTCTGGGAAACAGGAAACCTTATTTGTTGTTTGTTTGTAAACAATAACACGACAAAGCTTATGTTTACATTTATTTAGTTTTGTTTGTAAATGCTTTCTCATTGTGGGTAAACCAGCGTCACAATAAGACTCATTCACATTGTGTTTTATTGTGTTTCTGTAGCAAAAATGTTGGTCGTTCATTGGGTGACATGTGACTCTTCATTGGTGGACAGTGTCACATGGTTAAAGACCAAACATGCAGAATGAAAACAGCCAGTTTTCGACCACCAAAAATTAAAAGAACCCAATAAAACAACACAAAACAACCACAAAAACACATTAAAGTGCATATAAACGAGATTAAAAGGACACAACAATGAAAAATACATTAACATAGACAAACAACATTATAAACCTTAATAATGACATAGAAATACAAGAACTTAGTAACAGTAACATAAAAACAACCAAAACACAAAAAACAACTGATGAAAACAAGCCGAAAAGTACATAAAAACAACAAAATCCACCCAAAAACAACAATCTAGAAGTCTGAATCAATTAAAAAAAATGTAACCAATTAATTGCAAATGTAATTAATTAATTACAAATAATTTGATCTCGTGAATTTTTAATGAACACATTGAATAATGAAGTTATTGCACACATAATGTAAACCTTGAACATTCAAATAAGTTCTGAAATTATTGCTCTTTTACATTCAGCTGCTGAGGCACAGCAGTATGTGCAGAGCAGCTCTCTGTTCATAAACCACTACTGCTACTATTATTATGAATTAATTGATATAAAAACAAATGCTAATTTTAATAATGCTAATTCCTTTTCTTATTGCCAATGTGGAAGTATGCTTTGTAGATTCACTCACAGTCAAAGCAAACTGCAGACTCAGAGTTAAAGTAAGCTGTGACACACACACAGCTGTCTGTTCTAACAGAGGTGCAGTGGTCACGCTTTGTTCTTCTTCTTGGTAGTAAATGCTAAGCTCCACCTACTTCTCTCAGACCCCGGTCCTCCAGTTTGTAGTCTATAGCCTCTTTAGCTTTGTTGCTGTTAGCGTGTCTAACATTGGCTCACTGCTTGCTCGCACCAGTAGACTATTAATTATTTTCCTTAACAAATTAATTTGGAAGAAATAATGCAAAAAAGATAATCTAAAATATTGACAGCCCTGACAAAACTACAAATTAACAGAAAAAGAACTTCAAAATGCATGAGAACAATGTAAAAACAACAGAAAAATGACAGAAAACCCATTAACAACACGTGAAAAATGACCAAAACAGAATGTGGTTCTTATATTTTTTCCTTAATAATAGCAGGTTTTTGGGGGGTGAGTCCAGTTGAGGCTGTGCGTGGGGGACGTGTATGCAGAGGACAAGGAGGTACGACTCACCGAGAAGACGTTCATGGACAACTGAGACCTAAACGTTCCTACGCTCCCATTGTTCACATAAACTGTGGCCACTCTGGAAGAAGCAGACGGTTTAGTGAAAAAAACGCTGAAAGTCTTTGGGTCAGCGAGAACCTGCAACTGGCACTGTGTGGTGTGGGGGCCGCGTGGTCGGAGCGCCGGGTCTTACCTCTGGCTGAAGATGGCGCTGTGGAGCAGGTGGACGGCTCGGTAGCTGCAGCTGAAGGTGAAGTTCAGAGGCTGGTTTCGCACCGTCAGCAACGTGTCGTTGGACACGATGGCGTTAGAGAACGTGTACTTTGGGTCTTTACCCGCAGAGTACTGGAGGAACAGGATAACTCAGTCACGAAAATCACCAAGACAGCAGCCACATTGAAGATTGTCCAACTCTCTCAGTCTGTATATACTGGTTATACTGGTTATATTATTCTATAGTGTTTGGTTATACTGTTTACAGTGGTTTATAGTACTGGTCTAAACTGGTTTACACTAATTTAAAGTGGTTTATACTGGTTTTAAAGTGGTTTATACTGGTTTTAAAGTGGTTTATACTGGTTTTAAAGTGGTTTCATAATGGTTTACACTCATTTAAAGTGGTTTTATAATGGTTTACACTGGTTTACACTCATTTAAAGTAGTTTTCACTTGTTTACACTAATTTATAGTGGTTTATAATGGTTTACACTGATTTGCACTAATTTAAAGTGGTTTATAATGGTTTACACTGTTTTAAAATATATTAAAGTGGTTTATAATGGTTTACATTGGATGGTTTACACTGGTTTAAAGTGGTTTATTCTGGTTTACACTAATTTATAATGGTTTATAATGGTTTACGCTAATTTAAAGTGGTTTATAATGGTTTACACTGATTTACACTAATTTAAAGTGGTTTATAATGGTTTACACTGGTTTAAAATATATTAAAGTGATTTTTAATGGTTTACATTGGTTGGTTTACACTGGTTTAAAGTGGTTTAATCTGGTTTACACTAGTTTATAATGGTTTATACTGGTTTACACTAATTTAAAGTGGTTTATAATGGTTTACACTGTTTTAAAATAATTGAATGTGGTTTCTAATTGTTTACACTGGTTGGTTTACACTGGTTTATACTAATTTAAAGTGGTTTATACTGGTTTAAACTCATTTAAAGTGGTTTATATTGGTTTATACTGGTTTGTACTGGTTTACTGTGCATGCCCGTCCCTGTATGCGTAATTGGTGAAATATTCACCATGTGTGATAGCGGGACTGACCTCGGCCTGTGTGTTGCAGTAGGAGGAGTTTTTGGGCGTCAGGTCAGGGATGATGAAGCGGTAGAAGCCTGGCGTGTGTATCCCATTATAACACACTCCTCCCAGTGAGAGCTGCTCCATCTCCCAGCCGTATGGACACTCAGGGATGTTGGCGATGATGGTGTTGGGGAAGCAGGACACCATCACATAGTCTGAGACAGGAAGGAAAAATCAGCCATTTTTACATTTACTACCTTTTTTTTTTTTATTAATTTTGACATGATCGATGAATCATTTATTTATTTTTTTTCACTTCTAGTGTTTGTAAGTGATTCATTTTTGTTTGTTTGTTTGTTTAGTTTTTATATTGTTGAAAAATAAATACAGTGTAATAAAAATAAATAAAAATGTGAATAAAAAGAGCGTTTACCTGCTTTCTGTGGAGTGCAGCTCCAAGCTAAAGGCAGCAGTAACACCAGCACACACACAGCAGCCATCGTCCAAAAGGAAAACCTGCAAACCTCACTCCTCCTGTTAGAGGATCGTCACCACTCTGACAGTGTTCACCGACCACCAGCGCTTTTATACCACACAAGGGTGTGTGTGTGTGTGTGTGTGTGTGTGTGTGTGTGTGTCTTTTTCTTTCTTTATTGTCATTCTTTCTTTTTGTTCTTTATTCTTTATTATTTTCTCTTTGTGGTTATTGTTTTTACTGTTTTTATTTATTTATCTTATTTATTTTTACTATTTATTTAAGAACAAATTCTGCTGATTTTTTTTTTATTTTTAACTGACAATAAAATTGAGGTGAAAACATTTTTTAAAATCAAGGTATGGGTTCAGAATAATTTAAAATGTCGTGATTTTTGGCCAAATTTTGTGGGAAAAAGGTTGGAAGATGATCAAAGTTCAGAGATGGACATAAATTATTCCGTAAAAGGTCAATATTTTAATATTTAAATTAGATTTTGTAAAAAGAAAAAAAAAAAAAGAAGTAATTTATTTATTTAAAGGATTTTCTTTTTCTAATGTTTTAAAGAAACTTTTAGTTTTAGTCGAGCTGAGAAAGTCAGTCTTCTGATTCCTGATGCTGCTCATCTCAGATGCTCTCGCTGATCCTTATCTTCCCTTTAGCAGCTTTCAGATGCTAATGCAGCGTTTTTAAGTGACTCAGACAAACGCTGAGGCTGAAGGTTCTCATGGAAAGGATGAGGATCTTCTTCCCTCTCACAGTGAACCTGATCCATCACTGACTGAACGTCTGTTCCTCAAACTAAAGGAAGGAATGTTTTATCTCGCAGATCAGCAACTTTTATCACAGCAGGGGATTGTAACTGATCTAAAGGGTCACATGATCAACATTCATGTCAACATTTAAAATATTGACCAATCAGAGCATTAACACATTAACACAACAGTTGGTGCGTTTTTATTGTCACTTTGCATTATTTTCTTTCATTTTGTGTGCATTCGTTGTGGTTTTGTAGGTTTTTTTGTTGTAGTTTTTATGTTGCATATTTTTATAGTTTTTTTTATATATCTCCGTTAATTTTGTTTTTTTTAGACATTAAGTGTATTTTTGTTGTAGTTTTGTGTATTATTGGGTCATTTTGCATATTTTCGTTGTCGTAATGTGCGTTTTTTGTAGTATTTTTTTGTTGTCGTCTTGTTTGTTTTCTGAGTTAAATTTGTGCGTTTACGTCAAGGGCCGCACAAAATGCAACTGAGGGTCGCATCTGGCCCCCGTGCCGCAAGTTGCCGATGTCTGATTTTTCTAATTCCTCGCTCTGCTCTTAATAAAAACAACAAAGAGGCTCAGCTTTAACTGCACATATGTCAGCATATTAATGCCACAGAGATTTTTTGATTAAAAATAAAAGTTTGTGAGAAAAAGTCCCTTTTCTCACAAAAAGGTAACATTTGAAGATTGAACACAATATTGTATCAATTTATGAAAAAGTATCAAAAATATTTTGTCATTCATTTTACAGTATATCAAATGAGTTAAAATAATGATTTTTGTGGAGCCAAAAAAACCCCCACTAAAATTCTTCTTTTATTTTGAAAAAAACATATTTTTTGTTCGTAATTGAATAATTCAAAACTTTGGGGGGAAAATTTTGTTTTTTTTGGTTAACTCTGGTACATTTACTGGAAATGTAATGAATGTTCCTGTCAAATAAACTAATAAATGAAATAAATAAATCACAAAATACTAAACTCCTAATTTCACAAAATGTTAACTTCATTTAAAAAAAAAAAAAAAAACCCTCCACACTACAATCACAAAGTAAGAGATAATTTATTCATTATTTACAATATATTTACAGAATAAATAAAGAGTGAAGGTCAGACAGGTTGTGGTTGACAGGTCCAGCTCGTTCTCTCGGTGTAGTAAACAAAGTCCCTCCTGGAACACAAACAAACAGGTTTTATTAACTTAATGATATAAATATTAAATGTATTGATGACATCTGAGGGCTCACTCTGTGCGTGGCACGTGGCTGCTGTCTCTGCACAGCAGGCCGTGGTCACATGGGCAGATCTGGTTGATGCTAAAAGCTAAACCTCCGTCAGGAACGAAGCAGCTCTGTCCTCTGATCAGACGCCGTTTACACACGTTCTCCCCGTGATGGCGAGCACAGCACATGGAGGCCCCGCAGTCTGAGTCCAGTTTACACCTCGACCCTGAGGAGACGCTTCATCATATCAGACCACCAACAACTACTGGATCATCACTGATAGTGTTACAATAGACATGGGCAACTGGTGGCGCTGAGACCACATGTGGCCCTCGCTCTAATTTAGTGTGGCTCCCAAAGTAAATGCAAAAAAAGACAGAAAAATATTCAAAGACGACACAAAATACCCAAAATAAAAACAAAAATACACAAAAGGAAATCAAAATACACAAAACGATAGCAAAAATTCACAAAACAACAAACAAAACAATAAAAACTCACGAAATAAACAAAAACACACAAAACAACACAAATACCCAAAAAAATAACAAAAACACACAAAACAACAATAAAAACTTGCAAAACAATAATAAAAAACACAAAACAACTCAAAACCACACAAAGCAATAACAAAAAACACTAAACTACAATAAAAACTTGCAAAACAGTAACAAAAACACACAAAACAACAACAAAAACATAAGTTAATGCTCAAATTGGTCATCATTCTAAATGCTGACATGAATGTTGATCATGTGACCCTCAGGTCAGATCTTTGTGGCCCCGCCCACTGTGTGTGATATAAATGATGACATGAGTCCCAGGTACCTTGGTGTCCGTTAGGCACGTGACGGTGACACTTTCCAAACATGCAGCTGAGGCCTCTCACACACTGTGCGTCACGGCGACAGTAATGACCCTCTGACCTCAGAGGAACGCACACGCCAAAGTGACGGTCGCACGAAAACCCTCGACCACAAGCTCGATCAGTGTCACACACGGCCTGAGAAGAGAGCGAGATCACCTGATTCCTCTGTTACCAACAAACACCAAACACCAACAAGCAGTAAAATATAGCGATGGTGTTACATGAATATTAATAACAGACCTGGACTTAGATTTAGAAGAGAAAACTCATCCTTTTAATTTAGATAGACATGTCAATCAAAAGTATGAAATCAGTTCTTTTTCATCCAGAAAGGTCAAACAAATTCATTAAAAGTAGCTTCCTTCATTAAAGTTCAATTTACTATGGAATACCAGTATAAACCTGTAAAATATCAGTATAATAATAAAGATATAAAATGCATAGATGTTTAGATGTATAAATGTATGGATATATAGATGTAAAGGTATATGGATTTATATACATATTGATGTATAGATGTTTGATTTTAGATGTAAATATTCCAGTCTCTTGCAAAACTGATAGAGACATACAGTACCCCAAGCGACTTACAGCAGTTATCGCAGCAAAAGGTGGCGCTACAAAGCATTAACTTAAGGGGGCTGAATAATTTTGCACGCCCAATTTTTCAGTTTTTTATTTGTTAAAAATGTTTGAAATATCCAATAAATTTTGTTTCACTTCATGATTGTGTCCCACTTGTTGTTGATTCTTCACAAAAAATTACTGTTTTATATCTTTAAGTTTGAAGGCTGAAATGTAACAAAAGGTCGAAAAGTTCAAGGGGGCCGAATACTTTCGCAAGGCACTGTATATATATGTATAGATCTATAGATGCACAAATCTATAGGTGTATAAATATATAGGTGTATAGATATATAATTTTATAAATATATAGATGTATAGGTGTATATGTATATATAGATGTATAAATGTATAGGTGTATATATATATATATATATAAATGTATAGATCTATAGATGTATAGGTGTATATACAGTAAATGTATAGGTGTATAGAACTATAGATGTATAGATGTATAGATGTATAAATCTATAGATCTATAGGTGTATATACAGTAAATGTATAGATGTATAGATCTATAAACTGAGGTGTGATCTTACCGTACGAGCTTTAGCTGCAGTGATGCTCAGAGCTTTGGCTTCTTCTTTGGGAGGATTGTGAGGCATGTTGAGCATCCAGGCCCAGATACGAGCTTCTATCATAGACATACACGAGTAGATCAGCCACACGCGCACCAAAGAAAAAAACATCTCCCCCAGGAAAGAGCAAAGAGCAGGAAAAGCAGGAGAAGAAGAAGAGAGGAGTGATGCTCAGTGACTGTGTTTGGGCTTTTATAGGACACACACACACACACACACACACACACACACACACACGGGAGGAGACAATTAGTAGTTAATAGCCCCCCTGTAGGCGCTGAATGTGGCAAAGTGACCATTTAGGGAGCAGAGGGGGGGTTAGAGGAGGAGGGGAGTCACACAATGGAGCCACCCCCAGCAGTCCCACATAGTGGATTATCTCCCCCAGACAAACAAACTGGGAGGACAAAAGCAGACAAACGCACGACACGTCTCACTGCCCACTGACTGACAGGTAACCCCCTCCCCCTCCCCCACCCTGTCTGACCCCCACTTGGGACAATTAGCAGGGATTCCCCCCCCACACACACACACACACACCCTGATCTCATTAAAAGTAATTACCGTCAGACTTTCGCTCCCAGGAGGAGAACCGATGGATAAAAACATAATTTTTTGTCAAAAGTCAGATACAAAATCCAGACTTTGACTAAAGTTAAAAACCCAGTAAATGTCACCATTGGAGATTACCATCTGCACCGCTATGTGCTAACCTAGCCCAACCATATAGGACTGGTCACTAAAGTGCTAAGCTAACCCAACCATATAGGACTGGTCGATAAAGTGCAAAGCTAAAGTGCTAAGCTAACCCAACCATATAGGACTGGTCACTAAAGTGCTAAGCTAACCCAACCATATAGGACTGGTCACTAAAGCGCTAAGCTAACCCAACCATATAGGACTGGTCGATAAAGTGCTAAGCTAAAGTGCTAAGCTAACCCAACCATATAGGACTGGTCAATAAAGTGCTAAGCTAACTCAACCATATAGGACTGGTCACTAAAGCGCTAAGCTAACCCAACCATATAGGACTGGTCGATAAAGTGCTAAGCTAAAGTGCTAAGCTAACCCAACCATATAGGACTGGTCACTAAAGTGCTAAGCTAACCCAACCATATAGGACTGGTCACTAAAGCGCTAAGCTAACCCAACCATATAGGACTGGTCGATAAAGTGCTAAGCTAAAGTGCTAAGCTAACTCAACCATATAGGACTGGTCAATAAAGTGCAAACCTAACCCAACCATATAGGACTGGTCACTAAAGTGCTAAGCTAACCCAACCATATAGGACTGGTCACTAAAGCGCTAAGCTAACCCAACCATATAGGACTGGTCGATAAAGTGCTAAGCTAAAGTGCTAAGCTAACCCAACCATATAGGACTGGTCAATAAAGTGCTAAGCTAACTCAACCATATAGGACTGGTCACTAAAGTGCTAAGCTCACCAAATGGAATAAGCACATATACTGACATTGAGGTTGCACACAAAAAGCATGAAAAATACACAAAATGACAGTTACAACACAAAAAACTGCAAAAATATACAAAACAACTCCAAAAACACACAAAACAACAAAAATCGACGAACGCCTGATTAAATACTTAATGACCGTAGTCCAGATGATCATGTTGTATGCAAATACTACACACAAACTTTTTTTTTCTGTTTCAACATCATTATAAAGTAAAATTTAAAAAATTAAGTCACTAAATCAAGCATTAAGCATGTAATTTGTTGTTTGTTTGTTATGGAAATTTGTTTTATTAAAAACGTTTCTCAGATTTGTTAAAGTTTATTAACTTTGTCTGCGGCTCCCATTAAAAGCAATTGGTGAGGTTTGTATAATCACCAGCTAATGCTTATTCACGGTGGGCTAATGGCTCTATTGTGTACGCTAACTGATTACACTCACAGCGTTAGCCTGAATTAGCATGTTGTGATTCCCTGTGGGGAACGCTGGAGCTGCGTCTCCGATCGGAGGAAGGACTAATGGATCACAAACGGTTGGAGAAAAGAGTCATAAAGTCAGCAAAATGATGGTCCATTGTTCTATCAATCTGTGATAACCACATTTAGTCATCTGAATATTATCCACTGCTATCCAGGAAGTTTACTATTATATATAGTCATCTTAATAATGTTAATCCTTGTTTTAATAGAAGTTAAAAGTGACCAAAAATGGTGGAAAAGGTGGCGAAATGGGATTTTAAAAACCACGGAAATTGGTTAAAAGTTGCATTATAGTGGGCAAAAACAAACAGAAAAAGTGGTAAAAAGGGTTCAAAGTCTCAATATTGGAACAATTAGTTTAAACTGCGAAATAATGGCCATGACAAATGGTGAATGTGGTTGAGTTGGCAAAAAAACAAGCATGAAATATGGTGAAAAGAGGTTAAAAGTGACAATAATGGGTCAACATGTAACATTAGGTGGAAAAGTGGTGGAAAAGGTTTATAAGTGCTGAAAATGACGTGAAAGGGGAAAAAAATGTGCTGAAAAGGCATTGAAATGTGATGGAGAAGTGGCAGAAATGGGAGTAATGTAGCAAAAATGCATTAAATGGAGAAAAATATGGTATGAAAAAGTGATGAAAATGCTAAAATATGGCAGAAAAAGGGTAAAAATAAGCAAAAATGGGCTGAAATTGTTAAATAAATATTCAATTCAAATGAGTTCGAAAAAGACTCACGAGGGCTAAAATAACAATTTGAAGTTGGACTCAATAATCAGAAGGGACTACAGGACAAGTCCAAGACTCTAATGCTAATGCTAACTCTTTGGTTGGTCATGGTGTAGCTTGTCCTCTCCGTCTCCATCCCTATCTGCTCCTCCATCAGTCGTCCTGCCTCCGGCTAGCAGCAGATAAACCCCAAACAACCAACACGCTGCTAAAGCTGAGCTAATCAACGCGTAATTACAGTCAAACAAAAACAACGAGCAGCTCTGTGTTTCTCTATTGTCATGGACCTCCCCCCTGCTGGGGGTCTCACAGTGGGAATGTTCACCCCCCACCACCACCACCACCCAGCACCTACCAGAGAAGCTGAAGAGCTCCGAGGGAAGGCAGGGCTATGTGTTACGACATGACAACAACACAACGACACAAAAAATACTAAACGGACACAAAACGACCACAAAAAGAAAAAAGAAAAGAAAAAAACACTAAGGAACATTTCATTTCATTTACATTTCATGTGATTTATTTATTTAAATTAGGACATTACAACATAAATATGCCGGCGTTAGCACAATAGCTACATTTTTTCAGTTGTCCTAAAGCAGGCGGACATATAATACAGTTGAACAATAACATTTAACATACAGGGCACAATGAGAGAAACATTAAACAGACTGATGACAGCAAACCACATCTATTATTTACAATAAAAAACAACAGTCAGGGGTTAAAAGAACAAAGTACAATATTATCTATGGGTGCATGACTGCTTTGAAGGTTGGGTCATTGCTACAGCTTCTGGTGTTTTCTGGAAGTGTATTCTATCATTTTGTGCCTCTGACTGACACCATTTGGCTAAATTTAGTGTTTCCTTTGAACGTTGCTTTGGGCCGAAGTCTCGTAACTCCCGTGATATCTCATCAGGCAAGACTTTGCTGCAGAAAGACGGATGTTCAGTACCTCCTGATTACACTCCTTTGTTGTTTCACGTCTAATGTGGCAGTAATAATTTTAAAGTATAATGTTAAGAAATGTTCCGTCTTTTCTTTCTGTTTACACGTACCGTGACATTCATGTGACCAAGTATTTCCATGACACTTTTGCGACACATTTCAATATCGAAACGTCTGAAAAGTTAATGGAAACACAGCTAATGAAGATCTTGGTAAATTTGCAGATTTTCTGAGTAACGTTGAAACAGCCACGCCCTATGTTCAAGGTTTACAAGCTTTTAGGGTGAATTCACACCAACAGGCCCTAGAGTGGGTAAAACAACTGCGGCACATACAGTAAAGCCATGAAGATCAAAGCCAAGGAGGCCAAAAAGCTGAAGAAGATGAAATCTGAACAAGAAGAAGAAACTTCATCAGAAACAATTGTGGGAAGAAAGTAAAAAGAATAAAAACTGAGGTTTGATGATGAAAGGAGCTACAGCCACTGAGAGAGAGGAAGTGAGAGGAAATGGAAGTGCAGAAAAAAATGGAAGTAAAAAATAGTGAAAGAAGAAAGTTGTGGTCGCTGAGGAAGTGAAAGACGAGGCAGAAGAGGAAGTGGAAGAAATTCAGACTTCTGAAGAGGACAATAGACAAAGAATCTACCCACATCATTCAGGAGAAGTATTACTTTCATTTCCTTTCATTCCTTCATTCACTTTATTTTTGTAATGTTTTCGCCTGTGAGGTAATCTGTTATTTTGTCATCCGCTCATGACCCCCTCACTGGGAGGGGGTCCCCAGATGCCTTCAAGAAGCTAAGAATATCTTTTGACCATTTTAAGCCCATTTTCACTTGTTTTAACATTTTTGCTGAAACTACACCAAACTTGCTATGTTCATCACTGTTTCTTTTGTTTTGCTATATTACTCCCATTTCTGCCACTTCTTCATCAAATTTCACTGCCTTTTCTGCCCTTTTTTCCTACTTTCATGACATTGTCAGCACTTAGAAACCCTTTCCACCACTTTTCCACCTAATGTCACATACGTTGAACCATTGTCGTCACTTTTAACCTCTTTTCACCATATTTCATGCTTATTTTTGCCAATTTAAGCAAATTCACGATTTGTCATGCCCATTATTTGCCTGTTTAAAGTAATTGTTTCTATTATATTTTTTCCAATATTGACATTAAAGTCTTTTTACCATTTAACCAATTTCTGTGTTTTCTTAAATCCCATTTCACCACCTTTTCCACCATTTTTGGTCACTTTTCATCCATTTTATTTCTGAGTAAAACAAGGATTTATATCTTTAGGATGACTATATACTATGGCCCAAATCATTTAATCCAATTTTGGAGACATTTTGTGTATTTTTTTGCATTTTTGTAGTCATTCTGTGTATATTTCTATCAGAGTCATTTCAGTGAGTTTTTTTTGAGTGTCTTTTTGTGCATTTTTATTATTTTATGTGATTTTGGAGTCATTTTAGGTTTTGTGTTGTTACATTTGTGTCATTTTTTGAATAATTATGTGTGTTTTTGGAGAAATTTTGTGTCTTTGTTGCCATTCTCTGTGTTTTTGGAGTAATTTTGTGAATTAGTGTTGTTTTGTATGTTTTTTGTGTGTTTACTTTGGGGGTCATGCAAAATTGGATCACCACTTCTCCGTGTCTGCTCTAAAGTCTCCAGATGAGAGAGATATGCTTTCCTTCGGAAAGAAGGGCAGGAATATTTTGCTGTGAGAGAAAGGAGGAGCGACTGAGCACAGCCTCTCTACGTTCACTGGGATGGATTCTTCAGACCAGCACGGCTGAGCTGGAGTGAGGAAGAGGAGGAGGAGGAAGGAGTCCAAGGAGCGAAGGAGCTGGAAAACATGGATCTGTGCGCTCTTCTCCTCCTCTGTTTATCCCAGGCTGAGCTGGGACGGCCCTGGACTGAAGGTGAGGGGATTTTCCAACACAAACAGCCTCTTTATGAAATATGCACACACACAACTGCTCAAACTGCTGCAGTTGTGACAAGTTACACTGCATACGGTTTGACTTTAAAACTAAACTTTTGGTGATGTTTCACACTCATTGAGAAACAAACCAAATGCTCTTCCTCCTTTATTTACTTCTGCTTGTCTTTATTTGTGTCATGTATGTGTGCTTTCAGAGTATTCCATGTGTCACGTTGATGCTGTTGTGTTTTTTGGAGTCATTTTGTGTGTTTTTGTAATTATTTAATGAACTTTGGAGTTGTTTTGGTGTTTCTAGGAGTCAGTTGGCATGTTTCTGTGGAATTTATTTACATTATGTGTATTTTTTGGAGTAATTTTGTCTACTTTGAAGGTTTTGTGTGTATTTTTAAAGTCATTCTATGTAAATTGTTGTCATTATTTGGGGCTTTGGATGTATTTTCTATTATGATTCTTTTTTAAAAACAATCTTGATGTCTTGTGTGTTATTAAGATAATTTTGCATTTTTACTGTTGTTTTCTGTTCTGCAAGTGCATTTTTAGCCTAATGTCGTTATAGTTTTGTATGGTTTTGTTAAATTGTTTTTGTATTGTCGCTGTTTTTTTGTGTCCGTTTTGTGTGTGATCTTGGTGTTGTTTTGCATTGAAGACATTGAAGTGTTTGAAGATAAATAAATAAGTAAATAAATAATGTGGAAAAAGGCTGGATTTCAGAAGAAATATGTTTCGAGGTCATGAAATGGGACATTAGGCTAAAAATAAGTGCTTTACAAAGCTTTGATGCCCAAAGCTTTTATTAAAATATGAGGTAAAGTTAAATAAAATGAAAAAGTTAATTATTTGATGTAGGATAAATACATTATAAGTAACAAAAAGAAACAGACAAATACGATATTATATATATAAATAATATTAATATAACTGAATAATAATAATGAACATAATTTAAAAGCCAATGCCATTCACATTTAAACACAATGGATGCGTGAAAAATATTGTTAAAATCATAACATAATAATGTTTTTCCAATATACTTCACCAGTAAAAATGTGTGTGTGTGTGTGTGTGTGTGTGTGTCCTCCTTAGAGATGTCATATTTTTAGTCAGCCTTGTTCCTGCTCCACTTTTCAGTCTCTCCTGTGAATCCACTTCAAGCTCTGCAGCAAATCAATGCCAAAGTACAACATACTGTATATGGTATATATTACATCACATTATATGATGTTATATTATATTGTATCACGTTATACTATATTATGTTATATTTTATTTTTATCACATGATAATACAACTTTTGTTATGTTACATTATATATTCTAATACATTTGATTTAAAAGTGCTTTTAAATACATTATGTTATGTTACGTTACGTTACATTATGTCTTGCTGGGGCTTCCTCCCACAATGCAAAAACTGTACTTTTGGACTTTATGCGAGTGTAAGTGGTTGTGTGTATGTGAATGTGTTACCCTGCGATGGACTGGCACCAGGGTGTACTCCCACCTAACGCCCAATGAGAGCTGGAGATAGGCCCCAGCAGACCCCAGTGACCCTGAAAACAAAGAACAAGCGGATCGGAAATGGATGGATGGATATTATATTATACATTGATAGTTATGACATAATTTATTGAAAAGCTCTAAAGATTTTCTCGTGAAAAAGGAACTTCTGACATTTCCCGAGGTTCAGCTTCAGTTTGAGTTTTTCTACAACCCGTCCACTGACTGATCATCAGCTGATTAGTGTGTGAAACTCTCGGGGGAAACCTGACAGATGTTCACACGCTCACCTGCTCTCACTGGGTCTGAATAAAGTTAAGGATGCTGAGCTTGATTTATGAGAATTTCATTTCTTTTTCTCAAAATTTACCAGGAAAATATACATGATTCCACAGAGAAGACATTACTTTGGTTTTATTCCCTCATTGTTTGGGAATTGCTCTGATATTCATTTCCATATTTTCCCTGTTTTTGCTCATTCTGTGAAACTCTTCCAAAAGTCCTGAACTTTGGTCTCAAATGTTGAGGAATTTCTAGCTGGTGCTGATGGGAACATTGGGGATCAAGCGTGTGCTACTCGGTGAATCCACCTGAACAGGTTCAAAGATGATTCTGTAACTTTAGCGTCGTTTTCTTTCCCTCTGCAGTCGTTGGCTTTTCATCCCAAGGAAGTTGTTTTCCGGTCCAACATTCCCTCGACATATTCCACATGTGTAAACCAGACCTTCCAGTCATCCCAGTGAATTCCATATGCCCCCGTGCTGCAGGGAATTTCCTTCTTTCACACATGAGAACACTTAAAGAAGAAGCAGGAAGGTGGGAGACAGTTCACAGTGTGAACGAGAACCATGAAGTTTCTCTGATTCTGAGGAGTGACCTCACTTCCTGTCTGGATTAAACCATTACTGACCCAGTTTGGATCCTCCCAGTATGAAGCTCTGCACGGAATGAACAGATGGAGCTTTGAATGGGAGTGGACTCCATACGCAGAGTATGTGGGAGGGCAGGGGGAGCAGCTTTCCCAAAAAATACAATTCTTATAATAATGTAGATAATATATAAATATTTTAAGTGCCGTAAAACACAGTGACTGTACAAAATATATATGAATTAATTTGTTGTTCTTTTAAAAATTAAAGCTCTAATCATGTGACTTAGTTCTTCTTCTGTTGCGCAATTCTTCTTCACAATGTAAATGGTAAAGCAACACTGCACCCAGTAGTTCATGTATGGTACTGCAGCAAAAAAATAAATATTATGAATTTCTAATTCTAATCAATTTCTAAAAATGTTGATTTGATTAGGGCGGAACTGCTTTCTTCTTGAAAATAGAACGTTACATTTTTATTTTACTGTATTTTGACTAAATTCTGGGATTCATAGGATTTTTTGATGGAACATATGAATTCAGTAAGATATGGCATCGCTTTAAAGATGAGGAGTGCTAACTTGTTTATGCCGCCATTTTTTAAATTAATTTTTTTCCAAAGTTTGACAAAATAATTGAATGTGTTTGCTGTGATGGTGGTGTCTTAGAATGGCTGATATGGCTAACAATGTGAGATTCTAAGCTTTAAAACGGTATAGGATACTTGTGATATGCTGCTGTATTTGAGAAGTGTTTAATCCCCGTTTAATCCCTTTAGGACGGTGGACGTCACGACACATCAACGAACATTTTGGTAGTCAACATTATCAATTCTGTTCCTAATCATTTTTGTATTGTTGTATATGTTACACACATTGTGGTTGGCGCAAATCTCGAGACGGGCTATATATTAAATTCTATCTTTTCCTTTGCCCCCTCTGGTAAGAGTCTCAAACTCCGCCTAAGGTGGACTTAGTCTCAGCAAAAATGGCCGTCATTTGATCCCAATCCAAGCAAATACTGAACCTGTCCTATCTATGTTTTATATCTATGGCCGTAACTGTTGCATTGGCTCTGATGGTATCAGGTAAACTTGTGGAATTACCGTGTAGGCTGAGCTCAAGCATTCCTGTCGCTGACTTCCTGTCGCTGACTTCCTGTCGCTGACTTCCTGTCGCTGACTTCCTGTCGCTGACTTCCTGTCGCTGACTTCCTGCTTCCTATTTGCAGACATTTGGAGGGAAAGTGATAGTTGGACGGACGGCATTCCCGCTGGTTTTTTTTGGAAGCAGAAGAATCCGAACCTCAGGGAAACTCGCAGCACAGACGGAGGAGGAGGAGGAGTGGACATCGTGCTGGGAGATAACGCGACAGGGTTTGTGGTGAGAACCTGCAAACCTTCAACAGCTAGCTTAGCAATAGCAGCACAACCATTACGCTCATGTTTAGCTTTAATTTGAATAACTCCAACAATGCAATACCGACTGACATGACCATTAGCATTAATGATTGTTAGCATTAGCAAAACATGTTGATTTAAGTCTTTTAGCTTCTAGCATAACATTCCTGTACAAAATAGCCTTGTTTTTATTGTAATTATTTCATTGTTAGCATTAATGTCCGACTCCAACAACTCAGTAACGACTGACATGACTATTAGCATGAATAAGACGATTGTTAGCATTAGCAAGACATGTGGATATAAGCCTTTTAGCTACTAGCTTAACATTCCTGTATAAAATAGCTTTGTTTAAATTGTAATTATTTCACTGTGAGCATTTACGTCAGATTCCAATGCATTTTGGGTTTCGGAAAAAGACTGTTAGTGCTAACATTACAAAGCTGACTGTTGGCATTAGCACTAGCAAGCCAGCCGTTTCCATTAACCTTTTAGCTATTAGCATTACACTCACGTAGCCTACGTATAAACAACTTAGACTACAATTCTGTTCTGGGTTTGCTAGTAGGACTGTTAGCATTAGCACTAACGAGCTAACTGTTTCTGCTTTGTTTAGATTGTGTTGATTTCATGACATTAGCTGGTGTGGGTTTGCTGATTCAACTGTCAGATTTTGCATGTTTATTTTAGCTTTAGCATTGCACTTGTGTATAGAACAGATTTGTTTTTTATCGTAATCAATCGAAACATTTATTTTCAATGGATTTGCTGATATGACTGTTAGCCTTTGCATTAGTTTGCAGTGTTTAGAAGACGTAAGTTCCATTTATATTAAAAAATATAATCTGTTCCGTGGTTGATGGGCGCCCCCTGTCTGACAGGAGGACTCCAAGCGCTACTACACCTGGAAAAGTTTCGGTCCCAACGACGAACAGACGCAAAACTTCTGGATCGACTTCAACAACGTGAATAACAGTCAAGTCCGAATCCACGGAATCCTGTCCAATGCACATCGGCAGGCTGTTGTAAGACACACACACACACACCACCTCCAGAACAACGCTTAGGGACGCACGATCAATGGAAGAAATATGACAGACAACTGATCAAAAAGATAAAATAAACAAAAAACAAAACAAAAAGGGCACTAAACATCGACAAAAATCCCAAAAGAAACCCCAAATGAGTCACACAAAACGACAATAAAAAGCAGAACTAACTTTTTCACCTTAATAAATCCTTCTCATAGTCCCTGTGAGGGTAATACAAGTGTTTATGGGGTGATTGGGGGTCATTCATCTCTCCCTGCTGTCTCTGGCCAGAAAACAGCACTTGCAACTTTCCCTGCCTCTGACCCAGCGGCAAGACGCACTGCTTTACGACAGCCCAATACAAACTAATGCTAGATTATGCACGCTGTTGTCTACATATTCACTTTTCTCAAACTTATATCATGGCGGAACCAGAAAAAAAAAGGCAGAGAAGACCTTTGACCGAGGAATGGAGCAACTCCACCGTCGTCGCGGCAACAGGCACACACACTCTCAACCCAGCGCTCCATCAGGCAGCACACACACAAATATCCATCCATCTTTCTATCCATCCATCCATTTTCAGAGCTGCTTTGTCACACACAGTCAAACACATCACGCACATTTTCACACTCCCTTCCGTATTACTCCCATATCATTCATTTATTTGACTTGTCTCTCTTCCTCATACTGTTCACATGGTCACATGGGACTATATGTGTGAAAGCACCCTTAGTGTCACTGTTGTAATAGGATTTTTCAGTGATCAGTTGTTACTGTCTTGGAAGAGAAAAGGTGCGCATGTAGCTGTGGGCCGGAGCAGGACGCGGGGGGTGCAGAGTTTTTACGGCAGTGACAAAAACAAAAGAGACCTTTAGGGGGTGCGCTAAGTGCAAGTTTCTTAGTTCTGCTTTAACAAACAATAAAGATGTTAAGACTCATTACAGACTACTTTCTGCTTCCTGTGTGGCACACACACACGCTCGCTCTTTAAAATGTTATTTCTCTTTCCTCCAGCGGGTGGCGCTGTCCTTTGATTTCCCTTATTATGGACACAACGTGAGACAAATCATCGTGGCAACTGGAGGTGAGTTTGTTTGGTTTTGGTGATAAGTGGAGGAACACGTTGAATAATGACAAGAGAAAGAAAAGGTGGTGATGATGATGGTTTCATCTTCAGGTTTCATCTTCATGGGGGAGATGAGTCATCGGATGCTGACGGCCACTCAGTACGTGGCTCCGCTCATGGCCAACTTTGACCCCAGCTTTTCTGGGGACTCCACAGTGGGTTACTGGGACAACGGTGGGTGGTGGCTCCGCACACACACACACACCCACACACAGGTAAACAAGACATCTGTGTGTCTACAGGACACCTGTTTGCTGTGCAGTGGGACAAAGTCCGTCTGAAGGACAGAGAGGATGAAGGAGCGTTCACCTTCCAGGCAGCGCTGCACCACAACGGATCCATCGTCTTCAACTACAGAGATGTCAGATATACATATATAAAGATATAGATATACATAAATAGAGATATATAGATAATACACAGATGAGAGATTCATGTGCTTCATGTGGTTTCTCAGATTCCCGTTCCTGTGGAGAACCTGAACTCCAGTGATCATCCTGCTAAAGTAGGACTGTCTGACGCCTTCACGTCTGTCCTCCCCTCAGGTTAGACAGTCAGTTCTAATCATCACTGAACCATCTCTGATTATTGATCATTATTCACAGATTTTTAAGAAAACTTCAGAGAGTTTGAAGAAATTTCAAAGATTTTTTGAGAAATTTTAAAGATTTTTTGAGAAATTTCAAAGTGTTGTTTGAGAAACTGAAAAATATTAGAGGTAAAAAAAAATGAAAGTAAATAAATAAAAAATAAATAAATAAAATAAAAATTTGAGGAAAATTCACAGCTTTTTATATACACACACACACACACATATATATATATATATATATTTTTTTTTTTTCCAAACACAATAAGCCTTTTCACACTCTGGAACTGCGCATGCGCGACCTGGGGAGGGGGGGTGGGGTCATCATAGGTTGAACGGTAAATAAATAAACGTAAACAAGCTTGTTTACTCTGTGGATATTTCCAACCTAACAGCGTTTGTAATGTTATTCCAGAGATCTTTAGTGTTTTAATAGTGTTCATATTATTAATATTACACATATTCGGACTCGAGGAGGTGTCCAGGATTTTTCGGCCAATCCGAAACCGATGGAAGCAGCTCAGCAGCAGTACGGAAGCTAGGGCAGTCCCCTCGGTTCCACACAGGTGACCCCTGGTTGAAGAAAACACTGACTACTACCAGACTCTTCCCGGGAATGATGCGTATATTTGAGCACTTTTGTAAAACCGATGGGAGAAACAGTATTAAAGCGACAGACCTTCTCTCTTTCCTACTCTTGCATTTTCTGTATTTTCCTTTATTGTTGGTAGGTTTTTTTTTTAAACTTTTGTAGTTGTTTTAACAACTGTAAAGTTTTTTGAGTTTTTGAAAAGTTCTTATAAATAAAATGTATTGTTATTGATGGTAAAGCGATTATTACGAGCGTGAAAAGGACAGTATGAGTTCTCACTTTGAAAAGCTAATTGTACAAGATCCACCATTCACTATTTTTATTAAGCTATTATTTTACAAATTTGAAGGAAGTGCACAAAATCTTAATGTTTTGAAGGAAAATCTAAAACTTGCAGAAAAACTAGAAAACAATGTTTTTGAGTAAATTCAAATGAATTTGATGAAAATATTTTAGATTTACATATTTTATTTTTTTTATGGATATTTTTAAAAATATGAATCAATTGAAAAGCACTGTAAACTTGCAGTACATAAAAACAGATGTACTCTGGAAAAGGAATTTGCAAAAATGCAAAATGTTTTAGAAAAAAATTTAAAAAATCTTGAGAAATTTCACTGATTTCTGTCCCATTGTTGTAAAATGGTGTTTATTTGAAGACGTGAGCCGACGTCAGATCTACGAGTATCACCGTGTGGAGATAGACACCACAAAGATTGTCAGTGGATCCTCCTTCGTGTTCACTCCTCTGCCCAGTGAGTTTTTCACGCTGACACATCAGTGAGGTTTATCTCCTCTTTAAACACTTTCTGTCCCTCAGCCTGTGTGCAGCTCTCTTCCTGCGAGCTCTGCCTCTCCGCCAATGCGTCGCTGGGCTGTGGTTGGTGCAACACTCTACAGAGGTGACACGTCTCACACACGGTCTCACACACTTCATTAATTCTGGGAAAAATGTAACTTTTTTGGGAACATTTCAATATTTTTGGGAAAATTTTAATAATTCTAAGAAAATTTTAATATTTATGGGAAATTTTTAAAAAAAATGGGAAAACTAATATTTGGGGTAAAATTGAAATATCTTTTATAAAATTTAAATATTCTTTGGAAAATGCAAACATCTTTGGGAAAATTCTAATATTTTTGGACAAATTTCAATATTTTTGGGAAAATGTCTCACACACTGTCTCCATGGAAACACAAAGTCCAAAGACACGGCTCTGTTTTTTCTCAGATGTTCCAATGGCATTGACCGACACAGACAGGAGTGGTTGGATTACAACTGTCCAGAGGAGGTGAGAAACCACACGGCTGCACCCAGTTAGTCCACAGGTCCTCACCAATGGTTCCATGGTGCCTTCCTGTTGGATTTTTCAGGCTAAAAGCGTCTGTGAGGAGTTTCCGACACCTGAAGGTTCTCTGAGCTCCTTTAACCAGTCCTTCCTCAGTCCCACACCGACATCAGCTCAACCTGAGAACCAATCAGTGACCAGTGGTGAGCTGCTCACACAGCTTATAAAGGAAATGTTAAGCTTTTTGTTGAAACTTCAAATATTTTGGGAAAATTTGAATATTTTGGGGAAACTTCATTTTTGGGAGAAATTTGTTATATTTTTGGAAACATTGAAATGTTTTTGAGAAAAATATCTTTTTTGGGGGAAATTTAAACATTTTTGGGAATTCTTTATATTTTTGGAAAATTTTTTAATATTTTTGGAAAATTTTCAGTATTTTTGGAAAAATTTCAATGTTTTTGGAAAAATGTGAATATTTTTGAGAAAATTCAATTTAAAAATGTTTCAATATTTTTGGTAAAAGTTAAGTATTTTTAAGAAAATTTAAATATTTTTGGGAACATTTTTAATATTTTTTGGGGGAAATTCTATTTTTTTTTGGGAAAATTCTAAAAAATTCCAAGAAAATTATGTAACAACATTTTATTTAAATTCATATTAATTTATGTATCCATCTGGGACCGATGCTCTCTATTCCCTGCTCTCAGACTTGCAGGTTCCTCCTCCTAAGGACTCTGGAGTCTCTGAGAGCACAGCCATCATTGCCGGTGTAGTGGCCGCTTTGGTTCTCCTGGTAATTCTGACCCTGCTGGTTGTTTATTATGTCAACACACACCCCACGGCTGCTTCGCCTTTCTACCTCATGCAGGTAATCAAGAATTTTATTTTGAAGGGCATTTCATTATCTACATGTTCATGCACATAACGACAGTTCAAAATCCTTGAATTGACCTGTGTGTAGTTACATATGATAATATATGTAATTGGTTTATGTTAATGGGTGTTTCTCGTCTCTCTGCAGAGACGCTCCAACAACTATTGGCCTTCCATGAAGTTTCACAATCAAAGCTACGCTGAGGTGGAGCTCGGAGGTCACGAGAAAGACGGTTTTATGGAGGCGGAGCAATGCAGCTGAGGAGGGAACAGTGGCCCCTCAGGACAGATGCTGTACTGTAGGCAGACGCACAAGTTCTCATTTTCATCCTCACTCCACTGGGAAATAAATACCAATATCCCTACAGCAAGAACTGATTACTGAGATAAAAGCTCTTTATCTATAATATTGGCTTTCTGTGGGGATGTTGGTATTTTTACTGAGTAATTATGATTTTTTTTTTTGCCTTTAAACTGCAAGCGTTCAGCTCATTGTTTCTCTTTTTGATTTCAGTTCATTCTATTTCACCCTCGTCCAAAGGTCAAAGATTAAAAGTCTAATTCATTACAAACCGTGGAGTTTATGTTCGTCTCTGTACATTTTTCAGAACTTAGAAAAACTCATTTTAAAAGGGTTGTCTTTGCTGTTTCTGTCCACAGAGAAATAAAGTCCAGCCCTGACTGAGTGTTTGTGTGTTTAACGAATCATTTAACAAAGAAATGATCCAAACGCATCAAATATATTTACTGATGCCTCATATAAAAAGATGAAGAGGAGTCTTTCATTGCATATCATCAATAAGAGCACTAAATGTGTCAGAAACCAGTCAGTAGTCACTGGTTTAACAGATTTCCACCTTTTGCATTTAACAACAATGAGAAAACATGGAAAAACACACCCAGCTAAAAACATAAAAACTAGTCCCTTAAAAACATGCTTTTTAGCCATTAGGAGATGCTGTTCCACCTAAACCTGAATTTTGTGGACAAAAAGGCCAATTTGGTTTTATTTACAATTTCTAAACACGTGGAAATTAGTTTAAGAATCACTTGACTCCAAACTATGTCAATGTAAAATGTAAAATCTCTGCCACTGTTTCATAGCCAACATATTTTGAACATTTAGCTCATTTCTCTTATTTCAAACAGAAATTCATGTAAAACAGCATGTTCTGTATCATTGTTAAAAATGTGTAAACATGAAAAATAATTCATGTTAAATCTAAATGTAAAAGTTAAATCTAAATGTTAAATCTAAATGTTACATGTAAACCTAAATGTTAAATCTAAGTTTTAAATCAGTCACTCACCAAGTGCAAAGCGAAGTATTAGAAATTATTCAAAGTGGGCAGGTCAGCGCCTGTCAATCACGTGGCCCCGCCCACGGCTTAGTGAGTGAGAAAAGTGGAAGAGCGAGACATTGCTTATAGCTCCAAACGACGCTTTGTTTGGTGGTGTTTTTGTTTTGTGTGTTCTTGTAGCATTTTGTTTTACATTATTTTAGTTGTCATTTTATAGTTTTTGTCCTTTTGAGTGTTTTTTTTTTTTTTTTTTTTTGTAATGCATTTTTCTTGCCTTTTCTGTGTTTTTGTGTAGTTGTTTTGTGGTAATTTGATTTTGAGTGCGTTTTATTTTTTGTCAAATATGAAAACTACAGAGCGTCCCTGAATGCACCATTGTTCCAAACATTAGAGGCAGTGAATGGAGAACATCCACGGAGAACCTCTGCTCTTACCAGCGGTGTTTTCTCAGATGATCGTGGAAAAGTCCTCCAGACCAGACATACTGAGTCTGCCCTCCCTGGTACTGATGTTCAATCACATCCTGTTTCATCATCGTTGCTGCTGTGAGCATGCGCAAAACAGCTGATTACCCAAACCTGCGCACCTGCTGAGCCACGCACGTATGTATGGAGGTATATTTGTGTCTTTATTATTCAATCCAAAAATATACATCTTTTCAATTAAAAAAAAAGAACTTTAAATAAACAAAAACGTTTCAATCAATTTTTTTTTTACTTCAATAAAAATAATTTCATTAAAAGAAAAAAATGTTGAAATGCAAGAAAAATACTTGAGACCCAAATAATTGCATTTGAACACTTTTTTTTTTTTTTTTTTACAGTGAAATCATCTTTTTTTTATCAAAAATAAAACATTTTAATCAAAGAAAGTGTTTGAATGTAAAAAAAAAGAAAAAAAGAAAAGAAATTGAGCTCCAAAAAAATTGCATTTTAATTTTTTTTCCTTTGATTAAAATATGTATATTGATACTATCTCATAATTATGACTGAAATTTTTTTGTTGTTATTTTTTTAAGTTTCTTAGTCTTTTATTTTTGTTTTATTACTGGTAGGAATGGGCTTTCTGGTTTAGGGATTTTATTTTGGTGATTATTCAAACACACACACATTGATTACTTCATGCTGTGATGAAACATTTCAGCGATGATGGAAGTCTTTGAATTTTCTCTTAGGTTTCCATGGTAACCAAACTCAGTTTTGTTTCTTGACTCTCAGAGCGACTAAATCATCCTTTCCTGCATTTCCTCTCACATGAAAATCTTTAAAAATAACTTTATTTTCTCTGAAAAACATAGGCAACCAAAACAGACACAAAAATGCTAAAAATGTGTGTTTCTAAATGTGAAACAACGTGATAGTGCAGTAACCTCTGTTAGCCAACAGGTGGAGCTATTGTAGAGTAAAAAGGTCTATGAAAGACAGAAAATAAACATGAATTTGCTACAAATCCCCACCATTCACGTGTGAAGGCGGGGCTAAAGACTGTGCAGTAATAATATATACAAGCTTCCTGGAAGGATCCTGATTGGCTTAAACCTTTGCTTTGACCTTGTGAAGGTCAAGGGTCGACCTCCTCAGGGACGATGGTGAGCATCACGTCCTCGTTTCCTCGTCTCACCACCGTCCGCAGCGTCTCGTCTCGTCTGATGGCGTCGCTGACGTCGCTGGCCGTGGTCACGCGTTCACCGTTGATGCTGATGATGACGTCGCTCTCCATTAGCCCCGCCCTGACGACCAAAACACACACAACACCTCAAATACCAACTCACACCAGCTGGGGTTACAGGTGGACTGGTGATCGTGTCATTCTGTGACTGTTTCTACAAACAAATGTTGTAAAAACCAGGGATGAAGTGTCTTTTTATTGTGTTAACATTAAAGATTCACCATTTATAATGATCACCAGTTGAACTGATACACCAGCAGGAACAGTTAGTTAACAAAGAACTTACTCCTCAGCAGGGGTCCGACTAATAACCTCGAGAACGAACGCTCCTGATGTGATGTCAGGGAAGTCGTATTGTTTCTTCCTCAACTCCTCAGCAAGTCTGAGCACAGAAATTACATTTAGTCATGTTTTGTTCACATTCAGTTACAGTTAGTCACATTTAGTTATATTTAGTCACATTTTAGTCACAATTTGCCACATTTAGTTATATTTAGTCACATTTTAGCCACATTTAGTTACATTCACATTTAAGTTACATTTAATAACATTTAAGTCACATTTAGGCCACATTTACATCACATTTATGTCCCATTTAGTCATATTCAACCACATTTAGTCACATTACGTCACATTTATTTGACTGCAATTAGACCTTTAGTCACATTAAGTCACATTTAAATCACCTTGAGTCACATTAAGTCTCACTTAAGTCACCTTTATTCACATTTAGGTCACATTTAGTCACATTTATTCGACTGAGCTGTTCTGTGTTATTCATAAGTTGGTTTGTGTTGTTATTTTGTTGTTTTGTGTTGTGTTGTGTTGTCTTGTGTGTTTCTCTGTATGTCTTACACTGGAGTGAGGCTCATCATTCTTACTCCGATGTATTTCTTCTTCGGTGAAGTTTTACCTGTACAACAACAACAACAGGAAGCGATGAGTCATCCTCACAGAAAGTGGTAGTGAGCGTTCACTAAAGAAGAAGAAGACGGGCTCTATGACCTCTGAACTGTCGGTCATGTGACTCCGACAGGAACTCCCTGATCCGATCTGATGGAATGGCGAAGGAAATTCCCGCGGTGACTTTCAGAGTGTTGATGCCGACAACCTCCCCGTCCTATGCACACACACACACACACGTGCACACACACACATACACAATGTAAATTTATGATTTTTTTGGGTCCATCATGAACTGATTAAGGTGATGGTCCCTCACCAGGTTGAGAAGTGGTCCTCCTGAGTTTCCGTACTGCAAAGAGAAACCAATGTTATTAATGTAATAAAATGCATCAAATATCAATGGATAAGCTCCATATAATCACTGTTACATTAATGATGGCATCGGTCTGGATATAGTCCATGTCGGGGTTCTGCAGGCCCAGCTCCCGTCCGTCTCTCTGGGTGGTGCTAACGATGCCAGTGGTCACTGAGTTCTGCAGAGAAAATGGACTCCCAATGGCAACCACAAACTCCCCGGGTCGAAGGTCTTCGGAACGACCGAGTAGCAGCACCGGCAGCTTCATCTGAGGGAGGAAAACATCTGTAAATGTATGTAAATATCTGTAAACACCCATAAACCTCTGTAAGCATATCTAAATGTGTGTTAGCATCTTTAAATGTCTGTAAACATCTGTAAATATCCATAAAACAACCATAAACATATGTAAACATCCATAAACATATGTAAATGCCTGTAAAGATATGTAAATATCCATAAAACATCCATAAACAGCTGTAAACCTTCGAAAATATCTGTAAATGTAAACATATGCCAATGTCTGTAAACATATGTAAACCTCTGTCAATGTACACATCTGTAAATGTATGTTAACCTCTGTAAACAACTGTAAACATCCACAAATCTCTGTAAATATATTTAAACATCTGTTAATGTAAACATATGTAAACCTATGTCAATGTAAACAACTGTAAATGTTTGTAAACAACTGTAAACATCCACAAACCTCTGTAAATCTATGTAAACCTGTTATTGTAAACATCTGTACATGTCTGTGAACATTTGTAAACATCTGTACATGTCTGTAAACATTTGTAAACATCCATAAACATCTGTAAATATATTTAAACCTGTATTGTAAACATCTGCAAATGTTTGTAAACATATGTGAAGATCTGTAAGCATCCATAAACTTCTGTAAACCTATTTAAATATAAACATGTAAATGTCTGTAAAGTACATAAACATCTATCTGTAAACATCAACAAATATCAGTAAACATTTGTATACCCCTGTACATCTATGTAAATGTAAATATCTATACATGCCTGTAAACCTCTGTTAACATTCATAAAGGTCTGTAAAGCTCTAGCCTCTAAATCTTTGCAAATGTCTGTAAAGGTTTGTAAAATTTCTGTAAACTCCTGCAAACATATTAGTAAACATCTGTAAAGCTTTTGTAATTTGGTTTTAAATGTCTGTAAACTTCTGTAAACATTTGGAAGTAGGAACTGTTCGAGAGGGAAAAGTTTAGAATCAGTTTCAATCTCAGAGCATAAATCCTCAGCGTGACCTCGGGCAGTAAAGGGCCTGATGTTGATGTTTGATGGAGTTTTCAACGTCTCCAAAGTGATCCTGACAAGTTTAAACTAGATCTACTTCATGTTGGTCGACCAAAGTAACGTCTAATAGAAATGATCAGAACACAGCAGCTGTGTGTGTGTGTGTGTGTGTGTGTGTGTGTGTGACTCTGACCTACTTCAGCCCAGATGTTTGCAGCTGGGAAGTTAAACACGAGTGTGTGCATCATTTCCTGATTGAATAACAAACAGAGCTTCTGACCCACTTTAGGAGAGTTTGGTCAGAGTGGAAAAGGACTGACAAAAGAACACACACACCACCTCCAGTACAACGCTTTTTGTAGGATACACGATCAATGGAAGAAATATCAAACATGACTCAACAAAGAACAGGAAAAAAACAGAAAAAACACTAAACACAAACAAAATTCACAAAAGAAACCTCAAAAGGGTGTGCTACGAATATAGATTAGCTCTTATCACGGATTCAATCAGTGTGTGCTGTCCTACAAAGCTCGCTGGAGCTTAATCACAATGGCAATTAATGCTGAACGGCTAACCTGGTCGTGACCAGGTTCTGCTCTGGCTTGGGTGTTAGCGAGTCCTAAAGCCCCGCCTCCTGGCCAATCAGATCTCTTAGAAAATGACCTGCCCATTGATAGAAGATCCTGGTTGGTGCAGATCTGACAGCTGCGTTTAGGAAAGAATATTATTAATTATCAATGGCATCCTTTAGGGAAGATATAGATTTATCTAATGGACTGATCTACAGTCAGCTGATGAAGCCTGTGTGCGTGGATGGCTGAAGTCATTCATTCATTCATTCATTCATTCATACGTTGGGACTGACATTATCGGCAGGAACATGCACAATGTACTCTCACCCCAGTGTGTCTAATAGAGGTCTACTTGAATAGAAACACTGTGTGTGCTGTAATAAAGTTTAACTGCAGAGCTGTTGTGATCATAGGTGATCGTAAGACAGCTCCTGTCGGACAGGGAATGTTTGGTTAGTTGAAGCCAACTAACGGGCATTAATCCAGTCTAGATTCATAATATAGGCCCCAAAAGTCACTTTGAAACAGCAAATGGACACAAATCGGCAATAAAAACACTTAAAAAACCCACAAAAGCAACTACACAAAAAAGTCATCAAACTACAACAAACATCCAAAAAGAAGGCCCAGAAAACAAAAAATGTACAAAATGATGGCAAAAGTACACAAAACAAACCTGGAAACACACACTGACAACAAAAATGGCTCCAAAGAGATACAAAAAATAACAAAACCACGCAAAAAATGCAGCCAGAATCAGACAAAACAAACAAAAAAGACCCAAAATAACTAAAATAAAGAAAGAAATACAAAATAAGTCCAAAAAATGACAAAAACACATAACAAGACACCAAACACAATAAACATTCAAAAACTACAATAAACACACAAACAACACAAGCGGACACAGAAATGAGTCCAAAAACACACAAAACAACAACAAAACCAAAGAAAACAGAACAGACACCATAAAAATGTTGACCCGATAAGAGGAAGTGATGCTTCTACTTTGTCTTTTTTTGTCAATAATGAAGTTGTATTGACTCATTACAGACTACTTCCTGCTTTCTTTTTGGTAGGAAGTAAAATCCAGCTTCTTTGTCTCACCGGGACGTCGATCTTGATCAGAGCGATGTCAGCTTTCTCGTCCACGTCTCGTATCTTTGCGTCGTAGGTGTCGCCATTCTTCAGCTCCACCTGGTGGACCAAACACACGCCGCATGTTGACGATCACCTTCACAGACACGGCGTGGCATGGATGGTTTTTACCTTCACTCTGTGTTTGTTGGCCACTACATGAGCGTTAGTGACGATGAGTCCGTCCTCAGACACCACAAAACCAGAACCGCTCGCAACCGCCACCTCCCTCTTAGAAAACACCATCCTGAACACAAACAGCCTCTGTCACACTTTGATCTAAAATAAATAAATATATATTTTCAAAAATCCTCCAACAAGAAAATCAATAACAGCTTATATCAGAATTGTTGTCACGGAAAGGAATATTTTCATCAAACGTCAAAATAAACACACAGATTTTGTTGAATTTGTAGAAAGCTTGGCCTTGATTTTTTCTTAAAGTTTTATCTTTCATCAAAAAAATTTGAATTTTCTACACAAATCGAATATCTTAAATTTTTTTTTTCTTGAACAAAATCTTCCTTTTACAACTATAATTGATCATTGTAAATTTCAACAAATTTCCACAAAATTTCCTCCTGGAACTTTCACCAAATTTGTACTATTTTTCCAAAAAATATTGTCGTTCTTCTTACAATTTTTTTTTTACAAAGTTCTGTTTCTATTGTGATTTTTTTCCCCCAAAGAATTTGTGATTTCTCACATTTACGTGTTTATCTTCAGTCATCAATCGGACTCAACCCGCTCAGTGTTTAAATGGATTTGGTTCTTTCTTACTTCCGGTAAAGTTCGATGTGAACGACGGCTGGGGCGATTTTTTCCACCACGTCAGCAATGAAGTTGAATTTGTAGCGAAGGCTGTCGGGATTCTGCAGAGCTGAAGGAGGAAAACATCATCGATATATGACAAATGTACAAAAAAACATCACCTCCAATTTATTTAATCCATATCTTTTCCAGACTATAATCTACTATACTCATTTAATATTATGAGATTATCACAAATAAATAAATAAATGAATAAATACAAATGAGTTCAGGTCCAGGGAATGTTTAAGTCAAATCCTTTGAAGGGTTTATCTGATGCTGAAGGTGTTTTTTTTTTTTTTTTATTATCAGAGGCTAATATGTGACCCTTAAATACCAGACATATCTTTGCTCAGAGAACGACCTCCATCTGTTTAAAGCCTCGTTCAGTTTCCAAAGTGCACGTCCAGGCTCGTTAGAGCATGGAGCAGTGAAAATACTGTAGCATACAAGTGAAGATCAGTTTTACTTTGTGCTCTGAATTTGGATTATTGCTTATATTTCACTAGCAGTCCCACATGTTTGGGTTAGCTTAGCACGTAGCAACCAGTCCCACATGTTTGGGTTAGCTAAGCACGTAGTGACCAGTCCCACATGTTTGGGTTCGCTTAGCACGTAGTAATCCAGGCACAAATGTTTGGGTTAGCTTAGCATGTAGCAACCAGTCCCACATGTTTGGGTTAGCTTAGCACGTAGTGACCAGTCCCACATGTTTGGGTTAGCTTAGCACGTAGCAACCAGTCCCACATGTTTGGGTTAGCTAAGCACGTAGTGACCAGTCCCACATGTTTGGGTTAGCTAAGCACGTAGTGACCAGTCCCACAGGTTTGGGTTAGCTTAGCACGTAGTGACCAGTCCCACATGTTTGGGTTAGCTTAGCCTGTAGCAACGAGTCCCACATGTTTGGGTTCGCTTAGCACGTAGTAATCCAGGCCTAAATGTTTGGGTTAGCTTAGCATGTAGCAACCAGTCCCACATGTTTGGGTTAGCTTAGGACGTAGTGACCAATCCCACATGTTTGAGTTCGCTTAACACGTAGCAACCAGTCCCATATGTTTGAGTTCGCTTAGCCTGTAGCATTCAGTCTCACATGTTTGGGTTAGCATAGCACATAGCGACCAGTCCCACATGTTTGGGTTCGCTTAGCACATAGTAATCCAGGCCCAAATGTTTGGGTTAGCTTAGCATGTAGCAACCAGTCCCACATGTTTGGGTTAGCTTAGCATCTAGCAACCCAGGCCCACATGTTTGGGTTAGCTTAGCATGTAGCATCCAGTCTCACATCTTTGGGTAAGCTTAGCACATAGGGACCAGTCCCACATGTTTGAGTTAGCTTAGCATGTAGCATCCAATCTCAAATGTTTGGGTTAGCTAAGTACATAGCAACCAGTCCCACATGTTTGGGTTAGCTTAGCATGTAGCATCCAGTCCCACATTTTTGGGTTAGTTTAACACATCATCAAGTAGCACATGTTTGGGTTGTTGCATATTTTTCAATACAAGTCCCACATGTTTGGATTAGCTTAGCACGTAGCGATACTGGCTGAGATGGGTCAAATGGTGAAGGGGCGTGGCTATGTATCAGGTCCAATTGGTTTAAGGAGGTCTTTTTCCGCTGATAAAGAAATCCTTTAAAACAGATCACGTTTGTCATACATCGCTAACAAATGTTTTTTTTTTTCTTTATGAGGCCGTGTAACACAAAGGTTAAAATCGTGCTGACTCAGCTTTTCTGTGATAACCAAAGTGTCCTTGAATGCACCGTGAAGTTTGGCTGAACAATGAGAGCAATCTGAGAGGAATTTCAATAATTTCCCATTTTTTAAAGCCTTGCAATGTCCTTGGAAACACAGAGAGTTGACGTCACGCTGTGTTGAAGTGCAGAACCTGTGTGAAGGAGTGTGTGTTAGTGTGTAGGAGTGTGTGTCAGTGTGTAGGAGTGTGTGTCAGTCTGTAGGAGTGTGTGTTTGTGCTGCTATGCTGGCCCCAGGTTTGTTGGGGAAACCAAACACAGCTGAAACATTCCTCCATTGTTGGGTGAATTCCTCACTGGCCTGAGTCACAAATGTTTCAATCTGTCTCCACAAACACACACAAACACACACAAACACACACGTCTGCACACGAGAACCATGGTTTGATCCACATCACATGTTACACAATGATGACTTTTACAGATATCAGTTCAATAACAAGTAAACTTCCTGGAAAAACTCAAGTTTATCAGTTTATTTCTTTAAGAATTGTAATCATCTGAATGAATTCTACTAAATCCTATTTTTTTAATTTTATCATCTGAAACTAAACTAAATGAGCATATGAGGAAGATGAACAGCTGTTGCAGTTAGACGAGTTATCATGTTATCTTGTGACTGATTCTGAGGACAAATGCTGTTAAAAAAAAAAACTGAATAAATGCAGAGCTGTCTTTGTAATTGTAATTAAACAGGTGTGTATGAAGTGATGAACTTTCATCACAGACATGAGCAACTGGCGGCTCAGGGGCCGCGTGCGGGCCCTCAGACCAATTTTGTGAGGCCCCAAAAACAAACACATACAAAATTTCAGAAAAACACACAAAAGACTAAAAGAAATACACAAAAGCTAAATTAATCCAAAATCACACAAAACAACAGCAAAGACGCACAAAATAAAAACAGAAACGCAAAGAATAACAATAAAATAAAACAACAATAGAAAATACAACTAATCCAATAACAAACACACACAAATAAAATGTATAAATAGTTGGCAAAATAAAAATAAAAAAATACACAAAACGACAACAGAAACATATAACCCCCTTTTATTTGTTCCTTTCTATATCAATGCTCTGCGTGCGTGCGTGCGAGTGAGTATGTTCATGTGCCCGTGCACTGACCGGGCTGCTCGCTCCCACAGGTCCCTCTCTGGATGAAGATGACCGGCTGCTGGTCGCTGCTTTTCCGCCTCAACTCACACATGTTCCGGTACGTGACCCCGTCGGTGCCGCACACCGGCTTCGTGTCCGTGCACACGCACACGCCCACGGTGCTCCTGCGCCTGACGGTGGCGGACGCGTGCACGCCGTCCGTCACCTCGCAGCGCATCCCGTCCGCGCACACCCGGCCCTCCGCGCCGCCGCACGGCTCGCCCTCTCCGGACGCGCACACACGGCAGCAGTCGCAACGGTCGGGCGCGTGCCCGGCCGGACAGTCGGAGGATGGGGGCGCGCACCGCGACTTGTCGCACACACGCGGACAGCCGCTGGAGAGACGCAGTGCGCACAGTGGGAGCAAGGCGCACAGGAGAAGCATTACGCACAGAGAGAGACGCATGGTGATGGAGGCTGGTGCTGCTGCTGCTTCTCACGCTCTCACTGACACTTTTAACAGAGCGCGGATAAACACTGGAGGCGATTGGCGGACCTGAGTGACGACAAGCAGGGGTGGAGTGATTCAGTTAAATCAGAGGTTCTCAACCGTGGGGTCAGGACCCCCGTTTGGGCTCGCGAGACACTGGGAGGGGGTCTCCAGATGCCTTTAAGAAACTTTTTTGAACAATTTGAGCCCATTTTTGCTTATTTTTCTCCTTTTTCTGCAACTCCACCAAACTTGCCATATTTGAACATGTTTTCATCACTTTTTCTTGCCATATTTTTGTTCCTTTTAAGCCATTTTTGCTACATTACTCCCATTTTTGACACTTCTCCATCATATTTAACTTACTTTCCTGCACATTTTTCTACTTTTAAGACATTATTCACTTTTCACCATATTTCATGCTTATTTTTGGACATTTAACCACATTCACAATATGTCATGTCCATTTTTTGCCAGTTTAAACTAATTGTTACAATATTGACACTTTTAACACTTTTTTTGTCCGTTTTTGCCCATTCTAATTTGCAAGTTTTAACCAGTCGTTTTTAAAATCCCATTTCATCACCTTTTCAAGATCCACAAAACCTCTCAAAGTCTTTTTGTCTTTTGTTTGAACTATTTCAGTACATCAAAGCGATCAGCAGACGCCTCTGAAGATGTCAGGAGATCAAAGTAAATTTCAAAGTAAACATATTATTGTATTTTGCCATATTTCATAGAACACACTCCAAATAATCCTGAGGTAGTTTACTATCAGATAAAATAAGTTTAAAAGTGGGTATGATGGAGGTGAAGAAAAGACACTCAAACAAATGTAAAGTATTTAAAGTTCTCTTTATAAATAGAGTTTGAAGCCTCTGATTCACACATACAAACATGCACTGTGTGTGTGCGTATGTGTGTGTGTAAAAGTCAGTAAACAACAGTCTGTGTTACTCAGACTATAAATGGCATAAAAAACACAACAAGAGAAACTCCCATCACCAGGAAAACACACAAGCACACACACAAACACCTACAAAAAGGTACAAAAGGTTTCCTGTTTGCTGCTACAAAGGTTATTATTACATTTGGACCACCGCATGCTTTTATTTTGAAGGGAATGTATTGTTTAAGCAGCGCCAATTTTTCTAAAGCACATCTTTTTCATTGTATACCTAATAATAATTATTATAAAAATCCATTTAAGCAAAAATATAATTTTGCAATTGTTTATTTACTTTCTGAATAAAATCTGATTTATTTATTTATTATTATTATTATTATTATTATTATTATTATTATTAAGTAACATCATTACCTGCTAGGCTTTTTAGTTTTATTATAAAGTTCCCTCTTTATTATAAATATTTTACAATATTGGCAGGTTTTGTATTAAAGGAGGATTTAGGAATATAAATATAAATATTATAAAATAGTATAAAAAAACACACACACAAAAAAATAAAGATCTTTGCAATTTCTAGCTGATTTTTTTTCTTCTTCTCATTTTGACATTTACTGGATGCATATTTTCACATTGAAGCTAATATATGTTGATCATATGTGAGTAGAAATAGTTTTACAATTATTTATCAAACACAACCACTTAATATATGATAAAAATGATGTAACATTTACAAAAGTCTCGAACCATTTTGCGAGTTTTTGTCCAAAGTTGAGAAGAACTGTTATTTTGGAAAGGTTTTAGTTACCCGTCAGAGTAAAGTACCGTCTGAGTCCAGTAGAGGGCAGGAATGTCTTTCTTTCAGAGTGTGTGTGTGTGTGTGTGTCAGATCAGTGTCATCTTTATATCTGACTGCTCAGCAAGTTGACGGTTGAGCTGCTCCTCCTCCTCATCGTCATCATCATCACCGCCCAGTCGAGCAAGCTCTTCATCCTCCTCTTCCACCATCTTTCTGAGGTCCTGAGAAGACACGGGCGGGGGGAGGGCGGCGGAGAGGGAGGGGTGGGCCTTGTAGTAGAAGATGGAGGTTGAAGATGGAGATGGACTGTGATCCTACAGAGAGGAAGAGGATGAGGAGGAAGAGCTGAGTGTAGCGACTGCTGCCCAGATGTTAAAGCCCAGATGTTCTCCTCACCGTGTTGACTAAGCGTCCCGACCCACGCTGAGCGACGATGGCCCCTGAGATGGCTTTGATCCAGCTGTGCATTTCCTCTGGACTGTTAGCCTGGAACAATGTTAGCTTGTTTTAGGGGAAAAAGTTTGCATCACATGGTAATTCTCTGTGCGTTCAGCTTTACCTGGATGAAGAAGGTTCTGGAGCTGGTGGTCATTTCTAACAGGTTGTCCCTCATCATCTGCTCACTGCAAACACACAGCGCAAGGTCAGCGTTATGCTAACAGGCTAATGCTAACACACAGAACCAGCATAGCATGATGCTAACAGGCTAACGCTAAAACTCAAACACAAAGAACAATGTCATCATAATGCTAAGAGGCTAAAGCTAACACACAGAACCAGCACAGCACAATGCTAACAGGCTAATGCTAAAATTCAAACACACAAAACAGGGTCAGCATCATGCTAACAGGCTAATGCTGATATATTGATGTTAGCACACTAACATTAAGGCTAAGGCTAACACTCAGAAACACACGGAACAATGTCAGCCTAATGCTAACACTCAAACATAAAGAACAATGTCAGCATAATGCTAACAGGCTAATGTTGACACTGAGAACAATGTCTGCGTAATGCTAACAAGATACAGCTAACAGAAACACTTAGAACAGTGTCAGTATAATGCTAACAGGCTAACGCTAACACTCAGAAACCTACAGTAGAATGTCAGGGTAATGCTAGCATGCTAATGCTGACACTCAGAAATATTGAAAACAATGGTTGCATAATGCTAACAGGATAAAGCTAACAGAAAAACATAGAACAGTGTCAGTATAATGCTAAAAGGCTAACACTAACACTCAGAAACACAGAACAACGTCAGTATCAGATTAATGCTTACTATCAAACACACAAAACAAGGTCAGCGTAATGCTAACACCCAAACATAAAGAACAATGTCAGCTTAATGCTAAATGGCTAATGCTAACAGTCTGATACTAACACTCAGAGACATACAGAACAATGTCAGCGCCATGCTAACAGGCTAAAACTAACAAACACATAAAACAATGTCAGCAAAATGCTAACAGGCTAAAGCTAACACACAGAACAATGTCAGTATAATGCTAAAAGGCTAATGCTAACAGTCTAACACACGGACCAATTTCAGTGTGATGTTAACACACTAATGCAGATAACAGTAACCCAATAATGCCAGGACTTGCTAACACTGATGCTAGCATGCTAACACTGACCTCTGCTTGCACTCCTGAACCTTGGTGATCTCTTTCAGTGTGATGACTCTCAGCGGTTCACGATCCTGTTAAAACAAAACAAAAAGCGTCACCGTGGACGCACAAGCCCCGCCCCATTCTGTTTAACGACCAGCAGCAGAGCGAAATAAACTCACCAGGTCTGATTTAAAGTAGCTGAGAGCGTTTTCATCCAGTACGAAGTATCTCCTCTTCCATGACTTCATCTGAGAAACGACGTAACGAGGCGTGTTTTGTGTTTGCGTCGGGAGTAAAAAAAAAAAAAAAAAAAGGTTTAAATTATCCTACCACAGCGCCTTGCTTCACACAGTATCCTGCCTTGATCACCGTTCGTCCCTGAGCTCCTTTGGACAGGAAGTATGGAAGCTGGTTCTGGCCTTTCTTCACCACATTTCCTCCTCCTCCTCGGTCAGACCCGTTCTGTCCCTCCACCTCCACACACACACACACACACGCACGCACACACACGCACACACACGCACACACACGCACACACACACACAATAAGTAAGTAAATGAACAACTGCGTGAAAAGAAATTAAAAAAATTATTACTGAACGAGTGATCAAATAAACAAACACGAGTGAATAAGTGAGTGAGTGAGTGAGTTAACTATACTAATAAAGCATATAAATAAAGTTTAATTGAATTAATAAATGAGTCAATAAGTGATTAAAAATAAATAAAAGAGTAAGTAAATATAAAATAAATGAATGAGTGGATTGATAAATAAATGAGAAAGTGAATAAATAAATATAAATTAATGTGAGCATTAATAAGTGAGCAAAAAAAATAAATGAATAAATAAAATCAGATTAAAAAGGAGAATATTCCCACAGGTTATAAATCCTAATTAAAGCTTTGAATGGTCATAATGTTCAGGACTACATGTGTAGTCTACCTACAGTATCTCATTGTTTTATTTTGTAGGAGCTCATGTGTTGCAGTGATGTGAGGAATCTGTGGACGGCGAACGTTTCGTGTCGTTTCACGTCGGATCCACATACCGACGCAGGCAGGACCCGGCGTGTCTGAGTTACCTGCGTTGCCGTGACGATGGGAACTCCTCCAATGATCTCTGTCTTATAGGAAACCTGCTTCTGGGTGTCCTGAGGAATGTCAGAGAGCACGGCGTGGCCGTCCACCACTTTTGGAACCTGGACACAGACCGCACACATATTTTCAGCAAGAGGACATACCAATAGACACAAAAAATTTACCAATAGACAAAAAAAAAATACTAATAGACACAAAAAAGATACAAAAGGCACAAAAAAGACACAAAAAGGCACAAAAAAGACACAAAATGACAAAAAGACACAAATAGACCAAAAAATACAGAAAGACAAAAGGAGACACAAAAAGAGACGAAAAGATACACAAAGAGACCAAAAAAGTAAAAACAAATATACAAAAGACAAAAAAGGTTGTATGGTGAACTCTTGTCTATTATCCCACCCCAATACATATATACCAACTATAAAGCAGCCGGTTCTATATCAGCTTCTGTAGCCTGAGGCTGAAAACAGGAAACAGGGTCACCTATTGATCGACGTGCCTGTGTGTGTATTTACGGTGCGCGTGTGTGTGCGTCTGTGTGTGTGTGTGTCTCACTGTGATCTTGGTGGCGTTGTTGAGGATGTCGATCCATTCCACTAAGTCCTGCTGATCGTTGGCCTGTAGGTAGAATTTCCTCATACCAGCGTTCACCACTGAAGGAAAAACACATCACACTGACTGTGCGTAACAACATGTGTCAGCAAGTTAACATGTAACAATCACACAGCACATTATTTTATCCAAAAACATTTAGGCAGAACTTAAAAAGTTTGATATTTATAAATATTGAAAATAAAGTTATATTAAATCTCAAAAATATGAATAGACAAAAAGTCAATGCAGTAAATTATAATAATTAACTTGAAACAGAAGAAAATAAATGAATTATATTCTCTAATGATTGTTTTCTTTTCTTTTTCGAAATTGTAGTAAATTATCTTAAATATTTTTCTTTAATATTTTCTTTTTATTATTATTTATTTACTATTTATTATTATTCATTTACACTCAGAAACATACAGAACAATGTCAGTGTAATGCTAACAGACTAATGCTAACACTTAAATGCAGAGCAATGTCGGTGTAATGCTAACAGACTAATGCTAACACTTAAATGCAGAGCAATGTCGGTGTAATGCTAACAGACTAATGCTAACACTTAAATGCAGAACAATGTCGGTGTAATGCTAACAGACTAATGCTAACACTTAAATGCAGAACAATGTCGGTGTAATGCTAACAGACTAATGCTAACACTTAAATGCAGAACAATGTCGGTGTAATGCTAACAGGCTAATGCTAACACTTAAACGCAGAACAATGTTGGTGTAATGCTAACAGGCTAATGCTAACACTTAAACGCAGAACAATGTCGGTGTAATGCTAACAGGCTAATGCTAACACTCAGAAACACATGGAACAATGTCAGCGTGAAGCTCACAAGCTAATTATTTAATTAAATATAATTATGATGCTAACAAACTAATGCTGATATGATGATGTTAACACACGCTAACAGTATTATTTATTATTTATTTATTAAGATTTTTTCAGACTCACCGAAGCAGAACTCGGCCTTTGGTCTGAGTTTTGTTGCATCGCTGACCTGAAGGAGACAAAAATTAGCATTTATATATATAATGATTGTCTCATTCATGATCCCACTGCAGTGCATTGTGGGTAGGGACTGACCTTGGAGATGTAGGTAAGTTTAAGTGATCCCTTTTTGTTAGCCGCATCAAGTAGATTCTGATGGAGACAGTTAGACCATTAGCATTAGCATCCATCCAACAAAAGATGCCTCCATGCATGTGTCTGTGTGTATCATTTAATGCTAAACCCTCCCAGGTGATGTCTCCCCCACTCCTCACCTGAGGGTTGTCCATGTACCACAGCAGGAGGCTTTGCTCCGTGTCCAGGATAAAGTAGCGACGCACAAACTTCCCGCTGCCCTCTTCCTCCTCGATGTCCAGGAAGCCGCAGCAGCGATTCTTTCGGTCCATGTACGGCATCGCAAACCTCGGCCAGGCCCGACCCGAGCATCAGTTAATCTGTGGATCAGGGGGTCGGAGCCAGGTTAGAGGGCGTGGCCATGGCTGTGCGTTCCCCTCTCTCTGTGCTTTCCTGCAGCCCTCCTTGCAGTAATGTTTCAGAAGAACTATTTTCCCATTCTTTTCCACAATCTAATCCAGTGGTTATGTTTTCATCCTATTCCAGATGATGTCCACATTGTTGTTGTTGTTGTTGAAAAAGCTACTTAACTTCCCACTTTTCTATAGCACTACCTACGGGCACTGCACTAGTAGGAATAATGTAGAAAAAAAGCGTTAAAAGGAGCTAAAACATGGCAATAAAAAGTGATGAAAATAGGTTCAAATATGGCAAGTTTGGTGTAGTTGAAGAAAAAGGGTAAAAGTAAGCAAAAATTGACTCAAATTGTTCAAAAAATATTTGTAGTTTCTTGAAAACATCTGTCAACCACCTCCCAAGGTCTCAAGACCCCAAATTGGGTCCTAACCCCAAGGTTAAGAACCCCTGCTCTAGAGGGCCGGATTTGGCCCCCGGGCCTTGAGTTTGACACACGTGCTTTAAAGAGTCTCCAGCTTCCTCACAGCAGACAACTAGTCTGTTCTCTGATGTCACACACAACTGGTGCGCATGTAACCTGGTGACAGGGCTCGTTAGACAGAAATATAAATATGCTACATGCTAAGCTAACCAAAACAAGTGGATTCCCGAACAGTCAACATTTAACAGGGAAGCCACCTGAGCCATAACAATGTTAGGCATTTCAAAACATGTTACAATGCTGGTATTGTTTGACGTGACGACGGCATGTGAATGTGGCATTAAGTTATTTTTTAGCTATGTGGTTTCAGGAGAGCACTGGAGGAGCAGGCCACGTGATGTTTACACTTCTTCATACCAACGCAGGTTTTCATGACTCAATGCACCATTCAGAGATCGGCCTCGTTTCACTTCCAGGCACGTGTCAAACTCATGGTCTGGGGGCCAAATCCGTCCCTGTGGAGCATCCAATTTGTATACGTAGAAGTGCAAACTTGAAATTACTCATTTTCCTACATAAAATCTGTGGCCCACTTGAGATGAAACTGTTCCGAATTTGAACTAAAATGAGTTTGACACCCCTGCTTTAAGGTGACCTTAGTGTGGATGTGTTTCACTCTAAGGGAACTTAGTCTAAATGTGAGCGTTGAACAACACACAGACAGAATAAAACATGTTTCAGGCCACGACCTGCAGACACACACAGGAATGTGCGTAGTTTCCAAGGACATTATCATCAATAAAAAATTTTTTTTAAAAAAAACAAGAACTTTCACTACCTGCAACATGATGTTATCGCTTCTTCTCTTTACTACCTTTAGATTTACTAAACTTTACAAAACTACATTTTGTTAGATAGAATTACATCATTTTTACATTGTAAGTTCATTTATTTTATTTCTGGAATACATATTTGTTCGTAAAGTTTATATTTTACAGTAAGCTGTTAATTTAATTTTGATTTGGTAATCTACTATTTAAAATTGCCATTAACTTTATATTATTCATAGAATCATCAGCATGTAGAAAACAAATCTATCTAAAACAATAACTTTGTAAAGCAGAGTCCAAAATATTTCCTGGTAAACAGATGTTGTAAACATAGTCATTCATCTTTCATTTTAACTGTAAGGTTGTTATTTTTAGTATTAAAATATTTATAAAATATAAATTTTTAAATTTCTAAAAGTATTAGCCACAGTAATTAATAAGTATGAATCAAAATCCAAAATAAATTACGATACATATATCATGAAATATTTATTTTATATATAAATAAATGTATTAAGAACAAAGCAGTTATTTACATTGAGTAGATACGTGTAATTTGCCACAGCATTAACACATACATAAATAAAATAAATAAACAAACAGAAACATGTTGAAATCGGATTACAAACGGTAAATATGTTTACACACGAGTGAGTTTGACACTTTATATCTCACATTCACCTCATTTAATCTTTACATTAACGCGTTTATGACGTTATTTCCGTAAATCTATCGCCGATGTGTTTACAGCCTTTGTTCACTGAGTGTGGATCGGAATAAATCTGATCAGATCGGATTGTAAATCCTGTAGTGTGTGTCAGCCTTTAGTTCAGGGCAGTCAGTCCCCAGTGTCACGGCCCTCGCTTTTCACCACCTTCCTTCTCCCGCCAACCTTTCCCGCGGTTCCTGCTCGCCTCGCGCGTTCATTGCATTCCCTTGGCGGGAAATCAGTATCCGTGTCAGATCGGAGGGATTGTCTTACCCGGTTCGGGTCAGTCCGGGTCACTCCGGGTCCGGAGAGAAGTCAGTCCGGAATTAATGTCACAAAGCTCACAATACACACAAACTGCTTCCGGTTGGGATCGTCAAAATAAAAGTGTTTTTAAAAACCAAAACTATGATTAAATTATTTTAGAAGTGAACGTAAACTCTATTTTTTTTTTTTTTTTTATCTTGTCTGCACATGCTGAACTATCAACTCTATACGTAAGTAATTTATTTATAAGTAAGTATAAAAACAAAGAACACATTCAGTGTGTGTGCGCGTGTGTTTGAAAATAAAAACATTTGCACTCTACATTCAAAGAGGTATTTAAATATTATCTCATGAAAGATATGTTTATTATTATTATTATTATTATTATTATTATTATCAACAATAATAGTAATAATCTATCTATAAAGCAAGGAACCTCTGTCTGTGTGTCTATGTGTGTGTCTATGTGTGTGTGCGTGTGTGTGTGCGTGTGTGTGTGTCGGTTCCTCAAATATCTCTGCGAATCAGGCTCAGATTGACCTGTCTGCAATGATACCGTTCATTAATTATTTCATAAAATTGCCTTAAATGCAGCGTTGCAGAACACCTCAATGTTGACAGGTAGTCATGGTAACTCAGGACAAGTTGAAGGCTGTGTAGAAACTACAAGAGTGACTGCACAAAGGGGTTTAAAAAAATTTTTTAAAAAACTTCTAAAGTGGATCTAATAGCCTAAAAACACCCCGTAAATATTGAACAGCAGGTGTCCTCAGTGAGCAACGTTTGTAACTACGGTGAGTAATAATAATAAAAAATTGCGGGTGTGTGTGTGTGTGTAGTTCAGGATTAAATTTGCATTAGGAATTAAAGAGGAATTAAAGCTCCCGTGTCCATTAAAAAGCTACTTAACCTCCCACTTTTCTATAGCAAGACATACTTCCTACGGGCACTGCATCAGTAATAATAATAGTGACTTTTTTAACAGAGACTTTTTTGTTGTGTTTGCTAAAAGTGGGATTATAATTTATAATCTAATTACTTGACCATTATGGCCAAAGTACAGTTTAAATGAATTTCTGCAAAACCAACCCAATAGCCCATTAAAAAACCTATCATTTGTACCCAAAATTCAGACTTGTAAAACAAATTAAAAGGATATTTTTTCCAAAAAAATTTAAATGTTTTTGGGCTTTTTCTGCACAAACTGTTTCATATTCCTTCCAATAAATGCCTCACCCACTCAGTCCAAACTTACTGAGGACTGACTGCAGTGTCTGGCTGAAATCCTTCAGAGCAGCAGGAAATGTTTGATTCTCAGACAAAGCAGCAGATCTGATGTTTGAGGCGCTGGCACGGCTCGGCTCGGTCTGGCACTGAAAACAATCCCATCTTTTGAAGCTCAGCAGATAGAAACCACAGGAGCGACACCGAGCCAAACGACTCTTCACCTCATCGACTCCCTGAAAGGACCAAAGGTTCAGCGGAGAAGCTCTGGCTGTGCAGAACATCTTCAACAAAAGAGGCTTTAAAGAGAGAGAAAACTCTTCTACTGCACGTCTGACAACAGTTATCTCTCCAACATTCACAGACGCTCCAAACCAGGCACCAATAAATGTAAATATAAATATACAACATCACTGTGATTATTATACAAAGATGCCCAAAAAGAGACTTGAGTCCTATTAAAGTCATCACAATAGACCAGCTAGAGGCTGTCATATCAATATAAACAAGTTTTGATGAACTACGGCCGGGCCCGCGGAACATCTCTGCTCCAAATAGCACGTACCACGTTCCCAAGAATTCAGTCAAATGACTCGGTTCCACCGAGTCAACCAACTCAAATTGTGCGACGTTAAATAGTAATCCACATTGAATTGCCTTTAAAACGATTTATCACACAACTATGTTCCGATAAATTTAGAAATTACCATGGAATATCCACGTCCATTTACAGCCCGATTCAACGAGCATTAATGGAGAAGTAGTCATTTGAAAAATGGGGCCCCCGCGGCACATACGGAGTAAGGGGCCCCATTCATAAATTGGTATTGTCAATGATTCAGTACCACCAACTGTTGCAATATTTGACTCACAAATAAATGAAAAAAACACTTTCACGGAAATTGCAGAAAATAGGAGGTGGTCCCATGGGCTCCTAATCAAATTGTATGAACCATAATCATAATCTACGTCAAATTACCTTTGAAATGATATATCACACGACTTTGTGTGAAATACCGGAAATGAGGGATGGGCCCCCATTTTTAAAAAAAAGGCTCTGAGTGTCTCATCATAATAATTCATAAAGTGTTCATACCAAACTGCATTCCAATCTAACAAGAACTAATGGAGGAGTAGTCATTTGAAAAATGGGGCCTGTGACACATACGAGGTAATGGGCCCCATTTAAATATTGGTATGTGCCAACAATTTGGTACCACCAACTGTCGTAATATTTGACACGCAAATAAATGAGAAATTGTTTTTTTCTTTCTTTTAGGGCCCCCTTCGGCCCCAAATCAAAAATCGAGCTCCGAGCATTGATGCGTACACATCCATAGATTAAACCTACCAAATTTCAGCCCGATCCGTTCACGATTAACAGAGTAGCGATTTGATCTAGTGTACACAACAAGAAGAAAAACAAAGTGAGTGGCGTTTGAGTCCAGTAGCCCAACCTAATAAGTATAAACCAGAATAATCATGTATAAACTAATTAGAACCAATATAAACAATATGATCATGTATAAACTAATTAGAACCAATATAAACAATATGATCCAGTACAAACCAGTGGTTTGACAGGGAAAGTTGGACAATCCTTCCCTGCTGTTCTGCATAAACTGATGTACGTATTAAATGATGACTGATTTCCGAACACAACCAGCAAACACTCAGACTCAGTCACCACTTAACACGATCACCAGATGGTTTCAAACACTGGAGTCACAACAAAAATAAGCTGAATTAATGATTTTTATTATTTTTTTTTAATTCAGTTCTTTGTTATTATTGGAAATCTTAAAAGTTAAAAACATTACATAAATTCAATCTAAAGTACATACGTCAAACTCATGGCCCGGGGGCCAAATCCGGCCCTTTGGAGCATCCAATCCGGCACGCAGGAGAAAGTCAAAATTACAGAGAAAACATGAAGCATCATTGTGTAAATAAAACTCAACAATATTTGCAGGTGCTCACAGTTTTCCAGGTGCTTATATTGCATGATCGCAATCATTTTTTTTTATGTTAAACTGTTGAAAAAAACTCAACATTCTTGTAAAATCCTGAAATTTTCCACAAATGATGACATAATATTTCACCTAAATAAATAGAAATTGGTCACAAATTCTAGTAAATTTAAAGTGAAGATCCTGTTAGGACTAATATCTGTGACTTATTGCTTGTATATTGTCGGTTTCTTACATATTTTGTATTTTATGTATACATAGAAGTGTAAATTAGGGCACAATAATGTTGAAACTACTCGTTTTCCAGCACAAAATCTGTGGCCCTCTTGAGATCAAACCGTGCTCCTATTCGACCCCTGAACTAAAATGATTTTGACACACCTATTCTAAAGTATTGAGAAGCTTCTCAGTAGTGGCTAAAGTAAAAACTATTCCAGACCATTAATCACTATCTATTATTTACAATTATTAGCCTAATGATAGAAATATTGTTTATTCTCAACATACAAACCCACCATCAACCCAAACTCTCAGTTAACATGAGCTCATTGAGCTGACAAAAGGAAGTATGGTAAATAACGCTCTTCAAAATAAAGCTCTAACCTTTATTTTGCTCTACGCTTTATTTTGAAGGGCAGCCGCTCCAGAGAATGTTAACGTAGACTTGACAGTAAGCGACTCCAATGGCCGACATCCTCCGGAGAAAATAGTCTAAAATCAGCTCCGCCTGAAGCCCGTGACTGTACCATCTGCCGGGTTTGGAACCGTGACTTCTCCCAGCGGCCCGGATACTAAGCTTGGCCCACCAAGCTCCAGCAGCGGAGCCCCGGTCTTCTTTATCCTGTCAGCGGGGACGGAGGCCTCGGTGAGACGCCGGACTCGCGGTAGTTTAGACCACGTTGACGGTGCGCAATGAGCGGGCAGCGGAGACAAACCAAGCCGGTCTGTGCCGGTTGTTAGCATGTAGCTAACAAATTTGTTTGCTAACGTGTTAGCACCAGGTTAGCATCTTGACACCTCTGATAAAATCACTAATTTTAATGCTAATACCGCGTCGAACCGGGGCACACTGCCTTTATATGCGTGTTTTACCCTTTTTAGTCTCACTATTGTTTTCAAACTGGCGGATGTAAACACGGCTAGCTCGATGTTAGGCTAACGTTTGCCTTGTCTCGCTAAACCAGCTGCTTGTTGGAGAAAAACAATTATTCTGCCCTTAATGCCCTAAAGTAAACATTTTCCTTTAAAATCTCTAAAATATGCAGTAGTATCTGCAACAAGATCTCTCGTAAGTGTTGAGTTTGGCCTCCGTTTGTCGTTACACTCAACAAAAGTTAATATTAGACACGTTTTTCAATGACAAAAACATTTATTTTGTACTTTTTAGACCCATTCCTTCCAATATTAACATGTATTGGCAATATTGATCCATACAATAGGCAGTATTTGGTGTGTTTTTGTACTTTTTCATTTTAAATTTCAAATCTAAATCTAAGGAGAACTGCTTGATATATGAGAAAACAGCACTGATATTAGGAAAATTTGTGTTCACATTCACAGATTCTAGATAGTATACGGCGCAATAAAAACAACAGTAATAGCTATAATAATGTTATCTTGCCATCGGAAACATTGTTTACATCCCTTTATCTGTACTGCTCTTCATCTCCTATTAACACATTAGTGAATGTAATTGTTAGAAATTCAGTGTCTTTGACCTCTTCAAATCAGAATCTTACAGTTTTTGATTTCCAGTATGTGCTCCACCTAAAGGATTCTGTTATTTCCTGTTTTTAGGGAATATGACCCAGATGCAACAATGACCTCCAGATTTGGTAAAACCTACAGCCGTAAAGGTGGAGAGGGCACGTCCAAGTTCGACGAGGTCCTGTCCACCGGGCGAGGCACACTCAGCACCAAATGGGGTGCCACCACCTACAAAGCCAAAGTGGGCTCCAAGCGCATCAGCGCCGCTAAGAACGACTCGGGCCTGGAGGTCCGCAAACGGCTACGCCAGAGCGGTGGCAGCGGCGATGGTGGTGTTGGCGGCGGGTTTGACGACCCGTTTGGATTCGACAGCGACGAGGAGTCCAAGCCCGTGTCGTCGTCCAGGAGCGGAAACAAGTCGTCGCCCGCCAAGCCGGCGTCGGCCGAGCCTCCGAAGGCGGAGCGGCCTGGGGGCTCCCTGGGCGCCGCCAACAGGTCCAGCTTTCAGGAAGGAGCATACGGGTCGGGGTCCAGTCGGGCACCGTCGTGGTTGAGCGGCGAGAAGAACAACATAACGGAGGACAGACGGAGGTTCTCCAACAACAGCAGCAGCAGCAGTAGTAGTAGTGCAGGTAGAGAAAACACAGTCTGAACCGGTGTGTTCATAACGATAATGCTCACAGAGTTTGTATTAGGGTTGGATCTAATGTCAACCTTTTCCAATAGATCTGATATCTGATCGTTTAGAACTTCAATCATTGTCATATAAACCCACACGATTTCTTCTTCTTATAGATACGTTATTGGAGTTATTAATGCAGAGCGTTCAGAGCGTCCTCGTTTTTTAATCCTTAGTTTTTTCCTGTCCCGACAGTTATGTAGCACAATTCATAGTGCCTTTAATCGGGTTGTTCATATCCCTTCCAATCATGTGGTTTATGTTTCCAGGTGAGGGAGAAAAAAAGTCTGTTTCTGAGGACTCAAGGAATGAATTCCAGTCGGACGTGTGTGTTAGCTTAGCATGTAGCAGCACTGGCAAACACCGGATGTCCATTGGATATGTAACTACTCCGCTGTGTAATCCGCTGTCCGTCAATCTCCACTGCCTCTATCTGTGATACGTAGCTGTTGCAGTGAGGACTTAAGAGATCTCGCTAATTCATGTGTAATTGCGATATCGTAAGTTGTAGTGAATCCAAAGAGAAACACAAAGCCATACAAATGTTTGATTGTGTTCTTGGAACAGAATGAAATCCACTGGGTCCTGCCCTGTAGATCTTCAGCTTTTGTGGAGATTGTGTTTCAACCACAGATAAGGTCATTGTTTATATGTGAAATACCTGTCCAGGGTATAGCCCCGCCCCCTCACGCCTGTAGAAAGCTGGAGATAGGCACCAGCAGGCCCCCTACACCCTGAAAAGAAGCAAGAGGGTAATAAATTGGATGGAAATATGATCCACCTTAAATATGGAGTATTTTATTTAGAAAATAAAGCAGATGTTATTCTGTGTTTGTGCACTACTTCCTGTCCTGCACGGGCTTATCATTGCTGAATTTATGCGTCGTTGCTCCGGCGTGCGACAAAAATAACAGGTCTGTGTTCGGGAATGACCGATATGGATTTTTTAGCGCCGATACCGATTTTTTTCCATTAACCTTAGCCGATGACCGACACGAACTGCCAATTTTCTTGGGGCGATATTTGGAGCCGATACTACTTTTGTTCCCTCAATTTACATCATAAAAATTACCCAATAATGATGAATGGTACAAGTCTCAATTAAAAAAAATAACATTTATTGAAATTAACAAAAGGGATGTGGAACGACTCCAAGTTAAAAAATTTAACAAATAATAAAAACAGGTGATGTAGAAAAAGAACAAGTAAAAAATAGCGAGGCATGAAATATTATGAAAGAGAACTGTTCGTCCCTGTCCTGAAAATAGCTTTGACAAAAGTTGGTCTGACTGAAGATATAGTTTATTAACAGGATTATTGAGTATAAAGATATTTAATTATAATATTAAACACAAAAAGAAACCATGAATAATAGTCCATTCCAACACAACTTCAGAACATAAATTAGCAGAGGAAAATAACGTGATGACAGATGCTCATTAAGCAACAAACTGTTGAAGTTTGTGTTTTAAATTGCATCAACATTAACGGGAATAAATATTCAAACAAGTAGTAAACTGCTTCTCAAATAATTAAAATCTGCAGCACTCTCATTTCGCTGTAATGTTGAGAAGCAGAGAGGGAGGGAGAGAGAAACCTCCAGCCAGCTGCTCGTTAAATACAACTGCGACAACACCGAACCATGGAACAATGTCAGCTAAGTTAAACAGTTAAAAGATGCTTTGAAAGTTTAAAACTTGCCGTTGGGGTTGAAGAGCTTTCTTCACGCTTTGCTAGTGGGGGGAGGGGCTCTGCACTCTGCAGCCTCTGTCTCCAGCAACACGGAGCAGCCTGTGGCAGCCGCTTTGTAAATAAAGCGGATCGGCAAACGCAACAGCACGCATCAGGCGATGCTGATACACAAAAAACATGCAAAATTAATCCGATTAAATTGGCCGGCCGATGAATCGGTCGATCACTAGTCTGTGTATCTGTTGCGGTGGGGCTGCGGACTGAGGGAGTCGTTACACAGCTGTGACACTTCCAGTGGAAATTGGGGGTAAGGGTTCATGGGTGAAGGTTATCAGGTTAACTAATTGAACTTTTCTGCTAGGTTTTTGTCTTCAGACTTCACAGCAGAGTGCATTTTATTCTTGATCCCAAACGACTCGTTCTCAGGGGTTCTCCAACTTCAGCTCACTCTGTGTTCTTTTGCTTCTTCAGGAAAGCCGGGCCACAGTTCCTCTTCCTCCTCGACCTCAGAAAACCTGCACAGCTACTCGTGGTACCAGAACGCCTCCGAGAGCGATAGGAAGCCTCTGGCTCAGAGCACCGCCCTGAAGACCGGCTCCACCTTTGAGTCCTGGGACGCCATCATGGGACTCCGTCCTCCGTCGCCCTCCCAAGAGCCCAGAAATCCCGCCCCCACTCTGTCCTGGACAGTCGGCTGCGAGAAGCCGCGGCTCGACCAGGAGTCGGACTCGGGAATTGCACCAACGTCGGAGCGAGAGAGAAACTGTCGGACGTACAGACGGCCCAACAAACACGGAGCGGGAAAGATTTCCGACTCGGGAGCAGATTTGGGCTCCAACTCCGCGACGGAGAGCCAGGTAACGGTGAGCAGGAGCAGAGACTTCACCGTCTTGCAGCCGTCCTCCGTTTCCGTCTGTAACGTCACTTTACAGGATAGGGACACCCTCGGCTCTGACACGGCGCCCCCGGCTGGACCAGACCGCACCGCATCACTGACACAGGACGGATGGCAACGCAAGAAAGAGACGCACACAAGGTAGATACACACAAACACACACAGCCACACGAGTGAGAAACACATAATCACAAACACATAAGAGTGGAAGGACAGCAACGCACAGACACACTGATATAAAAATATGATTTAGTTACTGTCAGTGTTGTGGTCAATTACATTTTTCATATTACATTTACGTCTTCAATTATCCATGTTTGTTTACAACTTAATTACAATTACCGTGACCAGCATTTTTTTCAATTAAAATTAAAATGATTGTTTCCCTTAAAAGTGAATTACAATCTGTCGGTCTGCCCCAAGGCAGCTATGGCTACAATAGTAGCTTACCACCACTAAGTGTGGAATGAAAGAATAATGCCTTATTTCTATAAAGCGCTGAGTGTCTATGATAAAGCGCTGTAATTGTTAACTATGTGTAAAACATAGAACTGTAACATGGTTCCCGAGGTTTGAGTTTAATAATATTGTAATCAATAGTTTTTATAGAATTTCCATGCTAATTACAATTACAAAGTAAATTATCTGAACTCAATTACAATTCAATTATGATAACAGCAAAATCTTTTGCATAATTATAAATTCCGATTATAATTGAACCCAACGCTAGTCTCTGTTTACCCTTCACTTCCTGAAGCCAAACTAACGTGTGTGTGTTGCGTGTTTTTGATGCAAAGTGAATTACACTTGATTAACGTAGCGTGGTTGCCGTCCTCAGACCGGCTCCGACACAGAAGTCGAAGAAGGACGGTAAACTGGAGCTGTTCGGTTTCGACGACGCCGATGCTCCTCAGGAGGAGGAAACCAGCTACAAGATCAAATACTTCGGCTTCGACGACATGAGCGACAGCGACGGCGCAGAGGAAGAACGGAGCGGCTACAAAGAGCGCAGGAGGAACAAGATGGTTGCCGCGGCGACGCCCATGGAGGAGGAAGAACCCGCGGAGGAGGATGACGATTCGCCGACAGAAGAACCTCCGGATCCTTTTGAGAGGCTGGAGAGGACGACGTTGACAGAGAGCAAGAAGAACTCTGTGGGAAAGGAGCACAAGCTCAGAGCAGGTACACACACACACACACACACACGTATAGTCGCGATTTGCATGTCACGATACGATATTAATCCCGATACTAAACAATACGATATACATTGCGATATATCACGATATCAATAATTACGCATTTCACCTTTACAAAATTTACAAAATCATATAAAATACAAATTATTTCACTTTTTTTTTAACTTGTGAGAACAGGTGAATGGTAAATTACTGTAATTCAATCCCCAACATAAAAAACTAGTGTTTATCAAACTTTCAAAATATATTTTTCAAATAAGTTTAACTTTTGCTTCTACAACACATTGTGATTCTGTTAAGTTCTTAAAATCTTAAAGTAACCTCATACATCAATAAAACTGTCCAGTGTATTTTATGAAAATAAAGTGCAATCAATTCCAGCTAAAATGCATTAAGGAGTGGGATAGTTTAACAAGATCTGATGTGGTTTACTTCATTTAAATGAACTATCATTAGTAACAGTCAAGTTGTCAACATAAGGACTATAAACACACTGGTCTGTACTACTGGTCTGTGTGTGTTTGAGAGGGAAAAACTGCGTCTTATAAACAGATGTTGATTAATCTGTGACGTGTCAAATCGGCCTCTAGTTTTTTCATTAAAAAACATGATTAAGGAAATAAATTTGGACATTTTTTGGATCGATACGATAGTCGCGTGGTGAGATCACGATATATCGCCGAATCCATTTTTTCTTGCACCCTTTAATATGACTGACATAATAGGACTAAACAGTTCCTCACAGTCAGACTCACAGCGGTAAATGAATGAGTTGTGATCATTGAGACTCTCTTTTCTGCAGACGTCCTGGATTTCTCCGAGGACGATCTCCGAGTGGTGGCCAGCGGTCCATGGAGGCCGACTCAGGGAAAACCCACAGAGAAGAACCCGGACAGCTTCAGGAGGATCTTCAGCGCACAGAAGAAGGTTAGATGGAGCGAGAGATGAACGCCACGTACACATTTCAAGCCGTCCTGAAGGAATGTCCGAAACACCAGTGCAATAAACGATTAATAAACGATCCAAAGAAACTACGATTATAGACACAGGAGCGTAATAACTCACTTTTTAGTTAATGTTCCATAGCAGCAGTGTTGAATTCTTCCTAATGTTTGTTTAAAACATGGGATTGAAAAAGGTAACGGAGTGGAAAACATGACAGTCACATCCATCACATACTGAGGTACAACTCAATGGTTCCTGTTCTAATACCTAAGGTCGTTCATTGGCTTTTTCAAAAATGTCCATCAAAAAGTTGTTCTGGGGTTTCTATGGATACGTTTGATAACGGAGTGGAAAGAAAAAAGGACTACATTACAAAAACACTGGCAGAACTAGAAAGCTAGGATTTTCCTGCTTCATTAAGCAATACACACTTGATATTTCAGTGGATAAATCTTTTTCCCAAATGTGCTCCGAGTGAAAATTCCGCCCAATTTGGACTGGAAATGTGTGATGGATTAAAAAATGACCTGAAATCTCAGTGAAAGAATTAAAACAATGCCATGAAATCTGGTAAATGTTGGCTACAGTTCCTCCTTTGTCCACTGCGGGTCGCACTGTTTCAATTAGTTAGACGACACAAAACCAAGGTCCAGAACTGACCAGCAGGTGGCAGCAAAACACCACTAATGACTTAAACTAGGACTAAACCTCATGACAACAGGGTTGTTGCTGGTTTCTCTGGTTTAGGGACCAGTTTAACACTAGTTTAGAATTGATTTAGTCTGGCTAGTTCATCTCTGGCTAACTTTTGCTGTGATGAGTTTAGATTAATTTGATGGTGTTTTTTACCCTTACTATGAACCCCAACAGCTCCCACTTCAGTTTGGATGCTGAATGAGGAGTTTTTGATGTAGAAAATTTTGCAAATGTTTTTAATGATAAATTGTCATTTCAGATGGTTTTAGGTTTGAAATCACACAAAGCAGAAGGTTTTTGTGTGTGGTTTCTGTCGCTGATCCACGGCAGCGTGTCCAAAGCTGTGGGATTATTATGGGATGTTTATCTGTCCCATGCTTAGTTTGAGCTCCTGCACAGTCTTTGTCTCCGCTTAATAACACACACACACACACACACACCCCTCCCCCTTGTTTTTTAACACATAAAAGCCTCACTGACCACCAACCTTAGGTTTGGCAAAAATAACCCAAAAGAGGAGCCAGGATGAGCCAAGATAGTGTGTGTGTGTGTGTGTGTGTGTGTGTGTGTGTGTGTGTGTGTGTGTGTGTGTGTGTGTGTGTGTGTGTGTGTGTGTGTGTGTGTGTGTGTGTGTGTGTGTGTGTGTGTGTGTGTGTGTGTGTGTGTGTGTGTGTGTGTGTGTGTGTGTGTGTGTGTGTGTGTCCGTCCGTCCGTCCGTCCGTCCGTCCGTCCGTCCGTCCGTCCTGCTGTTTGATCCGTGTCTAGCTCTGCATGTCTTCAGCTTTCCACCTTCTCCCTCTGAGCTTCTTGTCTTCATTCCACAGTAGGAGTGTGAAGATCGCCTTCAGCCATTTGGTCTCCAGATAAACATAATTATTAATTTAATAAACACCCACGGTGCAAAGGGTTCAGTAACGCACGTTGGGAGATGATTGACTGGACTTCTTACAGCATTAGAGTTTACTTTTCAAGCACTTGTTTTTTTTATTTAATACTTAAACATCATGGTTTGCATCAGTGTAAGCAGTGAATTATTGAGGCTGTTTTTAGACCAGGATAGTTTCTGCTCTGGCTCCAAACGTCAGAGTAAAGGTTTGTATTCAGACTGAGATTTTCAAGTAAAACCCTGTCAGTTACAAAGCTGCTGAACCCAGCAGATGTTTGCACGTCATACACCAGTGTGTTTTTTTCCATACCTTTTATATAATGTATTTATGTTGTTGACTCCTTAGTGTAGATCAGTGGTTCTCAAATTTTTTTGGGTGTTTCACACTTTGAACGAAGGTAAACTTTCAAGCCCAACCATTGCCCCCCAAATTATCCTGGCAAATAACACATGTTCATATTTATTGAACTAACAGAACAAGTAATGTCATATTTCATAAGAATTCAAAAACCAATGTAAAAGTGCATTAGTCAAAAACACAGGAAATAATGAAGCATTGTTTACAATCTGCTTAAGAAACAAAAAAGTTAATTTAGTGAACGAATGAAATAAACTAACAGGGAACAAGTACCATCATGTTTCATAGTGCATCTAACACATTTCATGAATAAAAACTCAAACTAAATTGAACTTATCACCTGCATGAAAAGAAATGTATAAGTGTTAGTTAATGACTAATAGTTAATTAGTCAAAAATACAGGAAATAAAGAAAAGTTTAAGAAAACCCAAAAGGAAATACATTTTTTCATTCATTTTAAAGAATTATCTTTGCACTTAAGTTCCATGTTACATTTTGTTCCCGGTCCATATCTAATACAGTCTAATCATTTGATGGTCTTTTAATTTCTGCTACATTTTAGGTTCTCGTTATTACTTTCTTTGTGCGTAGGAGTTTCGTTTAGTGTTAATGATCTCAGAAAGGCATTTGGCAAGAATTTGAAAAGTTTGTTGCGTCTCACCTGTCATACCCCATTCCCCACCAGGGGGCACACCACACACGTTGAGAAGCACTGTTACAGATGTTTTAACACCTCAGGTGTTTGTGTGTTTCTTTCTCTCAGTCTCCGACCAAAGCGGTGTATAACGCCCGACACTGGGCGGTCCAGAGCGAAGAGGAACCTCCGCCGTCGATCTTCACACGACCAGTGACTGCCCCTGTGAGCACGCACACGCACACACACACACACATATGTTGAGCAATTATTAAGTAATCAATGTCTTCCCCATGTCCAGGTTTCCGTCTCCGTGGGAGGATCCACTAAAGAGCAGCCGGATCCCCAGAAAGATGACAGTGTCTTCAAAGCTCCTCCCCCGCCTCCGAAGGTCACCAAGTGTGTCACCGTCCCCGAAGACCCGTACCAGGACACGGTGACCACGCTCAAGTGTCGCAAAGAGCACAAAGAGGTAACGCAGCACGTTAACATCATTCAATGAAAAATGGATGTTGTGACGCAGATTGACTTTTTTCCTCTGAGACTAAAGGAACTCCATACAGAGACAATACACATACATATATTAGGGTTAGCTTAGCACGTAGCCACCACTCCACATGTTAGTTAGCTTAGCACGTAGCCACCACTCCACATGTTAGTTAGCTTAGCACGTAGCGACCAATCTCGCATGTTTTGGCATGTAGCAACCAATCCCATGTTTTGTATAACTTGGCATGTAACGACCAATCTCACATGTTTTGTTTAGCTTAGCACGTAGCGACCAGTCCCACATGTTTTGGTTTAGCTTAGCACGTAGCGACCAGTCCAACATGTTTTGGTTAGCTTAGCACGTAGCCACCAGGCCCACATGTTAGGGTTAGCTTAGCATTGGCTAGTTTTGCACGTAGCAGTGGTGGCTGAACTGGGTCAAAGGGTAAAAGGCTTGTGTTGCTAATGTCTCTCTGCAGCTCTACACTGTGGTGCAGCATGTGAAGCACTTCAACGATGTGGTGGAGTTTGGAGAAAACCAGGAGTTCACTGACGACTTTGAGTATCTGGCCACTGGACTGAAGAGCGGTCAGCCTTTGAACACACGCTGCCTCAGGTGGGACGTGCACGCTAGAGCTGAGAGGTGTGTGTGTTCTGTGTTCTCACCGCGTGTGTGTGCGTGTGTGTGCGTGCGTGCAGTGTGATCAGCCTGGCCACACGCTGTGCTATGCCCAGCTTCAGGATGCACCTCAGGGCTCGAGGGAAAGTCGCTCAGGTCTTTAAAACGCTCAACGACGCCCCTCAACATCCTGTGAGTACCACAGAACATGTTGATGAAGTCCGTCCTCCAGGATTAAAGCTCAATCTGACAAGCTATATTGAGTTTTCTATTTTGGCAATATAGAAAATTATAATATTGCCTATATTGATACCTTATTTTTCATTTTATGAAAATAATAATTTCAGGAGTTGCTGCTTTCTCTACTTCTCAGAACAGCATATAAAGCAGTTTGATGGATTAGTGAGTGCGTTCTAACCCAGACCTTCCTCCAAACAAGCCACACTACAGAACTCACTCACACGTGCTGTCCCTTAGAGGAGAAAAAGCCAAAAGTGGCACATATTGTGCAGCTGTTTGTTGATAAATGTCCCAATGTGTATTTTTTACTCTTGTCATATATATTTTTGTTCTTTTTTGATACATCATTTCCAAAAGCACCGTAATGTCATTTTAGCCTGTGTGGTACTTTTCATCAGCAAATTTAACCTAGAATTGTCTTTCTGGTCAGACTTTATGTGGATTTAAAATGATTGAGATTATATTGTATATCGCCATTTTGAGAAAAAATATAGAATACAATTTTGGTCCACAATTTTCAGCCCTACTCTGACTTTTTCTCAAATGACTTTCTTCAGAACCTGGCCCTGTGCACGGCCTCCCTCATGTACATCCTGAGCAGAGACCGTCTGAACATGGACCTGGACCGTTCCTGTCTGGACCTGATGATCCGCCTGCTGGAGCAGGACCTGGACGGGGCCGCTGCGGGGGCCGACACTTCCGTGCAGTTCAGCGCGCGAGAGATCGCCAAGATGAAGGAGAAGATCAGGAAGCTGTGTGACACGGTGCACAACAAGCACCTAGACCTGCAGAACATCACGGTATGGACTTTTACCTCCAGGAAAACAGCGTTAGCAACAAATAGTAGTCATAGAAAGTGACCCCAAGTCCTCTGTCCATAATCAGGCGGGTCACCTCGCCATGGAAACGCTGCTGTCTCTGACATCAAAGAGAGCTGGAGACTGGTTCAAAGAGGAGCTGAGGCTGCTTGGAGGACTGGACCACATTGTGGACAAAGGTCCGATACACACACACAGACACACTAGGGTTGGGGTCAATTATAATTGTAATCACGTAATTGAGAATTATTTACAATTATGGCATAGATATAATCGTAAAACCTTAATTGTAATTTTAATAATCTGTCGCCGTTGTAATTGTAATTTAATTGGAATTAAGATAATTTAATTTGTAATTGTAATTACCATAGAAATTCAATAAAAAACCACAATTAATTAATACAATTTAATTAAATGCATAACAGTTCTATGGCTGACGCATGAGTAGTTAACAAATATTAAAATGTGTTTCATATGAAGTTTCCCAACGACCTAATTTTCACACTCATACAGGTGTTAAGGGTTAAAAAAAATAAGGATATAATAGAAGTTGTTTTTTAAATAGGGACGATACAATTTTACGGAGTAACAATACGGTTAATGTAACTGATGTTTTGTACAAAGAGTTTATAGTTGTTGCTAAATTACAACTCTTGTCCCAAGTTGGGTTTTTACACAAGATATTATAATAAATGCACTAAAATGTAAATGTAAAGATGAAAACGACATCGTACACACAAAGCACATACAATCATCACAATAATGTGAATGAATTTTAATAAAAGTTAATAACTAATAGTAAATAATGCCAGTAATCATAATTGAACATTGATCATTTATAGCATAATTGTAATTGAAAAATGTATTTGACCCCAATTCTGACACACACACACTTGTAGTTCACCCTCTGTTCTCATCACTCCGTGTTCATCCTTCAGTGAGGGAATGTGTCGACCACCTGGACCGAGAGGACGAGAAGGAGAAGCTGGTATCGTCTCTGTGGGGGGCCGAGCGTTGTTTACGGGTCCTGGAGAGCGTACGTTTACCTGACAGCTCATGTTTATAGATGTGTTTAGAATAGATCTGTTCCTAAATGTACAGAAATGATCCAAATCCTCTGAAAGATGATAAACATTTCTTCCACATCTTTCAAGGCTTTTTCTTTTAACAGTCCGTTTCATATTCCAAACAAACGAGTGTGAATGTGGTGACGTGTTAACAGGTGTGTGTTTGTCTCTCAGGTGACAGTTCACAACCCAGAGAACCAGAGCTACCTGATCGCCTACAAAGACTCGTCACTCATCGTCTCGTCTGCAAAGTGAGTTCACATCACACAACCTCGCTTAGCATGTAGCGAGTGCCAGCATTCGTACGACAGCGCTGGGCCTGTAGCTTATTAGCAGTGTGAGTTTCCATATATCAGGGCTGCCAAACTCATTTTAGTTCAGGGGCCAAATACGGAGCAGTTTGATCTCAAGTGGGCCACAGATTTTATTTATTGTGCTTTAGTTTGCACTTCTACGTATACGTAAAATACAAAAAAATGTAAGAAACCGGCTATACCCAAGCAATAAGTGAAGGATATCATTTCCTACAGGATCTCCTCTTTAAATGTCCTTGAATTTGTGACCAATTTCTATATAATTAAAGGAATTGTATAATTTAGGGCAAATTGAGTTCTTGTTTTCAACAATTTAACATTATAAATGACTGCATTCATGCAGTCATTTATAATGTTCTGCATTCACTGCATTCACTGGGAAAACTGTGAGCACCTGCAAATGTTGAGTTTCACTCCCTCAATGTTTTCTCTGTAATTTTTACTTTCTCCTGTTGGCCAAATTCGAGGCTCCAAAGGGCTGAATTTGGCCCCCGAGTCTTAAGTTTGACACTTATTCCTTATATTAAGTTGCTAACTGGAGTTCAGAGAGATGTTAGAAGGAATTTAAATGCATCAAATATCCCATAATGCAGCATTTTAAGAGTTGACACTTTGATTTTCCTCCATCACTCCGTCCTGTGCTTTTATTTTGACAAGTTACTTTTTATACTGTCAGCCATTCTCTAGTCGTCTGCAGGGTATTTTTCTCGCTGTCTCCTTTTAAAAGTGGATATAAATGGTCTTAAGTCTGTCTGAGACTCCGCCCCCAGCTGGGCTCTGTGCGACCTTTGACCTGTGCAGGTCTGTGTGAGGATGAGGAGGATGAAGGACAAAGAGCAGCAGTGTGAGTCGGCCCTCAGCTGCTCGCTGCTCTAACTGCATTAACCCTCAGAGAGCGTGTGCACGGCGGGTTTGTCCTTCCTCTGAACCTCCGCCACCGCTCACTCTCACCGTCTGAACTCAGACCTGCTGCTTCTGAGAGAGTTTCAGCTGCTGGAGTGGCTAATGTCATCAACACACACACACACACACACACACACACACACACACACACACACACACTCCATGTTTGAGAGAAAAACACTTCACAGCTGCAGAAACGTTTCCTCCATCCTCATAACTGAGAGATAAAAATCACATTTCTACCTCCTGAAATAAATCACCTTCATCGTTTTGGTTTGGTTTAACGTTTTCTATGTTCTGTAAAGTAAAAAAAAAAGAATCTTCTGTTCAACGTGATGATGTTGTAATCAACTGTATTTTTTTTTTTTTTATTCAAACTTATTTTTAAATGAATAAGATACTTTTTTGATGATTTCCTCCCAGTTGAGTAAGTTTTTAATACATATATTTATCTTTAAATTGTATTTAAAATGTGCCAAACCTTATATCTATATATATATATACTGTATATATACATGTTTTCTGCTTTTATTTTGTTATTAAAAATGGAAACACCTTTATTAAAATGTAGTATACAAATTTTTTCAATTCTTAATTTAAAAAAAAAAAAATGTAATTTAAAAAGGATTTTAATTTAAAGTTTTAAATTTTTTCTGTAATATTTCTTTCTGAATAGTTTTTATTTTAATTTTAATTGACACTTTCCCCCAAATTCCTGGAATATTTTAATTTTTAAATTATTTTAAAAGTAGTAAAACATCAGCGGATCAAACCAAGTACATTCCAAGTATTTTTTTCTATTGGAATACTGTACTAATAAAAAAGAAAATGTAAAATGACTTTTTTGCAATATTTTTTCACAACCATTTATATACTCGACTAAAAAGATCTTTTTTTAAATATATAATTTAGTAAGTATTATTCATATCTACTTTATTTGTTTATGGTCTTTTATTTTGAAAAGATTCAATATCCTGTCTTATTATTCAGACTGGGTTGAAGTGAACTCCAGTTTAACCCGATCAAAAGCAGACGCTCTTTGTGCTGCTTTCCTGTGTCATCAGATCTAATGTGGTTATTTACCACACACACACACACACACACACACTGCTCTGTTTCTCTGCAAAGGGAAGGAACTCGGACATCTGGATATGAGTGTCTAAACAAACCAACAATAATAACAAATTAAATGTCAGTCCTCCGTGTGAGCCGTAATGCACTCATTGTGTGTGTGTGTGTGTGTCAGGGCTCTGAGCAGGTGTGAGGCGATGATTCAGCGCTACAGTCGTACTCTGAGCTCAGACGGAGCCATGGTGGGGAAGGCAGTGGAGGATTGTATGAGAGCCATTATTGGGGTTCTGCTCAACTTGACCCACGACAACGGTCAGTGTTCCATACACACACACACACACACACCACTGTTACAGCTGCTGACGTGTGCGTGTGTGTGTGTGTGTGCAGAGTGGGGCAGCACTAAGACTGGAGAACAGGAGGATCTGATCATGACGGCTCTGAACTGTGTCCTTAAAGTTCCTCAGTTTCTTCCTCAGGAGCAAAGGTTTGACATCAGAGTGTTGGTACGTACACACACACACAATCATACACACACATGCACTCTGATGTAATAATGCTTAACTGACTTAATCACTCATTTACTCTCTGACTTATTGACTCACCTTGTGACTGACAGTAATGACACACTGACTGGTTTATTCTGCCCTGACTTACTCACAGAGTTATTACTTTTTAACAGACAGACTTACTCACCTACTTCTCACTCACTGACTCACACTTTCACTTACTCTGATGTACTCACTTTTTTTTTTTTATTTACTCTCGATTTACTCTTTGACAAGTTTGGACTAAAACTTTTGAAATGTGCTTATTAGAAGATTTATGTAACACATTATGCACCATATTTGTTTTATTAACTTTTAAAAATGGGACTACTTTACAGTTTTAGAGCCTGTGTTCGTCCATCTTGAAATCACTTGATTGATGTCACACGGCCCCACTGCCTGTAAACATCCCATTGTTTTCTGTTGGAGTGAAATATTCAGCCTGATTTTTAGATCATTTAGCAGCTTTTTCCATCATTTTAGCAGCTTTTTCCATCAAATGCAGCTTTTGGTTGCTTTAAAAAACCAGGAAAAGTGAAAGATGTTGATGTAAACCTCTTTTGCTACCAAAAGAGAATAAAAACAGTTCAACCGCAGGGGACGACAGTTCCAACTCTGACGTTTGGTATTAGACAATGAAGCAGAGAAGAAGAGCTCTCCTAAAGGACCTTTACTCACTCTAACAGTGCGCTGACACGCTCTGGTGGCTGAAGTTGGCGAGTCTGCAGAGCAGACGTTGTTAGCGGTTGTGCTAATGATTAGCATGTGTGTGTTCCAGGGTCTGGGTCTGCTCATTAACCTGGTGGAGTACAGTGCCAGGAACAGGTTCAGTCTGATGGACATGGAGATGGACACAGAGCAGCCGTACGAGTCCTCTGTCCTCCTCAGCTCCACCAATCAGAACGCAGGGACGGGAGCGCTCAGCGCCATCGCAGCGCTCGTACAGGTGTGTGTGAAGGAGAGGATAGCTGGTCTCATCCTGCTGTCTTTGACTTTTATTTACCTTCTTGTTCTTTTTCTTCTTCTTGTTTTTTTTTTTTTCCTTTTCCTCTTTTTCTTTTTCTTCATTTTTCCCCTTTTCTTCTTCTTCCTCTTTTCATTATTCCCATTATTATTCCTCCTCTTCTTCTTCAGCTCTTCCTGCAGCGTGAGCGAGCAGCCGTCCTGGCCGAGGCTCAGACTGATGACCTCATCAAGGAGCCTCCGAAGGCCCCGTTGGATCAGAGCGGACAATGGCAGGAGACGGGCGGAGAGATCCAGTGGGTTGCCAACGACAACCAGGACAACAAACAAGACAACAATCAGGAAGAGAAGCAGGCAGACGGAGAGAAGAAGAAGGACGGAGAGGACGAGGAGCTGGACCTCAACAAAGGTTTAGATCTGTTTGTTAGTTGTGTGTGTGTGTGTGTTGTGTGCGTGTTTTGTTTGTGTGTGACTGATGTGACCTGTTGTTTATCGTCTCAGCTCTGCAGCACGCAGGGAAACACATGGAGGACAGCATCGTTGCCTCTTACACAGCCATGCTGCTGGGCTGCTTGTGTCAGGGCAGCCAGGTAAAGTACACACACACACACAGCTGGAGTTATTGTGTAGTTGTGTCTTTTAACTGTGTTGTTGTTATTGTTTATCTCATAGTCGAATGTGAACACGGTGAGAGAAAACCTTCCCAAAGGAGATTTTTCCATCATGACAGAAATGCTGAAGAAGTTCCTAAACTTCATGAATCTCACTGTGAGTCTGACTTCCTCTTCTGCTTTGGTCACATGACCAACACCACATGACCAACATCACTGACCCTCTTAGAAGCGTCTGATTCACGTTCTTTACAATAACAACAGTGTGGTTTTACAAACGAGCACCAAAGTTCAGCTGCAGACACAAACTAAACTCATACTCCTGTTGGTCACTAGGTGGCAGCACAGAGATTATTATGTTAGCTGAGCTTTTAGTTTATCAGAATCAGAAGAATTTATTGCCAAGTAGAGTTTATAAAAATACAAGAAATGTGACTTGGTAGATGCTGCAAAAAAACAGAAACAAACAAACCAGAAACACTGTAATAATAATAATAATACAAATAAATGTAAATGTGCTTTAGTTTGACTGTGTAACATTCTATTCAATTATTTTTTTTTTTAAATTTTATTAGTATTTGTAGTTTTTAATATTTATTAAATTAAGTTACTCAAAAAAATTAATTTGATGTATTTTAATTTTATTTTTATTTACTTGTTTAAATAATTTACATTTAAATAATGCAAATAAAAATAAAATGTAATGTATAATGTAATTATTATAATGCATTTTAATGTCTTTTATTTGATTTTTAAAAATATTTGATTTCATTTACTTGTTTCATTTGACTGATTCATTTTAATTTAATTAATGTTTCTTAATTAAGAATTATGATTTAATTTGTGGTATTTATTTTATTTAATTTTATTTATTATTATACTGCATTTTACAGATGGAAATTGGCTCATCTGACATATTTACGTACGGTTACATCCATTCATATGCATTTAAATCAGTACCATTAGATTAGATATCAGAGAATATTATTAAATATTAGTAACTAAATTCACATTTGGAAACTTTCAGTAATATTGCTGAAATGATGGATTTTTTTTCTCCTTGTCTTTCCTCAGTGTGACGTCGGCACCACAGGACAGAAGTCCATCTCTCGCATCATCGACTACCTAGAGCACTGCTAAAACACGCACACACACACACACACACACACATACACGCACACACTCCATCCTCTCCTCCTTGTTCACTCGTTAATATGAGTTTGAATCTTTATTTATACTTGCTGACTCGGCATTTTTCACTCATTCTCCTTGTTTGGGAACGTGTTTGTTTTTCCCGTTAAAACCCCCTTCGGCTCCGATCTGGACATGGATTCCTCTGCGAGGGCAGACGTAGACTAAAGAGGAGAAACGGCAGCGCTCGCAGCACAAAGACCTGCTGAGGGTTTCAAACTGAAGCAGAAACTTTTTCTTTTCAAAGAATCGTGTCTTCGAAGCTCGGACAGACGACGGGAGAACGACCTCGTACCACGACCAGCGCCGAGCCTGCGACTCTTAGAGAAAATGAATTTCAAACACTGACTTGATTCCCAGCAGGAGAGAGAACAAGTCCTACAGTGGATTCTGTGGCTATTTCAAGCTTTTAAAATAAGAGCTACTGATCGTCCCATTTTAGGACAAGAAAATATCCTCAATTTAAAGCTGACAAAGGCCTACATTTCCCATAATGCAGCTGGTTTACATCTTAGATTATTTGAAAACGAGCCAAAAACACTTTTCAGATTTTTAGACTGTTTATGGTCTAAAACCATCAAATCCGTTAGAAGACCTACATTTCCCACAATGCATTTAGGTAACATACTTTATAAACTGATATAAAACCTCATTTATATTTTATAAATAAGAAAATCTTTTCAGAAACAATACATTTTTTTATTTTTTGTTCAATTTATCGTCTTTAAAATCTCTAAAAGTAAAACAATTCAAATGTTTAAAAGGTGCCCGTGAAAAAAGCATACGTTTCCCAAAATACAGTTTGTTAAGGTCACGGACTCCCACGTATCTGTAAAGTAAAATATGACCATGTTCGCAGCTTTGCAAAAATACAAATGCATCTTCAGCAATGGTTTTCCTGACATTTGCCACATCGTAAAATAATTTCCCATTTAGTTTTTATTTTTTTATCTTTTTTTATTTATTTTTTTTACAACTTTTAACTTTAATCCTCACAGGGGCGTCAAAATTTAGAAAACAAGATTTAACGCAACATATAACAAAGATAAAATATTCTGCCTCCAGCAACAATTTTTAAACACGTCAACCGCAGAAAAGTTAGAGTTGTACCATAACCAACCACCAGGGGGTGGAGTCTATCTTTATGGTCCGTAAACTGCTGTTATTAACGTGAATGACAGTCTGAGGCGTGCAGGTTCGTAACACAATAAAAGTCAAGTTAAAAATATTACAACCTTTACAGACGGAATGCGAACATTAATGATTTTTCGCGATACTTGCCTCATAAAATTATTTCTCATTTTTGTTTTTTACAACTTTAACTGTTAAATATGAAAAATAAACTCTGCATCTGAAATATTTTCGTTAATGCATCCATTAAAATCTGTTTTCAGTAAGTATAGAATTCTTTCACCTGTTATCCACAAGGGGGCGGCAACCTTTAAAAAAATACAATTTAACGTAAACGTTATTGTGGCAAAGAAAAGAAATTCTGCCTGCAGCAACAATTTTTAAACACGTCAACCGCAGAAAAATGAGATAGCTGTACCATAAACAACAACATATATGACAGTCTGAGCGTAAAATTAAAGATATTTTTGGTAATTTACCGTACCCAACCACCAGGAGGCGATCTAATATAACAGACTAGTTAGTTTTTAAAGGATTTTAATGAAAAATGGACTTTCTGTCACCCTTTAGGAATTTTACCGTTTTAAATGTGACGTTTTTTTTTGGGGAGGAGTGGTTGAAATGTGCCGGATGTTTTATTGAAACGTTAAAAACGCTCGTCTGTGCCGCAATTTAGAAAAATACGGACTAGCGCCGCTTTGACTTTGTCGGTGTAGCGTCTGTGAAGCTTGAAAAACCATCAAATCAACCCAGTGCTGCTTTGTTTCTCAGTGTTCTGTTGGTTTGTGTCATCATTAATGTTGTCTTTCTCACACACACACACACACACACATCGTTTACAGAGCTTTACTCTCACTTTGGAGGAATGAATGAAGAGCTTTCTGTACATAGTTGCTGTAAATAGATTTTGGGCTTAAATTGAAATCTAGACGTTAGACTCTACTTTTGCGACTATTTTTTTCTTTTCTAATGCCTTTTTGCGTTGTTGGGGGAGGGGCATCAGGTGGGCATAGCGCCCCCTACAGGCTGGCTGCAGGAACTCTGATCTTTGTACCATCTTTGGTTACCTGTACATACTTTTAAAATAAATAAAAGTTGATACTTTCTGTATTCACAGCTTCTTTTTTTGGATTTTTTTTTTAAAGCACACACTTCTAAGGACTCACACTTTTAAAGTTCTGCTCCTTCCTTTTGGCGTCTTTACAGCAAATTGTGACTGATTGAAATAATAAAATGTGCATTTTGTTTGGGTCCTGCCCAACTGACTTTTGTTTGTTATATTGTTTTGTGATTATATAAAATTCTAAGGAACAGAAGTGCAGCAGTCTTACAATTAGTCAAATTGCCCCAAAATTATGACTTTTTTTTTTTTTTTTTTTTTAATTTTAAAAGCAATTTTAAATCTATATTTTTAGTTTTAATTATATACGAAGTATACAAGATATATATTAAAAACCACAATCTCCATCACGTTTAAGTCTTTGGTCAGATTAAAATGTCTTTTTAAAATTATAATTCTTTAATTTTGCAGGTACTATATATGCATATTAACTCAGTGAATACTTCATTTATTTATTTTTTTAATTCTGGCTTATTATTTAATTATTACTACAGCCTTAAGATATTCTGTGCTTCATGTAGAGACATGATGGAAAATATTAAAACGGTATGAGTGTAAAAGAGAAAAATACAGAAAAACTTAACCTAGAATAATTCATTATTAATAAAGTAAATAATCACACATTCAGTTTGGAATAGAAGCAGCTCCTGAAAATTTTAAATGGATTTATTTTATTTTTTTTCATACATTAATGACACAGGCTGCACAAACAATTCATAGAAAACTAAGATGCACATAAAGGTCCATCATCATGTGTTTTGGATGTTTCTGGTGCACTGACCAGTTTATTTCTGTTGATCACAGATTTTTAGGAAGTTTTTTTTTTTTTTTTTTATCCAACAGATAAAATGTCTGTTAATGTTTGAGAGAAAAAAGTCTCCAAACGTTCAAAGATGTGGTTTTTCTGCTCCGTTGTGGATCAAACTGGTCCGATTGTGTTCCCTGGTGAACTGGGATGAGTCTGAGTTCTGTTGGGACCAGTCTGGACCTGTCACTCCTTCACTTTCACTCGTTTTTACACCGTTAAGCTGCACATGTCGCTCCTTCTGTTCCTCCTCCGGGACCGCACCAGGTGCTCCGCCCGGCCCTCCCGGGGTCCGCGGCCCACAGCATGCCTCATCCTCCCGCAGAAGCAGCTCACTGAGGGTGGAGATGTAGATCTGCGCCATCTGCAGAGTCTCGGACTTGGAGAGTTTTCGGTCCCGGTTCGGGATGACGCTGCGCAGCCGGTCAAAGGCCACGTTGAGGCCGAGCATCCTGCGCCTCTCCCGGGCGTTGGCCGCCAGCCGCCGCCGCCTCTCGGGCTCTGGCTGTGGCTGTGGCCCCACAGAGAGGAACGAGTGGAAGAAGCTTCTCCGCGGAGACATGGAGCTTCAACTACGGCCTCAGATGGAGCTTCTGCTCCGGGCGGTGGAGCCCGGGTTATTAACGGGTGTGACACGGGCGTGCGTGAGGTGGGGGCGTGTCCGGGGTCGTGGTCGTGTGCTGCTCGTGAACGTCCCTCAGCAGGAGGTTTATTCATCAAGTTCATCAAAAGAGGATTAGAGACAGATGAGTGGAGAGCCACCAACACTCCCATCACTCCCATTATTACCATCACTACCATTACTCCCTTCACTCCCACTGAGCTCAAGCAACAAAGAGAACATGCAAACACACTTCACTACATTTAGAACTGTAAACAATACAAACTGCAGCTGGTGGAGTCACATTTAAACTTTTTCTGTGAACAATAGGCCTGGGCAATATAACGAGATTCAACATCTGTCGAGTTTTCTATTTTGATGATATAGAAAATCACTATATCGCCCACATCAATATACTTTTTATTTCATATTATTTTGGATTCAAATACTAATTTTACAAGTTGCTACTTTCACTCTTGTTCAGAACGACATGAAAAAGCCAAAAGTGGAACATACTGTGCAGCTGTTTGTTAATAAATGTGCCTGTATGGCATTTTTCAGCAGCCAATTTAACCTATAAATGTCTTTCCGGTAAGACTTTATTGAGTTCAAAAACATCAAGATTTATATTGTATATCAACTTTTTGAGAAAAAATATTGGTATATGAATTTGGGTCCATACGATCGAAGCCTTGAAGAATTAACGGAACATCTAAAACCGCGGGAACATCTCTGCACATCCAGCGTTAACGAATCTTTAGGACATGAAACGTTTACACACAGATTACACAGTTACATCCTCAGATGTGGACAAACAAGTCCAAACTAGCTTTAACGCTCGGCTGCAGATACCAAAGCACACCTTCAGAGGTTTGTTTGAACAAGGAAAACTAGTATAAACCAAAATTAACAGCACAACCCAATATAAACCAGTATAAAGTCAAACTAGCCATTATAAATCATTATAATCAATGTCATATTTACTGAGGGATACTAGAAGCCAGTATAACCATAATAAACCAGTATAACCTAAAATAACCCAGTATAAACAAGTATTAACCAGTATAACTAAGAATAATAAACCAGTATAAACTAAAACTAAGAATAATAAACCAGTATAAACTAAAATAACCCAGTATAAACCAGTATAAACCAGTATAAAGTAAAACTAACCATTATATCCAGTACAAACCATGCAGTATAGACCATCATATATCAGTATAAACTAAAATAAACCAGTATGAACCATTATGATATTTATATATTTACTCAGGAATACCAGTATAAACCAGTATAACTATAATAAACCAGTATACAGACTGGGAGAGTTGACATTCCTTCACTCAGCTGTTCTGGTCAATCTGGTGTCAGTGTTAACTGATGACTGACCACAGTGCCCAACCAGTTTCCACTCAAACTCAGTCACCAGTTAACACGATCACCATTAGATTAAAAACATCTAGCCTCTACTTTGAACTGGTCAGTACTCAACGGCTCTGTCTGTCACCGCAGGGCCAGATTTGGTCCACAGACCTCAGGTTGAGCAATTGTTCTTCACAGAAAGCAATGGTTTGATCTTTCAGACGCCTCCAACGAGCCGTTTGATTGGCTCCAACGAAGCTGAACCTCCTCTGACCTTTGACCTTTGGATCACTCACAGCTGCCAGCGCTGGATCGTGATTGGTCGATCCTTTGGAGGTTTACACTGGGCAGGAAGGATTTATTTATTTGATCAACAACAACATTTCTTTATTTTTCTTTTTTCTCCCATTGAGTTCTTTTGTTTCTCAATTTTTTTTTTCTTCAGATTTTTCACTTCTTTTTATTATCTTTTTTCTTCCTTTTCAATGTTTTTACTTTTTGTTCGTTTCTTTATTTTCTTCAATTTATCATCATTATTTCTTGTCTTATTTTCGTTTTTCTCCTGTATTGATTTCTTTTGTTTCTCTCTCTCTCTCTCTCTCTGTGCTGCGTCCCTGCAGTGTTTGGATGGACCGGAGCACAGTCCTGGGTGTCCTGTGGTTTTGTCTCAAAGACGTTTCACTGCTCTTTAATAAAGTGAAGCGTGCCAACAAGTTGAGCCAGAGCCTCACGCTGCGTTTCAGAGAAAGGAGGACAAAAGGAGGGAGCGGCCGACAGCCTGAGGGTGTGCTGCTGAGGACCAGGAACCAGGACCTGGACCTGGACCTGGACCAGAGACGGTGCCAGGCTGGCACACGGCACTCCACGCGCTGCAGGATCCATCACTCATTCACTTTAACCCAAAACCACCTGTGGAGGAAAATAAAGGCTTGTTCTATATCATATACATCTATGTCTATACATATATATCTATATTTATACATATATATACATCTAAATCTATACATCTATATTTATACATATATATATATATACACATCTAAATCTCAGTGGTGTTATAAACCAGCTGGTCACTGTGTTAACTGGTGACTGACTGAGTGTTGGCTGGCTGAGCTCTGTGGTTGGTCATCAGTAAACACGGTCACCAACTGGTTTAAAACACCACAGAACCCAAAGATCAATAAACCTTTGGTTCTTGCGCAGAACTTGGGTTCACAACCTAAGGTTTGTGGACCAAAATGTGGCCCGCACTGGCCCAGTGTAAACCTCCAAAGGATCGGCCAATCACGGTCCAGCGCTGGCAGCTGTGAGTGATCCAAAGGTCAAAGGTCAGAGGAGGTTCAGCTTCGTTGGAGCCAATCAAACGGCTCGTTGGAGGCGTCTGAAAGATCAAACCATTGCTTTCTGTGAAGAACCTTTGTTCAACCTGAGGTCTGTGGACCAAATCTGGTCCTGCTGTGACAGACAGAGCAGAGCAGAGCCTGGCGATGAGCACTGACTAGTATAAAGTAGAGGCTATACGCCAAACTGTTGATGTTTTAAACTTAATGGTGATCATGTTAACTGGTGACTGAGTCTGAGTGTAACTGGTTGGGCTCTGTGGTTGGTCACCAGTTAACACTGACACCAGATTGAGCAGAACAGCATGGGGTTCTGGGATCTGCTGATGGTGTTTGACACAGAGAAAGATTGTTCAACTCTCCCCGTCTGTTTACTGGTTTTATACTGGTTTTGACTGTGTATATTGGTTTATCTTTATACTGGTTGTACTGGTTTATTGTTATCCTGGTTTATATTGATAATGATATTTCTCTTCAGTTTCTAATCCTGTTGGTTCTGTGATCTTCACGCGTATGAATGACTTTCTATGCCGCTATTGACAGACTGGGATTAGATTATTTCACTGAGATTATGTCACTGTATACAAAGAGCTGCGTGAGCACTGAAGCCGCCTCCCACTGAGGATTTAACGCTCCTCATAAAAAAAAAGCCTTTAGTTAATTAGAGTCTTTGCTCATTAATCACCACAGAGCGAAGCCTCTAAATCATCTGTGTTTTATGAATGTGTTTAAGAGGCATTTACACTAAATGTGCAGTTTTGTTCTGCACCAGCGTTTCATTTTCAGTATTAAAAAAACATCATTTCTGTAAGTATGGAGCCAGATTTATCATAAATGTGTTCATAATCAAAAGTTAATCTTATTCAGAGGAAATCATAGAAACACATAATACACTAAAAGTTGGTTTGATCAATAAAAAAAAGTAGTTTATTGCTACTTTTAGCATGAAATGAGTTAAATTACATCAAAAAACTTTCCCCTGAACTATCTGTGTTTCCACTGCTGGATCTGTGTGTGTAAATGTAGAAACTTAAGAATATTTTTGCCATTTTGATGATTCTATCACTAGTTACAAATGCGTAGTGCCAGGAATTAAAATGGTAAATATAAGCTTGGGGGGAAAAATGTGCCATGAACTAAAAAGTTATTGGTATTTTGGAAGAAAAGAGCTTTAAAATGATTTTTTTTGGACATTTTTTCTGACATTGAAATATTTTAAATAAATAATATATAATAATAAATGCACTTTAATTAAATAATAAACTCTTTAAAGCGTCCAAAGCTTGTTTGTTGGTGTTTCGGTTCATCTGGTGATCATTTTGACGAGTGAGAAAAAACACTTTTTTATTTTTTATTTTTTTTATTTATGTATTTATTTATTTTTTACTTGTCTGCACATGCTGTCAAAGGTCAACACCACAGGAAGTGCAATCATTATGAGACAGCAATGCATATTTTGTTATTGCAATAAAATACATTGATTTATTTTATTGCTTTATTGTGACCATCACCAGCCCTCCCTAAGGAAGGGTAAGAAATCTTTTATTATAGGGAGGATATAAAAAGGGAGAGCAGTGTTACACCTAAGTGGAGGGGGAGGGGGAAGGGGAGGGGGAAAGGGAGCAGGGAGGAGAGACTCAAGGCAGGAAATAGAAAAGGTGGGGAAGAATAGACTGTTTTGCAGTGAGGGTGAGATGTGAGGTTGTAGAATATATTGTGCTTATTATGTTGTGTAATCCAGCCAGTATGGTGACAAGTGTGAAGCTTAGCTATAATGGTGGTGGCTGTGAACAGGGGGAATGAGTGAATGGTAGTACCTAAAGCAGGTATTTGGGATAAACGTGTCTAAGGTTAAGCCCAGTATGAGTTTTATCCCACATCCCAAGGCGTGCCAGTGCATCGTATACCAGTATATGTGCAAAAAAAAAAACGCTACTGCAAGCCCAGGAACTGCCCTGGGCCCGCAGATGCAGCCAGGCCAGCAGAAAGAGCGGAGGCCAGGGAGGCCCAGGCAACCCCCCCGCGGCCGAGCAACCCCCCAGATGCCCCCAAGATCCCAGGCCGAGAGGCAGCCACCGCCCCCCACACACACATCCGAGGAAGCCCCAAGCAGCCGAGCACCCAGCGCATCCCCCCACCGACCCCAACCCCAAGGCCCCCCGCCAGCATCCAGCCCCCCCACCCACCCACACCCAAGCACCCAACCCCCCGAGGGAAGGGCCCAGAGAGCCCCCCGCCCGAGACCCCAGCAGAGGAGCCAAGGCCCCCGCCCAGCAGACGGCCAGAGCCGCGCGGAACGGGCAGCCGGCGGGCGCACACTGGTGGGCCCAGAGCCAGCAGGGTCCGGACCCCAGGCCAGAAGGACCCGGAACGGAAGCAGCACCGAGAGCAGCGCCCCCAGGGACGACAACCACGCCCATAGTCGCCGAGGGCACCAAGGGGACTAATATTAACCTTATTCTACTATTTTCACAATCTACATTAATATATAATAATATATATTCTGCACACATATATATATATATAAAGTTTATTCATTCACATCAAACATATATACATATGTACACATATAATTCATACACATGAGTGTATATGACATGTATATGATATTAATATTATACTATATCATATTTACGACAGATTTCATTAATTAAATTTAGAGTGTCAATATATATATTAATAAAAAACCTTTTATTATGTTTAAGTATTAATATATTTTATACCATTTATATCATTTAAACTAAATTCATTTTTCTAGGAAGAGAAAATGTCTCTAAATTAACTTTTTCTTCTCATAAATCTTCATTTTTAGACACTTTTATTGAAATAAAAGTAGCTCATTACTGCCCTCTCGTGGTAAACGTTTGATAGGACAGATCTTCACAATAAAAGCACAGTATCTGCATAGGCAGAGGATGATAAATGATGATGCTGATGCCCAAAACTACTGAAAAGTAGTGATAAAAAAAAAAAAAAAAAAAATACAAAAAACAAACAAACACATTGTCCTGGTCCTGGTTTTGGTCCTGTCCCTGGTCCCTGCCTCCCTGGTGGTCCCAGTGTGTGATGGTGTGCAGAGACTCTCTGAGGGACAGATGTTCTGAGCAGATGTTTGACAGCTTGTCACTGATTGAGAAATGATGATCATTGGGAGTGATCAGTTGAGTCATGCAGCAGCTGCTGGGTGTGTAAGGGACACACACACACACACACACACACACACACACACACACACACACACACACACACACACACACACACACACACACACACACACACACACACGCACACACACACACACACACACACACACACACACACACACACACACACACACACACACACATTTTAGTGTTTCCTTCACTTCCCACCTGGGAAACATTAGCTCACTGTTATCTTTCTCACTCATCCAACCAGAACTGTTTTGTGATCAATACATTTACATTAAATGATTTTACATTGGAAGATTAACTATTGTTGGTACAATGTGTGATATACTACATCAAATAATATTAATAATATGATGTTGATGACATCATCAGTGTTCTAAAACATCCACAGTGTGGATGGGAAAATGAATGGGATATATATATATATATTTCTATATATTTTCTTTTGGTTGCCAGAACATCACCAAAATTGAATCACCTGTTCCTTGTCGCATTCATACATTTTCTTAAAAATGTAATCCAAATCCTTTCTTAACTTATCTAGCTAACTGATACACAGACAGACAGACAAATAGAGGGTAAAACATAACCTTACCGCACTTTGCTTCTGGCGGAGGTATTAATAGTTTTTTTTAAAAAAAACAACAAAAAATGTTAAATTAAGAAAATTCATAAGAACTTACGGTTGCTTGTTTATGAATACAGCCTATTGTAATCCCCTGTTTTTTTTTCTATTGCTGTAATGAATATCCCTTCTTTGACCTACATATTATTGAGTATTTTATGCTTATTTTGGTTTTGCAGTGTTTACAACCTTGCACTATAGTTAACGTGTTTCTTTAAGTGTAAGTTATTGGAGGTATAAATAACACTGTTTCTTTTTGTTGTAATGTCAGATTCTGTGAACTGTCATTATATATTTTCTGTTTCTATTTAAAAAAACAAAAACAAAAAAAACCCCCACATAACAGAACTTCCGGTTTCTGTCTGTAGCAAGATGGCGGCGACGCAGTGCCGCTCTAGCTAAGTCACGTCCGTCTTTACGACGGACACTACTGGAATAAATTAGTGGTTTTATACGGACATATTTGTCTAAAGCATTAATGATTAAGATGAATAATTATAAATATATGACGGAGGAGGAACGGAAGTGGAGCTAGCTGCTTTGTTTCACTCACTTTGTCGGACTTTCTACAAGCTGCTAGCAAACAGGTGAGCTGACGTTTTTGATAAATTACCGCTTTATTAAGTTTGAAACGTTTTTTCATGTCTACGTTTAAATCACTCCGAGAAACTTTAAAAGTATCTGCAAACAAACATTATAAAGAAGTTTTATCACTTGTAAGGTCTGAGGAAGTTTAACAAAATGTAGCCAAATACAAGAATGACGTTTGATTAACACTTTTATTTATTTCCTCACAAACAGAAAATAATTAATGATCTTTAACGCATAGAATTTAAATATGACCAAATGTATTGGTTTAAGAAAAATGAAAGAGATAGAAATACTATAACATGATTAAAAATGAATAGAAATTATGACAAAATTAGTATGTATAACTCTAAATTTCAGGTAAAGAAATAAAAGGCGGAAATTGTTATTCAAAGATTAGTTTAATGATTCTAAAATTCAATAAATAATATAAACCCTATCTTATTTTAAATGTTAAATGAAGTTACACAACAAACGATGTATTTCAGTAGATGTTGTACATAAAAAATACAAATGATTACCAAATCTCATACCTACTATTAGGAATAAAAGATTAAAAAGTGATTTCTTTCACGTTAAAAAGCTGAATTCCTGCAGTGAGTCCCATAACCCTGTAGGTGGAGTCATGTTCCACTGATGGAGACCTTATAGCTGCAGCTTTTTGTGAAAATCAGCAGAAAAAAGTCAGAAATGAGTCATTAATGTCATCAAAAACGGGTGTAACAGACGGAAAAAAGTGAACCAAAATGATACAATACATCCAGTGAAAGGAGTCACTGAGAGTAAAGTCTTTTATTTTTTGTTTTAATCTTTTTACTGCAGAGAAATGAGTCTTTATCACTCCATCAAACTAAAACGCTAAAGATCATTGACCTCAGCACTTTTATTTTCTACGTCTAATACAGTCTTATCTCACTTCATCATATCTGCTCACTTTGTCTTGTTTTATTTTTGCTTTGTCTTATTTTATTGTCTATTTTCATTACATTTTGTCCTCTTATTTTATTTAGTTGTTTTATCATATTTTGTCTTGTTTTATTTGACCTTTTCGTTTTTGATGAGAGGAAGTTTGAAGCTTTGAAGATGAAAACGGCTGCTTTTGTAGATGCTGGTGTTGAATGTTGAAAATGTGTCTTCGTTGGTGTAACTTAAACGTGTGTTTTTCTTTAGTCTCAGTCACAGAAGGACTTTGGTTAAAATTATTCTCACATATCAAGGGATGAGCAGAGCCTACGATTTTCCGCGACCGCCGAAAACGGATGGAAAAACAGAATTAGCATTCCGAAACGAAAATATCAATCTGACCTGTATTTTTTCCTTTTTTTTTTTCAATTTATTCTTATTTAAACAAAATGCCTCACGTGCATGTTTTGTGACAATATCACACGTTTAGACGCTATTTTTTCACTGTAAATCGGTTGCTACGCGTTACGTATCGAGTAGTGATCGTGTTATCCCGTGACTGCAAATTTGAAGTGTTTTTTTAATGTGTCGGTTCATATTATTACGACTGTGTTCAAATGTGAAAATGCTCTGGTAGAAAGACAGGTTTAGCTGATGGTGTATTAGCTAAACTGGTGATGAGTTTATCTGGTGACACATGACAGCAGAAGCATCTCCAATCTCACAGTTGGCTCTGTGAGGGTGATTCCCTGGTTGCAGGTAATGAAATGTTTCTTAAGTCATTGTTTTTGGATCATATCACACATTTCCATGGGATTTTTCCTTTTTAAACGAATGGCTGAGAGTTAGCAGTGTGGCTAAGCTAACGTCGCTCCTGCAACGTAATGTTGCATGAATTCTGCATAACTATCTTGATTTTGTAAATCATCTGAAGCATATGAAATGTAATGATGATGAAATGGAAAAGTGTAAAGTGACACAGGAATTACAAACCCTGCAAAGGATTTTGGGAAATTTTGAAATGGAAAATCGTAGACCCTAAATGAAGTATTCCAAAAAAGGAGAAAAACCGACAGTTAACCTCATTTCCATGTTAAGCTAACATGTTAGCGGAGTGGGACGCTGTAGAGATAAAGTTGCTACATTGGTAACACTGTAGGAAACGGTTGGTCCATTAGCTCTACAGGGTCTCACTTCGCTAACATGCTAGCTTAACATGGAAATGAGCATTAGTAGTGCATGCACCCTAACTTTCATTCATCATGCCATCACATATTATAAGTAATCATGGTTTTGATTTACATTTTTGTTTAATTATGGTTTTCTTTTTTTTTCTTTTTTTTTATTTTGTTTCCTCACAAGAGGAAATGACTATTTTCTGAAAAAAAAAACAAAAAAAAAAAAAAAAAACAGAATTTAAAAAGATGAATGTGGAAAACATGGAATTTTGGAAAAACAAACAGTGGAATTTGGAAAAAAATGAATAAAATGGATTTAATAGGGCTCTACTTATCATAAAAATAAGCATTAGTCCAAAAAGGATGTTGATAAAAAAAGTCTAATAATTTTATCCATTGGTTTGGTGTTTTTAGTGCATTTCAAAAAGCGACCGAGTTCAAACTTCACTTAGTGTTCTTGCTGACTCATCACATAACAATAACTAAGATTAGGTTTACACTCATCATTACTGATTAGTAATGCTAACGTTAAAGATGTTTCCTCTGTGGGTGAAGCAGTGTGATCTAATGATGGAGGTTCTGCTGATGTTCTCCCCTTAGCCGAACAATCAGAGGACATTCCCGAGGCTCAGCGTGCACCAAGAAATATCCTTTAATTGTAAAGCCAAGAGCAGTCGGTCCTCCGACGCCACCGCTGAGTCATCACCTGTAGAAAGGGAAAGAATGTCGTAAACATCACGTTTTGTTCATCAACTGTTTGTCCACAACTGAAGTTGCTGAAAACACAAACCAACCGTTTATGTTTTACTTTTAACTGAAAGATATTCTACATTACTACACAACAAAACTTTACTACAACAACTAGATAATTTATCAGGGCTGGGCTATAGATGGACACAGTTATGCAGATTTAACAAGATAAGGATGTAGTTTAATTTGAAGATTGTTTTAGTTTTTGGAGAGGCTGCAGTCCCTGTTTTTATCTCTGAATATTTTCCTCTCACACAAACTAACCAATACACAACAGACGGCAAGTACGTGTGCGTCTTTTTTTCATTGTGCAGCACAGAAATGCAGTCGTTTTGCATGTACAGTATGCATGTTGTTGTTTTAATTTTGTGCACTGATGTTGAAGTTTTGTGTTTTCTGATGTCGTCTTGTGTGTTTTTTGTTGACATTTTCTGTTTTGTTGACATTTTTGTTGTTTTATTTTGTGCGCTATCCAAATTTGTATGCTTTTTTTTTTCAGTAATTTTGTCATAACTTTGTGCAATTTTGTGTTTTTTACCTCCGCCAAGCACGAAGCGGAGATCGGAAGGTTATGTTTTACCCTACCAAAAATGAGAAAATACCACACGTGGAAATCACAATTTGGGTGGATGTGAGCTGTGCCTGAGCCTGCTCCTTTAAGCGTGGTGGCTTATGGGTAATGTAGTAGTGGTAGGGAAGTGCATTGTGTGTATGTCCCGTCCGGTACTCGTGCTGTACTCTTTATGTGTTTGTGACAAATCTTAAAAAGAATAAATGTGGCACCATTTAAATAAAATAGGTGGAGGTTTTGTCATCATTTTGTGTGTTTAGTTGTCATTTTTCTATGCTTTTGTAAGCTGTCGTGTGTGTTTCTGCCTTAATTTGGTGTTTTTTGTCATCATATTGCATGATTTTATTGTTGCTGTCTGTTTTTGCCATAATATTGTGTTTTTTGTCATTTTGTCTGATGGCGTCAGTCCCAAAGTACTAAAGGCTTGTGCCCCCCAGCTGTGTGGAATATTCCAGCCCATTTTCACCATGAGCTTGAGACTGCTGTGGAAGACATTATGCCTGGTTCCTGTTCCTAAGACGCCACGTCCCAGTGGCTCCAAGGACTACAGATGGGTTGCGTTGACCTCCCACATCATGAACACCCTGGAGAGACTCATCCTGGTGCAGCTCCTGCCATCAGTCAGACCACATCTGGACCCTTTGCAGTTCACCTACCAGTCCATGGTTGGAGTGAGGACGCCATCACCTTCCTGCTCAACTGTGTGTATACTCTCACTTGGACAAGCGGGCGAGCACTGTGAGAGTCATGTTCTGTTCTTTTACTTTTCCAGTGCTTTTAACACCATCCGTCTGGCTCTCCTGGGTGAGAAGCTGACAGAGATGCATGTTGGCTCCTCCGTTGTGTCCTGGATTGTGGACTACTTAACTGGCAGACCACAGTATGTATGCCTGCAACACTGTGTGTCTAACAAAGTGGTCAGCAACACCGGGGCCCCTCAAGGGACTGTCTTCTCCCCTTCGCTCTTCACCACCTACACCACGGACTTCAGCTACTGCACTGACACCTGTCATCTCCAGAAGTTCTCTGATGACTCTGCAGTGGTTGGATGTATCAGGGAGGGAGACGAGGTGGAGTACAGGGCTGCTGTGGACAGCTTTGTCACATGGAGTGAGCTGAAGCTGAGGAGAATCAAGAGGCTGGTTAGCCCTGTCTCAATCCAGGAGGTCAGTGTGGGCATTGTGGAGGAGTAAAAATACCTGGGAGTGGTGATTGATAATGAACAGGACTAGATGAAGAACATGGACTCCCTCTACAGGAAGGGCCAAAGCCACCTCTGTTTTCTGAGACAGCTGAGGTCCTTCAACATCTGCAGGAAAATGCTGAGGATGTTGTACGAGTCTGTGGTGGCGAGTGCGATCCTCCGCGCTGATGTTTGCTGGGGGAGTAGACTGAGTGCACAGACACCAACGGATGCCAACAGACTCATCTGCAAGGCCAGTGATGTTGTGGGGATTAAACTGGACTCTTGACAGTGGTGACAGAGAGGAGGAGCCTGTCCAAGGTGAAGGCCATCTTGGTCAATGAGTCCCACCCAATCCATGATGTGCTGGTCAGTCAGAGGAGCACCTTCAGCACCTTTAGAACCTTTAGAACCTCAGTACCAGGCTGATCCACCAGGCTGATTCACAGAACGCCACAGGAAATCATTCCTACCTGTGATGATCAAACTCTATAATGCATATCTCTAACCTGACAGCTTCGAGCGTTGTATATATCTGTATTATATTTGTATTATTATTATTATTACTTATTTTATTTTTTACTGCTGTAACGTGTGCACTTGTATGTAATCCTTTTTTAACAGTCTTTTACTTAATTCTTTCTTTCTTTGTTTAGTGTTTATTCTTTTTATTTGTAATATTTCTTGAGCGTCTGTAACGCAAGTCATTTCCCCCTGGGATAATTAAAGTTTCCTCTGAATCTTATTGCATTTTGTCCAGTTTTGTATGATTTTGCTGTAGGTTGTTGTTTTTTGCCGCAATTTTGTGTGTTTTTGTCATTTTGTTCTAATTTTGTGCATGACTGTCATAGACGGCTCGGTGCGGCGTCAGCAGTGATGCGGTGGCTGTATTGGACTGTTGTGGTGAAGAGGGAGCTGAGTCGCGGGGCAAAGCTCTCAATTTACCGATCGATCTACGTTCCTACCCTCACCTATAGTCATGAGATTTGGGTAATGACCGAAAGGACAAGATCGCGAATACAAAATGAGTTTTCCTTCGCAGGGTGGCTGGGCGCACCCTTCGTGATAGGGTGAGAAGCTCAGTCACTCAGAGGAGCTCGGAGTAGAGTCGCTGCTCCTTCACGTCGAAAGGACCAGCTGAGGTGGCTCGGGCATCTGTTTCGGATGCCTCCCGGTCGCCTCCCTCGAGACGTGTTTTCAGGCATGTCCTATGGAAGAGGCCTCGTGGAAGGCCCAGGGACACGCTGGAGGGACTATGTTCTCTGAGCTGGCCTGGTGTCGCCTCGGGGTCCCCCGAACGGCTGGAGGAGGTGTGCGTGGATTGGGAGGTCTGGGCATCTCTGCTGAGACTGCTGCCTCCGCGACCCGGCTTCGGATAAAGCGGAAGAAGATGGATGGATGGATGTTGTCATTTTGTATGCTTTTGTTGTCACTTTGTGTTTGTCATAACTTTGTGTTTTTTTCTCTGCCATTTTAGTGTGTTTTTGCCCTGTTTTTGTGCTTTGTTGTCATTTGTGTAATTTCCTGCTTTTAAGTAGAATTCTTAATATTTAATGCAGCACAAACTAAACGCAGATGCATAATATAGTTGTAAAGTGGTAAATGTTTCAACTAAAAACTTTTTAAACTGTCTATTCAACACTTTGTGTAGTGTAAAAAAATATTTCAACACCAGTAAAAACATTAACACAGATTTATATTAAATCAAACTCTATACATCGCATTGTCAGTTCTGTATTCAATAGAAAATAATAGAAATATTTCTCACGTGCTTTGGCTGGTTGGAAAAACCCGTGATAACTAGAGATGAGGACGAAGAAGACCGACCTGCAGCCCACGCACGCGGCTCCGCTCCGTGCGGCCGCCGCGCTGCTTTTACGCACGATGTTTCGTGCCATCGTCTCCAAATCCCGCTGTTACGATCCTCCAAATCCTGATCAGGGAAGAGTGGAACCATGAGACCAGGTCTGGGCTAGAGAATCACGGGTTTGGTGGAGAAATGATAGACGTCACCTGTCCGCGTGCTGCGCGTCTTTAAGCTCTCCCACAGACACTGCAACACGCACACAAACACATACACTCAAAGAGATGGTTAATTTTCGTTCAAATAAACCAGAGTGAACAACCTTCCAATCCAAAGCCCAGTGCTGGGAATGATAATGAAACATTCCCGACTTTACGCACGGAATCCTCTCCGTCTCCACAACTTCAGGAGGATGAAGGTGGAAGCGCCGCGAGCTCGTCGTCGTCCTCACCGAGGTACACATTAGCCCGGGGCGTGACAGCCTCTGCTCGGCTCCATCCATCCATCCATCCATCCATCCATCCAACCAGCCATCCATCCACCTACTCTCCGTCTCCATCCACCGCCTCCTCTCTGCGCTCCGCTCGGGCTTCAGCTTCAGATAGAGGCTCTGCAGTCACGTGAGAGAGAGAGCGAGAGAGAGAGAGAGATCGCGTCCCTCCTCCTCCGCAGTTTGCGGTGCTGTCTCAGAGAGTCGGATCATTGGACCTGTGAGCCGAACCCCGGAGCCTCTCCATCTCCTCCGTCCATCCTCCACTCCAGCAGACACTTTTCTCTCTTTTGGGATTTCTCCTCTTTCCTCTTTTCCTCTGACTGCTCTGACGGTGGATTTGCGCAGCAGCATCGGTGGCACTAGTAGTGGCACTAGTAGCGGCCCCAGAACCACTAGAACCCCGAGGTGGATCCGTGGATGCGCCTGCTGGGCTTCGGCTGGAGATGGAAATGCTGCTTGTCTTGTTTCTCTGCCTGTGGATATTGCAATGCAACACCGTGGCCGCAGACTCCATCATCCACATCGGTAAGACACGCAGACAGCGCGGGGTTCTCTCCCCCCTCCACGCACAGTGCTCACCCATCGCACCGGGTCTGGAGGAGTTAAAGAGAGAAACAGCGTCTGATCTGTGGCCAAAAAGGCACGACTCACACCTGATTGCCATTCCGTGTGAGCAGACTTAGAGGGAGGAAACAGACAGGCTGTTGCATGCAGATAAAGTGTCAGCAAAGTGATGCTCCACAACATACATCCATCCAATCATCCATCCATAATTAATTATTTCACCTCCTCATCCCATCCAAAATGAACCGACATGTGTTTGAAGGGGTTTCTCCTTCCTTCCTTCATCCTCCCTCCCTCTCTCCTCTTCCTCCTCCTCCCTCCCTCTCCTCCCTCTCCTTCTTCCTCATATAAAGCCTGAACTTTGAATTGGACGTGAGCGACATGTTAATCAGTGTTGAGATGACAACGGGGACAAACGCTGCCTGTTCCTGAGAACCAGCAGCAGGTTGGAGAGCTAAGGAGCTCCTGCTGCTGGTGGTCTCCCCCAATCCTTCTCCATCCTTCTCCATCTCCTGTCATTTTCTCTCACACTTTCCCCATTTATTCTGCTGGTGGGTTTTGATTCGCAGCAGAGGCGTCTTTACCTTTTTACCCACTAATGAGAAGATGTGTTCATTTTAGACTTTATTCTGTACAGTTTTGGGTGAAAAACAGCATCCTACAGTTTGTCATGAAAACACACAGTTTCTTATTAAAATGGAGAGGAAAATAAAACCTTTTTAGAATTGAATTTAAAAACATGTTCTTAATGTTGGAATCTTTTTTATTTTTTTTATTGTAGAAGTGTTTCTGAGATAAATGCGAACATTTATGTTTTACATTGGACTCAGTAAGTTATTATTATTGGTGGTGAGTCATGGCGTCTGTGTGTGGGATTTGTTACTATTTTTTTTTTTTTTGTGGCACACTGCCTTAGTTTCTGTCCTTTTTTTGCTCGCGTTTTTCGGTTTTATAATTTAGGGGCTCTCAACTTGTGGGTAGGGACACCAAAGTGGGCAGCTGGCTGTCTGCATGGGCCCAAAGAAGGAGATAATTTGTTTCTTATTGATGATCACAATAAAATTACATTAGCTGCATTATACTGTAGCATTAATTGAATTGTGTAGTTGTGTAGTGTTGAATGACTGCATTGGTTTGGAGGCAGATTGACATCTGGCCTCTGCTGCTGTGGTTGGTCTGGTTTGGGTTAATAAATTAAATCTTAGCTGCTGGTTTGTGGCCAATTCAGTCCCTGTCTGTCTGTCATGGATTCCTGTCTGTTTCCACACACCCTGTCCAGTCAGTGTGTGTGTTGGTAGAGTCCTCCAAGGACTCTAATCCTTTAGTTCTCCAAGACACACTGGCTCTGTGTGTTTTGATTGTGATGTGCATCGTTTCTTGTTCACACCGCTTGAATCCCATCCAAGTAATGATCTTTATAAGGTGAACCAGTCGTGATGATGATCAGAGGATCTCTGTGAAACATGCGCTGACGAACTGAAATCAGATTCTGCTGCTGATGCGCAGCCATGCGTCAGGCTGCCGTGTGGTCCCTGTTAATGGAGGGATACACGTAACTACAGTGTTGATGTTACACCGAAACATAAAACACACTTACTTGCCCCGTCTCAAACTCTGTCACGTCATCACAACATCCTCTTTCAGTCGGCTTATTTCAGTGAGAAAAGGGTTTCGTTGGAAAACCGAAAATGCACTTTTGGGCCATTTTTGGTGGCCGGAATTTCGGTACATCAATGCATATTGTATTGTGTATTGTCGTATTGCATCTGATTAGGGATAGACTGATATGGCTATTTTAGGGCTGATGCCGTTACCATTTTTTTTCCCACATCAGCCTTGGACGATGACCGATACAGACTGTCGATTTTCTTGAGCCAATATTTGGAGCCAATGCTACTTTTTCTCCCTCAATTTACATCATAAAAATTACTTAATGATGATAACAAATGGTACAAGTCTCAATTTTTTTTAGAAAGGAACATTTATTGAAATGAACAAAGTTGAGGTAGAATGACAACAAGTAAAAAATATATAACAAATATTAAAAACAGGTGATATAGAACAAGAACAAGTAAAAAATATTTCTGCTTTCTGTAAATAATGCGGATCGGCGAACGCAGCAGCCTGCATCGGCCAATGCCGATACACGTAAAAAAATGCAAAAATCTGCCGATAATATCGGCCGGCCGATGTATCGGTCTAACACTACATCTAATCATACTCTATCTTATTAACGTCTTATTGTATCATATCTTAACATATCATGCCCGTGTACTGTATTATCGTATCGCATTGCATCATGTTGTATCGCATTGTATCATATTTTTTATTGCGTCACATTTTATCATTTCATGTCTTATCGCATTGTGTCTTATCGTATCGTATCTTATTATACTGTGCGTATTATGACCTAAACTAACGTATCGTATCATGTTGTATCTTATTGCACCGTGCCGTATCGTGTTGTATCAAACTGTGTCTAATCATGTCGCATGATATTTTTTAGGTAGTGGCTATCCGTACGTAGCTGTACCGTACGCAACACCCCTCATTGGCCAGTTTAGGTCACATGAGCGCCCCTCATTGGCCGGTACTTCTGTTTGCTATTAATACGTAGATTCCTAAACTACGTTATATACTAACTAACCGTAACCCTAACCCTAAATTACGTTACAGACTAACTAACCCTAACATAGCACCGTGGGTTATTTGTACGGCTACGTACGGATAGCGACTCCATTTTTTTTTTTATGGTATCACAACTTATTATATCTTATCTTATTTTATCTTATTGTATCATGTCTTATTGTGTTTTATTGTGTCATGTCTTATTGTGTTTTATTGTGTCATGTCTTATATCATCTTATTATATCGTGTCTTATTGTGTTTTATCGTATCAGGTCAAATCTTGTCTTATTGTATTGTGTTGTATTGCAACTTATCTTGTTTCAGTGCGTCATGTCTTATCATATCATGTCTTGTCGTATGATGTTGTATTGTGACTTATCATGTCGTGTCCATCAGAGAAAGGTAAATGTCCCTGTCAGTCAGTGTGCTGTGCTTCCTCCTCCTCCCTCCTCCATCTGCTGACGGGATATTTTATTCCGGTGATGGATCTCACACACTTTCCCATTTAACTCTGTCTCGTGCTTTGATTCCCCCGAGGAATGAAAGCAGGTTTCACAGAGATGGCACGCATCGCACACAGCGGTGTAATCACAGCAGTGAGAGGGAGCGCTTTGAAACTCTAATAATGACTGTAAAAGATCACCTAATCACAATAAGGATCATCTTATCGTTGCATGAGGACTCTTTGGGAATATATTGTTACATTTTTGCACTTACACACAGTTTTTTAACCCAGTTTTATTGGCCGTGGGAATCTGCCTCGTGTTGTTATTTTGAAGAGGGTTTAATTTTGAGTCTGTTCACAAGGAACAAGGAACAAATGAGGGATTTACAGTGTTCCCTTTAAAACCTCGTTAAAGCTTTGAGGCTTTGAGGATTTTCTCTGGTTTCGTTGTGTGTCTCGTTATCAGGCGGTGGCTCTGGACCCTGTGGATCACAGCGCTGCAGAAACACAGCTAATGGACACAGGCGTGATGCAACATTTTTGGCAAACGTCGGCTAATAAACAGCAGCTTCCCATTGCTCCCACAGCTGGACTCTGAGAGGACAGACTGTGTTGGAGTGGAAACGCTTTACACACAACGTTTGGCATCTGTGCTTCTTTAGGCTGCTTATTGAACCTTCTGATGGGCCCAATATGGACTTTATGGTTCTTAATAAATGAGTGTGTGGTAGGAAAACGAGCTAACACTGATTCTCTCTGCTTTCAACAGAGCCTCACATTTCAGCTTAAACATTTCTGTTTTGTTTCCGTTTCATCGTCTTTCCCTAATCAAAAGTCATTACAGGCCATTAAACTTCCTGAAATTGTGCTAAACATGCTTAATTGTTATTAATTTCATATTCATACACAGCGGAAATGCGCTGAAAGAAGCACACGCTCAGATCCCGTGAGATTTTGTGCAAAATTTGACGTCCAGCTGTTTGCTACACATGCTGAAGCTAACATCAGCCCACTCAATTTACAGTGAAAAATATGATGGAAATGTGTGATTTTGTCCCACAGCATGTGGTGAGAGTTTAGTCCGTGTTATAGAGAGATTTCCATTTCAGAAAATGAAGTCCATCATTTTCTTCTTCTCTGACCACGCGTTTACAAAGACAAATTGCGTGTGAATGTGTGATATTTCCTCAGAACATTAAAGTGAGGCTGTATTCATTGTCGGATTGCAATTTCTGCTGGGTTTTGTTTACAGGAAAGTAATAAAAACTGTAATGGAAAAAATAAGTAACAATATTTCCATTTCTGTTTCAGGAAGTAAATTGTGTATTTTTTGTCCATGTTTTGCGCTCCTAGAATAAGTAGACAATCTTCAATTAACGAGCCAACACTAAGAAATGAAAACACGGAGCAGTTCACACCTTAGAAAAACAGAAAATCACACTGTTATAGCAGTGGAAACTTATTTTCCTGCATTTATGACAAACTAAAGAAAAACTGCAGCTTTAGTTTGCAAACTAAAGAAAACCAGCAAACATTTTAAAAGTTTAAATATAAAACCAGCATATAGAGTAATAACCAATCTGAGCATTAATATACATACTGTATGTGGGTTTTTTCTGTGATTATGTTTTTTAATTTTAAAACCAGTCTGAGACATAGTTTTGTTCCTCGACCCGGGAGTTGAGAACCTGTGCTTTACAGCGGCCTGCTGATAACTAATGTTTAATCCCAGGTAGGAGTGAAGAACGTGTCCCTGCGAGGTCACAGTAGATCCTAACAGATCTCTGTGATAAACATCAGGCACAGATAAAGAAAGAAATGGTACTTTGTGATGGACGGTGTGGAACAGAGCCTCTCATGGTGGGTTTTGTCCTTAGGATGTTAGATGAGCTGAGTCATTGGAGCGATCTGTGTGTGTGTGTGTGTGTGTGTGTGTGTGTGTGTGTGTGTGTGTGTGTGTGTGTGTGTGTGTGTGTGTGGTGTGTGTGTGTGTGTGTGTGTGTGTGTGTGTGTGTGTGTGTGTGTGTGTGTGTGTGTGTGTGTGTGTGTGTGTGTGTGTGTGTGTGTGTGTGTGTGTGTGTGCGTGCGTGTAGCAGGTCTATGATAAGGCTGCTGTTTTTCTGCTTTGAGTCAAACGACTGTGTATCAGAGCAGGTTTTTATTCTAAAGTTCAAGTCGTTCGTCAGTTCCAGACAGAAAGTATTTCATTTTATTTTATTGTTTAAGAAAGTTTTACATTTATTCCCTGCTTTGTTTTTAAATGATATGATTAATTGGTTTATTAATTAAAAGTTTAATTGGAGCAGGTTATATTATCATAAACTATCATTAGTCAAAAAGGCCACAAATATTTAGTAAAATGAATAAATAAAGGAGCTCAATTTCATCTTTATTACATTTTTCTTTTTCATCTGTAGTTTTCTTGACTTATTGTGACTTACTGAGACGTAGTCTGATGACATATTGGGTTTTATCTGGTCTTTTGAGATCATGTATCGTGTCTTTCATCTCATAATGTATAATGTCTTTTCATATATCGTCTTACGGTATTTCATCGTATTGTGCCTTATTGGGTTTCATCGTACCACGTCTTACTTTATCAGGTTGTATTGTGATTTACTGCGTCTTATCGTACAGTGTCTTATTATATCGTGTCTTACCGTTTTGTTTATAGTTTTGTGGCTTCATCTTATCGCATCTTTATCTTATCATATTGTATTGTCTTATCACATCGTGTCTTATTGTATCATATCTCATTGTATCTCGTTCTATTGCATCGTTTCTTATCGTATCGTGTATTTATTGTAGTCTCACCGTATCGCGTCTTTATCGTGTCAAGTCTTTAACGTATCGTGTCTTATCGTATTGCGTCTTTATTGTATCTTGTCTTATTGTATCACGTCTCATCATATTGCGTCTTTATTGTATTGTATCTTATCGGGTTTCATTGGGTTGAATTAAAATTTATTGTTACTTAACAGATTAGGTCTAATTCTATTGTCTTATTGTTTCATATCTTATGGTATTGGTATCTTATCTTGTCCTTTCACATTGTGTTTTGTTGTCCTGTATCAGGTTAACTTATCTTATGTAGAAAGCATGCAGGCGTTTATGTTGGAGGTCGAGTGCAGACGTTGCTGCGATGGTGTTTGTGGGTTAATGAAAGATGAGAGGAAGAGGAAGAGGAGGAGCTGTCAGAGAAGCTCTCAGCAGTGAGATGAAATCCTGCAGACAAATGTCAGCTTGTCAGGGCTCCACGCGCTGCACCGTCTTTATTGAGCTGTTTGTTTGTGGAGAACGTGGCAGAGAGTGTTTGAAAATGAAAGCCCGGGCGGTCTGTGCAGCAGAGCAGAGAAAAACACTGAAAACCAGCAGCTCCAGTGTCACCGTGTTGATAAAGATGCAGAAAAACAGGAATTCTACACTAGTGATGTTCAACCATCGCTCTACTACATTATGTACCTACTTTCTTACCTACTTAGTTACTTCATTGATTGCTAACGTACTTGCCTACTTACCTATTTACTTTGTTACTTAGTTTCTACTGCAATATAATGTATTAATCTAAATAATATCCACTGTTGTCCAGGAAGGGTATTATTGTTTGGGCCATAGTATATAGTCATCTTAAATATGTAAATGCTTGTTTTAATCAGAAATAAAATGGTGGAAAAGGTGGTCAAATGGGTTTTTAAAAACCATGCAACCTAGAGTAGCCAAAAACAGACAGAAAAAGTGGTAAAAAAGTTTTCAAAGTGTCAATATTGGAACAGTTAGGCAAATAATGGGCATGACAAATTGTGAATTTGGTTAAATTGGCAAAAATAGGCATGAAATATGGTGAAAAGAAGTGAAAAATGACTAATGGTTTAACATTAGGTGGAAAAGTGGTGGAAAGGTTTTATAAGTGCTGAAAATGTCTTGAAAGTGGAAAAAATGTGCATAAAATGCATTAAAATTTGATGGAGAAGTGGCAGAAATGGGAGTAATGTAGTAAAAGTGCATTAAAAGGAGCAAAAATATGGCAAGAAAAAGTGATGAAAATAGGTTGAAATATAGTGAGTTTGGTGTAGTTGGAGAAAAACGGTAAAAATAAGCAAAATGGGCTCAAAGTGTTCAGAAAATATTCTTAGTTTCAGTGTCGTGTGACCCTAAATGTTCAGAACCCCTAAATGAAGTTACTTATTTACTTATCTTGTTAGTTACTTATATAGTTACTTAATAATTAAAGAAAGGGTTTGACATTGACCTGAAGCAGTATTTCTCAGTGAACTATTGATCAAATTGATAGATGCCCACCTGTCAATGTTATAAGAATTGTGCATTCCTTACTTTTCATTGGCAGCTCACTGCATTAGCAGTAAAAAAGAATGTCCTCATTCTGGCCCTCGGCATCAGACCTGGCAACCTTCCTCCATCAGAGCTCAGATTTCTTCTTCTTCCAGGAATCTGTTGCTGAAGCTGGTATTTTACTATTTTCCTCCCGCCAGCGCTTGGCGTTTTTTTTGTGCTGAGTCGCAGTGTCTGTGATTTTGATTTATTGGCAGCGGAGAGTGTGAGCGATGCTCCGCCTTGAGGCTCTGAGAGCGCCACATCTGTCACGCGTGCACGCAGCCTTGTGAATCCAGAGTATGTAAATGTGCTGGTGTGAGTCAGTGAATAGAAGACTGCATCAATAAGCCTGTGCAGCAGCCCTGCTCTCACATTATGTGTGTGAGGAGAGCTCATTGCCTGTAGTTATGATGAGCCAAGCAATATTCTGCTTGTATTTCTGCTCTTTTCTGTGTAAGACAGGCTGTAATGATCTCATTCAACACCGACGAGCGCCTACCAGGAGCAGAGCTGCACTCACTGATGGGACCGACTGAGCTTTAAAGCCATCACTGCAGAGATGCTCTTCAAAACAAAGCAGCTGTGAACATCATTTACAATATGGCTTTTATTGTGAAAGGCTGCAGCTGGGATCAGAAAGGGAAGAGGCAAACAAAGCATGGTGCACTGATACAAATACTTTCTAAATGATCATTGTTTGTAATCTTTGTTTGTGTGTATTCTTCCGTTTTTGTATCATTTCTGTGTTTTTGTTGTAGGTTTATGTTTTTTTTTTTCTTTTTTCTTGTTCTGTTTGATTATTATTGTTTTTTTTGGCTGGGTTTTTTGTGTTGTGTAACTGTGTCCCTATTTTATGTGTTTTAGTCATCAATTTGGTTCTATTTTACTTGTTGTTTTGTGTCTTTTTGAATAGTTTTTGGTTTGTCATTTTTGGTGGTAATTTTTCTCATTTGTGTTTTTGTGTCATTTGGAGATTTTTAGTTGTCTTGCAATCGTTACTTGTGTTTTTTTGTTGTTTTAGTAAATCGTGATGTCATTTGTTTTCATTTTGGAGTTCTTTTTAAAGATGTGTTTATCTTTCTTGGAGTCGTTTTTTGCAGTTAGTGTGGTTTGCGAACAGCCACATGCCCGTCAGTGACCAGGGACTCTTGTCATGTCGTAGGCGACCCCGCGCTTTCCGAAAATGTACAGTTCATGGTACTCAAAAAGGGGGAAACATTGTTATTGTGCTGGAATACTTTTTTTTCGAAACCAACTCACCTACTTTTCACCCACTGAAATATTATGAAGGGTCACAAAAATTAAACAATTAAATTGCTCGCTTCTCTAATTTCTGGTTATTTCTAATTTTAAAAATGCAAAAATTTTCAATTTGGTGAAGGCAGCGGGGCAAAAGCTGCGCGGCAAAGGTGGCGCGACAAAGGCGGCGAAGGCGAGGGGCGTTTCTCGTTGCTTGCGGCTATATTATTCCTTGTTTTTTTTGTGTCCTTTTGGGTTGTTTTTTACTTTCATTGTTTTCAGAGTCATTTTTCTTGTTAGTTTGTGTTTTTGTTTTGTTACTATGTTTTAGTTGTCATTTTGTTTACTTTTCTGGTCATTTTGGAGCGTTTTAAAAGTAGTTTTTGTCTTTTTTTAAGTTGTCTTTGCATAGGTACTGTGGTTTTGTGTCCTTACAGTGTTGTTATTGTTTTGTAGTCTTGGTGTCCTTTTGTGTTGTGTTCTGTGGGTCATGTTGATGATGTTCTTCCAGGTGAGCGATAAGGAAAGTTCTCAGGTTCACTTTTTGCTTCAAATTGTTTTATTGAACCGATTAAAAAATGAAGGAGTATGACACTATGTGGCGATAAGTCTTTATTTGGGTGTTGAATTTAAAAAGTTAAGGTGGCTCCTGGAGCTGGTGCAGCATCAGTGCAGTAGGTCAATGCTCTCAGTGCTGAGAGGAAGGTTTAATCTGTGTCCTGAAGCGGACCGGCTCTGACCCGACGGTGCGCCGCTGATTACCTGCCACTGAGAGCAGCAGGAGGCCTGATAAATGCAGCGTTTACAGTTATCCACGCATCAGCAGTAAACAAACAACAGTGTTTGTGTTTGTGTGTGAGTATGTGCGCAAACATCCCTCCAAAGGTCAGGAGCTGTGAGCGAGCGCTACATTCTCCCCTCGCCTGAAACTGATCATCTGACCTTAAACATGCAAACATCCAACAGTCGTTGATAAAACGCACCTTAAATGTCAAGCACAGCTTTCATTTAATACTCTGTGTTTTGCTTGAAATTGTATGCGATAGTCCTCGCTGGCGACATGTTTTCACACAACCAAAACGAGACGGTGGCTGAAATAAAGAATATACACGTGAATGAAAAGTATATTTTATATTTAAAAAAGTTCATAAAAATCAGCCTTAAGCTTTGCAGGAAACTCACGGGTGAATTTTGATGTATTTGCTAATCATTCAGTCACATTTTCCAGGACAAACAGCTTGTGAATGCGTGTCGTACTGGGACCAATTTTAAATCAATTTGAAAACAAAAAGGCTTCAGATTGCTTTTTCCATTTCAGAACGTGAATTCTGTCTTTCCAAGGCACTGAAAGCGCTATCCTTTATTAGAGAAGAGATTACCCATAGGGCTGTGCATCTAAGGAAACTCACCGTTCACTATTTATAAATAAAAGGTGGAATGATTGAATGATGAATGACAATATGAATATGGTAAATTTGTTGTCATTTTGTAAAATTATTGGGTTTTTATGTATATCTTTAGTCAATCAGTTCTTTGTATGTTTGCAGTGTTTTTATTGCATTTTGTCTAAACTGTATCTTTGCAGTTTTTAATGTTTTTTGGGTCATTTTGTGAATTTCTTCGTTTGTGCATTTATTTGTTTAATTTTGTGCTTTTTGTATTCATTTTGTTGTGGTTTTAAATATATATTTTTCTGTTGTTTGTGTAATTTTGTTGTCATTTGTAAATGTAGAGTTTCGTGGTCTTGTGGGTTTTTTGGTTAGTCCTTTGTATTTTTGTTATTTTTTTCTCTATCTTTGCAGTTTTGTATGGTTTTTTGGGTCATTTTGTCTATTTTCTCTGTCATTTTGTGAATTTCTTTATTTTGTGTACTTTTAGTCGTTTTGTGGGTTTTTTTGTTTAATTTTGTTTTATTTTTGTTGTGGGTTTTTAGAAAACATTTTTCTGTTGTTCTTTATGTAATTTTGTTGCATTTTGTAAATTGATGGGTTTATTGTGTGTGTTTTTAGTTGTCTTGTGGGTTTTTTGGTTAGTCCTTTGTATTTTTTAGTGTGTTTTTGTTGTTAATTTTTATATATCTTTGCAGTTTTGTATGGTTTTTTGGGATCATTTTGTCAATCTTCTTTGTCGTTTTGTGAATTTCTTTGTAATTTGGGTACTTTCAGTAATTTGTGGGTTTTTTGTTTTCTTTTTGTTGTGGGTTTTTAGAAAAAAATGCTTTTCTGTTCTTTATGTCATTTGTTTTGTTTTCTTTGTGTGTTTTTAGTTGTCTTGTGGGTTATTTGGTCAGTTCTTTGTATTTTTGTCGTTTGTTGTTTATCGTATCGTGGTATTTCCTATCGTGAGTTTACTATTTGGTTACACCCCGATTGTCTACTGAGTGAAAGTGTTCAAAGGTGCGATAAAATTCCTTTTAAACCAAACTTTCAAATTTCCCTAACAGTATTTTCACCCTGTTTCCTAAAGTCAGGATTAAATAAGTGCATCTTGAGCTGCTTTGTGTCCAAATATCTTCATGAATGACAGTTTTTTGTAGGATTTGTTTTTGGCCTTTGGCTGCATGTTTGATTGAAATCATAATTTCTTGGGTTTAGGTTGTGATTGTTTAAATTTCTCTGCTCAGGTGCAATATTTGAGGAAAACGCGGCGCGGGACGACGAGGTTTTCCAGCTGGCCGTGTCAGACCTGAGCCTGAGCGACGACGTCCTGCAGAGCGAGAAGATCACTCACTCCATCAAACTGATCGAGCCCAACAACCCGTTCCAGGCGGTGCAGGAAGGTAGGAGCGCTGTCGCTGTGTGTCTGTCCTCGCTGATGTTTCCACACGTGTTTACGTTCGTCTCATATCGATTGTTCTGCGACTGACTCGTTAACTTGGTCTGGAAGGTTTTTTCCCCTCCGGCATTCAGAGAATCAAAGAATCAAAGCCAGGTCAGACTGGAACTCTGTGGGTCAGTCCTGAGCCTCTTGACAAGGGGGTGGAGTCTTTAGTTAACATTTACATTCTTTCGCTCTTCCTTCTTTGCCATATTTGTGTTACTGTGACATTTAAAAATATCTATTTTGTTGTTGTATTGCACAGGGTGAAACGTGTGTTAGCGTTTCTTAGCTCTCTCTTAACCTTTGACCTGTGGAATGTAACACTTGTATGTGAGGACCAAGCTTTGGGCGCCGCTCGCTAATTCTTTAATTGGCTTTGTGGCTCCAATAAATGAGACTAATTGTGTTGTTGTGATCCCGTCAGGCTAAGCTCGATAAGAGGTTTAATGAGAGGCTGCAGCTCCACTTCTCCCTCTTCTCCTGCTTTCTTCATCTTCTCTCTCATCATCATCGCTTTGAGACTTCTGTTCTTTCAGTCTGTGTCCCCTGTAGGGTCTAGGTTAGCGCTGTTAGCTTCACAAGAGCAATAAAGGAAAAAAAAACAACAACCATGGAAAACACTAAGGGGAGGAAATCACTGAAAGCTATTACGCTTAACCATTGCTACATGCTAAGCTAGCACAAACATGTGGGACAGGTTGCTAAATGCTAAGCTAACCTAAACATGTGGGTCTGGTTCCTAAGTGCTAAACCAACACAAACATGTGGGACGGGTCACTACGTGCTAAGCTAACATAAACATGTGCGTGTGGTTGCTACATGCTAAGCTAACCAAAACATGTGGGACTGGTTGTTACGGTTAAGCTAGCACAAATATGTGGGGCAGGTTGCTACGTGCTTAGCCAATTCAAACATGGGGCTGGTTGCTACATGCTAAGCTAATTCAAACATCTGGGACTGGTAGCTACATGTTATGCTAACCCAAAAATGTGAGATTGGTCTCTACATGTTAAGCTAACTCAAACATGTGGGACTGGTTGCTACATGCTGAGCTAATTCTAACATAAGACTAGTACGTGTTAAGCTAACACAGACATGTGGGACTGGTTGCTATGGGCTAAGCTTACCTAAACGTGTGGGACTGGTGGCTACGTGCTAAGCTAACCCAAACATGTGGGACTGGTCGCTTCGTGCTAAGATGACACAAACATGTGGGTCTGGTACAGAGTTTAGAAAAAGTAAGAAAATACAAAATAAATGCCAAATAAACACAGCGATGACAAAAACACACAAAACAAAGACAAAGTTACTTTAAAAGAAAGCAAAATGACACAAATAAGAATGAATAAACACTAATTAAAAAAATATTACTCCATAAAGCAGGGGTGCCATGGTTACGGCCCGCGGGCCGGACCCGGCCCGATTGTACATCACATCTGGCCCGTGGTTGATATAGGAGAGGGGAGAGCTTTTTTTTTTTTTTTTTAATCTATTGTTTTATTTTTTTGTGTCCACCAGAACACAAAATATGAAATTAACCCATCCAGTCATTTGTTTGCGGTCTGTGTAAGTCTTATAACACAGAGAAAATTGCCCCGTTTCAAATTTTCTACATTTGTGACGTCACACATGAAATCTGGAATCAGTGTTGCCAGATCAGATGAACAATTTCCAGCCCAATCACATCTTAGAACAGACCAAACACGAACCACGAATCTGGCAACACTGTGTCTGTGACACAGCGGTTCGGACTATCACCTTGTATTCCTGTAATCTCTACATGAGATGATGACAACAAAGCAACAAAGCAGCTCCAGTAAGTGTTTGTTGAAGCTGCTGTTGCTGCACTGTGCATACACTTCATAAAACAGTGTTTTTCTGACTCACAATCACAATATCTGCTTAAATAGCCATGTGTTTTACTGTAATGTGCAGTTTTTTTTAGCTGAAAACAACAACCAGAGTGTGTGAATAGCAAAAGAAAGTCGCTCGTGATCAATTGTTGTGTGGAGACATATGTGGAGTCCGCGTCTATAGACACGCCCACTCAAACAGCCCGGTTTTAGAATTTGTCAGAAAGTCACTTTTCAGAGGCTAAAACTCCAGAAAACAGGTGGGTTTGGGAAAATAAACCTCAGTTACTATGATGTTGGGGTTCTTGGAACAAATGGAGATGGGTGAAAAATAGCACAATATGTCCCCTTTAATTTTGGTGGAATCCGTCAGTTGGTCTGTTGCTGCTGTCTGCCTCAGCTGCAGCTGAGCTAAGCTGGTGAATGTTAAAAGGTGTCTGGCTTTGACAAGTAAAATGTAGCTGAATTTGGCTTGTTTCCCGTATTTAACATAATCCTGTGTGATATGGGTGGGAAGGAATAATGCCATCTGTTATTGAGCCGATGTAATGTTTTAAGATAAGGTCATATTTGGCTATTTTTTCAAGAACCTTTTTGTTTTACTAATTCCTACTGGTTATTCACTCACTTGGCCTATTGTTGGATTACTTTATTCTGGCACTTACTTTCTATGACTCGTCTACTCGGACTGGCCTTCTTTTAATTGGCCTAATTATGCATTGGCATGTTTTCATGTGCAAGCCTTCAATAAATATGATCAAAGTAATTTACAGTTTACACTGGTGTTATCATAGGAAATGTGTTCTATTTTGTTGCATTTCTAATTTATAAATGTAGGCTACTTGCATGGATAGGACAATGGCCACGGTTACATGATGTTTTTTCATTCGGAATTAGTTATTCCGAATTAAATCATTCGGAATGAAAGTGTTCTGCTTCGTGTTTACATGGTAATAGTAATTCCCGAATTGAGATTTACATGGAAAACCAGTTTATTCAGCTTTAGTTAATTCCGCTTTAGGTCTAAGGATTGGGAAGGCTCTGATTGGACAGGAGGCGAACATGACGTATCACGTCTGTCTGGAGAAACACACAACAAACCTTTTATTGTCGGCTGTAGCACACATGAGAACTGTTTTCACCTTTATTTTGATTAAAGTTTTGAAGCAACAGCTGGACAATAACACACTAGAGATATGAACTAATCACCGGTAAATAAAGCCCAGTAAAACTCCGGAAAACAATCATCAGGAATAAATATTTGCTCCCTGGTAACTATAATAACACTAACAACCGTTAGAATGATAAACTTGGTGATATTACAGCCTGTGCAGCAGTATGGGGACGCATTTACTCCGTCTCCGGGTGAACAGGCTCCACCCGTCCGATGAAGCCTGTTGCGCTTGTGTATCTCCATGTGTGTGATAAGTCCATATGTCCGTGTTAATTTCGATGTTTATGCCTCCGTCCATCCCCTTTTTTCATTATTTCCATGTCTTATAAGGTTCTTATTAAATAGTGCTGGCTCTATTCCGGACCGCCGTGTGGGATTAGGTCGTCACCCAGCGTGTCATCTCCGCAAGTCGCACATGAGCAAAACGACTGGAATTAATTTAAAGCGGGATTAAGTGTTGTTAACTGCAGGGGTGGAAAGTAACGAATTGCATTTACTCTCGTTACTGTGATTGAGTAGCTTTTTTGTGTACTTCTACGTTTTTGAGTACTTTCTAAAATCTGTAATTTTACTTTTACTTAAGTAAATTTTGTTTCAAGTAACAGTACTTTGCTAACCCTAATCCTAACCCTAACCCATTTTCAAGTAACAGAACCATTTCTCAGGGGCCTCATTTATAAACGCTGCGTACATAAAAAAACAAAGCATACGCCACTTATAAGCAACATTTGGGATTTAATAAATAATACCTGGCGAGATAATGTGCGCACCTCCACAACAGCTCTGACTTGCTGTACGCACAAAATCATGAGAAACGGGAAACTCCGCCTCCAACAGGAGAAGGATGAAATGAAAGACTGCTCTGTGAAATAGATACATTTGTGTGAAATAATCAAACATTGCACATTTCACAACACATCATATATGAAGGATATATTTGCCAAAAACGAAAGAGGAAAAAATTATACTGACGCCCCAGAGTGACGTGTGCACGCCTACAACGACTGTTTTAGCGAGATCTATAGGCAGGATCGCCCCGTGAGGAAGGACGAGGCTGCGGTGGGAGGGAGGATGAGGGGATGCTGCACTCACCAGTAAACACCCAGGAACTGTTGAAAAACATGGTTTTACTTGAAATTAAATATTGTAATTTATTCAACGGAAACAGGCGTGGGACGAGCTTGCAGGATTTATTTTACTCTGCAACGGAATCTATTTCCGATAACTTGCTTTAGGCTGCTATGTAATTGTAGGCCTCATTGTGAGGCTATTGTGTTGCCCATGTAATTTGTTTTTGATGTGTAGGCCTCCATGAATAATTTCAAGCAGCATATCCATGTGTTGAGTTAGTGTTTCGTCTTCAGGCCAAAAGTGTATGTCGGCCCCCTGAGGTCTCGCTTGAAAAAAATTTGGCCCCTTGACCAATTTCACCCTGGCACCCCTGCCATAAAGTCTCAAAATAGTAATAATAATAATAAATAAATTCCGTTTTCAATACGTGGAACTCAAAGATTCATCTTCAAGTTTCCTTCTCCCTCACCTAGAAGGATACACAACATTCATTGCACAGAAAAATGTGGAGAAAGTAAACAGCTGCACATTTATTTATATTCTATAACACATTATTTCTATGGAAATAACTTTTGTGAAAACATTTCTGAGATTAGTTTTAAGAGTCAACCATAGGAAGGAGAAAACATCATTATTTTTATTTATCGGTTTGTTTTTGTGCCCCAATGGTTTCACAGCTAGAAATAGAAGTGCTGATTTTTGCTCCACGTGCACGGAGCAGCGTGCGTGACAGACCTCAGCTCAGTGGATGAACTTACTAATGGCTTTACTGGTTTACTGGTTTTATGGTCACCGGCTCTCCAAGGTCTGCTGGGAAAACCCTGCTAAAGCTGCAGATTAATGGCCTTGGTGTGTGTGTGCGCGTGTGTGTGTGTGTGTGTGCGCGCGCGTGTGTGTGTATGTGTGGATGGCCATCGAACAGATTATCTGAGGATGCTTTTAGCAGCTGCTCACAATGGAAACCTTGCATCAGCTCCTTGAAACCATGACCAAAATTACAATGGGAAATGAGGGTTGATTATTCAGGGTGTGAGGGGTGGTGGGCGAGATGTGAGAGATCCACAAGGACAGAAGCCGCACTGAGGCACACACACACACACGCGCGCACACACACACACGCACACACACGCGCGCACACACACACACACTGCTGTTGCTCTCAATAGTTTCAAACTGCTGATCATCTTCTGTTGGCTCGCCTCTGCTCACTCTGTCGTGTTTTTAAAAGGATTCACCGTTTATTGTCTGATTTAATCTGATCTGATCTGATTTAATCTGATCTGATCTGATTCAACCCACTCTGGAATAAGTACCACCCAGTGATGGAGTCGTGATCCCACGCCTCTGCACTCCCATAAATCCTCATTGTGGATCCTCTCTGAACCTCGTTAGTGTGATGAGCGTGGGTGTCACTCGTTAATCTGCAGCTCTCTGAGCAGGAAACACTCCTATCTATCTATCTATCTATCTATCTATCTATCTATCTATAGTCTATATTTCTCTCTACGTCTTTCTCCCTATGTCACTCTATATATTTGTATCTTTATATCTCTAATCAATCTATACCTTTCTCTCTAATCTCTATATCTATCTCTATATGTCTAATCTCTGTATAGCCCCATATCATATCTATTTCTAAAGATGAATGCATCATATGTATTAAATTAGTTTAAACTGGCAAATAATGGGCATGACCAGTGAGGAATTTGCTGTCCAAATTAGATCTCGAAATGGTCATACACGTGTTCATCTGGTCACGCATTGATTACTGTTATTTGGTTTTGACCTGTTTTAGCAAGTGGACTCTAAAGAGACTTCAGATTGTTCAGAGTGCTGCTCCCAGAACAGCCCACATTAGCCCCATTCTTTCCAGTCTTCATTGGCCTCCAGTTAATTTTTGTATTGAGTTTAAAATTCTAATCCTGACTATCCGTGCGATGCATGGCCAGGCCCCTCAATACATCACTGACTTGTTGTGCCCCGCCCCCTACACTTCAGGGCGCGCCCTTCGGTCATCAGTCCAGGGTCTCCTTATGATCTTAAACCCCGGGGTGACCGAGCGTTCCAGGCGGTAGCACCAAGACTCTGGAATAGCCTACACCAGTCAAACATCTGAAGACCACGCTTTTCAGAAACGCTTTTGGTTAAATTGCTTTTCATTTTTATTGTCTTTTTAAGATGTTCCTACTGTTGTTTTAAATGATCTTGTGTTTTATTAACTTTTTGTGATGTTGCTGCTATTGTTTTAGTTTCTTCTTTCCCTGTACTGTACAGCACTTAGTGATTTTATCTGTGGAAAGCGCTATATAAATAAAATGTACTTAGTTACTTGCAAATGGTGAATGTGGTTAAATTGGCAAAAATAAGCATGAAATATGGTGAAAAGAGGTTAAAAGTGACAATAATGGGTCAACATATGTGACATTTGGTGGAAATGTGGTGGACATTATTTATAAATGTCGAAAATGTCTTGAAAGTGGAAAGAATGGGCAGAAAAGGCATTGAAATGTGGTGGAGCAGTGTAAGAAATGAGAGTAATGTAGCAAAAATGCATTAAAAGGAGCAAAAATATGAAAATAGGTTCAAATATGACAAGTTTGGTGTAGTTGCAAAAAAATGGTAAAAATAAGCAAAAATTGGATCAAATTGTTCAAATGGGGTCCTGACCCCAAGGTTGAGAACACACTGTGTCTTTATTTGATTAAACATTCTATCTAGGACTGATTCCTTTAAATGTAAATACAGACACATTATATGAGCGGTTTTTGTTTGTTGAAAATGTAATAATAAGAATCTGAGAATCCTTCACAGATCATTGGTGTAAAGACAAATAAAGAGTGAATAAAAGCGCTGGCAACACATAATGGCGATGGTTGCTTTCGGGTGTTTGTAACTGTAACTGTAACTGCTGCTCATATCTGACAAACATCAAAAGCATGGAGATCACAAGCGGCCTATGATTAATATAAGGCAGCAGTTGGTCTCACGCAGGTTTGTGATCACATCGCTGAATTTCTCTCTGTTTGCATTATTCACGTGTATCTATTATTCAGTTTGGTCATCTGATTGTGTGAAATATGCATCAAATGATGGAAGACGAGCACGCCGATTAATGTTCTGATCCATAATGCATTAAAGGCAACAACGTCAGGCCTGCACGGGAGAACGAAATCTTAAAGCAAAATAAAGAAGTGTCATGAACACAAAGGAAAACCAAGAATTGCGCAGCAAAGGAAATAGGAACATTTGTTTAATTTTCTCTCCGCGCCACCACGTGGTTTGAATGCAGATGATCTACCTGTCAGTCATAAACGCAGACCTGAATGGGCGGGACTTCAAACACACAACTGGAAAATATTTGGTGATGTGTCTTTTGGAATATTTTTGCTGTACGTTGAATTGTATTTATCTTTGATGGTAATATTTTTTTAATTAAGCTGATGTCATGATGTTTGATTTCCTTATTTCTTGATTAGAGGTAAATAAACTAGTGCTGGCACTTTATCGCGTTAATTGCAATAATAATAATAATACTAATAATTGCACTCCAAACAGTGCAGAACCTTTCTCATTTCACAAGTTCCTGGTATACCAATGATACTGATGCACAAGCCACAACACGAGAAACAGGAGAACCAGATGAAAAGTCATTGCTGTGTTTCGTGGGTGTTCATTTTAGTTTCAATAAAAACATCAGATGGAAAACAAAAGCCCAGTTATGTGCAAATTGTGCAAGAAACAGTTTTTGCTGATAACCAGAGCTCTCCTTGCCTCCGCTAGCACCTCGATGCTAAACACGTAGCAGCAATCACCTAAATGCTAAACACGTAGCAGCAATCACCTAAATGCTAAACATATAGCAGCTAGCACCTAAATGCTAAACACGTAGCAGCTAGCACCTAAATGCTAAACACGTAGCAGCTAGCACCTAAATGCTAAACACGTAGCAGCTAGCACCTAAATGCTAAACACGTAGCAGCTAGAATCTAAATGCTAAACACGTAGCAGCTAGCACCTAAATGCTAAACACGTAGCAGCTAGCACCTCAATGCTAAACACGTAGCAGCTAGCATCTCAATGTTAAACAAGTAGCAGCTCGCACCTCAATGCTAAACACTTAGCAACTAGCACCTCAATGCTAAACACTTAGCAACTAGCACCTCAATGCTAAACATGTAGCAGCTAGCACCTCAATGCTAAACACTTAGCAGCTAGCACCTCACTGCTAAAAACAGCAGCTCGCACCTCAATGTTAAACATGTAGCAGCTAGCACCTCAATGCTAAACATGCAGCAGCTAGCACCTCAATACTAAACATGTAGCAGCTAGCACCTCAATGCTAAACATGTAAATGGTAAATGGACTTTTGTTGTTTAAGCTCATTTATTTCGTTTTAATTGATTCAGTCATTTACCAAAGTCCATTTAAATTGAGAAACGTTGCTGTCAAATATTGATATACGATTAATTCCGATTAATTAATAACAAAGTCTCTAATTCATTAGATTAATTAGTGCAGGCTTGTTTCCTGTGTGGCTTGTGTTGGAACCTCAAATTCCCAACCAAATTAATGTCAATGGTTAACACAATTAATCCTATTAAGCATGTTTGGCACAATATTGAGAAGTTTAATCGTCAGTAATGAGAAATAATTACAGAAAGAGGATGAAACTGAAAAAATTGGAAATGTTAAATTGCTGCAGAAACGAGTCAACAATAAAACAGTAAATCAGAGTCTCTTTGTGTTTCTCTTTTTCCATAAACTAACCCTAAATTAAATCTCACACATTTGCTCACCGTTAGACATTAAGTGCTGAGTTTCCTTCCTCTAAGTGGGTGAACAGATGAATGAGTGAATAAAGAGTCTGCTAGTGGATAAAGAGGATGTAAAAACCTGAAGGATTGGTTTAAAAAGCTTCCTGTTTGTTCTGGCGGCTCATTGCTCCATCATCACTTATCATCGCTGATTCTTCATCTTCCAGGAAGATGTGTGTAAACTCCTGGTTCTGGCCTCTACAACGACTCTGAGCTCCAAATCAGTTAATCACACTAATCTGTCAGAGCCGAGTCCTTCAGTCAGTCCTGGACGCTGCAGCTCTGTGTTGATTTACACATGGGGTTCATTTGGTTTTGGCTACTCTCTTTTCTTAGACTTTGTTCCTCTTTTTTAGCATGTATTCTAATAATCTTTCCTGTCATTTCACATGCTTTTTTCTTTTTCCTCTGCTGATTTTTGAGTTTTCATGACTCTTTTTAACTCTGACTCTCTCTGACTCTTTTTTTTTTTTTTAACTGTCTGACTCTTTCTCTCTGACTGACTCCAAGTGTGTTTGTGTGTTTTTGTCAAATGTCGACCTTCAGCGACACAACTCCATGTTTCTGTGTCTACAGTTGTTTGATATTTCTTCTATATGTCCAGATTGTGTGTGTGTTACTGTGTGTGCGTGGGCGTGTGAGTGTGTTACTGTGTGGGCGTGTGCGTGGGCGTGTGCATGTGTGTTTCCTGGGCAGAGCAGCAGCTGCACTGCAGGCCTTTTATTTCCACGCTGCCTGTATTAGAGCTGGAGCCAAAGCGATGGTAATGGACGGTTAAATGAGATGAACACATGAATCCTCATTGAGAGCTGTGTGTTGGTGAGCAGAGAAGCTGCACTGCAGTCATCCATCACAGACTCTCTCCAATGTTTCAGCCTTGTTCGCTCTTAAAGAAACCATCCATCACACACAGATGAATGAAACAGGAGGATGAAGTTCATGGTTTCTGTCCAAAGTAAATTAAGAATGAAATGAAATGTTACACAGAGAACAGCTCCAGCTTCAGTCCACCATTAATGTCCAATAAATACACTGTTAGGGCCTCAAACAGAGTTCATGTGCAGTATCACAGTAAAATAACTTAGTTTCGAGACTTAGATTTTCAGTTTCAAAAACTCCCCAATTCAATTTCAGAGTGCCTACATTTCCATTGTGTTTCTGTTTCATTGTCTTTCCTTCTTTAGACAACTTTACCGCTATTAAACTTCCTGAAATTTTACCAAACTTGATAATTAGGGTTAATGGTGTCAATAACCGTTATTAATTAGATTTTTACAAGCTTCAGATGAATTACGGAAGCTGGGAGGGTTACGCTGAAATCACGCAAGATTACGTTGCAAGAAAACTGATTATTTTAGATTTCCCACACTTGCTAGATATTAAAGCTAGGGTAGGCGATTTTCTCCAGATACACTTTTTAAGTTTTTGGTTGAAATTGTCATTATGTCCTGACAGAAATGAAGATCTTATGTGCTCTGAAAAAGGAACGAAGAAAATCTGTCACCTGTAGCAGCTGTAAATCGATAATAACTTTGATCAATGGAAAAAAAACAACCGTTTTTTTTTTTTTTAACCAATCACGTCTCCCTGTCTCCCTGCTTGTCCTCGACCCCTCGCACGCACAGCGTCACCACTGACAGAGTTAAAACAGAGTTTTTGGTCATGTAAAGTTTGTTTACTTACTGCTAAATGAGACATGACAATGAAGTTTCTACACAATACAAGTGATGAGCTGAGCTCCTCTTCTGCAGCAGCTGTGCGCATGCATGTGAGTGAGATGGAGCACAGGGGGGAGGGGGGTAAAGCTACATTCAAAATCATGCTAGCTTTCAAAAATCACCTACCCTACCTTTTAAAGGGGACATATTATACCCATTTTCCACCTTTTAAAACCATTCTCTGGGGTCTAAACGACATATCTGTGCTGAGGTCTGGTCAAAACGTAACAAGCAATAGGGGATGTTTATGACCCTGTGTAAACCATGCATACTCATCAGTGTGGTGGTTCCTTAAATGGTGAATGAGATAGCGTTTTGTTTGCAGTAGAGGTCGACCGATATGAGGCTTTCAAAGGCCGATACCAATTTTTTTAAAAAAAATTTAAGCTGATGGACAATATCTAAAGTCGATTTTGGAAGCCGATGTACTTTTTTTTTAAAGCACATTGATTATGAAATACAATTGAAACACTGATATGATATAAATGTATATATTAGAAATTAAATTAAATACACCAATAGAACTCTTAAGATTTATTGAACTTTAAATATACCCGTACACAACAAAGTAAAACAAAAACTACAGGACGAGTAAGTAGCAGTAAAGCACAACAACAATATACAATGTGCAAGTAGTCGGTTTAAACTAAATACCACTCACTCATTCCCTCTGTTCACAGCCACCACCATTATATACCTAAGCTCCACACTCATCACCAGACTGGCTTGATTACGCAACATAATAAGCACAATATGCACAACTATAACATCACATTTCACTCTCACTTTAAAATAATTAACTCTTCCCCATCCTTTCCATTTCCTACCTTAGGTATATATATATATATATATATATATATATATATATATATATATATATATATATATATATATTGGTCGACTTCTAGTTTGCAGCCCCACCACCACTTATTTTCCCGTTACACAAATTACAGATTGCGATCTTTTGCCCTTTTTGTTTGTGTAAACCAGCCCAATTGCTAACATGCTCGGTTGACCGTTCACCGGGTGACTGTTGTTGTCACTAAACCGATATGTCTGTTTCTCAAACATTCTTCTGGGACAAAATAGCATTACGTCATGTGATTTTGTTCCAAAACATGCATGTGTGTGTATTTCTGTCTCGTATTGGGGCCTGATTGTAAATAATCAGATTGTTTCCTGGTTCCAGAACGTTAGCTCTTCTTGGTTTTTGGTCCATTGACAATTTTACTCGTGCACGGCTACACACGCCTCTCTTCAGGCTTGCTGCTGGTAGGGATGTAACGATTCGCTCAACTCCCGATACGATTCGATTCACGATACTGAATTCACCACACGATTCTCTCACGATTTATTTTACAAAATGGGACTGTAGACAAATGATGACTGAAAAATATTCCTTTATTTTTTTTGGGAAAAAAACGAGAAAATACTGTACTATTTTTGTTTTATTTTTCATTGTCAAAAGAATCCCTTGATAAACTATTCAAAACAATGCAATTTAACTAAAAATAAATCTTGAATTAAATAGGAAAGGAATAATACAAATGAAGAAGAAGCCTATTCATTTAAATTCTGGTTCTATAGTAAACAATGCAAAACTGCATAATAGTTCTTTTTCTTTTTAAAAGTGCAACTGAAAATGTATTTTGTGCCTTAACAATTGGACTTTAAAAAAAAAACAGTCATTGCACTGTATTTACATAAGATATTTATTTGGACCAGCAGAGGGCGCTGGTAACCCAGTGGTCAGTTGGCATGCAGATATTCTTGTAGTGAAGAAGAGATGCTATGCGCTAGCAGACAGAGCTAATAGAAAAACGTGACTTTTACAGATATTCACGTAATATTACAGATATTCTTTCAGTGCTAAAGGGGTAAGGAATCATTTATGAACATGTTTAAGAGTAGAAGGCGGCCAGAAAGAAAGTAGTAGCAGATTCCGCCCGCTGCCAACACTTCTGGACAAGAGAAGGATAAATATATAGCGCCCTTTGCTGTTTAAAAAAAGTACTGCGATTCAATTTTCACAGTATCGATGTGAACCGTGATACCTATGAATTGATTTTTAACTGCCTTACGATTAATTGTTTCATCTCTAGCTGCTGGTGTTTCCTGTGCTGTGATGATTTTACACATAGTTTTACATCCCTCCTGCTGTCCTCCTGACAGTTAAAGGACACGATCACTTCTTCCTCTGCCTTTATATTTGTCCACAAGATTAAGGGACGTGCAGCGGCGTGAACGCGCGCCAACACGTTTCCTGGCGTTACAGCACTGCTTGCCCGCTGTCCTGCTTCTCCTCTGAGCCTCTGCTGCTGGACCCAGGCCCAATATACACTGCATCGTCAGAGGTGAAGTCTTCACCTTCACCAAGCTGCATTATCTGATGAAAACACAGTGATTAGGAAGACACACACACACACACACACACAGCACTAATGGCGTCTGTTCTCTGAGGAGAGTGACTAAAAATAATCCACATTAGACTTGATTTGATTAAATTAAATTGAATAATCAATTCCTTTTTAAATACTGAAAACCTTTTTTATTGATGTGCAAATAAAAGCCAGGATGTCCATTATTCCATCCAAACAATAAAAGTAAACAAACGTTCACTAATTTCATTCATCAGCGGCTACTTTGGCGGTAAAGGGGCGGGACGCGATGTTAAAGGAGCCAATCGGAAGTGATCCTTGTATGTGAAGTCTAGACAAACCAATGATTAGAAGTTATTTTAGTCGACTAAATCTTTAACACACACACACACACATTAATGCTAATCCACTTCTCGTTTATCTACTCGTTCATTCGCAGCGAATTTTCATTCCAAATCATCTGATGAGAGGAACTTTGGTGTGTGTGTGTGTGTGTGTGTGTGTGTGTGTGTGTGTGTGTGTGTGTGTGTGTGTGAGAGTGTATGTGTGTGTGTGTGTGTGCGTGCTTTTAATTTGATCTCCTAATCACTTCTTCCTGCTCTGAGAGCGTGAGGCGTAGACACACAGACACTGTGAGCTGTGCTGCCTGTCAGTGGGAGGCAGAGAGAGTGACTCAGTGAATGAAAAGTGCTTCAGGAGGGAAAACAAGTGCAGATCTGAGGGAAACACACACACTTTAGCCCTCTGCTGGTAGTGTGTGTGTCTGTGTGTGTGTCAGTGACATACGGTGAGCTCTAGGGCTTTTTCAGAATCAGATTTACAAATATGTGATATAAGAACACATCGCAGTAACTTAATCATCGTTTTATTGGTTGGATTTTAAAACCATCCAAAAATGCAGAAAGTTCCTGAGATTTGTGCTATCGCGTTCATAATTTGTAACTTTTAAACTATTTGACTTATTAAATGTTTTAAATTTCAGCTTTTTAAACTTTTAACCCCTTAATTCCCAGCCATTCTTCAACTGATTTTAACCATTCAACTAGGGCTGAACAGTTTTGGAAAATAATCTAATTGCGATTTTTTTTTTCCCTCAATATTGCAATTGCGATTTAATATGCAATTATTTTTTAAGGGCCTCTTGTCATGTATTTTTCAATGAACACAAGCAATAAATCAATCTGTTTCATAATAAACAATTTCAGATATATTTAAACTTTAAATAAATATAAAATATTAATTTTAAAACACAGATTACAACAATAAAGCAAACAAATCTGTGGCTTTACCTCTTCAACATATCTAACTAACGTCACGTTTCATGAAACATGTAAACATGTGGACGGCACTTCTTAAACACTCTCTGAACTCAACACGACAGTACAAGACAGGACAAGGAGATTGGAAAATCACGTTTTATGATATTGCGATAATGCAAATGCAAATGCAATTAATCGTTCAGCCTTACTTTCAACCTTTTTCAAAATTATTGCTAATGCTAGCCTAATGCTAATGCAATTGCTCGGTTAATGCTAACGTTAGGCTAATGCAAATGCTAGGTTAATGCTAACGCAAGATTAATGCTAATGCTTGGTTAATGGCATTGGTAGGGTAATGTTAATGCTAGGCTAATGCAAATGCTAGGTTAATTCTAATGCTAGGTTAGTGTTAATGTTAGGTTAATGCTTTTGCTAGGTTAGTGCTAATGCTAGGTCAATGCTATTATTAGACTAATGATAATGCTAGGCTAATGCTAGGTTAGTGTTTATGCTATAGTTAGGTTTATGTTAACGCTAGGCTAATGCTAGCTAATGTCAATGCTAGTTAATGCTAACTAATGCTAGTTAATGCTAATGCTAGTTAATGGACTTGGACTTGATTTTTATATAGCGCTTTATCACCACACTGAAGCAGTCTCAAAACGCTTTACATATCAGCTCATTCACCCAATCACTCTCACATTCACACACCAGTGGGACACGACTGCCGTGCAAGGCGCTAGTCGACCACTGGGAGCAACTTAGGGTTCAGTGTCTTGCCCAAGGACACTTCGACTCAGTCAGGTTCTGGGATCGAACCCCCAACCTCTCGATCAGAAGACGACCCACAATTAATGCTAATTAATGCTAGTTAATGCTAATGCTAATGTTAATGCTAAGCTAATGCTGTGCAACGCGGACCAGCACCTGCAGCCTCACTTGCATTTTCTTCAGGAAATGCAAATATTCTAGTTTGTCTTACCTTTACTTACATGTGATGTTATGATAAAAATGTCACCAATGAGAAAAATGTACATTACAGCAAAAATAAAAATATGCTGGATTGTGAAAAAATGCTTTACGACAAAATTCTGTTACCTCACAAATATTTGTTAAAAAAAAGTACGTTATGACAAATTGTCATTTACAACAAAAATGTGAATTGCAATGAAAATATCAATCACAACTAAAATGTTTGTTACTATTAAAAAATCTGTTACAACAAAAGTGTTTAATGAAAAGATTAATGCTATGACTAAAATGTACGTTTTGATAAAAAAGGTGCAAGAAAAATGTACTGCATGTTATGACAAAAATGCGCTCTACAACGATATTGTACGTTCCAACAAAAATGTACTTTATTACTTCAAAAGAAGTACGTTTTTAAGACAAAAATGTGTTACGACAAAAATGTACATCACTACAAAAACTTACGTTACTACAAAATTACAAAAATGTATGTTGCAACAAAAATGAACCTTATGATAAAACGATACCAAAAATGTACTTTAAAATAAAAAAAATGTACGTTATGTCAAAAATGTTCCCTATGGAATAACTGCACATGATTTGTTTTTGGGCCACAAACCACATGTTTGACACCAATGATCTACGGGCTATTTAATGACGTACTCGAACTATTATTAGCTGCTAACGCTGCCCCCTGGTGGTCAGAGTCAACATAGTGAAGAGGCGAGATGGAGACTCACTGTACTTCAGACTTTTACTTCTTTCCTGACCTTTGACCTCTGACTTCTCCTCAAGTCATGGATCACTGCTGTCAATACTCGCCTGCAGCGCTCCAACAGTCCATTAACAACGGCAGATAAATGCCATGCTTGTGATTAACCTGTTGCTCTGTGTTCATATCCATTTTTAAGCATTAGCGGATATTTCCTGCAGGAAACAGGGTAAAAGGTCAAGATTCCTGGCAGAAACTGATTAAAACAATGTGTTATAATTAGCACAATGCATTTAGGTCTCATGACCCAACAGTAGTTCACCAATATCTACAGTAAAGGCTGAGCGTTCGCTCAAAAGAGCAGAAATAATGAATATAAATCCATCCCTTTAAGGACCACAGAGTAAGAAAAATCACTTTAATTCATTCTGTTAATTTTTTCTCTCTTCTGAGTGTGTTTTTGGCGTCACCTTTGTGTATTCTTGTTTTCTTCCATACGAATATTATAATTGTGATGTATGTGCGGCGAGTGTTTCATATTGCTATGTTTTGAAGGCATTGTTCTTGGTGAGGAAGAGGAACGTTGAAGATGTTTTCCCTCCTTTGAGATAATTGCGAGCCATTCCTGAGAATCCTCTCTACATGGAACAGTTTCCTCTTTAAATCCAAGTGTGCTTGTGTCTGTGGTGACATTCCCGCTACATACAGAACCGCTTCCTTGTGTCATTAGAACAAGACGCTTCATGGAGCGCAGCCTGCTCTCATTACTGAGCCGCTGATGCTTGTTCCGTGAAGGATAAGTAGCCATCAGAGCCGGATTACTGCGGGAAAAAGAACCAATTACCGCCGAGAGGCTCCCGTCCCTCCTTTAGTGAACACACCGGACACCCGGGCCTCCTCCTGGCCCACTCCCACACGTCTGCAGGCGCTGATGGATGGAGCACAAACACTGGGAGAAACTCCATTAATCATTTATTTATTAAAGGCTAACCTTTTACCAGAAGCCCGTGATAAAACCCCAGCATTAAAAACATAATTAGATTGTGACGCCGCGCTCAGGGATGCACTTTCATAAGAGCGGAGACGTCTCCAGAGGAAAGAGCTGTTGTTTCCCACCAAAACGTTTTTGCTACGATTAGGTTTGGGAATACGGAGCACGATTGGCGTTATTACTGCCGACGCTCAATAATTCCTCCCAAATTAACTCGGCCGGTCATAAAATGTCAGAGCGGGAGGAAAGAAAGCATTAAATCCCAGCAGGAGGTGAGTTCTGCTTTTTCACGGTGATCCTCAGCAGAAAGAAGATTACATTTCACTCCCAGGGAAGCTGTGAGACTCTGTGAAGAAGACGGTAACCCCTCAGAGACCGACCCCCCCACTGATTCTTCACCAATCGACTCAAAGTCTCTCATCTTGAATTCTTTCATTTTGTCCCTCAAGTCACTACAGTGTGGAATAGAACAAGAATTATACCAGAAAGTCTCGGCTGCACAATGTCAAAATGTGACTCACAATAGTCCCACAGAAAAAAACAACAGTAAAACACACAAAATGACAACGAAAATTGGCAAAATGACAAAAATACATAAAATGACAGAAATACAAAAATAAAACACACAAATTTTTCACAAAACAAAATGGAAAAAATCCAAAGAATGTTACAAAAAGTAAACACTACACAGAATTAAAAGAAGCACAAAATGACCGAAAATGCTCAAAATCAATTCATAAAACAAAAAAAACACAAAATTACAACAAAAAACAAAAATGGGCAACAAAAGCATTCAAACTTACAAAAGAAATACACAAAACTGTGACAAAACCACACAAAACAACTCTTAACACACACACAATGCTGAAATATAGACAGATTGCCTTTTTCTACATCACACCCACGCTCACACGTCTCCATGTCATCCTTGTTAACCTGTGAGTGGGGGGTCACATTGCAGAAATGTTCTCTTTGCTCTGTCCGTACTCGACCTTATCCGCAGCATACATAAGTAGACTTTGAATAGATCAGTGAGGTGAAGGTGGTGTTTAACCCTTCATTTTCTTCCTCTTCATCAGCTCTCTCTGCTTTCTTCATCAAACCACAGCAAATGCTCAGTGACTGGTTCAACGTTTGGATGCTCCGGCTTCAAAGAGCGTTATTAAGAGCTCACTGTGAGCCTTTAATCATGGTCGGCCCGCTTTTTCTGCTGTCCAACACACACACACACACACACACACACACACACACACACACACACACACACACACACACACACACACACACACACACACACACACAGACACACACACAGTGAAGCTGGAAGTGATGATCACAAGGAAAACATTAGAAAGTAAAGATACTAAAAAGAAACTCCTCAGAAGCTGCAGGACACATAAAAAGCACAGATTCTGACACGTATGTGTGTGTGTGTGTGTGTTATGTAAGAGTCCACGCTGTGATTTGTGATATGATGATTCTTTGTTCCCACGCGTGAAAATTAGCTCTAACATGCTGAAGAGCTGAGAGGAGGTGTACAACAAGTTGTGTGTGTGTGTGTGTGTGTGTGTGTGACCTTTATTAGAACTCTGAGCTGATGAAATATGAGGCAAATGAAAGGAAGCCATCATATGAACATGAATGAAGCAATGAATAAAGGGAGGGACAAAAGAACACACGGAAGAATGAATGAGGAAAAAACAAACGGACAAAAGAAAGAAGGTAGGAAAGAATGAAAGGACGAACCAAATGTGAAAAAAACTAATGGAGAAAATGGAGAACAAACGGATAAACAAGCAGACCTGCATTCAGAGGAACAAGGAGAAGAACGAGCAGAAACCAGTGAAGAGAAGAATAATTACAAGACTCAACGAAGGAATAAACCAACAAATCAAAAAGTTAGGAACCAACAGACAGACTGACAGATGGAAAAACAAAGAGAAGATTGAATGGAAACAAAATAAGAAAAAGACAAACTTTTCAATCAATCAAACCAAGAGAGGAACAGACGGACCAAGAAACAGAGAAATGGAAAGATAGAGGAACGTACAAACCAACAGAGGAACCAAAAGACTGAAAAACGGAGGAATGCCTGACCCAAGAGATGGAGGAACAGACAGATCAAGAAACGAAGGAACAGACAGACAAACAGAGGACATAAAAGACTGAAAAACAGGGGATGGCCCAGGAATTGGAGGAACGGACGGACAAAAAGAGGACTGTAAAGACTGAAAAACAGAGGAACGGATGGTCAAAGAAATTGAGGAACTGACAGACCAAATAGTGGAGGAACAAACCAATTGAGCAACAGATGGATCAAGAGCCAGAGAAACTGATGGACAAACAGAGGAACATAAAGACTGGAAACTGGAGGAATAGATGGCCCAAGAAACAGAGGAACAGACAGGCCAACAGAGGAATAAAAAGTCTGAAAAACAGGGAAACGGACAGACTGAGGAACGGATGGACCAAGAACCAGAGAAACGGATGGACAAACAAAGAAAGAGATGGACCAACAACCGGAGGTATGGACAGACTATGAAACGGAGGAATGGATGGCCCAAGACACTGAGGAACTGACAGACCAAATAATAGAGGAACAAACCAATTGAGCAACAGACGGATCAAGAACCAGAAAAAACGAACGGACAAATAGAGGAACATGAATACTGGAAACTGGAGGAATAGATGGCCCGAGGAACAGACAGACCAACAGAGGAATAAAAAGACTGAAAAACAGAGAAACAGACACACTGAGGAACGGATGGATCAAGAACCAGAGAAACGGATGGACAAACAAAGGAAAGATGGACCAAGAACCGGAGGAACCAATAAATGAAGGCATGGACAGACTAAAAAATTGAGGAACAAACAGATCAAGAAACTAGGAAATGGATGGACCAAAAATTGATAAAATGGAGAAACTAATGGAGAAATTGACAGACTGAGAAATTGAGTTGTGGATGGACAAACAGAGGAATGGAAAGACCAAGAAACAGAGGCAGAAAGGGATGGATAAAATATAGAATAGATGGACCAATGGTGGAACTGAAGGACTGACAAATGGAGAAAGAAAGAGAAAAACAAAAAACTCCTTTTACTGACTGAAGTTCAGCGGATCATGGCCTTTCTTCAAAATGTTTGTCAACATGTGGTCTGAACTTTTCTGAACTATTCTCACGGAAAAGCAAACCAGTTAGTTTCAAAAACCTTTAGCATTAGACCTTTAGATGTTCTAAGGAGGTGGTAAACATTCGTCTAAAGTCTGTGTGAGTGACTGAGGAGCTGCAGACACTTTCGAACTCTTCACAAGATCCTATTAAACATTAAGTCCTGCGTGCCTGTCATTCAAGGACTTAATGTGTGGTGGAAGAGACGAGGACGAGCTAGAGAAGGAGTGAACGAGGCAGAATGAGAGAGAGATTTAGCTCACGCACAGTGCTGGGACCGACCAATCACAGCCCACCTTCATCCACAGGAGCGACAAGGACTCGCCAGCAGGAAAAAACCTGAGCCAGTCATTAGAGGAACGTCTACAGCAATCTGTCAAAACCTGCCCTGAGACACACACACACACACTCTCTCTCTCTCTCTCTCTCTCTCTCTCTCTCACTCTCTCTCTCTCTCTCTCTCTCATGCTTTTCATTCAAGTTTCATTGTTTAGAAGTGGTGCTCCAGCATCATTGTGTAAAGGGGAATCAGAAGTAATGCTCTAATAATACATCATAGAATAAATAATATAATGGTAATGATGATAATAACTCAAAGAATCCTAGAAACAGCATCACCTGTGGAAAGACTCAGGACTCAAAGGATCCACTTGATATCGTGGCTTCAAGGGGGTTAAAAAATAAAACAAAAAGACAATAATTTTAAGCATGGTGGCAAGAAAAGCTGATTCACATGACTCCAACGAACTGGATCTATTTAGTGAGTGAATCAGATTAACGCGGATCAATAAACCAAATTAACCAAAGATGGAATTTATGCAAGATTCCATTCATTTTTAGAGGGGATCTGTTTAAAATACTGATTCTGGATTAGGTTATTAAAAAAGTCTGTTTCAAAAAGTCACATATTTGTAATTGACCAATCTTTATGAAATTTGACTGGAGTTATATCACATTGGTTCCTCAATTACTCCTAGATAGGATCTTGATTAAGCATTTCATCGTGATTTTTCGAAGACAAAAAAATTAGCGTGGCCATATATTTGGACCTACTGTATGTTATTTATGGGGAGACTTTTCTTCCAAGCCTTTAAAGTGCGAAACCTCCCCTCCAAAATAAAAGCACCAGATGGTTTTTCACACATCACCAAACTGTGTGAGCACAAGCACATGACTGATTCTTGTCCTTATAACGTCACTAAATGACTGACACACACACGCGCACACGGGTCCACAAGCTGATGACACTCTGTGATGAGGCCATAAAGCCTAAGTGGGTGATAAATATTGGATAAGTGATGCTTAACCCACGCCGCCTCACTATTTGGCCCGTTGCCGCGGTGACGGGTTTGTTTGTCTCCAAGTGGCATTTACATCCTCGGTTAAAAGGCAACCCCACTTTTTTTTCTAATTTTGGCTAATTAGAGGATCAGTCAGAGGTGGCATGACAGCAGTGCTGTGTGTGCGCGTGCGCGCGCATATTGTTCTTCTCCATTTTGATGCTCAGATTAGGTCATTATTCTAAATGCTGACATGAATGTTGATCATGTGGCTCTAGGATGTGATAAAAGTTGCCCACCTGGTTTTTCAGGTAAACCAGTTCATCCTAACACTGGTGTTGCTTCCTTTCTTGGTTTTTGCTCCTCATCCGTCCTGTCTCCTCCACTTTGGCTGAGTTACAACTACTGCGTCTCCATGGTAACTGCACACGCGCTAACAGTCACTGTGGGTCTGTGTTTGAGGGATTGTGCGGATGCCAAAATGTCAACCTTACACATGGAGTTGTGTGTGTGTGTGGTCACAGCCTGTGGGTGTGTTAGATTCCTCCTGCTCGCGGTGGGACAGGATGTCCCAGAGTGGACGTGACGCTTCTTCCCAGCAGGGAACATTTCACACCGACACTGAGTCAAAGATGGACCAACGACATGGGAACAAAGAAGGAGGAAAAAATCTCTGAGCTCCAGAGATTCACCGTATTTTTAAAGACGCGTCCGCACGACAACCATACGCAGAATCACACAGGAAGTGGTTCAGAAATATGAGAAAAATAGTATGAAACGACTAACTTTGACCCTGCATAGCCAGCGCTGCTATGTGCTAAGCTAACCCAAACGTGCTGGGTTTCCACCAGAAAATTTGCTAAGCCTGGTGCTAGAGAAGCCCACCGGCGGCCCACCATGTTTTTGTAAAAAAAAAAAAAAAAGAATGTGTTGTTATAAGCCATTTATTAACGATACTTAAACGATACAATCTTGAAGTACGGTTTTAACAAACAAAGAAAATTACAATTAAAATAAACAATATCAATTGTTTTCACATTAGTTAAATCCTAGTGAATCTTAAAACAAGCCATTGCTGGTCACATTTAAAAGGAAAATAAATTAACATAAACAAAAAAGTGCCAAGTGTTAAATCTGACCATTAGTACATCTGCGGCCCTTTTGTGGATTAATGACCGTAAGCTGTGTACTTTTTACTTGTCTCTTCCTTTCATGAAGTGGTTAGCGTTAGCTCTTAGCCCAGTCTTATGTGTCGGTGGGTTAGCTTAGCTTAGTTAGTAGAGCACTGTCGCTGTGTTTGTGTGAACTTTGGGTGGATCGCTACTTGATAAGCTAAGCAAAACATGTGGGACTGGTCGCTATGTGCTAAGCTAACACCAACATGTGGTACTCGTTGCTATGTGCAAAGCTAACCAAAACATGTTGGGCTGGTCGCTATGTGCTAAGCTAACCCAAACATGTGGGACTGATCTCTGGATGGAGTTCCTTCCCAATCTGAGAGGAAGAAGCACATTTACTGTCTATTCTTTATACATCTGTAACAGAGGAAGGAGATCTATTTTGTAGTTTTTGGATTAAAAACAGGGAGTTAAAGGTGAAAGTGTTGGTGTTTAAGGGTGAAGTTGCAGGTGAAGGTAAAAGCACAGCAGCCTTTGTCAGCTGTAACTAAGGCTGCAGTGCCTGAATTATTCACCTCGTAGAGCATCACCTCCACCTTCCTCTGACTGCGTCTGACACTCGAAGCCGTCGCTCCTCATCCCTCCTGGGAGCGAGGAGCCAATGCTTGGATGCAGAGACGTGGACTCCAGCCTGTGACGGACGTCTGATTAAGAGCGCCCCGACAGCAGGAAACCAGAGTCTGCGCGACACGAGCTGACATCCTGAGCACACTTAAAGGAATCATCCGCTGACCTTCTGATGGACTTTGAATCTGCAGATAACCAACATTATCTGTACACCTCAGATTCTTAGCACAGGTGAAGATAAACTAAGAGGACTCTCTTTCTCGCAGTCCCTGCAGGGAATGCTAATGAGACGATAATGCTTTTAATGTAATGACATTTATTTATGAGGAGGGTTGGAACACGATTACACACTGGATTTGAAGTCAAACTCTTCCTTAAGATCATCCTATCTATCTCCTCTGAGAGCCTTAAGTCACTCACTATTAATACATGAATAATGATTAAAACACAGAAAACCACAGATACATAATTGCATTATTGCTGGGTGCTGTTTAGCAGCCTCATCATAAATCACTGACTGAAGCAAGACATGACAAGTACCAGTATAAACCAGAATAAACCAGTTTACAAACTGGGAGAATCCATTTAACTCTTCAGGCTGCGACCCCCAAAATAAGGGCCCCAGAGTCCGGGGACCCCCACTGTAGCTGAAGGTGCAGAAAAGGTATTGAAATGTGATGGAGAAGTGGTAGAAATGGGAGTAATGTAGCAAAAAGTGTCTTGCGACCCCAAATGGGGTCTAGACCCCAAAGTTGAGAACAGCTGTGTTAAAGAAGTCCTGCTGTAAACATTAGCAGGTCTCAGTTCACTGCTGTTCTGCTCAAGCTGGTATCCGTGTTAACTGATGACCAGCTAACGCTCAGACTTAGTTACTAGTTTACGGGATCACTGGTTTAAAACACCTGTGAAGCGAACTAGTCAGTACTCAACAGCAGCATCAGTTCACATCTCTGAGGGAGAACCTAGTCTGTTCTACGTCTGTTGGAGCTGAAACGTTATTTTGGGGCAGTTTGTTTGGCGCCGTGTGGCCACAGATCTGCTGCAGCAGATTCTCAGCCTGTGGGCTCTCTGAATATTTCATAATCAATTAATAATGCAACGCATGTTCCTCCCAAACGCCTCATAATGACGCTGTTCCTCGTTAATGCTCCTTTTCCTCCTTTTCCTCCTCCAACGGGTCAAAGTCAGAGCACGGGATGGACCAGGAACCTCCCCCGCAACAGGTGGCAGTAATGAGCACATCCCACTTCTGAAACGGGCTGATTCACATGTGTGGAGTTTGCATGTTCTCACCCTGCTCCTCGTGTACTCTGGCTTTATGAAACATAGTTACATTGATTAGAGTGTAAATTATCTGAAGGAGTGAAAGAGTGTGTGAATGGGTGTTCTTGTTGTCGTTTTGAGCATTTACCTCCATATTTATTTAGTCATTTTATGTGTTTTTGATGACATTTTTGTGTTTTTATTTACATTCAGTGTTTTTTTTGTTGACATTTTATGGACTTTTCAGAGTTTTTGTAGACAATTTGCGTACTGTTTTGTCATTATTTGCATTTTGAAGTCCTAGAGTGGGTTTTTTTGTTACCATTTTTTTGTTTGTGTTTTGGTTTTGTGTTTTGGTTGTCATTGTGTGTATTTTGTTGTGGTTTTCTGCTATTTTATTGTTGTTCTGTGCATTTTTGTCATAATTGGTTTTGGTCATTTTGGAGTTTTTTGTTTCCATTTTGTGTGTTTACCATCTTGTGTATTTCTCTATCAGTTGTATGTATTTGTGGTGTATTTTCCACCTATTGCTGACTGTAAATCGAGTATTTTATATTTTTTGTGTATTTTTTTCTAGTTTTGTGTATCTTTGTTTGGAGTTGGTTTTATTTTCTGCTGTCATTTTGTCATGTTTTGTATCTTTTTAATGCTATTTGGACTTATTTGAGGACTTTTCCTGTCATTTTGTGTGTTTTTAGAATCACTTTGTGTGTTTTTTTTCTGTCATTTTGTTTAATTGTTTGCCTTTTTAATGCTATTTGTTCTTATTTTGTGTACTTTTCTTCTCATTTTGTGTTTTTCTATTTTTCTAGTTGTGTGTGTTTTGGTTGTGGTTCTTATGTCCTTATAGTGCTTTTAAAGTGTAATCTTAATTACGTTTTGTGTGTGTTTTTTCGTGTAATTTAGAGTTTCTTCTTTACCAGTGATTCATCATCATCATTGGATGCTGACATTTAACAGAATGTTATGCAATAACCTGCGAGTGAGTAACGGGCTTTATTAAACTTGAAATACACGTCAGACGTTGATGTAAACTGACCCCGGCAAGCGGGAGGGGGGTTTTCTTAAATCAGCGCCATGTTGTTCATGTGAACTGCGCCCGTGTGTGTGAGAGGTTTCAGGTTCAGCTGTGACCAGACGGAGGAAATAAGTTGTGATAACACTGCTGGAGACGCTGCGTTGCCAGGTTGGGTTTGTTTAAAAGAGCTGTTTGGAGGATCTTCGGCTTTACTGTGTGAAATCTCACCCTGTATCTGGCAACGCAGTGACCAGCTGTGAATAAGTTACTGTTAGAGCCACGAAACACCTGCTGAGAGGTGAAGTTCATCACACACACACACACACAAATCTGTGCGCATCGGATGTTTTCTGACTCACATCTTGCCCAACAATAGTTAACACGCACACAGACCACAGACACATGCACACAGACCACATGCACACGCGCACCCACACACTCGGGGAGCTACTTGTGTAGGAAGACGAGGAGGTTTTTATGTGACTCTGGAGGGTTGTTTGATAGAAGTCATTATCTAATTCCTGCTCTAACCTGATAGAACTGGATATTATAGCTGTGTGTGTGTGTGTGTGTGTGTGTGTGTGTGTGTGTGTGTGTGTGTGTGTGTGTGTGTGTGTGTGTGTGTGTGTGTGTGTGTGTGTGTGTGTGTGTGTGTGTGTGTGTGTGTGTGTGTGTTTCTCTAAGAAGAGAACACACAATCGGATGCTGTTATGCCGTTTCATCTTCTGATCAATGAGAAACTCAAACCAAACTGTTCATGTTCATACGTGTGTGTTTATTGAATGTGTAAATGTGTTTGTGAACATTTCTTTAATCATTTATTGGTTATTTAAAGAATATTCTTTATTTTCTGTATATTTCCGTCTTGTTCTTGTCTTGTTGTGTATTATCTTCTTTGTCGATCCTTGTTGTTTTGTCTTGTCTGGTCTTGTTTCTTGTCTTCTCCTCTTTGTCATATCGTGTCTTGGCTTGTTCTTTCTTGTCTTATCTCTGTGTCGTATCTTGTCGTGTTGTGTTGTGTCATATCTTGTCCTGTTGTGTCTTGTTTTGTTGTGTCGTATTTTGTTTTGTCGTTTTTTGTCTTGTGTTTTATCTGGTCTTGTCTTGCATGTTGTATCTTGTTTTGCCTTTTCTTGTCTTGTCCTGTCCTGTTTTGTCTTATCGTGTCATATATTGTCTTGTCTGGTCTTGTTCATGTTGTATCATGACATGTCTCATCTTATCTTAGTCTCGTTTCCTTATCTGAACAGTACAAACATAGACACAGACTGGTAAATACTGTAGTTTTTAGACAGAATGTTTAAAAGGTTTGGGATGTGTTTAATGAGTACCTAATTCCCCGCTATCTGCTGACCTGCCACTAGGGGGGAGGAATTAAAAAACTGCCTTGATTATGGGCGTTACTCCTGACACAGTAAGACACACCCACTCACAGCACATCTGCGATCACTATAATCGCACCCTCGCACACACAACACACTACTATCACTGGCATTCCAGCCTCTGTTCATGGCTCAGCAGAGGCTGGAAAGCTGCTTACACGCACACAGGAAGACGCACACGCGCGTCAAGAATGTCCGCGCACACGGAGAGACAGACGGGAATACACACATGATGTAAATACACAGATAGCTTGATAAACCCTCTGATTAGCACAGAATCTGCTCTTTATAATATCACAGAGTCAAAAACTTCACAGCTGAAGAGAGTAGTTCTTCATTAGGATGGTCAATCAATGCTCACTGAGGGCTGTGATTGGAGGCAACCCTCCTCCCTCCTCTCAGCTTTTATAGGAGGGGCGGCACCAACAGTGACAGTTGAAGACGTAGGGGAATCTTAAAGAATCCGTTTCAGCCAATAGCAAAATTCACTTTTAATAGCTGCCGTTCAACCTTTCACTGCCATTGACAAATATGTATGTCAATTACGTTTTATAACTGGAGTTGCTAGGAGACAGTGTGATGGAGTTCACCTGTGAATATCAGGCTTGTACTATGATGTAGTGACCAACTGGTGGCAGCAGCGCACCTTTGGATGAGAGATCACCCGCGATCAACAGATGTTAGAGGAAGAGGAAAGGCGTTTACGAGACAGAAAATGGCGCTATGAAGGGATATTGTGAAGTATCCAGCAGCTCAAAACAATTCACAGTCAAGTAGAGCATGTGTGGAATTAAGAGGACTATTGAGAATGTTGCAATGGTGAGAGAAAACGGAGGAGGAAGTTGTGTGTCTGTGACCTGAGGGGGCAGGGAGACTTAGAGGAAGTCCAACAAATGGTAAGGAAAGCATAAAACTAAATAAAAGATGGCAAAAAATAATAATCTTGCAATAAAAAATCCGGTCTCAGTGTTGTTTTTGTAGTTTTACTGAAGGAATCCAATGTTGAGATGCTTGAGGTGTCACTGAAGCTAAAATAATTTGCCTTAAAGTCACTGACAGGATTTTTGCTCACAAACTGGCGTTTGTGTGAAACTTACCTATATTCAACTGCTGGTTACGGAAGAACGAAACAAGCTAAAAACAAAATTATTTTTTTCTGATGAAAGTGGAGAGTCTATTTTAGATTGTCATAGTACAAAATATTCTGTGGGTTTTTAAAAAATGCTCCAAAATGGCTGGCAGTGAGGGGGTAGCTGTTCTGAAAATGGCTGGCAGCCCATGAGTTAATACCCAAATACATATGTATTCAGCAGAAAAAAGTGGGTTTGGGGTTTAGTTACTCTTTAATGTTAAACTGGAACTTTTCTGTATTCGAACATCACTGAAACACACACACGCACACACACATACACACACACATACACAGCGTGTATCATGTAACTAGAGCATCAGGAGGAATCACCGTTACATAAAGAAACTAAAGGTGTGTTTGTGCGCGTTTATGATGTGATCACAAAACAAACAGGAAGTGAAGCCCTGAGCATACCAGACGGATGAGCTCTCTCTCTTTCTCACTGACAGCAGTAGCTGCAGGCGGGCCGATGTCACCGTGTGAAAACACCTCCGAGTTGTTCAGTTCAAACAGGAGTGAGTGACAGCTTCATTAAAGCACTCGCTGCTCTCAGCTTTCTAAGGAAAACACACTTAAAGAAAGTTCAAAACACCATCGACAGAGCGCTGAAACTAAACCTACATGTGACTTCAGAAGTCTTCCTCCTGTGGTCAAAATTTGTCAGAAACACTGATTTAAAGTGTAATCTCTGACAGTCTGAGAACAAACAAAGTGTATCTAACCAAAGGTTTTACTCTCCAGTCCACTAGGTGGTAGTAAAAAAACACCAATGCAAGCTGAGTTTCCATTTCATCAGCTTTCCATAACCAGATATTATTACTGGTTATTAAACTCTTTACGCACTGAAATCATGAGAGATTTGACATTTGTCCGTTTATGCTACACTTGCTAAAGCTAAACTTATTTTTTGGTAAAAACATGTCGTCGAGGGTTTAGTTTGTGTTTGTCATTTTCCACCTCTGGAAAAAGTGGTGAAATGGGATTTTAAAAACCACAGAAATTGGTTAAAAGTTGAAATGGACAGCAAAAGTGGTGAATAGGGTTCAACGTGTCAATATTGGAACAATTAGTAACAATTATTTTAAACTTGCAAATAACGGGCATGACAAGTTATGAATGTGGTTAAATTGGCAAAAATAAGCATAAAATACAGTTAAGAGTTTGGAAGCACAAAAGATTCGTAATTAAATAAATAAAAACAACATTTTGAAATAAATACAATTTTGATAAATAACAGACAAATATATATTATGGTCATTAAATTGTAAAATAAGGTATAATTATTATGAAATGTTTTATTTTTCTTAAATATCTAATTACTATTTTATTGTAATTACATTTTTTAGAATGATTATTTTAACAATGTCATCCTTATTGAAATAATTTTATTTAATTTCCAAGATTGTATAAAGTATGTAAATAAAATATGTAGTTGCAGAAAACGGATAAAAATTACCAAAAATGGGCTCAAATTGTTCACAAAATATTCATTGTTTTTTAATAATAATAATAATAATAATAATAATAATGATGCATTGGATTTTATATAGTGCTTTATCATAAACACTCAAAGTGCTTTACAGAATTAAGGCATTATTCTTTCACTCCACACTTAGTGGTGGTAAGCTACTATTGTAGTTACAGCTGCCCTGGGGCAGACTGACAGAAGCGAGGCTGCCATAGTGTGCCATCGGCCCCTCTGACCAACACTCATACTAGGCATTGTGGGTGAAGTGTCTTGTCTAAGGACACAATGACAGATACCACTGGGGTGACTGTCCCCCACTGTGGTCCCTGGAATTCCCAGTGGTCTCCCATCCAACTACTAACCAGGCCAGACCTGCTTAGCTTCTGAGATCTAACAAAATCGGGCAATGCCAGGCTGGTATGGTCACGAAGGCATCTGGTGACCCCCCCCCTCCCGGTGTCTTGCGACCCCAAAAGGGGGTCCTGGCCCCAAGGTTGAGAACCCCTGCCTTAGCTGATGTGGATGGAAACCATACGGCTGTACACAGTGGGAGCCTCATCTTAAAAGTACAAACATCTGTAACTGAATGTATTAATCATATGTGATCAATAATAATCAATTATCTGTTTTCTTCCATGTAAAATAATAAGTCTATTTCCATTGTTGAGCCCAGTCGGGGTCATAAAGCTCCTCAATCACACACACCTCTGTCGTCCTAAAGGAGCTGTTCTTCTTCGTTGGTTTTTACGGCCCGTTTACAGAACGTATCGTCTCTTTCAATAAGATTTTCATCTGTTCATGAGCACCACGGGAGTCTTCATCCTCCTCCTCCTCCCCCTCATCCTCCTCCTCCTCCTCATCCTCCCCCTTCGCTCCACTTCAAACTGTTTCTCTCCATCACTGAACATCTGAGCATCTGTAAAGGTTTCCGTGAACTCTGACGTCGCGTTGGGGATTAAAGCTAAGCGTGGAAATAATGTCAGGATTATCAGATTCATCGCGCCGTTTCATTCTGTGACGAGCCACACACACACACACACACACCCCTTGTGGAAATGTTTGATCAATGAAGAGCAGGGATGGGGCAACATTATTACATTATCAATGTTTATGCCAGTATTAACTATTATTTTCAAGCTCAGCATTAACACAGGAAAGAGCAAAGGGTTTTGTCGTTGTTTGTTGTTTTTCTGAGTTTTTAGTCATTTTGGGTGTTTTTGGAGTCATTTTGGGAATTTCTACTGGCATTTTGTGTGTCTGTCATTTTATTTCTTGTGTGTTTTGTTTGCATTTTGTTTATTTTCAATCGGGGAGTTTTTCAATATTTATTGTGTTGTATGCAATTGTGTGTTTCTTTAGTGTCATTTTGTAGTTGTGTCATTGTTTTGTGATTTTAGGTGGTTGTTTTGTTTGTGTGTCTGATGTCCTTTTGTGTGTCTTTTTTGTGTTTTTGTTGTTGCATTGTTGTTGACATTCTGTGGGTTTTGCTATTGTTTTGCGTGTTTTTGTAGTTATTTTGTGTATTATGTTGGGCTTCACATTACTTCCAATTTCTTGATTGGATTTTTGGTGGATTTATCTTGGGGGTTGTGCAGGAAAACCGAGGGCCACATGTGGTCCTTGTGCCACCAGTTGTAGTTAAAACTTAGAAAAGCTAAAAGGAGAAGTTATTTTTAGTTTACACAGGCACACACGCTGACACACACACACCGACTCAATCATCTGTTGCCTTCAATGAAAGGCTGAAGGTGTGCGGTTGTGTGCACACACACACTGCTCTTGAACTCAGCACTCTCTTTGTAAGGTGCATTAATGTGATTTGATGTAATGCACTTGATCACATTATGTCTGCAGGGTGCGTGTGTGTGTGTCTATAAATAGAAACTCTCACACACTGCGGTGGTTTTCCAGCTTCTCGTTCAGAGCAGGTTGATGTGCAGTCGAAGAATTTTACATTCTGCAGAAGAAGTTGTTGCTTTATAAAATGCAAAAGAAACTTTAATGAAGTAATCAACACTATGCAGATGATGCCATCATATTTTTCTTTCCCACAAACTCCTGGGACCTTAAGAAATGAAATAAACCAAAATGATTGAATGTTTAAATCAAGAATCAAAATGCGCAAAAATCCTAAATTAAATCAAAATTAAATACAAACATTTCTTTGAAAATACTGTTGTGTATTCACAAGTTTTTTTGTTCCTAATTTAACAAAATATAAATTTTAAAACAGTAATTTATACACTGAATGAAAAGGCTCAATTATCATTTCTATAAAATCACTTTATTTACAAAAAGACACAAAAAGAGACAAATTAAATACAAAAGTACAAAAAAGACTGAAAAAGAGACCGAAATAAGAGAGAAGTACAAAAAAAGACAAAATAATAAAGGTACAGAAAAAAATCACTTTTGTTGCATGAGTTAATAAAAAAAACTTTTACAAAATTCAAGACACTTTAATGTCAGTCTGAAATAATAAAAGCAAAACAAAGGTTTGTTGTGTCTTTTCAGTATAATTAAATAATAATACAACATACATTTTAATTGTATAAATTAGAATAATACAAATAAACATTTATGCTAACAGAGAAATAAAAAATGTTCAGTTCAACTCTTTAAATCTATAAACACTTACGTAAGAAAACACATCAAAGATGCACATTTCTCTAATTACACATAAATAAGTGATTATTATTGAAGATGTAAAGATGTGTTTGGATTAAAGGCATCTGTCAGTCGCTCTGCAAAGATCTGAAGGTTATTTGCTTTAATGAAAAAGTGGCCCTGAGGCTGCTTCAGACACACACACACACACACACTAAACAAAGATGCTTATCTGGGGGCTGCAGGGAGGTAATTAAAATAACTCCCATTGTTCTGTTATCCCGAGAACAATTAGTGATCTTCGGATCACACCTGACAAGGCGCTCACGGCTCTGCTGACAGATTAAGTGTGTGTGTGTGAGAGGGAGGTGTGAAGATTCAGAGCTGGGATACACTGTGCGATCTTTTCAGTCGTTGTACTCGGCTCATGTGCAGAGCTCGAATGTGCGCAGCCCACGATGCATGTTCTCACACTGTACGGACCGACACTCTGACACGATCTGACTGCTCACACTGTACGTTCATACATGACATGTCGGGGTCTTGTTTCCGGAAATGCAACGTACAAATTAGAAGAAGAAGAACTTTGAAACGTCACCATTAAAACAGCAAAAGGAGCTTTAAAAAAGATCAGGGGCTGGCTGGACAGACGTGGCAGTACAGTCCGTCAATTTTACAGCGGTCCTACGGTGTTCGCGCATAAATATCAGGAGGAGGAGCTACAGAAAGATTCAGCTGTTGTTACCTGTCACACCTTTACTCACAGATGGCTGTAGTTATTATTGGAGGAGGAAACTTGGGCGTAGACCTTCTATTTGTCCATCTTTTTTGTACTTCTTCATCTGCTGTTCTTCTTGTTTTCCCTACACTAGTGACTTTCTCACAGAGAGCCATCCATGTGGTGTATTTGCTGCTCCTCTACCTCTGCTCTCCCACATTCTCTGTGCTGAACATCATCTTTAAATAGGAAGGTCTCCTCATTCCTTCAGTTCAGAGTTCCTACTCTATAATTTAGGCTAGCAGTCAGAAGACTTGTGTAACGGCTAACTGGCTACGACGTCTCATCAATGGAGCATGGCTAGTGACTTGTTCACATTAGCTAAACATAGGTTGTTACCTTCTCTGGGATCTGGGCTGTTGGAGCCAGAATATCAACAAAAAGGCACAAAATAACAACAAAAGTACAAAAAATGATTTGAAAAGAGACAAAATAACAATAAAACTACAAAAACAGACACAAAAGACTAAAAAAAAGACTCAAAAAGAGACTAAATAACAACAAAGACAAAAAAAAGACAAAAAGAGACAAAATAATTATAAAAGTACAAAAAATTTGAAAAGCGACAAAATAACAAGAAAAAGGATTTTGAAACATTTGAGGAAACCTTTTTAATACCAGAATCATTGGATTCATTTTTCTGAGTGGGCGGAGCAACATTTATTTTTGATCACTTTAAGACAAACAGAAAAAGCTTTAGTAGTTTATGTACATACAGTACGTGTTTCCTTTTGTAGCCTACATGATATGTATTAACATAAATATTGTAGATAACATAAATAAATACACTGATTGAAAGGGAATAGTATGAAGTAGGAGGGCGGAGTCTGTGTGACCTCTCTTTAGTCTGATTGAAATCACACCACGTATTCATCAGACTCTCTTGCTGTAGAAGCGATTGGTGAAGATCAGCTGAAGTTCCGAGGAAGAAAAGCTCCATCCATCCATCTTCATGAAGGTCAAAGGAGTCACTGCTGACTCAGCGATAAACAGCTGTATCGTCTCCGCGTGAACTCCGACAGCGTCGTGTTTACGAGTCCACATGCACAGCTTTTGTATGTCTGCTGGTGATCCCATGATGCCTTGCACGTGTTAAGGTTCGACTAGTGATCGTGTTATCCCGTGACTGAAAATGAACCCAGAGCTTCATCTGAAGTGTGTTTATAATGTGTTGGTCAGATTATTACGACTGCATTGAAATGTGAAAAGGCTCTGGTACAAAGACAGGTTTAGTTGTTGGTGTATTGGCTGAACTGGTGATCAGTTTACCTGGTGACAAATTATGGCAAGACATCTGATCTCACGCACTTTGGTTTTAAAGAAAATTCTGAATTTTTTTACCAATTGTTTTGAGATTATTCAATAGTAACACTCTAGATTTTTAGTTTTATTGGTTGAATACTTTTTGAGTAATAGACGTTTTAGTGAGAGGGGTAAGTGTCAATTTTTCTGCGTCCTTATTTTTCTTCTATTTTCAGCTTCCAATATCTCAGGAACTACACCAGAGAGGAAAATGAAATTTGGTATATATATATATATATACAGCTCCACCTACTCTCTCAGAATGTACATATAAAATATCTGCTGTACATCCTATCTGATGGACATGCCAGCTTCGCAAAATAGGAAAAAAGTTGGTATGTGTTTGAGCCTTCAGTAGACAACTTTACGTATACCTCAGCTCCCTGTAGTTTGATCAGCTTTGAGCTATGAACATAGACTGTTCACATCACTAATGATTAGTCACATATATGCATTGGTTCTTGGGTGACAAGATCTAGAAATCAGAAAAAACTACATGTAGGAATGTCAAAAAGGATACTATTTCTTGGGATATAAAACTCTCTTCTTTATGCAACTTCTTCATTTTTATTTTGGGTTTTTATCACTCTCCGATATTGAAAATCATAAGTGTAACATGACGCAAAAATTGTTAAAGTGTGAAAATGAAAGTGAGAAGTTTGTAAAAAGGACAATCCGAGGCCGTAGCTCCGTCTCTGGGATCATGAGTCTGACTTTGGTCGCGTTGAATGTTAAAGATGAAGAAATGGATTGAGAATAATTAAATGTGAGGAAAGTGATGATAACATTTACAGTGGGGCTCACATTTATCTCCCATAACTTCCTCATCCTCATCCTCCTTTATTTACGTTTCTCTGTTTGTCTGCGTCTCAGACCTAAGGCACTGGGTACAGAGTGCTGAGTGACTGACTTCCTCAGCTCTTCCTTCCCTTATATTCAGAATGTGAACGTGAGAGTGGAACTGAAGCTGTGATCCAACGCCTGCACTCAGACACAATCAGATCACAGCCTTTTGCGTCAGCCAGTGAAAATCAGCTTCAGCAGCTGAAAGGATTTTTCCTCTTTGAAGGCTTATCTTCTCGGGAACGTCGGATTCTGAGGGATTGATGTCGGAAGTTAGAGCTAAACATCGTCCTGAGACGCTAACACAACGCTAATGACAGCCTCAGTGTGTTTACATTCAGTCTGTTTATCTTTTTTAACACAAACACACGCAAAACACTACGTTTAAATGTCTGTTTCGTTAAATCAATCTTTACTTTGCAGTATAGTATAGTTCATAATAAAACTAATCTTATATTTATTGTTTATGTTAGCTTGATGCTAATCCTGTTGACAGGCTAACAGAATCTGAGCTTGGTTTGAACTCTGCATCGTTGGACCTCAGCGCGTTCTGCTCTCTGAGCCTCCAATGACTCTTTTGTTCCAGAGGATGAGTTCTGTGCTTTATCTCCTCCCCCTCCTGTTATCAGCCGTCCTCAGCACTGCCTCTCTTTAGGAGTCGTACCACAGATTAGCTCTGCTTTAGCTGAAGACTCTCATCAGTTCCCTCTCTTTTAGCTCTTATCTGAAACCCCTGGAAAGTCCACACACTCTTCGTCATCATCGTCATCAAACAGTGAGAGTCCCAGCTGCTCTGACGGCTCAGATTCTAGAAATAAGTCTACGATTTTCTGTTTTATACATTTTCCAACTTCTGTTTCAGAGTTCAACCATTACCTTTTTTTCCATTTACATTTCCTTATCTTTCCTTGTTTAGATACTTTACTGGTTATTAAACTTCCTGAAATCGTACCAAACATGATGAATAGAGTCAAGTGCTGTTATCAATGATTCACAAAATCGTACAAATTCAGTTTTTCTTTTCATGCTCATCGGTCGTTCCATATCATTTCAACAAATGGCCCTAGTTACTAGTGAAAAACTAATAAACAATAAAATATTATCAGACACAGAGGAAAGCTGCAATGACCTCATGTAAAGGATTTTCAATCTTCACAAGTGGTGAAATAATCCAAAGTTGGGGTGCAAAATAAAAATGAAGAAGCCGCATAAAGAAAACTTGTTTTATATCCCAACAAAGAGTAATCTTTATACTATAAATTAAAACAGATCATATTTTTTCTTACAATCCCACATACAGTTATGGGCCAATGAAAATAGTAAGAAAAAGAAATGTTTTTCAGATTTCCATAGCGTGTCACTCAAGAACCAATGCATATATGTGACTAATCAATAGTGATGTGAACAGTCTATGTTCATAGCTCAAAGCTATCGAAATTACAGAGAGCTGAAGCATATGCTAAGTTGTTTACTGAACGCACAAACAGACCCAAACACACTAACTTTTTTCTTATTTTAAGGACCTGGCATGTCCACCAAATAGAATGTATAGCAGATATTTTAATATATTCTGAGAGAGTAGGTGTAGCTGTATTACTGTACCAAATTTTACTTTCCCATGTGCTGTAGTTCCTGGGATATTGGAAGCTGAAAATGGAAGAAAAGCTTGTGACGTTAAGGACAATATTAACTTAATACATAATTAACTTTCAATATTTTGGATTTATTCAGACCAAAAATATCACTTTGGATGGAATGACTGTGATTCATACTTATTAAAGCTCTAAAAACTAATCCAACATTGATTAAAGGTTTTAGTGTTGAGTTTATATCCTCAGACTTCACACTCTCTGAGCTCCTCTCCTCCTCCTCATTAGCAGGATTATTACCGTTATAAGTAGGATTATAATGTTCACTTCAATCTGTCACTTTACAAACTGGACTCTGTAAACTCTCTTTACAAACTTTTACAGTCAACACGTACGTTATCTATCTATCTATCTATCTATCTATCTATCTATCTATCTATCTATCTATCTATCATGTCTGACGTTTATTACAAACAAACCCCGTGAAAATTGCTTGAGAATTGAGCGATTTATGACAACTTTAATTGTGTAAGCACATCATTCCTCTAGATTAATGCACTGTAGGAGCGAGTGGCACCGTTCCAAGATGGCCGCCCTGTAGGCACACCGTTTTTAGTGTGCGGCAGCAGTTGATGCGGCGTCTACGTGTATTATTATGTCTATGGTTGTTGCTGCTCTGAGTGGAACGGTGGACACACACACGTGTTTTCATTGTAAACCCTTCTTTTTCTCTGGATGTTCGTATAGTTTGCGGTCGGCGGATGAACTCCCATCTGCCACAGCGACGTACACACACACACACCTGCTGCGTCTGAAGCAGTGTTGAATTATTAAGGCACTGTGGTTAAACAGCTCCTCCTCGCTGTTTCTGGTCCCTCTCCTCCCCGAGTGCTGAATTATTGACGAGCAGGACTGTTCATTTCCATCCCCTCAGGCTGCTCTGCTTTTACTCTGGGGCTCCTGATGTATCACTGTCACCCACCTGAAAACAAGCCACCACCGCCACCGTTTATCAAAAGTCACTCCACAACAACGAGGCACGTGGGAGGAGCAGAACCCTGGAGTTTGGCCTTAAACAGCAGCTGATGGAGATCCGTTACACACTGGGAGCAAAGCTGGGATGTGACATCACATAAGGATCACTGTAGCTCAAACTGCATCAAAGTCTGAATTAGGTTGGACTTGGGAAAAGTACCGAGATCAAAACACTTGAAAAAGGAGCAGATGAAACGTTTGCTTGGATGAAGATTTTCAAAGAAGGAAGAACGAGATGAAGAGAGAAGTGCTTCATCTTTGATGATGTGGGTCCTCCACCTCTCTGTGCCTGTGGAAGTGGAGGTGGGCGATCAAACCACATGAATGTGTGTAAAGTGAGGGAGGGCCGTGCTTCATTCTCGTAGAACCAGCCGAGTGGTTTCCTCAAAAGAGAGCTCAGCGAGGGTCGCCCAAATGTGAAAACCAACTAAAGTACACAAAATAACAACAGAAACAAACAAAAAGATCAAAAAATACACCCAATGACTCTAAAATACACAAATGGACATCCATAATCAGAAAATGACAGAAAAATGCGTGATATTAAAAGCATGATATTATTTATGATATGAATCCATTGGATGATAAACGGACAGCGCTCTGATTAGTTGAACTTTATTACAGCACACACGTTTTTCTATTCAAGTAGACCTGTTTATCACACACACTGGGATGAGAACACATTGTTTCACAGTCTGCAGTATGTTCCTGCTCATGCGGTCAGCCTCGTTATAGCGTATGAATGAATGAATGAATGAATCGCTTTCTAAGAGAACTGATTGGTCAGGAGGCGGGACTTTAGCACTCGCTCAGATCCTAGCCAGAGCAACACCTGCTCTCGACCAGGTTCGTCGTTCAGCCTAAGTTACCATGGTGATTTACCTCCGTCAGACATTAGCGAACTTCGTAGTCCAGCACACACTGATTAAATCCTGGAAGTTAGCACGATATGAGATAATCTCACTTTGTTCCATAGGCCCCAAAACCCCTCTAAATGAAAATTGAAAAAAATGACAACAAACACACAACATATTAACAAAAACACATTCATCAATTGGAAAAAACACACAAATGGACAATAAAAATTTGCAATATGAGGTAAAAATACGCATAACAACCTCAAATCAAACAAAAAAACACTGAAAACGACTCCAAAAAAGTGCAAATCACTAACAAAAATTCTGAAAACCACAGAAAATTTAAAAAACAAAAACACATAATGACTTGAAAAAAAATTCTGATATGAGAGAAAAATACACAAACTAAACAAAAAAATACAGAAAATGACACAATTTTAAAAAAAACAAAACAAAAACACAGAATAAATAAATATATTTTAAAATATTGTTTTTTTTTTTAAAAAATATTACAAAATGGGTTTGAAAATGGATGAATGGACTGATTATTTAAATCCAAAAAGGTTAGGGTTATAATTTAATGTTATTTTCTGTTATAACCTTCAATTACTGTTTTTCAATTAGTTTTCATGCTTAATTTTCCAATGCATGTGCTTTATTTATATTAAACGATGCTTTATATTTGGACTCAGATGTAATAAATGTGTGATTTTCTTTTCCGATGAAAACAAAGCTGTAAATCTGAGTAAGTGAGGAGCTAATTGAGACTTTGTGTGTCAGATTAACACGGAGCCAAAAAGCTTTTTTACCGCCCAGAGTCATAAATCACTGGGATCAGATGAATATTCATATGCTGCCTCTATCATCACTCACAGAGTGAAGCAGCAGAGCTCAGCTCACATTTTTAGTCTTTCACTCTACATCAACATTAAAAGTCTGTCCAGTGAGATTTACCGTAAGTCTGAACTTTTATCACCATCAGCTCCAACAAAAACCACACGTTTTACAAGTTTTCAACGTAAGAGACACATCCGAGAAATATGACTTATTTTATGTAACTAATGGGAAAGTGGATCTATGATGATGATGAACAATAAACAACATGCTCAAACCAAACACTGGGATGTAATGATGCACTTTAACTTTGAGATCATATTTTGGAGAAAAATAACAGATCAGTCAAAATACAGATTCTTATTCTTTTATTTAGGTGGTCAAGAATTTTTAAACTACTACATTTTCTTCTTATAACCTTTTTACAAATCGTTTGAACTCAAAAAATCAAAATGAGCCTCCTTCATTCCCGTAGAACCAGCCGAGTGGTTTCACCAGAAGAGAGCTCAGCAAGGGTTGCCCACTAGTGAGTATTCAAGAAAAACAACAACAGAAGTACACAAAACAACAACAAAAAATACATACAATGACTTATAAAAATGTCACCAAAATTACACATAGTGAAAGAAAAATACACAAAACAACAAAAATACAGAAAAAGACTCAAAAACCTCACAAATTAACAACAAATATTCTGGAAAAGACAGGGAAAAAAAATAGTAAAACACACATATGGTTTGGGTTTAAAGACACATTGACTTCATTCGAGACGGACGAGTTCGGGTCGTGTTCTGTCGGGCCTGGTCAGGGCTTCTTTTTTTCCTTCTCCCCCCACTGCTGTTATTTCAGCCAAAACAAGCCTCTCTAAAACAGTCACAGCGCCCCCTATTGTTTAATCAGTGTATTGAACGCATACTGTTTCCCTTTTAAACCCCTTTGATTTGCATTGATTTTTAGCCGATTTAGGAAATATCCTCACATCCCTCATTGTGTGTGTGAAGCATCTCTGTGGTGATAACTGCACAAACCGTTAATCGGAGCTGCCCAGGAGAGAGAGAGAGAGTGTGTGTGTGCGTGCGTGCGTGTATGCATATGCATGTGTGTGTCCTTTCACATCAATTTTGCTGTGCGTGAGCAGACAGAATAATTTCATCCATGGAGCAATTTGTTTTGTTCCTGTCGACAGACTCAGAATGGAAACGCGCGCGCGCACACACACACACACACACACACACACACACACACACACACACACACACACACACACACACACACACACACGTGTTAATAATGCTCCCTCCCTCTGATAATTGGATTTAAAATGAGGTAAAGCCAACAAATTGATTATCAAGGCTATTAGCGCTCCGGCTGCGACCTGATTGGCTGCAGCTCTCCTGAGAGCATGGGGTACTAAAGCTAGTCTGAGGAACACCACAGGGTTGGTCCTGAAGCTCCTTCCCCCTTTTCTTCCTGAAAGTGGGAGATTCAGAGGAATGATAGTAACACTGTCTATTGATTGATTCTCCTCAATAAAGGTGGGTTGTGTCTGCGAGCCAATCAGAAAGCTCCTCAGATGCTCTCACTGAACTCAGTGGTCCTCATTTATCAACTGTTATACGTTCAGATTTTAGCGTACAATGTGCGTTCGACCAAATTCACCCAAGCTTCAATATTTATTTATCAATTTTGACATCTATTGGATCAGGGGAACGCTGCTGTGTGTCATCCATGCTTTTAAAATGTAAAATATGCTTTAAACTTCATCAGTAATGTGATGAATTGTAGGTGAAATTGGTTAAATGTATAATAAACAGTCGATGGGCAACATTCAATTATTTTCAAGGCTTTTTTAAAGGCTTTTGATAGTTAATTTCTTTTAATGTGCATTTATTGTAGCATTTATTGCAGCATTTATAGCGTGCTGACAACTGATGCTGATATAAACAGTATATTGTGCACACAGGGGGGCAGACGTCACCTGCTAAGTAGCTGAGCCTCTTCCACAGAGCATTTAAATGAGCTCCTTTAAGTCCAATAATTACACGTTCAAAAAGCACGTCTTTGTTTAGCTCCACCTCAGGTGGAAAGATGCCGATTATCATCTTGAAAAAAATTATTTTCTTGTTTGACCTCAGTGGGCGGGGCAGCCGAAACAGGAGGGTGTCACATGTTAATGACGATTGAATTCAGGTGCTGCATTTACCAACAGCTGATCATTTGTACACTGGGATTGGTCAGATACCAATGTTTGATAAATCACATGTTGGTCCCGTCATACGAGACAATGTGAACTCAGATTTACACACGTTTTTACGCAGGGTTGATTAATGAGGGGAGTGAGTTTACGGCAGCAGAGGACGGCGTTTTATTTAGTGTAAAGCTTCCTCTACACTCTACTGTTAGAACGCACGGAATCTTATCAGACAAGATACATGAGATTTATTACACTAAAATAGAAGCAGGAAATATTGAGCTTTTTCACACTGATCAGCTTCACACTCACACTAGACCAACGTCCTACAGGTTCACCACAGTCTGTAGTCCAGGTCTCATTCAAATAATTCATTGATATTTGCAGCCTGTGTTGATTTCTAGCAGCATTTGATGCAGTTTTTACTGAGATGGAATTTATCGTGCATATTTGTGTGTGCGTGTGTGTGTGTGACAGTTTTACGCTGACTATCAATCAAATGTCACTGCTGAGCTTTTTTTTTTTACGAGCTTTATCAATAAAAACACATTTGATTTGGTTTTACTGCGACGTTGATCATATCTGCTGCTCTGATCAGTAGGATAAAGGTGTGTGTTTGTGTGTGCTTGCTGTTGGATGCACACACGCACACACACGCGCACACACACACACACACACACACACGTGGCCAATCAGCATGCACAGGGAGATGGATAACACACGTCCCAAAGTGCGTTTACCACCAGAGAAACAAAAGTCGATTTCACCAAGACGGGAACAGGGCAAACCAGGACTCGTCTGCGCGTACACACACACACACACACACACACACACACACACACACACACACACACACACACACACACACACACACACACACACACACACACACACACACACACACTAGTTATTGTTGTCACTCTGTTTGCGTTACATTTCCCGACAGAATCAGAGGCAAGTCTTTGTGTTTCTGATTGTTGGGAATATCCAAAAGTAAACAGTACTAATACTCCCTAGTGTGTGTGCGTGTGCGCGTGCGCGTGTGTGTGTGTGTGTGTGTGTGTGTGTGTCGGGACAGAATGGCTTTAACTTGGAGTTTGGTGGAGTGATCTGAAGATGTTTGCAGTCGCACGCTGATGTTTTATTGAGCAGCCACTGAATATTTAAATCTTACAGTTATACCAAAGACACACACACACACACACACCCACACACACTGTGCCACACAGTGCCATGTTTTAATCACGACACCAGACTTTGTTTAATCCACATCAAAGACTGAATTCAGTTTAATCCTGTCACTGCCAACACACACACACACACACTTGTAAAGTGTGTGTGTGTGTGCTTTGATGACCTGATCAGAGCAGTGACACACTGAAACACACTCTCGGCTCGCTGGCTCGTTTGTGTTTTTCTCTCGCCCTTTGACGTTGTGGCACACGGAGCCAAAAACACACTTTTTAAACACAGAGGTGGGAGATAAGTTCATGTTCTGCGTCGTCACCGATAGTGAGAATGTGTAATAGTTGGATGACGCCGCTGGTGCAGTGTGAGGTATCAGATGACAACAAAATAACAGAGAAATATACAAAAGTCACACACACACAATGATATATTTGATTCCAAAAAGAAGAATTTTTAGAAAAGTAACCAATCAACACCAAAAATAGAGAACAAATACAAAATAGAAAAAAAACCTTTAAATAAAATGTATTATTATTATTCCAAGAATACACATATAATAGCAGAAAAATATACAAAATGACTCCTAAAACACAAAATCACAACAAAAATGATCATTTGACTCCAAAGATACCAAAAATATGAGAAAAGTGTTCTCAACAACAACAAAAATAAACAAAATGATGGAATAATATTTACTCCATAGACACAAAACGACTAAGAAATACAGAAATGTAACAGGAAAAACAACCAAACAACAAAATCACAAAACGAGAGAAAAATTCACAAAATAACAAAAAAACAAAAAAAAAAAACACAAAATGACAAAAAAAAAGTTGGAGAAAAATGTTTTAAAGATTACTCATAAAACACAAATTCCCAAAAACACGCAAAATGAGAGAAAATAAAAATTAAACCACAGCAAAAATAAACAAAATAGCAGAATGAGATACGAAATGTAGTCGAAAAACACACAAAATGAGTAAAAAACACAGGAAAAACAACCAAGCGATGCACAAAATGAGCATAAAATATACAAACTAACAAAAAATACACAAAATGACTCCAATAATACCTGAAAATAGCAGAAAGAATTACAAAAATGACCCCTGAACTACAAAATCACTGCAAAAAACTTATAAAGATGAATGTTGGTCACGTGACCCTCAAATCAACGTCATTGGTTGAAATCTCCAAAATGGTGACACCCACAAATAAAAGGATATTTTGTATTTTTGAGGCTGGAAGTTGAAATAAAAATAATAAATAATCTAACGAGCTTTCATGGGATTGGATTAAATTATTACTGGTTTATCAAATTATTAACACATCTTATAATAAAGTTGCACTTTTTGGTATTCAAGATTATATCTATTGATTTAAATAACGTGTTATTGATGGAAGTTTAGCTCATATTTGTGAAACTGTTCAGATGTCCAGTTCAGTGGGAATATCAGAGAAACAAAGATTTACATTTACGTTTTGCGTTAGCTTCAAAAAGCTTAAGTGACTCAGTTTTTTTCCCGCGGGTCTCTGGAGAAAACGTTTCCTCAACAACCGTTTGGAGGAATTGTCAGAAGTGTTTAAAGGACGTGTTTGTCTAACGTTCCACATTTAGAACAGGGTCTGATGATAATTATAACTCTGCCTCTGACTGACGGCGGCTAAATTTAAATCACGCCGCGCTTTGGGAAGCTTTCATGTCGACGAGGCTCTGACCGCGAGGCGCCGTCACGTCTTTCCTTTCTTCTCCCTCGGATCCAAACGCCGTCGCTTTTTGTGCTTCCAACACCCGGTGATGAAAGGAGCTCAGGTGACCTATTTTATAACGCTCCCACTGAAGTCCTGAAATAGACTCCCGCGTCTCGGTTTGGGATGATGGCGGGAAAGTGACAGGCGGATATTTTCGTCGGGGGGGGTGACGATCTTTCTGCTGCCATTTGAACTCATGCCTTACGTAAGAGCTGCTGCTGCTGCGTAAGTGACGACGCAGAGGAGGAAGAGATGAAGCTGTGCTGAGGCTTTTAGTCCTTTTGTCACATTATTTACCAGCTTCAAACTAGTGACCACGACAGGAGGAGGCGGGGCTTCATCCACATAGAGGTTAAAAGGCTTTACTTTATCTTACTTTGTTCTAAAAGTTATTAACTGAACACTTTGGGAGGAATGAGATGCTGAGAAAAGTAAGAACTGACTGGTTGAGATAAAGTGTCATTTAATGTGTTTCTTCTTCTTTGGTGGATAGTAGTAGTTTTACACGTCACTGATGAGATGGATATATTGATCCATCTTTGTAGTACAGGCCCGAAAAGACAAAGAATTTCCAGAAAAGCAGCAACCAAACAACAACAAAAATAGAAAAAATACAAAATAACTCCAAAAACATACAAGATGACGACAAAAATATACAAAAATGACTTTTAAAACACCAAATCACAACAACATAAATATTTTTTCTTCGGAAACACCCAAAATGAGAGAAAAATATACAAAAAAAAAAAAAAAAAAAAAATGCAAAATAACAAAAAACACGAAATGACTCCAAAATCACACAAGATTGACTACAAAAATATCAAAAATATTTTTTTAATGACTAATTTCACTATAAAAAAAAAAAAAAAACCTAAACCACAACAAAAATACAAAACATGATAGAATAATCTATATAGTCTCATTCAATGTGTTTCTTCTTATATCATCAATTTTACACAAATATTGATGACACTGATGAGATATATTGATCCAGCTTTGTAGTACAGGCCCGAACAGAGATTAAAAGTGACAAAATGGTTCAATATATGTGACATTAGGTGGAAAAGTGGTGGAAAGGGTTTATTAGTGCTGAAATAGTTTTAAAATATGGCAAGTTTGGTGTAGTTGCAGAAAAACAAAAACAAAATTGGGCTCAAATTGTTCAAAAAATATTCTGCATTTCTAAAAGGCAACAGGCGACCCCTCCCAGTGTCTCACGACCCCAAGGTTGGGAACCCCTGCATTAATGCACACTGTCCTACTCAAATAAACAAATACATTAAAGAAAAGTGCTGTTGCTTTAGATAAAGGTGTATCAGGGTTTAAGCCCCACCCCCCTCTGATATCTGCTCCCATGTTAAAGTTTTTTCTGAAAGGATTAAATTCGGGTCGTTTTAAATGGAAAATAAAAGCACAACAATCTGCTCGTGTTTGCTGACTGACACCTTAGCATTTATATTCATGAACCCATGGGATAAAAAAGCAGGATTTAGGACATTTGGGCCTCGACAATAATGGAGCGTTTTATTGTGCGACATTAAAAATGCACAAAGCCTGCTATCAAACATTCATGCTACGATTGGGAGACGACAACAGAATATTTTTAGAAATTTTTAAACGTCCACAAAGTTACGAGTAAACGCGGCTGCTCTCTGTGTCTAAACAGAGTTAATTATCAAAGCTCAGTAATGAGGAAATATCTTCATTAAGGAGCTGCAAATAGATCTTTGATCATAGAAACAAACTAGTGTAGATGTGTTTGTGTTAATGACGCGAAACGCCAACACATTAAAGTACAAGCGCTGAGAACATACAAAAATGACAAGAAAAATACACAAAATGATCTCATAAATACTAAAAGGGAGGACACCAGTGGCAAAAATACACTGAACAACAACGAAAACACAGAAATTACAACGAAAGTACACTTCGGGCGCTTTTACACCACTAAATTAATTAATGAATCCCTTCATTAATTCATGTATTCTGTGGTGATGCAGAGAGCCTCAGTCCTGTATTATAATATAACATATAAATATATTCCAGCTTAGGATTCAGGCTGATCTGCATGAACGCAGCCTCAGAGACACAGACAAGAAAAAAGAGAAAGTGAAAGTGATCAGATTGTTTGTTTATTATTTCACTAATTTAAGCATTAACACTCGTCAATTCCTGCATGAATTACTTTCTGCCTTTACTGCAGCAACACTGTTGTTTTTGGTCTGAATTATTGCTTTTAATTCTTCATATTTTTAAAGAATTGTTCTTCAATTGTGACGTGATTTGCTCTCCACAGTTTATTCGTGTGTGTGTGTGTGTGTGTGTGTGTGTGTGTGTGATTGGTCTGACGATGTAATCTCCACCTCTGTCTCAAGAGTGCACACGTAGCCAGGCTGGAGTCAACAACACGCTTAACCTGTAATCGAAGGAGAGCTTTTGTCTGACAGACAATGTTTGGTTAGATAAAGCCCGCTAACGGAGATAAATCCAGGATGTAATGTAATGATAAAAATACAACAAAACAAAGACAAAAAGATGACCAAATCACACAAAACAACTGCTAAAATACCCAAATTGATGACAAGAATACACATAGGAAGTACCAAAAATACATAAAATGAGGAGATGAAGTGACCAAACAACAACAGATAGTGACCTTTATTTCAGAGGCCGTTAATTTGTTGTTGCGTGGAGGCGACACAGAACAGCGTCCTCTAATCCCACTCTTTATTTATTTTGGACTTTCTGAAGCTCCTCCTGAATGTGTTTCCGCGGAGCAGCAGTGGCAGCAGTGCTGACGTGAACGGAGCTGTAAAAATAAAATAAAGCAAACAAGCGGAGAGGAAACTCAATTAGTGGACAACGCTGAGTCAGCACGGCGAGGACGCCTTGGCTGGTGAGGAGAGGAGAGGAATGAACATCGTGATTACTGCGTAATGAAAGCAATAAGAGCTTATCTTCACTTTGAAACCTCAGCAGAAGAAACCAGGAGCTCCAAGATTCCTTTGATGGATTTTACGCCTTTAATTCATAAACGCTGTCCTCCAGTGTCCCTAAGATCTGTGGTTCTCAACCTTTTCATCCCCTGAACCCCCAAAATAAAGGTTCCAGAGGCCGGGGACCCCCACTGTACCTGAAGGTGGTTGAACACAGACATGAACATTGAAGAACAGTCATGTGGAGACAGGGCCATCTATAAGGATAAAGGGGAGAGTTTTTTGGGGTCCATCCATAAAGTCAGCAAAATGATGGTCCATTGTTCTATGAATCTGTGATAACCACATTTATTTATTTACCTTAATAATATCCACTGTTACCCGTGAAGTTTAGTATTATTTAGGCCAGAGTATATAGTCTTCTTAAAGATGTAAATACTTGTTTTAATCAGAAATGAAATGGGTTCAAAGTGACCGAAAATGGTGTAAAAGGTGGTGAAATGGGATTTTAAAAGCCACAGAAATTGATTAAATGTTGCAAATTAGAGTGGCCAAAAACGGGAAAACAAGGTGGTAAAAATGGTTCAAAGTGTCAAATATTGGAATTTGTTTAAACTGGCAAATGATGGCCATGACAAGTTGTGAATGTGGTGGAATTTGCAAAAAAAAGCATGAAATATGGTGAAAAGAGGTTAAAAGTGACAATCGGTCAACATATGTGACATTAGGTGGAAAAGTGGTGGAAAGTGCTGAAAATGTCCTGAAAGTGGGAAAAATGTGCAGAAAAGGCAGTGAAATGTGATGGAGAAGTAGTAGAAATGAGAGTAATGTAGCAAAAATGCATTAAAAGGAGCAAAAGTATGGCAAGAAAAAGTGATGAAAATAGGTTAAAATATGTTGTTTGGTGTAGTTGCAGTAAAAGGGTAAAAATAAGTAAAAAATGGGCTCAAATTGCTGTAAAAAATATTCTGTTTCTTGGAAACATCTGGCAACCCCGTCCCAGTGTCTCACAACTTCAAACAGGGTCCTGACCCCAAGGTTGAGAACCCCTGCCTCAGACAAAGGAGTCCAACACACGCCAGCTGTCATCATCAGACAACAATCCCAAATGTCTGGGTTAGCTTAGCACGTAGCAGGCTCAAAGGGTAAAGGGGGGTGGCCTCAGGTGTATTTGAGCTGTTGTCATGTACGACAACTGCTCAAAAACACAATCATTGGCTTTGTGTTATTGTCGTATTCAGCGTCGTTAACGTGTTGAGCGTTCTCTCTCTCACACACACACGGCGAGCGATGCAGAATCCATTTACGGCGCCGAGAAATCATTTCCTTCAGTTGAGCCTCTCAGCAGTAGCGTGGAAAATGTGAATTTATGCAATTTAAATTCAATCTTGAGCGCCTACTTCCTCTGCACACATTTGAGACCTCTGTGTGTGTGTGTGTGTGTGTGTGTGTGAAATGTGTGTGTGTGAATATGTGTGTGTGCCGCTGATTACAGTCAGAGAGAATCTCAGTCAACCTCATTACTTGGACCTCATGAATGTTTTATCAGAGCAGAGCTATTAGAGACACACACACACACACACACACGTTTATGTTTACCTGCTGCAGTGTGTGTGTGTGCGTGTGTGTGCCTGTGCTGTGATGATGATGTTCCGATGTGCAGCAGCTGGATGTAGATGGCAGTGCAGATGGTTGATGTCACTGTAAAACTGTTGATGGAAACTACAAAAAAGACAAAAAAAAATGTCAAAATGAGACAAAAAGCAACAGTAAAAAGTGAAAAATACGACATAACGACAGCGACATGGACTGACGGTATGAGCAGAGCCACACTCCTGCTGTTGAGTAGTGAATGGTTAATAAATTAACACTAGGCTTGTTTTTTTAAATGTATTTTATTTATTAGAAATAAAATAAAATAAAATAAATAGATATATAAGGTATACATATGTTTCATTGTATTTCATTTCATTTTGAATTTAATTTAATGTTCTGTGTTTATTTTCATGATTATTTTAAATAAATTGTTTAATTTATTGATTTATTGAAAATTATTACTATAACAATTTTAATAACGTTGGTGCTTTGCGATCTTTGTGCTAATTAGCGTCGTTATCATGCTCTGCACCATCCTGACCCTGACCTCCGGTTCGATGGTGATTAGATCTTAGTGGTTACAGCAGCCGTTTTTACGCTCTGAGAGTTTTTAATGTTTTAAGGTTTAACAGCGCCGCAGCGATGCCTTCACGTGTGCAGGATGACCTCATTAACACTACACACACGCACACACTTTATTCAGCAGTGTGTCAGCACACAATCCAATACAATGTGCTGCAAAATGACTCCAAAAATACACAAAATGACAAAAAATAATGCACAACTGACAACGAGAACACACATCATGGCTACACAAAAATATCAGCAAAAGCACACATAACTAATACACAAATCAACAACAAAAACACAAAATAGTACTCCACAAACACACCAAATTACTGTACAAAACAAAAAAACATTGCAATGACTTCAAAAACACACAAAATAACCACAAAAATATGCAAAATGACAACAGAAACACACAAAACAAGAACAAAGCACACAAAATACTTTAAAACACACTTATTGGCATGCTTATAAACACAAAAATATTGACAAGAACACAAAAAACAACAATAAAAATGACTACAAAAACACAACAATGACACACACAACAAAAAAACAAAAATGGCTTCAGAAACACACAATGACTCCAAAATTCACAAAACAACAAAAAAATGCAAAAAATTACTCCAAAAACACACAAAATTACTGTAAAATAAGCAAAATAACAACAGAAATACTCAAAGCAAGAACAAAAGTACACAAAAGATTCCAAAACACACAATTTGACAACAAATTAACATCATAAACACAACGTAACATCAGAAATACACACATTGGAAATAGGGTGATTTCAAAATAAAAGTCCACCCATTGAAAGCAGTGTGTGATTGTGTAGTAGTCAGTAGCAGCCGTGTGTGTGTGTGTGCGTGTGTGTGTCCATACATCAGAATAAATCCTCCTTCTCTTACACATTTTAAACGTTTTAACAGAGTCATGAGAGGATGACATAGTTTAATATCAACACACACACACACAGTAACACACTGATCTTTCAGGTTTATAAAGTGTGGCCAATGGACACAGAGAATATTTGAGTATCCATGACTTCTGTGACACATCAGTGGCTGCACACACTTCACAGAAAGTGTGTGTGTAGAGTGTGTCCATCCCTCAGGCAGCGTTTGTGTGTGTGTGTATCTGTGTGTGTGCGTGTGGAGTATAGCTCTTTCCCACAGAGGACAGACGGTGGGTTACTCTGCCTTCACACCTCTCAGAGATGTGAAGTGAGCTTTAGAGAGTTGTGTAACTCTGAGGAAAGAGCAGAGGAAGCTGTGAGGCCTCTTCCTCCTCCTCCTGCTCCTCCTCTTCCTCGTCCTCTTCCTCCTCGTCCTCTACCTCGGGCATTTATTTCCCCGTGGCTGTGCTCTGCTGCGCTGATAACATGTTGAGGTTCTCCTGCAATCACACAGACACACTTCATCTCCTCCTCAAACCCCACTCACTGTCAGCTGTGTTTGTGTGTGTGTGCGCGCGTGTCTTGATGTCATTTTGTGTTTTTCTCTCTTATGTTTTGTGACTTTGGAGTATTTTTTTTTTATCAATTTAAAGCCAAACTAAATAACTTTTTCCCCTTAATAAATCCTTCTCATAGTCCTTGTGAGGGTAATACAGGTGTTTATGGGGTGATTGGGGGGTCATTCATCTCTCCCTGGTGCCCTGAAAACAGCACATGCAACTTTCCCTGCCTCTGACCCAGTGGCAAGACTTACTGCTTTACGGCAGCCCAATACAAACTAATGCTAGATTATGCGCACGGTTGTCTACATATTCACTTTTCTCAAACTTATATCATGGCGGAACCAGAAAAAAAAGGCAGAGAAGACCTTTGTCCGAGGAACGAAGCAACTCCATGCAGTGACAGCTCAGCAGCAACACACAGCAATCACGTACCGCCAACATGGCAACAGGCACGCACACACACTCACAACCCAGCGCTCCATCAGGCAGCAGACACACAAATATCCATCTTTCTATCCATCCATCCATTTTCAGAGCCGCTTTATCATCACACAAACACATCACGCACATTTTCACACTCCCTTCCGTTTTACTCCCATATCATTCATTTATTTGACTTGTCTCTCTTCCTCATACTGTTCACATGGTCACATGGGACTATATGTGTGAAAGCACCCTTAGTGTCATTGTTGTATTAGGATTTTTCAGTGATCGGTTGCTACAGTCTTGGGAGAGCGCATGTAGCTGTGGGGTGGGGGAGGAGGCGGGGGTGCAGAGTTTTTACGACAGCGACAAAAACAAAAGAGACCTTTAGGGGGAGCGCTAAGTGCAAGTTACTTAGTTCTGCTTTAATGTCATTTTGTGTATTTTTCATGTTATTCCATGTGTTTTACGAGTCAGTTTGTGTGTTTATTCTTGTACAGTGTATATTTTCCTTTTGTTTTGTTGCTTTTTGTTGTTTTGTTTCTGTTTTGGCTATTTTTCTCTCACTTTGTGTTTTTGTTGTTGTATTGTGTGTTTTTGGAGTATTTTTTTGTAATTTTGATGCCATTTTGTGTATTTTTTTCTCACTTTGTATGTTTTATGTTGTTGTATTGTGTGTTTTTGGTATTAGTTTGTGTGTTTGGGGGGTATTTTCTGTATTTTCCTGTTATTGTGTCTGTTTTTGGAGTTTCTTTGTGCATTTACTGCTGTGTAAAGCGTGTATCTTTCTCTCATTCTGTGTTTTTATTGTTATTTTGTGTTTTTGAGTATTTTTATTGTAATTTGGTGTATTTTTCTTTTATTTTGTGTGTTTCCGGCATCAGCTTGTGCGTTTACTGCTGAGTATTTCATTCCCGATCCACAAACCTTTAGTTTATTTTAATGATTAATGACTGAAAGTGAGTGTTTGTGACCCTGAAGCTGTAACATCAGAGCCTCTGTGAGTGTGTGCACGTGTCCTTCAGTTACACGCTGAACCTTCGCTGTGAGGCTGATCATAAAAGCTCATCACACATCATTGTATTCCCTTTATGGACTCATACACATCAGTAAGTAAACTTAAACCTCTGCGTCGTCTCTCACACACTTCATCTTGTTTTTTCTGAGCTTTCATCGATATCAGTTTGTCAGCTGAACGTGGAGCGGCACCAACCGGAGGCCGTGATTGGCTGCAGATGTGATTTTTTTGTTGTTGTTTGTACAGAAAATCAAACTCCAAAGTTTCCTCTGAACTTCTGTCTCTGCACGGCTGAACAGGCCTGATTGACTTTTCTCTGCTCTCTGTAGTCCTTATCTGTTTGGCTTCAGACTGTGTGTGTGGGTGTGGGTGTGTGTGTGTGTGTGTGTGTGCGTGCGTGCGCGTGTGTGTGTGTGTGTAAACCCAAGGCTTAACGGGAGTTTTCCAATAACAGAGAGCTGCTCATGTTTTCGCCGATTGCTTGTGCTGCAGAAGGACCGAGCGCCTCTTTTCTTTGCTTTTCTTTCTAACAAAGGATCGACTGATGGTGGGAATCGATCTGAGCTTCTGCTCCTTCTGCTCTGTTAAAGTAAAGTATTAACAACTGTAAAATCAAACAAAATATGGTTTATTACAAACATGCTGCAAACATTAGTCGACATAATCAATGTCGACAACAAAAATATGTCCGTCGGTAGGGGCGTGTATTGCCTGGCATCTGGCGATACGATTCTTATCCTGAAATATATTCCGATATTAAAGTATAAGGTGATTATTGCGATTTTCTTTTTTTTTTTTTTATATCACTTAAGAAACAACTAATCTATAAATGTCTACACTTTCATGAGAACATTATATATGAAATATATTTTATTGGCATATTTTACACTCAAAACATTGGCTTTATTATGCCACGTGCCAACAACTTAAAATAAAAAAATAACTTACAATCTTCCTGTGGTTTTTAAACCAACTTTGACTTTAGTGCAACTTAACTGAGGTATACTGTATGTCTAGAACATAAATAAATGCAGGAAGTTAATACTTTTTTTTTTAGATTTTGTTGAAAGAACGCAAGCTGCACTTGTTTGTGCAGTAACTACGTCTAATGCAGTGGAAAAGACTTTCCTGGTTAAATAAAGGTACATTTAAAAAACAAAAAAAAAACTAATTGATATAGATGCATTTTGAATCGATCCGAGAATATTGTGATATATCGCCGAATCGATATCTGTCAGTGTCTCCTTCCTGCTGTTTCCACGCAGGTGTGCCTTGTCTCCTGATTGCCTCCGTGTGCTACTAAAGGAGTGTTTCAGCACAGTTTGGGTTTGAACCTGGTTTACGACCTCATTTTCCTCAAACGAGTGTCAAGTGAAGACTTTTAGCTCTGAAAGTTCCTCAGTCCAACTGTTTGTTTCTGTTATCGTGAGTTTTAAACGCGCTGCATGAATAACGAAGCTGTGCCTGTGAGCTGCAGATGTCAAACTGAGACATTAAGCTGTGAGGTTTGGGGTTGAGGCCGTGCTGAAGGGCGTTCACACACGCTGTGAGGATGGAGTTCACACACCGTGATGAAGAGCTGCCATTAACAGTGGACAGGGTGTGAGGAAGAATACCACAAACTGTGTGTGATTCCATCAGCTTCTGCTCTTTATCACTGCTCTCACACACATTAGACAAATGTCAGGTTTCCTCCTCTCTGGTCATTTTCAATTCTCACATTGTTTTTTTTTTCTTCTTTCAACTCCATATTTTACCTTAATGGAGACGTGTCAAACTCATTTCAGTTCAGGGGCCAAATACAGAGAGTTTGATCTCAAGTAGGCCACAGATTTTATGCAAGAAAATGAGTAATTTCATCATTATTGTGCCCTAGTTTACACATCTACGTACTCATTAAACACAAAAAGTGTAAGAAACTGACAATATCCAAGCAATAAGTGACAGATATCAGTCCCAACAGGATCTTCACTTTGAATTTCCTAGATTTTGTGACCAATTTCTATTAAATTAAGGGAAACGTTGTGTAATAATTTGAGAAAAATTGAAGAGTTTTGTAAGAATTATGAGTGTTTTCAACAGTTTGACAAAAAAATGACTGCAATCGTGAGATATGAGAACTGGGAAAACTGAGCACCTGCAAATATTGTTGAGTTTCATTTACACAAAGATTCAGGTTTTATGTTGTCATTTTTTTTTAGCTCCAAAGGGTTGAATTTGGCCCCCGGGCCATGAGTTTGACACCTGTGTAATACACACATGCACACACACACGTGTAAGACTTTACTAATAACTGGGGCTGGGACTTTTTCTTCTCAAATATGTGATTATTTTAGATTAAATTAATTGCAAAGCCTCTCATTAAATATATATATATATTTTCAATCAAGTCCCACCTCTACTAGTAACACAAAATACAAAGTTTGAACAAACATTGGACTGATTTGAACATAAACTTGTTTAGTTTAGTACCACTGACTTTTACTGCCTGCTCTTCTTATCTCTCAGGCCTTTACACCGTGTGATACGTTTTCATTTGTTTCTATCGATCACACACCGACACCCTAGGGCTCGTTCAACACCTCACTGATACGACCTGTCACTTCCTAAAGGCATCGACCACCTCAAAGCTGAGATCAGACCATCTAACGCCCACAGCTTTAACCTGTTTGAGCCTCAGGGTAGAGTTAAACTAACCAGAGACCAGTGCTAACCTACATTAACCTCCAACTAACACGGGAGCTTTACACAGTGGGAGCAAAAACCTGCTACACAACCTCATTGCCCTGTATGTGCCTCCTACATTATTTTCTGTTACACTTTGCCTTTCATTATTTATTCCTATTTCCTGTTTTGCTGCTGCTGACCTTGAGGCTCATGTTTGAGTTTAAATGTCAATGAAAAAGAAAAAAAAAAAAACATTGAACCTTGAAAACCAGAGAAACATGATTCTGCAGGACTCACAGGCCGTGTTTCCGTTACAGTTTTTCACAAAATACAAGCGATATTTGTAATCATTTGACAAAGTCTTGTGTGTTTGAAGGTGTTTCCATTGACAGCTGTTTTGGAGCCTGGTAACTCTGGTGAAATCTCATCCCGTGAGACTTCATTCACTGCAGGAAGATGGATGCTACAAACCTCCTTAGAAAAATCTGCATTAATTTGTTGTTTCTTTATATTTATAATAAGTATAATGCTAAGAAATGTTTGTGTCTCCTCTTCTGTTTAAATGTACTGCGCCATGTTTTCTCAGAGAGAAGTGGTCATGTGATCAGACACGTGCAATTGTGGAACCAATGCGCTTTTGCGATACATTTCAAAATGAAAACATCTGAAGCGTAAAAAGATATTGTGTTTTTTTCAAAATTCCAGTTCCATCACCAGTTTTAGATTCCACGAGTTTCCAAGAGTAATGGAAACGGCTACTGGGAAATTCATCAAGAAATGTTTCATAAACTATATAATCCATCATCCATAATCCATAACTACTAGTGATCAATAACCCATAACATGGCAGAAGATGAATTTAACCATATCATAACCAAACACAACTATTCAAGAACGAAATATAACCATAGTCGTAGCGTAGCATAACAAAATATGGCTGTAACTATAATTATAATATAGCTACTCGCACCATAACCCATAACTTATCACCTAACCATAACAATAACTATAACCAAATTTAACCTGTACATATGAATCTGCGATACAATACGATTCACGATTTGCATGTCACAATACTATTTATCCTGATACTAAACAATACGAAATACAGTACATCGTGATATATCGCGATATCAATAATTACAAATTTCATTTACGAGTAAAAATTATTTTTTTTTTAAACTTGTAAGAACAAGTAAATTATTACTAACTGTAATTCAAGTATTAAAATCCCAAACAAGTAGTATGTTTATCAAACTCTCAAATTCCATTTTTCAAAAAAGTTTAACTTTTGCTTCTAAACAGATTCTGATTCTGTTAAGTTTTTGAAATCTTTTAATAAAAAGTAACTACATACATCTATATAATAGTATGTTTTATGAAAATAAAGTGTAATCAACTTCCAGCTAAAATGCATTGAGGAGTGAGGTAGTTTGAGGTAGTTTTTTTGTGTTAAAAACATGATTTAGAAAATTTATTTGGACATTTTTTGGATTTATATGATAATTTTGCGGTGAAATTTCGCGATATATCGCAGTCTTTTTTTTATTTTTTAAACTCATAACACTACATAACATAATGTATCTTCATCCATTTTCTGACTATAGCAAAAAATATAACTATAACCATAGCATTGTGCAGGTGTGTGTGTGTGAGCGTGCGTGCCTGCCTGCCTGCGTGTGTGTCAGGTGTGTAGCAGCGTGCCATGTGTGTGCAGGAGGTCTGAAGTATGTGTTACCTTGTGTGTCAGACTGAGTTCCTGGAGGATTTGTGTATAAATAATAAAGTGGTAGAGGACTGGGGACGGAGCCCTGAGGGACGCCCTGAGGGACGCCCTGAGACTAGAACAGTTTGGAATGGTGCCAACCTGGGATTGTGGGAAAGCAACAGGTTGGTCCTCATTACTGGTTTCAGACCAGAAACCAAAGATCGTTTTCCTCTCCTCGCAACACTTCCCTCACACACACACACACATGCACACACACACACACACACACACACACACACACACACACACACACACACACGCACACACACTCCTGTAATAGGCTTAGAGAGCTGACAGTCTCTAACTGGGCTGCTGGTTAATATAATTGGATTATGCTGTGATAAGCACGGAGCCAGTCAGACTCTTAAAGACTCATTCAGACCTTCCTCCATCACAACGACAATGCAACAATGTGGTTCTGTATGATCCCAGGGAGGCAGAAGAGAACGTTAGAAATGACCACTCGGAACGTTAATACAGTGTTTAGTGTGAATTTTGCTTTTGTCATACATATGTTTATGTATGTTGTTATTTTGTGTATTTTTGGAGGCGTTTTGTGTGTTTTTGTTGTTTTTTTTGAACTTCCGTTTATTTTGTTGTCCTTTTTCTGTGTTTTTGTTGTATAATAGTTCATGTTTGTTGTCATTTTGTGTGTTTTCGGAGTTGTTTTGTATATTTTTGTTTGCCTTTTTTGTGCTTTTGGAGTCTTTTTGTGGCTTTACGGGGTTTTTTTGTACATTTGTTTATGTTTGTTGTCATTTTGTGAGTGTTCCATGAGTCACTATGCATATTTTTGTTGTTTTGTGTGTTTTTATTGTTAATTAGTATTTTTCGAGTTGTTTTGTGTGTTTTTGGAGTAATTCTGTATATCTTCTGGGTTTTTTTGGACTTCAGTTCATTTTTGTTGTTCTTTTGTGCGTTTTTGTGTCATTTGGTGTGTTTTTCGTTATATGTCTGGAGTCAATTGTGTGTGTTATTGTTGCTGTTTTGTGCATGTTTGTAGTTATTTTGTTCATTTTCTAGTAATTAAATTTTGTGTGTATGTTTGCGGGGCCTGTACAAATTTAACACGTGGCCCCCGAAACCATGAGTTTCTAACGTCTCTAATGCTCTGTGCGCTGAAAAGAGACACAAACGTCTCTGAGGCGATGCTAAGGAACGTGTGTGGGAAACTTAATGAATAATTAACGTTCAATTGATTCTTAAAACCAATAATGGATAAAAGATTAGATTTCCCATCATTGGCGGCACTTTGCTGCATAACATCAGATAAGACGAGACTTTAGGAGTCCCAGCGCGGGAACATTTAGCTGCTGCAGACGCTGTAAAATATAATGAAGTAAGACACGAGGATGGAGCTTTAAACTAGAAAATAGATCCATAAAACACACACACACACGCACGCACACACACACACACACATACGCACGCTGTGCTGGTTTTGGACGATAAAGCAGGCCCAGTTCATGACTCTGAGCTCTTCAGTTTGGACTCGTTAGCAGCAGCTGAAGCACAAATTACAAAGCGCCACGTTTGGCAGGTGGATCGCCATTACTCTCCCACAATGCACCGGGGTCCGTCCTCACGTCACGCAGAGGTAAGCAGCAGCTGCATAATAACCTAGAGCAGCTGTGTGTGCTGACAGGACACACACGCGCGCACACACACACACACACGCACGCACACACACGTGCACGCGCCTACTCTCTGGACATGGCACATTACTGTCACACACCAACAAATCATATTTACACCCAGACATCCTCGAAGCTGAAATGCACCCTGGGAGTCATCACAAATGATTAGCCTCCCCTCCCCCTCTGTGTCTAACACACACACACACACACACACACCATAAGCATCGCTTCCTGTTGTTTGCTGAATCGTCTGCAGCCTCTGAAATAATCTCAGCGCTAACATCGAACCAGAATAAGGAAGAAGGAAGTAACTAACCTGTTATTATGTGTGATGGACGTCACCATGGTAACCGCTCAGCGTCTTTAAATTCACGACTCAAGCATCGACAAACCAAAGTCGAGACATTTCAATTTTAGGGAAGAACCATAATCATCTGCTGAGCCAGTCAATGGACCTGATAACAAAGCCCCGCCCCTTTAACCTTTAATTCTGCTCAGCAACCTTGGCTACATGCTAAGCTAACCCGAACGTGTGGGACAGGCTCTGGTATGGAGTTCTGGAAGTCTTCATCTTTAGTTTCCTTCTCCCTCACCTGGAAAGATACTTAACGTGATTGTTAGGAATATGAAACGGACGCTGCACAGACTGATGTGGAGGGGACGTTCCGAGCGTCTCACTGAGAGCTCGTTAAAGCACATCAGCATGGGTCGCCTCCTTCAGCTGTGCACACGCATGGAGAAAAGACTCACTCTAAGCAACAGAATTCATCCAAAAACTCACAGTCTGGTCATTGGTTGAGACAGACACCAGATGAACCATAACAGCAGAAATCATTTGTGACAAACCAACAGAAATGTTAGTTTTTAATTATATTTTCTATATTTTAATTTAATTTAATTTAATCATGTTTACATTCCAGTTCAATCAGTCTGTAATTGGTCACCAGCTAACATGGTACCTAGTTTTAACAGAACAGGAAGTGATGCTCATCATTTTTTCTTCACTTCAATGAAATCAGGTACAAATTACAGTTCAGTCAGTTTGTAGCTGGTCATCAATTAACATGGCCTTAACATCTCTTATTTCTTTACTTTATTTAAATCAAGTTTGAATAATAGTTTCATCAGTCTGTAGGTGGTCTGGGCCTCCCTGCTAAGGATGCTGCCTCTGCGACCCGACTTTGGATAAGCGGTAGAAGATGGATGGATGTAGTTCGTCATCAATTAACATGGTTACCAGATGAACCAGAACAGTGGCACACAGCCCGTGGCTCAGCTCAGTTCCTTCATGGACTCTTTAGTGTAAACAGTCGACTATTATGCACATTTTTATTCTGTAAACTCTGCTTTCATTATGAAGATATGTTATTTATAACCAATCAGAGGCTTTATTTGAAGCTCTGCACCGTTAAAGATCAGTGATGTGATGTTGAGTTTGATGCGACTTTGACCTATGAGCAGTTTGAAGGTCAGCGGTGGCTTAGCGCTAATATAGCCTCAGATTGGAGCCGCTCCTGGAGAATAAAACCATTTACGGAGCAATTCCCTCAGATAAACGTTGAGGGAGGGTCGCCGGTCACTATGGAGACGGCGTCCTTCAGACAGGAGAGCAGAGATGATTGGTTGCGTGTTCGTAGGCTGCGGACACTGATAAAGAAATCCAAAAGAGAGAGAGAGAGAGAGAGTGTGTGTGTGTGTGTGAGTGAGTGTGTAGCGTGTGAGTGTGTAGCATGTGTGTGTGTGTGTGTGGAGCGTGCCGAGCACCACTGATGAGGAGAGTCTGGATCTGCAGATGTTATCAGAACATTCGTCACCATGCGCCAAAGTATGAACACGAAAGTTCAGCAGAGAGGAACCGTCCAATCAAAAAGAAGCATCTACTGCATTATTATTATTATTATTATTATTATTATAGGGCCCTATAAAATCTGTTTTCCACTTTAATATTTTTAAATTCCATTTTTTTAGAAATATTAATCATTTTTTCTAGAAAATATTAGTTTTTAACACCTGTGAGGAAACAAAATATATACTAATAAATAAAAAACTCATAATTAAACAAAAATGTATGACTGCATGACTCCTCCTGTTTTATTATTTGTCATTTAAAGATGTATGAGAACAGCATTAATGTCACCCACTTTCCCCTCAGGGATCAATGGTTTACTAAATCTCATCAGGTTTGTTATTTAAGTTTTGATCAACTTCATTTAAATTAACTTCATTTAAATGATCCTGATGACATCATTCCAGACCGTAATGATTACACAAAAATAAATGGACACAAAGAGGCGTCAATTATTTCACCACTGGGGCCAGAATATTTTACAGTATCAGAAGTTATCATTGCTCTACACTCCCTGGTATCGATGGTCTCGTCCACAACAACTTTTCTGATCATACCATCTTGTGACTGGTGGCGGACACGCTGAGCACTCGTAGCGGTTGTTAAGGTTTATCTGGTAATCACGTTACCTTGTGACTGTTTTGTTTTAATCATAACGCACTGGTAGCAGCTGGTGTTCTGGATCGACTGGTGGTCATGTTATTTTGTGACTGATGCCTGACGCTGAGCGCACATAGTGCTTGATGTTAAGGTTTAGTATTTAGTAATCACGTTATCTTGTGACTGGTTTTTGATACATTATGCGCTGGTAGCAGCTGGTGTTCTGGATCGACTGGTGGTCATGCCATCTTGTGACTGGTGTCTGACATGCTGAGCACTCATTGCGGTTGATGTTCAGGTTTGTCTAGTAATCATGTTATCTTGTGACAGGTTTTTGAAATATGCCCTGGTAGCAGCTGGTGTTCCGGATTGACTGGTGGTCATGTTATCTTGTGACTGAGTATAACCTCAAATGTCGTAAAAGCAGGAGACAAATGCTGAGGTGTGTTTGTTTTGTGTGACACTGAGTGATGGCCTTAACGATTCACCAGATGTAATGTTGACCAGATGAAGTGACACACCAGCATGCAGTTCTTCCTGTTCAGGTCTTTTTTTATCAGATAAATGATGGGTTCATGGATTTAAACGTGTCCCACGTCCTTCACCTGTGGCTGAGGATGAAGTTAACGTGAGTTTGACTCCAAATCTGTGTGTTTTTATCACAGAGGAAAGTTGAGGCGAGGACGTTTAATCTCAGGAGGAAGACACACGCTGTGATGAAGGTGAAGTGGATAAACCCACAGAGAGACACCCCCCCCCCCCTCCACATCTCACTGTTACAGGTTAATTAAAGCGAAGGAGCGTCGTCTCTGACCTCAGGCGACGCCCCCCCCCCCCTTTAATCGCTCCCTCTGATCTACAGACTCTCTGCAGAGTCTTCCGCTCCATTAGGCTCTAAACTCAAACCAGCAGGGGCACTGACGCGTGCACAACACTGCAGAGCAACAGAAGATCCAGGACCAAATCCGTCTGAGGCTGAAGGGTAAAGACGGTGATCATTAGCTGATGTTTGAACCACAGCTTTACCACCAAAACCAGATGAAACCAACAAAAACAACGTCAGATCATAACAGAGACAGTGACGTGTTGTCCTTTTTACAGCCTTCGATTCAAAATATGAGACCGTCGTGACTTAACAGTCCAGAGACGACTTCTATAGCCCCGCCCCTGGGCCAATCAGCATCCTGTGTGTGCATGCTGCGTGATCCAACGCACACGGTCACCATAACAGATAATCTAACGTGTCCCCTTGTCCTTCTCCTTTTGTGTGTTTTCAATGTCTTTGTTGTTATTTTGGGTATATTTATTATTATTTGGCGTGTTTTTGTTGTTATTTTATGAGTTTTTGGTGTTATTTAGCATATTTTTGTGAGAAATAACAAATACACAGTCACTTTAAAAAGACAACAATACCAGTGCCTCCACATCCTCGACTGATAGCGAATGGCACTATAGGTGACATCAACCAGGAACCCAATTACTGTATTCACCAACTTATTCAAACAGCAAGTGTACACATGCAGCTATTTTTAATTATGTGTATTTTTATTGTTATTAGGTGTTTTTTTGTTATTATTTTGTTATAGTAAGTGTGACGTGTGTAACAACGAGTGCTGCTTTCACATTGATTGGAAGATAATTATTCAGCGAGTCGAATAATAAGTGTCGGAGCACAAAGAGAGAAACAGAGAAGAAGAGATCGATTAGAGCAGAGCTTCTTCTTCTTCTTCTTCTTCTTCTTCTTCTTCTTCTTCTTCTTCTTCTTCTTCTTCTTCTTCTTCTTCTTCTTCTTCTTCTTCTTCTTCTTCTTCTTCTTCTTCTTCTTCTTCTTCTTCTTCTTCTTCTTCTTCTTCTTCTTCTTCTTCTTCTTCTTCTTCTTCTTCTTCTTCTTCTTCTTCTTCTTCTTCTTCTTCTTGTATTATTAGCAGCGTTGGAGGCGTTTTGAAACGAGTCCAGCTCGGTCTGTTCTTCTCACTGAGCCATTCATCCATAATGTACATCCAAGACGCACGCACACACACACACACAAGCTCTGCGGGGAGAGAAGTCACTGAGGTTAAGTCGACACACACATTGACCTTTTGAACAGAAAATTTAAGAATAGGAAGTGGTTGAACCTACGCGCACACACACACACACACACACACACACACACACACACACACATCACACACACACATCACACACACACACACACACACACACTGTTACTTTTACTGAGATTCTGACATGTTGCAGTAAAACAGGCTGAGTGGGTTACTTGTTACTGTCAGAAAATCTGCTGTGATTTATTGAGACGATGATGACGATGATGATGATGATGATGACGATGATGATGATGATGATGATGATGATGATGACGAGCTCCTGTGAAACCTTTAAAATCACTGATGGCTGAAACCAACCAGGCTGAACATGGCTCGTTTTTGAATTAACATTTACAGTTTTTTTTTTTTATCGATCGCTAACAAGCATTGGTTCAAACTGTCACACGTTCAAAACTCTTAACACAGTCTGCATTTCCATCAGGCATCTGAGCTCAGCAGTTGATCTCATTCTAAAAAGTGTTTCTCACCAACAAAACACTTGATCCACGTCTGAAAAGAAGCTCATTCAACCTCAACACGAGCAAATAAACTCACTTTGGAAACACACAGTGTCACTGTGAGCACACTGAACTACAAACTACTGACAACAAAGAGCATTACAGAAAATACATCTTATATTTCAATGTTGAATGATTCTTGTCAGGTAAATCAGTATTTCATTTTTTTGATCGATTGATTGTTTATTACATACACACATTACTAACATACTTTCATATATACATGAACTCGAAAAGGAGTGGGAAGAAGTAAACTTATACGTTCCCACTCCTGTAATTGTTATAATTCATATCAGCGGTTGCTTCCTTTCACAAAACAATTAACATAACAGATAAACGGTTTACATGCAAGAATACACATGTATACACATAAATATACAAAAATATATGTTACTAACAATGGTAAGTACTTTAGTAGATCACAATCTATTGTCAAGCTCTTATATGTAACAGTTTTATTTTTATTTTTTATGTATATTCCTATACTTCTTATACTAAGAACACCTCCTACATTGTTCCTCCAGATACACCCTTTACTTTTATAGTCTATACATGTGTATATATAAAATATTTTATTATTTTTTTATTATAAAATTAAATATTTGTACTTTGATGGTTCTAAATTATTGTATATGCTGTGATATATTGCAAAAAGACGATCGAAACAATTTACAGCACAAAAAAATGCAGAATCTCAAAATTCCAGGGCAGAATACAAATTCAATCCACGTCACATCTTATGTCTTCTCTGGCGAGGCGTTTTTATAACTGTAATTAATACATGTTTCAAACTTCCAGCTGATGTAAAGCCACAGATTACTTTATTTTGTAAAATCTGGTTTAATACAATAATGATGCATGTATTGCCTATTGTTTTGCTGGACAATTTTCATAATTCATGCAACTGTTGAACGCTGCACCTTAAAGCAGCCTCTATAAGAGAGAGTCCATGAATAACACATGGTCAATCACTGTGGCCCTGATTTCATCAGAGTACAGCTCTTGGTCTTCCTCTCCCTCCTCCTCTTCCTCTCCTGGCCATTCTTCCTACAACCTCACCCGCTGCTCTTTGATCCTTATGGCGCGTTCACACCAAACGCCTCAAAAGCATCAGGTGTACATACACAATACATGCTGGACGCGCTTCTAGGAGCGTCGAGAGGGCCCGCTGCGCATCCCGCGCCTCCTGTGCTCCGCATTTTGAAGCTTTGCGCGTCGACCAATCAGGAGCTTTCCCCAACCGTGACGAATCCAGAATAATAAAAAAAAAACACTAACCGGAGACAGATGGACAAGCTGTAGTTAGTGTCCTGGTAGGAGATGCGGGTGCCGATGCGGGCCAGCAGGTCGTCAAACCGGGCCCGGAAGAGACAGAAGTATCACTGAAAGCGACTCTCGGTCGAGCGCAGCTCTGGTGATGACGTTGTCTGGCTTTATTTATCAAATAAAGCCAAGCCACTCTCTGGATAATGTAGAGTGGATGAACGGGAGTCGGAGGCGGCGTGTTCAGCAAGGAACTCCAAACTTTGTTCTCCATTCAACCACACTTCTCTATAGCCCTCTAACATCACATTGACACACTGAGTCACACCAAAATACATCGGAACGGAAACACCGCCTCTCAACACAATAATGTTCCCCACCACTTCACTGTCACTGGGTGAATTATGACGCTTGACAAGCGTCTGATTCAATGAGCACAAGCGTCAAACTACTGTAGGCGCGTGAGGCATGATTTTGACGCCCAATACGCGTTTGGTGCGAACGTAACTTTACAGTCCAAGGAAAAAGAATCAGATCCACTCCTTTGTTTCTAATATTGTGGCTACAGCAGACATTCCCCACGTTTTTAGCCCCCATCGTCCTGTTTTGATTGTGTTTTTAACTGTTTTGAACAAAGTGTGTTAGCATATGAAAAATGTGGTGTAAAAGTTTAGTGTTTGGCAGGTGGTGAACTAGTGACTGTGGAAAGAGTTGATGGATTTTGGTGACTGTGGTCACTGAATGCATTTTGTGTGAAAGAAAAGTGATTGACAGTTTAGTCCACATGGATTTCTGTTTGCTGACTGTGTTAAGAGTTTTAAACATTTAAACAGTTTTGACCAATGCTTGTTCGCAATTAAAAAAAAAAAACGGTAACATTTTCCTTTAGTTGGATTGTTTGATCTGAGGCTTTAATGGGGCCCAGTGTTTCCTCTGATCAACTTTAGGACGGACTTTAAGTGGAAACTGTTCGTGGATTAAAGGAGGACCTGTTCCTTCACAACACCCTTGACTGTGCCCGAGGGAGGAGCTGCTGGAATAAAACAAGATCAAATCTGTGGCAGCGTTTCAGTGAAGAGCTCTGAAATTTCTTTTTTAAATTTAAATTAGTAAAATAATAACAACAACAATATTTATTATGATTATGATTATTGTTGTATTGTAATTACATTTAGTAGATATATGAAACGGCCGCTACACAGACCGTCAGCATGAGGAGGTAATGTTTTAGTTTCAGAAACAGAAATCAGCCAATCAGTGTACCTGATAATGTAGCTCCGCCTTTTTTCTCTTTGACCCTGACAGAAAAAGGTCAGCTACATGCTAAGCTAATCCAAAACTAACCCAATCATGTGGAACTGGTTGCTATGTGCTTAATTAACCCAATTGTGTGGGACTGGTTTCTACATGTTGTGCTAACCCAAATATGTGGAAGTAGTTTTTACATGCTAAGCTAACCAAAACTTTTGGAACTGGTCGCTATGTGCTATGCTAACCCAAACATGTGGGACTTGTCACTACGTGCTCAGCTAACCCAAACATTTGGGACTGGTTGCGACATGTTATGCTAACCCAAATATGTGGAAGTAGTTTTTATATGCTAAGCTAACCAAAACACTTGGAACTGGTTGCTACGTGCTAAGCTAATCCAAACATTTGGGACTGGTTGCTACATGCTATGCTAACCCAAATAGGTGGAAGTCGTTTTTTTATGCCAAGCTAACCAAAATGCTTGGAACTGGTTGCTACGTGCTAAGCTAACCCAAACATGTGGGACTGGTCGCTACGTGCTAAGCTAATCCAAACATTTAGGACTGGTTGCTACATGTTATGCTAACCCAAATATGTGGAAGTAGTTTTTTTATGACATGCTAACCAAAACACTTGGAACTGGTTGCTATGTGCTAAGCTAACCCAAACAAGTGGGACTGGTCGCTACGTGCTAAGCTAATCCAAACATTTTGGACTGGTTGCTACATGCTATGCTAACCCAAATATGTGGAAGTACTTTTTTTATGCCAAACTAACCAAAACGCTTGGAACTGGTTGCTAAGCGCTAAGCTAACCCCAACATGTGGGACTGGTCGCTACATGCTAAGCTAACCTAAACATATGGAACTGGTTGCTAAACGCTTTGCTGTAAATGTTCTCACAATAGTTTCAAACGTATTTGCTACTGATAGCGATGCAAGCAGAAGATAATCACCAATTAAGACATGAATATGTGATTATTTTACTCCAAAGTCTTAATTTAAAGCATGTCTGGTGTGTTTCTGGCTTCATGAAGGCCAGTTTAAACTGGTCAGGAACCAATCACAGGATCATAAGAGTTGTTATCTCTTCTCTGTGTGTGAGTCGTCCTGTCTTTAAACACCGGCTGACAGACGAGGCTTCATCCGTATCTCTGTGGAGGATCTGTGTGTGTGTGTGTGTGTGTGTGTGAGTGTGCGCTCTGAAACACTCTCTCCTGTTTTATTCAGATCAATGTTTTCCTGACGCAGCTCCAGGCTGCTGTGAGTCATCGCTCCTCGTCCTCGCCACAGATTAAAAACCTTTTCAGGACTTTCCCCCGCTAACGGCAGCTTTCTGTTTCTCACACCGCGGATACCACGGCACATATCCCGTCAGCGCGTCAGCAGTGATCTGTACTGGTCATCATTATACCTGGCGCAACACAATAAAAACGTTCTTCAGATGAAACCACACATTTAGACTGTGTAGCGGTCAGTAACCACTCACGAGATAACATGATTACTAGATGAACTGTAACAGTAGCTGGTCTGAGCTCTCAGTGGGATCAAAGTTCTCTGAAATAAGTTGAATATGTTCATGATCTGGTGATGGTCACAATTATGCAATAAAATAAATTCATTTATTTAATTGCAATAACAAAACATGCATTGCTGTCTTAAAAAGATTGCACTTCTTGTAGTGTTGACATTTGACAGCATGCGCAAACAAAATTACAAAAATAAAAAATATTTATAAGGACATTTAGTGGAAATTAATCACCAGTTGACTTGTTCACCAGTTGCACTATAGCACCTACAAGAGTGAGCGGAGGTCAACGTTTACATCATTTAGTAAGTGAACAAGGTGTCTGGACTTGGTCACAAGATAACATGATTACCAGTTAAAATGAAACATCCACAAGCACTTTGTCAGAACTCAATCCCTATGTAACATGATAACCAGTCGTACCGACACCAACTAGTACAAGTGAACAAGGTGTCGGGACTCGGTCACAAAATAACATGATTACCAGTAAAATGAAACACCTACAAGCACTTAATATGTCAGAAATCAGTCCCGATGTAACATGATAACCAGAGGCACCGTGACACCACCTGCGGGTGGTGACAGCAGCTGATATCTTGCAATAGCGTCGCGTTAAAGATGTTTGTTACTTCTGTCTCGCAGCAGGAAGTCACGGGTTTGATTCCCTGGTTGGAATTCCTTCCTGGGAAGCTTTCTGTGTGGAGTTTGCATGCTCTCTCCTGGTTTCCATCCACAGGGAAGGTCACTGTACGTGTGTGACCACCTCCACAGTATAGCTAGTGCACAGCTTTGTTAGGTTTCGGTCGTTTCTCAGCGGGTGTGAAAGGATCGCTGGAGAATCTGTCCTTTCTCCTCCCGTGTGAGATAAAGAGGCTTCGCTCCATCAGGCCACCATAGAGGAAACATAAAACACACACGAGCCGCAGATTTAGGTGAAAGGGCTTCTATCGTCGCTTTTATTTTTCATTCAGCGACGCCATCACGCAGGGCCCCGATGTGTGTGTGTGTATGTGTGTGTGTGGACAGGTGGTGCAGACTAACGGCCTACAGCATGTCGGCTGCACTGTGATGTTCTCTCTCTCTCTCACTGTCTCTCTCTCTCTCTCTCTCTCTCTCTCTCTCACTCCTTTAAAGAAAAGAAAACTTTCAAAGCGCCAACGGGGAAAAATCTGTCCTACCAAAAAGGCATTTTTCCACGTCGTGTCTCAGAGTTTGTGTTCGTACCTCGGAGCGTTTCTCACTAAAGTAGGTCCTCGTATTATCAGCAGGAGACATCAGGTAGAAAATCCTTCATTATCCAGCAGAATGTTTCAATATTCCCTCCTATCTCCTTTCCTATCCACTTTTCTTAACCCCTGGAAGTGTTTAAGTGGCGGCCATGATAAGGAGCATTCCAATTCTCGAAAAGCTAAGGAAAGGAGGCTCAATGCTTCCTTTATGACCTCACATAACACTGATTCATCCTTTACCAAAGGAGACCACATATTGCTGACCCACAATTCATTGCGGCAACAGCATTTAATGCGAGGAATGCTTTGTGCAGTTGTACATGTGTATGTCTACAATGTTATTTAGGCCTATATCTTGCATTAATGTTATAATTTCATAAAAACCGACTTATTTGGATTAATGTTGATTTGTGAGTGGAAGCTGAGTGTGAGCCACCATTCCCAATGTGACATTCTTTTAGTTTCACTTTAGTTCCTCGTAGCCTGGTAGCCTCTTTTCCTTTGATTTACATTCAAAACTTGAGATTATATTAGTGTTTTATCAGAATGCAATTTTAGTCCATTTTCAGAAATTTGTAGTTTTGTTTAACTACAGCAGACCTTCACCACCGTCAGATTATTGCGCCACATAGTGGAAGTGCGTCTGATTGTAAAACGTGTTGGCCTTTCCCTAACTCTTATAAGAAGTCTCCTAACACCTTTCCTTAACCCTGTGACCTCATCCACGGAGGGAATATTCAGACTCAGTCTCTATTTCCTGGAGCGTCGTGCGCTGGTGGACAGCGCTAGGGATTGTGGGAAATGTACAATTTTAATGAGTATGTTTGAACCTTTTTTAGTCATGTCACATCACCAACGAGGCTACTGGACCCTTACATTTCTCAGCATCTTACTAAAAACACTACGTGACACATTTGTAGCTCTTGTGGAAGAAAAACAAACCAAGCAGTCATTTTCTTCTGTTTTTTGGGGAAGACCGAGATTAAGTGGAGGGATGCTGCTCAGGCTTGTTACCGTGGAAACCAACAGTGTGGTTTCACCTGCACTGACGGTGCGTGTCTGTGCATGGAGAGGTGAGTTTTAATAAGTCGTGTGCAGAATGAGAGCTGATTGATTTGTTGAGAGCCGGCGAACAATGAGGCGCCGCTGTTAGAAACAAGAAGAAGCTTTAGTCAGTCAGGCTTTAAGGGAGTGAGAAAAAATACTGTGAAACATGTTGGTGTGGATTTAATTTGTAAAATAGGTGACTGGCAAGTAAGTAGTAGCAGTAGTAATAGTTCTCGACAGCTTGTAGAGGCATCCCAATACTCTGAAAATAAAAAAAGAATGAGAAGAAGACGGCTTGGAGACGAGCACAGTGGACTAAACTACTGTTTGGTTCCACAGATGAATGCAGAGGAATGTGCACAGGTCTTGCAGTAAACACTCACTTGAACAGCGAGTAAATAAATAACAGTAATACGGTTAAAGTGTTGATCGGGTTGCATTTCCACGTCCGAATTCAACCCAACAGTGAAAACCTCGTTTTTTTTCTCAAAGAAATTACATACGTACGTTTATTTTAGTGGTTAGCACCGATTATATTAACAAATAACTGTTAACGTCAACATCAGATCAGCGCACGGGTAACAAGAGAAAGTGAAACATAAACGGGGGCAGTGCACACAAGAGACCCATCGGATCTATTTACAAAATCCATGTTTCAAAGATAAAGATAATCCAAGTTATTGTGCGACCCGTCCGGTGCCATCGGGTCCCATCAGGGTTCGGTCAGATATCCATCCTCTATCGACAGTATCAGCTCCAGTGATAAACAAACATTAGATGCGCGTCCCCGCGGTGGCTTGGCTGATGGCTGCAGTTACGCTAACCACCATGGTGTCACTATGGAGTCTGATTTGCGCCTTTAAAAGTTGCAAATTAGAGTGGCCAAAAACAGAAAAAGTGTTATGAAGAGTTCAAAGTGTCAATATTGGCTTAAAAGTGGCGGAAAAGAGTAGGAACAATTAGTTAAAACTGGCAAATAAAGGCTCATGACAAATCATAAATTTGGTTAAATTGGCAAAAATAAGCATGAAAAATGGTGAAAAGAGGTAAAAAATGACAATAACGGGTCAACATATGTGACATTAGGTGGAAAAGTGGTAGAAAGGGTTTATAAGTGCCAAAAATAGTGCAAAAAAGGTACTGAAATGTGATGGAGAAGTGTCAGAAGTGGGAGTAATGTAGCAAAAATGCATTAAAAGGAGCAAAAATATGGCAAGAAAAATTGATGAAAATAGGTTACATTTAGCAAGTTTGGTGTAGTTGCAGAAAAAGGATAAAAATAGGCTCAAATTGTTCAAAAAATATTCTTAGTTTTCTCAAGGCATCTGGCGATCCCTCCCAGTATCTCACGACCCCAAGGTTGAGAACCCCTGCTGTGGAAGATAGCATCAGATGTAGCTTGGAGTGTTGAACGGGTCATAGGATAACATGAGCACTAGTCGAAGTGTAACACCGGCTGGTTCCGAGAGTTTAAAGTTTCACTTCATCAACGTTGTGACCACCGTGATGCCTTCAGGTGCTTCACGAGTGCAGGAAATGTGATGGAGCAGTAGATAGGGTCGCTGTCAGCAGCTGCGTGAACACTCAGCCAATCACAGCAAATCCCACGACTGTTGGGGTGTGAAAGCAGCCTGAGAGGCCCACACACACACACACGAGCAAACGGTCACCCTGCCATCTGCGCTTCAGTTTGTCTTTATGCCCCGGTGCCTGTGTGCGTGTGTGAGTGTGTGTCCTTGACTTTATCAACACCAGCCCGATGTTTTCAGCACTAAATCACACTCCATGCTGTATTTCTCCATTTGGTTGCTTCACTGAACCCAAAAACAAGGACATGTTCACATTTTCTCCTGGATTGGGAACAAATTGATAGAGAAAAGGACGTCACAGCAGCACTGGGAGGAAGTTTATAAGAGAAAATAAGGTTTAGATAAAGCTCCCACGCACTGTAGCACCATGAAGTATCTCTGTGTGTCACTAATGCTAATGCCCACAGTGCTGCTATTAACAAGAACATAGATTGGTCTGATCAATCATTCCTCGCTTTATGACATCACTAACTTTTCCTCTCAGTTTGAATTTATCATCTTGTTTTGTTTTGTTTTTTTGTTTGTTTTATCGACTGTTTGTAGTTCTATCAATCACATGTGTCAAACTCAAGACCTGGAGGCCAAATCCGGCCCTCCAGAGCATCCGATTCGGCCCTGCTGGAGAAAGTGAAAATGACAGAAAAAGCATTAATAAACTGGAAAAGCACTCAGAGCGCGCAGACCTCCGCCAAGCAGCTCAAGCTCAGCTAACACGCTCAGGTCACGGTAACATGGTTGTTAGAATTACCACGACTACCTGTCATCATTGAGCTGTTCACATCATCAACAAGAAGTTCTACAGTGTGGATGCGAAATATCTTAGAATTTTCTTTTGGTAGCCAGAACATCACCAAAATTATCAATTTTCCTGAAAAATTCATTCACATCCATTCATAAGTTTTCAAGTTATCTTGCTAACAGACTGACTGACAGATAAACGGAGGGTAAAAAATAACCTTCCTCTGCGCTTCGCGCTTGGCGAAGGTAATTACCAAATAATTCAGTTGTAAAAAAGCTCAAACATTTCTTGCAAAGACCTGCAATTTTTCACAATTCTTCCTCAAAAATCTCCCCAAATTAAAGCTGCTATCCAGAGTTTCTGAGAAACGTGTCGACGATGCCCCGCCCTAAACAGCCTCACTTCCTTCCAAGAAATGGAAAAACACTCATACAAAGAGCTATTTTTTTTATTTAAACCTGTTGGTGTATCACTTCGACTGGTCATCATAATACCTGGTGACTCTTTAATGCTGTCACTCAGTGTTTGTCATATAAATATTTGTTACTTGTTAGCTTTGTGTTGTAAAATATTGTTTTTCTTTGTCCTTTGCTTGTTTTATGTTCTTTGTGGTGTCTCTAAATTTTAGATTTGTATTTTTCCCCGTGTTTAGATTTTTAAATCATTCCTTTGCTTTTTTTTCTGCTGTCGTCTGGGAAGAAATTTTTGTGGAAAACATTTACTACACAGATCACATTTGAAGTTCCTGGGAGGAATTTATTTCTAAGGAGTGAATACTTCTTAGCTTTGCTCTGTTGGAACTGTATATAAGAAGATGATAATGATAGTTGTTGCAGTACACTGCCCCCCCCCCCCACACACACACACACACTCCACCCCCTGCAGTGCAGCAGCAGGTGAAGGTAATCTGTAATTAGCTTTAGCTGAGAGAGACACACACACACACACACACACACACTGTCCTCTCCTAAAGAACTCAGCCAGTCGTTTCTGTTCCTCAGGTGAGATTGAAGCCGAACTTTAACTCATTGATTGATGATGTAATCACTAAATATTGTTTCTACTATAAAGGTTTTTCAGATTTTCATAGTGCGTTGATCAAAGAAATCATGTGAAAGTGTGGGGGGAAAAAAATCACGAGAGGAGGTAAATCCTGTTATTTCTGGTATTTGAGGCTCAGGTGGAGGACAAAAAAAAAAAATCTCATTTCCTGTTTCTGCTCGGACTCAGAGTTGTGAATGAAATCTGCTGAGTCACTCCTGATGCTCGGTGCTTCCTCACTCATCTTCGTCACTAAACCGCGCTGTGATTGGACGAGCTGATGAGAAAACAATCCTGTTTAATTAACGATGGTTAAAGAACGAAAGATGAGAATCACTGAATTAAAGCAAAGCTGAGGAAACAAAAAGTGAAAAGCAGACGAGGCGACCTTTACAGAGCACTCACGGATCGATCAGAGACGAATAAAACAGGGAGGGGACGTCTGACCCTCAGCTGGAAACAGAGTCTGAGTTAGTGATGCATGATGGGTCGTCAGCTGATGATGGCGTGTGCGTGTCTGATCAAACCTTAACGAGCCTCTAACGACCTTAATGAACGTTGCAGAAAGTTTAAATCCTTTTTTCTTTCTCTCTTCTCGATGCTGCTCTGATGACTCCGCCCACTCCTCTTCCTCCATCTAAAGGTAAGCAAATGAAGCTCCTCCCTCTTTTACCCGTTTGTGTGTGTGTGTGGAACCAGTGGGTTAGTGGGAACACACTGGGAGAACCGTAAATTGACACAATCAGACTTTCAATGTAATATTGTCTATCTTAGCTTAGTCATTTTGTGTCTTTCTAGACATTTTGGGTTTTTTTGCAGTTATTTTTGTTTTTGAAGTCATTTTGTGTGTTTTTGCAGTTATTTAGTGTGATTTTTGTAATGATGTGTGTTCTTGAAGTCATTTTGGGTTTTTTGCAGTTAGTTTGTGCGATTTTTGTGTGTTTTTCGAATAGTAATAATACATTTTATTTGAAAGATCAGTGCCTTTCAGGTCATTTTACAGTGCATAGCATAAAACCACAATAAAAGTTAAGCTAAAACAGTATAAAAACAACAGTAAAAGTGAAAAGTGACTTTATGTCACAATTTCTATGTAGAAACAAAAGCGGATTGAGGTTGGAACGCCTCTCCTCAATCAGTCTGCCAGCAACACTGAAACTACGCTCAGAAGGAGTACTTGTTGCTGGGATTGTCAGCAGCCTCTTGGCAACTGGCACTAGCCCACCTGATTGCTCCTGCCAGAAATGAAGAAGAGTCTGAAAGCGTGTCAACTTAGAGTCACGCATGTGCTGCAGCACTAACTGGTGGCCCCATATCTCTGCATTGCCACTATCCTCCTCCTCCTCCTCCTCTTTCTCTTAAACACAACTTGCAAAAAATGTATGCACCCCTGTGGTCCATGCCTCTGGGGGTAGACCTTTAGGGAAAACACTAATTCTTTTAGAACGTACTCCTATTTTTTAAGTTTTTTTACTTATTTTTTATTAAGGTTTTCTGAACATTTACAGTGGAAAGGTGTAGCACATATACATTATCAAGTAATCAACTTGGCAGTGAATCAATATGTCCTTATTGTCCGGTAGTAGGAGTGGTGGTGGCTGCGTCCTCTTCCTGTTTTCTGTAATTTGTCTATTTTTCCCATTTGTTATTAAATTGTGGTTCTTGTCGTCTCAGTCTGTATGTGAGTCTCTCCACTGCAATATTTTCTCCACAGTGCCCGCCCACCGCTCCACAGTCGGGGGCGTCGGTTTATACCACAGTCTTGTGATTGACTTTTTACTTGCTGATATTGATATTTTAATTAGATACTGATCCTCTTTTTGTATTAAATCACCTGTTAAGTGTCCCAAGTACAGTACCTTGCAGCATTTGGGTATCTGATATCCTATAATTTTATTTAGGGTCTGCCATATTTTGTCCCAGTAAGGTTTTATTTTCGGACATGTCCAAAATATACTGTATGTGTGTGGTCCACATCCATGTGTCCACATGATCTCCAGCATGGTTGCTGGATTTAGACCATTCCCCTCCTGATTTTAGGAGTAATGAAATATCGGGTGAAATTTTTTTCAGTTCAACTCCCTCCAGGTCCTGGAGATAGTGGACCTGCACTGTGTCTCACACATGATCAACCATTCCTCTTCAGAAATGTGTTCCCCAAGCTCCTTTTCCCGTTTCTCTTTGATATAAAGAGAGAAACTATTTCCAGCTGACATCAAACCTTTGTATAGAGCTGAGATTAGTCTGGAGTTCTTCCCCTCGTATGCTTTCTGAAATATCGCAGATATTTCATTTGCTGTGAGAACATTGTCATTTTTTTAGTTCTTTGTAGTCTTACATAATTATCTGTCTAATAGGTATTACCTTTTACCTGTGTGTGTGTGTGTGTGTGTTCCTCTTAATAAATGAATGGACTCTCACGCTCTCCTCTTTCCCTGCTGTTCCTGTGAGTGCTACCAGGGTGTTGTTGACCTTGTCATATTCCTGACCATGGAGAGTTTTCATCAATAAATTCCTCAGGCTCGGAGAGAGAGCTATGGCTACTTTATGGTAAAGGTGGATTTTGAATTTCATCTCCACTGCCTGGGCTAATTTCCCTTTCAGCAGTGGGAGGAGGAGTGAAAACACATAATAACACATGCAATATTATAACAATGATAGATCATTATGGGCATTGAAGTTCTAAGGCAGACAGGCACTTTGCTTGATTTCAGGTATGGAGCAGAAATGTACAAAAAGAACATTGTACAAGTTAATTATTATATATAACATTCTCTACTTCAATGACCACCAACTAAACAATACCAATCAGAATCAGAATCAGAAATGTTTTTAATGGCCATGTGCAGTTTTAAGGACAGTACAAGGAATTTGTCTTGGTAGTTGGTGCACAAAACAAACAAAAAAAAAAAAACAAAAAAAAATTTAAAAAAAAACAAAGAACAACCCAGCAACAATAATAATAATAATAATGATAAATATAAAGGATGAGGGATAAATAAAGGATATATATATATATATATATATATATATATATATATATATACATACAGTGCAGCAGATAATGTCATCATGACTTGGGGTGTGTTCATGTGGATGGTGGCAGAGGGAAAGAAGCTGTTTTTGTGTCTGGAGGTTCTGGTCCTGATGGACCGAAACCTTCTTCCAGAAGGGAGAGATTGAAACAGTTTATGACCGGGGTGGGAGGGGTCGGCCACAATCTTTCCTGCACGCCTCAAAATTCTGGAGGCGTACAGGTCCTGGAGGGAGGGCAGATTGCAGCCGATGACCTTCTCTGCAGAATGGATGATACGCTGCAGTCTGGCCTTGTCCTTGGCCGTAGCTGCAGCGTACCAGATGGTGATGGAGGAGCAGAGGATGGACTGGATGATGGAGCTGTAGAAGTTCACCATCATCTTTGTTGGCAGACTGAACTTCTTCAGCTGCCGCAGAAAGTACATCCTCTGCTGAGCTTTTTTGATAAGGGAGCTGATGTTCAGCTCCCACTTGAGGTCCTGAGTGATGATGGTCCCCAGGAAGCAGAAGTACTCCACAGAGCTCACTGTAGAGTCTCCCAGGGTGAGGGGGTGAGGGGGGTGAGGGGGGCTGGGTTCTTCCTGAAGTCTGCTATCATCTCCACTGTCTTTAAAGCGTTGAGCTCCAGGTTGTTCTGGCTGCACCAGGACACCAGCCGGTCTGTCTCCACCTGTAGTCAGACTCGTCTCCATCAGAGATGAGACCGATGATGGTCGTGTCGTCTGCAAACTTCAGGAGTTTGACCGACTGGTGAGAGGAGGTGCAGCTGTTGGTGTACAGGGAGAAGAGCAGAGGAGAAAGAACACAACTCTGAGGAGATCCAGTGATCTCCTCAGGTGATCCAGAGATCCAATCAGCAATGTATTATATTACCTCTTTCCTAATTGCACTATCCCTTCAGTAGGGTTGCCTTGGTCGGTAGGACAAGGTGAAGGGTAGGTGTGTGATCAGTGGAGAGGTGCCTGGTTGCCTCATCAAAAGGTTTCAGGAGTTGGATGAGGTCCCCAAGAAGTTTGCAGTCTATGTTGCTGAGATAACGGAGTTTGTTTCTGCCAAGCAGGTTGTCATGCAGTTTGCCAGATCTCAAAGCATCATTTACAGATTGGAGCATAACAAGTCTGGTATTCCAGCACGTCTCCACAGCTTGCTTCAGTGACTGGTCCACAGCTTTTTGTAACCTAAAATCCAAACAGACAGTGCACAGTGTGACAAGGGTCTTTGTGTCTTTGAACAACTAGATGACGATGCTATGCACTGGGTGGTCCTCATCCAAGTGATCAAATACGTGTTTTAAGGTCTGGTCAAGTTGATATTATGGCCGGCACAGGAGAGTTGTACATAATCCTTGAATGCTGCTATCACATTTGAGCCATTGCCTGTCACAAAAACAATGTTTTCACTCCCAAATTCCTGTCATAATTGTACAGAGCACTTTTAAATAAATTTGTACTGCTTTATTTGTACAAAACATAGTGTGCCTAATGCATACAGTATATCAGCAGAGGGGGATACTGAGATAAACATGATTCCATACATTTCCAAATTTTATGAATTCAATTAGATAATTTTTATTGTATACACCATGATCTGATTTGTGGATGAGAGAGAGAGAGAAATCTACCTGAAGGATTCCCTCTACAGTCCTTCTGATGTAGTCATTGTTTTTGACACCCTCCATCTCCCTTGTGGCCAGGACCCTGTTCACTGTCTTCCACTCAAAAATGTAATGGACTGTAACAGCAATGTAGTGTGTGTTGGTCCTCTCCTCTGTCCAAAGGTCTGTGGTTACTGCATGGTCTCTCGTCTGCATCAAGGAATTAACTATATTGTTCTTAGCCTACAAACTATCCAAGACAGATGGCCAATTCTAATATTAAGAGATTAAGCAGTTGACTACTGCATATTAAGGTAAAATGTTCATATTACAAAAGTGTGTGGCGTGTTGTACCTGGCGTAGCTAATCCATGACCAAGCATTTTATTTTCCTCATACTCTACTTCAGCATGACGGGAGACTGTACGTGCACACTGCAGTATGTCTTTCATGGACACATTATTTCCAGATTTAGCTCCAATGTGGAGCAGCTCCTGTTTAACGGCGATGAAACCTTTCCCCCCTACCACAGCAAAGGGTCTTAAATCTTGGCTGCACATGCGTGCAATTTAGTTAGTAAAACCAGACTTGATATACGATGGTAGTTTGCGTTTGACAAATGAAGAGATTAGCTGATTTTTTTACGGCATTTGATTTGCAAGTATGTCTCTTGAGCCCACTCGTCCCTCACTGACTTGTATATTTTACCAACTCTGAACACGCTTTACAGGCAGTAAATTTGGTACTAGTAGTGCCGTCAAACTCGACTCTCGAGAATTGTTGTAACTCTTGCGATTTCCCCGCCAGTTCCGTGAGCTTAATGGACAAATCATTTTTATTTTCAGTGATTAAACCAGAGTAATACTGGGATTTAGTAGTCATTTTGTGTGTTTTTTAAGTAATTTTGTTTGTTTTCTCAGTTATTTTGTGTGATTCTAGTTATTTCGAGTTTTTGATTTGATTTTGCAGTGATAAATTTAATGGCTTTTTTCTTTCATATGAAATAAATACGTTTTTATTATCCTGTCAGTAGAACTACAGACACTCGTCTGTTACTGACAGAAAGTATCTGTAATGTACTCCTGTTGCTGTGTGGAGTTGGTCTGTAGTAAGATGGCCGCCTGTTCAGCGTGTTCAGAGCAAAGGCCGAATACCGAGCGTGTCCCCTCTATATCTATATCTATGAAGACAACATAGAATGTTTTGTTGGTAACTGTCTCTCTCTCGCTGTTAGGTCTACGTGCACAGATGGCGCTGCTGCTAATTGGTCTGATTGAGTCAAGTGTCAAAGATGCTAATGTAAACACAGCATGTTAGCGTCACTCAGCTGTTAGCGACTGATCCACAGCATTAGGATAATATAAGTTCACTCCCACAGAAAGGGACTCATCATTCTTTCCCATTTTCTTTGGTGTTACATGTTCAGGAGACAAGGGTTACCATGGGAACGCCGAAGTAGACCTTATGTCTCTTTAATAAAAGTGGTTTTGCAGTTATTTTGACCTTTTGTGTGTTTGCAATTATTTTGTGTTTCTGTAGTTATTTTGTATGTTTTTAGCCATTTTGTGTGCTCTTAAAGCTGCTCCTTTGTAGACATCACACACATCGTTGCAACGCGTTCGGTCGCAGTGACACATGAGCCACATTATTAGAGTCGCTGTGTGTGAAACAGATGGAGAGCCTAATGTTTCCACCTGCTGCAGCGACCGATGAAGAGATCATTCTGGCCGAAATGTGATTATAAACTCATCAGTCTGTAGAATAATACACACACTCACACACATAGACACTCACATACATACACACACACACTCATGCACACACTGGTGGTTATTCAGTGGCTGCCAGCCGCTGCGTGTCCAACAATGGAGCAGCACAATGAGCAGAGCTCCACCTTTGTGATGGATAATGAATGATTCCTGCAGTTCCAGGGAAGGAGCCAGGAAACCCACACACACACACACATACACAGTGGAGTGTGTGTGATTGACAGCATCCTGCGACCACAGCCAGGGTGCGTTATGGGAGGAGGTGCAGTGAGACTGTGGTTGATCCTGGAGGTTAATCTTCAGGATTAGGACAGAGCGGGACTTGAACCATCAACCCTCAGTCACTGGACTACAGTCCAAGACTCAGTGGTTTCAAATGGATCGTTTACACTTTGGTTTGGTGTTAGAAACACCACGAGAAAAACTGAAAATATGACATTACCGCTTTTTCACGTCAGAATCAGATTAGACTGGATTATACTAGACTGGATATTAATGGATCACATTTGATTTGACTAGACTGGATTAGATTAGACTAGACTAATTAGATTACACTAAACTGAATTACACTGGTTTCAACTGGTTTCGGTTAGTTTAGACAAGACTAAATTAGACGAGATTAGACTGTATTATATTAGATTAGATTGGATTACAGTAGATGATAATATATACCCTGGATTAGATTATGTTAGATTAGACAGTACTAGATTGTATCTTAAACTGGATTAGCCTAAACAAGATTAAACTAAATGATGCTGCACAAGATTATATTAGACTAGATTGGACACAAGATTCTAATCACCAGATTAGATTAGACTGGATTAGAATAAAATGGATTAGATGAGTTTACAGTACATTAGACTAAACTGATCAGATTATGTGGTTAGTTAAAGTAGCTCAGATTGGATTGGATTAGGTTTGTACATGTTTTAGAAAGATGACTTGAGGCTGGATTAGATTCTAGAATGTTAAATTATCCTCAGGTGTATTACAGGTGTATTACAGGTGTGTAGAATATGTTAGATTATCCTCAGATGTATTATACAGTGGGGCAAAATCGTATTTAGTCAGCCACCAATTGCAAGTTCTCCCACTTAAAAAGATGAGAGGCCTGTAATTTTCATCATAAGTATGCCAGGGGTGGCCAATCCTGGTCCTCAAGAGCCACTATCCAGCATGTTTTAGATGTTTCCCTCTTCCAACACACCTGCTTCAAATGATTAACTCATCATCAAGCTCTACAGAAGCCTGAGAACGATCCTGGTCATTTCAGGATTGGCCACCCCTGGTATACCTCAACTATGAGAGACAAAATAAGAAAAAAAAAAATCCAGAAAATCACATTGTAGTATTTTAATGAATTAATTGGTAAACCCCAAGATTTCTGGCTCTCACAGACCTGTAACTTCTTCTTTAAGAGGCTCCTCTGTCCTCCGCACGTTATCAGTATAAAATACACCTGTCCACAACCTCAAACAGTCACACTCACACACAAACTCCACTATGGCCAAGACCAAAGAGCTGTCAAAGGACACCAGAAACAAAATTGTAGACCTGCACCAGGCTGAGAAGACTGAATTTATAATAGGACAGCAGCTTGGTGTGAAGAAATCAACTGTGGGAGCAATTATTAGAAAATGGAAGACATGCAAGACCACTGATAATCTCCCTTGATCTGGGGCTCCACGCAAGATCTCACCCCGTGGGGTGAAAATGATCACAAGAATGGTGAGCAAAAAATCCCAGAACCACACGGGGAGACCCAGTGAATGACCTGCAGAGAGCTGGGACCAAAGTAACACATTACGCCGCCAGGGACTCAAATCCTGCAGTGCCAGATGTGTCTCCTTGCTTAAACCAGTACACGTCCGGGCCCATCTGAAGTTTGCTAGAGAGCATTTGGATCATTCAGAAGAGGATTGTGTGAATGTCATATGGTCAGATGAAACCAAAATAGAACTTTTTGGTAAAAACTCAACTCGTCGTGTTCGGAGGAGAAAGAACACCATACCTACTGTAAAGCATGGGGGTGGTAACATCATGCTTTGGGGCTGTTTCTCTGCAAAGGGACCAGGACGACTGATCCGTGTAAAAGAAAGAATGAATGGGGCCGTGTATTGTGAGATTTTGAGTGAAAACCTCCTTTCATTAGCAAGGGCATTGAAGATGAAACGTGGCTGGGTCTTTCAGCACGACAGTGATCCCAAACACACCGCACGGGCAATGAAGGAGTGGCTTCGTAAAAAGCATTTCAAGGTCCTGGAGTGGCTTAGCCAGTCTCCAGATCTCAACCCCATAGAAAATCTTTGGAGGGAGTTGAAAGTCCGTGTTGCCCAGCGTCAGCCCCAAAACATCACTGCTCTAGAGAAGATCTGCATGGAGGAATGGGCCAAAATACCAGCAACAGTGTGTGAAACCCTTGTGAAGACTTACTGAAAACATTTGACCTCTGTCATTGCCAACAAAGAGTACATTACAAAGTATTGATATTAACTTTTGTTATTGACCAAATACTTATTTTCCACCATAATTTGCAGATAAATTCATCAAAAATCCTACAATGTGATTTTCTGGATTTTTTTTTTCTCATTTTGTGTCTCATAGTTGAGGTATACCTATGATGAAAATTACAGGCCTCTCATCTTTTTAAGTGGGAGAACTTGCACAATTGGTGGCTGACTAAATACTTTTTTGCCCCACTGTCGGTGTGTAGAATATGTTAGATTATCCTCAGGTGTATCATAGGTGTATTACAGGTGTATTATAGGTGTGTACGGTCTTTGAGGTGTGATGTGTGGTCATATTTGTGTTCCGTGGCGGCTTTAGAGACAGCTAATATCTCCTGTTCGTTTCACTGCAGACTCTCATTAAATCTGCACATTTCCATTTGCCGCTCTTTCTGTAATTGCTTGACTTTTTGATGAGCCTCAAAGGCAGAGAGAGAACGATCCAGCTTTCAAACGCCGCTGGAATTTAATAAGCACTGGTTTCATCTTCGTGTATTTAACGGGAACGATGGCAGCGCTGGACCGGGCCTTGGTTCTACTGCTGCTGTGGTGCCGTGTGTTTGTGAGCTCAGAGCCTGTGGTGATGTGGAGAGCTGAGGGTGAAGTAATTTGAGACGAGTTCAGGCTCACAGCTGCACCTCCTTTAATTGGTTTGAGGAAATGCATGCGTCGATAATAAATACTGAAAACAATATTTGGAGGAAACTTGTTTTGTTTTTTCCACTCGTGCCCTCAGAATCACAGAACAAAGTCAGAATAATAAGGTGTTATTAATACTCATTATTCTGAGTGTGTGACGACAACAAGGTGAACGTTTACAGTCCAAAGTTAGACAAAAAAAACACAGAGGACGGCAACAACGCACATTTCAAAACAACTCTACAAAGCACCACAATGAAACTAAACAACAGGAAGCAGCAAAAAAACCTCACAAAAAACACAAAATATAAGCACTCTCAAATGCACAAAACGACAACAGAAATGCACTAAACGACGACAACGCAGAAAACATGGCTGAACATGAACTGTTGAATATTAGTGTGAGTTTCTCAGTTGAGCTCTGCTCGGCCTCTCTGACCGTGGAAAGGACAAAGCTTTTCATCTCTTTGTGAGAATAAACGAGCTTCACGCTCTGCGGCCGAGACGAGACAGATCACTGATTTCAGACTTTTTATTTGCTCTTATTTTATGAAGTCAGACGTGTTATTCTCAAAGTCAAACATGTGCTCCTGTCGCACTTAAACTGTCTCCACATGAGTTGAGAGAGAGAAGATTGGAAAAATACACAATATAACAAGAGAGACTCATTGTTTCCTGTTTTAAAGTGACAGCAACCAATCACACGAAGGCTCTTTAGATGATGGCTCTAAAGCTGAATTATAAAACAGTTTTGTTATTAATATTAATAGTATATTGATTAAACTAACTCATTAAGTACAGTCTTTGGAGTCGTCTATATCAACTTTTAGCCTTATACACACACATAACATCCCTTTAATTGTGGGCATCACCATTATGTTGTTATTCCAAAGAAGACCAGAAATGTTACGGGGGAGGGATTTGGACGTTGCTCTAACGAGGAAAGGACAAAGTGAAGCAACATTTGGATGCAGTTCAAGGAGTTTCTTATTGTCTTTGATCTCATATTTAAAAAGCAGAAATGCTCCGAAAACGAGCACGTGCTGAGATAACGCCAGATTTACCGTGAGGTTTGACGTCCAGCCGTTTGCTACACTTGCTAAAGCTAACATTAGACCTAAAGCCAAAACATGTGGGACAGGTTAGTCTGTGTCATAGGCGACTTTCACACTAGGAGTGTGACGATATGGCGATATATCACGATATATTTTTTTATATTTTTTTGCACAATCAATCATTGATATGCTCGCGCTATCGATTTTTAAAAAATGTATTTTATCTTCAAAACCTGTTTTGCTATTTCACTAAAATGGGCAGGAAGGTCTTCACAGAAATTTTTATCACTGTTTGTTGAAGAAACCAATATTTTGTTTACTGGAATATTGCACTATAATGGTGTCACACAGGCCACTTTCATGTCTGAACGGCCAGGTCACATTCTGTCCGACCTTTACGTCATCAAAATGATGGAGCGGCAGGGGAGGGGGGAAGGAGAGTGAGTTCTTAATATTAATAAATACATATTATCAGTGCCACACACACACCGAGAAAAGATGCCTCCATGTTTACGTCCGTAAACACAGTGCGTTTATGGAGACACATTGTGTGTAAATAGATGATATTCTCTCAAAACTTGCATGTGAGGCTCTATTCAGTGTGAGATTGTAATTTCTGCTTCATTTTGTTTTTAAAAACATTATTAAAATAATTAAAAAAATAATGACAACAATGTTTCAGAAAGGGATTTCTGTGTCCATGAGGCTGCTGTGATGTCCAGGGTTGTTGGTCTGGTTTTATATACCTTTTAGTCACGTTGGTTGTTGGTCGTGGTTCTCCATCACCCCCCCGACCACCCCTTCCCCCCATTGTGAAGTAGTGAGCGTTTACTGTGCAGCGCCTTTGGAGAGCAAGCCTGTGATAATTAAAGGTCAGAGACATAAAGGGCTTCAGACAGGACAGTGGTTGTCTGCTCCCACACACACACACTCCTCTCTGACCCCCTGCTCGTTTCTGCTGGTCGCTATGAGCGATGGAGGAGAGATAAGGAGGTCTCTGATGGATCCTCAGGGTTGAACTGATTTCATATATGTGAGGAGATCTGATCATTAATATCAATAAAAGTCGGTCAGAGACGTTAAAACCATTTATTTTGTGCTCGTACGTACACAGAAGTCCCCTCAGCATCAGGGTTCCGATGGACATAGTATTTCTGTGCTTATGTTACACAACTGTTTTCATTTTTACGCAAACTTTATTCTCCATTCACCACACTTCTCTATAGCCCTCTGACATCACAGTGCACACAATGAGTCACACCAAAATACATCCGACCTGAAACGAAACACCGCCTTCTCAACACAATGATGTTCCCCACCACTTCACAGTCACCGGGTGAAATATGAACGTAACTAATTGCCATAATATCATCCATTGTATGAACACCACCGGCAACAGAGAAGCCCCTCCCCGCGACGTGCATCCCGAGCATCTTCGATTGGTGACAAGCGTCTGTATTCAATGAGCACAAGCGTCCAACTACACGCGAGAAGGACGATTTTGATGCCCAAAACGCATTTGATGTGAACGTACCATAAGACTCTGAATGCTTCAACAGTTTGGATGATGCGATGCTTCCAACTTTGTGGCCATCAAACTTGGCTGCAATTGATGGTTAACTGAGTGAACTTTTGTTATTATTTTAATGTTTCTGTGCACAGAAAGCACGCGATGAAATCACGCAAGATTACATAGCACGGGATTAGACATGATGGTCTTTCTGCTACATTTGCTAGACATTAGACCACCTGTTTTATGGTAAAAAAGGTCTGTGAGGGTTTAATCCGTATCACACAGCTTCACTTCAGGAGGTAAAGTCCATCATATCACAAGATTTTGATTGAGATTTGACATTTCTATATCTTTGCCTCCTGTTTATGTGAAAAACTGTGACATTGTGCAAAAAAGTACATGTGAAGCTTTAATTCTCTGTCGGACTGTAAGTTCTACTTGATTTTTTTTATAAATAAAGATATATATTTTTTAAATGTGAAATGCAATAACTAGGGCTAGGACTTTAGCGCGTTAATTGCGATTAATTAATTACAGAAAAATAACGCACTCGAAAAAAATAACACAGTTAAGCACTTTTTAAGCAACTGGTCTGAGCTAACATGAGTTTGACTCCCAGGCTTCACAGTTATGAGGCTATTGCATGTTCTACTCAGTGTGTCCTAATGTGTTTCTCTGGCTGGAAAACATTGGCCTGAGGTTCCTCCTCAAGCTCCGCCCCCTGCCCGCCTCTCATTGGCTCGTGCGTGAAACCAGTTGAGTTTAGTTGAGCCTGCGGTGCTGCTGTGACTCTCAGTGGAAGCGACTGTTGTTTCTGCTGTTTTTAATTTTACGCTCCATTTGTGTTCAGCCGTGAATGCTGCGTTTACCACGGGGAGGTGACTGGAGCGCATGTGTGTCTGGTTTACCTGATGACCTTTTCTGCAACGGCTCACCTTTGACCCCAGAGACTAAAGTCAGCTTCACGTTCGCATCAGGACTCAGTGGAATCCAACCATGACCAACACATGTAGAACTGCTCCTTCAGGGTCTTCACAACCATCGCTGATCACATGATCAGGGGCAGCGTTTCTCATAATATTGTTACCAAAAAAAGAAAAGAAATATACGCGCACACACGCACACAAGCACGCAGACACAACCCAGCGTTGGTTTGATCTGCTCGAGGGTCGTCATCAGTCATGGCGTAGTTCGGGCACCTGATCGGTTGATTGCTTTTATTTAATAAGAAACTCACGCACGCACACACACACGCACACACACTCCTGCTGTGATAATTTAGCCTATGAGTCGAGTGCTGCTCTAATACTAATAGATTTGTAGGCCTGTGTGTAGCTAGGGAGAGCTTTGTGAAGGCGTGTGTGTCACAGTGTGTGTGTGTTTCTGTTGGCTGCTGACCTGCCCTGACCCTATGTCCCTCTGTGCATGGACTGTACCCACACTGTGTTAATGTGTAACCTGCACGGCGTGTTGCACTATGTGCTGTGGTGATGATTAAAGCTCTGCCATCACCGCTGCTACATGTCGTTCTCACTGTGATGTTTCACTTGGGTCGATGCTGACCTTTGACGCTGAGCTCAGATTAAACAGCTTTTCACTGGGTTTGCTTTTGTTATTGAACGACGATTGGTTGTGTTTGGAAGTCGTCAAAACGCCGTCAGATGTATTCAGACTCCATTAGTATTAGCATTAGCAGATTAAAACTTTTGGACACGGGGGCCAAAGTTTGTGGACTGGTTGGTCTTTGATGTCTAATGAGTCTAATGAGTTTAATGAGTTCAATCGATTGTTTTAACTCTAACATGGGGCACATGCAGACCTTGATTTAATGTTGCGCAGCCCATAAAGGAAATCAAAATTGGCGACAAAAACACACAAAACAGGAAAAATATACACAATTATTCAAAAGAAACTACAAAATTACAAAAAACTGCACAAGACGACAACAATAATACACAAAAATAAAAGAGACAAAAATAAAGGAAGAACAAAACTGACTTCAGAACCCTAAATGACTCCAATAACACACAAAACAGGAAAAATACACAAAAGTACTCAAAAGAACTGACAAAATTACAAAAGAATGCACCAAAGGAAAAAAGAAATACACAAAAATAGAAAAAAACTGCACAAGATGATGACAATAACACACAAAAATAACAGAAACAGAAACAAAATGAGAACAAGAATGACTCCAAAACACAACAAGAAATGCACCAAAAGACAACAAATATACAGATAAAAACCAAAAACTGCACCACGACAACACAATACACAAATTTACAAAAGATTGAACAAAATAACAACAAAAATACACAAAATAAAATGAACACTCGAAAGAACCTACATTACAAAAACAGTAAACAAAGGCAAAGTTTCAGGAGCAGATCTTTAATTTTTCTCTCCTGTTGTCCAGGGTGCATTTCATCAAACCCAGCTCAGGGTTAAGTTCAGGTTTAACCTGAGGGTCCGGCTCCGTTAAGCAAGGTTCTAGCTGGAACGGCGGTTTCATCAATGAGAAAACACCTTGGTTACCATAGTAACACAGTCCGTGGGTCAAACTTGCTCCTGACCAGGTTTAAGCAGCAGGCTTGGCTTAAGCTGCAGATGCACTCTCATGAAACCACGTCATCATTATTAAAGAATTCATTTAGTGACTTCTGTTATACTATATATATATATATATATATATATATATATATATACAATATTTCAAAAGGAAATTAAACAGAATATCATGGTAAATATTTTAACATGATTTTAAATCCATACAAATGACGATAGAATCATTGTCTTATTACATGTTTAATGTGTACCGTATTTTTAATGAGATATGACAGTCTCCATGTGTGCACGCACCTCCCGTGCACAGCTCACCTGCACCTGCAGCGTCTCTGCTGTGTTGGATGTGACATCAACAGCATCCAACAGCACCGCTGCTGCTCCCGCTGTTCATTTAGAGCTGAGTTCAACAAACTATTTATCAAACACTCACAAGTCTCATAAATGACATATTATTTAATTGTGAGTTACATCATCTCTTTTATTAAACATTTTGATCACATGCTTCAAACCACAGTCGGTCCTTTTTTTTTTTTACACGTGTCCGTCATTTAATTTCACTGCTCAGTAGCAGATGACGTCACATCCTGTTGGTCTCAGCATTGGTTTCTATTGGCTTCTCATTCATCGTAAAAGCTGCAGATGCGCCGTCACACCTCTAATCATTAAATCTGTGATCGATTTTGTGGGTCTTATGAGGACGTGCACTTAAGCTAAACACTGTCAGCTGGGAAGCTTCAAGCTGAGAAGAATTTGATGAAATGGTAAAAGCCAGCATGGTCACGGACGGCTTAGCTGAACCAGGTTTAAACCATCAGCCTGGCTCTACTGAGAACACTTTGATCAAATACCTCCTTTTAAGGTTTTGTTGTTTAAAAAGCTCATTTCTCATCTCTTTTTCCATCCATCCCAGTAGTGGATTCACAGTTTTTTTCCAGTTCAGTGACTCAGCAGGTGTGTGATTGCTGGTTTCTCTGGTTCTAATGGCTCCCAGTCTGATTATTGGTGTGTGTTTGGGGTCAAACGGCAGCTCTTCTCCTGCTGTAGGTTTCATCTGAGGAACACAGACCCACCGTTACCGTCAGCCAGCAGTAATGAAGCGCTTCCATAACGTCTGACAGGCGTCTCCGTAAATCTCTCTTTTTACCGTCTTCGCCTCAGTGTTCAGGAGAGTGAGGAGTTCTACGGAGCGTGTAGAGTGATGGACAGCAGAGGTGTCTGCGCTGAATATTAAAATAGCAGCGAGTGGCACGTACGTACACACGAGGTGGGAGATCTCAGTGCTCACTTCACTTTCTGAGTTCTTCCTCTTCAAAACTCTGAACACACTACCCCGTCACACACTCATCTCTGTTTCAGAGTGCTTCCTTTCCGTCTCGTAGCGCTCGTCTCGCTGTCGTCTTTTTTTAGCCCGTGAGTGTTTTCTCTGAGTGAAACGCGCTCCGTCCTCACACACTCAGGAACTTCCTCTCCCCGCACGGATGAACATCTGCCTTGGGTCAGGCCTGTGTGTCGTGTTTATATGAGGGAGCGTTCACACCGCTGCGTTTTGACCGCAACGGGATTCGTTTACCGGGATAAATCCAGCTCCTTTGTTCAAACAACGCAACAACGTCAGAGAAGAAGAATCAGAAATCTGCTCCAGATGCAGACGGATGTCTCAGCACATCTGTAGTCGAAATTTCTTTAACTCTGTGTAGGAACTGTGTTGCCAGGTTGGAGGTATTGTACCTACTGGAGGAGGTTTAGGGTAATTTTTAATGGATTTCCGGCTGTATCTGGCAACATAAAGCAGCGAGTATTGAATGTGTGTGGGAAATACTTTATTACGAAATTCTGCTTTAGATGATTTCCATAAACAGGATAATTGTGCTGAAATCATGCAAGATTACATCGCTATAGCTACGTTAGAATTTTAGAATTACCTCCAACCGGAGAATCACCCTCACATTCAGAGACGTGTCACCAGGTAAACTGATCACCAGTTCGGCTAATACACTATCAGCTCCACCTGTCTTTGTACCAGAGACTTTTTTCACGTTGGAATGTAATAATCTGAACCACTTGCTCATCACAACACGTTAAAACACACACAGGATAACACGATTACTATTCAGTCTGTTAGAGCCAGATTTGGAACGGGATTATCATCGGAATTGGACGTATTGGTCCATTTGTCATACTTTTGAGACATTCAATCACCCTTTCTATGAGTAAAAATAGTGTATAGATGTGTTATTGTCCCATAATTTCAATGTGAGGCATTTCTGTATCATTTTCGGGCTTTATGAGTGAATTTTCCATGTTTTCCGTAATCACGGACACTCGGAGGACTGGGGAAAACAGCCTCTAATTGTTGTAAAAGTGATCCAACATTTAGGAATTTAACTGTGCTTGAAGTAATCTATACAACATTGATCAGATTCATATATTCAGTGTTGGATTGAAAAAGCTGATGCTAATCCTAAATGGTAGTCCTCCATATGCTGTAATATGACTGAAAACTTTGATCTGGGAGCGTTTCAGTGGAATTCATGAAGCAAGAGGAGGAAATATTAGTGAGTCAGAGACGTTTTCTTTTATTATTTTTCCTTCCTGATACTACCGGAATATTCCACCGTTGAATTACGTGTTAGTGATCTGTGGTAATGTTGGGTAATCTACGGTGATCTGAGCATCCTCTAAGCAGCGTGTGACGTGTTCCGTGTGTTTTTAAAGTGTCAGTAATTGTGTTTCTCCAACACGTCACGGCTCATTGACGCAGACGTGTAAACACAAGCTGATGGATCCGACCGATTAAACAGCAACACATGATGGATCAGAACGGAGATCCTGCAGATGACTGCTGCTGCTGCTGGTGGTTACCGTGGAGACCGTGTGTGTGTGTGTTTAATCAGCGGAGCTCTCAGCCTTGGGGCTCCAACACGTTATCATTTCTCTGCAGGTCGCTCCATGCTCCGTTAGTCGTTGCGTCGCCTCCAGCTTCCTCCAATCTTCAGCCGAGCGACTGAATCATTCACAGGGTTCACCGAGACGACTCCTGGCCTTTTGTTCAGGCTTGTTAAGGGTCATCGAGGGGTCCTCCACCTGGGACTGGGAGGTGTGGAGAACTCCCAGTGCTGGTGTCTGCGTGTGTCCCTCTGAACACAACCGAGATACGACAAAATCAGATATGACAAGACTTGATTACCGGCTCCAAACGTGGAACAGAAATTCTGCTGCAGGCACTTTTTCACCGAGGAACAGTTACCCAGAACTAATAGTTCCCCTTTCAGCTGTGGTTGATGTTTAAAGCTGACTTCTGACATGTGCTGTTACTGTGTTACAGATCACAGGTGTGTAATAGTTCCTTTAAAACATGGAGGACGTTTGTAATGCCGTAGAGCAGGAGTGTCAAATTTATTTTAGTTCAGGGGCCAAATACAGAGCAGTTTGATCTCAAATGGGCCCCAGATTTTATGCGGGAAAATGTGGTATTTCAACCTTATTGTGCCCTAGTTTACACTTTTATGTATACTTAAAATATATAAGCAACGGACAATATCCAAGCAATAAGTGACAGATATCAGTCCCAACAGGACCTTCACTTTACATTTCTTAGATTTTGTGACCAATTTCTATTAAATTAAGGAAAATATTATCTACAAACTAAAGTTCTGCGTTCTTGCCATTTTTTTTGCTTCTTTTAATGTATTTTTGCTTCATGATTCCCTTTTCTGCCACTTCATCCCATTTCACTGACTTTCAAAACATTTTCAGCACTTATAAACCCTTTCCAAAACTTTTCCACCTAATGTCACATATGTTGACCCATTATTGTCACTTTTAACCTCTTTCTACCATGTTTTATGTCATATCCATTATTTGCCAGTTTAAGCTAATATCCGATTAAAACAAGGATTTTCGTCTTTAAGATGACTATATACTATCGTGCAAATAATACTAAACGTCCTGGATAACAGTGGATATTATTCAGATATATAAATAAATGTGGTTATCACAGATTCATAGAACAATAGACCGTTACAACTTTTTCTTAGGAAATATACTAACTAAATGAAACCTTAACATATTATTCAACAGAAGACAAAAAGAACTTTCTTGAATTGTTATGTGTAAGTCAAGGACACATCAAAGCAAACAGCGGACCCCTCTGAGGAAGACTGGCTGTTGACAGTCAAAACATGTCAGGAGATCAGAGTACATTTCCTGAAAAACCTTTGTCTGAATAAATGAGACCTTAACATATTATTCAAAAAGAACTTTCTGGAATTATTTAACTGAGGCGTTGCTCGGCACTGATTGGATAAGTTAGGAACCTGATAAGCGGCGCAGAACTGGAGCGTAGAGGACGGAATATGAAACAGTCGCTGCGCAGTACACGGTTTGTGATATACTTTCAGTATTTTCTTTCATATTTGCATCATTAAAGAGAGACTGTAACGACTGTAACAGATGAATAAAGTTTGGTCTTTAAGTCTAAATTGGTGGAACAATATTAGCTTGTGCTTCTCTGCACGGAGTCGCCTGTGAAATGGTCCTTCACAGACAATTAGAGCCACGAGTTACTCTTCATTCAGCCTTCCTCCTCCTCCTCCTCCTCCTCCTCCTCCTCGTTTGGAGCAGAAACACACTCCACTACACAGATGATTGTGTTACAGTAAAGAGATGGAGGCGAGGGAGCATCACACAAACCATTATCATCTACAGACGTATGAGTATAGATCTGTTCCTACATGTACAAGAGGGAATGAAATCCTCCATGAAGACACAGTAACATGCAGCTTTTTCACTGAAAGATGACAAACATGTTCCGACAGTCTGTGCAGCGGCCGTTTCATATTCCTAACAAACATCTAGTGCAGTGTTTCCCAAACATGGGTACGCATACCCCTAGGGGCACAGGAGTACATCGTAGGGGGTGCTCGGTAAGATTTAACAATTAATTTAAAAATAATCTGCCTTTTTAGGCTATTTTTGGACAAATTCACCACAACCTAACAATACTATTGCACAATAAAATACTTTATTTTCTTCTAATTTTTATGCTGTAGAAGCCATTTTATCACACATTTGTACACGAGACATAAAGGAATGCGAACCACTGCAGAGCCTCAGCAGGAGCTGCTCACTTTTCCTCTAAATCAGCGTTTTCTTTTTTCCCGAGCCGCTCTGAATGAAACATGAGAATCCATCGCGTTATGCAAAGCCACAGAAACACAAAGACAGCATTACCATAAGTATTCACATTCACAAGAGGCTCCGATTAACGCGATTACACGCAAGACGGCGGCATTCCTTCGTCTTTTGGAAAGATGACGGAGAATTTTGTGGGATTTCTGAGCTGTAATCTGGATTACCTCCATCATTCCAACTCCTCCCCGATTCCTCCATCAATGGAATTATGGGAATGAAAGCGCAACGTCGACAAAAACAAAGATTAGAGATGTGTGTGTACTCGCATTTCCTTCACCAAATATTACCATATTTCCCGCGGTATAAATCATTATTTTCTTTCAATAAAATGGAGGAAGTGACTTATATGACAAAGTGACCTATACATGCATTGTAGTCACTCTGTGTGAAAGTGAAGTGTTTACATTAACCACACTAGGTTTGCTCATGCTTGATTGGACACAGGGCGAACTTTGGAGCTAATGGGCAGTTAGTGTTCAATTCATTCTGACATATTTTTTCATTCACTTTGAAATTTACTTTGATCTCCTGACATGTTTCGACTGCCAACTGTCAGTCTTCCTCAGAGGCATCTGATGATCGCTTTCATGTGTCCTTATGAGACTTTTTTTTTTTAAAGGGATCAGTCGATGCCTCTGAGGAAGACTGACAGTTGGCAGTCAAAATGTGTCAGGAGATCAAAGTCAATTTAAAAGTAAAGTCGTCTGAATTCATTAAACCTTAAAGTCTGTGTGAAGCAGAAATAAATGTGTGTTATGAGTTTGTCGCACCACAGAAACGTGTCATTAACCATTCAGCCAAAAAAATCACTACGTAACGGCCACGTGCGGGAAGGGCGCCGCCTCGGTGTACTGTAATGGAAGCTAGCGCTAGTAGCGTCATCGGATGGACCCAGCCCCACCTGTTTGAGCCATTAGAGCCAGAAAGTGATTCAGTCAGCCTGGACTTTGTTGTCACGTTTACACTCCTTTAAACGTGTAATCATAATTTAGTGGCTGTTTGATTCTCACGGGTCAGGGTTTGGGCCAGTTACACGCGGTTACACTCATGCACTTGCAGGACGTTGTTCACGCAGCCGTCCTTCAGCAGAGTGATGCCCTAGCGGAACGGCAGCCATGGCTCGTCGCTGCTCTTTCCGCCGCCGCTCGCCTCCTCTCCGCCGTTGTTGAACGATGACTACATCCAGATCTCCCGCTGGCTCCACGAGAACAACCAGTACACGATTGGCCTCTGGACGGGTTCTGGGATCCACCTGTGGACGCGCTCCCCCACCTGCTGGAACGGCCACTTTTACGCGACTCTCTGCGCCGCGATGTCTAGCAGCGACTCCGGGCTGTGAGTGCGACTCTCGGTGGCCGCGGAGCCTCCGCAGAAACACAGAACACAGAAATTTGAAACATAGTTTCCACAATCTGAATGGTTAAATGGCTTTTTACATGTTTTAAGGACAACATTTATGACCTATTTATTGTGTTTTGAAGAATATGGCTGAATTTGCTTGACATGGACTTTAACATATTATTTAAAAAAAGAAGAAAAAAATGAACTTACTGGAATTAACTAGCAGAATTTTTTTTTATCATTAAATCACATGATTGAAGTCATTTCTAAAAGCTAAATGGTTGAAATAACTTACATTTTTCTCTAATTATTCCACAAAATGCATCACTTTCTTAACTGATAATTTAAAAGTGGAAGTGCTAAGTAGGGTTATTGATGAATTGCTCATTTTCAGGCCTTTAAATTGTGGCCCACTCCAGATCAAACTGGTCCGTATTTGGCCCCTGAACTAAAATGAGTTTGACACCCCTGATCTAAAGTAATGTAACATACAGGTAAAACAAAACACGTGTTTAATGTATTAGCAATAAATAGAATAAAAGCATCTGAGTCGAGTCCTCTGCACTAATGTAAATCTTGTTTTTCTCGTCCATTGAGCATCCGCGGTGTCTCTGTGAACTGTGAATCACATTCATGTTTGTTCACGTCTGCACTGATCCTTCACACACACACTGCTGTTCTCACGCTTCGTCGCCTATCGTTTCCTCCTGATCCGACTTCAGCTTCAAACTGAGAAACAAACTGATGCCGCGTCTCCTGAAATAGTCCCACTCCACTGATGCCTTTGATCAGAGCTTCTGTCCGATTCACTTGAACCATGACTGAGATCAGAAATACATTTAACCACAGACTCATTATCGTTCGTCTACATCAAACATAGATCAGCTAATGTTACACTGTCAATGATTCAGTGTCACAACCTGCCGTTTATGGAAGGAATATAAAACACTTACTGCACAGACAACAAAAATACAAACACATCTCTAAAAAACGACATAAATACAAACACGACTCTGGAAAAACGACAAAAATACAAACATGACTCCAAAAAACGACAAAAATACACACGACTAAAAAACGACACAAATACAAACACGACTCTAAAAAACATCAAAAATACACACAACTCTAAAAAACGACATAAATACACACGACTAAAAAAAACGACAAAAATACAAACACGACTCTAAAAAAACGACAAAAATACAAACACGACTCTAAAAAATGACAAAAATACAAACACGACTCTAAAAAACGACAAAAATACAAACACGACTAAAAGATGACAAAAACACAAACATGACTCCAAACAACAAAAAATACAACAAAAGTACATAAAGCAACAACAAAATTAAACAGAATCTTACTATAAACAATAAAATGACAAAAAAGACTTAGAATGATGACAATGTTACACAAAGTGACAACAAAATGACAACAAAAAATACATCTGCAATGATGGATAGGAACAGATCTATTCTTTATACGTCTGTGTAGTTCTTCGTCGGTTCTAATCACAGACTTGTGCGTCACTGTGACAGAGTTGGTTTTTTTCTTCATAATGATTAGTGCAGTAAACAGTCACAGAGTGGCTGTGGTTTGTGTGACGGCTGCATTAGGTGTCTCACACACACACAGACACACACACACACACACACACACACACACAGAGTACGTGTCATTAGCAGTGCACACCTGGCTCTCAGGAATAATAAAGGCTGAATGTGGAGATGTTTTATTGCAGCTGATGATGACAATTCAACACTTTTATCTTCACTTTAACTTCAAGACAAACCACAGTGAAGGGAAAACACACAGCTATAGACTGATTAGTGGTAAGAATATTTTCTGAACAGTTTGAGCCCATTTTTGCTTTATTTTTTATCATTTTTCTGCAACTACATCAAACTTGCCATATTTTAACCTATTTTCATCACATTTTTGCCATATTTTTGCTCCTTTTAATGCATTTTTGCGACATTACTCCCATTTCTGCCAGTTTTCCATCAAATTTCAATGACTTTTCTGCACATTTTTTCTACTTTCAAGACATTTTTAGCACTTATAAACCCTTTCCACCACTTTTCCACCTAATGTCACAAATGTTGACCCAGTATTGTCACTTTTAACCTCTTTTCACCATATTTCATGTTTATTTTTGCCAAATTAACCACATTCACCATTTGTCATGCTTATTTTTGCTAGTTTAAAAGGGACATTTCATGCTAAATCCACTTTTTTAGCCCTTAAATGCATTTTGTTGTTTAGAAGTACAGAAAAGTTCAAATTAGTCTCTTCAGGTGCTTCGTTGATATCTTTATATTATGTTTTGGTCATATTTTTCAATCTGTTTTCGATTTTTCTATTCTCTATTACGTTTTTTTGAACAATAACGTCACAGTATTGGCAGCGGAACTGCCAAATTAGGACATCGACTCCAGGCCCAACACTTCGAGCAATCCGCCATTTTTATTTCTCGCTTTTATTTTGTAGTCCAAGCTCAAGGATGCCGAAGTTACGAGAGGATAAGTCAAAATGTTCGGTTGTTGGATGTAGTAACCCACACGCTTCATTACAACGTCTCCCAGCATCAGAACCTTTTCAAAGTGCCTGGTTGAGTTTTGTTTTTCACGGAAATGTACCCACATCTGTGGGTAAGATCATTTTTGTGTGCGCGAAGCACTTCAAGGATGACCGCTTCGCCAGTATAAAGAAGGATTTGCCAAAAGACACTAAAAAGTGTGACGATAAGACGTCCCTGTCATTGTTTTGTTAGCATTAGCAGTTGCACCGTCTTCATATCTTAGCGCTGTGTGCTCATTTTAGATCCTTGATGATATGGCCTACGTGATTTAATTTAAGTCTAAAGTTTTCATTAGTCATTTCATTTTGCCGTTTTTGTCTCCGAAAAGACTGCATTTTGTGACGTTTGCTTGGCGCTAGCGCGGTGCTTGTGTTAGCTCACTTGTTAGGGTTCTGCAGGTTCATCATCTTCATTTTCATCTCGCTCCGCCGGGTCCGACTCTGGCTCGAACATGTAAGGCTGGATGGACAAGTCTTCTGTTGTTGACATTTTGTAAATAACGTGTGAATAAACTTTTTCTGCACCGCTAAATAATCGTATCTCTTCTATCAAACTACAAAAATGGCCGAACAGGGTGGAGTTGAACCGAGTGTCACCTCTGCAACCTGGAGCGGGGGCGGGTTATGAAGTGTCTCATTTGCATTTAAAGAGACAGCACCAAAACGAGTTGCTCTCAGAAGCACATCAGAAAAGGGGTAGAAAAGGGGTGGAGCTATAATAATGAGGAATTCAGACCCAAGCATTGCAGTTCCACTTTATATAGACCACAACTGTATGATTTACAGTATATGTAAAAAGGAAGGACTTAAATGCATGATATGTCTCCTTTAAACTATTTGTTCCAATATTGACACTTGGAACCCTTTTTACCACTTTTTTTTGTCTGTTTATGTCCACTCTAATTTGCTACTTTTAAACAATTTTAGTGGTTTTTGAAATCCCATTTCACCACCTTTTGCCTCATTTTTGGTCACTTTTAACCCATTTTATTTCTGATTAAAACAAGGATTTACATCTTTATTCATGACTATAAACTATGGCCCAAATAATAGTAAACTTCCTGGAAAACATTGGCTATTATTCAGATGAATAAATAAATGTGGTTATCACAGATTCATAGAACAATAGACCATCATTTTGCTGACTTTATGGATGTGCCCCAAAACACACACACACACACACTGTGCCCCTCTCCTTCAGGTGTCACATTTTAATCTGCTGTCTGTGTTTCTCCACGCCACGTTTTTCAGGCGGGAAACGGTGTGAATTGTGTGAGACTCACACGGCGATGTTAGAAAACGCTGCCGCGATGTCGCTTCACACCTGGAAACACCAGAGCAGTACAAACGTGTGCAGCGACAGACGCACAAACACACTGAGGATAACACAGTAAGGGGGGCGAGGCTGATGTTAACAAACACATTTTGATCCTTTGATGTCAAAGTTTCCCTTTGGTAAATGTGTGAACTCACATTTTTCCCGAATTTGTGACAAATGGGAACATTGATTTGATTCTTTTTATGGAGTCGCTCACTAAACTGATCCGGTGCATTTGAGTTATTTGACAAAACTTTATCCTTGATTATTTGAGTCCTGTATGTCCTGTATGGGGGGAACCCCAGACTGTTGTGAGGGAGTCCCCAACCTGCGTCATTTGAGTCGTGAGTCGTCCTGTTGATTAATGATGTTTCTGACCCGACATGTTTTGACTGTCAACAGCCAGTCTTCCTCAGAGGGGTCCGCTGGTTTGCTTTGATGTGTCCTTGACTTACACATAACAATTCCAGAAAGTTCTTTTTGTCTTATAATTCGTCTTATAACTTTCTGTTGAATAATATGTTAAGGTTTCATTTAGTCAGTCACCTTTTTTACAAGTATATTTCCTAAGAAAAAAAAGTTGTAACGGTCTATTGTTCTATGAATCTGTGATAACCACATTTATTTATTTCTCTGAATAATAAATTATTATTTGTGCCATAGTATATAGTCATCTTAAAGATGGAAATCTGTGTTTTAATCAGAAACAAAATGGGTTAAAAGTGACCAAATATGGTGGAAAATGATGGTAAAATGGGATTTTAAAAAACACAGAAATTGGTTTAAAGTTGCAAAAGTGGTAAAAAGGATTCAAAGTGTCAATATTGGAACATTTATGTGAATGTGGTTAAATTGGCACTATTATAAAATAATGGGTCAACATATGTGACATTAGGTGGAAAAGTGGTGGAAAGGGTTTATAAGTGCTGACAATGTGGGAAAAAATGTGCAGAAATGGCATTTTATGGAGAAATGTCAGAAATGGGAGTAATGGAGCAAAAAAAAATCAAAGGAGCAAAAATATGGCAAGAAAAAGTGATGAAAATAGGTTATAATATGACAAGTTTGGTGTATTTGCAGAAAAAGGGTAAAAATAAAACTCAGCTCCTGCTTGAGTGTGGATGATGAGGACACCACAAATGTCCTTAATTTTTAGATGTGTTATCAAAAGGTTTACACACATACACACACACACACACACACACACACACACACACACACACACACACACACACGCATCAGTACACTTAGAGCGACTCTCATTTCACATCATTGAAAGACATTCCTAATTGTCAAGCGTATAATTATTTTTTGTATTTTTTGCCACGTTTTCAGTTCTAAATTCAGCACACACACACACACACACACACACACACACACTCACACAGTGAGCTGATGTGACAGCTCAGAATAATTATGGCTCTGTCAGAGGATCAGTCAGACACTCGCTGCTTTGTTTTCATCTTTAATATCTTCATCTGTGTGTGTGTGCGTGTGTGTGTGTGTGTCAGCTGTTTCTCTGGTATGTAGTGGCGTGACTCAGGGTAAACTGACAGCTCAGCAAACAAACCCTGCTCTACTTTCATCGTCTGAGTCGTTTAACACACACTGCGGTTTGCACTCGACTCACAACAAACGCAACAAAACCACAAAAATACACACAGTCTGTGTCTTTGTGAGGGACAGCATGTGTGAGTGAGCAGCAGCGGTTGTACCCACTCTACCTGTTGGAGCTGATGCAGCTGTTGGAGGAGATTAGAGGTTTTCAAACCCTTAGAAAGAACTGGTTTGAGCATTTAAGGCACATCTCACACACACACACACACACACACACACACACACACTTACCGACTGTGACTGACAAGAAACCACAGTGAAAGGCAACAAGAAACACAGGAAACATTGGAAGCAGACAAAACGACAGCAGAAATTCACAAAATGACAAAAAAATACATTAAATGAAATTAAAACACAAAATAAAGACAAAATAAACAGAAAACAACAACAAAAACAGACAAATTGACTTTGAAAACATGTGAAACAACTTCAAAAACACAAAATTTCAGGAAAAATATAGAAAACAACACAAAAGAATCACCAAAAAGACATTAAAATAATCTGAAATACACACAAAAGGACTCAAAAAATGACAAAAAAAGTACACACAATAAAGACAAAAACACACAGAATGATGCTTAAAACACAAAATGACAAAATAAGTTTGCAAAATGCACAACAGAATTACACAAACGACAAAAATACACAGAACGAAAATAAAAAACAAATGCAAAACAACAACAAAAACACACAAATTAATTTCAAAAACCTATAAAACCACTTTAAAAACAAAAAATAGCAGCAAAAATACAGAAAAGAACAACAAAAAATCACCAAAAAGACAAAACTAAACTAAAATACACAAAAAAGGACTTAAAAAAATGGCAACAAAAGTACACACATCATAAAGACAGAAACGCACACAAAATGACTCCAGAAACACACAATAGGCTGAAAAAGAGCACACAACTCAACAACACACAAAATGACGCTTAAAACACAAGAGGACAAAATAAATTCAAAAAGACGCACAACAAAATTATACACAATTACTGAAAAATGTACAAAAACAAAATGACAACCACTATAAAACATACAAATTACAAAATGACACTAAAAAAGACCAAAAAGCGTCAAACGTCTGTGATAAAGAAGAGAAACAGGCGTTTTTCAGGCTGCTGTTAAATGTTAAACACTGAACAGATTTCAAATCAAACACACAGAGTGGAGAAGCGTGTGTTATAGATGAGACGTTGACTGAGTTTGTGTGATCAGGCTGAGCTAAAAGCTTCGTTGCTCAGACTTTCATCAGCTGTAGTTTGACTGATCAACGTCAGAAAAACCACTCGTCTGTCAGACGTGTGGGAAGATGAGCGTTCTCCGTCTCCACTCCTGCTGCGCTAAACGTGGATCAAACACACACGGAGACTTCCTCTGCCCGCACCAACGCATGTGACCCACAGAGAATAAGCCTGCGACCCACTTTAGGGTCCCGAGCCACGGGTTGAAGCTCGGCGTTAATTCTGCTTTGCCATCAAAAATTAAACGTAACATTGTTGTCTGTTCAATCAGAACGCCTCCAGCTGTTTAACGTCTGGATTTTTCTACAGACATCCTGTGTGTGTGTGTATGTGTGCGTGCGTGTATGTGTGTGTGTGTATGTGTGTGTGTGCGCTCCAGGGCAGTGATTAATTTAAACTTGCACAATCAGCAGGGCGGGATGTAAATAAGGAGAAACTCACATTCAACCACTCTGTCTCCATGTGGGTCAGACCAGACTCGCTTTTTTCTTCATGAAATAATTTGCAATTTTGACAAAATTGTGCGTTCATTTTATCGTTTCCACATTTAAATTAAAACTTACAAGTTACAAGGAGATAAATTATGCAGAGCTGCTTTTTTTTCTCAAGTTTTTTGTTTTTACTCCGAGCGATTCAAACTGAGGAAAATGATGACCTTAGATCGCACTGAGAACCACTGGTGTTATAGTTCAAGTCGTGACAATGTTATCTTGTGACTGGTTTCTACCACACTGAATGCTTGTATCTGTTGTTAAACTTCTACTTGTGATCATGTTATCTTGTCACAGGTTTCTGACAGTAAACGCTTGTAGAAGTTGGATGTTACGCTTCGACTCGTGACCACGTTATCTTGTGGCTGGTTTCTACCGCGCTGAGTGCTTGTAGCAGTTGTTAAACTTCAACTCTAATCATGTCATGTTGTGACCAATTTCTGACAGGAAACGGTTTGGCCAGCTGGATGTTACGCTTCGAATAGTGACCATGTTATTTTGTGACTGGTTTCTTAACAGTTGTATCAGCTGGATGTTACGCTTCGACTAGTGACCATGTTATTTTGTGACTGGTTTCTTAACAGTTGTATCAGCTGGATGTTACGCTTCGACTAGTGACCATGTTATTTTGTGACTGGTTTCTGATGGTAAACACTTATATCAGCTGGATGTTACGCTTTGACTCGTGATCATGTTATTTTGTGACTGGTTTCTTAACACTTGTATCAGCTGGATGTTACGCTTCGACTAGTGACCATGTTATTTTGTGACTGGTTTCTGACGGTAAACACTTATATCAGCTGGATGTTAAACTTCAACTATAATCATGTCATGTTGTGACCAATTTCTGACAGGAAACGGTTAGTCCAGCTGGATGTTACACTTCGACTCATGACCATATTATCTGGTGACTGGTTTCTACCACACTGAATGCATGTAGCAGTTGTTGAACTTCAACTAGTGATAATGTTGTTACGACTAATTTTCGTAACAACATTAATAAACGGTAATACCAGTTGGTGTTGCCCTTTGACTAGTGACCATGTTGTCATGTGACCGCCGTGTGCTGCTCTGAAGAAGATCAGAGGGAACACGATGAACTTTTTCCACAGCCTTTAAATCTCAGATGTGAATCGATAACGTCTCAGTCTGACAGCAGAAGTTTCCCTAGTCGATAAACCATCTGCGTCTCATGGACTGTCACGGAAAATATTGGCACCGCGTGTCAGATGGTGACCTCTGCTCAGCTGATGTGATGTCTGACGCGTGTGTGTGTGTGTGTTACATGTGATATTCATCTTTTAATATTCAGGTGTGTGTCTGTGTGCGTGTGTCACAGTGACAGACACGCTGAGATAGTCGCGGGAAGTAATTTAAAGGGAGGAAGGTGAGAGAGTTTATAACGTCAGCTGCAGTCTTTGTTTTTCTTTGGTTTTTTCTTAGTTTTTTTTTTTTTTTTTAAATACAAAAATAAATAAATCAGAAGGTGTGTGTCTGTGCAGCAGAACAACACAACCTAAAATAAAATTTAAAAAAAGAAAAGTTTACAAATGAATGCTTAATTTTGTCAATTTGTGCAGCTAAAATGCACAAATTGACACAAACAGGAGCTGTTCTGTAGCCACTCTCTGTCATTGAGTACTGACTAGTTCGCTAACGTAGCTGACGGGGACTGAGTCTGAGTGTAGGCTGGTTGTAATCAGAAGTCAGCCGTCAGTTAACACAGACACCAGTTTGAGCAGAACCTGCTCAAACTGGTGTGTACTAGTTTATACTGCTTTGTACTGGTGTGTACTGTCTCAGTGTCTCTTGTCAGTTGGAGATAACAGAATGTTATTTCAAAATGTTGTATCCTTGTGTGTTTTTTTTTTTAACTGGTACACTTAAGTGGTTCCCATTGCTCGCGGTACCCCATTATCCCAGCTGGCTCCGCCCTCTGCGTCACAGTGGATGAAGAACAGGGCTTTGGACGCAGCTCTGAGGAAATCTGACATTTCTATTTCCACGCATTGCTTCCCATCCAGGCTTTATGGAAATATTGTTTGTGTGTGCTGCAATTATCTCCCACAGAGGAGGAAGCTCTGACATTCATTAGCCCTCCTGTGTGTGTGTGTGTGTGTGTGTTGTGTTGTGTTGTGTGTGTGTGTGTGTGTGTTAATACTGCACAGTGACCCACACTAAATCTGCCTCTTCCATTCTGCTGTGTGTGTCGTGGGATCAGCTTTGATCAGCGTCTCTTCCTCTTTGTTTTCTGTCCTTTAGTTTCTGTTTGTTGTGTATTTTTGTGTCATTTTTTCTGTCTCTGTTGTTTTGCGTATTTTTACGGATTTCATCTGCAGCTTTACCCGTGTTTCACTGTGATTTTACACACAGTCTTGCATAATGAGCCCCTCTCTAGTTACTGCCTACTTAGTTACTCACTTAGTAACTAAGTAGGCAGTGGTTTAAACACGATGTGGATGTTTAAGGAGATGTTTTACTTAGGCTGTCACTTTAACACGTTAATTGCGCTTAATTATTTACAGGAAAAAAAAAAGAAAAATGCAGTTAATCGCATTTTTTTTTTTTAGCACTCCAAACAGCGCGGACTCTTTCTTATTTTAACAGTTCCCGATATATCCCACAATACTGCTGCTCAGCTTAGTTCGCGTTCATTTTGGCTTTTAAAAACACTGGATGGAAAACACAGTTGTTTGTGCTAGAAAGAGTTTACCTTATTAACGGAGCTTTGCAGCCTTCACCACCACCTCAATATAGCAGCTAGCACGGCTAGCTAGCGCAGACACTCGGACAATGCTAACTGCTACATGCTGCTAGCACGGCGTGACTGACAAATAAACAAATTCACTGGATAAATATTAATATCTGAAGGAGAGAAAAAGCAACGAGTTTGGTGTCAGAAAAGTGTTTATGATGTGCTAACTTATTGCACTACATATGACGATTTATTCTGTTTGTATTTTTTATGATTTGGAGATTGACGAAAGTATAAATGACTTTATAAAGCCACTTTGTTATATATCAATGTTTTTATCTGCCACAATAATATATTTTAATTGAAAATGCCAAGTTGAGGGCTTTTCTCAATCATTTTAGGTGCGATTAAAAAAGATTAATTTGTAATTAATTAATCTAATTAATATAAATAGCGTGATTAATTATTCGCGCAATTTAATTTCTTGATGGCACTATTTTTACTACAAAATAAACACTTGAACACATCACAGTGGTGTTACCAGTACGTTGCCATCATTTGCAACACATTTAGTAATAACTGGGAATGAACACACTGGGTAATGTGTTGGAAGTGATGGGAACGTCTCAGGGTTTAGTTTCCTAAAGTTGGGACTGACAGGAGGAGCAAAAACTGGAATTTATAATAAGAGAGAAACACTGCAGGGGGGGTTTGTCCTTCACCACATCCTCCTCTCTGTGTGTGTTGTGGGGGTAAGTGTGTGTGTGGGGGTGTGTGTGTGCGTGCGTGCGTGCTTGTGCGTGGTTCTTAAATCACCGCTGACACACGACTCTTTCTCTGTGTGACAACACCTACGTGAAGGAGATACAAATAAGCAGGAGATGATCACTGAAATCATGCACACAAACACAAACACACACACACGCACACTCACTCACGCACAAACACACAAGCAGACACACACCGTGTAAACACAGTTAATCACCACATTGAAATTCCCACAGGCTGTTCATCTCTGTCTGCTTTCTTTTCTTTGTGTGTGTGTGTGTTTCTTTGTGCGTGAAGAGTGTGCGCGCGCGTGTCTGCATGTGTGTTTACTTGTGACACTTTCACATTCTGTGCCGTTGCTCACTTTGGTTTTATATGTTTACACTTTGTCGACGACTGGAACTTTTGTGCGTTTCGTTCCTTTAACAGTCATGTGTCGACCTCTAGTGGCTGTTGTGTTATTAACAACTGCAATGTAGAATAACCTTATATCACTTAATTATCTCATTATTCATCAGACACAATAGTCTGTGCAGCACCTCTTTATATTTTATATCGTTTTCGCAATTAATGGGTTTTTTTTTGTACATTTGATGTTTTTTGTTGTAATTATGATTTTGTTTTTTGAGTCATTTTTGTCTAAATGTATTGTTTTGTGATTTTTTAGTGTTTTTTTGTTTTGTCTTTTTTAAGTCATTTTTGTATATTTTTTTGCTGTGGTTTAATGTTCTTATTGGGTTTTTTTAGAGCAGTGTTGTTGACCTTTGAATTTGTTTTGTGTTTTTGTGTAATAATGTTATTAGTATTTATCTATTTATTATTAAGTATTTATCATGTTTTTTTGTTGTCATTTTATGTCATTTAGGTGTGTTATGTGTATTTTTTTCTCTTCAATATGTGTCATTTTGTGGCTGTTTTTGTCCTTTAGGTCTTTCATGGACATATTTGGGGTTTTTTGCAGTCACATTTAGTATTTTTTTGAGTTTTTTGTGTATTTCTTTCTATTTTGTCTTTTTTTGGACACTCTGTGTGTCTTTGTTGTGTTTCTTTTTGTGTTTTTCTGGAGTTTATGTAATTTGTCCTTTTCTACCGACTCATTGATAATTATGGTGCATTTTAGGCTTCAGCTGAACAATATTCTGCTTGAGGTCGTGTTGTTTTCCTCTGTGATTTGCTGCTTTCTGTGGCTGCGTTTCATGCTGAGATGTTAAACTTTCAGCCTTGATTCCTTTGTGCCTGTGAGCACCTGTGAACACCTCCTTTCTTCGCTCTCGCGGCGTGTTGGCAGTCAGGCCTCTGAAAACGACCTCGTGCACAAGTTGTGCTTTTAATCAACTTTTATTGCTCTTCTTTGTGTTTCTATTGCCACTTATCCACTACCTGCGTGATCACTTACACTGCAAGGCGACGTCTATAAGCCCGCCTTTCACCACTTACTTTTTATCACTTGGTTTGAATCCAGTTTGAAGCTGCAGCAGTAAAATTTACATCCAGTTTTTCATCTACATTCACTCATTAACTAAATACATTTTTTATTTAACTACCAGTGGTTCTCAACCTTTTCAGGGGAGGTGGGTGTTGGTGCATATTTCTCCAGGGGGGCTACAACTCCAAAAAAGATATACACCAAAAACAGGGTTTGTGTAGCTTTGAACAAATAAGTAAGGAAAATTGCATTTACAGAACTGCTTTCAAATTGACCACATTTATTTCTACAGAACCCATAAACAAGCAGGAACAAAAGTAGTTTATACCAGTGGTTATCAACATTTTTTGGCTCAAGTACCCCTTTCTCTCAATTCTGAATCTAAATACCCCCTTATGTCCAACTATAACATTTTGCTCAGAATACAATAAAAAAAACAATTATAGAGCGCAATGATGGATTGAATGAGTGAAAAAACACATTTTAAAGAATCTCAGTTTTGTAAATAAGTGGAAAGAAAAAGTATTTAGTGCCTCCTGAATAGATTTATTTCTATTCATTTGAGAAACTTTGGTATATAAAATAGAGTGAGTGTGTGTGTCAGGGTTATTATACTTCTTGAAATTTAATTTGTTTTTTTAATTTTGTTTTTCAGATTTTATCATTTTTTTAAGTTAGTTTCATAAGTAATTAAATACAAATGGGGGTGACAAAGTAAATGCTAAATGAATCTACATAATTTAAGATCTGACAAATTATAATTTAAGACCTAGTTTACAAAATATGGACATATTCAAGATTATTTTGTTCCTAGTTTGTTCATTTTCTTTGCCTTTTCTGAAAAGTGCTTTAAATGGGTCCTACCTGTCTTTATCCACGCTGGGTCGGCAGGGAAAGCAGAATTATTTAATTTCTCTTTTCTTCAAACCACTTTATGAGGGACGACTGTGGTGTCAGCCCCTCCCATGGCTGGAGGAGTGTTTGAGTAAATGAGCTGTATTCAGCTCTGCACAGCCACAAAGAGTGACTGTGGGCGCATGTAAGCGGCGCCCAAAAACACTCCATTGACTCGTATTGAAGAGGAGTTAATGCGCATGTACAATTTTTAATGAGAGTGGACGGTAAAGAGTGCTGCGCCACAAGGAGGAAATCAGACACAGATGAACAAGACAACGTGCTGAGTGTTGGGGCAGCGCCCTAGAGCCCTCTATTGGCAAACTGCTACTGGTGTTGGGGTAATGTAATCAAAAAGTAGGAACAGTTACTGTAGTTTAAACTGGCAAATAATGGGCATGGCATATGGTGAATGTAACCTGAGCATTTAATATGGTGAAAAGAGGCTAAAAGTGACAATAATGGGTCAACATATGCAACGTTAGGTGTGAAAAGTGGTGGAAAGGGTTTATAAGTGCTGAAAATGTCTTGAAAGTGGAAAAAACATGCAGAAAAGGATTTGAAATCTGATGGAGAAGTGACAGAAATGGCAGTAATGTAGCGAAATTGCATTAAAAGGAGCAAAAATATGTCAAGAAAAAGTGATGAAGATAGGTTCAAATATGGTGAGTTTGATGTAGTTGTGTCAAAAAGGGTAAAAATAAGCAACAAAATGTGCTCAAATTGTTCATAAAATGTTTAGTTTCTTGAAGGCATCTGGCAACCCCCTCCCAATATCTTGCGACCCCAAATAGGGCCCTGACCCCAAGGTTGAGAACCCCTGGTCTCCAGTATAAGCTTTATATTCGTAGGATCATATCTAAAATATGAGATAGTGTGAGTGTGATCCTCTTTTTAGTTTTTTAGTTTTAGACACTCCAAACAGTGTGACCTTGATCTCCAGCTTCTCCTCGGGCTCCTTCTATCCTTGATGCGGCGCTGTGTGTTTCTCTCTCTGACCTCTGACCTCTCAAACACCACAGAGCAGCTGATTCGTCTCAGCTGCATCTCTGAGCTCAGACGTGAACGACCAACAAATCAAACACATCACCATGTTTAGTTAGCTACATACTTAGTTATTTACTTAATTTCATAGTTACATGTTTAGTTAGCTATATACCTAGTTATGTACTTAACTCATTCACTGCCAGTCATTTTCAGAACAGCCAACCCCATATTGCCAGGCGTTTTAGATGATTTTCACTGATAATTCAAGACCGTAGAACATTTTGTGCTATGACAATCTGAAACCAGATTCTGAAAGATTAGACTCTCTACTTTCATCAGAATTTTTTTTTTTTTTTGTTTCTGGCTTGTTTCGTTCTTCCATAATCAGCAGTTGAATAGAGGCAAGTTTCACACAAATTGCCAGTTTGTGACAAAAAGCTGAAAGAAAACCTTTTTCTGAAAAAACCTGTCAGTGACTTTGAAGCTATTTTTTTGCTTTAGGAACACCTCAACATTGGTTTTCTTCTATAAAACTATAAAAGCAACACTGAGATCAGGCTTTTGATGGCAAATTATTATTTTTCTATCTAGGTCAGAGTTGAATGGTTTGCTTACTGAATTTTGACCGTCCTCCAAGTCTCTCACCCCGTCATTCTCCACACACGCAACTCCTCCTCCCGGACAAGCCGAGTGTCACCACTTGCCCCATTTCTTTGATCGTTTTCTCTCACCATTGCCACACTCAATAGTCCACTTAGTTCTACACATGCTCTGGTTGAGTATGAGCTGCTGGGAACTTCAGCATCAACTTTCGTGGCACCATTTTCTGTCTTAAACTTGTAAACTATCTGAGCTCTGCCCATCACGAGTGATCTCTCATCCAAAAGTATGCTGCTGCCACCTACATGGCACCAGTTGGTCATTGCAAGCTTGATATTCACAGGAGAGATTTGTCACACTGTCTCCTAGCAACTACAGCCGAAAAACACAATTGACGTCTTTAGACGTCTTTGGCAGTCAATGAGTTAATTATACTTCATTATGCATTTACTTAGTTATTTACATTTTAGTTACATTTTTAGTTACTTACTTAGCTACATACTTAGTTATGTACTTAATTACATAGTTACATGTTTAGTTAGCTTTATACTTAATTGTGTACTTAATTACACAGTTATATGTTTAGTTAGCTACATACTTAGTTATGTACTTAATTGCATAGTTACATGTTTTGTTAGCTATATACTTAGTTATGTACTTAATTACATAATAACATGTTTGTTAAATATATACCTAATTGTGTACTTAATTACATAGTTACATGTTTAGTTACCTATATACTTAATTGTGTACTTAATTACATAGTTACATGTTTAGTCAGCTACATACTTATTTATGTACTTAATTGCATAGTTACATGTTTAGTTAGTTATATACTTAGTTATGTACTTAATTACATAGTTACTGTACATGTTTTGTCAGCTACATACTTATGTACTTAGTTGTACTTCATTATGTGTTTACTTAGTTATTTACATTTTATTTTTAGTTACTTACTTAGCTACATACTTGGTATTAGTTATGTACTTGATTGTACTTTATTATGTGTTTACTTAGTTACTTGTTTAGTCACTTAATTACATTTCAGTTATGTGTTGCTTACTTAGTTACTTACTAAGTGACATACTTGGTTTCTCAGATATGATTGCGATGAAGTTTCTTAGATTTTACGATACATTTGCTTGTAATCTGTAACCATCAGATCAACAACACGCACGGCCTGAGCTCAGACCTCATGTTAGGGAATGTGAATCGCAAGCGTCTCTCAAATGCGACCACATCTCAAACGTGTCGCGACCGAGTCAAACCGCACCACGACTTAATTACGTCATCGTTCAGTCATGTGGACGAGAAACTCCCATCTGATGGTTCCTGTGTTTCTGTATATATTTAGACATTAATTAGGGCTGTCAAAATTGACGCGTTAACGCAAATTCCTTTTATTGCCACTATTTTTTTAATGCGCAATTAACGTACGCCCTGTTGGCCAACTTGCAGGAGATTGATTAAGCTTGGAGCTGTTCCCCACACTTTGTGTCAGTAGAAGGCGGTAATGCCCCAAATGGTGCCTGCCAACCACCGATAAAGACCACGAAGAAGAAGAACATCCGGGCGGCCCGGTGCGTGGTTGGCAATTCAGGTAGCAACGTGTTTGTGGATAAATGAAGAGCAGCGCGGAGCTATGGACATGGAAAAAAAGCTTTTGGATGGAAAGTTCAGCTTCAATGTCCTGCCAGATGGTTCACGCGACAGAACAAAAGTCATACGCGTGTATTATTATTAGGTTATTTTCACTGTCTGGACATGTTGTTCAGAAGAAGAGGGCTGCCCTGTCGTCTGAAAATGTAAATAGGCTTGTGTGTTTGAGCAACTGGCACAGTGCTAAGAAACCAAAGTAATGTGGACAACCCACATATATAGTAGCTCTTTGGTTTTGTTCATTTTGTCAAGAATAGGATGGGAAAGGATAAGGCAGGATTACACAGACTTTGCTGAATACAATATGAGAGTTGTTAATGGCACAATTTCTTTGTTTTAATTTTTTTTGTAACACTATGTTGAGCCTACTTTGTAGTAAGGGATGTTTTTGTGTTTTGTGTTATGTTTTATTTCTACCCGTGTGAGGTGGTTAGGCACAATCATATTGTGTGCTATTTGCTTTGAGGTGGTACATTTAGATAACAAATTGAAAATGTCTCTGCTGTGATGCAGAAGGATCAGTTATTTATTTTAAGCTGTTTGAAAACTGGATGTTTAATAATTCTTTCTAAATGTTAAGTTGGACACTACATTGTCGATTTTGAATTCATGTTAATGTGCGCGTTTCATTATTCCTGTTGGGCTGAGTTTTAATTGTTGCAATAATAAACATTTTTGCATAATGTTGCATATTGGTCCACTCCTATGTTTATAACAGTATTATAAAGTTGAAAAATATCCTTGATGTATAATCATAACAGATACAAAATATGTGATTAATTAGCGATTAATCATGAGTTCATTATGGAAGTTGTGCGATTAATCGCGATTTTAAAAATTAATTGTTTGACACCCCTAGTATAAATACAATCCGGATCCTTCTCGCTGAGAGCTGAGGACGCTCAACTACTTATTTTTATGATCTTCGTAAGAGGAAACCCTTCCCCCTTGAGGACCCAGGGCTCCTTCTGCTGATTGGGGTCACGGCATCCGCCGCATCTCGTTGCCATGGTAACACGCCTCCGATGTGACACGTTTGTCATGGAGGTAATTTCTGCTGTCATGACTTTGAGAAGAAGCCAAGCTCTCAGTGTCTCCTCTACACACACACACACACACACACACACACACACACACACACACACACACACACACTGATCCTTGTCTTCAGCCCTCAATCAGTCAAAAAAAAAAAAACGCAGTCAGGACCTCACAGCACAACACAATCAGAACTTTTGAAAGTGGTTGTTTTCTGTGTATTTGTTATTGTTTTATGTGTTTTGATTGTGTGCATTTGTTCTTTTTTAATGTGTTTTTGTCACATATCTGTGTTGTAAGAGTAAATTTGTGGGTTTTTGTCATGGTTTTGTGTGCAATTGTTATTGATTTGTGTGTTTTGTCATGTTTTGTGTGTATATGTGCTCGTTTTGTGTGTATTTATGGTTGTTTTGTGTATTTATAGTCATTCTGTATATATTTGTGGTCATTTTGTGTGTATTTGTGGTTGTCTTGTGTGTTTCTGGAGATAATGTATGTACTTTTGTCGACATCTGGTGTATATTTGTTGCCGTATTTTGTACGTCCTTTTTGACTTCTTATAGTCTTTTTAGGCTGGCTGTGTGACAGAGTGAGGAGATCAGAGTAGAGCACAGCTGATGTCTGAGCCAGGATGAGTTTGACAGGAGGAGTCTGTGCTGAGTTCAGGGGATCTGGGAAAATGAGTTTACATGTAATATACGCTCGTTTAAGTGAAGCTTAAGGGAATAAAGTGTTTTTATAATCTAAACTCAGACATTAACCACAGGCTGTGTAGCAGCATCTCATTTTCCCTCCACTCGTCCTTTGGGAATCTCTGGAATGTTCTCTCCTCCTCTGGTTACCTATTAGTTTCTGTTATCAATAATTATCAGTGAAGCTTCATGGATCAAACCAATGTCTAGTCTTTTAAATTCTGCCGCAGCACAAACATTCAGTCTGTAGAGGGGATGCTGTTGCCTAGCAACATCAACAAGAGCTGCCGGACTCCAAACAGCAGAGCTCACGTGACAGTGTGGATGCAGCTCTGTGTGGTCCTCGAGATCCTGCTGCTCCGAGCCTCAGGAGGCGGAGCTTCAGCGAGGAAAAATGATCTATTAATATATACTTAGCACCATTAATGTATTTGCTGTCAAAAATACAGAAAAACATTTAAAAACAAGTTTTTAAAAAAAATAAAAAAGGTTCTATTTTTTGACATATTTTAGTAATAAGGAGAAAATCTGGATATTTAGTTAGAGTTCAATGATTAGAAAGAAAGAAGTATAACTCATTACCTACTTATTACCGTGTGTCGCTCACACTGGGAAATATGATCCATTCATTATCAATCATAAATGTTGTTTTAGTAAAGGATGAGCTGGATCATCTTCATCATCATTATCATCATCACAGACCTTCCTCTGTGAAAAAACGCTGCTTTGACGTTTTTTCAATTAAAAAAAAAAAAAAAAAAAAAAACCTTTTGAAAGGTTTTCATATGTGGGTTTCATCACCACTGCTCTTTCAGGTCTTATTATTGTGTGTGTGTGTGTGTGTGTGTGTGTGTGTGTTTTATGTACACTCGTCATTGTTCAGGAGAAACCACACAAAGCTTCTTCCCTGAGGCTCTAATGGCCGGCAGGACTGAAATTATAAATGAAAGTGTGTTTGGCCTCTATAGATGTGTTGTTACACACACACACACACACACACGCACAGCTATGGCCTCTCTGAGCCTGGAGCCCGCTCTTAGTTAGAATAACATCTCTTATTAAAGAATCAGGCTCTGATTAACAACAGCTGCTTGCTTTTTCAGACACACACACACACACACACACACTGTCATGTTGATGTTGTGTGACTCTGTCCAGGTGTGTGTTCCACACAGTGCTGAGCATTGCTGGGTGCTGTCTATCAACCTCATCATGAATCACTAAAGCCTGAAAATAATTAAAATAAAAACCAGCATAAAACAGTATAAGCCAGTATAAACCAGTGTAATCCAAAATAAAAACCAGTACAGCCAGTATCAACCAGTATGAGCCAAAAAAAAAAAACCCAGTAGAGCCAATATGAACCTGTATAAACCAGTAGAGCCAATATAAACCAGTACAGTCAGAATAAGCCAGTATAAACCAGTAGAGCCAATATAAACCAGTACAGTCAGAATAAGCCAGTATAAACCAGTAGAGCCAAATTAAACTAGTATAAACCAGTAGAGCCAATATAAACCAGTATAAACCAGTAGAGCCAAATTAAACTAGTATAAACCAGTAGAGCCAATATAAACCAGTATAAACCAGTAGAGCCAAATTAAACTAGTATAAACCAGTAGAGCAAATATAAACCAGTATAACCAGTATAGTAGTCTCAATGATAAACAGCTGAGTAGCTTTACAGCCTCTGTAATGACGGTGTCATTAGTTTCACAGTCATTACATTTCAATGCATTACTCCCCTGGTGGAGTGATGCATTATGGGTAATGAGGCTCCAGGTCCTCACGGATGGAAGCTTTAATTAAGCTTTGGGGACGTGACGTCCTCATCGTTCAGAAGTGTGTGTGTGTGTGTGTGTGTGTGTGTGTGTGTGTGTGTGTGTGTGTGTGTGTGTGTGTGTGTGTGTGCGTGTGTGTGTGTGTGTGTGTGTGTGTGTGTGTGAGACATCACCTGCAGGATTTAATTAGTCGCCGTCTTGACGAATCACATCACAGTCACATGGTAACGTGGACCAATGGACGGGGAAACCAGGGTTGCCAGATCTTATGATAATAACAACCAGAGGGGAAAGTATTGTATTACATGTACTCATGTTACTGTAAATTTGTTTCTTTCATGGGTACTTGTACTTTTTTGAGTATATTTCTAATTCAGTAATTTTATTTGTATTTAAGTACGTTTTAAAAGAAGTAAAGTCATTTGTTACATTTCTACACCCAATGGTTGAGTAAATTATAATTTTTTGTTTTAAAATGTTCACAAGACATTGTGAAACTACAAAAAGATGAAATGACCAGACAACAAACAAATAAATCACATCATAGCCGCCTATATCAGATTAAACGCAATGCATCACATCATAGCCGACCAATCAGATTAAACATAATGCATCACATCATAGCCGACCAATCGGATTAAACGTAATGCATCACATCATAGCCGACCAATCAGATTAAACACAATGCATCACATCATAGCTGACCAATCACATTAAACACAATGCATCACATCATAGCCGACCAATCGGATTAAACGTAATGCATCACATCATAGCCGACCAATCAGATTAAACGTAATGCACGGCACCAAAACAGCATTGAATTAAGGTTATTTTCTCAGTTTTATAGTTCATAAATATATATACTTTGAGCCTGATAATTTATTTTATTTTGAATTGAGTTCATTGGCCTTTTTTATTTAAAAAACAAACCTTTTATTTTATACAGTTGCCTTTGTGGAAAATAAAATAAGTTCCAATTGTTCCAATATTTAAGTTCATACATAAGATATGTACTGTATGCAAGGGGACCGTGGCAAGATTTATTAGCGACAATAAACATGGGGGTGAAACTTGAGTACTATTCAAATAAAGTAACAGTACTTCTACTTGGGTAGGATATACCAGTACTCTCCACGCCTTTACACGTAGTCACAGTCACTTAAACGTATAAATGTGTGATTATTATAATTAGCTGAGTGCAGTATACACAGAGTACATTAATCCTGAACTTTAACTGTAATTAGTGCCTTTGATGTCATTTGACTTTGACTTTGATCCTCCCACAGGAATAAAGAAATATTAACTCTCCTCTTCCACGTTTAACCCTTTATTCAGACGAGATAAAGTTTAAAGTCAGACTGATCTGATCACACACCTTTACCCGCTTAGATCAAAGGCAGCTTTAAAAGTGAGATGGAGTTTATTTGCAATGTATATCCTCCTCAGATCTGCTGAGCGTGAACGTGGCGTGGTAAACACACACACACACGCACACACAGAGCGATGGAGGGATTTAACGGATAAACGGAGAACAAACAGTGATTAATACAGATTCTCTGCAGCTCTAATCCCATTGTTCACCTACCTGAACATAAGCTTCTGCCCTCACAATGCTACGCTTTGTTCTCCTGTCCTCTGTGTGTGTGCGTGTGTGTGTGCGTGTGCGTGTGCGTGTGTGTGTGTGTGTGTGTGTGCGTGCGTGTGCTGAACGAGCGGCGTGATCCGATGCACAAACCACTGAAACACCCCGACACGGTTCTTCTGTGTTTTTTGGAGGAAGACCCTGATCGTTAAACACTGAGCGCTCAGACCTGCTATAGTGTTACATGTCAACTGGTGATCAGACTATCTAGTGACTGGTTTCAGATCCATTGAGAGCTTGTATTGGTTGGTGTTACGGTTTGACTTGTGATCATGCTATCTTGTGACTAGTTTCTCACACATTTAGCGCTTGGACCAGTTGGTGTTACGGTTGGATTAGTGATCGTGTTTTCTTGTGACTAGTTTCTGACACATTGAGCACTTGGACCAATTGGTGTTATGGTTCCATTAGTGATTGTGCTATTTTGGTGATTAGTGTTTCACACGTTGAGTGTTTGGACCAGTTGGTGTTACAGTTCGATTAGTGACTATGTTATTTGGTGACTAGTTTCCAACACATTGAGCGTTTGGACCAGTTGGTGTTACAGTTTGATTAGCGATCATGTTATATTTTGACTAGTTTCTCACACATTAAGCATTTGGACAAGTTGGTGTTATGGTTCGATTAGTGCTCATGTTGTCTGGTGATGTGTTTCTGGCATTGTGAAAAGTTTCAGAGAAAGGTAACTGGCTCAACTAAGTTTTATATGTTAAAAAGGTAAAAAAAAAAAAACATGAGATATTGATATGAATAATTAATAGATATTAGGTACCCGTACAGGTGTGTGGATGGATGGATTTTGCTTGTTGTGTGTCTTTGAGTTTTGTCTTTAGGAGAAGAAAACCTATTTAGCAGGAGTTAGTAGCTGAAAGCTTTCCCACAGGATATGTGAAAGAAAGAGAAAAGAGGGAAAGCAGAGAACGTGTTGTATGGACCGTACGGAGGTTCCTGCGGGAAAATAGTTTCCAGCTCTGGATGTTGGACCTGTAGGATAGAGAGAGACTTTGGGCTTTCTTTAAAAAGCTGTGGTGAGGGATTTCACACTGGTTTCTAACTCCAGTTGAATCATTCCTTGAATGTGTCTCCACAGACTAATGATGGGAAGTGTTCGCTCCAAGCTTTAGATTTTAATTTAGTTTATGAAGTAGGAGAGAGTTATGAGTTGGTCTGGTATTACTGGTGTTAAACTGAACCCAGATCAAACTCCATATTCTGACAGTAAAACAGCTCCACAGAGGTGATATGTGATTAGTCAGAAATCTGATGTGGGTGTGGTTTGTGCTGTTATTGTCCCACCCCTTGGCCAATTAGCACCCTGCGTGCGTGTGTGCGTGCGTGCGTACTGAGTGAATGGCATGATTCATCCCCTTGTTCTTCTCCTGCCTCTTTAGGAGGAAGATGACCAGCTGGTGTTATGGTTTAACTGGTTATCGTGTTAGCCTAGGACTAGTTTGCACTAGTTTGCACACTCGACTCAGGGTTTAGCCACATCGTGGGCCCTGTTCAGGGGAGTGTCTGTTCTGGACATTTGTGCTGTGGCGAGCTGGTCCTCGCCCCTCACTTTTGTCAGGTTCTATAGGCTGGATGTCTCTGCTCCGTGCGTGGCATGGGCGGTTCTCCTGTCCTGATCTGAACAATGCTTGCCCTGCGCGCTGGTGTATAAGTTTGTCTGCCATACGGGAGCTACCATATCCCATAGTTAGACATCAAAACTAATGTTATGAAAGAGAACTATAGGTTATTTACATATCCCTGGTTCTCTGTGTAATATGAGTGAGTCTCACCAGACAACCCAAGGTTTGCTTATTTGAATGGCGTAGTATCATCCGCCCACTCTACTTATAGTAGGTGGGACTACCTGTCGCGGATGAATACATTTCACCAGCCAATCAGTAATGAGATTGGGCTTCTGAGGAATGATGCAGAGGCGTATATCCCATAGTGAGACATCTCACTCATATTACTCAGAGAACCAGGGTTATGTAAATAACCTATAGTTTTTTATGACGCTGAGGCATGAAAGAGTCACCACTCATAATGATGACTAGTTGAAGTGATGCACCCAGAGGTGAGGTGCTTTTTTTTGACTTTTTCTGAGTTTTTTAACCTGAAACACATTAGGCGGGGGTTTGAGGGGGGGCGGGGTCAAACAAATGAGAGCAGGTTTGTGTGTTTGTGCGATTGTAGAAAAGCAGCTTTCACACTCCACCGCTGCTTCCTGTTTAATCAGCGTCTCAGTGAGGATTGGATTTTCACTCCCACACAAATAATCTTTTCCAATCCTGTTAGAGATGATTCCCGCCCTCCGCTGCTCCAGAGAATCTATACAGCGTCGCTACAGTTTCAGCTTTTTGTTGATCGCTTTGGTTTTATGGATTCTGATTTTTAATGAAAACAGATTTAAGTGATTCAAACTAAAACTTTCTAACCATGTGCAAAAGATCCTGTGCTTTTCTTTTGAAAGGGTGGTGAACTTGGTTTACCTCCTGCAGGTGTCTGAGTGCCAAACTCTGATTCCTGTCCCATGCTTCTGTAGAGCAGGGGTTTCAAACTCGGGGATCGCGGCACAAATCAGGCCGCTAGAGCTTTCCAATTCAGCCTGAAATTTATTAAGAAAGTAAGAATTGGAGAGAAAACATGAATGAAAATTATTATTCCTCTAAATCAGTGGTTCTCAAACTTTTCTGGCTCACATTCCCCCTTTCTCTTATTTCTGAATCCAAGTCCCCCTTTTGTCTGATTACAACATTTTTGCTTAGAAAACTATTTAAAAACAACTATTGAGCGTAATGATGGAATGAATGAGAGATAACACACATGGAATGAAACTGTATTTAGTGCAACCTTTTTTGGATCGTGACCCCATTGTGATATCAAGAATTTATGGCAAACCCAAAGATTTTTTTTTTTGCTTTCTAGAATTAGTTTTTGATCATTTTTTAGCTCAGATTTTTATTTTACTGCATTTTAGTTGAACTAGGTTTATATTTTACATAGTGAATGTGTAGAAATACAGTTGTTTAAGATTGTGTGCTGTTTTACTTAAAAAAAAAAAAAAAAAAAAAGAATTAGGGCTGGGCGATATATCGAATATACTCGATATATCGCAGCTTGTAGTCTGTGCGGTGTTGAAAATGACCATACCGTTAAACTCGCGGACTTTTTTTTTTTTTTTTTTTTTTTTTTTGTTTTTTTTTTTTTTTTTTTTTTGAAATGTCATCTTAATGACAACATGCACAAAAGGGCACTATTTGTTTTAAAATATTGTAGTGGCATTATGTACAAAAAGTGCACTTTAATTTTGTGTTTTGAAATGCCATGTGAGTTGCATCCTGCACTAATGTCTTGTTTTGAAATGTCTCTGTGACAATTTTGCACAGAACGTGCACTTTCTGTTGACAATTTTATGTTTGAGCCACTCACTGTTTAATAAATACAGTTATGTCAACTTTGACTTAGTTGTGATATCCCCTTTTTTGCATGAAAGTTTAAAATTGGCATATATTAATGCAGTATGATCAAGAATGTTTTAATGTAGACATATAGAATCATCATACTGGTGTGATTTTGTGCATCAAAGTGTTAATTCAAGGGTAATGCAAAATATCGAGATATATATCGTGTATCGTGACATGGCCTAAAAATATCGCGGTATTTATAAAAGGCCATATCGCCCAGCCCTAAAAAGAATTAATAATGATAATAATTAATTTTTTTTAAAGATTTCAGCATTTGTTGAATTTTAAAACTAATTTTTCCTCCAAACTCTAATTCTTCACAAAAAGTTACAGAGAAATTCCTACAATGTGCAATTTTTTAAATAAATGATGCAAATTGAACAATTGTTAAAATATTAGTCATTAATGGTGCTGTTTTCTGCTTCAGGATGATTTCAGTGAATCACAAACATTGTTAAAACAGTAAAAAGGGAATTAAGGCTTTTTTCCAGTATTTTTACTAGTATTTTTATCTTCCATCACCTGAGATTAAAGATGAAATGAAGTGAGTTTGTGAAAAGTTTGACGCCATGTCTCTCTCTCAGCACAGTCCTCTGACCTCTGACCTCTTGTTGTTTCCAGCGTGTGAGCTGATGAACCAGGGAATCCTGGCTCTGATCACGTCCACTGGTTGTGCGTCTGCCAGTGCTCTCCAGTCTCTGACTGACGCCATGCACATCCCTCACCTGTTTGTCCAGAGGAACGGGGAGGGCTCCCCCCGCACAGCCTGTGGGTTCAACCCCAGCCCGGGGGGGCACCGCTACACGCTAGCAGCACGGCCCCCCGTACGCCTCAACCACGTCATGCTCACGATGGTGGAAGAGCTGAGGTGGCAGAAGTTCATCATCTTCTACGACGTGGAGTACGGTGAGTAAATATTCATATTCGTGTGTTAGATGCTGAGAAAAGTAAAGGCTGACTGACTTAAGTAATGACTTAAGTAGATAAGTAACTGCTTAAGTAGATAAGTTGGGAACTCAGTAAGTAATATGTGACTAAGTATACTGGTTAGTAACTAGGTAACTAAAAAAATACTATGTACCTGTGACTAAGTAGCAAAGTGTATACAGTAAAAAAGTAGCTGAGTAAATAAGTAACTTAGTCAGTAATAAAAGCCAATAAATAATGAAGTTACTGACTAAGTAACTAGGTATGTGACTAAGTTAATAAATAAGTAACTTTATGAGTAACTAAGTAACTGAACAAATGCTATGTACCTGTGACTAAGTAACCAAGTATATACATTAAAAAAGTAAAGAAAAATCAAATATTTAAAGAAGTTAGTAACTACTCAACTAGGTATGTGACTCCGTAACTAAGTAAGTATCGATAGCTACTTCAAGTAAGTAACTAATTATCCAAGTTTGTAACTAATTAACAAATAACAACGTATCTAATTAACTATGTGTCTAACTAAGTAATTAGGATATCATGTTCCTGAGTTACCAAATAAATAAGAAGTTAGGTAAATAACCTAGTAACTAAAAAAGTTAGTATGTAGTATTTTTATAATTTCATTTGAACATTTGGTAACAATGTTTTTACTCTAGTAGTTCAATGAGAATTTTTGCTCGTGGACTAAATAATGTCTGGTTTTTGATAATCATGTGATCGGCCATAAAAACGCTGATGCAGCAGCTTAAGAAAGGACAGCTTTCCTATGAGTGGGTTTTAATGAGAGTGTGTGTGTGTGTGTGTTTATAGATGTATTTATAACAGACAGTGTAAGTACAAAATGCTGATGTGCATATGTATCAACAGGTCAACATTAAATCAAACCAATGAGAAGCTGATTGATATGATCAATAAAATGGTTCATAACTCACAAATGTGACAACAGGAGTGTGTGTGTGCGTGTGATGAAAGCTTTCGGTGTGTGATGTAATTAAAGGTCACTACATTAACACTGTGAGACAGTGACAGCTGATTGGACGACTGACAAATGGAGGTGGTGATGATGATGATGATGATGTTTGTGTTAATCGGCTCAGTATGCCACGCTTGTTAATTAACATCTCATTATGTGTCACATCTCAGCAGCTTAACCACAAATTCAATTATTAATTTAAATTCTTATCATGTTTATTCATATATCAGTTCTATATGTATTTTTATATGTGTAGAGTGGTTTAATTAAAAGAAGGAAAAAATAAATATATATATGTATGAATGCAAAAAGTCTATTTTAATGCACAGGTCACGTTAAAGTATGATCAATAGGAAATATAATATACATGAAATTAAAAATGACCAAACAATTAAATATGCTTATATTTGGAGATGATATTGCGATGTTTTCTATCAATCAAACAGAATTGATGCACTTATATACAAACCTACATAATAAGATGTAATTATCAATAAATTCATTAATAAAACTGGAAAAACAATACAGAATAATAAGAAATACAAACTTAAAATGGTAGTAATAATAATAATAAAACTAAAACCCTATAAAACTGCGATACAGTATTCAAGATAAATAACTAAGATGGTAAAAAAAAGAAGGAAATTACAACCTAAAGAGAAACACGATTAATCCAAGCAACATATAATTTCATTTATAATCAAAAATATAATAACAATAATAATATTAATTTAAAAATTATGATATTAATAATATACTGTAAAAACAGTACAAGGAGAAGAAAATGGTTTCTCCTTCGTCTTCATCACCTTCCTTGTCGCTCTGTGATGAGCTGAGCCAGTGAGAAACCTGAGGAACATTAGTTTCCATTAGAGACGTTGGAGGAGGAAGTGAGCAGCAGATGGGACTCGAACCTCAAACCCAGCGCAGACTTTATTATCATTAATACCCTTTATTATCATTTATACTCTTTATTCAAACACTGGCGTCCTTCATAGAAATTAAACACTGTCACAACCTCTGTAAGGATCACATGATCATTTGTGTAAGACACATCTGGGATAAGTCTGCACATTATGGTGACTCGGTGCATTCAGGTGTAAATCGGTGCGTCTGTGAGTCAGAGTGGTGCATTAGAGGGTAAGTCGGTGCGTTTGGAGGGTAAGTAGGTGCATTAGAGGGTAAGTCAATGTGTTCGGGGGTAAGTAGGTGCATTAGAGGGTATACGTCTTACCCTAAGGTTCAGGCTTAAGTAGGTTCGTTTAGAGGGTAAGTCGGTGCGTTTAGAAGGTAAGTCGGTACGTTTAGAGGGTAAGTCGGTGCGTTTGGAGGATCAGTAGGTGCATTAGACGGTAAGTCAGTGCATTCGGGGAGTAAGTCGGCGCTATAGAGGGTAAGCCGGTGTGTTGGGACGGTAAGCAGGTACATTACAGGGTAAGTCGGTGCTTTCGGGGGGGTAAGTAGGTGCATTACAAGGTAAGTCGGTGTGTTTGGGGTGTAAGTAGGTGCATTAGAGAGGAAGTTGGTGCGTTCGGGAGGCAAGTCACTACACTAGAGGATAAGTTGGTGCGTTGGGAGGGTAAGTCAGTGCGTTTAGAGGGTAAGTCGATGTTACGGCAGGGCGATTCGGTGCATTAGAGGGTAAGTCTGTGCTTTCGGAGGGTAAGTCAGTGGGTTTGTAGGTATAAGTCGTTCAAAAGGATGAGTTGGTGTGCTTTAAGGGGAAGTTGGTGCATGCTGATTGTTTGGAGGATAAGTGTGTGTAAGTGAAAGTCAGAGCATTCAGTGGATAAGTTGGTTCATAAGCCAGAAGGATAGCTCATTGTGATTGGTTGGTGAATTGGGTGGGTCTGTTCTGAGGGTAGGTCAGTGCATTTTTACGGATTAATCACATTGTTTGTGTGATAAGTGTGTGTTTAGATGACAAGTGTGTGTTTAGCGGATGATAAATGTGTTTCGAAGAAGATAAGTGTGTGTTTAGAGGATAAGTGTGTGCTTAGAGGATTAGTGTGTGTTTAGAGGATGATAAGTGGGTGTGCACATCCTCAGAACAGCACAGTTTATAGCTTCTCAGATGTTGTGAGTGATATGGTTGCTGCTCAGAGCGTGCATGTGTGTGTGTGCATGTGTGTGTGCAGAGGTTAATGCAGGTCAATAATAACACTTGACCTCCTGCTGTAACACAAACCACTGCAAACACACACACACACTGATGTAGTTTATCTGAGCTGCTGTTGTTAGAGTTTATGTTTTCTGTTATTTTTAGTGTAAAGTGTTTCTGTCCCTGTGTTTAATCTACTTTTATTTACTTTATATGTGTATTCATTTAAGTTTGAAGGATTTAATGAAATTGAGGGTGTAACAAGAAAAAAAAAACGTTTGGAACTGGATTTTTTATTCACCAACACTTTTGTTGCTTTACCAACTTTGACACAAAAAACACAAACACAACAAAATGCACCGAGAGTCACTTTCAAACGCTTTATGCATGATAACACAAAGTCACGCACCAATAATTCATCACGGCTTCAAAACTAAGGAAGCACAACAGCAGCCGGGGAAGAACAAGAACATACAAGGCGACTTCAAGATCACACAAAAAATACCAAAGGAGACACACAAAGACAGTTATAACACCAAAACAACTCCCAATAATAAAGATTTTTTTTTTTAATTAAATTAATCAAATAACACAAAACAATAACAAATATGACGTGGGGGAAAAAATACATAAAAAATACAAATTACAAAAGAAGACACAAAGACGGTTATAGCATCAAAACAACGCCGAATAAAAAGCAAAAATAAAATAATAAATAATAATTACAAAAAATTAAATAATAGAATAACAGAAAACAAATGAAATACACAAAAACATACAAAATGACAACAAACACAAAAATATCCAAAAACTAATTGAAATGACTTTGATCCCAAACATGCTGCGCTAGCTCGCAGATATAGAAGCGCGCACGCTGTCCGACCAATCACAGGCTGGGAAAAAGAAACGTTACTGTATATTTTATATTGGCTGGTTTAACATCATGTCCCACCCCCTACCTCAGGATTAGCCAATGATGGACTAAACTCTCTTTTTAGGTTCAGTTTTCATGTGTATTACGTTTTTTATGGAGACAAAGGAGAACTAGAATTGTAAGTAGCTATGTAAGTAGTTAGTAACTAAGAAAGTTACTTATTGACTAAGTAACTATACGTAGATAGGTTAGTAACAAAGTAGATAGGTAGGTTAGTAACTAAGTAACAAAGTAAGTAAATAGGAAAGTTAGTGCATGTGTATACAAGTTTGTCATTGATTAAACTTGAATATTTACTTTACTGTATTTTTATGAAAACAGTTGACAGAGAAACACTGCTCCAGGACTTATCAGTGACTAGTCAGTAATAAAACCACTGATTGGAGCGACTTTGGTTGATTAGAAGTTCAGCTGCTGATTGTCATCATTTCTGCATGAAGGAATAAATCCGCTGCTGCCACATAACTTAGTGATTAGCTGCCTGCGCTAACGAGCACTTTAACACGTACGTTAATAGCGTGTGTGTGTGCGCGTGCGTGTTATGATTAGCGTGTGGAAGGTGTAACAATGTTAAATGGAGGCTGTTTAATGCTAATGTGGTCTCCACCGTCCTGCTGAACACGTTTATTAAAGCATATTAAGATGGAGCTGGGTTAGCGATGTTAGCGATGTTAGCGATGAGCTGACGCTAATGACTGTGTTTACACTGAGGGGGGAGAATGGTGCAGTGATGAGCTACTGCAGCCATGAATCCTCTCCACACTGCAGTGACACACACACACACACACACACACAAATACACGCAGTAATACCTCCACCAAAAAACCTGCACACATGAACGTTAGCTTGCATGGGCTCCTGATAAAATGAGCATTTAAAACTGATTATGGATAGCAGGAGGACCTGAATTCATTAAAAAAAATTAGGTTACGACAAAACTGAAAGATATTATAAAATGAACAAAACTGAACAACAATGTCATTAAAAAAAAATGTATTGAAGTTTTGTACATTATACCAAAAATGTCAGCCACGACAAAAATGTTGGTTACGCCAATGACGTACTTTTGGACAAAAAAAATATGTACAACAAATGTTGGTTATGCCAAAAATGTTGTTAACAAAAATGTGCTTTAGGACAAAAACATAGGTTACGTTAACAATGTACGCAACAACAAAACTTTATGTTATGGCAAAAATGTTGATAATGAAAACTGAAAAAATAACGTTAGAGCATTGATTTAAGTTGGGACAAAAAATTAAATTGGATTTTGGTACATTATACCAAAATTGTCAGCTACGACAAAAATGTACACTATGAAAAAGTTTTACGCTTCAACAAAAATTTACGCTGCTACATATGACTTTTAGTCCACAACAAAAATATTGGTTGCGGCAGAATGTACGTTTGGACAAAAATTGTATTCGTGAAAAATGTAAGTTACGCCAAAAATATTTACAAAAACAACTTATTTCACGACAATTTTAGGTTATTCCAAAAATATAGGCTCCAACAAAAACGTACATTACATTATGTACATCACAACAAAAATTAGCAAAAATTTTCGATATGACTGACGTAACTTCTTACTGCCAAAATGAGGAGGTTTAGCTCGTGGTGCGTTCAGGGGCGTGGTCTGCTGTGGGTTGGGTAACGTCTCCTCAGAAAGAAGAACAGGATTAATGGACACGAGCCACAGCCATTTGTCTTCCATCGATCGATCCACTCTGTATTCTGCTCAGCTCTTTTAAACTTTATGTTAATTCCTCCGCGGACGAGCGAAGCGAAGCCGAGGGAGCAGATTGAAAAAAAAATAAAAAATCAGCTACTCGGGTTTTCTGCCGCCGCCTTTAATCAGCGTGAGCAGCAGCTTTTAAACGTTTCTAACGAAGCAGAATGTCAGTCATCAGAGCAGAGGCTTTTGGATTGATAGGAGGAGATTTAACAGATTTACACTCACACATGCTGTCCCTCAGAGACAGATTAACAAACACAGAGGGAGAGCGCACACACTAAACTGGTGTCACCTGTGGTTAATTCACTTTAACTCAGGATTCAAAGCAAAAAAAAAGAAATTGACTGAAATGTTTTCAGCCAAAATAATTCACATGTAATTCGTGTAATAATGTAATATGGTCATTTTTGTAATTCTATCACAACAATTCATTTTCTGTATGGATTGATGGAAATTTTCCTTCAATTTTGTCATAGAGACGTGAAACTTTAAACCCTGCTTTATTTGGTTTATCTGACTGAGTATTGGCCTGGAAAAAATTAGGGATGTAACGATTCACTCAACTCCCGATACGATTCGATTCACGATACTGGGTTCACGATACGATTCTCTCACAATTAATTTTACAAAATGGGACTGTAGAAAAATGATGACTGAAAAATATTCCTTTATTTTTTTGGAGAAAAAATCTATAAAAAAACTATACTGTTTTCCTTTTTTTTTTTTCATTGTCAAAAGAATCCCTTGATAAACTATTCAAAACAATGCATTTTAACTAAAAATATATCTTGAATGAAATAAATAAAGGAATAACACAAATGAAGAAGAAGCCTATTAATTTAAATTCTGGTTCTATAGTGAACAATGCAAAACTGCATAATAGTTCTTTTTAAAAGTGCAACTAAAAATGTATTTTGTGCCTTAACAATTGGACTTAAAAAAAAAAGTAATTTCACTGTATTTACATAAGATATTTGTTTGGACCAGCAGAGGGCGCTGGTAACCCAGTGGTCGGTTGGCATGCAGATATCTTGCAGTGAAGAAGAGATGCTATGCTAGCAGACAGAGCTAATAGAAAAATGTGACTTTTACAGATATTCAAGTAATATTACAGATATTTTTTGGTGCTAAAGGGGTAAGGAATCATTTATGAACATGTTTAAAAGTAGAAGGCGGCCAGAAAGAAAGTATTAGCAGATTCCGCCTGCCGCCAACACTTCTGGATTAAAAGGTTAAAAAAAGTACTGCGATTCAATTTTCACAGTATAGATGTGAATCGTGATACCTATGAATCGATTTTTAACTGCCTTACGATTAATCGTTACATCCCTAGAAAAAATTTTGAACATGGTAATTGTTTTCTAACTGATTATAGAGTTTTTAAAGAGTAGAGTTCACTGCAGGGGAGACCTGATCAGAACCAGGAATGTTTACACACACACACACGCACACACACACACACACACACACACACACACAGCTGCAGAGCTGGTGTGTGCCTCATCCTGACTTCCTTGCTTATCCCATCACATTACAGCCTCCAGGCAACCAATCAGAGGAGGCGTCTTCATTACTAGAGAGAAAGAGAGAGAGAGAGAGGGGCTGATGGAGATCCAATGCGACTAACACACAGAGCGAGTATGAATAAAAGAGCACGAACGGATGAACGACAAACTGCAGCCAAACCTCCTGAGGGGAACACATGCACACACAAACACACAGTAAAATGACAATGTGGACCAATCGTGGCCTTCGGTGGTTTGGTCTCAGCTGTTTTCCTCCGCGTGTGATCGGGAGCAGCTGAAGTGCGATTGTTATGCTGCGTTCACACCGGATGCATCACGTCCCAGATGCAAAATCTTTCCAGTGCGGCGGTGCGGTCCGATCCGCACGTCAAAAAAAAAAAGAAAAAGTCCGTTGGCCGTGCGAGCGTGCTCCCGATTTTACGCATATCCGCACATTCGCAAGAGTTGAAAATATTGAACTCCTGCAACTGTTTCGTATGACAAAAGCCAATCAGAGTCTGGTTTGTTCACCCATTCAACCATACAGTAGAAGCTGTGTGCACCTGACATGGCCTTTATAACCAGGACCGGACTAGAAAGAATTTGGCATGTAGGAGAATCAGCGAGGAGGTGGTAGTAGCAGATAAAAGTTCTCTCTGTAGTTTTCATCTTTGAAAGTTGGCACTGAGATAGGATAGCATTAGCCGCTAATCACACTGGCTTTTTTCACTGATTTTCACGACAAAAAAATACACAAAATGACCCCAAAAAAGATAAAAAGAAACACAGAAATACACAAAAGAACTACAAAAATATTGAGTAAACACACAAAATGTGTGTGTGTGTGTGTGTGGCAGGTCGGGCCTGTCAGCAGCTGACGGATCATCTCTGGAGCTCCTTCAGAGCAGAAACTCTCCTCGGCCTGTAGAGGCCTGTAGGTGCAGGTTTACAAGGCTTGGCCGGAGGATACACACATCAAACACATACACACACACACACACACACACACACATCAAACACACACACACACAAAGGTGGAGGAAAAAAACAAGCTCCGGGGACAAAGCTGGAGGAGAAATGCTGAAATAAAGATGAAAAAAAGCAGCAGCAGCAGAGCTGAGGACATGCATAAAACATAGAGGAGCAGCATCTTCTCTGGATCATCACCACTCTAAAAGTGTCTCTGCTCATTACTCACTCTCCTCCAGCCTCCCAGCATGCTTTGCTCCTCCAGCCTCCCATCATGCTTTGCTCCACCCTGCCTGGGTCACACCAGCGGGTTCTCTTCTTCCACCCATCAGACCCAGATCTAACATAGAGGTCAGCGCCACAACATCCATTTGACCTGCTCCACCAAACAAACCATCATTATTCATGTATCCATGGCGATAACACACAGCTGTGCACTTTGTCTGCAGGAAAACAGCTAGAAAACAATAAGAATCAGGAATCTGATTCTACTCATCACATCGTAATCAGTCAGTATTTCATAGAGGGTTTATTGGCTAGGCCAGTGCTAAATTATGCTAAAACTTAGCTAACGCTAAAATAATGTTAATGCTAATGCTAAGCTTATGCTGGGATAATGCTAATGTAATGGTAAGTTCATGCTAATACTAGGCTAATGCATAGCTAATACTAATGTTAGGTTAATGCTATGCTAATGCTTAGCTAATGTTAAGCTAACGCTATTGCTAGCTAAAGCTATACTAATTCCAATGTTAGGCTAAGGTTAATGCCAATGCTAGGTTAATGTTAAGCTAATGCTAAGTTATGCCAATCCTTAGCTAATGTTAAGTTATGCCAATCCTTAGCTAATGCTAATATGTTAATGCTAATGCTAAGCCAAAGCTAGGTTAATGCTAATGGTAGGCTAATGCTAATGTAAGGCTAAGTTCATGCTAATCCTAGGTTAATGCTTACTGTAGCTAATATTAATGTCAGGTTAATGCTACACTAATGCTTAGCTCATGTAAATGCAAAGCTAATCCACTTGCTAGCTGATGCTATACTAATTCCAATGCTAGGTTAATGTTATTGGTTGGCTAATGTTCATGCTAATGCTAATTTAATGCCAATGCTAGGTTAATGCTAAGCTAATGCTAATGTTCAGCTAATGCTTAGTTCATGCTAATGCTAAGTTAATGCTATTGTTAGCTAATGCTATACTAATTCAAATGCTAGGCTCATGTTAATACTAGATAATGCTAATATACTCATGATGGCTAATTAATTAATTCCTCTGTAACAAACTACAAGCACATTATTAGAAGTTAATAACGTGATGCAAACAACAATGTACCCAAAAGATCCGACAGCTGAAAACGCACAACATAAAGAAAACAGATTATAGCTTGTTTATGTCCAATATTTCAAAAGGACGTGCTTTTATTTTGAAGGAAACCACTGCAGCACAAAACCATTAAGTGTGAGTTTGTTTCCAGCAGCAGATGAAGTACGAGGGCTGCATGTTAATGTGCGTGTGTGTGCGTGTGCGCGTGCAGTCTATACCAAGATCAGCAAACGAGAAAGAATCCAGTCGGTTGGTGTTTGCTGGGAGTTTATGAAGTGCACAGTAAGAAGACTTTTTAAGAGCTACATCCAGCGCTGTTATTTAGGTGTGAATGTGTGTGCGCGTGCGCGCACGTGTGAGCTGTCAGCTCTGCTGTTCCTTGGTCTGTTTCTAATCCACAAAGCAATCGATCTGCAGGTGCAGCTTTGTCTGCTGCAGATAAGAATGTTTTCTGAGCTTCGAGAAAACCTGCGTCTCTTTGTTTTTAGTAACCATGCCAATAAGAAATAACTAATATTATCCCTTCAAATTCTAACCATTAAAGTGAATCCAAGAAATTATTTTACAGAACAAACGAGGAAGGGAATCTGTTAAAATATATGAACAAACAACTTTGTTACAGATGTATGAAAAATAGATCTGTTTCTGTCCTTTATTACAGACATATAAGAAATAGATCTCTTCCTGTCTTTTGTTACAGATGTATAAAGTATAGATCTGTACTTGTCCTTTGTTACAGACGCATAAAGAATAGATTTATTCCCATCCTTATTTTACAGACCTATAAGAATAGATCTGTTCCTGTCTTTTATTTTTCATGCATCCGTCTTTTAAACTCTCGTCCAGCAGCTGAAATTATCCACATCCCAATCAAAAGTGACCGCGGTGTCATGCTTCTCATTAGCTTCTACGTGTTAGCGCTCTGGCTAAGCGTTTACTTAGTGTTTTATTGCTCTGGGACGAGTGTGTAAGATCTATAACACAGACTAAAGAGGCATCAATGGGTGTAAATGGTAGAAGTTAGTGTAATGGCAGTCGATGAGCAGCTCAGCTTTAAACAAAGAGCCAAAAAAATGCAGTGAAGAGTTCCAGCGCCGCAGGTTTCAAATTCCCCCAAAAACTTTGGACATTTCAGCCTCCTACGTTTTTCACACAGAGTCCTTCAATATATCTCTGGGGAGGGGGGGGGTGTGCGTACGTACGTACCTGCGTGCGTGCTTTCATGTCATTAAAGGATGTTTTATTATATCACACCAACAAAATCAGCAAATATGTTTTTTTTTCTTTTCCAATTAATCTACAGCAGCAGCTTTAATCACAGTAGGGGCCAAAACAAATTGGATTGTCTGATCTGAGGGTCACATGATCAATACTCATGTCAGCATAAGAATAATGACCAATCGGAGATTTAACACAGGTTTTTGTAAATTTTCCCATAATTTTAGTGTTTTGTTCCCTTTTTTTGTGTTTTGCGTTGCCATTTTGTATATTTTTAGTCATTTGTTTCTTGTTCTTTTTGTGTTTTTTAGAGTTATTTTGTTGCTGTTTTGTTTTTGTTTGTTTTTTTTGCCGTTTTGTACGTATTTAATCATTTTGTGTGTTTATAGGAGTCTTTATGTGTTTTTTTGTAATTTGTTTATTTTTTCTTTTCGTATGTTTTTTGAGAGTCATTTGTGTATTTTTCAGGCCGCCAGTTGTCGATGTCTGCCCACCTTTTAAAAACGCTTCCATCATAAATGACGTGAATGTTCCCATTCATCACAAATTCCTAGATAAAGAATGTGAATGCTTGGTAGAGGAATGTGGAACACTTTCAGTCCTTTTGTGTCTCTGTGTTTGTGTGATAACACAGAAACTAAATGAGGACACATTTAAAAGAAAAAGGACACTTGTCATCGTTCTACACCTTCTTATCATCCTCTGAGACAAAAAGTCTTATATTCTCCCCATTTATCACAAATCCCTGATAACGTGTGTGAAGCCTTTTTTTTTATCCAAATGTGGAGTTGAACACATTTTGTGTTGTGAGGTCGCTCTAGGTGTGTGTATGTCATGAAAACCACTGGTCACATGGCTGCCCTGTCGTCCCCTAGTGGTCCGGAGGCTGGAGTCGTGTTTCTAAAAAACCAGAAAATGAAAAGTAGTTATTTGTGCCTCAGGGTTTCTGTGAGCGTGTGACCTTGCCTCACATTTTGACAGGAAGTCACATCTTTACGATGCAGATGTCGTCCCCACACCGCCGACACACAAACGAGGCCGTAAAAAACACCATCAAACCCTGATGAGCTCAGCACAGCTGGGCTCGCCCTGGAATAACAGGCACGGCTGTAAATCAGCATTTCTTCCTCTTCTTCTTCTTCATCAAAAGGCGGCGTTTTTCAGGACGACGCCATGTTCGGCGGCGTCTGCAGTCACGACAGCGTTCAGGGAGGAAAGTTTGTTCCCGACCTTGGAAACAAAAAGTGTAACCAAAAGGATACAAAAAAAAAAAAAAAGTCCCATCAGCTCCGGTGCTGCTGAGTCAGCGGTTTTCACTGAGGACGCACATCAAAAACACAGCGAAGAGGAGGAAACGCTTTGAAACAACATTCAATTCAACAAACACAACACACTCATCTCCTGCTGTTGAAGAATTAACATTTTAATGGAAGCAACGTTTCCACTCAGCAGCCGCAGCCGCCAGTTGATGCCTTCCTCACAGGCACCAAACTCACATTTTAGTACTAAGGTCACTTCCTGTCATGTCCTCATATCCTCAATTTTTCACTCATTTCTGTTCACTATCATTGTTTTTTATTTTTTTAGTTTGGCATGAGTACTTTTTCATTATAACTGAAGAAATCCTTCACTCTTGCTGCACAATACTGCACCGTAGCTTCACTTTAAACCATCCCAGAGCGTTCAACTCTAAAACAGACACATACTGTACGGCCCTCAGTCTGGTTTTGTGCAGCCCCCAAAGTAAATGCAAAAATATGACTTAAAAATACACAAAATTACAGAAAAATACATTTTAAAAAATTATAAAAATACATGAAGCAACAACAAAAATACATTAAAATGACAAAAACACAATATGATGACAAATTTACTCAGGAAACACTAAAAATTAGACAAAAATTTGCAATACGACAACACTAACATGCCAAAACCATAACTAAACAAAAAAAAACAAAACAAAACAAAAAAGAATAACAAACGCACACAAAATTAGAGAAAAATTTTATTGTATTTGACCTTAGGGTCACATGATCAACATTCATGTCAGCATTTAAAATAATGACCAATCCAAACATTAACACACGAAACAACACAATACATTTTTAATTTTTGTTGTGTTTAAAAAAACTAATTCATTAATTTTTTTGTTTTGTAATTTTTTTTTTTGTTTTGTATTTTTTATTTTTTAGTGTTTTTTTTTGTAGTTTTCTTGCGTAATGATTATTGCTTCTTTTTTGTGCCTTTATGGGGTCGTTTTATTTTAAGGGCCGCACAAAATTAGATCAAGGGCCGCGTGTGGCCCCTGGGCCACCAGTTGCCCATGACTGTTTGACAGTGTGAGAACAAAGTGTGTGTGGCACAGCGCCCTCTACAGAACTAAACGGACATGTTGTAGTAACAAACACGAGCATCCTCCTGATTCTTCTCCCTTTACCTCTTGATTGGCTGCTCGTCCACATCCTGCTCCACATTAGCATTTCACACGCTCTGCTCTGACCGTAAATTATGCATGGGCCTTGTTACCGTGGGACCTGTTGATGTGCAGCAGAAGACACGCGGGGACGAGCGGCCGAACGCAGCCACGCCATAAATCATGCAGCACGTCAGCACCGCGTTCTAATCTCACAGATGGAGTGAATTAATCTGCCCTCGGGCCAAATATCACGGCTCCCAGCGACTGGAGGAGGCGTTGCGGAGTCTTATTTTACATCAGCTCCACTCACAGAAGGAATACGAAGCAGACACTGCACAGAGTGAAAACCAGAAAAATGTGGAGGAGACGATTCTCATTTTATAGTTAAACCGATGCACGTTATTGAGACCTTATGGAGGATTTGGTTCATGTTTGTACATTTAGGAACAGATCTATTCTTATATGTCTGTAACAAAGGACAGGAACAGATCTATTCTTCATATGTCTGTAACAAAGGACAGGAACAGATCTATTCTTCATATGTCTGTAACAAAGGACAGGTGCAGATCTATTCTTCATATGTCTGTAACAAAGGACAGGAACAGATCTATTCTTCATATGTCTGTAACAAAGGACAGGAGCAGATCTATTCTTTAGTTACTTTTCTTTTCAGCGTGAAAAACAGTTTTTTATAGATTTTTGCTCTCAGATCGTTTCTATGAGACACACACATGAATGTTCAGCTATATTTGTCTGCTGGTCATTTGTTAGCACACTGTAAAAGGTTATTGTGTGTGTGTGTGTGTGTGTGTGCGTGTGTGCGTGTGTGTGTGTGTGTGTGAAGCTAAATGTCAGCTCCGTCAACGTAGATGTGAACTTAAAGGAATAATTACTCGTGCTTCCTTTTTCTCTCCGTACGTCTTCACTGATCTCTGTCACACTCCTCCACTGCTCAGAACATTCCTCCTGGGGTGTTGTGGTGAATTCTGTTCTCCTGCTTCTCTGAGTCCTCAGTGGGGACCAGGATGGAGATCAAAGCTCTCAGCAGTGAGGAGGCTTCTCTGAGGAGTAGAGCACGGCTCCTCTTCAGCTCCAACAGAGTCCAGGAGGAACCGTCAGAGACTGATCAACATCTCCTCTTTCCTCCAGCATCAGGAAGACGTTCCGTCTGATCTCCAAACACACTAGTCCTTATTTATCAACCTTACGTGAAAACGTGTAAATCTGAGTTCACATTGCGTCGTACGACAGGACAAATGTGTGATTTATCAAACGTTGATACCTGACCAATCCCAGCGTACAATTGATCGACTGAATTCCATCGTCATTAACTTGTTACGCCCTTTAGTCTTCCTGGTTCCGAAGCCCCGCCCACTGAGGTCAAACAAACACGATGCTCATAGGTGACGTCTGCCCCCCTGTGTGTACTGAGAACAACTTCACAGCAGAGATCATGGAGAAACACATGGATATGATGTTTATATCAGCATCAGTTGTCAGCACGCTTTCGGCAATAAATAACACGTTAAAAGAAATTAACGAAACCCTTATAAAAGCCTTAAATGACTAAATGTTGTCCCTTGACTGGGATTATTATGCATTTAACCAATTTTACCTGTAATTCATCACATTACTGATTGAATATTACTGATGAAGTTTAAGGCATATTTTTACATTTTAAAAGCATGAATGATACACAGCAGTGTTCTTCTGGTCTAATACAGCAGTGCTGCACTCCTGTGTGTGTGTGTGTGTGTGTGTGTGTGTGTGTGTGTGTGTGTGTGTGTGTGTGTGTGTGTGTGTGTGTGTGTGTGTGTGTGTGTGTGTGTGTGTGTGTGTGTGTGTGTGTGTGTGTGTGTGTGTGTGTGTGTGTAAAAATTCATTTTAATAATCCATTTAGATCTGTTCCGAATGTGTCTGCTTATGTTTTAATGACAGCTGAGGCTTGTTTAATACTTAATTTTCAGTATCATTTATTAATTCATTCATTCCCTTAGTGTTTATCAGTAACGGTGACGTTAGCATCTTCAGACATTTACTTCATGTTCTCCTGCTTTAGGTTTACTTTGTCTCCCAAGTCTTTGTCTGTGTATGAGAAAAGGCATTTTATTTTGAAGGGGATTCATCTCTGAACGTAAACATTTAACTCCATCACGTCACTGGTTCAGCGCGGGGGGGCGGAGCTATAGCTTCAGGCTCTGAGAGACTAACTAGTGAATTATTGACCTCGATGTTTGAGCCTGAACGCCTTCAGAGGACAGGGAACCTCTCAGTAGAAGATCAGATGATTCTCCTCCTCTCTGCAAACAGGAAGCGATTCCCATCAGCAATGACTAGTTTACACAGCTGTTCTCACTCAGACTCCAGTGGTGTTTTGAAATCTAATGGTGATCATGTTTACTGGTGATTCAGTCTGAGTATTAGCTGGTTGTGCTCAGCAGTCAGTCATCAGTTAACTGGGACACCAGTTTGAGCAGAACACCAGTGAAGCTGAGACCTGCTGATGGTGCTGAAGGATTGACCAACTCTCCCAGTCTGTATGCTAGTTTATACTGGTTTAATTGGATATGCTAGTTTATACGTGATACTGGGTTTTACTGGTTAATACTGGTTTATACCTGTTTATTCTGGTATTTCTCAGTAGATCAACATTCATTATTATTCTGGTTTATACTCATATATGCTCATATATACTGGTTTAAACCTGTTAAACTGGTTTATACTGGTATTCTTCTGTTAATTAACATCAATTAGTATACTGGTTTGTATTTGTTAAACCAGTTTGTACTGGATTATACCTCTTTATACTGGTTTTAACCTGATAAACTGGTTTCTCCTGGTTCAAACCTGTTTATAATAATATTTCTCAGTATATTAACATCAATTATTATACTCATTTATGCCTGCGTATACTGGTTTATACCTGGTAAACTAGTGTAGACTGGTTTATATTGTTATTCATCATTAAATAACATCAATTATATAGGTTTACACTGATTTATACAGGTTTCTAATGGTTTCTATATGTTTATAATGGTTTCTATCTGTTTCTACTGGTTTCTACCTGTTTCTACTGGTTTATGATGGTTTATACAGGTATTCCTGAGTGAACCCTAAGGTAATTAATGAGGGTTGAGGTCATAGGATAAAGTTGTATCACTGTTTGTTTCTGTGGGTCAGACAAAGAAGATGATGAGCTCTGAGCTGGAGGAAGTTGCTCATCATGTTGTGTGTGAGCTGATGTTTCCTCAGCAGTAACTGTCAGAGGGGGAGCAGAGGGTGACAGTGAGACTGGGTCGGCTGTCGGAGGAGGAGGAGGAGATGTTCAGGTTAAAGCAGCTGTCAGAGACTGCTTTAAAGCAGGGAGACATCACAGCTGCTGCTACCCACGGGAAAACCTCTCATCATTAATAACCCTGAGCTCATATAAAACACCTTTGTTTACGCCTCCTGTCCTAATATCAGCTGCTTTACATTCACTGATGTGTTTCTACTGATGGGTTGTCATGTTTGCTGTGCATTGTTTGCATTTCTGTCATTGTTGTTATTGTTTGTCTGTCTGTCAGCAGATGTAAACCAGCTGTTTACTGACTCTGCCTCCATTAAAAGTGCTGTCCCTGCCAAAAGAATCCAAACTAAACCAAAATAAAACCTAATCCTATTTAATAGATAAAATAAACGGTTTGTTATTGTATAATATTTATATTTATATATGACAAACCTGTCACTAAAACTTCTCCATCAGCTTTCCATCGCTAATAAGCAATCACATGAAAATATTAGTCACTAATTAGTCCTGGAGCACTATTTTTTATTGAACTATTGGAAGGACTTTGTTAATAATGTTCAAATGAAAAGATTTAACTACAACTTTAATGCACACATTACATGGATGACTAGTTATTTACTTTCCAGCTTATTTAGTTACTAACTTACATACCTGGTTACTTAGTTACGTACTTAAGTACAAATTTACCTTCTTAGTTATTAACCCACCATCATAGTTACGCAGTTAAGTACTTATTTACAAAATTATTTACCTGGTTCCTTAATTAGTTACTTACTTTCCAGCTTACTGAGTTACTAACTTACATACCAAGTTACTTAGTTACATACTTAAGTACACATTTACTTACCTAGTTACTTAAAGGTATTGTGGACAATGTTATATTGGCTTCAACTTCCGGGTGGATCATCTTAGCTATTGGTCCTCCTAATTGTCAGTCATTCTGATGATATGTTTACGTAAGGCCGTCGTACGTGCCCGGTGCGCACCGGGTCCTTTGAAAATGGATTTTCACTTCCCCGTGGCAAGTCTGACACAGTGGGAAAAGTGCAAATCTTCTTTTGGAAGGTAAGCTTATATGAGCGATGCCGACTCCAACTTGTAAACGGAGCTGTGCACGAGGAAAACTGGGCTTGTGCTGGGTGTTTCTCTATAACTTTAATTACTTAGTTACTTTCCAGACTTACTTAGATACTTAAAGGCACACTGTGTAACTTTTGGCCACGAGGGGTGCTAGACCGGTAACTTTCACGCAAGCGCCCCTAGTGGCCACAAGCGCTGCAGCACTGTCGCAAAAATCAACAGTCAGTCAGTCGGGCCAGACTCCCTTGTCTTTTGATTGTGTATGCAGACAGTAGTTGACCTGTAACTTCGAATTGGCTCTCAGGGCTGGGGTGCGAAACGAGGCTGGGCTCGCGCCGCGGCTACAGTCTATGGGCTGGAGGAGCAGCCGACACCACCGCCCTCCTCTCCTCACTGTAATCAATATATTTCCCAAACTTCCAGCTGATGTAAAAATATAAATTATTTTGTAAAAATCTGACTCAATCCAGTAATTATGGGATGCATGTCTTACAGTATGTGTTGATTTGCTGGAAAATTCGCATAACTGATGCAACTGTTGAACTTTGCAAATTTGGCTACAGCCTTACTAAAGCAGCCTCTCTTAGTGAGAGTCCATGATTTAACACATGGTCATCACTGAGACCCTGATTTCATCAGAGACCATAGATCTTGGCCTTCCTCTCCTTCCTCCTCTTCCTCTCCTGGGTCTTCTTCTCTCTACCAACCCCACCCGCTGCTCTTTCATCCATACTTACAAAGGAAGAAGAATCAGAATCCACTCCTTTGTTTCTAATGAAGCTAAACACATCACCTGAATCAGTTTTACGTAAGCTGACGACGACACTCAGCTGTGTTTGGAATTTACTTTTCTTGTCAATATCTTTCATGTAATTTTCAATAGATTTCAATGTGGATGCAGCAAACATTGTTTTTCCCCATTATTCTGTTTTGATTGTGTTTTTAAGTGTTTTGAACGAAGTGTGTTAGCATTTGAAAAATGTGCTTTAACAATAGACGTGTCCCGATTCAATATTTACTTCACTTGATCAAGCCTTTTCTAACATTCCACACTACAAAATAAATAATAGAAGCATGTATGATACGTGCTGATATCGTATCAGATCAATATCAGTATCGGCTGATACGTAAGGTTGCAATATCGCTATCTTACTGGTATCGTGACATCCCTATGTAAAGGTTTAGTGTTTTGCAGGTGGTGAACTAGTGACTGAGGAAAGAGTTGATGGATTTTGGTGACTGTGGTCACTGAATGCGTTTTGTGTGAAAGCAATGAAAAGTGATTGACAGTTTAGTCCACATTGATCTCTGTTTGCTGACTGTGTTAAGAGTTTTAAACATGTGACTTCAGTTACGACCAATGCTTAATTGAAAAAGAACTGTAATTAGGTGCAGTATTTCTCAGTCAACTATGGTGACAGCTTCTTCTTCTCCTCCTCCTCCTGCTCAGATATCCGCGGCCTGCAGAGCTTCCTGGATCAGACGTCCCGTCAGGGCGTAGACGTGGCTCTGCAGAGGGTGGACCGCAACATCAGCCAGGTGTTCACCAACCTGTTCACCAGCATGAAGACGGAAGAGCTGAACCGCTACAGAGACACGCTGAGGAGAGCTGTTTTACTGCTGAGCCCCCACTGTGCCCACAGCTTCATACAGCAGGTCTGTGTGTGTGTGTGTGTGTGTGTGTGTGTGTGTGTGTGTGTGTGTGTGTGTGTGTGTGTGTGTGTGTGTGTGTGTGTGTGTGTGTGTGTGTGTGTGTGTGTGTGTGTGTGTGTGTGTGTGTGTGTGTGTGTGTGTGTGTGTGTGTGTGTGTGTGCGCGTGCGTGTGTGTGTGTGTAAAATGTTTGAACAGGAACTGGATCAGAAATCTTTCATCCTGATAAATTATTTCTGCTCATTTTAAGATCAAAGTCAAACGTGTTGCACTTAATGTGAGTCCACATCAGGGACTGGAAACACTGACCAGCTGTTTTCATGATGTTAAGGGAAACCCACTAACGCTCCTCTTTGGGCTTTAAAAGGCCACACAGGAACACACACACGCTGCATGGTGAGCGTGCGTCCATGCGTATGCCACTAGTTTCTGAGTGAAGATACAATATAAGTGTGTGAACATGCATTTTCTGAGTTTTAAACCATATTGAGACATAATGTTCTACCCTGACTCCCTCTCCCCTGTTCCATCCCGCTCACCGATGTGTAACACTGCCCTCTCTTTTTATATTCTCCTTTTAATTAAGTGTTTCTTACCCTTCCTTACGGAGGAAGGGTAACAACAATTATGCAATATAATACATTCATTTAATTGTGTGTGTCATCCACAGCTGCTGCTTTCAGCTCAGGCCGTTTTCAGACTTTTGTCCATGTTTACTTTATTAATCCTAGTGTTTATCATTAATCAATAATCCCGCTACAGTAATCCAGCAAAAGTTGAGTCAGGATAACTGTGAACAAGATATTTCTCTCTTCTCACCTTCCAACACTAATCCATTGATAATCCCTTTAATCCCAGTTTAACCTTCTCTGATTGGTCGGTGAGGATCACCTGATCTGCTGTGAAGCCTCAGGGAGGAGTTTAACCTCGTAAAATCAAACCCAATCCTCCATGAAGGCACATTACCATGCAGCTGTTCAACTAAAAAGATTAAAAATGTCTTTAGTGTAGCAGTTGTGTCATATTCTTTAAAAACGCAGTCATTTCTGTCTTCTCGTAGTTTTCTTTGGTGTATTTTCCTTGTGTTTCTGGCGTTTTTATGTCATTTTGGATGTTTGTGAGTATTTTAGGTGTTGTTTTTTTTAATTTTTTTTAGTGTAATGATGTTTTGTGCATTTTAACTGTATTTCTACTTTTTTGGTCTTTTTTTAGAAGTTTTGCAATATTCTTGACATTTTGAAATTCTTTTGAGTGTATTTTTTGCTTATATTTTCTTCTTGTTTTGTGTCTTTTTTTGTTCATTTCTTTTGTCTCTTTTTGGCGTCACTTTGTGAGTTTTTGGAAACCTTTTGTGTCCTTTAGATCTGTTTGAGTATTTCTTTTGTGTTTTCCTAGTAATCCTGTCTCATTATCTTGTGTTTTTGCATATCTTTTTATGTTTTTTTGTGCAATTATGTTGTTTTGTTTGTTTTTGTATTTTTCCTGTCGTTTTGCTGTGTTTTTGTGCGTTTTTATCTATATTTCTTCTTTTTTTTGTGTGTCTTTTGTTGTATTCTAATAGCTGAGGTTGTAATTGTGTTGTCTTGGGTTTTTTTGATATAATTTTTCTGTATTATTGCTGTAGTTTTGTCCTTTTAGTGTTTTTTAGTGTAGTGCTGTTGTCGTATTGTGCCATACCAGAGTCCAGTCCATCATATTTGGCTTAGCTTAGCATGTAGCGGCGCTGGCTGTCACAGAGTAAAGTGGCGGGGCTCTTTTTGTTTGCACACTGATGCTAATCGAGCGTCTCCAGCTTAATCACTTCATTGTTTTTATCTTTTCTGAGAATCTGAGCAGGTTCACCTTCATCCTCCTCATCCTCCTCATCTTCCTCCTCCTCCTCCTCCTGCTGCTGCTGCTGCACCTTCATTATGATTATAAGCAGACATCCTGAGCAGAGCTATTAATAAAAAAAAATGATGCTAATGAATTACATTTAGCTACGGGCTGGACACGAGGACACACAGGAGCGTTGCTGAAGGACAGATAGGAGACCACACGTATCAATGTTTACTTATGAATGATGTTTATCTGTAAGACGAAGCAAACACGTCTTTGAAGGACAACGTTTTGTCTCCAATAAAGCTCCTCCCACTACTAAATGTATATTAAACCAAATAAATAAACAAATAGCATAAAACGTATAGAAAACCCTTTCAATAACGTCTCACATCGCAAAGTAGAAGAGCCCGCCCTCAGGCACATTCTTCCTCCAATAGCGTGCCTCGTAATAAAAACATCAGTTCCAAGTGGAGAGCGTCCGATTTTTTTTTTTCGTCTTTCCCAAATCAGATGTCATTAAAGGCTAATAAACATCCCTAACTCATGCCAAACATCCTTAATACAGTTCATTACGTAAAATATTGGTAATAATTTTGTATTTCATATACAAAACAACAGGAAAAACATACAAATTCACACCGAATTCACATAAAATGACTACAGTTATACAAAATAACTCCTAAAATCACACAAAATGAGAGAAAAATACACAACACAACTGGAAAAACACACAACTGTACTCACACTGTAATTCACACAAGATGACTACAAATATACAAAAACATAAAGAAAACTCTTCCTATAACGTCTCACATCGCAAAGTAGAAGAGCCCGCCCTCAGTCACCTTCTTCAGCCAATAGCGTGCCTCGTAATAACAGTTCCAAATGTAGAGCATCTGATTTTTCATTTTCGTTTCTTCTTCTTTCCCTAATCAGAAGTCATTAAAGGCTAATAAACATCCCTAACTCATGCCAAACATGCTTAATACGGTTCATTAAGTAAAATATTGGTAGTAATTTCATATTTCTCGGCTGCAAAAGCCACGCGCTGAGTTTTCCTTTCCTTTCTCTCTCCTCTTTAATCCTTTTAGAGATGATTAAAGAATATAACACATAGTTTATTAATTATGTGAAGACGAGTAGCCTTTAAAGATCATTAAAGCACAGTTACATTCTGTTTTACCATTCTGAAAATATTCTTTGTGAGAGTATTTATTATTTTAAAACAGATGAATTGGTCGTGTTCTAATTATCGTAATGATTATAAAGAATGAATAATATGTATTAATGGACAAAGCTCAGTGAAACTCCTCCTCAGAGGTTTTTACTGCAGGCATCAGCACGGCCACTTCGAGCTACAGTCGAGCCCCCCCCACCAAAATCATCATCATCATCAGGAGTCAACGACACCTGAGAGAGTTTTAATCACCTGCAGAATAATTACATCCATCACAGAGGGAAACCCATTAATCAGAGGCTGCTCTGGTCACATGACTGTTTATGTGCTAAACAACAACTGTGTGTGTATCTGTGCATGTGTGTGTGTGTGTGTGTGCATGTGTGTAGAGGTAGATGGATTGTGACAAAGCAAAAGTATGTGAAAGACAGGAAGATGAGAGTGAGTCAGAGCGGGTGAGAGACATCAGGAACGATCGTGTGTGTATGTGTTTTTGTGATAACACAACTTCAAAATAACCTTTTTGACGTCCTTGATCTTCTAATCGCTATACAGTAGGCATACGAAAATGGTGGTCCGGGGGTCACATGCAGACATTTGTCTAATTTTGTCAGGGAAAACGCACAAAATAACTCTTAAAATCACACCAAATGACAGAAAAATACACAAAACAACAGAAAAATGCACAAAACAACAGGAAAAACAAACACATTTACTCCCAAAACACATAAGATGACTACAAGTATACAAATAACTCCTAAAATAACACAAAGTGACAGAAAAATACACAAATCAACAAAAAAACACGCAAATGCATTCCCAAATCACATAAAACGACAAAAAAAATACACTAAAGAACAGGAAAAACACAAATTCATTACTAAAAACACACAAGATGACTACAGACATACAAATCACACAAAATGACAGAAAAATACAAAAGACAACTGGAAAAACACACATTCACTACAAATATACAAAATAATAACTGAACAATATAATAAATGACATACACATTGACTCCAAAACACACAAAATGGCAGCAAAAACACACAAGACATAACAAAATTCTACAAAATAAAAGCTTGGATGATGAGCTTTGCCTTTAATATGTTTCTAAGAGCTGAGGGAAATGTTCATCCAATAAATGAGGTGAGGGACGTTCCCGTGTACCTCTTGTTGGAGATGATGTGACATCTCTCCTCTCCTCCCTGAGCGCCACCACGTGTGATCTGTCAGAGCGTTATCAGGGAAACTGCACCAGTTCAACCAGTGACAACAGGAAAACATTCCACTGACACACAGTGAACCGCTCTCATCCATCAGTCACACATACACACACAAACACTCCTGAGGTCATGGTGACATCATCACCCTTAGACACACACATGCATTGTGTGTAATGTTGTTAAGTGTGTTTCTCCTTCAGGCCGTTCAGACGGCGTTCACTCTGAGTGCTCCAATCACAGCACAGATCACTTACCGTCACTCTCAGCAGGAAGTGGCTCCGTCTCTGAAGAGGTTTGATCACAGAACAACAACAAAAAACAGGAATCAGACACAGTTTGAACTCATAGAAGCGTTTTCAGTCCTTTCAACCAGTTCCTTAACCATTAACGAACCAATCAACAAACAGATCAGAGAGAGGAAGAACTTTCCTCATCGTCTAACTTGACCAATCAGTGTAACAATCTCTCCTGGTTTAGATGTTCATTTAAAAAAAAATTAAATATGGAAATCAAACACAAATATTTTACCCTGAGGCCAAAAATGACCTTTTTGATCAAAGTATAAGTCTTATTTAAACTGAGATAGCGACTTATACAATGGTAAGACTGTGTTCCTGACATCGCTACGTATTTAAATACATGGACCAAATATGGTCATCAGATTGAAAGGCCTGGAAGTTAAGTCACACTTATCTATTGATCTTTACATGAACATTGTAGAAGCAAAACAGACAGATTAAAAACACACCTAAAACAGATAAAAACAAACCAAAAAAGAGAAACTAAACAGACAAAACAAAAGACAGATATGTTTTTTTGGTACAACTTATATTTGAGGGAGCGACTTATGCAGCGATGAGACTTATTTGTAGATTTTTCTCTGCAAATCGTAAATTTTATAGAAAGCGTGTGAGACTCGGATGTTTCGACTGTTATTTTTCTACCGTGCGTTCTCAAGGAGACGGAGGTGAACGTCTGCTGCCTGCCAGACAAAACTGTGGGAACACTGACAGTTAAGTTTTTATGATCTGTGATGAGCGAGAAAAACCTTTCAGATAAATTTGTGGGCGTCGGCACTGGAGCTCGACGAGGCTTCATAAAGGTTCCCTTTGAGCGAGCGTCGGCGGGTTTTTATTCCTCTGAGCTCGTCTGCTCAGGCTGTCGTTCTGTGCTCGTTCTCTGTGGCTTTTTACGACGCCTCTTCATCAGGATCACACTCCTAATTATGTCACAGCAGTTTTTTTTTCCCTCGCACAGTTAAAGTTGTTTTAAATAATTCACGAGTCAGAAGTTTTTACGCCACCTGTCAAGGTTTTAAGTCTTCTTCGCTCTTCATCAGCCGCTCCGTCCTTCTCAAAGAACACAAGGACGAGACAAATCCAGGAGTGATTAACGATGATTAACAAACACGCCGACCTTGTCTTTAACTGCTACCCTTAATCCCCCAATTTACAGCCCAGCGCTTTCCCTTTCCATCACTAACATGTTGGAGTTTTCCTTCTTTCTCTGAATTCCTGCTGCTCCCGAAACTCACAGCGAGGATCAAAAGTGCCTAAAGAGAGAAAAGATTCCTAAAAGTCAAAGTTTGTCTTTGACTTTTAGGAGGGTAAAAATGTGCTCCTGTCAGACATGGAAACTAAATTTTAAACAAGAAAACTTTGACTGTATAATTATTACATGTAAATCAAGGAAACTTCAAAGGGAACTTCAATGGAAACATCAAAGCGATCAGCAGATGCCTCTGACGAAGACTGGCAATTGACAGTCGAAACATGTCAGGAGATTAAAGTGGATTTCCTGAGGAACAATTGTCTGAATAGATAAAACCTTAACATATTAGCCAAAAAGAAGATAAAATAATCTTGCTGGAATTATGTATATTTATATATATTTTTTTGTTCTATAAAATTTTGTTTCCAACGTTTGACAGACACTCAGATTTGGTCAGTGTTTGTAAATACTCAGCGATGTCATGGACACAGTTTAGTCACGAGAGGGAACCGCTGCACCACAAACTGACACATAAGTCTCATCTTTGTATAAGTCACTTCCTCAGTTTAATACAAAAATAAATATAGAAATCCTTGGCTTTGCAGGGAAAAACTTTGTGTTTGATTTACCATCGTTGAGCTGGTGAAGTGTTACGTAATGTGACACTGACGGTTACACACACATTTTTAATGCCGTTTATGTATATAATAAATTGTCCGTTTTCAAACATCTCGCTTCAGCAAAGGCGATGGATTTTAGGTTTTAAACCAAAAAGTAACTAAAAACGAAGATCAAAGTGAGGAAATTATCATTAGAGCCCAGAGTAATGTGTTAAATGTAATTAATGTACGAGAAAACCTCATTAATGATCACTTCAAAGAAAGATGGACCAATGCCATGGAAACACAACACAAGGAGAGAATGTGTGCGTACGGGCACTTGTTTTAATGACATTGGAGGACCTTCTTATAACACACTTACAAAATAAGGACCTTTTTGATGTCCTTGATTTTTCAAACACTGCACAGCAGACATGGAAAACTGATGGCCTGGGGGCCACATGCGGGCATTTGTCTAGTTTTGTGTGGCCTCCGGAGGAAACAACAGGAAAAACACACACATTTCCCCCCAAAATGACTACAAATATACAAAATAACTCCTAAAAACATACAAAATGATAGAAAATCACACAAAACAACCTTCCAAACAGAAAACCCTCATGTACTGATCACTTCAAAAAAAGGTGAACCAGCACCATGGAAACACACCACCTCATTGTGAGGAGTAAACAACAGCAACAACAAATAGTCAACATGTTCTATCAAAATAATAAGGTCAACAAGGACTAATAATAATAATTATAACAATATGCAATAGTTATTTATAATTAATGCACTCAGTTTGGTATGTATGTGTGCGTGCGTATGTGTGTGTGTGCGCTTGTGTGCGTGTGGGTGTGTGTCAGCCGTTGTGCATCACTGAGAATAATCCGGATTAAAAACTTTGGTGAGAACGATCCAGGATTAAAATTTATCAGCTGTAAACAGAGTTCAACACACACACCACACACGCACACACACAGACAAACTTCTTTCCCTGTTTAAAGACGGTGAGTGCAGTGCCTCCTGCTGGTGTGAAGGAGAGCTGCAGACTGAGGGTCCGTTAACTGTTAGCCGTTAGCCGTTAAGTGTTAGCGGGTCAGCCTGAAAACACACGGTCAATGTTTAGCCTCGCAGTTCAACACGCGCGTAAAGAGCATGTGCAGGGTAACACACACACACACACATTGATTGGCTGCTCTCTGGCCTTTGCTGTTTGTCATGTTGATGCGTGACATTATTGACCCTTTTACACTCACTGCATCAGTATTCAGCAGGAGCACACACACGCACACAGATAAGCAGCGTCTGGTGTCAGTGAGCTGAGACACACACACACATTTAAGACAGACTGAGGACACACGTTCATGTCAGCTAAGCTAAGAGGTGCTCACACAATACTTACACTGTGTGTGTGTGTGTGTGTGTGTGTGTGTGTGTGTGTGTGTGTGTGTGTGTGTGTGTGTGTGTGTGTGTGTGTGTGTGTGTGTGTGTGTGTGTGTGTGTGTGTGTGTGTGTGTGTGTGTGTGTGTGTGTGTGTGTGTGTGTGTGAACACACTCCACACTAGTCTCAGCAGTGAAATACATCCAGTGCATGTCCCTCTGTTTGACCATCCACTGAAGACGTTTCTGATGTTCATCATTTTTAACCAATCAGGAAGCTGTTGGCTCTCAGGCTGTTCTCGTCTGGATCAAAGATTAGCAAAGGAGTCTGTCACACATGGGTCAGTAGGTACAGTAGGTAGCTTTGTAGCTGGGTCAGTAGGTAGGTGGCTTTGTAGCTGGGTCAGTAGTAAGGTTGCTTGGTCGGTAAATATGCCACTCTGTAGGTGAGTATGTCCCTAGAAAGCTAGTATGTAAGTCAGTAGTAAGGTTGGTTGGTCAGTAGGTTGGTAGGTAGTATGTAAGTCAGTAGTAAGGTTGGTCAGTAGCTTGGTAGGTAGTACGTAAGTCAGTAGTAAGGTTGGTTGGTCAGTAGGTTGGTAGGTAGTACGTAAGTCAGTAGTAAGGTTGGTTGGTCAGTAGGTTGGTAGGTAGTACGTAAGTCAGTAGTAAGGTTGGTTGGTCAGTAGGTTGGTAGGTAGTACGTAAGTCAGTAGTAAGGTTGGTTGGTCAGTAGGTTGGGGTCATCAGAGCCAATCAAAATGAATCAGTCAGTGAAGACCTGAACAGTTCCACGTTCTACAGACACTGATTGTTTGTTCCATTGTTGGTGGAACGATCACAGCCTTGTGTAAAGTGTGACTTTGTTCTCTGGTCCATCCTGGTTCTCCTGATCCTCCTTGTCCTCCTGGTCTTCCTGGTCCATGTGGATCCAGTGGACGTCCAACGGTGTCTCTGTCTCAATGTGTCCTGCTTACACCTTCATTCCCGTAGCAGCAGCCGAGTGGTTTCCCTCACACACAATCCACCAAAGCTGAACCAAACTCAGCAAGAGTTTCAGAGCCATCGTTAAGACGTGAAGCTTCTTGAAATACATGAAAACATTATTTCTCTGCAGTCTTTCTCCATAAAAGGTCAGTTTTGAACGTGTCTCACAAACACTGAGACGCTGAGGATGGAAGAGCTGAGACACACAGAGACACAGGCTCACAGTCCAGGGTCAGAGACACAACACAAACACACAAAACATCAACAAAATTACACAAAAAAACTCTAAAGACAACAGGGAAAGAACATCAGACACACCCAGGAGTTGATCTGTCTCCTCCCATCTGCATCTCTTCTGCACTTTGAAGTTGGGCTTTGTTTCGTCCCGATGGACAGAGGCAGTGTAGCGTAGCGTGAAGCTAGTGTGTGTATGTGCGTGTGTGTGATTGTGTGTATGTGCGCTGCGAGCGTCGCTGTAATTAAACTTCATGTTTGGATGCACTTTGGGAAACTTTGACATGCAGAGCAAAGTGAATCAGGCTCACAGCAGCACCAGGAGGCTTTCTTTTTAAAACTCCAGCTGAAATGTATGAAACCTGTCAGACTTTTATGGTTTGTATTCATAGGAAGTGATCGCACCAGCTGGTGTTACGGTTCGACTGGTGATCTTGTTATCCTCTGACTAGGACACACTGTGTGATGCCACAGTTAAACTTCTGATGACTGACTCCAGTGGTGTTTTAAACTTAATGGTGATCATGTTAACTAGTGACTGAGTGTTGGATGGTTGTGCTCAGAAGTCAGTCATGAGTTAACACGGTCTCCAGTTAGAGCAGAACACCAGTTTGAAGTTGGGGTCTGCTGATGGTGTTTGACACAGGGAAGGATTGTCCAACTCTCACAGTCTGTACTGGTTATACTAGTTTATTATTTTATTTCCCAGTAAATCTGACAATAATGAAGGAAGCTTGATGACGACAGTGTTATAGATGTAAATCCTTGTTTTAATCAGAAATAAAATGGGTTAAAAGTGACCAAATACGGACAGAAAAAGTGGTAAAAAGGGTTCAAAGTGACAATATTGGTATAAAAGTGTCAGAAATGGTTTAAACTGGTTGAATTGGCAAAAATAAGCATTACATATGATGAAAAGAAGTTAAAAGTGACAATAATGGTGACTTGTGGTGGAAAGGGTTTATAAGTGCTGAAAATTTGTTGAAAGTGGGGAAAAAATGTGCAGAATAGGCATCGAAATTGGATGGAGAAGTGGCAGAAACAAGAGTAATTTAGCAAAAATGCATTAAAAGGAGAAAAAATATGGCAAGAAAAAGTGATGAAAATAGGTTAAAATATGGAAAGTTTGGTGTAGTTGCAAAAAAATGGTAAAAATAAGCAAAAAAGGGCTCAAATTGTTCAGAAAATATTCTTCGTTTCTCGAAGGCATCTGGCAACCCCCTCCCAGTGTCTCGTGACCCCGAATTGGGTCCTTATAGATGATAGTGATGCAGTGGGTTATAGATGTGTCGTCCCTCCTGATGTTCAATTATCATCACAAACACTGTTTATTTCAGACCAGCTTCTAAAATGTTGAAACTCTCGTCTCCAATTTTCCATCTCTGCGCTGGAGACGGTTGCTATGGAAACCAACAGCAGGACTGTGAGTGTGTTGTTGTTGGACGGGCTCTGCCTCTGAAAAAAACCTGCGTATGTGTGTGTGTGAAACGCCATCGATCGTTCCCCACGGTGTGTGCGTCCACTCGGGCCCCGAGCGCGCACGTGAGCGTGCACATGAGCACTGCAGAAGCAGAGGAAGAGGAAGAAAGAACCAAAACCAGTGCACAGACAGAGAGAGAAAACAGTCCGTTTTACAACAAAAGCTGCAGTAATGAAGTGTGTAGGTTTATTCTGTGACAGAGACTCACACCAGCACACACAGTCACTTATTATTAGGATGTTATGGTTTAACTGGTGCTCATGGTAACATGTTACCAACAATGAATACTCACACCAGATGGTGTTACAGTTTGATTAGTGACCATATCATGTTGTTTCTAACTAATTGAGACTTGTACCATTTGGTGTTACAGTTTGACTAATGATGGTATCTTCAGACTGGTTTCTGACACATTAGGCTCTCGTACCAGTTTGTGTTGGTTGAAGTCTGTTCAGATGGGTTGAAAGAAAAGATACGAAACATTAAAAGGTGATATTTTTGGGGTAAAAATTGAGGAAAAAGTCATAAACAGCCTGAAAATAGGAAAGTGTCTTCATCTGTGAAGTGAATGAACGTAGATGTTTAGATCGTCCTGCTCCTCGGTGCGCGCTGGTTTCAGCTCATCTTCTCCGTCTGTGACATCATTTCCAGGCTTTTTATGGTAATGACTGAAAGTTTGCAAGTGACTCTGATCATCTGCAGACAGATTTTATCTCAGAGTGAGAGGAAAACATATGAAGGAAGGAGTTCATCTCAGGAAATCTGTGTGAAAGCTCACGCTCCCATTGATTCCTGTTGAGACGTTCAGTGGGCGTGTAGCTGTGTGTGTGTATGTGTGTCTGCATCACACACACACTTTAAAACTAGGAAACTGTTCAAAATCTAACACATGGAATAAAAACATGAGATCACAAATATTACAGTAAAGTAAATTTCCTCTCAAGCTTTAATTAACGATACTCTGCTGCATAAACCAACCTCTTTCAAAATAAAATCTCTATATCTGTATGTGTGTGCACTTGTTTTCATGACATTTGAGGATATTTAATGGTAACATACGTAGAAAATGTTATGAGGATGTTGATTTAGGTCCCGAACGGCTGAATGTGGGACCTAACACACACACACACACACACACACACACACACACACACACACACACACACACACACACACACACACACACACACACACATCTGAAACATTATAAACTAGAATTATACCAAATCTATTTGTAGTTATAAATACTTATTCATTACTTATAATGTTGTTTGGTTCATGATGAACATAATACTGGTGAAGTAGGAATTAGACTGAAACAAATATTTTTATGAATAACATTTATTAAAAAGTTAAAATTGATAAAAAAAACAAAAAACAGATCCACTGGCGTTTTCTCTGCGTGTTTGTGTGTCTAGTCAAACTTTGAGGTATTTAACTTAAAGGAAAGAACTTATGCTAAGGCATATCAAACTCTACTTCATTGAACTCTACCTCAAATCTATACATAATGACTTAACAAAATACTGAACAGTATATTCTGAGCAATATATAGAATACAATATAGACAGAGTCTGCATTACTCCTGTGACCTCTTCTTAATTTCACGCAGGTTTTTGGAAATGAAAACAAGCATGTTTAATCTTTCTGGATCTATTCGGCCCCGTCTACGGGTGCAGATCCCTCCAGCAGTGCTGAACACCCGTTCAGAGGCACAGCTGGATGCTGAAATGCACAAGTATTTTCATGCACTTTGGGAGAGAAATGGCACAGTCCCAGAATTTAATTTCCACCTCTCAAGAGGGTTGTTGTCTCCGCTGGGGAGCAGGGCGGGTGGGGTTGGCACTGGCCTCTCCTTTCTTTTTTATTTTGATGCTTGCGAGGAGCCTTTACATGTCTGTTCTTGGCCACTTCTCTGGTGAATCTACCTCAACAGGTTCAGTGTGTTGCTGAGTTTCTTGCTCCTTGATGTATGCGGCACATACATCAAGTTAAGAATAATCTGTAAAGCCTTGTCAGCGTATCTGTTGTTGACATCCTCTAGAACTTTCTCTTTCATTTTATGGCACAGGGGGGCATCATCTTCAGATGCAGCAAGGCCAGATATGTCCCACATGACCACTTGAACTGCAGAGATTGTGGAGAGTTTCTCTCCACTGAAAACATCTGGGAACCGTAGCAGTGATCCAAGCACCTCCTTCACCGTTTCAAGTGTGGTGATGTCACTGTCCCTAGACATGAGATGCCATTTCTTCCTCTCGGTGGCCAGGGCAGCACTAACAGCCTGCTGCTGCTCCAAGAACCTATTTACCATGTCATACCAGAGTCCCAGCGTATTGGTGTATCATGAAGCAGCTTTTTCTGAGGTATACCCAAGTTTATTTGTTTTTCTAGCAGTAGCCTGGGCATCTTTGGTAACCTGGAAAAAGCAGAGACAGTTTTCCGTAGTTGATAGCCAGCGCTGTATCATTGTGAAAAGGCTTTTATGTTGTTTAATGCATTGTCAGTAGTGACAGCTGGCATCTTGTTTTTGTCCATATTCCAGTCTTCCATCGTTTCCTCCAGGGCTTCCAGTAGGTTTTCAGCATTGTGGTCACTGTTCATCTCAGAGCACACCAAGCACCATGCATGATGGTCATGTAGGCATCCATGGCCCTGCTGGTCCACAGATCAGTAGTACAACAAAAGTACTTGTTGGGTCCTGACAGCTGCTCCATAACTGCCTCTCTGGTTTTGGTGTAAAGCCTGGGTACTTCTTTATACATGAAGAAATTCTTCCCAGGAATCTCATTATTACAATTTAAATTCTTCACCAATTCCTTAAAGCCCGACTTTTCCACTGTGTATATTGGAATTTGGTCCAAACATAGAAATTCAGCCACTGCTCTGTTCAATGCTTCCTCTGAAGTTAGCTGATATTTTCTTTGTTGCTCATACAGTTCAGGTATGGTCTTGGCCATGGGTTACTTCCCCTTCGGGTTGGATGGCTCTCTGTGAAATAAGGAGTGGGAAATACATAACATGAATTAGCTTGATGGTCCTAATGGTTTTAGTTCATAACTGGGTCAACAAGAGTACATGAACAAAAGCATAGCAATAAAAAACAAATAAATGAAGTCAGAATTTATATGGTTGAAATTAAATAATCATTCAGTTTCTTAATTTATATTTAACTAATATAAATAATCGACTTATTATAACAAATCCACTGTCTTTTAAAAAAATCTATTTGACGATAATGATTCTTCTCCAACATAATACACCATAGAGGACAAAATACAATAAACAGGAACTGATTCCCTGTGAAAACTATATTTTTATGCATTTTCTAGGTGCTTTATACTTTGACATCCATATATCCTAATATTAGCCAGTGACAAAATAAACAGGGCATACTAATCTGGTATTAGACATATGAATCTGGGTGACGACACTGCAGGTGTTTTATGAGGTTGGATGTGTTCTCTCCTTTGGCTCCTATAGTTTAGTGGCAGTGCCTGTACAGTGGACGACCATCGTATATTGCTTCACTGTCTGTGCCTTGTTTAATGCCAAAATAGTTCCAATTGTATAAACTGTGCTGTTCTGAGGATGTGCACACCCACTTATCATCCTCTAAACAGAACACACCCATCCATTCATTAACCAATCACGATGAGCTATCCTTCTGACTTATTAACCAACTTATCCACTGAATGAACCGACTTACCCTCAAAAAGCATCGACCTATCTCTCTGAACGAACAGATTTATACTTCTGAATGCACGGCGTATCCCCTGTCTGTCTCTGATTTAATCTACGAACACACACTTGAATGATTTTGAACCAACCTATCCTCTGACTCTCGGAACCCACACATTCATACGTATGTCGCAGATGAAGTCGTGAACACCTGAATATTCAATGTGTTACACCATGGTCCTCATAAGTCACATAAACCTGACAATGTCCTCACAAGTGGCATCGAAAAATCACGTGTGTGTGTGTGTGTGTGTGTGTGTGTGTGTGTGTGTGTGTGTGTGTGTGTGTGTGTGTGTGTGTGTGTGTGTGTGTGTGTGTGTGTGTGTGTGTGTGTGTGTGTGTGTGTGTGTGTGTGTGTGTGTGTGTGTTCAGGTAAAGGCCATTGCTCAGCTCTAATAACACACTCCACCTAACTCTTCCTGCTGGCAGAAGTTACAATTTTCACGCTAACCTTTACAGGACTCACACGTTTCATCACACACACACACACGCACTGCACACATGCGCACACACACTCACACACACACTCAGTCTTATGTAACTTTATTCTTTAATGCCATTTGCTGTGGGACGAAGCAGACGCTGATTTTCTGCTGCTGTGAACGCAGAAATTGGTTACACACAACAATGTGGTGTGTGTGTGTGTGTGTGTGTGTGTGTGTGTGTGTGTGTGTGTGTGTGTGTGTGTGTGTGTGTGTGTGTGTGTGTGTGTGTGTGTGTGTGTGTGTGTGTGTGTGTGTGTGTGTGTGTGTGTGTGTGTGTGTGTGTGTGTGTGTGTGTGTGTGTGTTTTCAGGCGGTGGAGACGAACCTGGCCTCTAAAGACAGTCATTGGGTGTTTGTGAACGAGGTAAGACTTCATTAATAAACCTGTTCCACCAACACACACGCACAAACACACGCACACACACACACGCACACTATACACATTTATACCCTTCCATCATCCATGCTGCAGAGCACACCTGAACAACTGTAATATTACACAAAAACCACAAAAAAACAAAAAACAAATGACACAAAATTTAAATAAAAACACACAAATCGTGGATGGAATATGAAATGAGGCCCCGCCCCACCTGTTTCTGACTCCACCCACTCTCAGGAAAGCACTCTGATATCCTCACTGCGCGTCATCGCAGCTAATTGACAAACAATTATCAGAGCTGGTGCTGCTAATCCTCCTCATCGTTTAACTAATTACACACTAATTAGACCCAGCTGGAACTCCTCAGAGAGGCCTCGCTTTGGGCTTCTTTGACTCCTTTTACTCTGAAATCCTTTGATTAGTGAGTCACAGACACACCGAGATGTCAGAGAACTCAACGTTTCAAATCTTCCCACACACACATGCACGCACGCACACAAACGCACTCACACTGAGCTAATTAGATTATATTTCATGCCATTGCTTCTAAAGAAATTCTTCAAATCCCTAATTTTCAAAATAAAAGCTGCTCTGCTGGCAAAACAGAGGCAGACAGAAGAGTCTGCAAGGTTACAGACGTATAAAGAAAATGTATTTTCCTGTCTTTTGTTACAGACGTATAAAGAATAGATCTGTTCCTGTTCTTGGTACAGACGTATAAAGAATAGATCTGTTCCTGTCCTTTGTTACAGACGTATAAGGAATAGATTTGTTCCTGTCCTTTGTTACAGACGTATAAAGAATAGATCTGTTCCTGTCCTTTGTTACAGACGTATAAAGAATAGATCTGTTCCTGTCCTCTGTTACAGACGTATAAGAATAGATCTGTTCCTGTCCTTTGTTACAGACATATAAACAACAGATCTGTTCCTGTCCTTTGTTACAGACATATAAACAATAGATCTGTTCCTGTCCTTTGTTACAGACGTATAAAGAATAGATCTGTTCCTGTTCTTTATACAGACGTATAAAGAATAGATCTGTTCCTGTTATTTATACAGACGTATAAAGAATAGATCTGTTCCTACTGTCACGGTAAATTTGCGGTTGACCTCATTTGGAGACATGATTTATTGCTCTGGTTGAATGATGGAGTCCAGGCGAGGCATTGATGATTTTATAAAAAAGATTTATTATAAAATTAAATAAAAAAGGAGTAAAAAAGAAGCTTCCATCCTGAAAGAATGAAAGGCAAAAGGCTTGTGGCAGAGCAAAAAGGCAAGACCCACTCTAACTAACAGTTTCACAGCTTCAGCTTTTATACAGATAACAGAAAAAGTTCCACCCTGAGGTGAGGAGAAGGAGGGAGTCAGATGCCCAACAGTGGAAACATTTGAGGATGATGAAGACGTGTATATTATGAGGAAGATTGGGCTCCACTCTTATCTATCCTTGATAGTGTGTGTGTTTGTGTGTATGGCCTTCAGCAGAGACTCTGTGTTGCACTGAGTACAATACGATCTGTACTGTTTAATCTAACATGACTCAGCTGTTCAAAAGTGCAAAGAGTAATGGAGTCATCATGTATTAAAACATGACAAATTGTACACATGAACACACATTTGACGATATGATGATGAATATAAAAATTGCCATAACACTACCCTTTGTCACAGACGTATAAAGAATAGATCTGTTCACATTCGCGTGACCTCTGACATCATCAACATGTCAACATATGATCTGTTCAAACCCAGCATTGTTTAGAGCTTTTCAAAGCAGATCTTTAATAAACAGGATAGATGGATAAACATTAGCGTCTCAGAGGCTTTAGTACAAACGTAGCCTTTACTTCCTGGTGTTTCCTGATGAGGAGGAGGAGGAGGGAGTGTGAGTGGGACACACTCAGCTGTGCTGTCAGAGTCCTTTTCTTCCTCCGTCTGTACAAACAACACCAATTAGAGACAGAGCGAGGAAATGTTTAAAACATCCACACAGGACACCAACCGCATCAAACAAACACCAGAGAATAACAGACAGAACATGTGAGGAGGAAAGAAAAAAGTGTAAAAAAATGTTCACCATTAATTCAACACTAATGATTCTAATAATTATTTTATCAGCATGGGAGCACTGGGTTATGATCCTGTAACAGCAAACTATCATTAATCTGTTGATTTACAACAATGTGTCTGTAGTGCAGAGTGAGGCAACTTTTATCACAACAGGAACACTAAAACGTGATTGTATCTGACCTGAGGGTCACATGATCAACATTCTTGTCAGCATTAGAATAAGGACCAATCAGAGCATTAACACCAAAGGGTTTGTCATTGTTTTGTGTATTATTTCTCAATATGTGTGTAATTGTCTGTCAATTTGTGTATTTTTCGAGGCATGTGTATTTCTGTTCTCATTGTGTATATTATTTCTCAATATGTTTGTGTTTGTTGTTGTTTTGTGTGTTTTTGAAGTCATTTTGTGTAATTTTTTGTATTTTTTGTGTAATTTGTGTATTTTCTGAGGCATTTTGTCTATATACCTGTACTCTTGCACCACCAGAGCTGTCCTTTATTTTGGTTGTACATTGTGTATGATGACAAAAGCCTTCTATTCTATTCTATTTTGTGAATTTTTGTTGTTATTGTGTATATTATTTCTCATTTTGTTTGTGTTTGTTGTTGTTTTGGACTCATTTTATGTATTTCAGTTCTCATCTCTATTTTTGTAGGTTTTTGTACATTTGTCTGTTATTTTTTGTGAATTTTCGTAGTCATCTTGTGTGTTTTTTGGAGTAATGTTGATTATTTGACTTGTCTTTTGTGTATTTTTATGTAAGTCAATTTGTGCTTTTGCTACAACAACAACACACAGTGACTCCCCACCAGACTTTATTTTTATCTTTTGAAGTAAAGCAGTCCTGAAATAACGTCAGAGACTGAAATAACATTTAAAAACGAGGGAAAAGGAAAATAAGATGCAAATACGAGTCAACGAAAAGCTCAGTCGCACAAATTCAACACAATAACTGCTAAACAAGCAACAAATTCTACAAAGTGACTTTAAACTGTGATGACATCCAATCTGAGACACAACAAGCTGAGAGAGGATCGGGACCGACAGAGCATGCAAACAATCAGCGAGCAGGAGCGTCCGCGCACAGGCGGAGCCTCAGTGTGACACAAAGTGCTTCAGAAAACGTGCAAATCGCACAACGCGCCTCATCAAAGGCCCCGAAAATAACGGCGAGCTGAGAATAGAGTGGAGGAGTCCAGCTGAGACGCATCAGCCAAAGAACAGGTGAGCTTTCTAATCATCTGTGTGAGAGTCAAAACAGTCAAAACTCACTGTGAGAATCACGTGGAGGCCCCTTCAAAATAAAAAACTAACAACGCAGCAGAGAAAAATAAAGATAAATGACACAAAAATCTGCCAGGGTGAGCAAAAGAAAGAATAGAATTAAATATATAGACCATCTTTAGAGTCACGCCAACCACAATGTGTGTAACATACAATAATGCAAAAATGACTAGTAACATAATTGATAATGTTGACTACAAAAATGTTGCGTCGAAGCGTCTTTTAATGTTGTAAATTCATGATAAACTCGGCCAGCAGCTGCTTTTTGCTTAGTTTTTGCTGCAGTACCATAAATGAACTGCTGGGTGCAGTTTCGCTTCACCATTTACATTGTGAAGAAGAATTGCACAACAGAAAAAGAACCAACCTAAAGTTTAAGACCATTTCACTGAAAACTTTTACTACAAAAAATACATTACTCAATCTACAACAATGAAATTATATATATTTCGTACAGTCACTGTGCTTCATGGCACTTAAAAAAATATTTTTATATTATGTACATTATATTAATAATTTTGTTGTAATGCAAACTCCATGTATTGTGTCCTTGCCTGCAGGAGGTCAGTGACGCTGAAGTCCTGGAGCTCACCCACAGCGCCCCAGGCAGGATGACGGTGATCCGGCAAATCTTCCCTCATTGGAAGGAGAGCAGCAGCCGCTGTGTGAGGCAGAACCACCGCATCTCCTCCCTGCTGTGCGACCCTCAGGAAGGGTACCTGCAGAACCTGGAGGTCAGCTGCCCTGCCTGTCAGGGGACCCTGCATCAATGCTTGGTTTGTTTGGTTCTATTTGGAACCCGTTCACCAGCGTGTCCTCGCTCTCCTGCAGGTGTCCAACCTGTACCTGTACGACAGCGTGCTGATGCTGGCCAACGCCTTCTACCGTAAGCTGGAGGACAGGAAGTGGCACAGCATGGCCAGTCTGAACTGCATCAGGAAGTCCACCAAGCCCTGGAACGGAGGCTGGTCTATGCTGGAGACCATCCAGAAGGTGAGCCACCACGTTCACTACACCCCCCTCAGAGTGGCCCAATTAGTATCTATTAATACATTATTAATAATAATAATAACACAGGCAGTTTATAAGAATTGGAATCCAAGAAAGCTTTATTAATCTCCGAGGGGTAATTTAAAAAAACTGCAATAATAAACACGTAGAAAACAAGGAGCAAGAATTCACAAAGAGGTTGTTAGATGACAAGGTGCAAATGAATGATAAGATGCAACTATTGCCACGAGAGTGCCAATTGCTTATTGTAAAATAATAAGAATGGGAAAAAATGTATATAGACATATGAAAACATATTTATTTTGTTTATATACACATCATATATGATCTTTTGAGTGCAGCGCTGAGCGTTGCTGAGTGCTGTTTATCAGCCTGAATCACTAAAGCCTGAATTACCAAATACAGCCACAACTTTCTCACACTGTCATCATATACTTCATCAACCTTCTTTGATTAGTGTCAGATTTACTGAGGAATTCCAGTGTAACCAGTATAGACCAGAAATAAAAACGATATAAACCAGAAGCATAAACAGAATAAACCAGTAAAACTCAGAAGTATAAACAGAATAAACCAGTATGAACCACAAATGTAAACAGTATAAACCAATACAAACCAGTATAAGAGTATAAACCAGTATAAATCAGTACGAACCAGTAAAAACCAGTATAAACTAGTAAGAAGCAGTATACAGACTGGGAGAGTTAATTATAGAAGGGACTATCGTCCATCAGCACGTCCCAGCTTCACTGCTGCTCTGCTCAAACTGGTGCCTGTGTTAACTGATGATTGTAAATCAGAGCAAACACTGTAAACAGTGAGTCCAACAGGAGGCTGAGTGCAGACTAATTGGTGAAAGCTTCTCCTCTGATGAGTCCCAGTGAGCACAACCAGCATCTTCTTAGTATTCAAAACACTCGTTTGTTTCCCTGCACTAATGAGCACGTCGCTCGTTAGCCGAGTACTGAGTGGGCGGGGCCAAGCTCTTCAGAGGCGTAGCTTTAATAAAACATCCTGTCAGTTTGCGTTTGTGCTGCAGCCGCACACCGCCACTAATACAAATGTGATGCTACACACAAACAGGAGGTGTGATCATTAATAAGACACGGTAACCAAAACAACACGAACACCATCAGCCTGACAGCTGGAAGAGAGCCAAACCAAAGGACCAGGTGGTGTTACGATTCCACTGGTGATCAACTTATCTTGTGACTCATAATAGTTGGTGTTTCAGATCAAAGTGTTTTTACTTGATAGTTGTTTTGACTGATGTCTGACACAAAACAGTGGTACTAGTTGGTGTCACATTATCCATCAGACTTTCCTCTCCCCAGCCACATCATCTAGCTTTTTTGGGGAGATCCCGAGGAGGACCCAGACCAGCCGAGAGACATAGTTTCTCCAGCGTGAAACGCCTCACTAGGCAGACGTCCAGCGAGCATCCTAATTAGGTGCCCAAGCCACTCCATCTGGCTCTTCCCCGATGACTGAGCTTCTCACCCTATCTCTAAGGAAGAGCCCAGCCACCCTACGGAGGAAACTCATTTCAGCCGCTTTACCCGCCATCTTGTTTCAGTCATAACCATAGGTGAGGGTAGGAACGTAGATCAACCGGTAAATCGAGAGCTTTCGGCTCAGCTCCTTCCTCACCACGACGGATCGGTGCAGACTCCGCATCACTGCAGACGCAGCACCAATCCGCCTGTCAATCTCTCGGTTCACATTATTCAACACTTAAAGCTGCTATCCAGAGTTTCTGAGAGAACGTCTCGATGTCCCGCCATCAACAGCTCTACTTCCTCCCCTGCCTCTGCCAATCTACCAGAAGCTACTTTGAAAAGCAGCTCCAAGATAAATTCTGTTGCGGTCACGAAAACGTTTATCCACAAACTTTGGACCTGGATTTTTCTTTTCTTTTTTAGTAGAGGCTTTATACGTCACCAATCGTGGAATGGGTAACTGGAGCTTCGGAGCGCTTCTCCTTGATGCTACTCAGTGATACCTGGTTGCTGTTGTGATGCAGCACACGCATTCACTTTGATTGACAGTGCCCCGCTCCAGGAAGTCGAAACCTATTGGCTGGGTGAAGTCGGTGCTTTCTTGCATTTGTATAGGGGTCTATAGGATGAAGGCGGGACTTATATATATTAATGTATATGAATAACCACTGGCAGTTGACCATAGTAAAAGACTAGATAGGTATTTTTTTGCATTTCAAACGGATGATACTTAAACATAGAATTCTCAGAAACTCCAGATATCAGCTTTACAGTGACAGCATTAACGAGTCATCAGTTGTTATGATGACTAGTTGAAGTGATACACCGAGGTGTAAAGTGCTCTTTGTTCTTCTCAGAGCAGCTGGTTCTGATGAATGATGATGAGTGTTTGTGGAAAACAGAGGCCGTACATCTTTATTGGTGACCTTTGAAGATGACATTCAGGAATGCTCAGGAACGCTGAGCTCAGCGTCTTTCTTCTTGCTTTACATCAAACAGGAAGTGATTGAAGCCTTTAAGAAGGTGACATTTCACAGTCTGTGACGATGTTTGATGTCAGCGGTCTGTGACCTCACCAAGTGTTTAAAGGACAAACCTGTTCATCCTTCACTGTGTCATAGACCTATAAAGAATAGATCTGTTCATATTCTGTCATAGACCTATAGAGCAGTGGTTTTCAGTCTTTTCAGCCCACGGCCCCCACAATAAAGGTTTCAGAAATATGATGGAGAAGTGTCAGAAATGGGAGAAATGTAGCAAAAATACATTAAAAGGAGCAAAAAATATGGCAAGAAAAAGTGATGAAAACAGATTAAAATATGGAAAGTTTGGTGTAGTTGCAGAAAAAAAGGTAAAAATAAGCAAAAATGGGCTCAAATTGTTCAGAAAAATATTATTAGTTTCTTGAAGGCATCTGGTGACCCCCTCCCAGTGTCTAAATGCTTCTGGTTCTCATTGCATCTCTTTGAGCTTTGACAGTTGTTTTTTTCTCCCATTAGGGAAACATCACTGGTCTCACTGGGACGATGGACTTCAAAGATGGTGGATCCAACTCTCACGTTCAGTTCGAGATCCTCGGCTCCAGCTTCAGTGAAACGTTTGGCAAAGACGTGAAGAGGGTGAGTGAGATAACGACTCAAATTAGGATTCTGGATGCTTTACAAATCCATCGTTATCGGATTCAGGATTAACGTTATCCAAAGAAAGTCAAACTAGAAGAATAAAAAATAAGAAATTAAATTGGCTTTGTTTAAACGAGCAGTTCAACACCAACTTCCTCTTGGAGCATTTCAGAATAAAAGTCCACCTTTTCAACAAGACAGACAAACCAATGCACAGAAAACCAACTGTGTTACACAGCATTTCACAATAAAGTCTAATAACAGCATTTCACAATAAAGTCTAACATAACAGCATTTCACAATAAAGTCTAACATAACAGCATTTCAAAATAAGAAGAACAACAAGAACAACAACACCAATATATGCACAGGGATGTATTTGTCTTTTCTAGAATTTCACAATAAGAGCCCCACTTCTGAACAAGATAGACAGAACACCGAGATTATTTTATAGAATTTTAAAGAAAAAGGCAAATCAACACACATAAACTCCACTTTTTATTTGAATCTATTGTTTTTTGTTGTTTGGGGGGTTTTGTTGTTATACATTTGTCAAAAGAAACTACGACAACACCACTTGCAACTTTCCCTGCCTCCGACTCGGTGGCAGTCTCTGTTCTCATTCCCGCGACAACAGCTTTACGACAGCCCAATACACAGCAAAGCCCATTTGTTAGGACTGAAGCTATCGGCTTGTTATATAAAAGTTGTATCTATTTAATGAAATGAGAGTAAAAGCCAAATCTTTATAACACTTCAATCATATTACCGCTCAACGCGATCAAACGCTTTCTATGCATCCATTGTTACAATGGTACTTTCAGTTTGATGACATTTGAGATGATGAAGAATATTGATCAGGCGACTGGTGTTATTTGAAGAAGTGCTGCCTTTTATGAATCCTGTTTGATCCGTGTTTATAATATCTGTAATTTGCTCTACTCTGTTGGCAAATATCTTGTAAAGTATTTAGGATAGGACAGGAGGAGCACTGTTCAGGATCTCTAAAAGCCATATTTTTACTAAAAATGAACCTGTAATATTAGAAGAATAAACATGTGATATTACATGTTTATTCTCTTGTAAAAAAAAAAAAAGTTAGCCTTAAATATAATAATCCTCAAAGTTGCCCTAAAAGGCTGTGATAAGAGTCTTTAGTGTAAAAAGCAGAGGTTCTGGTCTGGCCCTGACGCTGATTGAAGTCGGAGGTTTGGTGGGCGAAGCTTCACATCCTCTGTTATCAACCAGGGAAAGTTCACGTGGGAGGTTTATTCTCTGACAACAAATTACCAAGAGGGTGTAGTGAGAAGTGGCGGCAGCAACGCAGAGATGAGATGAAGCTGACGGGGGAGGCGGACAGAAGATTTCCATCTGTGGAATGGAAAAAGTGGGGGTAGAGATACAGATAAGAGGGAAAGGTCTGTGACAGATCAGAGCTCCACCTGCTGCTCCCACACTACATCACACTGATAGAACACTGAGAAGAGGAGCTTCATCAGTCATTAGCAAATTAGTCAAAATCAATAGTTCTAATAAGAAAAATCATTCCTTTTAAAAAAAAAAATAAAAAATCTGAATTAAAAATATATAATATTGGCAAGGCAAATGTATTTGTATACTGTAGTGCATTTTGTACACATTCAATGTGCTTTACGTGATCAAAAAATGCAATAATAATAATATTAATCATAATATAAATATGATTAAAAATCTCCCTCAGTCATAAAAAAGATAATAAGCATGAAGTTATATATATATATTTATATACTGTATATATAAAGTTTTTTTATATATATATATATATATAAATGATTACATGATACAAATACCAAACAGATTAAGTCATCATATTGGTTTTAAATAAAGAAATAAATAAAATAATTAACAATAATGTGAATGTAAAAATATAAATTAAAATAATAAACAGAATGTGATAATAATAATATTATTAATAATAATAATAATAATAATAATAATAATAATAATAATGTCCTTTTAATTGTATTATTAAAAAGCATGAAAAGGACGCTATTATTATTATTATTATTTTCTACAATATAATATTATTTTAATTGTTTTTGTTAAATTATCATAATCCTGCAAACAAACGACGGTAAAAAAAAAAAAAAGGGAAAAAGCCCCTGAAAACCCTTCTATTAAACTGCTCCCTGCTGTTAGAGGTAGAAACAGGTCACACTGTGTGTGTGTGTGTGTGTGTGTGTGTGTGTGTGTGTGTGTGTGTGTGTGCGTGTGCGTGCGTGCGTGCGTGCGTGCGTGTTATTTTAAAACCAAGCCGTGGTGCTTTGTTCAGCATGGGGTCACATTGTGAGCTGTTATAAATACTCATTATGTGGGAGAGTGCCTGTGAGGAGCTGCTGCTGCTGCTTTAAAAAGCACTTTTTCTTACATTAATAACTCCATAATTGTCAGCAGTGATCTGCAGCGCGGGAAGGATCGTTGCCATTAGCGCCGCAAACTTTACTGGCCTTCACTTTAGTTTGAAATACTTTGTTGTGTTTAGATTTAATGAAGCATTCTGGAATCGCACATAGTGTAAGCGCTGCTTCCACCTATAAATTCAGTTTTCTCTTATTGTTTTATGAAAAATAGGTTATATTATGGACTGGAATCTGTGTGAATGCTTACTATAGGAAACAGTTTATGAGAGATATTATAGTACTTCCAGAAATGACAACAAAAATACACAAAACTACAACAAAATAAAACAAAAACAGAATAAAAAAGACCAAAAAAACTTAATTGATCTAGCCTAAAGACCCCAAATAAAACTAAAGTGCACAAAACAAAAACACACGGAACAACACAACAAACTGACTAAACAGTGACCATGAATAGAAAGAATGAAGACAAAACCATACAAAATGACCACTGAAATGCACAAAACAACACAAGTATAGCAAAGAAATCACAAAATTACAACAAAACTACACAAAAACACCACTAAATTACACAACACGGCACACTTTAGTGTGTGTGTGTGTATTAACCTGTACTTCCTGTCCAGTGTGTGTGTATTAACCTGTACTTCCTGTCCAGTGTGTGTGTATTAACCTGTACTTATTGTCCAGTGTATGTGTATTAACCTGTACTTCCTGTCCAGTGTGTGTGTATTAACCTGTACTTCCTGTCCAGTGTATGTGTATTAACCTGTACTTCCTGTCCAGTGTGTGTATTAACCTGTACTTCCTGTCCATTGTGTGTATTAACCTGTACTTCCTGTCCAGTGCGTGTATTAACCTGTACTTCCTGTCCATTGTGTGTATTAACCTGTACTTCCTGTCCAGTGTGTGTGGATTAACCTGTACTTCCTGTCCAGTTGGCTACCTGGGATTCCGTCCATGGGTTGAACGGCAGTCTGAAGGAGAGTCGCATTGAGAACGGCATGCAGGGTGTAACGATCAAAGTGGTGACGTTACTGGTAGGTGACATCAAATGTCGGGGTGACCCTAGTGTAGCTCCGCCCGCTGACGGCATTGTCATGGTTCCTCAGGAGGATCCCTTTGTGATGGTGGCAGAGAACATTCTGGGTCAGCCTAAGAGGTACAAAGGATTCTCCATCGACGTCCTCGATGCTCTCGCTAAGAACCTGGGCTTTAAATACGAGATCTACCAGGTGAGACGCACTTCCTACTCCGCCCCCTGTCCTTCCTCATGTTGGGACTTAAACCCCGCCCCTTCCTCCTGCAGGTGTCAGACAGTAAGTATGGCTCACAGCTCCCCAACGGATCCTGGAACGGGATGATCGGAGAGTTGATCAATAAGGTGAGAGATCGATTATATTAATGTCCAGGACTATTTAACTACTAAGCACCTCCCCCTGCTCTGATTGGCGCTCGCTCCTCAGAGGGCGGACGTGGCCGTGTCCGCCATCACCATCACCCCAGAGCGTGAGAACGTGGTGGACTTTAGTAAGCGGTACCTGGACTACAGCGTGGGGATCCTGCTGAGGAAACCAGAGGAGAAGGTCAACATCTTCTCTCTGTTCGCCCCCTTCGACCCAGCCGTGTGGGCATGCATAGCCGCCGCCGTGCCCGTGGTGGGCGTGCTCATCTTCCTGCTGAACCGCCTCCAGGCGCTTCGCTCCTCCTCCCAGAACAACCTGCAGGGTCACCATGGCAACGGCGTAGGGGCGGGATCTCTGAATAGTGCCATCTGGATTGTTTACGGAGCATTTGTGCAGCAGGGTGAGGCCGCACGCTGACGGGGTGGAGCCAACACTTTTGTTTGTGTAGTTTCTGTATTTTTGTGTTATTTTCTGTATTTTCTGTCTTTTTGTGTCGTTTTGTGTATTTTTGTTTACATGTTTTTCTGTGATTGTTGTTTTGCGTTCCTTCAACTTCTTTGTTAAAATTGTTGTGGGATGTGTTGTGGGGACTCAAAATGAGACTGAATGCTACTTCAGGGTCGTGTCTGAACTCTGTGTGTGTGTGTGTGTGTGTGTGTGTGTGTGTGTGTGTGTGTGTGTGTGTGTGTGTGTGTGTGTGTGTGTGTGTGTGTGTGTACGTGTACGTGTGTGTGTGTGTGTGTGTGTGTGTGTGTGTGTGTGTGTGTGTAGTGTGTAGGAGGGGATGATGTGGTGGGCTCGGTGGCTCTGAGGATCGTGATGGGCAGCTGGTGGCTCTTTACACTCATCGTGTGTTCGTCGTACACGGCAAACCTGGCCGCTTACCTCACTGTGTCACGCATGGACCACGCCATACGGTGAGAGACACACGCACACACACACCTAACGTGCCTGGGTCTGCAGCTGTATTAAACTTTTGTGTGTGTCTGTGTGTGTGTGCAGGTCTTTCCAGGACCTAGCTCGTCAGATGGACGTGGACTACGGCACGGTGAGGGACTCGGCCGTCTACGACTACTTCAGGAACAAAGGCACCAACCCTCTGGAGCAGGACACGGCGTATGGCGAGCTGTGGAGAACGCTCAGCAGGAACCAAGGCTTGGACAACTCTGTGTCCAGCCCCTCAGAGGGCATTCGTAAGGTAGCGTCTCCATGGAAACACAAAAACACTCTGCGTTAAGGAACATTTGTGCAGCTGGGTGAGCCTGCTCACCGAGGAGGCGGAGCCAACTCCTTGTAGTTTAGTGTAGTTTTAAAATATATTTTGTTTGCTTTTTGTAATTTCTGTTCTGTTTCTGTATTAATGTGTTGTTTTGTGTATTTTTGTGTCAGTTTGTGTATTTTTCTCTCATTTTGTGTATTTTTGTTCTTGGTTTGTGCATTTTTGTGTATTTTTGTTCTCATTTTGTGTTTTTTGTGTTGTTCGGTGTATTTTAGTTTTCAGTTTGTGTATTTTTGTATTGTTTTTGGTGTTTATGTTCTCAGTTTGTGTATTTTTGTTCTTGATTTATGTATTTTTGTGTCGTTTTGTGTATTTCTGTGTCATTTTGTGTTATTTTGTCAATTTATGTATTTTTGTTCACGGTTTGTGTATTTATGTGTTGTTTTGTGTATTTTGTGTCGGTTTGTGCATTTTTGTTCTCGGTTTGTGTATTTTTGTGTCGGTTTGTCTCGTTTTGTGTCGGTTTGTGTTTGTTTGTAATGGGTTCATGTTCCCAAACATCATCCTCTGTGTGTTAGCATAGCCAACGTGCCGTCTCTGTCCTCAGGCTAAGAAGAGTGCGTATGCGTTCCTGTGGGACATGGCGGTGCTCGAGTACGCTGCTCTGACTGATGACGACTGCAGCGTCACCGTCTCTGGGAACAGGATGAGCAGCAAAGGCTACGGATTAGCCCTGCAGCACGGCAGCCCCTACAGAGACCTGTTCTCACAGAAGTGAGTTCTTTTAGCTCCTCGAGCTGTGTTTTTCTACCTTGTGGTCGTGACCCCGTGGGGTAAATAATTACTGATTAAAATATATATTCAAAACATATTGAATTATTATTATTAAATCTATATATTCTTATCTACTAATCTATATAATAAATAGTTCCAATTAAAGGTTACATTTTTGCCAAAACTCCAGAGCTTATGTTCCCGTGGACATTTGGCAGATATTTTACACCCCTTGCACCCTACTGACATATCCACAACTACGTCATTTTCTCAGCCATTTTTACTTTCCCCTGCGAGCCGATTTGGATCTTTCAAAGGGCCAGATTTGGGTCCCGGCTCTTCAGTTTGACACACGTGGGCTACATGCTAAGCTAACCAACTTGTCTTCTTTGATAAATTATCGTACAGCTCTAGTGTTTCATCTTGTTTGTGTATCTCCACCTTCGTCTTTTAGCGTGCGTGTGCGTGTGCGTGTGTGTGTGTGTTCATTTTAATAAAGGAGGTAATTAAAGCTTGTGAATCGCTGCTCAGTGTGAACATCCTGAAGGTCACGCCTCCAGTTATGAGCAGCATGATAATCAGAGAGTACTGGGAGGACTGGGACGAGCAGGATTTCTCTGAATAATGTGAATAAAGTCTTTTCTGCTGAACAATGGCCTGCCCTGGGTTTCACTCTCGCCTCCAGCCTGAAAAGCAAACGTTAATAAAGGAGGCGATTGTTTTATTAACGAACGAACGCAGAGGGAGAACCAAGGAGAGGGCGTCACCGTGCTGTGAACCTCCAGGAACGCTCTAACAGCCAATCAGCAGCCTCCATTCTACCACTGAAGCCACTCGCTGCCATATTGGTTTACTCATTTATCCTGGATGTTCAATTACTAGATTTTATGAGAAACGTGATTGTATGGTCACATGATCAGCATTAGAATAACGACCAATCAGAGCATTGACAAGAAACTACAAAGAGTTTGTGTGGTTTTATCAATGTTTTGTGTATTATTTCTAAACGTGTGTGTTTGTTGTTGTTGTGTATATTATCTCTCATTTTGTTTGTCTTTGTTCTCGTGTGTATTATAGTTGCTGTTTTGAATATTTTTTTTGTGAATTTTCATAGTCATCTTGTGCGTTTTTGGAGTGATTTTGATTATTTTACTTGTCTTATCACTTTGTGTATTTTTGGAGTAATTTTTACAATTTTTTGTTGTTATTTTGTGTGTTACAAATCATTTTGTGTGTTCTTGTTGTCATTTTGCATATTATTTTCATTTTTGTAGTCAGCGTGACAGTTTTTGGAGTAATTTTGTATAATTTTGTGTCATTTTATGCCTTTTTTTTGGGGATGATACACAACTTGATTTCGAAGGCCACCTGTAAAATGTATATTTATAGTAAAATCTAATTTATTATTGATTCACTGTATTGTTTTATTGTTGTCCATTGGATGTGTGCATGTGTCCAATTCTGACCCATTAGTTAAAACACAGACAAACTGAATTAGTCATTGTTGTTGTTACCGTAGTAACAGTGTTGGTTGTCCATTGGTCCATTGGAAATGGGAGGAGATGGTGAGGAGTATCACCATGGCAACCGAGCAGCCTTTCAAAAATAAATGTGGTTATTAACATTGTTCTGCCCCTTTACACTAAATTGTTTTATTGATTTGATTTGCTGTTGGTTATGTTATTGCTTTTATCTGTTGAATTATTTTTTTCTCTGCCCTTGTCTCGGTTTGAGATTTCTAAATGTAAATTGCTTTACAAATTAAAGTTATTATTATTGTTATCATTATTACACTTTGACCCTGCTCAGCCAGTGCTGCTACGTGCTAAGCTATATGGGACTGGTCGTCGTAAAGTGTGCTCTGAGCTTTTATTGTGAAGGAGAGGATGTGGCTGCTGGTGTTTTGGTGTTGGTGGAGATTGTTGCTCCTTCTAGAAACTCTCAAACTTTCAACCTTCCTCTCTGCCTTGAGGTTGTTAAAGTTTCCTCCTCCTCCTCCTCCTCCTCCTCCTCTTCCTCTTCCTCCTCTTCCTCCTCCAGGATCCTGGAGCTGCAGGAAAAAGGCGACCTGGACATCCTGAAGCAGAAGTGGTGGCCTCGTACGGGTCGCTGTGACCTCAACCGTCACTCCAGCGCTCAGCCTGACGGACGTTCTCTCAAACTTCACGCCTTCGCTGGAGTCTTCTGCATCCTGGCTGCAGGGCTGCTGCTGGCCTGCATAGTCGCTGCCATGGAAACGTGGTGGAACGGACACCGCTGCCGGCGGGAGACGCCTAAAGAGGTATCAGTCCACATAGATCTATACATAGATCTATAGATAGATCAGCTGGTTTACATTCTGGTCATGCTGATTATTTTTCAGTGAAATCTTTTTGGTTTTGTCTTCGTTGCTCGTCGTGAAATGTAACAAAATGACAGAAACAGAGAAAGGGAAAGATAACACACACATACACACAAATGTCCTTTAATGACTGAACAGTGACCGCCGCCGATCGTCATTACCTCGTCATCTGCCGTGAATAATTAGAGCTGGATCATTCCATGTCAGTTCAACAAATGTCCCACACACTTAAGTCTCAAAAAATTCTGAAAAAAATGACAGTGTGAATCTGAAATCTTTGAGGCTGAAGTGCCGTGATGTCCTGAATATGTGTTGAAATGACATGAACGACGCTACAGCTACTGACCCACTATACAATAACAAGTCAGGAAACCAACCACTGACTGACAGCACTTTACAAAGCTTTATAAACTACAGTGGGACTAACCGTCTGTAGTCTGACTGACTGACTGACTGACTGTGTGTCTGTAGCCTGTGTGTGGTGTGACTGTGTGTGGTCTGTGCAGGTGACTCAAGACAACAGACTGACGAGGGTTTCCGCTGCGTTCACGTATAATGAAATACGAGCGGAGGCGTCGGACGGGAGGCGGACAGACTTTTGGACAGACAGAGGCTGGACGGAAACAGCAGCTACTGACACAGGTCAGACATACAGGAAATACCAGTCACTAGTTAGTCCTGGAGCACTATTTCTCAGTGAACTATTGTGACAACCAAATAGTATGAGAAAATGATCAACATCATGTGACTGTCAGACAGTCTGTGATTGGTCAGTGGCTAACGTCCGTGTAACAACGTCAACATATTTATGAAACAAATTCTATCCACCAAAGAAGAAGAAATACTTAATTAATGAGTCAGTTTGAAGCCAGTCGGTCCTTAATTTTCTCAGCATTGAACACACACAGCGGTCCGTCTGCATCTGAGGACGAGATGTTAGTGTCTGTTAACCCAGGGGTATTCAACCTTGGAGTTGGGACCCTATTTGGGGTCGTGAAACATGGGAGAGGGTTGTCAGATGCCTTCAAGAAACTAAGAATGTTTTCTGAACAATTTGAGCCCATTTTTGATTATTTTTACCGTTTTTCTGCAACTACACCAAACTGACCACATTTTAGCCTATTTTCATCACTTTTTCTTGCCGTGTTTTTTATCTTTTTAGTGCCTTTCTGCTACATTACTCCCATTTCTGACACTTCTCCATCAAATTGATTTGCCTTTTCTGCAAAATATTTTACAATTTCAACACATTTTCATCATTTATAAACCTTTTCCACCTAATGTCACCCATTATTGTCCCTTTTAACCTCTTTTTACCATATTTCATGCCTATTCTTTGCCAATTTAACCACATTCATCATTTGTCATGCCCATTATTTGCCAGTTTAAACCAATTGTTTCAATATTGACATTTTTAACCCTTTTTACCACTTTTTCTGTTCGTTTTTGGCCACTCTGCAACTTTTAACCAATTTCTGTGGTTTGGCAGATTTCAGAAAAGATTCATAGGACAATGGACCATCATTTAGTTGACTTTATGGATGGACCCCAAAAATCTCTCCCCTTTATTCCCCCTTATAGATGACCCTGTCTCCACATGACTGTTCTTCAATGTTCATGTCTGTGTTCAACCACCTTCAGGTACAGTGGGGTCCCCGCTCTCTGGAACCTTTATTTTGGGGTCGCGGACTGAAAAGGTTGAGAACCACTGTCTTAACCTGTAACCAGGTGATGGCCTACATATGCTCCGCCCCCTGCTGGCAGAAAGTGATCTATCGTTAGCATCACAGCTTGGTTCAAACGCTGAAAATATGTCGTTATCGATCATTGCTGAATTTGCGACACGTTACCGATTCTCTCTGCTCCCCCCATCCCTGTCCCTGTGTCCCTGTGTCCCTGCCCCCCCCCTTACAGGACAAGGAGGTGAACCTGGAGCAGGTCCATCGGCGTATGAACAGTCTTTTGGACGAGGACTTGGTCCACAAACAGATTCCTGGTCCCTCCATCGAGATTTCATCACTGGACATCGGTCCGCGGCGGGACTTCCCCCCGCCAGGCCTCACCGTGACCACCTTCCTGCCCGGGGAGGGGTCTCGGACCCTGGGTCGGACCGGCAGCTCTACGCTGCCCCCCCACCACCCGCTCAGCGGCTCCATGCAGTGCAAACACCGGGCGCCCAACGGAGGCCTCTTCAGGCAGAGCCCTGGAAAAACGCCCATGCCGATGTCGTACCAGGCAGTGTCGGCCGGACCCCTCCCCGAAGCCATTGACCCCTCCCACAGTACGTCCATATAAGGCCAGCGTGGGCGGGGTCATTCAAAAGAGACGCCCTCACCCTCCGGACTCAGAAAACAAACTGATGTACAGGGCGGAGTTTTATATCGGCAGGGGGCGGGGCTAGGAGAGTGCAGGGGGAGGGACTATAATGGTTGTATGCAGTGGGTGGGGCTTTAAGTGTGTGAGCGTGTTTGTGTGTCAAGGGCGGGGCTTTAAGTGCGCATGTGGATCTGCAGTGGGCGGGGCTTTAAATATGTGGCTGCGTGAGAGATGTATGGATGGGGGGCGGGGCTTGTTGTCTGAAGTGGGTGGGGATAAATCCTGTGTACAAAGTGTAAATAGCGGAGAGGCGGAGCTAAGCTGAAAAGTGTATTTTGAATATTCTCCATGTTTGAAAGTGGAGTATCTAAAACATCTGTGAACATCTGCACAGGAGAACATCACGACTGTTCCAGCACTTTGTAAACGTAGAGCGCTCTGTCACATATAAACATACTAATAATACTAATAATAACAATTACATTATTATTATTAGTATTATTAGTATTATATAAACATACATGCTGTGTTTGTTTACAGCACAGATTTACCTTCAACATCCAAAACAAACGCAAAGATTTTGGATTTTTTCCATTTGTATCAAACATCGAATACACAATGTTTTTCCAAACCAGCGTCTGCAGTGATTCCCTCTCTCTCTCTCTCACACACACACACACACACACACACACACACACACACACTCACAAACATCTGCTTTTACCATTTGGTTTATTAAAGCTGTTTTCTACAACCCTCCCAAACATCAGTCACACACATTTATTTGTATCATTTCTGACAGTTTGTGCAGCAGCCGTTTCATATTTTCACACACACACAAACACAGACGGTAAACTGTGATGTCCTTTCAGAATCCAAACTAGTCGTGTCTCCTCCGTATTGTGAGCACAAAAACAGAAGAAATCATCATCAGGTAAGAAGTGTTACAGATACCAGCGTCTGACAGTCTGTTCAAACGTCTTCAGGTCAGGAACAAAGACAAACAAGGATGTTTTCCGTCCTCTAAATCTGCTTTGGTATCGTTTGGTGTTTGTTTGGCGTCTTCACTCCTCTGTGTTTTCTGACAATCTGTGCAGCAGCAGAAGTAGCAGGAGTCATGAAAGGAACTTTACAATGGGTTTAAACTGTGCTTTGTGTTTGTTCTTTGTATATTATATTATGTATTATGTTATATTATATAATTTTATAATATGTTATTTTATATAGGGTTATATAATATAATATATTGTATTGTTATATCATACATAGTGTGTTCATTTTACATTAGATTAAAATATATAATAAATGTTTTTATATTTCATTTTAATGTGGTATGTTTTATGTTATATATTACATAATGCTTTTTGCTAAATTAGGTAATATGTTATGTTATGTTATGATAAATATTTTATTATTTAACAATGTGATGTAATATTAAATTATATTATTTTATGTTATATTTCTTAAATATTACGTTTTATATTTTGTGGGATTTACATTATATTAAAGTCTAATATATTTTATGTTGTTTTTATATTAAATTGTATAATTTTAAATTGTTATAACTAATGTTATATTAAATAATATATTAATTTATTATATGTTTGTTATATCAGATTGTGTTTCCAGTGGGAAAAGTGTTTTTGGGGAACGAGTCTGAAAAGCAAAGAAGATGATGAAGAGGATGATGGAGGAGATGATGAAGAATATGACAAACATTAAACGAGGAGGAAGAACCGTTGCTGGTCCTTTATTAAAGTCCTCACTGAGACTAAAATCTCTTATCAAACACACACACAGAGGAAACATCTGAGTTACACTAACAATATCAGTTATTTATTTATAGATAAAGTTCAAGTTTTTAAATGTTTTAGAAAAAAAATGCGTTTAGTGGAAATGATTTGATTCTGATAGTTTTAATAAATTGCACTGAGGTCACTTTTACATTGAAAAGCCAACTTTGAAGCTCTTTCCTGTCACTTTCAGGAGCGCGAGGAGGAGTCGGATTTCTCACTCTACGGTTCGTGTTTCATCAACATCTGCAGTGAGTGAGAATCAACCCTGTTTAATCCAAAATAATCTCAATCATAAACAATCAGGTGATAAAGGAGGCGGAGCCAGACAGGTGAAATACAAGGGGCGGAGCTTAGAGGGCTTGCTTAGAAAAAGTAAACTGCTGGATGAGGGAAAAGTTCCTTCAACTAAATCATGACAAGATGGAGGTGATTGTCTTTGGTACAAGAAAAAGAGGAAAAAAACCTAACAAGGTTGCATCAGGTTGCATTGATATAGGTGTATGGGTCAACATCATATTTACCTGTTTGCTGTTGTGACGCGCGGCCTTGTTTCCGTGCACAGTTCACATTCAATTTGATTGACAGTCTCAAAAACAGGAAGTCGAAGCCTATTGGCTGGGTGCAGTTGTCAGTCGTTTCCATTTGTATAGAGGTCTATAAGACGAAGGAGGGACTTATATACATTAATGTATATGAATGTCCACTGGCAGTAGACCATAGTAAAAGACTAGTTTGGTATTTTGTCGCGTTTCAAAAGAATTGTACATAAACATAGATTTCTCAGAAACTCTGGATATCAGCTTTAAGTCTTGATCTATAAAAGCTAAAGACCAAGTCAAAAACCTTGGTGTTCTGATTGACTCAGATCTTACATTCAACAGTCAGATCAAATCTATCACAAAAACAACCTTCTACCACCTAAAGAACATCTCCAGAGTGAAAGGTTTAATGAGAAACTGGTCCATGTTTTTATCTCCAGCAGACTGGACTATTGTAATGGTCTTCTGACAGGAATCCCCCAAAAGAGCATCAAACATCTACAGCTGGTTCAGAACGCTGCAGCTCAGGTTTTAACCAGAACAAAGAGGTCAGAACACATTAGTCCAGTTTTAAAGTCTTTACACTGGCTCCCAGTCAGCCTCAGAACAGACTTTAAAGTTCTGCTGCTGGTGTATAAATGTGTGAATGGGTTTGGTCCAGAATACATCAGTGACATGTTAGTCAGGTATGAACCCAGCAGGTCTCTCAGATCTATGGACACAGGTCAGATAGTGGAGCCCAGAGCTCACAGTAAACATGGTGATGCTGCTTTTAGTTGTTATGCTGCAAAGAAGTGGAACAAACTGCAGCAGAGCTGAAGTCAGCATCACATGTGAACATTTTTAAATCAAAGTTAAAGGCACTTTTTTTCACTACTGCGTATGACAGAGATTTTTAGTCATGTTGTTGATGATGTTTGTTGATGATTTCAAATGTTTTTTGCTGCTGTTGAAGTTTTCTGTTGCACTTTTTGATCATGTAAAGCACATTGAGTTGCTTTATGTATGAAATGCGCTATACAAATAAATGTGCCTTGCCTTGTAGCCATAGACATTATATACATAGATGCAACATCGACTGTGGAGGGACCGTAGACTGTACTCTACAGCGCTGCCATCTTGGAGCGGTGGTGGTTGAGGCAGCGGTGCATGGAGATGTAAAGGATAATATATTGTTAGCAGGTTGTTTTATAGCTATAGTGAAATAACAGGACGGACAGAAACATCGATGTTATGAATCTAGCGTTGTTAGCAACAGCCTGTTACACAGAAAAAAACAGACTTACTGCAGTAAAGTATGGGTTAGAACATAGCATCTGTTAGAGCTAATTATAGGCCTAATTTATGATGGAATTATTTTTGCTGTAGACAATTATTGAGCTACATTGCTCATATGTTTAAGGTTTCCCCAAAGACATTAGTTTAAGGAGACAATGGGAACTGGCAGTGAAACGGGATGTCTGTGCTCTGCAGTGGACACGTCAACACACATGACTGTGACAGGACAAATGGTCAGGCTGAGACATGAGGAAGTCAAATACTAAAGTTTTCTATCAGGATTGTTTATGTTCTCGTTCCTTGAATATTTCAGTTTTTTGGCTACAATAATAATAAAGATGATGATAGGTATATAATATTATTCATGACAGTAATAATAGCAATGGTTATAATAATAATAGCAACAACAAAATAATATAATAAGAATCCAGTAACTATAATACAATAATAAAAACAATAAACAATATTTAATAATAATAAGGTAATATAAGAATATAATATAATAATATAGCAATAGTAATAATAGCAATAGAAGTAATAATAATACAATGAAAATGCCAGTGACTAAAATATAAAATGTTAATAATAAAAAAGAACAATACGATAATATGAGAATATAATGATAAGTATAAGAATAGCAATATCAATAATACAGTAGTTGTACAATAATAATAATTGTCAAATGCAATGTATAGCCTTAAGCAATGTTGTCAATAAAAATATGATTGTTTTCTATCTATCTATTATGTCCGATGTTTATTACAAACAAACCTTGTGAAAATTGAGAATTGACAACTTTAATAGTGTAAGCACATCATTCCTCTATAGATGTAATACACTGTAGGAGCGAGTGGCACCGTTCCAAGATGGCCGCCCTGTAGGCACACCGCTCGTGTGGGCTCTGTATATAATGTCTATGGCTGTAGCTCCTGTTATTTCCTTTGTCCATGAAATCCGTTCTGCTCATGTTATTGTTTTATTGTGTACAGTGTGTAGTACAACTTTTACACAATGAATTACACACAAATATTTGAATACACAGATTATGATGCAGAAACTAAACATGTAAATACATGTTGAAAACGTGGAGGTTTGTGCTCATAAAATTTAAAATGTCACCTTTCACAGGCCAACACTGACACCTGGTGGCAGCGGAAAGAACTGCAGAAAATAAGTGATTAAAGCATTGGGTTGGACGTGTTAAAGTCCTCTCTTGTCGAGGGCCCCGAATTTCCTAAATCCGGCCCTGCCCAGTTAAACAGTTATATCTGGGTGGGCTATAGTAAGGCAATAAAAAGGGCAAAAACGGGACAAACACCCAAAAATAGAGATAAGGCAAGAAAAAGGACCCAAAATGGAGGTAAGGGTATATTAAGGCATAAAAAGGTGGAAACTATTTCAAATGCTTAAAAGCGCAGGTAAGGCGATAGTAAGGCATTAAAAAAGGTTAAAAAAAAAAAAAAAAAGTAATTCGGACACAAAAATGGAGTTTAGGCAATAAGGCAAGAAAAAGGTGTTCTGGAGGTAAGGCTACATTAAAGCAAGAAATGGATCAAAAAGTCTTTTGGACACAAAAATTATGGTAAGGCTTTATTAAGGCAAGAAGTGGGGCAAAAATTGATATGAACCCAAAAACGGAGGTAAGGCTATAGTAAGGCAAGAAAAAGGGAAAAAACTGTTTTGGATCCAAAAATGTATCTAAGGATATAGTAGGGCATTAAAAAAGGGCTGAAATATTTCAAACACCTAAAATGCATTTTAGGCATAAAAAGGCGAAAAATTTTAATCCTCCAAAAAACGGAGGAAAGGCTACAGTAAGGCAAGAAAAAGCGCAAGAAAATTTAAAAAGCCTAAAAACGCATGTAAGTCAGGCGAAAAAATTTTTAAGAAAAAGGCAAAAAAGTCATTTGGACACAAAAATGGAGGTAAGGTTATAGTAAGGCATGACAAACGGTGACATAATTTTGCCGTTTTTTAAACATTTGAAATTTTTTTGCCCTTTTTATGTCTTACTATAGCCTTACCACCATTTTTTAAACATTTGAAATGTTTTCACCTTTTTCATGCCTTACTATAGCCATAGCTTCATTTTTAGGCTTTTAAAATGTTTTCGCCCCTTTTTCATGCCTTATCGCCGTTTTTTGGCGTTTCAAATTTTTTCGCCTTTTTCATGCCTTACTATAGCCTTTCCTCTGTTTTTTGGCGATTTAAATTTCTTCGCCATTTTTTATGCCTTACTATAGCCTTTCCACCGTTTTTTAAACGTTTGAAAATGTATTGCTTTTTTTTATGCCTTCATTACCTTCATTTTTAGGCTTTTAAAATTTTTTCGCCCTTTTTATGCCTTACTATTGCCTTTCCTGCATTTTTATGGCGTTTGACATTTTTTTGCTTTTTTTTTTTCATGCCTTACTATAGCCTGACCTGCGTTTTTGAAACATTTGAAATTTTTTCGCCTTTTTATGCCTCACTATATAGCCTTATCTGCGTTTTCAAGCGTTTGAATTTAAAAAAAATTAATTTGAAAAATAGATTTTAAAGGAAAATTATTTGAAAAATGGATTGAGAAATATAATTTAGAAAATGGATTTTTTTTAAAATTATTCAGAAAACTGACTTTTTTTTTTACTGACTGCAATGCTACATCGTAGGGAAAATATTAACTCCAATGATATGTTTTTTCTGTTGCACTTTTTAATCACAATTGAAGGCACATTGAATTTTCTGGTGTATGAAATACCCTATTCAAATAATTCGATTGCTTTTTTCAAAAAAACTAATTGAAGCCAATCTGATCTAAAGAACTTGAATTTTATTAAAAAAAATTTTGCAAAAATTTGATTTTTACACTTTTTTTGTGGTTTAGAGGGCGTGGTCAGTAGGATCCACCCACTTTTAATTTCAGCTGGAATACAAACACGAACACACACGATTTTATATGCATTTTATTTTTCGTACAGTGACAAACGTTTCAAAAGTATGACATCACAGCTCTCATATCCAATCAGAGCTTGGCTGTGGTCTTCATGAGTAATGATTTTTTATTCAAACGTTAAGTTTTGTGATGTTTTACAGTAAATAAAGATAAAAACCCTCAAATTCAGACATTGAAACTAATTTTTTAAAATGTAAATACATCCATGGTCTACAGCTCCACTAACAATAAAACAGAACACGTAAATATTGTACATAAAGTACATTTTTACACCAGAACGCAGCATGGAAGGTTAAAAACAACAAGTAATTGTATTTGTGGAGTCATTAAAGTGCTTTCCTGCTAAAAATAAATACAGTGCGTGACATAAACAGTGCTGTTAGCCGTTAGCGTCTCTTAGTCAATTATTGCACAGAATGACCAGCAGGGGGCAGAACATGGCAGTGAAGTTTATAATAAATACGCAAAAGTCTTTCAAGTTTTCAAAATAAAAGCAGCAGATGTACAACACATGACAGTCGATTGATGGAAAAACAATAATAATCATCAGTCCCAGATGTTGCTGTGTGAACACCAAACTCAGCAGTTGTGTTACTTTTCAAAATAAGACTAAACACATCCTGAAAGCTTTTAATGTGAAATTTACCACTATTATCCGTTTCAAATTAGTCATCGTTAGATTTTACCTCACCAGATTTATCCTATCAACTACAATTATTCTAATATTTCATAATAAAAGCCTTTATTGTGAGTCTGACTTTTAATATAAAATAAAATAAATAAAAGTTAATTAATGTAACAATAAATAATGTTACATCTGAAGATTTTGTCTGTTTTATTGTTTTTTTAAATAAATGTTTCTTTTAAAAAAAAATCTATTTACTTTGCAGCACAACCTGAATCCTAATAAAATATAGGCTTCACACCTTCAAAATAAGGCCTGAAATTAGGCAAAATAAAAGCAGCAGAGGTATGACATATACAAGCTGATGGAAAAATCATTAAGTACCATCATCAGTCCAAGAATGTATCTGTTTAAATATCAAACTGTTACTTTTCAAAATAAGACTAAATATTAATAAATAATAATGTTACATCTGAAGATTGTGTCTGTTTTGTTGTTTGTGGTAAATAAATATTTCTTAAAACAAAAACAAAAATCTATTTTACTTTGCAGAACAACCTGAATCCTACTATCACAATAAAATTTACGATTGCTCCTAAGTTTATAAGCTTTTGTTGTGAAATATAGGCTTTACACCTTCAAAATAAGGCCTGAAATTACGCATTTCAGACGTTTTTGTTGCAAAAAATGAAATACATTTCAATGTTTTGTTTTGTTTATGGATGAAGAAGCTTTGATTTATCTACTGATGAACCGAAGACGGAAGTTAAATAAAGGATTAATCTGTAAATATAAACTGGTAAAATAAAAACATTAAAGGGGTTCGTCATAAAAAATGTCTCCATTTTTTAAAGTTTTGGTTTTTAAATGTCAGATGTTGGTTATTTATGTTTTTAATTAAAAATGAGGGTATTTTTTGTTTCAAGTTTACTTTTACTTTGAAAAACCAACTTTGAAACTCACTCTTCTAAATTGAGGAGTGGGATTTCTCACTCGCCGCTTCGTGTTTCATCAACATCTGCAGTAAGGATTAACGAGTCTGTAAAGATCAAAGGGGGTTTATCTGAAGTTGAGAATCAACGCTAATCTACGGCTAACGCCTCGTTAATCTGAGCTAATCTGAGTTTAATCTAAATTTAATCCTCCCCGAGCAACACTAATCAGTCACTATTCATAACATTAATAACACAGCTTATCACAGGCAGGTGTTTAAATACACATCACCAATGAGGATGTACTTGACGGTCCCAGGGACGCTGTGATTGGTCAGAAGTGAGAGGAAGTTGCAGTGATTGGATAAAGAGCCACGTGTACGTTAACGTGTGACTACAGGAAGCATTGGGTCATGAAATCCTGGACAAAGCTGAGTTTGCATGTGTTTTAAAGGCAGGTGCGTTGCATATATTATATATATGTATAGCTTTAGTAGGACAGAGACCAACATCACCTCAAGTCCAGGAACCAAAGTTTCATACAAACCCACCGTCTAGCTTCAGATTTGGTTCATAAATAAAGGTCACATCATGCACAGAAAGTTCCCTCTAAACGTTACTCAGAGCAGGAAGATCCAACAAACACAAAATGTAAATATTCCAAGGGATGGAAATTCAGTCAAAAACCAGATGCTACGTTAAAGGAGTGTTTCCACTGAACTACCCTGAACTTTTTAGTTCTGTCTCAGCAACTAGGTCAGCCTTTCTACCACCTTCTTCCTGGTTGTCCATAGCCACCAATAGGGAAGATTCTCCTACCTGAAACTAAATCTGATCCATGTAATTTACGCCTGTCGTTCCAGTGTTCATTCGTGTTCAGGAGGAACAAAAAATAGTCCCCTGGAACCACAGGTGTAAATGTGATGCCCAACTGCTCAGTGACAATTAAATATACATAAATGTGAGCTGCTTTTCCACACAAATGTCTAAAAACTATTTTGTTCTTGGTAGTTTTCTTCAAGGAACTATATTTATATTCTGGTAAACATTCTTAGTTTTCTGTGGTGGAAAAGCGTCTTTAGTTGAGTTTTACTTTGCAAAGTCAGGATGTGGAAAAAAGGTGGTGCTTTCATTTAAAATGTGGTAGAAAGACAAACATTATTGGGACAAGAAGAAAATATAGTTCCTGATGGGAAAACTACCCAACCAAAAGGTTCCTGCTCATGATTACGTAAATTCCCCCGATTCCAGCAGTGAAACTGGGATGATTTAAGGAGAAAGTTCTGTTTGTTTATTCTGCGGTGGAAAAGCATCTTTAGCCGAGTTTGGGTTTGGAAAGGCGGGATGTACAGGAAGAAGGCGGGGCTTTATTCTTTGCATTCCTGCTCGGAACGACCGGAGACGGTGAGGAGGCAGAGTCGGACAGGTGAAATACAGGGAGGCGGAGCTTGGAGGGCAGCAGGGATCGGATTACCTTCCTGTTATCCTGAACCAATGGAGGTTTGGAGGGAGGGCAAAGTCTTTCGGCTGGAGGTGGCGCCCTGTGTTTCAGTAAGTCCTGATGGGCGGAGCCAAATATCTGTGACTGAGAAACAACAAAAAGTCAGAAATCACCTGAAAACAATAAAACAAAAGCAAAAAAAAAGTTTAAAAAGTGGACATTTGTGTTGATGGAGGTGATGTTGGTTCCTGAGTCATTGGACAAAGTCCAACACTGACACTTGGTGGCTGTAGGAGGAACTGCAGTAAGACTTTATGTATGAACTGATTCCTCCACTGACGTGATGTTTTTTGAAGTTTGTAAATACACTGATAACTGGACAGCTTCATTAATAATAAACACACATATTTCCTGAGACTCTCCAGGTGAGGAATTAAAGACAAAGTGATGTGAAATGAACATGTGCAACGTTGGAGGTGTCGGGTTACCAGGATGAGTCGCTGAAGAACAGCACGAGTGTTTCCACTCCTGAACGAGCAGCAGGAAGAAACACACAGAGAGAAAAAGAAGCAGATCTGCATCATATACATCTATGATGCAACAATCAGGTCATTACACTGTTCTCATTAGAGCACAGGCCTGACAAAGATTCTGTGTTTTTATTTTGAAGCACAATTATTCATCTATTGCTTGATCAAATGTTATAAATAAAGTGAATTTAGTTTGTTTTAAAAGTTAAAACAAAAACACAGGAAAAAATAATATATTTCTTCCTGGTTTTTCAACCTTAGGGTTGTGACACCATGGGGGGACCCCTGGAATTGAAATGGGGTCACCTGAAATTTCTATTAATTGATAAAAAAATAAATAAAAAAAATACTGAATAAAATTAAATTTTTAACCAATTATTCTTTTTCACAATGAAACACCTCACAAAACCTCAAACAACTGCATTCTAAACTTTCTCAAATAAAATAAAATGTAGCATAAAAATATCTGAGCTGATGCAGTTTGTCACTTTGTGCACTAATTCTGACAACTCGTATTATAACAGATATGATAGAAAACGTGTCTTTGTGATAAAGTTGGGAACCGACGTTATCAGGAAATCATATTTTTGTTGAATGATTCTATTTTAACTTCACAACTTCCAGCATGAACTGATTAAAAACCATCAAACTGCTACTACTCAATACAGCAAAACACTGTAAAAGCATATTTAAGATATTTCCGGGATTTGGTTTAAAAGTTGAAATATGAGTAGGACGAAAATATAAACATATAAGTACATCTAAAAAATGAGAATATCATAAAAAAGTTTAATTTTTTTGGTCAGACAGACTGCGTTAACTTCACACTGGACTTCAAGCAATGTGGATTCTGAAAGTAAATTTTGTATATAATTTTGAAATCAAGGTCCCAGCGTCTGGAGGAAGCGTGGAGAGGCTCAGAATCCACGTTGCTTGAAGTCCGGTGTGAAATATTACACTTTTTCATGATATTCTAATTTTTTGAGACGTACCTGTATTACCACGTCCTAACGTCGGTCATAAAATGAAGGAGAAGTGAACAACAAACGAGAACTACTCAATAACTAATTTTACATCCTACTCACTGATGGTCGCACGGTGCGGCAGTTTGGAAGGACGCGGCCGCGCCCTCAGAGGACGGGAACGCTGATACTGCCACGAAGGAGAGAGAAGAGCAGCAGGAGGAGGAAGAGGAGGAGCCTGAGGAGGCGAAGAGCAGCACAGAGAGAGCAGAGGAATACTCACTAGATAGCATGACCACCAGTTTGTTTAAAACACCATCAGCAGTCTTTAAATGTCACCTACTCCAAACTAGTCAATACTCAGTGCCCAAAAGTGCAGGAAAGCAGTAGAGGTTGGAGGAAGAAAAGAAACATCAGAGAAAAGAGAAGCTGTAGAAGAAGATTTTGTGTCAGTTTTTGTTTTGTTCTGTGTATTTTTGTTTTTTTTTGTGGATTTTTGTTCTCAGTTTGTGTGTTTTTTTCCCTCTGTAGTTTTGTGTATATTTGGAATCTTTTTTTGTGTCTTTTTTGTGTCATTTTGTGTATTTCTGTAATGTTTGTTTACATTGCTCTCTCTGTTGTTTTGTATTTTTGTCATCTTGGGTGTGTTTTGTGTTCTTCCAACTTCTTTATTACAACTGTTCTGGGATGTGTCGCGGGGACTCTCACAATGAGACCGAAGGCCACTTTAGGGCAGTGTTGGAACTTTGTGTGTGTATATGTGTGCGTGTGTGTGTGTCTACCTTGGGGCCCGTCCAAGGCGTTTGTGAGGCCACGCTCTCTCTCTCCTTCACACTCGTCTGTGTGCACTGATTCGTTCGCCCTGTCGTCTCCTGACAGCGACACTTGGTGGTCGCAGGGGAAAGAGTCTGCACGCACGCACACGCACACACACGTTACCTTTTGTTGTACAGTACAACAAACACATTCTGAGAAACACGGACCAGCTGCACGCTGAGCTGAGCGATGGTTCGATCTCGACACCTCAGGTCTTCTCTGAGCTGAAGCACCTCCTGAAGGAGAACCTGCAACTACACACACGCACCTTCAGAAAGAGAACAGCACCACACAAGTACAGAAAACCCAACCATAAACTCCTCCCGGTGAGGAAATATACTACAAACTTGTTGGTGTTTCACTTCAAATGGTCATCACTATACCTGGTGACTGCTGTGTTTACTTTAATCTGATACTCTTTGTTTCTCACAACACAATAAAACACACTTCAGGTGAAACTACTAATTCATTTACAGTTTGTACTGTATCTGTCCTTAGAATCAGTCACAAAATAACACGATCACTAGTCAAACCATAACACACGTGATCAAAGCTCAGCATCTTCCTCTTAAATATCCCAGAGAAGGACGTGGGGATGCGTGAAGTGCTTCAGTGCTTTGGATCACGCCGTTCCCTCTTTGCACACTCACCGATCAGAGTCCAGAGGGCGGAGCTATGAATGAAGGTCACATTAAGGTCAAGGTCAACGTTCTTACTTGAGAGTCGGGGCTTTGAGACGTGACGTCTTTGTCTGAACTGCACTGGTCGTCTCTGTCCTACACACACACACACAAAATGCTTAGCTTCATAATAAAAGGCCCTTTCAAAATAAAAGCAGAAGAAGCTCACATGCTGCAGGAATGTTTGCAGAAACTCCAGCTGACATCGAACCGCAGAGCAATCTTCAGCCAGTTCCTCCACGTCCAAACCCAGACCATTAACACCAGTAACACCAGGACCATCAGGAGACCTGAGGGAGGAGGAATCATCAGCATCAGCTATGCTGCTTTCAGGAACACAAGGGAAGAACTGCACTTCCTTCAGAGCTCCAATCAATCAACATGAATATATTTGTATTATTTGTATTATTATTAGTTTAATTTAATTTAATTCACTTCTTTTTTTTTTACTTAATTATGTACAATTTCTTTTTTCTTTGTTTAACGTTTATTCTTTTCATTTGTAATAATTCTCAAGCCTCTGTGACAAGTAATTCCCCTCTGAGATAAATGAAGTATTTCTGATTCTTTATAGTTTGTTTTTTTTTTTTTACAAACATTTATGACCCCATATAGGGCCCTGACCCCAATGTTGGAAAGTACTGCACTAACTGTGTGTGTCTAACCTGTGTTGTTCCCAGCAGAGCTGATTTTTCCACTGACTGCTGAGAGACAGTCTGTGTGAGCCTGAAACATAAAATATAAAGTATTATAAATAAATATAAATTACATTTATAAATATCTATAGACTGACAGTACTAAATATCTAGAACAAGTGATCTGATTGGCCGTCGCACCGCTCAGTGATGTTTCCTCCAGCAAGTCTCCGTCAAGCATCAGGTCATCATCGTCCAAGTCACATGACTCCAGGTTGCTCAGGAAGTCCTAAAACCAAAGAAGAAGAAGAAAAAGAAAAAGAAGAGTAGTGAAAAAGAAGAAAAAGAGTAGTGAAAAAGAAGAAGAGTCGTGAAAAAGAAGGTGTCACATGATTCGGTGCTAGCCAATCAAGGAGCAATACTTTTCTGAACTCCCATCAGGTTTAATTCATCAATTATTGAATGTTTGTTACCGATCCACTGATGTCTGAGTCAAAGCTGCCGATGTGGTGTGAGTGTCCGTGGCTGATGGAGGTGGCCACGCCCCCCAGTGGCTGCAGGCCCTCCTCGTCCCACAGGAACGTTCCCCCCGACCCACAGCTGTCTGATGGGGACAGGTCCAGGGACGAGCCGCCCTGTGAGAGGACATTTAAAGAAAGGATCATACACCTTCAAAATAAGAGCCCACATCACAGAAAATAGAAAAGACCTCACTTCAAAATATAAAACCTCATTCTAAAATAAAACAGACACCCAAAGCCAAAATTTCAAAGTAAAATACCTCACCTCTGAATAAAATACCTTTTTAAAAAAAAAAAAATGAGAAAAGCGTATTCAAATAAAGTCCCTTTTTTTCCCCTTTCACATTGAAATAAAAACTTTCCTTAAAAAAGTGACTGAAGCGGGGTGTGTGTGTGTGTGTGTTACCTGTTCCTGATCACTCTGGTTCTGGCAGGCCAGTCGCTGCTCTCCGTGATCACCTGAACACAGAATCATGCAAAAAAGGGTGGGAACCACTGGATTAATGTAACACTGAGACACACTGTGTGATGCTCCAGTGGTGTTTTATATCAGCTGGTGATCATGTTAGCTAGTGAGTGTTTGATGGTTGTGCCCAGAAGTCAGTCATCAGTTAACACAGACACCAGTGAAGCTGGACCTGCTGATGGTGGAGAGACAATCCTGTGTGAAGGATTTTAGCTCCTTTAAATCAACTCTCCCAGTCAGTTTATACTGGTTAATACTGGTTGTACTGGTTTGTATAGGTTTATACTGGCAAATAATATGAATAACATAATAAAAGATGAACTTTGGCGCTGGAGCTAACCTCTGCATCCCATAATAGTCCAGTCTTCCAGGAAGCTCAGCGACGTCTCAGCAGCTTCGTTAACAGACAGTCGGTCTATCCTGGAGCCTGATTGGTCGAGCCCCGAATCGTCATCGTCGTTTTTGGAGGAAAAACGTGAACAACCTGAAAACGACGGATCGGGTCAACTGATGCTCTCTGTGTTTGTTTGTGTGTGTGTGTGTGTGTGTGTGTGTGTGTGTGTGTGTGTGTGTGTGTGTGCGTGTGTGCGTGTGTGTGTGTGTGTGTATATTACCTAAGTCATCTGTCGTGTCCACAGAGGACAGACATACTTCCTGTAGTGTCTCCACCACATTGGGCATGTGGTCATGTGATGTGGGCAGAGCCTCTGGTGACGCATCTACGATAAATAAAATACGTTAAAACAACAGTGACAGTCGATTATGGTAAATCTTTTAGATCTGTGTGAAAACTGACCGGGACTGTTTTCTGAGGTGGGCAGAGTCTCCAGCGAGTTCCTTTTCTCATTGGTGGAAGTTGCTCTGAGGGGGCGGGGCTGTCTCAGGAGTGACGGGCGGGAAAGCTTGTAGCTGACGCCGCTAGGTTTAGAGGCGGAACCAAAGCTGGAAAGGAGGGGCTTCTTATAGGTGGAGGGCAGGACAGGGGCGGAGCATTGAGCTTTGGAACGGGGGACGGGATTGGAGTAGGTGGGAGGTGGGCGGACCTGCGTGAGGCTGCGGGACCGTATAAGGTCATTATTGTCAAAGGGGGCGGAGCCAATGCCTTCACTGGAGAAGGAGCGAGCAGCCGGCGTTTTCTTCTGGAGCAATGGGTTGGTTGGGTGTCCAGATCCAGAACTGGGTCTGAGGGGGCGGACTGAGATCTGAGGCGCCTTTAGGGATCTTTGGGTCAGCTTGGCTCCGCCTCCAGGAAGTGGTTTTGAAGATGATCCACGACTCTTCGCATCAGACGCTGCTGGTTTCCCAAAGTCTTGGTGAGCTTTTGTGGCGCTGGTCCCGGTTCCGTTCACACAGACTCCATTCTGCTTGGAGGAGGCGGGTCCATGGGGTCCATCAGCCCCTGTTGGTCCAGGGTGGTGGTAGAACCCATTGGTGAGGCGGGCGGCCCCGGGAGTGACCGGTGGCAGCGGATGTTTGGACCGTGAGCCAAACTTTGGCAAACGGGAAACCATGGTGGGCATAAGGACTAGAGAAGGGTGGAGCATTAACAAGGCCACACCCACATTACCAAGAAGATGGAAAGTAGGAGGAGCTGCAGAGGAATAACAGATAAAATAAATACATGATAATAAACAATAATAATAATAATTAAAATAAATATAATTAAAATGTAACAATAATAATAATAAATAAAATACATAGAATAAAAATATATAATAAAAAATAAATGTAAAAATGTTACAATAATAAATAAAATACATAGAATAAAAATATATAATAAAAACTAAATGTAAAAATGTTACAATAATAATAAATAAAATACATGGAATAAAACACTTAATAAAAATGTGACATTATCAATAACAATAATAATAACATCCAAAAAGTTAAAAAAAAAGTTTTAACTAGTCTTTTTTTAAATGTCTTTGTGGAAATTAAACTTAACTCTGAGCTAAAAAAACAAAAAAAAAAACAAGTATTTCTCTCTCATATCATTTTGTATTGTGTTAACCACTTCCTGTAGCTTCTTATGAAAGCACTGAGACTCATGCAAACCTCAGAGTTTCCTACCTAAACATCAGTGATGCACTTGTCAGTGTGTATTGTGTGTGTGACTCAAAAGCAAATACTCTCATCTAACAAAACTGCTAAATGTCTACAGACGACACACCTAAACACACCCACACAGGATGTGTGGAGACTTAGTGAAAGACAAGAGGTTTGTGTGTGTGTGTGTGTTCACATTTGACTTTGTGTGATAATTTGCATCTTTCAATAAAAAGCAAAGATGTGACGTGGCTTAAAAAAGAGAAGCACATTGAAGCAGCCGACGCCTTCGGACAGAACATCAAAACATTATCTGAGCTGCTGCAGGGTGTGTGTGTGTGTGTGTGTGTGTGTGTGTGTGTGTGTGTAACAGTAGCTACCGATGAAACACGTGGACCTTTGGTCGGAAAAGTTACAAAAAGGTTCCCATAAAACATGAACTAATCTAATAATAAAGGTCAGTATTAACTGACAGTGTCTGTTCACTGATACAGACATATAAAGAATAGATCTGTTCATAATCCAAATCCTCCATGGAGGCACATTAACATGCAGCTGTTTAACTGGAAAGATGAGAAACATCTCAGTTGTACCTTTCGGTTAGCTTAGCACGTAGCCACGCTGGCTGAGCAAGGTCAAAGGGTAAAGGGGCGGAGCTATATTATCAGTGTAATACGATGTATCACATTGATAAAAAGAACAAATGCACTTATTGGACAATGAGTTACACATTATTATGTACGTATATGTATATGTACATAACATATACGTATATACCATTTAATTTAAATGTTCACCTGCACTCCTCAATACTGCACTATTATCCTATTATTATTATCTTGTTATATTATCCTATTTAGTTTTGCACATATTAGTCTTTAACCGCAGTTTATATTTTTTCTAGTTGATTGTTATTTAATGTTAGAGAGCACAGTTCACCAAGTCTAATTCCTTGTGTGTATAACATACATTACATGGCCATTAAAGTTGATTCTGATTCTTAATATTGTTCTTGTGATTATTTTGTGTACCAAGGAAAAACGTTATGTTTCAATGAACAAAATAAAGCTGACTGTAACATGATGATTGTCTGTTTTCTCTGCCCTATGTTTATGAGGCATCCACTGTTGTGATGTGTGTGTTTGTTCACATCCACCCTCAAAACAACACGTTAATAACAGCAGTGATTCTTACAGTGCTCACAGTCAGATAACAGAGATAAAGCCACGGGTCAAAGAGCTGTTAGTCTCTTATGTCACAGTAGCTCTGTTGTCTCTGAGTCTTATTTTGAAAGGCTCGGGGCGTCACGTGGCCTTCCTGTGATAACACCCAAACCATGAAAGCAGTTCAAAGGCTGCTGTCATGTCATCGGGACACATGATGAGGAGCTTTAAAAACAACCTAACTATTCTTTATATGACTGTAACAAAGGACAGAAACAGATCTATTCTTATAAGTCTGTATCAAAAGACAGGTACAAATCTATTCTTTATACATCGGTATCAATTGGACAGGAATAGATCTATTTTTTATACATCTGTATCAAAGGACAGGAACAGAGCTACTCTTTATACTTCTGTATCAAAGGACAGAAGTTGAACACGTTAGTTAAAGAGGTTTAGTTTCTGTTTCCTCGGTGTATCGAATGTCACACAAACAGGTTAAGAATTCATGTGGCGACCAAACCAAGACTGCTTTATCAAAGCATCCTGAGGCTGCAGGAGGAGGAGGAGCCACTGAACGCATCACTGTGATCACACACAGAGAGAGAGAAATGTGTTTCACTGATTTCTTCACCTCAGGGATAAAGTTAGTGAATAACTACAGTGTTATTCAGTTATTCAGTGATTTTCACAGTTCAAAGGGGAGACTTTGATAAGCAACATCAGTTACTTTAGCTGTAACTGTAACTAAGTGCAGATTAAATAATGTTCATTCTTTATCTGGGATATTAATAACAGTTTGTGTTTAGAGCTGCAGGAAAAATAAACGACAGCACAGCACGCAATGTGGTGGGAAGGAAGGAAAAACGAAAAGAAGAAAAAGGAGGAAGAAAGAAAAGAGAAAGAACGTAGTGGAGGAAAAGTAATGGTGAATGGAAGAAAAGAAGGGAGGAAGACAGGAAAAAGGAAAAGACAAAGGAAGGAAGAGAAGAAAAAAGAAAAATGGGAGGAAGAAGGAATAGTAAGTGGATGAAAGAAAGGAAGGATGGAAAGAAGGAAAAGCTGAAGAAGGAACAGTGGAGGAGAGGAAGGATGTCATACTGATAATAAATTGTATAAATGAATTATAGATGTGTGATTTACCTGGTGTGTGTGTGTATGTGAGTGGTGACGTAATAAACTCACCTGTCACTCTCGCGCATCGTCACACCTCAAACAGCAGAGGGTCGCGGTGCGTTCACGGACAATCCGTCCACAGAGAGTCCCCCGTCAGACACCACCAGCGGAGCACCGGAGCATAGTATGAGCTCCTCCTCAAACACTGCAGGAACCCCCCTAGTCCTCCAGTCCTCCACACCCACTCCGGGTTCTAACAGACCCCACTGTACTACACCCGGTTCTAACCGAACCGTCGGTGACGCTCCGGCCTCTGTTTTCCTTTATCCTCCAACACGGGTTCACCTGCACGAGCTTCTCTCCTTTCCGCGTGCCCGCCGGTGTGGAATGTGGACGACAGACACCCGTCGGTACACACACTGACACTGACACTGACACACCGCAGTCACAGAACAAATGACGGACGCGCAGCCGCAGTCACCGCCATCAGAGCTGCTGAATCACCGGACACGAGTGCGCGTGCACGTGGACTGCGTCTGCAAGGGTGAACAGCTGACTGTGATGTCACGAGCACGTATCAGTCGCTTAACCCTTTTCTGACCATGCAGAAAAAATAAACAAGAACATTTAAAAATATTTATATATATATAATGATTAAAATAATTCTATTATTGATCTCATATCTTTTCATTCCCCAAATCTTGACTCACTTATGTTTTGTCTATAAGTTCATTGATCTATTTATGATTTATGTTCTTGATTGATCATATGATATTGGTCATATTTTCACTTTGATTTTCTTTAAAAATAAATAAATAAATAAATTTTAAAAAGAATGAATACAATTAATCTGAAGCCAAACACAACAGGAAGAAATAAACTAAAGATCACTGCATGTCAATAACAAACACAATAAAAAATAAATAAAATTAAAAAAAAATATATATATATATATATATATATATATATAATTTTGAAACTGTCAAATGAAAACTATAGAAGTTGGAAAAACAAACTCAGAAAAACAGGGTTAGAATTATTGAGAATAAGTGGTTTGAAGATGTGTCCTAAAAGGCACATTAGGTTCCTCTTCCTTATGTTCTATGTCTATTGCTGGTGTTAAGACCAAGACTTACATATACACTGACCAGCAGAACCCAATCACACACATTATTATCTATATAACACCCCACCGAATAGAAGGTACTGCTGGGTGAAAAACTGACACATAAGTCATATATTTGTATAAGTCGTAGTGTTGTGTTCAAGACCGCACTATCCGAGACCAAGACTTGCCCGAGACCAGAATGCACCGAGACCAAGACAAGACCAAGACTTTCGGGAGCCGAGACCGAGTCAAGACCAAGACCGAGACAAGCCGAGACCGAGGCCAAGACCGAGACCATAAACATTTTTTTTTTCATTTTAAAAAAATATATAAATGAATAAAATTATGACAAGGTTCAACAGTTAAATAACATCTCTCTTTAATTTTAGTTTATTTTAAATACATTTGACGGACAAAAAAGGTGCCTGCAAAAAATTAACTAAAATATTAAAACTACTACTGCTACTGATAAATTCACAATTATTCTACATATTTGAAAACAAGATTTTTATGTCAGCTGAATGTACAGCAAGTGTTTAAAAGCATTTCTGCCAAGAAATAATGATTCTTGATTCTGATTCTTTCAGTGGTTCAGGTAAAACAAGATAATTTTTTAGTTTGAAAAAGCCTTTACACAGGTTATTTTTATTAATTCACTTAGTTGATATAGTTTAATTTGGTTACTGTAATGTAACTAGGATGTTCAATTAACAAAGGTTTCCAACTGTAACTGTAAAAGTGAAACTTTCTGAAATAAAACTACAAACAAGTTGTCAGCAGTCTAAAAATCATAGAGCTACAGGTAGATGTGAAACTAAATAAAACAAACTCAAACCCTGGAAAAGTCATGTAACAAATTAATCAATAGTTCTTTTTGAGAATTATTATTATTCTGGATACAGTGGAAACAGAAACTAGAAAAAATAATTATATTGTGAACCTGTTTATATTGTGGGGAACATATTATATACATACATGTAATTGGAGTCTAAAGACACCAAAAAAACACCACTTTAAAAAGAAAATAGACTAATATAAGACCTCTTTACAGTTATTTGACTCATTCTGTGCTAATGCAACTCTGCGGCGATGACGCGCTGGTGACGACATAAACCAAGATGGCGGCGGCCTGGACTACAGCCGACATTATGTAATAAAGCCTTAAAAGACATGGATATAATGAAAAGAGTGGATGGACAGAGGCATAAACATGTAGACTTTCACACGGACACACACGGACTTATTAAACACACACAGACTTATTAAACACACACAGACTTTTTAAACACACACGGACTTTTTAAACACACACGGACCTCAGTAAACACGGTAAATGGAACAGGCTTCACCGCTCGGCTGGCACTAGGACCCAGAAGCAGAGTAAGTGCGTCCCCTATCCAGCCTTCACAGGCTGTAATATCACCAGTTTATAATTTTACCAGTTGTTAGAGCTACTGTCTTTACCAGGGAGATAATATTTATTACTGGTGATTGTTTTCTGTAGTTTTACTGGGATTTTTACCGGTGATTAGTTCATATCTCCCTTGCGCTCCGCGGTCCAAACTGACACCGTAGCCACACACGTATGAGTGTCACACACGTCACTCAGTCACATTAAGGAAGGTTGTGGTCATATACTGGGTGGATTAAATAATGAATAAAGGATTGTTTTATCCCGTTCTTCTCCGTGTTTTTATCACATTATAAAAAAGTTTAAAAATAGCAGGAATTAGTGCTGGTCTCGAACGGTCTTAATGGAAAATCCCGAGTCCGGGCAGCCCGAGTCCGAGACAAGACCGAGTCAAAATGCTTCAGAGTCCGAGACAAGACCAAGACCTTTAAAATTTGGTCTCGAGACCAAGACCGGTCTTGACCACCACAACATTAATAAGTCGCACCCGCTACGTCAATTGTAAATGAAAGAAATTGTGACTCATACACTAAAATGCACAAACCTGTTCACTAAAACAAGGAAATACTTATTAAAGCCCAATCTGTTCCAGCACAAGCAACAATAGTCCACTAAACGGACAAAAAAAAGTAAACACAAACTATCATCCCACCAAGGCTTTATTCGAAATCGCATACTAGCGTACTACTTATACTAAGTTTGACATCAAAATTAGTATGTAGTGCATTCACATTAGATAGTATCACAAGTATGCGAGAAATACCCGGATGTATACTGTATGGGTACATTTTTTAAGTATACAAGGTGGGATCAAATGAGCACGTTGATATACTGCCCAGATTGCACGTATACGTCTCGCAGATGTCGGCCGCAGCTCGTGTGTCGACATTCTACTCCTAATGCGTCATTTTGTGTGTTTTTCCCCCAAAATCAGTGATACCACTTGTAAAATTGTAGAACTGTAAAATGTCACTTCCATGAAGCTGTTTTTGGACTGGGGCTCTTTTGGCTATGCTGCTGAAAATACGTTTATGATCATGAACTGTGTCTCTCTTTATTTTGTCCACACGTCATAAGCTATTTAGTGGTAGATTATTGTTTTTTTATTGCTGTTGTTGTTGTGATATTGCCATATTCCTATAAGATTTAAGTAAATACTCGACTATGGATATGAATAATCAGTTACGGACGCACATTGCTGGCTAAATTGTTAGCTTAATGCTAACTTCTAATAGCCAATTGTTGAACATTTAAAGGAGTTGGCATTGCCCTTGTATATTTTCAATGTCTCTGGTAGGCCCTGACTTTCTGTTGCTTTTTTGTGAACAATCACATATTGTGCACGGTTTTCACATGACCTCAAGGCTAAGGAGAAGCTAGACTGCACTGTGATATATGGCTAGATCACGTCTGTACCAGTATCTCATATGTAAGGTACAAGAAGGAGGCCCAGCCCAAAAGATAACTGCTTGAACAGATAGACATAGATTACTTTATCCGGCCACCTGTACGTCTGCTAAAACTTTTATTGTAACTAGAATAGACACCATTGAAAAATATATTACCCGAGTCATCTATCCTTGGAGCTGTTAAATTAAAACATCTGGGAAGAAGGTAGAGGAAAACCGTACACTCATGTGCACACTTTCACTGGTACTGTAACACTAGTTTAACTTCACAGCGTGAGTTGTTCAGATAACTATCTCATGGCCACCTGAACTATTCTAAATTCCTGATGCAGCAGATGTTTCGGTAGCTTTAACTCAGCATGAGCACTGGGGGGTGCTGCAACCAGCCAGGACCAGTTCAGGGAAGCTTGAATCAGAACAATGAAGCAAGAACTTATTTTAAGTGTAGGTCAACCTGGCATGGACTTCTGTCCCCTCCAACCAGGACACTATGTGAGCTGAAACCAAATAATTTGTGCTTTTTAAAGGGCAAATAACATAGACACAAAAAAGCACATTTACTGGTTGAACCCTAATGCACCTGTTATGAAAGTTCAGTATTTTCCTGCTCCAAATGACACTTAAAGCATGATTTGAACTTCTTATGACCAGGCAACTTCTTCGACATGCACACACAGTAATGGGCACGTAGCTTGATATCACACAGATGATGGGATACATATATTTACATCTGTCTATTTATTTTTGCTGTGTTTTCTTGTATTCTTACAGCTGCTACTGCCACCCTGTCCCCACTGTGGTACCAGTGAAGTCTCCTATCTTATAATATAATTTACCAAGGGGTGGGACAGGGACGACACTAAACACAAACTTTGAACTGTTTTAAGATGCAAAACGCACAAACAGAATCATTTCAATATAAATATATGATCAACAACTTCAACATTTTGTATTTACATTTATTTTAAACTTTTAATGCTTTCAGGGTTTGTTTCCTATGAACTCTTTCTTTAATTGATTATAATAATATATGATGTGTCATAATTTAAGAACTTTTTCAACATTAACTTGAGTTGTTTTTATTATCTTTTAGGTTTTGCCTTTTCTTCATCATTCTTTCACTGTGAAGGAAGCTGTTTTAAATGCTAACGAGCAGCAGCTGTATAAAAGGCAGCAGCAGCCACAGAGCACTCACTACTCTCAGCTTCTGTTCCAGCCTCCATCAGCCTGTAGCTCCTGATCTACTGTAGTGCCACGAACATGCTGCTGTATCATGTTTTCAGGTCAGTCTTCTGCTTCACTATCACCTGTTGGTCTTCACAGGAGTTTCTTTTCTCTGCAGGCTGTCCTGGATCTGTCTGCTGCTCTTCATCAGCTCTGGATCTGGATTTCCATACCAGATGAAAGGTGAGATCTCGAGTTCCTGTCTGTAAGCAGATGATCTGCAGCTGCTGACTAAAACTTGAATGTGTTTCAGTCTCCCCAGATTTTGAAGGAGGACCTGATGATGAACCTGGACTGAGCGAGTTCTATGGTGGTCCTGCTGCACAAGACAACGATAAACCTATTACTAAACAGTACTTTGGCTTTGGAGGACTAAAAGGAGGATTGGGGTCTAATGGAGCCATTGGCTCTGGAGTAAGCTCTGATGGGTCTGGTAGCTCTGGTTCTGGTCCCAATGCTAAATACTTATTTGATGTTGGCTCAGGCTCTAACTCAGGTAGTACCCACTCTAAATACTATGCAGGTGTTAAAGGTTCTAGCTCAGGTGGATCCGGAGCTGGTGGTTATCTATCTGATGCTTCTGGTTCCTCTAAATATTTCAGAGGTGCAGACTTCTACAATAACTCAGTAGGCCTTAAAGGAGGATCTGATTCTGTCTTGGGTAGATCAGAAGCTGGTGGTTCTGGCACTGGTACCTCTAAATATTTCAAAGGCCCAGACTTCTCCTATAGCTCAGGAGGCCTTAAAGGTGGTTCTGGCTCAGGTGGATCAGGAGCTGGTGTTTCTGTATCTGATGGTTCTGGCACATCTAAATATTTCAAACGCCCAGACTTCTTATATGCCTCAGGAGGCATTAAAGAAGGTTCAGGATCTGATTCTGGGTCAGGTGGTTCTGTCTCTGGTTCTGGTACCTCTAAATACTTCAAAGGCACAGACCTCTACAGTAACTCGGTAAGCTTTAAAGGAGGACCTGATTCTGTCACAGATGGTTCTGTATCTTCTGGTGCATCTAAATATTTCAAAAGCCCAGACTTCTTATATGGCTCAGAAGGCATTAATGGAGGTTCTGGATCTAATTCTCGCTTGGGTGGATCAGGAACTGGTGGTTCTGGTACATCTAAATATTTCAAAGGCACAGACTTCCACGATAACTCGGTAAGCCTTAAAAGAGGATCTGATTCTGGCACAGGTGTTTCTGTATCTTCTGGTTCTGGTACATCTAAATATTTCAAAAGCCCAGACTTCTTATATGGCTCAGAAGGCATTAATGGAGGTTCTGGATCTAATTCTCGCTTGGGTGGATCAGGAACTGGTGGTTCTGGTACATCTAAATATTTCAAAGGCACAGACTTCCACGATAACTCGGTAAGCCTTAAAAGAGGATCTGATTCTGGCACAGGTGTTTCTGTATCTTCTGGTTCTGGTACATCTAAATATTTCAAAGGCCCAGACTTCTCATATGGCTCAGGAGGCCTTAAAGGCGGTTCTGGTTCAAGTGGATCAGAAGCTGGTGGTTCTGTATCCGATGTCTCTGGTTCTGGTAACTCTAAATATTTCAAAGGCCCACACTTCTCATATAGCTCAGGAAGTGTTAAAGGAGGTGACTCTGACTTGACTGGGGCTGGAAAATCTGGTAACCGTTTTAAGTATAACTATGGCCCAGGCTTCAACTACGGCTATGGAGACATGGGAGGTTCCAGATCTCGTGGTTCTAGTCCATCAGGCTTGCCTTTCTACCGGGTGGACCCTCAGGGCTTTGACCTGAGCCAGCTGAAGTTGCCTCAGTTGCCATTTCCCGACCACTGGCTGTACCCTGATGTTCCTGTTGGTACCATCTCTAATTTTCTGCGGCAGCCTTCAGTTCGTATCGTCCAGAACAGCAACAACTATCAGCATGCCAGATCTGTGGTTGCCCACACAAAGTACACCCAGGATGACTGGGACACCCTCCCCTTCATTGGAGACCAGGGCCAGGGACAATCCAAAAAACAGTGGGGAAACTGGTGAGTGTCAGCTTTAAATTGACAGTGTTTTATGACTGACTGACCAACTGTCTTCTCTCCTGCAGGTGAAGCTGAACAGCAGATCTTTTTATGATGCCTAACAATTCTTAATAAAAACCTATATGTATCTTAATGTAAAAGGTGTGCTTTTCATTTTAAAGTTTCAATGGAGGTTTGCTTAAAGGTGATCAGGTGCATAATCTTCAATTACTGCTTCCTAATGGAAGTGTGTGAGCAAAATCCTCAACCATCGTGTCTGTCAAACCTGCTGAAGCATAATGAAACTGAGGCTTTGTCTTTAAACTCTTCAAAAGCATTTTAATCTTCTCAACCAAAGCTCCCAACATTCTTAATGATAAAAGGGACAACACTGAAAGTATCAGCCAATTGCACTCGCGTGAAGAACTATCAATGACTGACTTGGATCAGTATCTCATCATGGACCAAAGGTGGTATTTCCCCATTACAGTCAGTAGTAGCAGGTTAAGGATACTTAAACTAAATGCTGATGCCTTAAAGGTAGTATCCCAATATCTAATCAGAACTGTTTTTATTAGATACAACTATATGTTTCCTTAATATCAAACTGTTCAAAAAAGTATTCACCACTGGACATGCAAGGTGTTTACTTGTATGAGGGGAATTACCGTGAACCTATGGTAAAAAACGCTCCTACACATCCTGCAATCCTCAATAACCTCAAATGGTTTCAAGCAGTAATTAAAATTTACTTTAGAGTAAATATTTCATTGATCTACACTGATTATTTATTTAATTTTTTTCCTAATCTAATCGGGGTATTTGGTTTTTGAACCAAATTACATGTCTTGCCTTGAGAGCACTGGTTCTGCAGGTTAAATCTATGACAGCTCATAACGCTTTCAATAAATTCAGCTGTGTTGGGGCTGAGCTGTGACACTACACTGTATGACCAAATGTCTGACTGTCTAACTTCCTCACTGTGAGCAAATGTATTGCAGGTATTGTACCAAAACTCAAGAAAAAAAAAAGGGATGAGTCAGCCTGACGCCAGACTTTCACTGCTATTCAAGCTTTACAGAACAGATTTGACCAAAAAGACTGAATAATTATCTGCCAGGACTTCCTTTAAATACACCATAAACACATTGTCCACCTAATACATCACCTATTGTGTGTTTAACTGTGTGTTATGGGGCTTGTGTCTGTCTTTGTGTTTGTACGCAGATGTCAGGGCAGTCTGACCCTAAAGGTCACAGTGGCTGTACTTTATACTTCTGTTTATGTTTTGTACTAAAGTTCTGCAGCTTTATTTAAATCAATCTACAAAATTTCATTTTTTGAACCCACGATCTATCAATGCTCTCCTTTATCTCTGCTTTGTTTCGCTGTGTTTGTTTGTGTGCAGCAGCAACAGTTTTGTGTGCTGATGCTATCGATGCAAACCAGCAGTGGCTGTATAAAAGGCAAAAGCCACAGAGCAGTCGCCACTCTCAGCTTCTGTTACAGTGTAGTGCTGTCTGCTGCTCAGAGGACATCATGCTGCTGGAACATGTTCTCAGGTCAGTCTGCTGCTGTTTCTCTGCTTCCTGCTTCCATATCTTCCTCCTTCCTTATCACTATCGGCTTCTTTTCTTTGCAGACTCTCCTGGATCTGTCTGCTGCTCTTCATCAGCTCTGGATCTGGCTTCCCGTACCAGGTGAAAGGTAAATCTCTGGTTACTGTCTATGAGCAGCTGATCTGGAGGTGCTGCTGAATTTGATCTGCGTGTATTTCAGTCCCTCCAGGTGTGAAAGGAGGATCTGGACAGGGCCAGTTCTACGGTGGTGCTGGCCATGGCTACTACTACGACCCTAGTTCTGGCAAATACTACGGCTTTGGAGGAGTGAAAGATGGGTCTGGATCTGATGGTTCTGGTGGTTCTGGATCTGGCGGCTCAGGGTCAGATGGTTCTGGGTCTGGCGGCTCCGGCTCAGGAGGTTCTGGGTCTGGTGGTTCTGACTCAGGTGGTTCTGGATCAGGGTCTGGTGGCTCTGGTTCAGGTAAATATTTCTACTACTATGGTGGTTCAAGCGGATCTGGTTCTGATGGATCAGGCAGCTCAGGTTCAGGCGGCTCAGGTTCAGGCGGCTCAGGTTCAGGCGACTCAGGTTCAGGCGGCTCTGGCTCAGGTGGCTCTGGCTCAGGCGGCTCTGGCTCTGGCGGCTCTGGCTCTGGCGGCTCAGGCTCTGGCGGCTCAGGTTCAAGTGGATCAGGTTCAAGTGGTTCTGGCTCTGATGGATCAGGCTTGCCCTTTTACGTTGTGGACCCTCCGGACTTTGACCTGAGCGAGCTGAAGCTGCCTCTGTTCCCCTTCCCCGACCACTGGCTGTACCCTGATGTTCCTGCTGGAACCATCCCAGAGTTCCTGCAGCTGCCTTCAGTTCGTCTCGTCCAGAACAGCAATGACTACCAGCGTGCCAGATCCGTGGTCGCCCACACTAAGTACACCCAGGATGACTGGGACATCCTCCCCTTCATTGGAAACCAAGATCAGGGGGGCCAAGTTCAAGTGGGACACGTTCCGACAGGGTCCAAGAGCCCGTACGTGAAATGGTGAGTAGTAGCTCTGGTGATGACATGGTGATGTGTGGCTGATGACTGACGTCTCGTTTCTTTCCTACAGGTGAAGCTGAGCAGATCTTTGACTCTTCGACTATAACTTTTTAATAAAACCTAAGCCTCTGACTATGAATTGTGACATTTTGTTCTGATTGCTCATACAGATTATGGTTTTCAGCAGCTCACATTTTGTTAACTCGTACATCAGAGGTAATTTTAACTTGCAGATTAATTATATTGGATTACTGCCATTTTCAAAAATGGCCTTGGTTATTTGAGTGTGTGGCAAGGGTTAAGGGAAACTCAAAAAGTCCATGTTCAGACTTTGAAAAAGAATTTGTTTATCTTTACTTAAAAAGAACAATAATCTGTAAATAGCTAAAGGTTATTAACTGTAAAAATGTGTAATGGGGGAATAGTTGTCATCTTAAAGTTATACAGTAAGTTTGTATTGTGCTTAGTTTATGATTTTGTTAGCAGTTTGGAACGGTTAAAGTGCTTAAACCTAGATTATCATAACTAATTTAGAGTAAAATTGTTTCCTGAAGATAATGAAAGTGATGATATATGTTTGAAAAAAATATACAAGGTTGAAAAAAATTAAAGTGTAACTAAACCCCCAAGTTTTTTCCTTTATTATGGGCGGGGCTCCTGGAGCAGTTAAGACACGTCCAGGCTATACTGTAGAATCTTCAAAGAACAATCTATGCTAACTAGCTACTTAATACTTACTATGTATCTCTATTCACAATTCTCTCAGTTCTACCTACTCACCACAGATTGTAGAATCCATAGGAGAGTCCAAATGGCTCATTTGTGATGCAAAATGGTCCAATGATGGCAGTCTTTCTGTCAGCCAATAGCAAAACTCAAATATAATATAATAGCTGTGTTTCAACCCATAGAGGGCTGTCACTCTTACATTTTACATATATATTTTTTTATTAAATATTTGAAGCATGACATTCAACAAACAATTATTTCATCATATTCTTATCTTTTTTTTAAAAACTGAATACAAAGAAATAAAAAGCAAAAACAAGACGATGTACAACAGAACACCCCCTAAATTGAAGTACTTTGACTAAAATGTTGAGTCATGGACCAGTACTACTTAATACCAAATACATTTGTTTTCAGAGGAAAAAAGTGGTTTTTGGGTTTAGTTATTAATAATAATGCATCAATTTTTTATAGCGCTTTATCATAGACACTCAAAGTCACTTTACAGAATTGAGGCATTATTCTTTCACTCCACACTTAGTGGTGGTAAGCTACTATTGTAGCCACGGCTGTCCTGGGGCAGCCTGACAGAGGCGAGGCTGCCATAGTGCGCCATCGGCCCCTTCGACCACCACCAACACTCACTCACACACTACAATCATACTAGGCAATGTGGGTGAAGTGCCTTGCCCAAGGACACAATGACAGATACCACTGAGGTGACTGCCACCTCACTGTGGCACCTGGAATTCTCAGTGGTCTCCCATCCACCTACTAACCAGGCCCAGACCTGCTTAGCTTCCCAGATCAAACGGGAAAATGTGCTATTGTGATTGACTAGAGGCAAATAACTACAATACTAAAAGAAAAAAATTGACTGGGTTAAGAACTCTGTAAGTTATGACAATAAAGAAAAAAAACTAACAAGCTTATTACTTGACCCCAAACTGTATTTCAAGAGGCATAACTGAAAAAAAGTTGCTTCAACTGAGTGAGTTGTGCTTGATATGAGAGTAAAGGAATAAGTCGGTATCAATTTTGAGCAACGCTTTTCCCACCTGATGATGTAATAGTTCCAAAATGTATGTATTAGGTGAGTGCATGGCATTATTGGTTTAAAAACCAAATTTCACATTTTAGCACAACAACAAAAAAGGAAACGGTAGATGTAAACCATCCCAAATGTCTTTTAGTGAAGAAGATTGAGTTTTTGCTCTGAGGTTTGTTTAGCTCAACTGCATTTGTATATAGAAAATCCAGTACTTCATTAATCTCTTGGCAATGGCTGGACAGACAGTTAAGGAACGTTAGGTTTCCTGTAAGAATTATCTGTATCTGCTGCTAACTCATCAACTTGTGTAAATCTGTTCCTTGTAGGAGCTTTTATCCTGCCCTGCTTCACTGTTTGTCTGAATTGCTGTCGGGACTCCATATTCCCCCTTAAGGCTCAAACATACTCGGGCGTACTTCACTCCAGCGGAGTACACGCGGACTTTGCTGGAGTGCGCCGGGGCATTTATCTGCAAAGCTCAGATTTTACTGCCGCCCAGAAGTTGTGCGCGGACATAGTGTCACACAAAACACTGCTCGGCATGTATCAACCAGCATTAAATGTAACACGCCGACCTGTATTCAACCCGCATGGAGAAACACAACATAGTAAGCATCTATCTCTGTTTAGATGATTTGGAAGACGTAGACTATAAATTCTCTTCACGCAAGAATAATGTGCAGACATGCTCCTTTATGTGTGTGCGAGTGTGCTGGTCCTAACGAGGCTAACGATGCTAACGAGCAGCAGCTGTATAAAAGGCAGCAGCAGCAGCAGCAGCCACAGAACACTACTCTCAGCTTCTGTTCCAGCCACCATCAGCCTGTAGCTCCTGATCTACTCGTAGTGCTGTCTGCTGCTCTAGAACAACATGCTGCTGGACCATGTTATCAGGTCAGTCTGCTGCTTCCACTCTGATTTGCTACCACCTGCTGGTCTTCTCAGGAGCTTCTGTTCTTTGCAGGCTCTCCTGGGTCTGTCTGCTGCTCTTCATCAGCTCTGGATCTGGATTCCCATACCAGGTGAAAGGTGAGAGTTCTGGATCCTGTCTGTGAGCAGCTGGCCTGGATCTGCTGACTAAAACCTGTGTTTCAGTCCACCAAGGTGTGGAAGGAGACCCTGGACTTGGCCAGTTCTATGGTGGTGCTGGACACGGCTTCTATAACCCTAGTACTGGACAATACTATGGCTATGGAGGCTTGAAGAGAAACTCTGCTGGGTCAGGTGGCTCTGATTCCGATGTTCCCAAACCGAAATACTACTATGGTGTTTCTGGTAGCTTGGGATCTGGCTCTAGTTCAGGATCAGTTGGCTCAGAGTCTGGTGGTTCTGGCTCAGCTAGTGCTGGATCAGGATCTGGCTCAGATGGTGCTGGAGCATCAAAGCTGAAGCTGCCTCGGTTCCCCTTCAACGACCACTGGCTGTACCCTGACGTTCCTATTGGAACCATCCCAGAGTTCCTGCAGCAACCTTCAATTCGTGTCATCCAGAACCGCAACGATTACTAGCATGCCAGCTCTGTTGTCGCCCATACCATGTACCCCCAGGATGACTGGGATATCCTCCCCTGCATTGGAAACCAAGACCAGGGGGAGCAAGGTCAGGAGGACCAGGACAGCCAAGACCAGGGAGGATCCAAGAACCGGTAAGTAACCGATCTGTAATGACATGTTGTAGATATTATACTGATTGTTTTCTCTTCTACAGGTGAAGCTGAACAGCAGATAAAGTCGTCTTAGAATTTAAATAAACACAGAACAATTCTTGTGTTCTCTTGGTGCTTCAGTCAGTAGTTGGCCTGCAAGTTTATTAACCAGATTTTAGCTTCACTTTGAGTTTTAAGCGTTGCTCTTGTGGGATTGCAAATGCTTTCCTGTAATCTCCAACGAAGTTTAAATTTGTGGAGTATTGCATAGCTGATTCATCCTCAATATTCATGGTTTATTTGCACTAGTACAGCTGGTGGTACAATGCTAGTAATACATCTTTGTCTTGCAGCAATTCCATGCATCTGGAGTAAAATATACATGCCCAGTCTGTTATTGGAAGTCATTTCATTGAAAACCAAGTTAACTTTACTCTAAATTGACATAAAAACATCGAAAGAAAATGTGTCTTAACTATGCTTAAGATATTTTTCTCTTAAAGACAAATTGCTACGAACTGTTTGACATTGGAGAAGTTTTGCACATTGCACTCAATGAAAAAATCCTTTAAACTAATTTTTTTTTTTTTTTTTTTTTTTTTGTATTGCGCAGAAAAGTTTTACTCCAGATCAAATTAAGTCTATCCTGAACAAATGGAACATTGTTCATGGAATTTATTTATTTTTTTGCATCATAGAAATGTCCATGTATTTGCATTATTGTTTTAACAAGATGATTCTACAAATGTAGCTTTAAACCCACCAGTGTTGTGCTCAAGACCACACTATCTGAGACCAAGACCATAAAAATAATTTTAAAACCATGACGAGGTTTGACAGTTTAAAGTTCTTTTGAAGGACAAAGAGGTGTCAGCAACTTTATCAAAGCAGAACATCTAAAATTCCCAACTACCAAAAAAATTGTGTAACTGAATTCTTGGGGAAAAATAAAACTACTGATATATTCACAATTATTCTAAATGTCTGACAGGATTTTATGTCGGATGAATGTACAGCATGTGTTTAGAAGTATTTCTGCCAAGAAATAACATGGCTTATCACAGTTTTTGCAGGAGTTGCATAAGGCAGCTTGAAAGATTTCAAGAAGGAAGAACAATCAATGAGCCAATGGGAAATGCTATATTTTAGTTGGGACAGCAGTAGCTCAGTCCGCAGGGACATGGGTTGGAAACTCGAGGGTCACTTGTTAAAGTGCCGGTGTGGACCAAAAAACGGAAGTTGTTCTGGTAGCTGGTGAGGTGCCCTTGAGCAAGGGACCAAACCCCAACACTGCTCTTGTGCGCTCCCTTCATAGTAAAAGCAGCATCTCTCCATTAATGCATGTCCACAGGTCGTGTATGTGTGATTTGAGCCTATGAGAGAAACATGTCCCTAAGATGACAGTTTAAAAACCTGAATTTCCCTTCAGGGATTAATAAAGTATTTAAAATAACATTTGGACCTTTTTAACAATTCAACTGTAAATTATATCAAATGCCCAGCCTGAACAAGTTCTGTACCAAAATACAAAAACTAAATATTCAAGTTCACATAAAGACAAAACAGTAGTGATGTGCAGGCGGGGTAGGCAGTGCCTACTCAAGGGTGAATTGATATTTTGATTATTTGTTTTAATTATATTTATTTTTCAATTTCCGATAACCTACAGTACCTATGAGTTTGAAAGTGTCAGCTTTTTGCATCCCAAATGACAACACCGCTATTTCTTGGTATGGCAGAGATGCTGCACAAGTCTCACTCCGCTGTGAGGCAGGAGGAGGCCTCTCCCGAAGGCGCACGGCTGCTCTGCCTCTGGCCTCATAGCCTGTTTATGTTTGTGCATGCGCAGTCAGTTCCCCAATATAAAAACCATTTACGTAAAAAGGTAGATCGCTACGTTGCCTTTCGACGTAACCATGCTATACGTACGTTCACAGTGCATTAGTGAATTGATACAGCGTGGCCACTGTTACGTTTTCTAGCTAGGAGCAGGATAACACTACAGGCAAGATAACAGCGCTTGAGACGATAGAGAAACTTTCTTTTGAGGAAAAACACCTTTTAAAAGATGGGAGACCAACACCTGAGCTACCAGACCTTCAGCAAAGGAAAGGTCAAATTGTTCATACCTTCCACAGTGAATGCAACCAAAAGAAAGATTGGCTTTGTGGATACGCCTCACTGAACCGGCTGTTCTGAGTTGTCTATTTCTCCGTGTTTCCAACACAAACAACGGATGCACTGCTGTGTCATGAGATACAATATATCTTGTTGGGAGAGTATGGAGGCTGCTATTGAATAATTGTTTAAGTTTCTTGAATGGTGTTCTACGATCTTGATTTTGTTAGATTAACACTTGCCAGCCGAAACTTATGAAATTGTCATTGGTGTCAACATTGGTGGTCTCGATTTGCAACGCCGTGCCTACTCAACCCCAGTACTCACGGCATGTCACTGCGAAACAGGTGTGGTCTCGAGACCAATAGCGGTCTTGAGTGCTACAACACTAAAACCCACCTTACGGCCATGGAAATTAGCTTATGCACTGCTGTATTTTTACAATTAAGTACCAGAAAATAGATGATTCAAAATTTTACTTTAGATTGTATGTCCATGTCAGTGCCCAATACTTTAGTGACATAGTTTGTCACTTCCTTCACTTTCAATCTTTACAAATGAGCTCCTGGGATGTTATATTTGAACGTAAACTGAGCATACGTTTAATATTTTCATAGTAGACATTTAAGTATTTGACTGTTTTTAATTGTTAATAAAAAAAATAACACATTACACAACATTGACAATCAAAAACCAAACAGGAAATAAAAACCAACATAAATCAGAATTCACTCAAAACAAATTTCTAATTCTTTTTAAATAGCATGGTTTCAATCTTCAAAATAGTACACAAACTGCCTTAAAATAGGCCAACCGGATGTAGACGCGTTTCGTGTGTGCGTTGAAAGGATACAAAATTATCAGGCCCGTGAAAGGATTGGGCACTGACTGTCCTTGTGGATGTTTACAGGCTTCTCACTGAGTTTGGGGTTGCCATCCATTCTTTCAAATACAGAATTGTTCCTTATCTGGCCATTAAATGCTGCGTCCCGTACTGAGCCAAAACGAAACACTGTTTGTTCAGCATTTGCAAAAGTCATGTCCGTCAGACTGTCTCTCACACACACACACACACACACACAAAAACTACTAAATCTGAGAATAATAAAATAAACCGCAGGAAATGCCAAGGCCAGTGACATCGTCATGGCGGGATCAACGTAGGACCCCCGCTCTCTGTTGTGTGGTGTGCCCTGTGTATCTGGCTGTGAGCGTGTGATCCTTTCACAGACCGTTGGAGTGAGACGACAAACACTGGCGCTGCTCAAACCCTAAACATGTCCAATTTTAGAGAGTTTTCAGTGTCCCACTGTTGATCGTCTGACAAACAGCCTCAGGAGAAAAACACTGTAGATTTGAACAATCTGAGAAGACCAAAGCGTCAGTGTCGCAGTTCTTCATACATCCATACTCTCCTGAGGTTAATACAGTTAGGCACATGGTTGGATTGATTTAATATACTACTGGGATTTGATTTCATGTTTAGGATGTGGAGGTTTTAAAGTCAAATGAAAGATAACGTATTTATTACAGTATTAGGCTTTTAACAAACCATACTGATAGGTTAAATTATATACATCCTTTCAGGAGGTACACAAACATTTCAGTTTAACATTGATTTTTTTCCATGCACAGACTTTCATGGCACTACTGTAATATTCAAATTTTAAATTGAGCAAAACATCAGAAATAAAAGGCTAAATTCAAGGTTAATGTTGGACGAGCCTGCAGACACAATGTATAACATGAGCTAAGGGTACATGGGGCAATAACGTTTAGGAAACGCTATGTCATGTTTAAGGATTGTGTTCACGGGGCTGCGGCAACCTTAACCGAGCTGTAGGTGGTGCTTGATGCAAATCGCAGTGGCATGTTTTGTCAATGAGTCCATAGTTAGATTGAAAAGTATCCAAAGCAGCACTTGTACACAGTGACAGACACTTAAGTTATCATAGCAAGCTACTAGCTCATTAGTTAGTTAATTCAGCAAAAACTTTGACCAAGAGTGTTTTTAAATTTGGGTGGGAATTGATGTTCTTTTCATTAATAGATCAGTTTCTCATACCAGATGCTCATTGGTATCCCATGATAATGTTTTTGTAGCTTAATATTAGCCAATGTGCAATGTTGGTAAACCAAGTTGTGCAAGTGTTAATTACATTTTAAATATTTAATATGTCAATTTATCATTTTTAAATACAGCATCCACTTCCCGAATCACAGCTGAAGGACCAACTGCTCATTAACGCCACAAGCTGCTAAGGTTTGAGGCCAAACAACCATAATATAATCATGGTTAAGGGAGATAGAAACATTAACAGGAAAAAGGCTGATGCAACAGCCCCAATACTGTAGTACCAGAAAAGTCAGACAGCAGAAGAATTGCAGTTCAAGCTTTTATTAAATTAATGAATTTGTTTCAGCTTCACCTGCAGGAGAGAAGATGATGTCAGTAATTATATTTAGATCATCATGTCAATACTGATCTGTTACACACCCCTTTATCCACGGGTTCTTGTATCCTCCCTGGTCTTGTCTCGCCTGGTCCTCCTGACCTTGCCCCCCTTGGTCTCCAATGAAAGGGAGGATGTCCCAGTCATCCTGGGTGTACTTGGTGTGGGCGACCACAGATCTGGCACGCTGGTAGTCGTTGCTATTCTGGACGAGACGAACTGAAGGCAGCTGCAGGAACTCTGGGATGGTTCCAGCAGGAACATCAGGGTACAGCCAGTGGTCCGGGAAGGGGAACTGAGGTAGCTTCAGCTGGCTCAGGTCAAAGTCCTGAGGGTTCACTATGTAGAAGGGCAAGCCTGATCCTCCTGCACCATCTGAACTAGAGCCTGATCCAGTACTAGCTGAACCAGAACCACCAGACCCTGAGCCACCTGACACAGAACCAGACCCTGAGCCACTAGACCCTGAACTAGAGCCAGAACCCAAGCCACCAGAAACACCATAGTAGTATTTATGTTTGGGAACATCTGAATCAGAGCCACCTGACCCAGCAGAGTCTCCTTTCACTCCTCCATAGCCATAGTATTGTCCAGTACTAGGGTTATAGAAGCCGTGTCCAGCACCACCATAGAATTGGCCTTGTCCAAGGTCTCCATCCACACCTTGGGGGACTGAAACACAGGTTTTAGTCAGCAGCTCCAGACCAGCTGCCCACAGACGGAACCAGAGACCTCACCTTTTACCTGGTACGGGAATCCAGATCCAGAGCTGATGAAGAGCAGCAGACAGAGCCAGGAGAGCCTGTAGAGAAAAGAAGTTCCTGTGAAGACCAGCATGTGATAGTGAATTAGAGAAAAAGCAGCAGACTGACCTGATAACATGATCCAGCAGCATGTTGTTCTAGAGCAGCAGACAGAACACCACCGTAGGGCTACAGTAGATCAGGAGCTACAGGTTAATGGAGGTTGGAACAGAAGCTAAGAGTGGTGACTCCTCTGTGGCTGCTGCTGCCTTTTATACAGCTGCTGCTCATTAGCATCGTTAGCCGAATGAACTTCACTTTACAGGTAGAAGCTGTAGCCAGTGTGTGATTTCAATACTTTTTTTGTTGGGATACTTTGACGCTTGTTAAAAGATTACGTTTTCATCTATCCAAAGCGACGTACAACACAACCAGTTAGGGTTAAGGGTTAAGGAACTTAACCCTAACTAACCCTCTTTAATCCTTCCTTAACCATTACCCCGCCACGTTCCAGTAAATTTTTGGATTGTTGTCGTCATTTGGTTTTGTTGCCGTTATTCTTGCTATTGTTCTCTCTTCTGTCTGAGTTTAAAAAAAACTAGGAAAAGGGGTTTTTTTGGCATCTATTTTAGATGTTACATTTGTGTCATATTTGTGTTATCCTTAAACCCATTGGAGAACATGCAAAATGCTCTTATCTCTGTAACCGCTGATTTTCTTAGCTGTGGTCACACCTTCACTTACTGGTATGGAGTTACAGAGGCTGGATTAAAGACGTGCTAAAACAGATAAGGTAGATGAGTTTAAAACTAAATCAAAATCCTAAACAAATTAGTTGCTTGTTTTGGTCAAAGCTACATACCAGTGGGATAAGAACTGGCCTCAATGATCTAAATCATGGGTGTCAAACTAATTTTAGTTCAGGGTCCAAATACAGAGTAGTTTGATCCCAAGTGGGCCACAGATTTTAGAAACTTTAATGTTAAGTGTGCACGTATAAATTATATATTCATAAAAAGTATGTAAATTTATTAAATTTTTGCATTATTGCATATATATATTAATGAATTAGTTGGTAATTTACACAATGGTTTTGGCCCCCATGCCCTGAGTTTGACTGGACACTTTTCTCTTTTAATTGTTAGACAATAAACAAACTTTAATGGTCCCAGATATAAGTCGTCAATCGTATTATATCAGAAATGCACGATATTGGTTTTTTACGATAACCGATTTGGATATTTTTACCCAACACCTAAATTCAGAGATCATCTAGTTTCTGTAGTAGAATTCATATACAGAATTATTCTGCAGACTCTTTATCAAGTTGGCCTGCTGGCAAATGCAGCGATGTAACAAAGCTAAAAAAAATATGCATTATCATGTGAACATTTCTTGCGCAAAATAAGAAAAACACTTGAACTTACGACGTGTAAAACATCTCATTTATTCATGAAAAACTGTTTTCAAACCAAACAATGAAGTTACTTGCAGCCTATTCTACTTAAAACAGTTACTACCTCTACTTACATTTAATATTTACATTCTTTAGCTGCATATGAGTGGAAAAAAACAAACCATTTCCTTAAAGTTCTCTGTGAGCTGCAGCTGTGAGGTCTCCTCCCGCCCACAGCTGAACACTATGAGTGTGATTGGTTCCTCTGAGGGACTATTTAAGACCACTTAGGCTAACGGAGGAGTCTGCTGAGGATCAACTTAGTGTAAGGATTCTAACATGGTTTTAGGATGGTGTGTAAGGTGAGTGTTGGAGTTTACGTAGGCTGAGCTCAGATGGTTTGCAGGTTCTCATTGGTGTGAGTCTGTTCCAGGCTTTCATGGATCTTTCTGCTTCTGATCAACTCTGGGATGTGTTACCCTGTTTCTAATACAGGTGAGTCTGACTTTAGTCCTCATCAGTTAACTAGACTTATGTGTGAAGTATACATATTAGAATATAATTTGTAGTGGTAAAACTCTTGAAATATGTTGTAGTTGTCTTGATATGTCTGACATTTTTCAAACTCAAGATCCGAAGGCCAAATCCTGCCCTTTAGAGCATTGATTTGGCCTGTTTGAAAAAGAAGTCATTACAAAAATGAAGTGTTCTGTAAATTACCAACTACAATAGTTGTAAATATCTCAGCCCCTCAAAAAATGAATTAAAAATCCACTGAACTTGCAGAGCTTGGATTTCCAGTGTTTAATTTCAAGTTATTGAAAGATGTAAAATTTCCATAATTAAGTGAACGTTCTATGAATATTCCCAAAATCTGGTAAATTTAAGTTAAAATCTGCATGTACTGATTCATAAGGAAGTGCAAACCAAGAGTCATTAATGTTGGCTTTGCTCTTTCCCCATCTAAATTCTATGGCCCACTTAAGCTCAACTTGGTCTGTATTTGACTCTTGAACTGAAATGTGTTTGACTTTGTCTTAAGGTAATTTGAAGTTGTGAGGGGGTCTATGTCCACCACAAGGGGGTGCCAGAGATCTTGGTACAGGTTCACAAGGCCTTGTCTGAGCATTGCCTAGCGCACATTATGGAACTAGTACTAAAATGTTACTGATTTGGTGCTTGAGGCAATTTGAGGTTTGTCCTTTAGCCACCTCAATGCCCAGAATCTAACCTGAATTTGAGACCTTTCAGACTACTATAAATGTTTCTGTACATTTTACATTAAATGTGACCTGAATTTTCTTTGTGCTCAGACTACAGATATCCATACTCGGGGATGTGGGCTCCTCCAGGTGGACCTGCAAACTTTGAGTCTGAGCATTTAAGGCCTTCGGTTCCACTACGCCAGGACCCAGGGCTACTTCAGGCCAGCATCCCTGGCCTGTTGCCCCGAGTGCCAGGCGATACCCTAGGCTACGACCCAAGCAGGTTCGTGGTGACCTACGACCCTGAGGCAGACTCTACTCCAGTGCCTCGCTCCGGTAGGCCCCGATACCTTGGCCTGCCCATCAGCAAGAAGGCTCCCAGTGTCTCTGTACAGCGGCAGATGTCCTCCAGCTCGGCCACAGATTCACCTTCCGTCCTTGCTGCCGGAAGTGCCATACCAGGCCTGAGCATCGCCTCTGGGTTCCTGCAGGCACTTCCCTGGGACGAGTTGTCCCTGGGCAGCTCGTCCTCGCCCTTCTTCCTGCCCAACATGATGGCCAACCGCAGAAAATTCCCTGACCCGGATGTATGGGAGCAGGAGGACGTGCCATTGGGCTCAATTGACCAACCCCCAGTGGGACCCGCGTCCTACCTTATACAGTCCAGGAATGGCTACCAAAGAGCTCGGGAAATACTTTCTCATTCCAAATACACTGAAGACAACTTCGACAATCTCCAGCAGCCCTTCGACACCAAGACTCCCAACAAGTCCAGTGAGGCCAAGAAGGAGCAAAAGTCCTGAGGAGGTGAGGTGCTGATCTTTCCTCTGATGCACCATGTTTGTCTCTAACCGTTGCTCTGTTCCAGGTCAACCCTATGGCACAGGAACTGTCCGCTGACGTGTCGAAGGAATAAAATCTATCAAAACTCAAATGTTTGCTTCTTGAGCCTGATCTGGATCTTGGTGTTAACATGTAATGCAGACTAAAGGGTTGACGCTGCCATTAATAATTTTTTTTTTTTTTTTTTTTTTTTTCTTCTGGTTTGTGACAAAACTTTAAAATCCAGGAAATGTTTACAAAAATTAACCATATGTTAGCTTCAAGACATGCTAAAGGCCCATGTCTGTCCTTTGTACGTGAAATGAATTTTAAACAGCTGTAAAAAATAATCCATGAACACTTGATGAGCCGCTAGTAACTGCAAGAATTGAAAATTAACAGATCCAACTTAAAGTATTACTAGCATGAGACAATTAAACTACAATAACGTGCCAAATTTTACAATTTGCTTTTTCACTCAAAACTGAAAGTGACTCAATCTGAAATTCAAACCAGGTATAAAGAAATAAATGACTCCAGTCTAAAGCTTTTGATACATCTCATGTCACCATTGGCCCCTCCAGGTTCAATTGACACTTGCTTTCACGATTAAGCTTGAATGTGTCAAACTTTTTGCATAGTCTCATATTTTGTCAAATGCCAGTCGAATGGTGGTGGTAATTGACTAAAACTCAGCCACCAAATGCTTAGGACAAAGAACTAACAATTGCATCAGCACCGTGTGAGTACTAAGAACAACAAATGGCAAAGAAATCCTGCCCAGTCTTTAAGTGGTAGTTTTTTCACTTTTCCAGTGATGTCGTAATTTGCTGACTAAGCAAAAACCAGATGGCCTACATGCCACACAAGTAGGACATCAACATTTTAAAACCTCCTGGCACGCTCTGTCAAGATGGCAACAAAACACAGTATGTACCGTTTCTGCTCCCTCCTTGGAATAAGTGATTCTCGCATAGTGTGGACTAAATTTTGCTACTGACTAATCTTTATCCTCTAAAGATTAATAGACAAAGCAGTGAAGATTGCTTTCAAAAGAGAAAACCCAGTCCTTGCAACACCCCAGGAGGACTTTTGTAATATACTTTTGTTGTGCAATGAGCTGCAAAGCAATATTTGAAGAAGTAAATGTTAAATTAAGATTATTTGAGATCCTAATTGTATGAAAAGTAGCATTGATCAAGTGATATTAAATAACTGAAAAATTCATCAACATAATCGTTTGGGACAGCTAAGTCAAAATGACAAATCATATTGAAACATTACAATTCCCTAGTCACTATGCTAACTCGGGTTCTGGAGAGCCACTAGCATCTATCTAGCATGCTTTAAATCCCCTACAGCTGATTGCAAGTCGTCAGATACATTAAGGACTGGATGTGAGAGCTTAAGACTCTGCTTTAAAAACATTTGTGCAAAAATATTCAAAATTACCTTTTTGGGTATTTTGAAATCAATTCCATTTCCAAACTGGTTTCTTCTTGCCATCACATCTCGGTGTTAAACCTTCTGTAGCGCAGAGCGTATGGATTCGGAGGGTGAAATTTAAACAGTTTTCAGACATTTTTGGTGAAGAAGACAGACTTTGGTCTTTGATGTAATGAACAAAGTCATCAGTAGGTGGCAGTAATTTACCTGAAGATGTGATTAAAACATGCATGCTAGCATATGAATGGAAAAAGTTCTAAACAGATTTTCTTTCTTTGTAAACAATATAATTTATCTAAAACCACATTTTGTACACAATTTAAAAAAAAAAAACTTTGTCCATCACAGTATGGAGTTCTGAGCCTGTGTAAGAACACAAGCTTAGAGTAGAGCAGCAGCAAAAATAAAAGGAAATCCTTTCACAATAAAGGACTCATCAATTTTCATTGATTGTTTTCAGGGGGCGGGGCTTGTGTCGGCAGCGGTGTATCCCAGCAGCGATGACTAGGATGGACGCGCTGAGCAGCATGGAGGTGCCACTGAGCAGGAAGGTGGGTGTGTAACTGCCGGTGACGTCAACCAACCAGCCTGATGATTAAAGTTATAAATAATTTATCAGAGTCTAGCTCATGAAAACCATGAAAGAAGTCATTAAACACAGTAAAGAACAATAATAAATATAAAAAATACATTAATTGGGCGTCATCATGGTAACAGTCCTTACCTCCAATTGGAGGGCTGAGCAGGTACGGAACGGAGTGCAGGAAGTAAACCAATCCCAGTGCAGCGGTCAGAGACTCCACCCCCACGACGTCCGATGTCACAACGGGAATCAGGGCCACGTACGCACCGTCAAAGTAACCGTAGAGGATGGCGAAGGGGACGAGCAGCGCAAAGGAGTGCAAAAGAGGGACGACCAGACAGCAGAGACCCTCCATCAGGATAGAGATGATGTAACAGCCCAGACGCCACGGTTTGAGACACCTGGGGACAGACAGAGATGCCTCAGGACAGACAGAGATCCCTGAGGAGAGACAGAGACTAAACGAGAAGGGTTAAATGTAGATGTTTCAGTTGCTATGGTAACCTGTAAGTTCAGGGGTGATTGCTAAGTGGTTGCCATAGCAGTTATGATGTTACCACAGTAAACAATTTCCTGGCAGTTGTTGTGGTAAACGTTGCTGAGAAAGCAGCAGTTTAAATATTTTTCAGTTGCTACGGTAACTGTTGTTATAGTAACCTGGGGTGTTTTTTGCGAGGTCAGAGGGAATGCTGCAGGTTGCTATGGTAAATGCTGCTGAACTTAGTTATAGTTCCTCATTTTAGTTGCTATGATAACTATCAAGATGTCAGGTGCTGGAGTTGCTATGGCAACCAGGTAGTCTGAAATACCTGAAGAAGACAAGGGACAGACAGAGAAAAGATAGAGGGCAGGGGTACGTACGGTCGGTCTGTCAACCAGCCAAAGGTGATGTTGCCGACAATGTCGATGACCCCGAGGATGGACATGAGAAAGGCAGCGCTCTGAGGACCGACTCCGACGCTCAGTGCAAATGGCACCAAGTAAACAAATGGCAGACTGCAGCCGCCGGCCAGAAACAGGAAGGACAAGGACAGGGACAGGAAGTCCTTCTTCAGCAGAAAACGGTACTCTGAGGACCAGTGAGGGGCTGAGACTGTTTGTTCAGGATGAGGTGGGGCCAGCAAAGAAGTTTTACCCCAAGTGTCTTTGGATTGGCTGGAGGGTTTCTCTGCGAGTTCAGGGTCCTTCCAGTTGTTGTCACCTAGAGCACAAAGTTTGGTTGTTATGGCAATAAGGGTCTTTGTAGAGTGATGCTATGATTGGTTGAGGTGGAGGCTGTGGTTGCTATGGTAACCATTTAGCTGACAGGCTGCTGTATGGTAACCCAAAGAGTTTAGGGATGTTGATGTTGAAACTAAGGCTGCGTCCCAATGCCCACACTTGTGACCCTTGGTTGCGCGATCCCACTGAAGGCTGTGAGTGCATAGGGTGTGCCGATTGTACGGAGTGTGCTCTAGCTCCACCCACTACGTACCCTTCATGCACACCTGTGCAAACTGTGAATGCAAGCGGTCTTTGATGAAGGGAATTACCCATAAATCCTGTTGTTGTGAGACATTCCAATTAAAAAAAATAAATAAATGTTTGGCAGACAAACTCTCACAATAAACCTTGTTGGCCGCAAAAATTGCAGAACATGTCTTTTTAAGTGTAAGTAAAGTATCAATTATTTCATTTCTGTAATATGTATTATATTAAAATACATTGCCAGCACAGCTGCTATCAATGCCATTTTTTCCTGACTCAGGTGGATGATGTAATCGCAAAATGTCCCAATACTACCATTTCAGCACTTGTTTCCTTACACACTTTACATCCAAAGTGCACTTACACCAAGTGCACCATTTCTGGAAGTCCGTAGGGCATAGTGTGGGTATAAGGATGCAGCCAAGAAACAAAATTTTGACCACAGCACCACCGTGTATTGTTAGGAGTGCAATTTAACTTGTTCCCTTCAAAATAAAAGCCCCATATCGAGGGTAAAGCTTGTGATGCCATGAGTGGACACCTACAGTACTGCTTGTTCTCAGTAGGCTCCTCCTCCTCCTCAGTGTCCTCTTGCAGTGTAACCGGCCGGAGCAGAGCACCGCAAACGCACAGATTGCCCACGAAGGCGCTGAGCACGAGCAGCGCCCCCCTCCATGAGTACAGGTCGATGAGCAGCTGTACAGCCGGGGCCAACACAAAGGTCCCGATGCCACTGCCAGACATGGCTACGCCGTACGCCAACGCCTTCTTGCGGCGGAAGTACAGGCCGACCAGCGCGATGGAAGGAGTGTAGCAGAGAGCGAAGCCTAAACCTGCAAAACAAAAATATCCAAATATCCTTACTAACGTCTAAGTAACGAACATTCTGACAAGTACAGTGAAGCTCAGAGCCTGCGGTAATAATCTGTGTGAATTTACTGGTAAACTCAAATTTAGTTTGAAATGTGTGGACGGACATCCTTCTGACCTGTGAGAATGCCCATGCTGAAGTAAAGCAGCTCTAAACTGCTGCTGAGGGAGCTGATGAGGAGGCCACAGGAGGACAGGAGACCTCCGACAATGACAGACAACCGACAGGACCAACGGGACATCAGCAGGCTGCCAAGAGGAGCTACAGACAGGGACAGACAGGAACACAATGTCACACACTGAAGTTTTTCTCTGTGCACAAGTGTATGCTTGTGTACTAACCGCACAACATTGTAGTGCAGTCGACCAGGCTGTGAATCCAGGCTGTAGCAGCATAATCTGCTTCGAAATGAGTCTGGAACTCCACAAAGAAAATGGAGAAACACCTGCAGACACATCAGAGAACATGAGAATCGGAGAATCACGGGATCAAAGAACCAGAGACCCAGAAAATTTGAGAATCAGAGAATTATGGAATCAAAGAACCAGAGACCCAGAAAATCAGAGAACCAGTCTCCTCAGATCACACCACAAGATATTCAGCAACTTCTCTATGGGAGGGTCTCATCAGGCCTTTTCGAGTTCTATCTAGTTGGATTGAGCCGGATCTAGTCTAGTTTTGTCTCATGGAAATCTAGGGTGATCTAATCAGGTCTTGTCTCCTAGTTTGATCTAGGCTGATTTAGTCGAGTATTCTATAAAAGGGATCTGGTTGAGTATTTTCTAGTTTGATCAAATGAGATCTAGTTGGGTCCTGTCTATTCAGGATCTAGTCAGGTCTTGTCTCATTGAATCTGTTTTGATCTGTTTGGTTTCTGCCGGGTCTAGTCTCATAGGAATCTAGCCAGGTCTCATTGGTTCTTGTTGGATCTGATCTGACCTATTGGGTTCTATGTAGGTCTTGTCTCATCATATCTAAATAACTCTGGTTGAGTTCAAGTGAGATCAAGTGAGTCTATTCAGAATCGAGTCGGATCTAATCAAATCATGTCTCACTAGATCTGTTTGGATTTGTTTGAATTTGTTTAGATTGAGTTGGTTCCATTCAGGTCTTGTCAGGTTTTTGTAGGGTGTTGTCTGGTCTCAGAGGATTCTGGCCTGATCTCTTTGAATTTCGTTGCATCAATTTTTGTTTTGTCAGATCTAGTGTGTGCGTGTGTGTGTGCGTGTGCGTGCGTGCGTGCGTGAGTGATGTAAAGTGGAGTAGACACACACAGATGAATGCTGAGCTGGACGGTTTTTATGTAACTGCTGTGGGAACGAGAGGACAGAGTCCAGCTGCTGGTCTGACTTGGAACAACCGATGGTACGTTTAGGGTTTTGGGTCCGCTTGGTGAACATTAACACACACAGCTACTGATTGACTGCCAGCAAAACCAGGTAACTGAAACCATGACTGAAAACGTGATTAGAACTAATACCAGGATGACATCCAGAATCAAACATAAGAAAGCCAAAACCCAACTCTGTTTGTCCCAGTAACTGCTCAACCACATCTGGGAATAGTCAGTGTAATTGTTGCCTTGTGTTCACTGAAAACTGAGAGTCAGCAACTTTGTGATTACAACACACACACACACACACACACACACACACACACACACACACACACACACACACACACACACACGCACACACAAGGACCAGCAGTCTTTATGGAGACATGTAATAGAGACATGTGCACTGTGCAGGTTTCTATCCAAAGTGTGTTTGGATGTGAGTGTCGGATGATTGTTTTCACGTTTCCTACCCCCCCCAACCCTAAACACGTGTTGATCACATGGGTATATAACTGTGTGTGTGTGTGTGTGTGTGTGTGTGTGTGTGTGTGTGTGTGTGTGTGTGTGTGTGTGTGTGTGTGTGTGTGTGTGTGTGTGTGTGTGTGTGTGTGTGTGTGTGTGTGTGTGTGTGTGTGTGTCTCTCATTAACCAGTGGTTTTGACGCTCATCTGTCAGAGGGATTCTCTTCATACAGAATTAATCACTTCTTCACTTTAGGAAACATTTAAAGCAGGAGTTGCTGAAGTTGAAATCCCATGTGTCGAGTAGCTTATGATATTCAATGACTTGCCGTTAAACACTGAACAGTTTAATCTCAAACACTGTATAAAATCAGATCAGTTATTGTTTATTATTATTATTATTATTATTATTATTATTATTATTAATAATAATAATAATAATAATAATAATAATAATGCGTTGGATTTTATATAGTGCTTTATCATAGATACTCAAAGCACTTTACAATGATGCGCATTATTCTTTCACTCCACACACAGTGGTGGTAAGCTACAATTGTAGCCACAGCTGCCCTGGGGCAGACTGACAGAAGCGAGGCTGTCGTAGTGCGCCATCAGTCCCTCTGATCACCATCAACACCCACTCACACACCACATTCATACGAGGCAATGTGGGTAAAGTGCCTGGTTCAAGGACACGACGACAACGACTTGACTAAAGCGGGACCCACTGCGACACGGTTGCCCCGCCCACTGAATAATAAGAAAGGTGTGCTTTGAAAAATTATATCTACTCATATTGTGTTGCTGTTCAATGCTTTGGAGCATTTTAAAGGTGTTTGCCATCCCTGTCCCATTCTGTGTACAAATATATGATATCAACAGGGTGAGGACTAACCTGTCCTATCCTGAGCGCACACACACATGGAGCTGCAGATGTGATATCTAAGCTGCGTTCCAGCCAAATAAAAATTCAGACGCAGCACGTCTCAAAAACGTGGCTAACCAGGATACTATTTACAATAGAGACATTAATGTTCATATGAGTAAAACTATATTTATTCATACATTTTCTTTATTTCCCCAACAAGGCAAATAACATAATGTAGCATATTTAAGCAATAATGCATTCACAGTGATTTATGTAAGGGAACTCCAACTTCAGGTGGCCTTCGAATTCACTTTTTCAAATGGAAAGTTCCGAGTATGAGCAACGAATAACAGCTAAAGTACAAGTGTCAAATATGTGGCACACAGGCCAACGCTGGCCCGTCTGAGTGTCCACTTCGGCCCCTATGTATAACTAACGTGACACAGAACCAGTTGCATGTAGCTGCAGTACCTCGTGTGTCCACTGGGAGTAACAAACAGAATCAGAACTGACCAGTAGGTGGCATCAAACTGCACTGATGACCTAAAGTGGGGGTGTCAAACTTATCATAATTCAGGGGCCAAAATTTGGACCAGTATGATCTCAAGTGGGTCGCAGAATTTAGGTGGGGGAAAAAAGAGCAATTTCATCGTCACTGTGCCCTAGTTTTTAATATCAGTCCCTGCAGGATCTTCACTTCACAACTTCTTGATTTTGTAACCAATTTTTGTGGAATTTAGAGGATTTTTGTGGAATTGTTTGTGAGAATTTGTGAGATTTATGTGAAAATTTGAAGTTCTTTCCACAATTTGAAATTAGAAATGACTGAATTCTAGTGATATATGCATGGGAAAATTGTGAACCACTCAAAATATTGTGGAGTTTCACTCAAATTTGATAATTTACATGATAATTCATGTTTTCTCATTTCTACTTTCTCCTGAGGGCTAAATTGGAAGCTCTAAAGTGGCAAATTTGGCCCCCGGGCCACGAGTTTGACACAAGTAACCCAAAGGACTGACCTAATGTGTTTTTTATTATCTCCACATCTGCTACAGAGCAAGGACTGGTATTCAGACCAGTACAACTCCTTTTAAAAACTGGTTCGAAGCTGGTTTACAGAAATCTTTTGGTAGATTGTGATTTGGTTTTAAAAATAGGTTTTAGACTGGTTTAGCTGTTGTTTTTTACACAAAGTGCCTACTTTGTCGATTGTAACTGGTTTTCTGGTACAGTTTGTTAGATTGGTGTTGTGTACTGGTGGATTCCTTCCCCTTGTTCCTGGTTACTGTAGTTTGGATGCTCATAATAATTTTAAAGCGTCCCCCTTGCATGCTGTGATCACATGATCCAAACATCTGTAACACACATGTCAGCTGTTCTTCTTCCACACCTTTGATGTTTTGTTCTTTACCTGGTCACTGCACGCGTGCAGACCGTCACCATGAAGCAGCAGCCGACAATAACCCATCCCCAGCCTCCATCAGGGGGGCACTTAGCCATACTGGTCCTGGTGCTGGTGCTGGTCTTGGTCCTGGTCCTAGTCTTGGTCTTGGTCCTGGTCCTTGAACCTGTGTCTCCTGAGGCTGAGCAGTTTTGCTCGGAGAAACGGAGCAGAAAGTGAAGAGTGCAGGTAAACTCCTCCTTCACACTGAGGCTGCAAAGAACATCCTCTGAACCCGTGTGTGTGTGTACATACGTACCTGGCCGCTGATCCTCAATCATTAACAGCTCTGACCCTGAGGGTGAACAATTCAAACACCCCTCTCTGAATGCTGAAAGGAGCGCTTGGTCGGTGCTGTCCCCGCCCGTCCCAAACAGCTCAGGTGTCGGGTGTCACAGGAAACAAACACACATCAGGTTAGACGAGTGTGTTGTCATGGCCTGAAGGCGTCAGAGCAGCAGAGGGAGGAACCATTAGAGAACCTCAAAGGAACGTAGACAGCGTGCATTACAGAACAGCGCTCTAACCTCTGGCTCTGGAGCCACAGGCGGCTCTTTGGCTGCTTTGTGAGGCTCCTTAAATGATCAGGAGTGTGTATCCTATCACTGCTGCTTTCTTACATTTCTGACCTATCACAGCGTCACTCTCTGACCATCAGGTCTGTCCTTGTTGGCTGAACTCAGTAATGAATTTACCAATAGAGGGGATGGAATTGGTCATTTTATCAACACAGGATCTTCAGCAAAGAAGCCCTGGTGACGGTGGCTGTGTTCAAAATCGCATACTAACATTATTGTGCTACTGACAAAACTTCCTGTTAACTTTAAAACAGGAGCCCTTTTTACAAAAGTGTTAAAAAACTAATGGAAGACAAGAAGAGATGCTTTTATATTGAAGAGGATATTTGATTTTTAGCTGGAAGCCAGTCCCAGGACCATTTTACGGTTCACTCACAATGCATCATGGGGTGGTTGGATACGACTAGTGTCTTTGCATTCTATCTAATGTGAATGCACTACATACTCATTTTGATGTCAGACTTAGTATTAGTTGTACAATATGTAGTACAGTATGACATCTACAACACAGCCCGAGTCTGGGTGTTAGCTGCTTGTGCTCAGAAGTCAGTCATCAGCTAACACAGACACCAGTTTGACCAGAGCAACAGTGAAGCTGGAATTGATTTGTGTGATCTTTGATGTTTCCAGTCTCCGCCCACTGTTTCAAACGATCCTTACTTTCCTTGTAGGAGGAACACAAACATAGACTTCAGGTCTTTGCAGATGTGGATTCCCTCCATGCCATACATCACGCTCAGGTGTTTCTTTTTTTTTATCACAGATGTGGATCTGATCAGTGCTGAAGGTTAAACCACAACCTTTGAACTGTTATCAGGAAACTATGGGAGCTGTAAACGCAGAGCAGTCGACTGCTTTAGGTTTAAGGGTTCGGAGTGAGACGCTCCTCAGGCAGAAGGTAAGGTGTTAACTCTTGTCAGGTGTATCTTAGGGTGCTCGTAATGATACAGCAGAACGAGCAGGAAGGAATATACGTATCAGAACAATCACATTCACTGGTCAGAGACACTAACATGTGCTAATAAACAGACAAACTACACTGTAAAGGAACGTAGTAGTTGTCCTCGCGCGACGGGTCACAGAGGAACAAGGTTTATTGATGTTGTTTTTACTGTTTTTACCGCTATAACTCCTTAGTTCACTCAGCTTTTATTCTGATATTGGTGTGTGTGTGTGTGTGTGTGTGTGTGTGTGTGTGTGTGTGTGTGTGTGTGTGTGTGTGTGTGTGTGTCTCCTCAGGATGTCGGCTAGGAAACCAGTCTGCTGTGGATGCTCCTCACTAGAGGTGATACTCTCCGTCCTCTTTGTTCTCATGACGACGGTCTCCGTGACGCTTATTGCCTTGACGATTGTTGAACAAACAGGTGAGTGGCTGAGACGCTGTAGGTGAACATCAGGTAGAGAGTGTATTAATAATGTTACGGTCCTGAAATTGTCTCTGTGCAGAAGTACCACCCCCTACTCCCAGTCCAGAACCTGAACACACGCCGTATCTGATTGGAGCTGGCCGGGCCGACTGTACCGGGCCGCCTGCCGACGTCCCACTGGTTAGTGTCAGAGGATACAACATCCTGACATACTGACAACAGACAACCTGACAAAACCCAGACTGACAACAGCTAGACTTACAACAGTCAGACTGGCAACAGCCAGACCAACAATAGTGAGAAGGACAACCGTCAAACTGACAGACCGTCAACAGTCAGGCCAACAACTGACAGACCAGTAACCGTCAGACAGACAATAGCCAGACCATCAACAGTCACAATGACAACAGTTAGATAGATAACTGACAGAACGACAGCAGAAAGACAGACTGATAACAGACAAACTGATAACAGACAGACTGATAACAGACAGACTGATAACAGACAGACCGATAAGAGACAGACCGATAACAGACAGACCGAGTACAGTCAGACGGACAACCGTCAGATCAACAACAGAAAGAATGACAACCGTCAGACTCACAACAGACAGCTCGACAACAGTCAGACTGACAACAGCCAGACCAACAATAGTGACAAGGACAACCGTCAAACTGACAGACCGTCAACAGTCAGGCCGACAACTGACAGACCAACAACCATCAGACCAACAACCGTCAGACTGACAACAGCCAGACCATCAACAGTCACAATGACAGAACGACAGCAGACAGACCAATAACAGACAGATTGACTCCAGTCAGACCGACAACCGTCAGATCGACAACAGAAAGATTGATAACCATCAGACTGACAACAGACAGATTGAGAACAGTCAAACCGACAACAGATGGACGACAAACCTCAGACCAACAACAGACAGAACGAGAACAGTCAGACCTACAACCATCAGTCTGACAACAGAGAGACCAACAACAGACAGACCGACAGCCGTCAGACCAACAACAGAAAAACTGAAAACTCAATCAAAAGCTGTCAGGCAGAAGTTCAGTTGGACCAGCAACAACAGTCTTACAAATGTGTGTGTGTGTGTGTGTGTGTGTGTGTGTGTGTGTGTGTGTGTGTGTAGATGGGTTATGCCAGCACTGAGCAGGTGGCAGCAGGTATACACACTCGTCTCTACAGTCGAGCCTTCATTATCGATGACGGAAAGCAAAGAGTTGTTTTTGTCACCGCAGACGTTGGAATGATTTCCCAGAGACTTCGGCTAGAGGTCAACACACACACGCACACACATACATAAATGTGTGTTTGTGTGTGTGTGTAGATAAGTGTGAGTGTATGTGTGCAGGTGCTGAGGGCTCTACAAGTGAAGTACGGCTCCTTGTACGGCCGTGATAACGTTCTCCTCAGTGGGACTCACACACACTGCGGTCCGGCCGGTTACTTCCAGTACACGCTCTTCATGATCACCAGCAAAGGTTACATCAAGGCCGCCATTCAGCCGCTAGTGGAGGGCATAGTCAGGGTGGGTTTCCATGGAAACACAGAGGGTGTGCATGTTGTTGTGGTGTTGCTGAGGTGTGACAATGTGTGTTTGCAGAGCATTGATATCGCTCACCGGAACATGAGGCCAGGTCGGATCTACAGGAGCAGAGGAGAGCTGCAGGAGAGCAGCCTGAACAGAAGTCCTCACTCGTATGCCAACAACCCCAAGGACGAGAGGCTCAGGTACCTTTTCATCAGCTGCTGCTCAGTCACATTCTCAGCATCAGAAACCTGATAGAAAGTATAGTTAGATCAGCTGCTACGGCCGATCAGAAGAATATCTGGACAAAGACGTGAATATGTGCTGGTTATCACTCCTATTGAAGTCCATCCATTTTCACACCCGCTTGTTCCTTTTTTCAGGCTGGTGTCTAGCTCCAGCTCTCAATGGGGTACACCCTGGACAGAGCACCAGTCCATTGCAGGGCAACACACAGACACACAAACAACCGTTCACATTAACTCCTATGTGCAATTTAGAGACTCCAATCAACCTAATAGTCATGTTTTTTGATTGTGGGAGGAAACCGGAGTACCCGGAGGAAACCCGCGCATGCACAGGGAGAACATGCAAACTCCTCACAGGAAGGGACCCAAGTGTCCACCCCAGGGCTGGAGCCCAGGACCTTCTTTTTTCCAAAAATGTTTATTAGGTTTTAATATTACTATACAGTTAACAATCTGGTCATCTTAACATAAACCAGAGGATATTAAAAACAAAGAAAAACAAACAGAATAAAGACACACAATCATACATCCATCTACACACACACACCCACACCTAGTGAAGCTTGCACGTAAAGATCTTATACATGGTTGTACAATGTAACAAATGCAATAGTAAAAAAAAGGAAGAAAAAAAAAGACACTTGTATTTGCTTTAATGTTCATGTAAGGATCCCATAACTTTTCAAAGTCCCTTTGTTTTCTTTTTGCCATATATGTTAGTCTTTCTAGTCCAATGCATTCTGAAAGTTCTTTGATCCATTGTTGTATTGAAGGAGCTTCCATCTTCTTCCAGTTTAGCGCAATAGCTCTCCTGGCATGCAATAGCCCAAAGTTCAGTATTTTATTTTGCTTCTTTGTTTTTGAAATATTTCCTGGGTATATTTCTAATATGCAAAGTTTGGAAGAAGGGGGAATCTTCACTTTAAAACTTCTGATAGACATTTAAGCACATCATTCCAGAATTGCAGTATATCTGTACACTCCCATACACAATGTATAAGTGTCCCTTTAGATTCTCAACATTTAGTACATGTGTCTGGAATATTGCTGCACATGTGAAGGAGTATTTCAGGTACCCAGGACCTTCTTGCTGTGAGGCAGATGTGCTAACCACTTAGCCACCGTGTGCTCCTATGGAAGTCATAACCACTAAAACCATCAATGCATCTATAACCTCGGGACAGTCTATGAGATGTTTCTTCTTCATAATGACTGGGCCTAAAGAGATACCAAAAGGCTGTCCAACATAGCAGTTAGAGCTATGTTGTGCCACCACTGCAGCAGAGGAGACTGGTTAAGGACAAAGCCCTTTAGCCGAGTCCTCCAGGCTTTAACATCTTCTGACAGAACCATGGCTGATGGTCCGAGAGACCATAAGGAACCATCATATCTTCCGGATACAAAGGAGGACTTATCCAGGCCAGTCCAGCATGAAGATCAGAGGAAGGAGAACCAAAGGATGAACCCAGAATTAGGACAGAGACAGGAGGACTGGGAGAGAATAGAAATGGAGACAGATGGCTTTGAAGTTTTCACAGGCTATGTGAAGTGATGATCTGATAGGACCGCAAGCACTGATACAGTACATGTATCAGCCACCCTGACCAAAGGGGAACCAGATGCTCTGATTGGCACATTTCTCACCTTTGATTATTAACAGTCTGGTTTCCACTCTACGTGGCAGGGATTTGGTTCTCGTGTAACTTCACTGATCAAGAAGTCCTGCTGTGTTTCAGGTATGACTCCAACACGGACAAACAGGTGGTGGTGCTGAAGTTCACCGACCAGGACGGAGACGGGATCGGGATGCTCAGGTGAGACACCGTCACCTTCAACAGACTGTGATGAATGATATTTATCTGCCTGATAAGAGTGTCTGAACTGATAGGTCGCTACATGTAAGGCTAACCCAAACATGTGGGTCTGGATGCTATGTGCTAAACTAACCCAAACATGTGGGACTAGTCATTACATGCTAAGATAGCTCAAAACATCTGGGGTTGGTTGCTACATGCTAAGCTAACCCAGACCTGTGGGATTTCTTGCTACATGCTAAGCTAACTCAGACCTGTGGGATTGATTGCTATGTACTAAGCTAACTCAAACATGTGGGACTTGTCTCTGAGTGCTAGGCTAACTCTGATGACCATTTGATGGTGACAGAATGAATAATTGGTTTATTTGTCTCCCACCCTCAGCTGGTTTGCCGTTCATGCCGTTAGCATGAACTACACCAACCGAATGATTAGCAGCGACAACATGGGTTACGCCTCCTACCTGCTGGAACAGGACAAGAACCCTGGAGAGCTACCTGGACAGGTGAGAGGACATAGCGAGGGACGGATCTCTCACAGCTGACTGTGTGTGTGTGTGTGTGTGTGTGTGTGTGTGTGTGTGTGTGTGTGTGTGTGTGTGTGTGTGTGTGTGTGTGTGTTGACTTTAGTGTTGTCTTGCGACTCTGTCCAAGTGACGTCGACTCGTCGCAGTACCTGACTTTTGCCCAAGATGGCGGCGCAACACAGTAAACGAGGGTCATAGTACCCCTGCATGGCAAGGCAGCACAACATCAACCGTTTCTCGCTCCTTCCTGGTTTGTATAAAAACAGCCCAAACAAAGTCTAAACGCCCAGCTCTGAGGAAGCCTCGGGGCTTAACAGTTACCCTACACTCACGGTAGGCAAACCAGCAGTGTCTTGGGTTTATTTAGCTTCTATAGCATGTCCTGTGTTCCAGGGGTTGGTGGTGTTGTGCCAAAGTCTGTGACCCGAAAATTCTGTGACCATTGCGGCTTCTCTGCGGTAGAAAAGAAAAGTGCTAAACCTCTTCATAGCTATTAAGGAGCTATTTACTCCCCATTACACATGACGCTCCAGTGGGTGAAGTAAATGCAGACTGGAAAAGAATTACAAACGTGTTTAAGGGGGAATAAATGTCCGCAGAGAAGCCGCAAGGGTTGTAACTGTCGCCACCTGCGGTCACAGATTTTTTTAGGTCACAGATTTTGGCACAACACTGGCACTCGGCTGCCACTCGGCTCGGCTTCGGCTCTTGGTAACGTCATCGACTAGTCTACGTTGACTCGACTAGTATGCACATTAAGTCGACCTTTAAAATTATGAAGTCGTTCAACCCCTAGTGTGTGTGTGTTTACTTTGTGTGACAGAAGTTTAACCCTCAGTTAATGTTCAGCTCAGATCCAATCGAAGATCACGGACTGAACGTGCCCATGATAGTATCTGCTCATGCTGTTCTTCATCCTACGGTTCACTGAGTTGATAACCAGTTATGGACCCAGGGACAGACTTGTTTGTCTCACTGACAGTGTCACAGTTTTCTACTGTTGTTGGTTCTGAAATGGTTTTTATTTTATTTTTAATTTTTTTAAGTACTGGTACAGTGCCTGTCGGAAGTATGTATTCATATAGTGGGAGGAGCTTAAATAGAGTTGTCAATTATGGCCAAATGAGTATATGTTTGAAGGTTGGATGAACAAAGAGGTGTACATACTCTGTACTCTGTAGTGTTATAAAGGGGTCTATTTGCAGATGGAAAGTAAAATAGAGTGTGCGATTTCCCTGGTCATGGGCATGCACATGATAAATGTGTTTGTTTGTATTTTTTTTAAACTCATTTTAATATTTTTTTCGTTTGGTGTATTTTTCTGTAAAGTATGTTTTTTGGAGTCATTATGTGTATTTTTGTATCATTCTGTTGTCTTTTTGTGCATTTTTGGACAATTTATTTATTTTTTTTATTGCCATTGTAGAGTGATTCTGTTGTCATTTTGTGTATTTTTTTTGTATAAATATTTAGTTTTGTGTATTTTGAGTCATTTTCATATTTTAGTTTTTGTTTGGTGTATTTTTCTGTAATATATGTTTTTGGAGCCTTTTTGTGTATTTTTGTGCATTTCTGTTGTCGTTTTTGTGTATTTTTGTGCATTTCTGTTGTCGTTTTTGTGTACTTTTTGTATAAATATTGTTTCATTTTTTGCTTTAAGATGTGTGTGTGTGTGACTCGCTACTCCTCCGTGCTCTCACACACATGCACGCACTCAGTGACTCACATCAGGTTGAAATGCATGTGTCTCACGCCCAATGCGTGAGACTTGAGAGCTTTGCTAGTATATCAGTGTGAGTGCGGCTGCTCAAACGCCCTCCCCCGTCTCTCGTCTCCGTCCGGTGTAACCCGCGTTGATTCAACGGTGATTTCAAAATAACATGAAAATAAACGTTTTGAAACGTAATCACCAAATAAGGAACAGTCAAAAATTATGTTTCTTCAAAAGAGAAGTCCACAGGATCTCAAAACTTGTGAAAGAGCCTGAAACTATCTTTTTTTTTTTTTTTTTTTTTCCCTTTTTTTTCCACCTTGTCTGCACATGCTGTTGAAGGTTAACACTACAAGAAGTGCAATCTTTTAACAGCAATGCATATTTTATTATTGCAATAATAAATAATAAAACCCCACGGCCAAGCAGCCCCCCGAACGCCCCCAAGATCCCAAGCTGAGAGGCAGCCATTGCCCCCCCATACACACCCGAGAAGGCCCCAAGGAGCCAAGGACCCAGCGCACCACGCCACCGATCCCAACCCCCAACCCCCGGGCCCCCCAAACCCCCACCCACACCCCCGCGCCCAGCCCCCCGAGGGGAGGGCCCAGAGAACTCCCCGCCCGAGACCCCAGCGGAGGAGCCGAAGCCCACGCCCAGCAGACGACCAGAGCCACGCCGAATGGGCAGCCGGCGGGCACCCGCCGGCGAGCCCAGAGCCAGCAGGGACCCGACCCCAGGCCAGGAGGACCCGGAATGGATGCAGCACCAGGCGCAGCCCGCCCAGGGCGGACGACCACACCCCAAGCCGCATAAGGCACCAGGGGGCCGCTGGGAGTCCCCCCGCCGGTCCCCAGGCCCCCGCTGATGCCGCCTGCGCCACAAGCTTCAGTTCTTTAAAGCCAGGGCCCCCTCCAGAGGCCAAGCCAGACCGCCCAACCGGGATGTGGCCCCCTATTCTGGCCCCGACACCCTGCCTCACGGGCCTGAAACTATCTAACTCTCTCTCACTCATGTGATGGCAGTCGTCTGCCTGGCTGTGTGTGTACCTATTGGCTCTGGCTGCACACGTGACTCTAGCTCGCCACTCTGGCACGCAACGGAGCGGAGCTGTGCAGTGAAAGAGATATAGATGGTGCGCTAGCGCCCCCTCACACATTGAGGCCAAAAGCTGAATAGGTTTCACTTCTGGGTGAACATGAATGTGCCATCCTGGCGAAATAATATTGAAATAAACGTTTTGAAATGACCAAATTACTCCAAAATAACAGATGCACACACTCGCTGTATTTGGAAGCTGTTCGGAAGTTTCAGGTTGAACAGATACCGCGTCGGGGAGATATTCGCTTCCCCCCCACACACGCGCACACACAGACCTTTTTTTGCTTTATAGATAGATTTATCATATCGTAACATGTGTGTGTGTGTGTGTGTGTGTGTGTGTGTTACAGGGAGGTTTTGTGGCTGGCTTCTCTTCCAGTAACCTCGGTGACGTCAGTCCAAATATTAAAGGACCGCGCTGTATGAACACTGGACTGCCCTGTGACTACCTCAACAGCTCCTGTCCTGTGGGAGGAGTAAGAACACATGCTCAAACACACACACACACACACACACACACGCGCACACACACACACTCTTATAATAATTGTTTGTCTGTCAGACAAAGATGTGTAAGGCGTTCGGACCTGGAGAAGACATGTTTGAAAGCACGAGAATCATCGGGCACAACATCTACCTGAAGGCCAAGGTGTGTGTTCGAGTCTGACCTCGTGTGGTAGAGGCCTTTAGTGAAGTGTGTGTGTGTGTGTGTGTGCGCGCGTGTGTGCGTGTGTCCGTGTGTGTGCGTGTGTGCGTGTGTAGGAGCTGTACTCAAACGCAGTGGAGGAAGTGACCGGCTCCGTTCAATCTGCTCATCAGTGGGTCAACATGACAGATGTGACAGTTCAGATCAACGAAACACACACAGTCAGTTTCTCTCACATACATACACATACACAGACATATTTTTATACTGTAAGTGAATGTTTGTGTGTGTCAGGCGCGCACGTGTAAACCTGCTCTCGGCCACAGTTTTGCCGCAGGAACCACAGACGGAGGAGGAGACCTGAACTTCACTCAGGGTGACTGACACACCCTGACACAATTAACATTAAAGAGTCATCAGCTATAATGATGGCCACTTAAACTAATCCACCAGGAAGTAAACTATGCCGTGCCAAATGTAAAAACTAGCTCACTGTTTTGTAGCTGACATATTTTGAACATTTAGCTAATTTTTCTTTCATTTGAGACAGAAATTCATGTAAAACAGCACTCTGTATATCATTGTTAAAAATGTGTCAACATGAAAAATAAATCTGAATTGAAAAGTTAAACAGAAATGTTAAATCTAAACCTAAATGTTAAATGTAAATCTAAATGAGGACCTGAATCTGAACAGCCTGTAGGAGCGCCGTTTTACCAGTGGGTTGGCTGCAGAGACCATGCAGGAATCGCATATTTTCCTCATTTTGGGAGTTGGCAGGCTCAGGGAGGACTAGTTTATAGATGTAGAGACCAGAAAAAAAGTGTTTTTCATAAAATGGGACCTTTAAATACAAATAAAAATGTTAAGTAAGTTCACAAGTGTAAAGCTCAGTGTGTGCAGGGCCTCGTGATTGACAGGCGCTGACCTGACGGTGGTTTGTGGTTAGCACGTCTGCCTCACAACAAGAAGGTACTGAGTTCAATCCCTGGGGTGGACACTTGGGTCTTTCCTGTGTGGAGTTTGCATGTTCTCTCCGTGCTGCGCCCTGTCCAGAGTGTACCTGGACCTAATGCATATTGTGAGTCGGAGATAGGCACCAGCAGATCCCCACGAGCCTGAAATAGGACAAAGCGGGACAGAAAATGGATGGATGGATTTAGATTTAACATTTACATTTAGATTTATTTTCCATGTGTACACATTCTTAACAATGTTATAGGACATGCTGTCAAATGAAAGAAATATGAGCTAAATGTTCAGAATATGTCGGCTAGGAAAAAGTGACCGAGTTTGTTCATTCAGCACCGCATAGTAAATTTGAGCTTTTCCACCTCCCATCATAAATGAATGTCCACTCAGTCACTCATCTCTGAATCTGAAGGTGCTGTTGAAGGAGATCCATTCTGGGATGGGATCAGAGATGCTCTGGTCGGCCCGCCGTCCAATGAGACACAGGAGTGTCATCACCCCAAACCAATCCTGTTCAGCACTGGAGAGGTGAGCACTCAAACATATGGTCGGCGGACCATAACCGGGCCGCCAGGATGTCGAATCTGAATCTGGAGAGTGAAAAACACAGAATACATTAGGCGTAATAATATAATAACAGTAACTGCTGTTCCTGATGTGTCCATTAGGAACACTGTTTCCTGAACAGTGCTTCAGTGGAAGTAACAGAACTGACCTGTGTGTGTGTGTGTGTGTGTGTGTGTGTGTGTGTGTGTGTGTGTGTGTGTGTGTGTGTGTGTGTGTGTGTGTGTGTGTGTGTGTGTGTGTGTGTGTGTGTGTGTGTGTGTGTGTAGATGAACTGGCCTCTGCCTTGGCATCCTCAGATTGTTGACGTTCAGATCATCACCATCGGATCCGTCGCTATCGTTGCCATTCCCGGAGAAATGACGTAAACATAGATTAGCACAAACTAACTACACACAACAGCTACACATCACTACACAACTGTTTTTCTGATGTGTGTGTGTGTTATCAGCACCATGTCAGGGAGGAGGCTGCGAGAAGCTGTTACACAGGTGAGAGAAAACACCACTGTGCCATTAAACAAGTCACGTGCCTCCTGATAATAGCTGCGTGTGTGTGTGTGCGCGTGCATGCACATGTGTAGGAGCTGCAATCGGAGGGATCCTTCCTGGACTCTGAGGTTGTGATTGCCGGCCTCAGTAACATTTACACACATTACATCACCACCTATGAGGAATACCAGGTACACAATCACTGCCTTTACCTCTTTTATTACAGCAATGTTCAACAATGTCCAACAGTCTGTACAGTGATGTCAAACTCGTTTCAGTTCAGGGGAAAAATACTTTTTGTTTTTTTGGCTTCAAAACAAGCAATATCAACATTATTGTGCACTAGTTTGCACTTCCATGTAAACTTAAATATACTTAAAGGCCAGATGCCTTTAAGTATATTGTTTGAACAATTTGAGCCCACCTAAAGTCACATATGTTGACTTATTATTGTATCATTTAACCATTTTTCACCATATTTCATTTTTGCCAAATTAACCACATTCACAATTTGTCATGCCCATTATTTGCCATTTTAAACTAATTGTTCCAATATTGACACTTTAAACCCTTTTTGCCACTTTTTGTGTCTGTTTTTGGCCAATCTAATTTGCAACTTCTAACCAGTTTCTGTGGTTTTTAAAATCCCATTTTACCACCTTTTCCACCCTTTTTGGTCACTTTTAACCAATTTTATTTCTGATTAAAACAAGGATTTAAATCTTTAAGATGAATATATACTACGGCCCAAATAATAACAAACTTTCTGAATAACAATAGATATTATTCAGATGAATAAATAAATGTATTCCCTTATAGATGGCCCTGTCTCCACATGACTGTTCTTCAATGTTCATGTCTGTGTTCAGGTACAGTGGTGTCCCGGGCTCTGGCACCTTTATTTTGGCGGACTGAAAATGTTGAAAATAACTGCTCTAAAGGGCCATATTTGGCCCCCGGGCCTTAAGATTGACCTTTGTGATCTAAATGGAAGGAATGACCCAAAACATTATTATTTTTATTACTAATACGTATTAACATTATCATGTTTTCCAGGTTCAGCGGTACGAAGGAGCATCGACTATCTTCGGTCCGCACACACTCAGTGCATATCTGCTGAAGTACCGAGGCCTCGCCAAAGCCATTGCACAGGTGTTTGTTTGTTGTTGTTCTTTAACGTCCTCCTTTTAGTTTGACCTCTGACAGTTTTGGTGTTTCCTCCGTTTCAGGACAGAGTCTCTGAACTCCCGTCTGGCCCCGAGCCACCGTTCTTTGAGGAAAACCTCTTCAATCTGCTCCCAGCGGCTCCAGTCGACAGAAAACCAGAGAACAGCAGCTTTGGAGACGTCTTAGAGGAAGTTTATCCCGTTTACAGACCGGTACGAGGACGGAGGAGTCCCTCAGGGAGACGCTTTAGGACCCTTTCTTTTACTTCTTTTTTGTTTAAATCTTTGGCTCAGTTTGAATGTTTCAGATTATTCTCTAATGATTTAAAGAAGTGATTGTCTAGAGCTCCTTTAAGGTGGAAGTTACGAGCACTGATCTTCTCTTTCAGGGCGATGTTGTGTCTGTGACGTTCGTCGCAGGAAACCCTCGACACTCCGGAGATATCGTAAGAATTTTCTGTTCCACAAGATTACTTAACACCATAGCCAGCTAACCAATGTCACATGATTCTATAACAGCCTTGTTTTTTATTATATATGTATGAATAATAAGAAAATGTATTAATTTAGGCTAAACTGCAATTAATAAGTAAATAGAATATTGTTGTAAAATGTTACTGCAGAGAGACAAGACATTTGTGACTGTGGAGATTTTCGACAACCGGACCAAAACCTGGGAGGTTATACATACAGATGCATCATGGGAAACCAGGTATGTAAGGCTTGTTCTCATTATGTGACCTTTGACTTAGGCGGTCATTGGCGGGATTTGGGCAAAAGAAAAAATTGAATTGAATATATAAACCATCTCGAGATTGTACCAACCACAATGTGTGTAACATATACAATAATGCAAAAAGTATTAGTAACATAATTGATAATGTTGACTACAAAAATCTGCGTCGACGCCTTATGTCCATTGTCCTGAATGCGGATCAAAATTTCATGTTCTCACTCACTCACACTTTAATTAAATGCTTCTCAAATATCATAGCATATCACAACTATCGTATACCGTTTGAAAGCGTAGAATCTTCCGTTTTTAACCATATAAACCAGTCTAAGACACAACCATCAAAGCAAACACACTCAATTATTTTGTCAAACTTGGAAAAAAAAATAGCGACATGAACAGGCCAGCACTCCTCATCTTTAAAGCGATGCCATATCTTACTGAATTCATGTATTCCATCAAAAGTGGTTTCAAAATCTTCCTAAAACATTAAAAAATCCAATGAATTCCAGCATTTTGTCCAAAACGCAGTAAAACTACTGTAAAAATAAAACAAATAATAATAATTAATGTCCTATTTACAAGAAGAAAGCAGCTCCGCCCTGATTTCTTTTTAATTTTTTTTTATCTCTGTGAGGTTGACCATGTCAATAAAAATCACAATTTTTAGATACAATTTGTAAATTCATGATAAAATATTTTTTGCTGCAGTACCACACATGAACTGCTGGGTACAGTGTCGCTTCACCATTCACATTGTGAAAAAGAATTGCGCAACAGAAGAAGAACTAAGTCACATGACTGGAGTGCCAAAAAATAACTTGTGTGTTTCATGACACTTAAAATATGTGTATATTAAATTAGGAATAATAAAAACCTTTGACCACTGGGGGGGGCAATGCTCTCCCCGTCCCCGGCAAACTCTGCGTATGCCGCGGTTGTTCATAGCCGCATCCGACTCTCATTTATCTGCGTGTAAAATAAGTGACTGACCTTTGACCCCGAGCTTCGACCTCACCACTGCAGGTTCCACTGGCTCAAGGGTTCGGGTCAGCAGAGCAACGCCACAGTGGAATGGTTCATCCCTCCGACGGCGCCCCGCGGCTCCTACAGGATCCAACACTTCGGACATTTTAAGGGAAGGAAGAACTTTCTTAACTTCATTCAACCGTACAACGGATCATCGCAAGTCTTCACCGTCACCGACAGTTTCTACTACCACTGACATCGGCCCCACCGCCATTAGATTACACAATTATTTTACCATTTAAAAAACTGTTAATTTCTTTGATAAAGATTGCAACCACTTGCTGAGAGTGATGCTCTTCGTAGTAAAAAAAGACAATCACAGCTTCTTGGGTGAACCCACAACCCCCCAGTATAATACAATGGAGACACAGAATCATAAACTTATGCACCATGGAAAAGATGTCAGCAAGACTACAATTGATGTTTGGAAATTTTGAGAAAATTTGGGAAGCAATTTTGATAGAACTAAATGGACCATAGACTCCTCCTCTATTTAGATATGTTTGTTGTTAAGCTTTATTATTTTTGTTTGTTGTATGTATTATTTTTTCCAATTATTATGATTTAATTACTCTGTATATGTCCTTGTCTTATGTGCAGTACATCTCACTGTTAAGTTTTGAATGAAAAATATTCTGAATAAATAAAAAGTAAAAAAAAAAAAAACTAAACTGTTAAATCTAGGGGTATACAGACAGAAAAGAGGCTCAGACGCCCACACCAAAAAATATTAATACCAATATTTTAAGACATGGGCCAAACTGACCCGTTATCATAAGAGATGCTAACAGAAAGCTAACACAAGAGGAAGGTTTTGTTTTATGGGCTTAGTTATTAAAGACTCAGAAATTGTGATTAATTGTAATTGAACTTTAATAATAAAATAAAATAACAATTTTAATTGGAAAAAATGCTAGTCACCGTAATCATTAAGTTGTAATTGAACATGGATAATTGAAGATGTAATTGTAATTGACCCCAACCCTGGTTACGACATTGAGACTGTCATCATCTACACTGCTGTTCTGGTCAAACTAGTGCCTGTGTTAAATGATGAGCATAGTCACCAGTTAACATAATTACCAGTTCAATTAAAACAGCAAAGTGTGTCTCAGAATGAACCCAGTTTTTACTGCTAACTAGTCAGTACTCAACAGCAGGAAAACAATCCCAAAGGTTGTTTTTTACAAGTCTTGTTTAATGGGTTTTATTGATTGATTGATGGACAATCACACACTGCTGCCTGTGTGACCGTATTAATAAACTGATCGTTATTTGTTCATTTGTGTGCATTGTGTTATACACAAAAACACACACATAAAACTCAAGGTTGTTGCAAAAGTATTTTTTTTATAAAATGATCTGAAGACATGAGCAGCACAAACACCTTAAAGTGTGTTCACGTGTGTGTGTGTGTGTGTGTGTGTGTGTGTGTGTGTGTGTGTGTGTGTGTGTGTGTGTAATACACACAGGAGTATTGCACAAATGTCACCGCAAGGAATGAAAATGTATAAAAATAAAGATAAATATGTCTATAAATAAAGTATGAATCCATGATAAATATACATTTAAATATAAAGCCACTCTGTGATTGGACGACACGCGTCACATGGCAGTGGCAGCGCTGTCCTGTTTGCTGAGCAGGACCTCCAGGAGGCGGAGCTTAGACTTCAGCTGTTTGTAGTGCTGATAGTCCTCCATCATGTGTGAGCGGTCCTCCTTCATACACACCCTGAAAGACAGACACACACACACGAGTTACTGTGTCCTCCTTTATACGCACACTGGTACAGGAACAGGTGTGTGTTTTAGACTCCGCCCCTCTCACCTTCCCGTCTGGCGGTAAAACTGCTCTTCAAACTCCTTCAGGAGTTTCCGTCTGGTTTTTTTCTCAGCTCTGGTTTCCCTCAGACAGACGAGCAGCTCCGACCTGTACAGGTTAGAACAGTCAGAACACGCCAGTGACCAAAGCCCACACACACACACACACACACACGTCACTAAGTAACAACACCCACAGCCAATCACACGATTGATTTAAAATGAGTCAATAGCATTATTTCTCAGTGAATTATTATAACAACATTGTCCCAGTAATTTTTACCACTGTTCACTTACTTAGTGTCCTTTTAGTTACTTAGATAAATAAATACCTACTTTCTTAGTTATTTTCATAGTTTCTTATCCAGTCATTAATTAGTCCTGTAGCACTATTTCTCAAAGAACTATTGTAACAACATTTTCTCACTACCTTTTACTATAGTTTACTTAGTAACCTCTTAGCTACTTAGTTATCTTCTCAGTTATTTACAAGTATGCTTAGTTACTTTGGTAAAGGGTTTTCATAGTTACTTATCTAGTCAATAATTAGTCCTGTAGCACTATTTCCCAGTGAACTATTGTAACAACATTGTTTAACAAATGTTAGTTACTTACTTTCTTAGTTGCTTAATTACTAGCACACTTTCCAATTTATTTATTTAGTTACTTACTCAGTTACCTTGATAATTACCTTCTAGTTATTTACTACGTTCTTTCCAATAAAGATAAAATAAAAATGAGTCATTAGTTAGTCCTTGAGCAGTACTGTATATCTCAGTGAACTATTATAACAACAATAACACCAACATCCGACTGTCAGGCAGCCTGTGATTGGTCGGTATCATTAGTGTAACGACATCAACATGTTTGTGAAACTATAGATATCCACCAAAGAAGAAGAAATGCATTTAATGAGATTTCAAGTCTGTTTGAAGCCAGTCAGCCCTTACTTTCCTCAGCACCTAACACACACTGTGGTGCCTCTGTGTCTGTCATTGTATATAAAACGTGTGTGTGTGTGTGTGTGTGTGACCTGGAGGCCTCATGCAGGTTCTCCGTGGTCGGTGCCGGCTGATGGCCTGTTCTCTCCTCATCAATCGGGGAAACAAAGGTGGGTTCTCCATCGTCCTCCACCTGAGGAGCATCTTCATCAGAGCCGTCCTCTTCCTCCTGAAACACAGCGGGAAGTTTGATAACACTGTGTGTGTGTGTGTGTGTGTGTGTGTGTGTGTGTGTGTGTGTGTGTGTGTGTGTGTGTGTGTGCGTGCGTGCGTGCGTGCGTGCGTGCGTGCGTGCGTGCGTGCGTGCGTGCGTGCGTGCGTGCGTGCGTGTGTGTACTCACTATAGTGCTGATGATGGTTGGACTCACACACAGGAGTCGTTTGATCACCTGATATCTGTCATAGAGAGGCTTCACCAGCTTCCTCTGCTGTTTGGTCCCCTGAGCATATGCATGCACACACACACACACACACACACACACACACTATGACAGTGTAGTTCCTGAATGCATCGTGCAGCGTTTAGGCACTCACCGGTCGACCGTGCAGGCTTTCAAAGTACAACAAACACTTCTGTAGTGTGATTTTCTCCAGAACCATCTGAGCCTGAGTCATCTCCTACACACACACACACACACACACAGTCAGAGTGTGCACGTGCACTATGGACGTAGCAGCAGCCACTGAGCATGCTCAGACGTGCTCAGACCTTCATGTCCTCCGGCACATGCAGCTCCTCTCTTTTCTCCTTCAACCTCCTGAACAGAGACTCCACCGTGTCCTCCAGCACTGGGCTGTGCTCTGACGCCCCCTGCTGACCACACCCAGGTCTGCAAGACAAACATGTGACTCTCGATCACACATTTTCTCCTTCTGATAACTCAGGGGTGTCAAACTCATTTTAGTTCAAGGGCCAATAACAGACCAGTTCGATCAAAAGTGGGACCCAGGTTTTAGGAAGAATAACAAAAGTATTTTAACATTTGCACTTCCAGCTATAAATTAGACATAAGTATGGAACACATTAACAGTATCTTAGCAATACATGACAGATACTTAAATGTCCTTTGACTTTAGATTTGAACCATTATTTGGTAATTTACACAATGATTCATGTTTTCTCTGTCATTTTCACTTTGTCCTGCAGGCCAAATCGGATGCTCTGATGGGCCAGATTTGACCCCAGGCCTCGAGTTTGACACTTCTAATAACTCATCGACAAAATTATATTTCTTTTAAAATTCAGGCTTTAAAGGCAAAGCCGTTTTTTCATAACTACAGACTGACAGACCTGCTCATGTCTGTGTCCTGTTGCTCCGTGGATTCAAACACAGACTGTCTCAGTCTGAGCTCTGAAACACACACACACCAGACACACACGTTGAACAACGTGAACATGTCACATGACATCATGATTGTGATGATGAGATTTCACCTTTGAGTTGTTTACGAGCCTTCATCAGCTCATTCATCACCCTCACCATCTCAGGGTTGGAATACTTGTCATTATGGGATGGCTGGAGGAAAAGATCATTGTTACCTTCGTCATCATCAATAATAGTATTGATGATGATGGTGGTGCGAATGACGCCATCTGCTGGACTCACCTTGTAGTTCATTTCCAGCTCAAACTGGTCCTCGAAGCGTCGAACTTTCTTCTTCAGGGTCTGAATGTGTCGCGTTAGAGATGAGATGGAGGGCGGAGCCTGATCTGACTCCTCAGTCCAATCACCACGGCTGTGATACCTGGACACACACACGCAACACGTACCATCAGCAACACGTCAATCCCAAAGACACACCACGCAAAGTTTCACTAACGCTAGCTTACGCTAACTAGTTCTATGGTTAGTTCAGGCTTTTGGACGCACAGGTGATGGAGAAGTGGGCGGGGCTTACAGGATGTAGGGCTGGCAATTGGGTGGAGACGGCGCTGAGTCAGTGTCGGAGCTGAACCTTAGGCTGTGATTGGAGCAGCGCGGTGATGGGCGGGGACTACTTCCTGTCAGCAGTTCGAGGAGAGGAGAGGGGGAGGGGCCAGGGGGTGGGGTCAAGTCTGGGGGTGGAGCCAAGTCAGGGCTGGTTAGGTGCTCTGCAGAAGACACACACACAGAGGTGACAGGTGATGATAACGTCCAATACAACACATCACCACAACTAACACACAACAACACAATCACTACACAACACAAAAGCAGATATTTGAAAAAAACACTACCTTATACACACAGTTACACACAAAACAGCAAAGACACAATAATGACGAACATAAACATACAAAACAAACACAAGCAACTCAACACGCAGGTACAAACACACACAGATAAGCATGCACACACACACAGGTAGAGATACATGCACACACATGCACACACACACACACACACACAGAGAGTTAGAGATACACACACACACACACACAGAGATACACACACGCACACAGTTAGAGATACACACACACAGTTAGAGATACACACACACACACACACACACACACACACACAGGTAGAGATACACACACACACACACACACACAGGTAGAGATACACACACACGCAGAGATACAGACACACACACACACACCGACAGACAGACAGACAGACAGACGCACGCAGGTGCACACGGGCGGACAGCGCCACAAACACGTACACACCTGCTCGTTCTCTCATTGGCTCCTTGCTGCTCTCTGATGGAGGATCTTCTTCCTGGTGGATGTGAACACAGAAACAGAACATGCTGATCCAGAGAGTAGACGGGCTCCGTCGGAGGTCCAGATATCACTCTTGTCCCTTTGGTCCCAGTGTGTCCTCCATCACTGGCTCAGTCTCCATAGATCAGTCCAGTTGTTAGTCGGAGACTGTCACTGTGCAGCTGTTTCAGGGTTTAGCCTGCTCCCCCCGCCGCGCAGCGTGACGGCTCTTCCTCCTCTGAAGAGGATTACTCATCCTCTGCGTGGGTGTGTGCGAGTGTGTGTGTGTGTGTGTGTGTGTTTCCCCGCATCGGAGGGGGCGTGGCTTACACTAATGACGTCACCCGTCCTGTTTCATTCATAAAAAACACAAAACAAGGTTCAGCTAGTACGTGCTCGTGCTCACATGCAGAGAGGAAGACGCATCATCTCCATCACCTCATTGGAGGAGATGACAGTCCTCATCAATGATCAATAACATCTCTGTGTCGGGATTATTAGGGTCCGAAGTCCCAGAATGGGACATAGGAACCTATTGCAATTGCTTTAACTATTATTATTATTCACAGGGAACGTTTGATCGCTATTTTGACCCCCTGAGCAAGCCCATAGTCTCACCAAAATTGGCTCACACCTCAGGCCTAGTAAAAATTACGATAATTTGGCGCAGTGAAAAAAATGGTCAAGAAAAATACATTATAGATGCCAAAAATGTGATGGAACCACACAACTGGCAGGTTTGACCGATATGTACGAAATTCGCCATATGTATTCTTTACCCCAAGATGAGCAAAAAGTTACAATCTGACCACGCCCAAAACCAAACAGGAAGTCAGCCATCTTGGGTCAAAGGTCAAAAATGGTGTTTCGCCCTGGAAATGCATTTGCGCAAACTAGTCTGAGGGTTTTCATTCGATTCGTTTCAAACTGCCAAAACACTTAAGACCTACTGAAGATTAAAAATCATTGAAGGAATTTGCGCATCTCTTAATGGTTTGGTTGTGTAGCTGCCGCAAAGTTGCAATGCTAATTTTTCTTAGCACGCCATAATTTGAAAATCCCCATAACTCAGACACACAAATTTTGATCAGCTTCAAATTTCACGCAAATGACATTTGCCCAAGCCTAATCGTGACTGCCTTGAAACATTTCCCATCATGCCTTGCATTTTCGACTGGTGCCATTTATGGTCATGTTCACTGTTAGCAACTATAGCACGCCAAAATAGGAAAATGCATATAACTCTCAAATACAATGTTCAAACCGCTTCATATTTGATACACATGATGATTTTTTCAATGGATTTGCATCAAATTCACTGAGAGTGATTTTTTACTGGTTTTCCCTTTTTACTGGGTTTTAAACTAATACAACTGTGTAAACAGGCCTTCTAACTGGTTTTACTGGTTATGCTGGTTTTACTGGTTATACTGCAATATCATTACTATTGCTAGGCTAATTGTAGGTCATTGCTATGCTAATGCTATTGCTAGGTTAATGCTTATGTTTGCTAAATGCCAATGCTAGGTAAATGCTTTTGCTAGGTTAAATCTAATGCTAGGTTGATGCTATTACTAGGCTAATGCTAAAACATTTAAATGCAATATCTCAGCTGTTTTTACACCAATTTGCACCAAATTCAATCAGACCGAACAAAAAAATGACTAGTCACATAATTGATAATGTTGACTACAAAATTTTGTATCAACGCATCTTTTAATGTTGTAAATTCATGACAAAATCTAGCCCGGGCCGCTTTCTGCTTCAATTTTTGCTGCAGTATCATACATGAACTGCTGGGTGCAGTGTCGCTACTGAAGAAGAATTGTGCAACAGAAGAAGAACCAACCTAAAGTCTCAAAAGTTTGGAACCATTTCACTGAAAACTTATACTCCACACCTGAGGTAGAACTAACATATGTGATATGAAACTAACAGTAATATGTGAGAATCAAAGCAACAGTAAAATATTTTATAAAAAATATTTTTTTCAAATGAATTTGGGAAAACTGTAATTAAAACCTTTGACCAAGGGGTCAAACTCTGCATATGTTTGACCTCTTCTTTAATCAAACACTCGCAGTCTTATTGTTTACTTTATTTAATCCTCAGGTTGATCACATGACCACGTTCTCCTGGTGTAGCCCTTGAGGCGTTCAGGTGCCTCTCATTACAGTAGGACGGGCTAAGGTATGGGCAGCTGATAATCCCGTGTTGCGTTTCCTTCTCGAAGGCGCCCGAAACACGCCAGCAGCAGATCGACGGCGGTGTTGACCGTGGATCGGACTTCGTCCTCTGTCCGACCTTGGAGAGGGTTCACCTCCACCAAGTCCACCGCAGACAGGCGGCCTGGCACCACAGAAGAAGAAAAACAGAGGCCTTCACATGTCAATACATGGATGCTGCAGCAGATGGTGCATTTACTGACGGTGCTGTGTTCAGGGACCCACCTGTCTCACACAGCGTCTCGTTGATATAAAGCCCCTCCCTGTAGGTCAGCCCCCCCACTACAGGCGTCCCTGTTGCCGGGGTAACCGAGGGGTCAATGGCGTCCACATCGAAGCTCAGGTGAACTGGTTTTCTCCCTCTGCAAGAAAAACACCTGAGGTTTAGGACCAATTAGATCTGAGGGTGAGGAGCCTCCTCACCTGGACCACAGGTAGTCGCATGACTCTTCCATCACTTTGGCCACACCCAGTCGATCCACCTCCGACATGGAAAACACTTTTATCCCCAAAGACTTCAGGATGAAGCTGAAAGACACAAAACATCCACATTGAACATACACATACACATATACACACATACACACATTTAACACACACAGATACACAAACCTCTCAGCTGGGTCCACGTCCCTCAGTCCGATGTAAATCAGATCTTTTGCTGAAAGACACGGTTTAACCCAGGAGAAGTTTGGAAGGGCGGGAACCTGCAGAGATGGTGCGTTCACTGACCACTGATCACAGATGGTGCATTCACTGACTGTCTGGGACTTACGTAGGTGCGCAGCTCATGCAGCAGGTAAGACATAGGCTGCCCGTGGAAGTTGCCGGTGCTCGTTGTCAAAGCAGTGTTGATGTCAGCGTGAGCGTCGACCCAAACAACACTGAGATTTCCTACTGCAGCGAAGTGGCCATGGATAGAACCGATAGCAAGGCTGAGAAAGACAGCAGTGTGTGTACTTTTTGTATAGTATTGTACTGGAGTGTGTGTGTGTGTGTGTACGTGTGTATTTTTGTCTAATGTGTGTGTGGTGCAGGGTTGGGGTCAATTACACTTTTCAATTACAATTACATTGTCAATTATCCATGTTCAATTACAAGTCAATTACATTTTTTTAACTAAAATTAACGCACATGAAGCACAGCAACGACTGCTCCTCTGGTTCTCCTGTTTCTTGTGTTGTGTTCTGTGCATCAGTATTATTGGTATACCGGGAACTTGTGCAATGAGAAAGGTTCCGCACTGTTTGGAGTGCAAAAAAAAATTTAAAAAGTGATTAACTGTGTTATTTATTTTTTTTGCATGTCATTTTCTGTCATTTATTAATGGCAATTAACGCGATAAAGTCCCAGCCCTAGTTTAATTAAATTGTAAATTACAGTTTTTATACAATTCCCATCCCAATTACAATTACAATTTAAACTCAACTACAATTAAATTGCGGTTACAACAGTAAGATTTTTTTCAATTAAAATTACAGTTATAACTATGTCATAATTGTAATTAATTATCAACTACACAATTACAATTATAATTGACCCCAAACCTGGTGTAGTGTATAATTTGTGTGTATGTACGTGTGTAACTTGTGTAGTTGTGTGTATTTGTGCAACCTGTGGTCTCCTCCCAGCATCACACTTGTGTGTCCGTCCCTCTTCACTTCCTGTACGGCCTCTGACAACCTCTGGTTGGCTCCGCCCACCGACCTCACACCCTTCAGGCAGCCAATAGGTTCATCCTGCACCACATCCTCAAAACTTAGGTTCCCATAATCCTTCACTGCACATCCTGAGGCAGACGCACAAACACAACAATGTATTTGTACGACAACGAATCAGAAACACCAGCAAACATCAGTTGAATCATCAATGACCTTGACTGACCTTCAGAATAAAAGAAATAGCAGTGATCCCTGAGGGACGCCACACATCTGTTTGTTAAAATTAAGTTAAGTCAAGTTAGGATAAATGAAGACCAGATAAGATCAATGAAGAGAAAAAGGAGAGATAATGTAGTCTGAAATAAAGTTAGGGTAGGATCAATTAAGCGAACATATGTTAAGTTAGGATAAATTAAGTTAGGATGAGACAAGCAAGAATAATTTAAGCTAGGAAAACTAAGTTAAGTTAGGACAAAAATAAATTTAGTTAATTAATTAATTAATTAATTAAATCAAATTAAATTATGTCAGGATAAGTTAGGTTAGGATAAATTAAATTATGATAAGATGAGCAAAGTTTAGATAAGTTATAATAAGTTAAGTTAGGATAAAATAACTTCATTTACAATAACTAAGTTAGAATAACTTAAGTTAGGATAAAATAATTTAATTCACGATAACCAAATTAGAATAACTTAATTTAGGATAGGTTAATTTATGATAACTTGTTAGAATAAGTTGGGATGAATAAGTTGGGATGAATGAACTTAAGTTAGGATAGGTTAATGAAGTTATTTAATGACAAGTTAAATTAGGATGAATTAAGTTAGGATAAGATAAGCAAAAAGATTTTCAGTTAAAACAACTAAGTTAGGATATGTTTATTTAGCATAGGATAATTTAGGATAAGTTATATTTTGATAAATTAAAGTAAATAAACTTAAATTGATATACTTTAAAAAAAAACTAAAATAAAAACCATTTCAGAACCAACAACTGTATAAAACTGTTACACTCTGTCAGTGAGACAGACAGGTCTGTCCCTGGGTCCATAACTGGTTATAAACTCAGTGAACCATAGGTTGAAGAAAGGCCACAGATACATTCATCGACACGTTCAGTCCATCATCTTCATTTGGAGCTGAGCTGAACATTAACTGAGGGTTAAACTTCTGTCACACAAAGTAAACACACACATACACAGTAGGAGAGAATGACCTGTCGGACATCAAACACTGTCACACACGGTTTCCAACAACTGTCCACATGACGTCCTTCAGCATTTGCAGGAGACTCTGCATGTATCAGAGAAATAGAGATGGACATCATGGACAAATGGACAGCAGCACCCATAGGACACAGAAACCCTCCTTTGTCTCTCACACTATTAAAACACACCGCTCCTCAAACCGAGGTTGGTGTGTCTTCTGAGGACAGATCAGGAGGAGCAGGGGACCTGAACCCAAGGATTCATTTTTATTATTTCATCTGCTGTTTGTGTGTCACCTTGTTCCTGGAGTCTCCTCAGTAGTCCGGCCGCTCTGATGTGGTCTGGCCCCCCCTCCACTCCACCCCTGGGCTGCACACACGCACACACACACACACAGTTACAGTGCACGGGCACAGCTGGAGCACGTGCACACACTCACCTGTCCCTTATTAAAAGGAGCTCCGATTATTCCCACAGAGCGAGGAAGATGATGTTGATGAAGGCTCCGAGTAACAGACACACCGACCTGCAGCAGAGGCCTCATAGTGACACACTGACAGGAACACACACACCCACGAGCCCAGCCAGAGGTTTTTACCCTCCGTGACGTCAGCAGGTTGTGATGTCACCAATGTTTAATAATTAGGTCAGGAGTTTGAATGCCAGAGGTGTAAAGAGTACTGATATATCTCATACTCAAGTAGAAGTACTGTTAAATCGTACTCAAGTACAAGTAAATCACACATAAAATACTCAAGTAAATATTTAACTGTGCAAAATATTTAAAAAAAATATATTATTTTGTTTAAAATTAAAAGCATAAAAATTTTATTTTAATCAGTAATTGTTTTCTATTTTATTATTTATTTAATATTCTAGACATTTTAGGCGACCTTATTCTATTTCCAGGCGATCCCACAGAGTCAAGACCCCAAGGTTGAAAAACTTGCTCTACAGCTTGTTCTGCCGCCACCTGGTGGTCACGTCGGAATTTAGTTTTTTTTCTCTGTCTGTTATTGTCACTGAAACAGTGCGGCACCCAGTGGAGACATTAGGAACAGCAGCTACTATCACTAAATAGAAAATAAAGACCAAAAACAAAATAATTCAGAGTTCACTAAAAAACAAATTTCCAAAATTTTAGGAAATTTTAACAGCAGCTTCAGATTGGAAAAACAATTAAAAAACAACTTATTTTTAAGTCATTTAGAAAATGTAAAAAAAAAATAAATAAAAAACGGCTGTTTTTGAATATATCTATACTCAGAATTAAAAAAAGTGACAATAAAAATCACCTTTGTCCTTTCTTTTCAAACAAAACTCAATAAGCCAAAAACCCAAATCCTAACCAGAAATCCAACAGTTTGAAATTGATTCATTTAGCTTTTGGAGCGATTAGCAAACACCTAATATAGTTTATTTTGAAAGGAAAAGCAGAATGGTTTATTTAAATGCCGATTTAATGAATGTATTCATACATTTTTATCTAAGAAACAAACATAGTTCAAATAAAGTAAAGGTAGCTGTGGAAATAAAGTGCTGTACAGTAAAAGGAGAATAGTGTCCCAAAAAAGACGAAGACGAAGAGGTCGGAGGGGGAACCATCTCATCTCTGTCAAAGACGAAAAACACACGTGACTCGGAACCAGGAAGTGGCTCTCAGATCGTGCTGTGTCCCCACGTGTGCGTGCAATCAGGTCAGTGTGGAAATTATTATAAAATTATTTCTCTGAATACGTTTATTAAACTTTGTTTATGACCCGGAGTGCGCGAGGAACCGCGGGAAGATCACGATAGCACGAGCCGTAGCTAACCCAGTTAGCAAACACAACAACAACAACTAACCCGGTTAACCATAACAAACCGGGTTTATCATAACTTAGTCGTGTTGTTATTTCGTTTACAGTGAGAACAGTTAACCCTGTGAAAGCTGTGTGTAATTAACATTTGCAGACTGATCGTTTGTGATCTAATTACGGACTCCATTAAGAAAACGCAATATTTAACATTCCTGTTAAACTGCACTCAATACTTGTAATGTGATTTAAGTATTTTTAAATATCTTCTTTGACCTTTGGCCTTAATTATGTGTCATTATCAAACTGTTAACCTACAGAAAGGTCATTTCCATGTTTGGGATGTTCTCTGAAAGACATATTTATGGTAATGAAAATACTATAAATAAGTAAATATTTATTATAATAATACCAACAATAATAAATGGAAACAAAACAAAAGTACACATACCAAAGAAAATTATTTGAACACAAATCAAAGTGCTTTTATGCTAAAAGATGCAAAGGCAGCAAGAAAAGTCTAAAACTGGAGGTTAAAAGGTTTTAAAATAGTAAGATATTAAAAATAAAAACACAAAGTTGACCCTGGAGCAGTATATATTTGTAATAAAAACATAATGATGGAATGAATGAGTGATAACATATTTTAAAGAATCTCATTTTACAAATTTTAAGTGGAATGAAACAGTATTTAGTGCCTCCTGAAAACATTTATTTCTTAAGTTTTTATCATTTACAGTCATCTCCCTCCTAATGTAGGACAAACACCGACCTTAGTATTTTGAGTTCATGTTCTAATCAAGAACATTTTTATTGTCATTTTGTTTATTTTGTCGTCGTTTGTCTATTCTTTTTATTATTCAGTATATATTTTCTCTTATTTGTGTGTTTTTGTCATTGTTTTGTGAGTTGCTGATAATTGGGATTTTTAACTAAAAATAAACATTGTAAAACCCCATATTTTTAATGTTTTTTTTTTTTGGTTAATTTTCCTCTCTTTCTCTCAAGTACCCCCTGTAGTGCCATCGCACACCCCAAGGGGTACATGTACCCCCATTTGAGAAACAATGATTTAAAACACATCTGTAGAGACAACCTAACTCCACCCCCTGTCTGTGTTTCCAGTTGTCTCCCTCAGGTAAACATCATGTCGTCGTTGGCGCTGCAGTTGAAGCGTCTCGCCCTCCCTCAGAGCACCTCCCACCTTTGCCGTGATAATGCCTCGCTGCTCTTTGACCCCAAAGATGCCGCGACGATGGCCCGCTCCACCTTCTACGACATCGGTGAGAGAGCGGTCCAAACAGTTAGCCAATCACACACACAGGTGATCAAACCTTAGTCCCGCCCCCCTTTTGTCCAGGCTGCACGGGATTGGAGGAGCTGTTGGGCATCGAACCGTTGTTCCTGGAGTTTCAGGACACGCTGTTCAGCCAATCATCACTCACCCTGGAGCGCAGCGTCCATTCGAAAGAGGTCAACGACAAGCTGGACGCGGGAATTAGGCTCTTCCTGTCCCGCCTTTGTCCCTACTTCCTGTTAAAGCCGGCGCAGAAGTGCTTAGAGTGGCTGATCCATCGGTACACACACACACACATAGGGCGCTGATTGTAAAGTTGTGCATGCTAAAATAACTGTAGCAGCAACTTTTTGCAACATTAAGCAACAAACCACATTTCGTATCAATGAGCTTTTATTTTGGTACTTCCGGTAAATTATTAGCATTATTGGCATATTTGCTAATTATTTAGTTTCTCCCGTGACATTTAGATTTAACATTGAGATTTATCATTTAGATTTAATATTATAATATTTTTAACATATAAATGCAGCGGCTATTTCATATTCCTTCCATTATTTTTGTTTTGTGTGTGTGTGTGTGTGTGTGTGTGTGTGTGTGTGTGTGTGTGTGTGTGTGTGTGTGTGTGTGTGTGTGTGTGTGTGTGTGTGTGTGTGTGTGTGTGTGTGTGTGTGTAGTTTTCACATCCAGCTGTATAACACTGACAGTCTGATGGCGTGCGCTCTTCCCTATCACGACACAAAAGTCTTCGTCAGAGTCCTTCAGCTGCTCAACATCAAAGACACCTCCAGTCGCTGGAACTGGCTGTACCCACTGCAGGTCTGGCGCCCCCCCATCTATCCCTGACCTCTGCCCCCCCCCCCCCCGACCTCTGACCCCTAACGAAGCCGTGTGCTGTTGCAGAAACCCGGCGTGCCGCTGTCCCGAGGCGCTCTGATCACTCACTGTTACTCTGACCTGAGCTTCATGGACTTCCTGTGCTCGTCTGTGACTCACTCAGTGGAGGTCAGACACACACACACACACACACACACAAATAACTTCAGTTAGGATACGTTAAATAAGTTATGCCAGTATATGTTCAGGTTGGATAAATTAAGTTAGGATAAGATAAACTAGAATTATTGAAGTCAGATTGAAGATTATTGAAGGCTAACAAATTTAGAATAACTAAGTTAGGTTAAAATAACTTAAGTTAGGATAGGTTGATACATGTATTTCAGGATAAGACGAGCATCAATAATTTAAGTTAAGATAATGAAGTGACAATAAAATGACTTAATTTAGGATGGATTAATTTAGAATAACTAGCTTAGAATCCGTTAAGTTCAGATAAAACATTCTAAGTCAGAATAGGTTAATTAAGTTACATCAGGATAAGTTAATGTATGATAAATTAAAATGATAAATTCAGTTAAAGTTAAATTAATATACTTTTTTATTTTAAAGAGATAGTGCCACCTGCTGGGCTGGACCAAAACTTTGAAGCATAATCTGAATACATTCCTACACACACACACACACACACACACACACATACTGATTAATGTGAGCGTTATGAATGAGTGAATGGGTTCAGAGGATCTGTCGCCCCCCTCTCAGGCGTACTCAGGGGTCTGGGGGAGCTGCTCTCAGCTCAGAGTGGTCTTCTCCTTCTATGCCTCCACCCTGGTCTCCGCCCTGGATGCCGTAGATCGAGTGTCGGATGCTCTTGTGTCCAAACTGCTGCCGTACATCCAGCGGGTATATATCATTAGATTAGTGCCACGGTCCATCCTGGTTTATATCAGTAGCTTTATGTTCTGACCCGGTTCCTGGTTCTGCCTTCAGGGCCTGAATTCATCTCTGATGGACTACAGGGCCGCCTCCTACATGCTGGTGTGTCAGCTGGCGGTGAAGGTGGTCCTAGAGGCCATGCTCGTGGACGTTCTGATCTGCCAGGTGAGCAAGTCCTTGCTCAAGGAGCCGGTTCTGGTCCAGGAAGGGCTGGGCTGCCTCACCGTGCTGCTGCAGAGCCAGGAGGGGGTGGTCGGGCCCCGTGCGGTGCCCATTCTCTGTTCTGTGCCTACGCTGGCCTCCACCCTGAGGGATATGGCGTCCGTCCACGATGTGAGCCCTGTGCTGCGGTACCTGCTGCCTTACCTGGTCCATCACCAGTTCACCACTGACCCAGGTAGGAGCAGAACTACAGAACCACATGAGGTGGGAGCTGTGAGAGGTGACCGGATGCTGTGTGTGTGTCACAGGTGAGACACCGTCAGAACAGGTCAACACGCTGCACGCCATCCTGGAGCTCGTTCCTCTGAACAAAGACTTGGACCAGGACACGGGCCGGTAAGAACCAGATCCAGACCAGCCCTCTACTTTGGACCAGTGGTTCTCATAATAAAGGTGCCAGAGACGAGGGACAGGACCATCTATAAGGGGGAATAAAGGGGAGAGATTTTTGGGGCCCATCCATAAAGTCAGCAAAATAATGGTCCATTGTTCTTTGAATCTGTGATAATCATATTTATTTATTCATCTGAATAATATCCACTGTTATCCAGGAAGTTTACTATTATTTGGGCCATAGTATATAGTCATGAATAAAGATGTAAATCCTTGTTTTAATCAGAAATAAAAAAGGGTCAAAAGTGACCAAAAATGGTGGAAAAGGTGGTGAAATGGGATTTTAAGAGTGGACAAAAACAGACAAAAAAATGTGGTAAATACAGTTCAAAGTCTCAATAATGAGCATGACAAATTGTGATTGTGGCTAAATTGGAGGGTCACCAGTTCGAATCTCACGCGTTATCACTGTGAGATTTTGAGCAAGTCCATTGCCCTCAATTCATCTGCTCTCTGGGCAGCCCACTGCTACGCCTAGATGAAAATTGGTTCAAATGCAGAGAAGAATTTCACTACGGCGATGAACTTAAAAGTTAAAAAAATATGCAGAAAAGGCATTGAAATTTGATGAAGTGGCAGAAACGGAAGTAAGCAAAAATATGGCAAGAAAAAGTGATGAAATTAGGTTAAAATATGGCAAGTAAAGCAAAAAATGGGCTCAAATTGTTCAGAAAATATACTTGGTTTCTTGAAGGCATCTGGCGACCCCCTCCCAGTGTCTTGTGACCCCAAATGGGGTCCAGACCGCAAGGTTGAGAACCTTGAAAGAGTCACCGAATATAACGATCACTAGTGGAAGTGTTGCACCCCCCCTTTAAACTAGTGCTTCTGCTGGTTCTGGTCTCTCAGGTGGTTCCTGGACCAGTACCTGGCTCAGTCGGAGCCTTCAGAGGAGACCCTGTCTGTGCTGGATGAGCATCTGCGGCCCCTGATCCGCCTCCTGGAGTCCAGGTAAGTCCTGGTCCTCCTGGGGAAGGATGTCCATCAGGTGGATTTGTGTGGACTCACCTGGACTCACCTCTCGCCCCTCAGGTACTGCGGCGCTCTGGACCGTGTTCTCCAGGGTCACGTGACAGGCGGCAGCGCCCAGCGGAGACGACTATTCCACCGTTTCCTGTGTTTGACCACGAGCAGTGGGAAGCACCAGGTGAGTCTCCGACCCAGAACTAGGACTGACCCGGTCCTGCTCTGACTCTGTCTCTGTCTGCAGATTCTCGGGGACTCGGACACGTCTCTGCTGCTCAGCCTGAATCACCCCCAGCCCTCCGTGCGTTTGTCTGCCGTGCAGCACCTCAACGATCTTGTGACATCCGCACAGGTACAACCTTCAACCCCTGTGCACAGGAAGTGACATGCGCACACATGCTAACGATCCACGTGGTTTGCTCTACAGCAGCACAGTCTGGACGGGGCATTCCTAAAGGACGCCGTCCTGCAGCGTGTGAAGGACGAAGAGCCGGCGGTGGTGAACGCCGCCATCAGCGCGCTGCAGGTGAGTCGCCCTCATGCTGTGATGCGTTCACTGACACTCCGTGTAGTAGTGCTGTGCGATATGGAGAAAATTATGAATTATATCCGGATATAGTTATTTTCCTTCCTTAAAATTACATAAAATTAATGGAAACTTGCTATTCATTATAATTTTTATTATATATAGAAATTGTTTCTATGAATAAATTGGTATCATGACCTTTTCCTATATCTCAGATAAACTGCGATGATGATTACACACACATTAAATGAGTGATATAAAAGATAGAGGGTTATATGTAGATATGTTATATGTAGTATTGTAGATGTTTTTATATCACACAGCATTAGCGTGTATTCTCTGTAACGCCGTCGCCCGCTGACCTTTGTCTCTCAGACGCTGTTGGACACGTTGGACCCTGAAGACGTCATGATGTGTTTACTGACCCTGCTGCATAAAGCTGACGTGCCAAATAACGACCGCTGGTCAGTGAACTATAATCGCCACCTTCCCCTTGATACCTTCACGGACAGTCTGTAACTCTGAGTGCTGCTTTATGTTCTTTAGGCTACCCGCGCTGACGGAGGCAGTGCATTTACTGTCCGACCCTCGGTTGGGAAACGCAGACGCTGAGCTGGAGCAGAAGGCGTTTTGGAAGCTGCTGCCGTTCCTGGTCGTCACTTCAGTGCGTCCGAATGTGTCCGTGTGCGTTGCTCGCTGCTCCGTCATTGCCCGACACCCCCTCACCTGGAAGTGGGCGGAGGGTAACGCTAAATGCCCTTCACAATAAAAGCTCTGTTCAGACGGCCGCGTGCTGTAAATAGAAATGTGGGACCTTTGAACCTTCCTCTCGTGCTTGTCCTCAGAGCTGGAGCTGTTGATGAAGACGAGCGATGAGCCCGACTTCATCGGCTCAGTGAACGAACGTCTCGTGGTCAGACTGACGGAGAACCTGAAAGAAATGGATCTGTTCAGCCGCCGCCACGCTGTGAGTTTACAGCTGTTGTATAGGTTTCAGACTTGTCAGCTGACAGCCCCCCCCCCCTCGCAGATGGAGAACCTGGCGCTGTTGGTGGAGGAACAGAGAAGCTCCGCCCTCCGACAGCGAGCGGCTTTCCTAGTTCTGAGTCACACTTTGGCGCTGGGCCTCCGTCAGCTAAGCTCCACCCACCACCTGATGAGTGCTCAGAGGCTCTACGCCCTGATGGAGCGCCCCCTGATGGAGCTGGGAGGGGTGGAGCACCACACGGGGCAGGTGTGTGTAAGAGTGTGTTACTCAGGTGTGTGTGAGAGCGTGTATTACTCAGGAATGTGTGTATTCCTCAGGTGTGCGTAGGCTCCGCCTCCTTCCCAGAGGCTCTGACCCTGTATCTGAGCAGATGTGATGATGGACACTTTTCCTCCGTCCTGATGTTTCTACTCAGAGACTTTATCTCTGCCCTCAGCTGTGACCACGCCCCCTTCAAAGGTGACACCACAGTGACCACGCCCACTCCTGTGTGAGAGACCTGTGACATTGTCAACACCTGTGTGTGTGTGTAGGTGAGCAGTGGTGGAACCTGGAGAAGATGGACTCTAACTCCTGCTGTTATCTGGTTCTGCTGAGTCGTCTGTTCTCTGTGTTGATGGTTCACTCTCAGGGACCGACAGCCAATCACAGCAGAGATCTGATGAAGTTGCTGGTTCAGGTGGGCGGTGCTAAAGGAGCTCAGCTCATACTGTTTTATTTTGAAATTACTTTTTTTTGTGAGACCATTCCTAAATATACGCTTTCACTCTTAAATAACGTGTTTTTCTCCTGTGATGCGTTCAGGTTCACCTCCCAGACGCTCCGACCCTCATCAGGTTACTGTGTGTGCTGTGGGGGTGGGACGGGTACCATGGAGACCACCAGGAGCTGAAGGTGGATGCCGTCCTTCAGACCCGAGCGCTGATCGTCGGACGAGAGTTGCTGAATGCGCAAACATGCGAAACTTTGACCGAGCTGATAAACAACACACCAGGTGAGAGAAACACACACACACACACGTGTTTACTGTGCTCAAATCTCACTGTTTGTGTGTGTCAGTGTTTCCATGTCTGTTATGTTGTCTCTCATCTTCTGTTCGGGACGTCCGGAGGGCGGGGCTTCACGTTTTGCAGAGCCTATCAGGAGCCAGCTCTTCCCCCTTCCAGCCAATCACAGAGCGGCTCCTGAGGAACCAGGAGGAGATCGAGGCCGACCCGTCATACCTGAGCACGGTGAGATTTTTTATTCTTGTATATATCTGTATTATGTGTACATTTGTATTATTATTTTTAGCTTATTTAATTTTTTCTACTATAATGTGTGCACTTGTATCCAGTTTTTTTTACTTAATTATGTAAATTTTTCTTTCTCTGTCTTTGTTTAGTGTTTACTCTTTTTATTTGTAATATTTCTTGAACCTCTATATCAGTCATTTCCCCTTGGGATAAATGAAGTAGTTCTGATTCTGAGCACCTCGTTAATTATGGAATAACCTTTAGCCCCATCTCCCACTTTTATTTTGAAAAAGGGAGAGAGTTCGTGTTTTATTAATAAACTCGGGTCTTTTTTGACACCAAGTTACCCTTGGTTGCATTAGAATTATTATCTTATTTTGTAATTTTCACACTGTTTCCTGTCGTCAGGCCCTCGGAGCGCTCCACGCCGAGCCGCACAGGAAGGCGCAGGCATCGCTGCAGCAGCTGCTAAAGAGTGTGGTTAATCCATCCTGCCCGTCGTACACCGCCACCGCCCTACTGGAGACGCTGAGACACGTCAGCGGTCAGGTGAGCTGCTCACTTCCTCTCTTTAGTTTGTAATTATATTGTCAACTTGCGTAACACATTTTTTTGGAGATGCTTTTATTTTTGCAAATATTTTATTTTATTATTAAAGTAGGAGTTCCTGTTTTTGTAAATATGTATCTTATTAAAGTAGGAGAAGCTTTCATTTTGTAATTATGTATCTTATTAAAATAGAAAGTGGTTTTATTTTGTAATGTGTTGTGTCTTATGTCTCACAGGACGTCCTGGCTGCTGTCCTCCCGCTGCTGGATGTGCTGCTGCAGCTCGGCTCACTGGACTCTCCGGCGTCACTACCGTCCGAGGCTCGGCTGCTGCGCCTCGTGTTGAGGAAGTTTGATGATGCGTCTGCGCCGCTGCTGAAGGAGCAAAGCTGCCTGGAGCTTTTCCTCCGAGCGGTGAAAACCCAGAGCAGTCAGCTGACGGCGTTAGAGCAGGTGAAGATGTGCAGAACTTTATTTTTCTGTTTTTTTGTTTGAACAATCTCACAAAATTTACAAAGGGTGGCACGCAACACAATTTGACAGATGAAAAAATAAAGTAAATATATGAATGTGGTCTTTACGATTCCTCTTTCTTAAAACAATACTCACAGACAAATTATATAAATAAATAAAGATAAACCTGGAGTACAGAGAACTAATATTTCTTCCTTTGAATTTCAAATCACCCTCCTTTCGCTGTAAGTTTCAAAAACAACATAATTACATAAAAGAAAAGAAACAGTGTTATATATCAATATTTACACTTGGAAATTAACCTTAGATGGACTACTTTAAGCTATTTCGTGATAATCCATGTCCCCAAAAAACCTACATTTTGCCTCAAAGATCATGTTTCTACATCTAACAACCAGAGTTATGGTAAGAAGTTCACAATATGGATGGCGGTCATCTTGGGTGTTGCTCTGAGTGCAATTTATGGTATTTTAAGATTTGTTATTGAATTCCTTGACTCTGAAAACCTATAATTCCCCACTGAGATCATGCTTCTATGTCATATAGAACCAAAGTCATGACAAAATATCCAAATCGGCAAATACTGATGGTGGCCATCTTGGATTTCTTGATTTTGACTGGGAAAGAAACACAAAAATGTCATGATTTTGCCTAATATTGCTGGGCTAGGGACATTTAAAGTTGTTCCTCCTGAGGTTAGTTCCATTTCTTCTTGTGTGCAGATCACCAAAGCCTTCTTCTCAGCGCTGGGAGACGAGAAGGTGCAGCAGCAGCTTTTGACGGTGCTTTTTGACCTGCTGAAGGAGAGCCGCGACCCGCTGTTGTCCAACACTGTCAGCAGCGTCTTTAAACGGGTGAGACTGGGACTCGCTTGGTGTTGAACTGGTTTTAAAGCTCTGGTTCTCATGGTGCGGTACCTTCTGTTGGAGCAGATTTCTGTTGACGGTCGGCTGGTAGCCAATGAGCTCGCTCCCCCAGAGAAGAGCAAAGTCTGTGCCACGGTGCAGCAGACGCGCCGCAGCCGTCTTACTCAGAGGTACGAGCACACACCGCCTGGTTAGTTGTTAGCTTGTTAGCTGAATAGCTTGTAGCTCTGACACGTCCGACACCTCCTCAGGAAAGCACAGGAGGAAGCGGCTCCAGATGGGGGCGCTGTTCCCTGGCGCAGAGTCACTCTGATCCTGGAGCTGCTGCAGCACAAGAAGAAACTGCAGAACATCCAGACGCTGGTTCCGGTTCTGTTCACACTGTTACAACGGTAACACAACGTGCACATGCATGTGCACACACAACACCCAATCAAATGCAGAACAACACACAACACCACATTGTAACACAAAGACAACACATTACAATACCACAACAAACACCCCAAAAACATACATCATAAAAACAACAAACACAACACCACAACAGAACGCACAACATAAAAACAAACACACACCACAATAGAACGCGCAACATAAAAACAACAAACACACAACACCACAACAGAATGCACATATTAAAAATAACAAACACACAAGACCACAACAGAACGTACAACATAAAAACAACACAACAGAACGCACAACATAAAAACAATGCACAACATAAAAACGAGACAACAACGCACAACATAAAAACACACCACACACAACAAAACACTGAATTTGAAGACATCGTGACAAACCAGAACTCGGACTTAATCCAGAGTTTTGAGGTCTACAAGTGAGTTTGTCACTATTGCAACAGAGTCTGTTACCTTGGTAATGAAAGTTTGTGTGTTTATTAGGAGTATGGAGCCCTGCTCTGATGACCTCACCAACATGGAGTACACCAAACAGCTTCTTCTTGGCGGTTTGTTCAACATCTGTCAGCGATTGTCGGCTGAGGGCAGAGCTATAGCTGCAGGTGGGAGGAGCCTAGAGACAGTGGGGACAGGGTTGTATGCAAATAAGTGTGCGTATTTTTGGATAACGTGTGTGTGTGTGTTGTGTAGACATCTTGGATGAGGAGAAGTTCAGCGTGGAACTGGTTGTTCAGTGCGTTCGAACGTCCGACGTCCCTCAAACGCATCACCACGCCCTGCTGCTGCTCGGAGCTGTCGCCGCCATTTTCCCTGTGAGTCACGGGTCAGAGTATTCTGTGTGTGTGTGTGTGTGTGTGTGTGTGTGTGAGTGATTGTTTGTCGTTTGCCTGCAGGACAAAGTTCTCCACAACATCATGCCCATCTTCACCTTCATGGGAGCAAACATCCTGCGGCTGGACGACGCATACAGCTTCAGGGTCATCGAGCGCACGCTGCAGACGGTCGTACCGGCTCTAATTGAGGTCCGCACTGATAACTAACACATACATTTGTTACAGACGTATGACCAATAGATCTGTTCCTGAATGTACAAAAACTGGCAGTCACTTTTTGTTGCAGTTTTGTATATTTTATTCTCATTTTATGTATTTTTGTTGCAGTTTTGTATATCTTCTGTCATTTTCTGTATTTTTGTTGCAGTTTTGTATATTTTTCTGTCCTTTTGTGCATTTTGATTCCTGTGTTGTGTATTTTTGTCGCAGTTCTGTACAATTTTCTGTCATTTTGTGTATTTTAATTGTCATATTTTGTTTTTGTAGTAACTTTGTGTATTTGTGTGGCAGTTGTGTATATTCTTCTATTGTTTTGTGTATTTTGTTACAGTTTTGTATATTTTTCTGTCATGTTGTATGTTTTTTGAGTCACTTTTGTGTATTTTTTATTGCTTATCGACCCTCTCCCTCAGGCCCAGCAGCGCGCTGATGGCAGCTCTCCAGATCACGTAGTCGCCGTGGTGACGAGGATCATGCACGTGTTTGCCGACGCGCTGCCCCACGTGCCCGTTCACCGTCGGCTGCCCGTTCTCACGCAGCTCGTGACCACGCTGGGCCCTGAACGCTTCCTCTGGGTCTTAATGCTCCTCCTATTTAAGCTGCACGCCCTGCAGAGCACAGGCTCCGCCTCCGAGAAGGTGGGTGTGTCTGCATGTTCCGATTGTAATAAATCCCGAGCGTGTTCTCAGTGTGTTCCTTGTGCAGGACGCCGCCTTGGAGGCCGACGTGGACTTCTGGGTTTCTCTGTGCGCTCACTTCGATGTGGGTGACATCCTCCACACACTGGTGCACTTCCTGTCGTTCCTGCTGCATCTTCCTGAAGACAAAGATAACGGTGAGGCGGGGCACGCGTTTGTACGATTGTGCGCTGTGCAATTTGTTTATACTCACCTCCTGTCTCCACCCCCTCCTGCAGCTCCACCGCAGCGTCCTCCAGGACGGAGAGCGGTGAGAAAGGAGGAGGAGTCAGCAGAGGAGCTGATCTTCAGCGTGGAGACTCACACGGACAAAGAGCTGCGACACTTTAAGTTCCTCTGCGTGTCCTTCATGGCATCGCTGCTTGGCTCCGCCCACTTCATCGAGAAGGTGCGTGTGAGGTTTAAACGGAGAACAAATCAACACGCTCAGCTGATGTCAGTCGGGTCGGGTCGTGATCACACATTTCTGGTGATCCCAGAAACGTAAAAAAAAAATTGACATTTTGATTGTGTTTGTGATATAGTGTTACGAGTAGCACTATAGTGATGAGATACGCCAGCTCAGACTTTTTTATACTGTATTCTTTTTTTAAACTACATTTATATATAAAGAAGTGAAAGTATAGAATACAGTTGTTTGAGATTGTGTGACGATGTTTTAATTTGAAGAAGAATAATAGTTTTAAAAAAAATTACAAAAATATAATTTATTTATTATTTGAGAAAGTGAAATTATAGAACACAATGAGATTGTGTGATGGCATTTTATATTGAAAATGATAAATAATTTTAACTAATTACTAGACATTTCAGGCGACCTCGTTTGAATTCTGGGCGACCCCACATGGGGTCATGACCCCAAGGTTGAAAAACACAAAGTTAGAGAATTAAAAGATGGTGCTTTTATTTTGATTGGGATTATGCACTGTGCATGCTTTATGTACGTTTGTGATCGCTCTGTGTTTCAGGTGGCGGACGCCAACGACTTGGAGCTGCAGCCACTGCAGCAGAGGTGTGTGCGCACTGTTGTGTGTGTATGTGTGTCGAAGCGTCTCACAGAGTTGTTTGTGTTTCAGGCTGTTGGAGGAAATCCTGCGCTTTATCCACCGCGTCGCTCACTGCGTCGACGACAACGCCGCCAAACTCACCGCCAAGTTCTGGAGAGTTCTGTTGAATAAAGCGTACGACGTGCTGGACAAGGTAGGCATCCTGAGGAGTGGGCGGGTACACTATTGGTTTCCATCACTTCCTGTTCACCTGGTGGTTGTTTTTGCTCCTGCAGGTGAACGCTCTGCTGCCCTCAGACTCCTTTATTGCCGTCAGCAGAGGGCTGATGGGAAACGAGCTGCCGTCGGTGAGGAGGAAGGCCATGGAGCTGCTGAACAACCGCCTGCATCACAGGACGCAGTGGGAGGAGCAACAGGTAACGATGGCAACAATACACTGACAGAGAGCTTTTTGGGGCCCATTCATAAAGTCAGCAAATTTATGGTCCATTGTTTTATGAATCTGTGATAATCACATTTATTTATTCATCTGAATAATATCCACTGTTATAAAGGAAGTTTATGGTCATTTGCTTCACATTATATAATAATCTTAGAGCTAAATCCTTGTTTTATTCAGAAATAAAATGGGTTAAAAGTGACCTCAAATTGTGGAAAAGGTGGTGAAATGGGATTTTAAAAACCATAAAAATTGGTTAATAGTGGTAAAAAAAAAGTGTAAAGTGTCAATATTGGAACAATTACTTTTAATTGGAAAATAATGGGTATGACAAATGGTGAATGTGGTTAGATTGGCAAAAATAAGCATGAAATATGGTGAAAAGACAATAATGGATCAACATGTGACATTAGGTGGAAAAGTGGTGGAAAGGGTTTATAAGTACCAAAAATGTCTTTAAAATGAAAAAAATATGCAAAAAAGGCATTGAAATTTGATGTAGAAATGGGAGTAATGTAGCAAAAATGCATTAAAAGGAGCAAAAATATTAGGGTAAAATATGGTAAGTTTGGTGTAGTCACAGTGAAAGGTTAAAAATAAGCAAAAATGGGCTCAAATTGTTCAAAAAATATTCTTAGTTTCTTGAAGTGACCTCCTCCCAGTGTTTAACGACCCCAAGGTTGAGAACCCCTGAACTAGGTTACCATGGCAACAGCCACAGTGCAGGCGTAGCATTCTCGACAGTGTTTTTCCCTAAATGCCTTTTGTCACTTCCTGTCCCAGGTGACGGTCCTCCTGCAGCTGGCAGACGACCTGCTCGGCATCGTGGGTAAATGCCACGGCGAAGTCACTGAAGAGGGGGCGGAGCCGGCCATCAACAGGCAGACGGCGCTCTACAGCCTAAAGTTGCTGTGCCGCCGCTTTGGCTCCGCCCACCAGGAGGCATTCGTCCCGGTGCTGCAACGAGCCGTGGTCATCGTGGAGTCGGACGACGACAAGAACGTGACAGGAAGTGCTTTACTCTGCGTTGCCGAGGTGGTTGGCGCGCTGAAGGCGCTCGCCATCCCTCAGTTACCACGGTGGGTGGGCGGGTTCATCTTTAAGGTACCGTAGCCTCTCCCCCGACACCTGATTCACTCTGACTCTTCCTATAGGCTGATGCCAGCCCTGCTGCACACGCTCGCCGACAGGAAGGAGCTCCTGACCAATGAGATTTACTTGCTGAGCACTGTCACCGCCCTGCAGCGAATCACAGAGACTCTGCCTCATTTTATCAGCCCCTACCTGCAGGACACCACCTCACAGGTGTGACCAAACTACACATTACACCGAGGGTAGTTAAGGTGATGATGATGATGATGATGTAAACATCTCGTTTCCTTCTCCTGAAGGTGTGTCGTCTCTCTCGACTGCTGGAGTCTTCCTCCTCCTCCTCCTCCTCCTCCTCCTCACAGCTCCGCCTTTCTCTGGCCTCCCTGAGGAGCTCTCTGGCATCCCAGCTGCCTCCCAGGGTCCTACTGCCCACCGTCAGCCGGACCTACAGCCGCCTGGTGCCTGAAGGCAGGGTGGGTGTGGCATACACATTACAGCCAGTAGGATGTGGTGTCAGTGATACACATACACACCAGCAAGAAACACACACACATTCTTCCACGCTACATGATGTATCAACAATGTGTGTAACGGACATTTTCCTCCAGGACCAGGTGGGAGCGCTGATGAGCATCCTCAAAGAACACATTGGTCACATGGACAAAGAGCAGCTGAGTTTCCACCAATCAGAGCTCACTTCTCTCTTTCTCACGGCGCTGGACTTCAGAGCTCAGCACGGACAGGTGAACACACACACACAGACTGATGCAGGTAAACAACTCCTCAACGACTCGTCTGGTTCCGCAGGCTGACCTGGAGGAGGCGGGGCTTGTGGAGGGCGAAATCATTGATTGTCTGGTTGTCATGGTGATGAAACTGTCCGAGGTCACGTTCAGGCCACTTTTCTTCAAGGTAACTTTTATTTATTTATGGAATTATTTATTTATATATATATATATTTGAAGTAGAGTTAAACAAGTATTTAGTATTAAGATTCTAACTGTCTGTCTGTCAGCTCTGTGATTGGAGTAAATCCAGCTCCTCCGATCGTCTCCTGACCTTCTTCAGACTCTGTGACGTAGTGTCTGATCGTCTGCGAGGAATCTTCTCACTGTTTGCAGGAAATCTCATCAAACCTTTGGTGGACGTTCTAAACAGAACCAACACGTCTCAGTCAGGTGCGTCTCACTACTGCCCCCTGCTGTCCATTATAGCTAGTACAATCTGAACCTTTAGTTTCAGCCTGAACGGTGAGCAGCACGTCATGTGTACTGGGGATGTAACTGCAAAAAATAACGTTTTGTATTTGTATGTTTGACGTTGTTCTAAACCTGGGTTCCGTCACGTTGTTTGTGTCTCAGAGGAGTGCGGCGGTGGCGTCCTGTTTGACGGCGACGAGGACAAATTGTGTCTCCTGCTACGGTTCGTGCTGGATTGTATGCAGAAGCTCTTCCTGCACGACACTCATCACTTCCTGAACCGAGAGCGAGCCGACGCCCTGCTGAGTCCTCTGGTCGACCAGGTCATTGATCAGTTATTGATCACAGGTTCAGCATTTAAAGCAGGGGTTCTCAGCCTCGGAGTTAGGACCTCATTTGGGGTCGTGACACACTGGGAGGGGGTCACCAGATGCCTTCAAGAAACTAAGAATATTCTCTGAGCAATTTGCTTTTTTTTTACCCTTTTTCTGCAACTACACCAAACTTGCCATATTTTAACCTATTTTCATCACTTTTTCTTGTCATATTTTTCCTCCTTTTAATGTATTTTTGCTACATTATTCCCATTTCTACCACTTCTCCATCACATTTCAGTGCCTTTTCTGCCCATTTTTTTTCCACTTTCAAGACATTTCACACCACATGTTGACCCATTATTGTCTTTTCACCATATTTCATGCTTATTTTTGCCAATTTAACTACATTCACAATTTGTCATGCCCATTATTTGCCAGTTTAAACTAATTGTTCATATCTTTTTTGCCACTTTTAAGCTAATATTAACACTTTGAACTCTTTTTATCAGTTTTTCTGTCAGTTTTTCCCCACTCTAATTGGCAACTTTTAACCAATTTCTGTGGTTTTTAAAGTCCCATTTCACCACCTTTTTCACCATTTTTGGTCACGTTTAACCCATTTTATTTCTGATGTAAACAAAGATGTACATCTTTATGACTATTATAGCACCTTTATTTTGGGGGTTATGAGCTGAAAAGGTTGAGAATCACTGCTATAAAGAGCTGCATTTATTTAAACAGTTCAATCAAATCTTCCAACAGTAGGGGGTGCTAATGTGCTTGGTTTTTGTGAGTTTGATTAATGGTTTATGCATTACTTTAGGAATAATTGTGTTGCAGATAAAATCTTGAGATTTTATCATTTAAATGCAGCGTCTTTTCTTTCACTCTTTATTAAAGTCAAAACTCTAACTTTTATTTTGAAGACTTCTCTCTGAGAGCTAAAAGGAATGTTTCCATGTTGCTGAAATTCTCATTCTGTGTGTGTCTCTGTGTGTGTGTGCAGTTGGAGAACAGAGTGGGGGGTGAGGTTTCTTATCGTCAGCGTGTTACGCAACATCTGGTTCCGTGTGTCGCTCAGTTCTCGGCGGCGGCAGCCAACGACACACTGTGGAAGAATCTCAACTATCAAATCCTGCTGAAGACTCGCAGCTCCGACTCACAGGTGAGCGCCTGAACGCACCACGAACCTGACCAGGCATCATCACACATAGTTAACACTGACCTCTGACCTCAGGTGCGTTTCTCCTCTCTGCTGGTTCTACTGGGAGTGGTGGCCAAGCTGAAGGAAAACTATGTGGTTCTGCTGCCGGAAACTGTCCCGTTCCTCGCAGAGCTGATGGAGGGTGAGACCATGTGACTGTGATCATGTGATGATGTGTCTGCAACAATGCGACTGCAATCATGTGACAATGTGACAGCGATAATGCGACTGCGATCTTGCGACAATGCGACTGATCATGTGACCATGTGACTGTGTTTTCCAGATGAGTGTGAGGAAGTGGAGCAGCAGGTTCAGAAAGTCATTCAGGAGATGGAGAAGATCCTCGGAGAACCTTTGCAGAGCTACTTCTAACACACACACACACACACACTGTTGTTGTGCTTTGATAAATAAAGTGTTACATGTTTCTGTTTGGTTGTTTGTTTATTGCTGAAAGTAACACACACACACACACAGAGTGTGGAGGAGCAGCAGTGTGTATTAAAATTCACGGGGGGGTAGTGTTGTGTTCAAGACCGCACTATCCGAGACCAAGACTTGCCCGAGACCAGAATGCACCGAGACTTTCGGGAGCCGAGACCGAGTCAAGACCAAGACCATAAACATTTTTTTTTTCAATTTAAAAAAATATATAAATGAATAAAATTATGACAAGGTTCAACAGTTAAATAACATCTCTCTTTAATTTTAGTTTATTTTAAATACATTTGACGGACAAAAAAGGTGCCTGCAAAAAATTAACTAAAATATTAAAACTACTACTACTACTGATAAATTCACAATTATTCTACATATTTGAAAACAAGATTTTTATGTCAGCTGAATGTACAGCAAGTGTTTAAAAGCATTTCTGCCAAGAAATAATGATTCTTGATTCTGATTCTTTCAGTGGTTCAGGTCAACAGGTCACAAAGTTCACAAGATAATTTTTTAGTTTGAAAAAGCCTTTACACAGGTTATTTTTATTAATTCACTTAGTTGATATAGTTTAATTTGGTTACTGTAATGTAACTAGGATGTTCAATTAACAAAGGTTTCCAACTGTAACTGTAAAAGTGAAACTTTCTGAAATAAAACTACAAACAAGTTGTCATCAGTCTAAAAAACATAGAGCTACAGGTAGATGTCAAACTAAATAAAACAAACTCAAACCCTGGAAAAGTCATGTGACAAATTAATCAATAGTTCTTTTTGAGAATTATTATTATTCTGGATACAGTGGAAACAGAAACTAGAAAAAATAATTATATTGTGAACCTGTTTATATTGTGGGGAACATATTATATACATACATGTAATTGGAGTCTAAAGACACCAAAAAAACACCACTTTAAAAAGAAAATAGACTAATATAAGACCTCTTTACAGTTATTTGACTCATTCTGTGCTAATGCAACTCTGCGGCGATGACGCGCTGGTGACGACATAAACCAAGATGGCGGCGGCCCGGACTACAGCCGACATGTAATAAAGCCTTAAAAGACATGGATATAATGAAAAGAGTGGATGGACAGAGGCATAAACATGCAGACTTTCACACGGACACACACGGACTTATTAAACACACACAGACTTATTAAACACACACAGACTTATTAAACACACACGGACTTTTTAAACACACACGGACCTCAGTAAACACGGTAAACGGAACAGGCTTTACCGCTCGGCTGGCACTAGGACCCAGAAGCAGAGTAAGTGCGTCCCCTATCCAGCCTTCACAGGCTGTAATATCACCAGTTTATAATTTTACCAGTTGTTAGAGCTACTGTCTTTACCAGGGAGATAATATTTATTCATGGTGATTGTTTTCTGGAGTTTTACTGGGATTTTTACCGGTGATTAGTTCATATCTCCCTTGCGCTCCGCGGTCCAAACTGACACCGTAGCCACACACGTATGAGTGTCACACACGTCACTCAGTCACATTAAGGAAGGTTGTGGTCATTATACTGGGTGGATTAATTAATGAATAAAGGATTGTTTTATCCCGTTCTTCTCCGTGTTATTATCACATTATAAAAAAGTTTAAAAATAGCAGGAATTAGTGCTGGTCTCGAACGGTCTTGACGGAAAATCCCAAGTCCGGGCAGCCCGAGTCCGAGACAAGACCGAGTCAAAATGCTTCAGAGTCCGAGACAAGACCAAGACCTTTAAAATTTGGTCTCGAGACCAAGACCGGTCTTGACCACCACAACACTACGGGGGTTTTGACACATTTTTGGTTCTATGTGGTTTAGATCTATGTGGGCATAGAAATTATTTTCAGGAAATCTTTTCCGTCTTTGAATAATCAGTTTAAAGTTTATCCTTTATTCTCACATTTCAAATACTTTAAAAGTTAAAGTCAAAACGTTTATTATTGCTTTAAGTTTTTTAATAAATGCTACATGTATATAGGTAGCCTATATTATAATTATAGTTTGTATATGGGTAGTATATAATATTACTGTTTGTACATTATGTATATAGGTGTATATACAGTAATAATGCATTGGATCTTATATAGACACTCAAAGCACTTTACAGAATTAAGGCATTATTCTTTCACTCCACACTTAGTGGTGGTAAGCTACTAATGTAGCAACAGCCGCCCTGGGGCAGACTGACGGAAGCGAGGCTGCCATAGTGCCTCGTTGGCCCCTCTGATCACCAACACTCACTCACACACTACAGGCATACTAGGCATTGTGGGTGAAGTGTCTTGCCGAAGGACACAATGACAGATACCACTGGGGTGACTGCCACCTCACTGTGGCCCCTGGAATTCTCAGTGGTCTCCCATCTAACTACTAAGCAGGCCCAGACTTGCTTAGCTTCCTAGATCTAATGAGATTGGGCAATGACAGGCTGGTATGGTTAAGTTGTTAAGTAGCTCATAAATTAACTGGTTATACTGATTATAAGATGGGTAAGATTAAATAAGTCAAACTTTTTTATTTCATAAATGTTTTATTGAAATCTTCTTGTTCTGTGTTTTTGACTTGTTTTGTGACATTCCTTGTGTTATTGTTTTTGTTTTTACATGTTCAAAAATAATCAAGTCAAAGTGAAAATAAAAATCAATCACAAATGTTAAAAAACAAAAACAAATACATTATATTGAAATAAGAGTAAAATCCATCCCAAACTAATAAAATACTTATTACAGGTTTTTAAAAGTAAATAAAATGCAGTGAGGTGGCATTTTACGGTGTTGAATGAATGAAGTCCATCAGATCAGAGACCGGGTGATCCATCATCCTGCGAGAACGATCTTTGATTGAGTGCAGTGTATATTATTGGCCACACAGAGGCGCTGTTGCTGTTTTTAAACCCTCAACCTGCACCTGCCGAACACGGTTTGACATCCTGAGTCTACTTTGACTGAATGTCGGTTTGTTGTTTATCAATTTGGTTAAATTTTGCGTTTTCAAGCGGGTTTTGAAGCCTTTTAAACTTTGACCTGAGATAAACTTTATTCTGGGAAGTTTACAGCTCTAGCTGTTTGGCTAACTGTGGAAAGTACCGCGGCTCAAACGGAGCCCTGCTGAAGGTGAGTCTGGCTGGTCCTGTTAATTAACTATCGTATTATGTAGTTTTAATTAATGAATCGGATAATTACCTAAGTTAATGTTTTACGGCAGCGTTTAAAGCGCTAATTGGAGCTTTAGCATCGTATTTTAGCATCTCCATTTATTTCCCCATCACGGGATCTCATTGGTCCATGAGGATGTCGCTCTGAATACCTGTGCGTTGATTGGCCCAGATGTTGAAGTCCTTAAAAGGTCGGAAATTATCGCTTAAATAGAGGTTAACCAGTTAATAAGTAATATGATTTGTTTGATTTTGGTACACAGAAATTTTATTTAGCATACATTCTTCAAAAAAGGCCAAAGGACACATTTTTTCGTTTCTGCATTACAAAATTAGTGAACAATAGTTTAAGGCCAATCATTATAAAAGCTACAGTTTACATTAATATCTTTTTCAAACCTATTTTAATGCAATTTTTTTTTAATTTTTTTTTTTTTTTTAATCTGGATAGAATTTGTGCATATGGTTCTAAGAAGTTTCTTTAACTTTATTCATAATCTGAATTATTTGGTGGGAGCTATTTTTCCCCCATTGTATATTATTCACAAATACGTTTTAATGTGGACTAACAGATTAGCGTACTCAAACCTTAGCATTGTGAAAAGGAGTTACAGGGATTTTGTGTGTGCTGATAAATAATTTGTTATTGTAAATAAGTCCTTTAATATTTAACAACTGATTTACACATTTGATGCTGTTTGAAACCTATATTCAATTAAGAGATTTAAGCCTCCATTTTTATGTAGGAAGAGGCAGAATCATGTCACGATGCAGTCTGCGATTGGACAACAGCCTGCCAATCAGCAGCTCCTCCTTCAGTGTGGGAGCATCCAGCAGGAGCAGGTTAGTGACTCGTTAGTGACTCCTTTAACTAACTTTAAGCGATTGAATCTGGAGTTTTAAGAGTTAACTCTTTATCATGTTTAACTGTAAATCTGAACTCTTTTAACTCCATGCAGCCCTGTTGCTCCACCTTCTTTAGCTTCTTTGACTCTTTAACTAAACTCTTCTAGTCCTTCTCCTCTGACTCATGACCTTTAAAGACCCTGTAAAGCAAAAGTAAATGTGTGTTATGAGTTTGTCACACCACAGAAACGTGTCATTGACCACTGAGCCAAATTTGAAAGATAAAAAAATCGCTAAGTATATAAAATTAGGTCTCAGAATCATGAAAAACAAGCACTTTGGGTGGGGGCGTGTCAGTTTGAGGTGCAGGAACCACGCCCACACACGGAAAGGGCGCCGCCTCCGTGTATTATGGGAGTGTACTGTGTCTATGGAGAACAGTGTGAAAGTAACTCAATCGTCGATAGTGCTTCCAAAAATGCTCGGATTGGGTCAAACGAGGTATCAGCGGAAAGGTCTGCTCCGCTCGAGTTCGAATATGTGCCCATGAGAACAGAAAAACAAAATTGCGATGTATAAAAGTGCTCATTTCATGGAAAATGTGGCGTCAGCGGATGCGATTTATTTCCCTCAGTCCTAGTATGTGCTTTCGACAAGGGGGGCAAATTGCGCCCACTAGAGGCCGTGGAAGTTTGGTGTGCTTCAGCAGCAAGGTCGGATTTATGCTAATGATGGCTCCGTTATGTAGCACAGCTATGATTTCTGACCCGCCCATTAAATCCTAAACACAGAAATTTGAAACACCGATTTTGAAGCCAAGCTCCACGATTACATTCTAATTGGTTGAATGGCTTTGTACATATTTTAAGGAATACATTTATGACCTATTTAATGTGTTAAGAAGAAAATGTCAGAATGCTTTACACGGTCTTTAACTCTGTAACTCTTTCCTCTCCTCCTTAGGTCTCGTAGCTCATCCCTTTCTGAGTCCCTTCTCCTTTAACACCTTTGACTCTGTAATTCCTTTAACTCTTTAACTCTCCTCCTCTGATCCTTCTCCTCCTTCTTTAACTCTAACTCTTTCCTCTCCTCCTTAGGTCTCTGCGTCTCCGTCGCTCCTCCCTCTCTGAGTCCCTCCTCCGTCCTCCTGCTGGCAGGTCGTCTCTCCTGAGCAGCAGCAGTGATGTGTCTGATGCGTCTCTGCTCTCGTCCCTCCTGGATGAATCCTCCTTTCAGGAATCCACGCTGCTCCAGTCCTTCTGGGGTACGATCACACGATGACAGTTTGTTGATTAAAGCGAGTTATTAAATAACTCTGACTTTACAGCATAATCCTTATGATAATTATCAAATTCAACAAAATCAACCATAAGATACAGAAAAGTCAGCGTTATGACGACAGTCCTAATGAACAAAGTGTAAACGGGCTCCTCTGATGTTTCTGATCTTCCTCTTCAGGTTTGGATCATGACGTCGATGCTAACGGTGAGTCTGACTCCTCCTCAAACCATTAAAACTAGTGATGAACTGAACATTTTCTGCCGAAAATGGCCCAAAAGTGCATTTTTGGTTTTCAGCCAAAACACTTTTCTCACCGAAAAAAGCCGAACAAAACAAGAACATACTTGGATAATAAATAAAGCAGAGAAGCTGAATTTCATCAAGAACTTTAATGCATTTTGTGTTTTAAAGAGAGAACATATTTAATTTAACTCTCTTCCAGCAGCTCAGTCACTTATAGGGCTGTACAATATTAATTAATGTATGAGTGGGGACAAGTTAAACATAACATTTTTTATTTGATATTGTGCATTGTTGGAATGTCAGTGCTAAATAAATATTTTCATATTTTTAATTGATTTATTCTTTGAAGCATTAATCCTAATTTATACAATTGTAATGTTTTAATTTTAGTGAAGTTGGTAGACATTCAGAGCCAGAAATGCAATGAGACTAATAATTTGCAGAATATTTTTTTGGGTATTCTCATTTTGGGTATTCTGTGTGTTGCTTTCTGTTGTTTTTTTTTTTGCACTTTATCTAAGCTGTCATGACAATACATTTCCCCACTGTGGGATCAATAAAGTTACTCTACTATTTTCTATTTTGTCCAAGAATTTAAATTTTGGTGCAACCCTAATTAATGATACGTTTAGAGTTGGTCATCATCTCGCTGCTCTCACACTTCGTATCTTTATTGTTTCTTTAAAGCGTGGAATACTGAAGCTTGTGTTTTTTTTTTTTTTTTTTTTTTTTCACAGGGGGCGCCATCGTGTCCCAGCAGACTGCTGCCCACGTCACAGCAGACGTACGGCCACCCTGTAGGAGCTACTGCGACTCTTCTTCTGAGGAAACGGAAACCTGCACCATTTACACCAGGGGGCGGAGCCGACGCAGCCGCACAGGCAAGCCCCGCCCACTGAAATCATCATCAGCAGAGCACTGGATGGGGAACTGGAGCAGAGTGTTCTGGTCTCTAATTGGCTGCTGTTTTTCCAGATGTCGTACTATCGGGGGTGCAGAGATCCAGTAGAGCCGCCGCCCACTTTCTGTCACTACCTGTACTCACCTGTTGGGCGTGGCTGAGGTCAAAGGTCACAGACGGAGGAGGAGGTAGTGTTTGTGTGCGTGTGTGTGTCTCTCTGCACCTGATGGGCACGCCCATCACCTTCCTTTGGCTGTTTCCGTGGCAACATGCAAACTCCTCCGTCTCCTGTTCATCACCCTGACTCAGCGGTGGTGTGTTCAGGTGCTTCCAGGTGAGTTGTTCCTTTGTCCGCTCTGTTTCAGCTTCCTGTGACCTCGACGCCACAATGACCCCAGAGGACGAGGGACACGCACACGACTCTCTGTGTGAGTAGCACACAAAGACACACACTCACTCTCAGGGCAAATCAACACTCGTGCTTACGTGTGTGTGTGTGTGTGTGTGGGTGCGTTTACAACGTCTAATAATTTTTACAAAGTTTGACTTCAAGTAACATTTGAGTTTCTTGAGGCTGAAGATTTAAATATTTTCACTGTTTCCCTAAACTGAAGTAAGTGTGTGTGTGTGTGTGTGTGTGTGTGTGTGTGTGTGTGTGTGTGTGTGTGTGTGTGTGTGTGTGTGTGTGTGTGTGTGTGTGTGTGTGTGTGTGTGTGTGTGTGTGTGTGTGTGTGTGTGTGTGTGTGTGTGTGTGTGTGTGTGTGTGTGTGTGTGTGTGTGTGTGTGTGTGTGTGTGTGTGTGTGTGTGTGTGTGTGTGTGCGCTAAATGTTCGTTGATTATTTGATGACGCCCGCAGGTGACGACTGTCAGGAGAAGCAGCGCCTGGAGGTTGTGGGCTCTTCTGTGGTTTCCAGACTGTTGGAGCTGACGTGCAGCGCTGCCTTGCTCACAGGTTAAATCCCCAATACTAGTGCCCTCTAGTGGCTCAGATGATTTTATTTTACCACACTTCACTAAAGGGATCCTCCACTGTTTATACAAATGTGGCCTAAAAACAAGTAGATCTATGCCTAACAAAAATACATAATTTTGCATCATATTCTTTTAATTAACTTTTAAAATGGGATCTCACAGTTTTAGAGCCTTTTCCTCCAACTTGAAATCATGTGATTGATGTCACATGGCCCCATTTTCCTGTAAATATTGCATTGTTTTCTATTGGAGTGAAGCATTCAGCCTGCTTTTTAGATCATAATAATGTGTTTTGTTACACATAAATCTACTAATAAGGACATTTAGAAGATTTTAGGCCAAATTTGTAAAAACAGTGAAGGATCCCATTAACTCACATTAACATATATAGCTTAATGTAAATCTTTGTCAGACATCTATAAATCATTAACACACACCCTGTGGTCAGTAGGTCAGTAGTCCTCTTTGCTGTCTGTCCTCCCTCCAGGCCAGGTACTCTCTGGGACTGGGACACTGTTGTCCTGGCTGTGGCCTGTGGTTTGCAGGTTCTCATGCTACGTGTGGAGCGTTGGATGTGCTGCAGGTTAAGCTCCGCCCTGAGCCGATCCGACTCTGCTCTCCTGCTTCTGACCTTTGACCCCGAATTTTCTCCTCTTTAAGAGAACACTTTGCTGCTTCTGGGCTGCTGCTACTAGATGTAGAACTGGTTCCAGTTAGTGAGAACCAGTTTGGTTGATCTTCTGGACACACCTTACAAGGACCAAAAAAAATTACTGCTTTGACATCATTTTATTAGTTATTGAACATAAAGGTTAATTGTTATTACAGAGAAAATGGCTTTGTTCAAAATAGCATACTAACTTACTATACACTACACACAATGAGTATATACTCTCTACTATATACTATAAGTATGATTAGGATGATGAAACTTTCAAGTTTCCAAATATGCATTTGCAACCTACAAGGACAAAAACCTGAAGCACACTAAGGCTAAATATCTCTGTTGATTCTTCACCTTTGAAAGTTCTGAGTTTTAAGTGAGAAACTGACCAAGTAGAAAATCAACATTTGCTCATTTGATCCATGAAACTCACGTAATCTTCAATACACAGTGAAACACCCACAGAAACCAGTTTTTCTTCTCCTGGTTCAATCCTGATCCCAACATCTCAAACATACATTCATTCTTGCACACATTAAACCAGCACAGTGCTTCAAAAATAAATAATGTAATTATTAATTATTCAGTAAGAGTAGCTGCAGTTCCATAAAATACAGAACCAGATCTGACCAGCAGGGGGCAGCAAACAGCACTGTATCTGTTTCTGCTGCACATTAGTTTGACATTTGAGAATATTATTGCATGGATTCACTGTTTAAATACTCGCGGCGTGGTGTTTCAGAGCACTCTCTGACTTCTGACCCCGCCCCCTCCTCTTGCATGCAGAGCTGCCGACTCGTCGCTTTTCCTCCGTCGACCTTTTCGTTTTTCCAGCTGATCACTAACTCCGCCCCCTCTGTGTGCAGGTGGGACACTGATTGGCTACCTTCGGCGGCTCTGCGTTCACTGCCATGACACGTGAGTTTGACTGTGAACCACAGGTTGAATATTTAAGATATTAAATCACGTCACTTACTCATTACTCTTCAGGTTTGCTGTGTGGCGCCCCCTGCTGGTCATCCCTCTGCTGCTGCTGCTGATCTGTGAGTGCCTCAGATCGATGATGGTAGTGATGTCACAGCTGGAGGTCAGACTGACTCTCGATGCTCTCAGGGCTCTGCTGCTTCGGTCTGAGCTTCGTCTTCCCATCCACGAAAAACTCTGAACAGAGCGCCGTCGCTCACGTACCAGAGACTTCCAGCAGGCCACCAGGGGGCGGAGCTGAGAAGATAAAGGCGGCAGAGTCTGCTTTTATTGAAACATCTCAGCATACAATCTCCATACAACAGGTAGGTAATGGCTTTTTAAAGTCCTTTTTACTGACATCATCCTGAAATAAAAAATTACATTCTTCCTCATATTTTCTCTAAGTCAAAAAATAAACAAACAATAGAACGTACCTATTCATAAACATAAAAACAAAACCATAATAACAACCGAAAAACAAAATAAAAAGTACATATTAACTTCTGTAGCAATGGAATCGGTGTGTTCGTTTTTCTATTCCTTTTTTTTTTTTTTTTTTTTTAATACTTGAAATTTATTAGGTTTTTTTCCGTAAGAAGACCATAATATTTTAACCAATTTTCCCAAATGTTTTCGAATATTCCCAAATCTAGCCTTATGGAGTAATTTACGTTTCCATCACATAAATTGTGCATAACTTGAATACAGTTGTCAACCTTTAGTACCTCCTCCTTCATCCACTTTCTGATAATTGCCTTTTTACTTGTCAGCATCATTATTCTGTAAATGTGTTTATCCCAAAATCTTGTAAAATGAGGTTCAATTTTCCCAACTATAGTGCCCTTAGTTAGGGCTGGGTGATATGGACCAAAACTTATATCTCAATAGTTTTATCTCAACGGTGATATACCATATAAATTGATATTTTTAACTCAAAGTCTGACCAGAAAGACAATTCTGGGCTAAATTTGCTACAATATTTCCAAACAGCTGCACAATATGTGACAATTATGGTTTTTTTTCCTCTAAGGGACAGCACGTGTAAGTGAGTTCTGTAGTGTGACTTGTTTAGGGTAAGGTCTGGATTAGGACGCACTCAGCAATCCATCTAACTGAGCTTGTCTTGCTGTTCTGAGAAGTAGAGAAATCAAACACTCCTAAAATATGGACAAATGGTAAAGGACACTGTTGACTGGACTCTATGAATAATATTAAATACTTCTATGATGTGATGATTTGTACAAATAAAAACAAGTTAAAAAATATATAGATACGTCTTCATATGTCATTTTCTATATCGACAAAATAGAAAACTTGATATATCTTGAATCACGATATATGGCCCATCCCTAGCAGGGACGTTCTCAGATCTCTGTCCCTCAGGTGACGGAGGATCAGTCGGAGCGGCTCGGAGCGTTGGAGCGTCGTCTGGATGCTCTGGTGCGGCGGGTGGAACTCGGCAGTCGGGGGGCGGAGCTAAGGAACAGGAAGCTGCTGATGGAGCTCCAACAGGAGCGTCACATGTTTGTTGAGTCGACGATGGAGCGACGACTGGAGGAGGTTCAGACACTGCTGGAGGAGGTGAGGACGGACACGTTCTCAGGGCATACGTTCTGTTTGGTGTCGTACGGACTGATGCTGTCTCGCTCTGCGTGTTCTGTGTGTTTCAGACGCGACAGCAGAGCACAGAGCAGCTGTTTGCTCAAGACAAACGATTGGAGCGACTTGAGCTGCTGCTGGAGACAATGAGCGACGCCAGCATGGTTAGAAATACTAGCCAAGGATAACACTAAGGCCTAATTGTTTAAAAAGTGTAATCTGGATTTTAAATCCCCTTTTACTATCCTGGAACACGTAATCCGTATCTCAGTTGTTCAAAGCAAAAATGGATATTAGATCAGTCTGATCCAGATCCAAACCTTTTAAGATTGTAAAATCCAGATCACGAGCGCTCTAAAATCAAACAGCATATCACACTGATGGCTACTATGTGTGTAAAAATAGTGTGTTGTAGATGGCCAGCATGGGGTCACTCAAATGGTAATTATTTGAAGAAATGAAAAGAAAATAGAAATACATTTAATAATATATATTTGCCAGACCAAATCTGCCCCATCTAAAGAGGGGGAAAAAAGCAAATATGCATTCCATATGCTTCAAATTCAACCTTAAAATTTCAACCTTGAAACAGTTTTTATAAAAAATGAATAAATAAACCTTTGACTTTCTCTCAGAATGAGAGAGTGACCGGACATGCAATGAGGGATGCTTTTGTCATCCAAAAATCTTTGTTCAAAAATTGTCTGTATTTTTTTAAACATCAACTTTCTAATTAAAGCTACAATTGAACAGTCTTTGAGAAGATTATTTTAATTCCACCTTATTGGTCTGTAGTATGAACTAGTCAATAAACTCAACTGTATGCTTTGAAAATCAGTTGAAAAAGTATAAATAAATAAATGTATCTACTGTGTCATAAATGTAATTTATCTGACCAGTTGGAGTTCAATTTAAATCACCTTTTGTTCCTGAATATCTACCGTAAATCCAACACACTGCTGGGATCAGAATAATCTTTTTTTATTTTTTTGTAGAGTTATCCAAATCCTACTAAAAAGTTTTAAACAATACAAGCTGAGGGTTTGATCCTGATTTAATTTAAGATTGAATTCCGATTTTAGTTTTGGAAAAACCCATTTTCAATATTTGATCAAATTCATTACCCAAAATCGATTCAGATTACCTTTTAAAGGTGTAGTTTTCTTCTGTTTGTTTGTGTAGAAGTCATGAATGTAGTTTCTCCTACAGCAGCTGCAGCAGAGCGGTGACGCATCCACTCAAACGCTCCCGACTGCTCACAGGTATCCTCCCTCAGCGTCAAAGTCTCCACCTCTCAGCATCTCCACTTCTTCCCACTCTGACCTCCTCAGTGCGGCCGGGCTCAGTTCTTCCCATCATGCTTTGCTGGCCGAGTTTTCTCGGCTGGAAACGTCTCTGGAAGACGTGAAGCGAGAGGTGAAGAGTCTGAAGTGTGAGGACGTGTGTCTGCAGCTCACCGCCATCCAGCAGATGGTGAGGAGTGGCTGATGCTTCACAATAAAAGCCTGAATGATTCCTGCTTTTATTTTGAATCCTGGGTCAGGATGTTTGTTCAGCAGCTGGTGTTAAACCACATGTCAAATTCAAGGCCCAGGGGCCAAATCCGACCCTTTAGATCATTCAATGCGGCCCACAGTAACAAGTAAAAATGACAACACGAGTCATTGCATAAATTACCAAATATTAATTGTCGCTATCTTTGTCCCTCCAAATATACAAATTTGATCAAATTACCTAATATTTGCTGGGGCTGCAGTCTTATTTTTTTAAAAATTGTGGAAATAACTTTTCCCTCAAAACCCATTCAAATTACAAAGAAGACAGTAAAAATGATAGAGAAAACACAAATTATTGTGTAAATTACCCAATAATTCAGTTGTAGACATCTCAAATTCACAAATTCAATGCAACTCCACAATATTTTTAGGAGATCAAACCGGTCCGTATTTGGCCCCTGAACTAAAATGACTTTGACGCCCCTGTGTTGAACTGTCTACTGCTGTTTCTCTGCAGGTTTCCACTCAGCTCTCCTCTCAGCTCCGCCCCCACGTCCTCACTCTGCTGTACGGCCGTCAGTCAGCGAGCGGATACGCCGTAACGCCAGAGTCGCTGTTGCAGTGGATTTCTGAACGCTACGTCAGCATCTCAGACCTGCAGGAGGCGCTGTTGTCTATGAAGCAGAGCATCCTGCTGAGTATCAGTGCTGAGCGGGTCCACAGGGACACTGTACAGACCTCCGAGGAGACCGCTGCGGATGCAGTGACATCAGAGGTGAGGGCGGAGTCATGGCGGTGTAAACATGAAAGCTACAGAATGCAAATCAGAGAATATTAATACAGTGGGAGAAAATGGTTTGGTCTTTTTTGTTTGTCTTAAGTTTGTGTGTCTTAAGAGCTATTCTGTAATGTGTTGAATTGATGTTTTTTTTGTAGTCATTTAATTTAAGTAGTTGTTGTGTCTGTCTTTGTTGTCATTTTATGTTTTATAAGTCATTTAGTCTCTCTTAATTTTTTTGTGTATTATGGGGGGCTTCATATACCTTAAAACTTATTGAATTACAATTTTTGGGGATTTGCTTTGGGGGCCACAAAAATTTGACTGAGGGCCACATGTGGCCCCGGTTTGCCAGTTGCCCATGTCTGGTTTATGTGTTTATTAATTTGACTCAGTAGCCTTGCCCCTTTTGCCTTTAACCAGACAGTAAGGCTACGTGCTAACCATAACAAGTGTTACTGGACTCTTCCCTAACCAAAAATTAAAATAGCAAACGACATCAATACACAAAATCAGCTTAAAAAGGACACACAACTACACAAACCAGCAACAACACAACAAAAACATTTATTTTAGAATATGAAACTATTGCTGCACAGACAAAATGTGGAGACGTTTGTCTTCTATTGGACATGAACAGATCATTCTTATACATCTGTGATGTGTCTGTTTCCTCCAGGAAGTCCGTCTGATTGTTTCTGATGCTCTCAGGAGGTTTTCCGAGGACCGAACCGGGATGGCCGACTACGCTCTGGAGTCTGGAGGTTAGAAAGTGTGTTTGTGTGTATGTGTGTGCGCATCTTTACTGACGCTGCAGTGTGTCTGCCTGCAGGGGGCACTATTCTTAGTACTCGCTGCTCTGAGACGTACGAGACGAACACAGCTCTGCTCACTCTTTTCGGATTTCCTCTGTGGTATTTTTCCCAAAGTCCTCGGGTCGTGATCCAGGTCTCACGCACACATACGCACAGTATTTGTAAATCCAGCTCCTAACGTGACGTACAAATTGAAATGATTCAGTCTTATTCTGAAAGTATTTCTGTTTCCTTTCTGCTGTTCTTCCAGCCTAATATCCATTTGGGAAACTGCTGGCCTTTCCGAGGCTCTTCGGGATTCCTGGTGATCAGGCTCTCCATGGAGATCCTTCCGTTGTCCTTCAGCTTGGAGCACATTCCCAAAGCGCTGACGGCAGACGGAAAGCTGCTCAGCGCACCGCGAGACTTTGAAGTCTATGTAATGCTTAGCCATAGAGGGTGGGGCCACATGGAAAACCTTCGGAGTTACATTTCCTCTTCTTCTTTCAGGGTCTACATGGAGAGGCGGAGGAAGACGGGACGCTGCTGGGAACGTTTACGTACGAACAGGATGGAGACGCTCTGCAGACGTTCAGCGTTATGGTGAGTCCAGCAGGAAGAGGACCCTCACAACCTGAAGCTTTGACCCTCACGTTCTTCTGTACCACAGGAGGAGAACCACCAAACGTTCCATATCATCGAGCTGAAGGTTTTGTCAAACTGGGGTCATCCAGTCTACACCTGCCTCTATCGCTTCAGAGTACACGGAACGCCGAGCAGCACCTGAATGCATCACAGCAGCCCTTGGTCCATGTAACGTGAACTTCAGTCTGTGTGTGTTTTATTGTGTGTCATTTGTGATTTTATCATTTAAATGTGGGTCTTGAAAGCTTTTCATTGGCTGGAATTCCAGGAAGTGAAGACGTTGATGAGCAGATTTTCAGAATAAAAGGCCCTCTCTGTGGCTACCTTAGGGAAACTCTTATTGTGAAAGTACAATGCAGGTTTTGATGTCACTTCCTAAATAGAATGGTGCAAAGTACTGCACGTGAGGAACATTGTTGTACATTTTTGTATTTTTTTTTTAAGTGAACTTTAATAAATTAAAAGGTGAAACCTCTGAGCGTGTAAAATAAATATGAAGATACCTTAAATCACTTTAAAAACACCTGAAATCACCTCTGAAAGTGCCATAAATCATCCTGAAAAATCCTTAAATGACTATGAATGCCTTAAGTCACTAACCTCTCTGAAATTACCTGCAATCACTATAGGAATTGAAGGTGTAGATGAGCTGATTTTCAGAATAAAAGGCCCTCTCTGTGGCTACCTCAGGGAAACTCTTATTTTGAAAGTACAATGCAGGTTTTGATGTCACTTCCTAAATTACTGCACTTGAGGAACGTTGTCATTTTTATATATATATTTTTAAAGTGAACTTTAATAAATTAAAATGTGAAACCTGGAAACGGTTTGTTCTCACTGATAAACATCAGCATTTCAAACACAAACGACAAACCTTTTGTGTCTCAGGATGGATTCTTTATTTTCCATTAAATTAGATTTATTTTTTATTTTCTTTAAAGCGGTTTCCCCTTGACAACAGGACAGAATACCCACAATGCACTCTGATGGTCACAGTGATACTTTAAAACTTGCCATTGTACAAAAATAACCTTAAGTGCAGCACACACTTTAATACTGGCTCTGCTTAGCAAACAAATGGGATCTCAGTGTTTCTAAACTTCTATCAAAAGACTCAGAAATGGCAGTCACGTGCCATTTTAAATCTGACGTAAACGATGTAAACAAAACAACTATTAGGTCTGCAGCCAATCACAGCTGCTCCATTGTGGGTTGAACTGAACGCAGGGACGGGATTGGATGAAAGGAGAGAGACGTGGGTGGAGTTTGTTGGATCTTTCAGGGAAAAACTGACTGAAGCTGAACCACGTGACCCCCATTAACCAATCAGAGCTCACGTGTACAAAACCCAGCAAGAATCCTTAGAAAACGCCGTAACCGTCAGCGTGGCGCGTTGCCACGGCAAAGGCTGGATACCCCTCGTAGGTGGTGAATGCGGTGAGGTCCTGACCCAGAGAGACCGCCTGCTTCAGCTGAGAAGCCGGCGACGCGCCGCTCGCCAGAGTGTAACCTGCACACAGACGCCCAGAGGTCGAAGGCTTGAGAAGTGTGTTCAACTAGCAGAGCACAGCGCAGCAGCTCAACCAGTATTACTCTAAAATGCCTTAAATCACTCTGAGAACGCCTTAAATCAATCTGAGAAGGCCTTAGATGACTATGGATGCCTTGAATATGCCTTAAATCACCCTGAAAATATCTATAATCATTTTTAAGACACCTGAAACCACCCTTACAAGTGCCATAAATTGCCCTAAATCACTCTGAATAAGCCTTAAATCATTCTGTCTAAAAATCTGATAAATCACTCTGAAAACACCTTAAAACTACAAACCCATCTCTACCTATTTGCATATTCTCTATAGTTCAATGTTTCATCTCATTTCATAAATCATAAATCTCATTGTTTTTTTTCTTTTTTGTATTCTGATTTATAATGAATTGCACTGTTTTTATTATTCTGTTTTTATTGTAAAGTGGCCTAAAGGCACTTTTAAATAAAATGAATTTATTTTTAAATCACACTGAAAGACTTAAATCACTCATACCTCAGATGATTTTTAAAACACCTGAAATCACCCCTAAAAGTGCCATAAATCACTCTGAAGAAGCCTTCGATGATTATGAACGCCTTAAGTCACCCCGAAGATGCTTTAAACCACTCTGAAAGTACCTGAAATCACTGTTTCAGCCTAAAAGACTAAAATCATTCTGAGCGTATTAAATTAATATAAAAATACCTAAAATCACTTTGAAAACAGCTGAAATCAATTTGTAAACCCCCAAAGACTCCAAAAAACCACTATACACCAGTAATACTGGTTTGGAACTGTGCTGCGGTGCTTCCTACTGGTTTGTTAGTGTGAGGTGGACTGAAGTGTTAGTGGGCTTTGGTACGGACCTTCACATACCTGGGAAGGTCACGGAGGCACAGCTGGTGTCTGTGGCGCCCTCCGTCTGCACGCCCAGGGTCTGCAGGGCGTGTTCGGCTGCGTGAGTTTTGGCCTCGTCCACGGCGGTGCAGAGCTTCGTTGGTGTGAAGGGATGTCTGTGGAAAGACCATCGCACGGCAAAGGGTTAATGGGCCGAGTGACATGTAATTACAGAACTCTCTCCAGGTAGGTTCTGGTCAGACTGCCCTAAGCAGGCCAGATACCATCATACACTGATGGCACTCACCAAGGCTTCTGCCTTATTAAGGTTCTCACCGGGTATTTTTCACAGCGTAGGGGGGATTGCTTAGTGCATGAGTATTAAATATCTGCACGAATATGTATGAGCCCTTACAAAGCAGATGTACACAGGCAATATCTGGGCAGCTAAGTGGCTGCAGGGGTCCTCAGGTGAAGGCAGGAGCATCCAAGCAAATCACCCGTAGTAAATGGAGGGTGCGGCTTATGTATGAGTTTCTCAGTTATGCAGATTGAAAAAGAGTTAAAACAATCCATGCACTCTTGGAAGTGCCTTTTGTGTGCAACTGTTTTGATGACGGTATCGATTAAAAAAAGGCAGAAAAAAACAGAAAAGGGGATATAAATCACAGCATAGAGGCTCCCTACGCTCAACAGTGCTGGCGAGAACCCTGGTTATGACTACCGCTATCAGCATCATGCATAACCCTGAGTGCACTGAACAGCAGCAGACTTACTGACACATGCTGAAAACTTGTTTACTTCCTAATCCCAGACCGGTCTGTTCCCCAAACACCTTTGGCCAAATAAATCCTCTGTCTGCATCTGACAACTAGTTTTGGTTAGTTAACTTGTACTCACACATTTGGGTACTGCGTTGCCAGAGCGGGGATGGTGATCTTGTAGAGGAACAGTTGTCTCTGATCTGGACCGATGGCCGAGTGGAGCTGGTAGACGGGCTGTCCCCAGTTATTCTTCTGACACAGCTCCTCCAGGACCTGAACCCGGCGGACCACAGCATGAGAGAAAACATTAGAACCCCGTGAGAGCAGCTGCTGTCGGCGTTAGCGCAGGCATGCAGTGTTACCTGTGGCGCGGGTTTGATTGCGGCGGTCTTCAGGCTCATGGCTGCCGGGTTCATGGGCGTCAGCTCCATCCCGGGCAGCAGGTCGTACAGCTTCTCCTCTGCCTGCTTGTCTGTCTTGAGGCAGTAGGAGGCGCTCCCGCCACTTCCTCCTCGACCTACGGCCCCGACCCCTGCAGTGTAGGCCAGGTAGCCCCGCCCACCCAGCCCCCGCACCCCGGCAGCCCCTACAGGTACAGTCATGTAAATTTCTACAGGAGACCGAAAAGGCAGTGAAATCAATCAAATCACGGGAAATCTGAGCGGGAGGCAGAATCAGTCACAATTATCCAATCAGAGTGAACAGTGGTAACCACGGCAACGTCTTGTATACTCTCATCAGTAGCTACAGAGCAGTTGCAGGCAGTTGGTTTGATTGACACTTGGCTAGCGAATCGACGGACTTTCTGAATTTGTCCGACCTCTGATTGGTTTGATTGTTGCTGAAGCAAACATTGCGGTGACCTGATTTCACTCAGATGGACGTTTACAGAAGAAAGAGCATCCTCACCTCGAATTGACGGTGGCCGGATCAGACCTCGACCTCCCACAGGGGCTTTGACGGCGGGGAAACGGAACGGCCCCGGTAAGGCGGCATATGCCTGGGGGGCATAGAAAACCGGCGCACCAAGATACGCTGCAGAGGGATCGTAAACCTGAGGATGGAGGTGATGGAAGTCATTTATCTCCTCTGATGTCACAGACGTTGGGGTCCTACCTGTCCCAGGGTGTAAGTGGTGTAGTCCGTCTGCAGCAGGGCCCCCCCTCGACCCCCCGTTCCTCTGGTGTAGCGAACATAGCTGTCTTTGTCCACCGGCTTGGCCAGAGTCACTTCAATGGGGGAACCGTCCACGATCTGGACCAGGGAAGACAATGAGAGGTTGGGTTTGAATCAGAACACTGGACGACACCGTCAGCCCTCAAAGATCGCCAGATGAAATCTGATTCTCTCGAGTCATGCAGAGGAAAAGAGTCCAACCTTTCCGTTCAGAGCCTTCATGGCATTTATGGCGTCATCTCTCTGACTGAAGTGGACGAAGGCGTAGTCCCTGATCTTCTTCACTCGCTCCACCGCTCCTACAACACAAACATCAGCTTTTCCTTACACAAGCCTTTAAAAACGTTTGTCTGCTAAACTAAAACATGGGGGCAAAGCTTATTCTCTTTGATTCTTGGGAGGTCACGTCACTGTTTTGGACATGTCCTTACCTGGTTGGATGTTGAACTCTTTCTCTATGGTCTCCTCAGTGGTGTGCAGCATCAGGTTTCTCACGTAGAGGATCTTCACCGCTGCCATAGTGTCCTCGTCCACCTCCACCTCAGGCTCCGCCCAGTCCACGGCGATTGCGTGGCCCCACAGCTGAATGCGTCCTGCTCAGGGATACAAGCAAGTAATTGCAGTGGCTCTTTGACAGGGTCCTTACGGTCATGAAATTCCTGAAAAAGCAATGGAATTTGAAAAAGCAATTATCCAGTCTTGTAAAGTAATGGAAATATAGCCTATTTTAATGATTAAAATATATTAAACCCCAAAGATGTTAAGCGTTATCTCAAAGTGAAAGTGCATCATTCCGACAGAATCACGAGATCTCACAAATTCATGCAGATAAGTTAGTTTGCATGTTGCTGAGACAAGCCTGGGAGCGTTAGTGGTCGGAAGGGTATATCAAACTTTTAGAAATGCCTGGAAAATATGCATTGTCAAAGCAATTGCGCTATTATACGATGCTATATGATTGACAAGTTATGGACGCAACTTGCCTGTGCCACATTTTTGCTACTAAGCGTGGCACACTTGCAGACTTCTGGTACACTGGAAAGTCTCGCTCCTCTTTGCTCTCTAATGGCCTTGAATAGATCTTAGTGATTCAGAAGTAAGTCATGAAAACTTTGAAAAAGTTCTTAAAAATAAAATAATTGTGATAAAAGTGTGGGGACCCTGGTTTCCCTTATTTTGGTAGAGGGGACATACTGTATTACACCCATTTTACACCTTTTAAACATGTCTCTGTGATCTAAATATCTGTCTTGGGGTTTGGTCTAAACATAACATGAATCAAGCAACAGGGGAGGTTTATGACCCTGTATAAACCAGCTCTTTCAGAACGCACCGTTTTGGGGGGTGTGTCCCTGGAGTTGCAAAGATCTCCCCCTCCCCTGCCCCTCTTTTGCGCGGGGTGTACCAAAACGAGTTAAGAAGAGCTACTGTTAAACAGGGCGCACCGGAGCTCAGCCTCAGGCAAAAAGCTGGAGGATCATTGGGGAACCCTTTTGTGTTGTAACGGAGGCTGAGGGGGACACGGATGCACTATGCGTCAGAAGCATGGGATTAAATTGTATTTCCTTATTTGAAATAATAAAAATGATCAGGTAGTAAAACACCTATATGTAATTCACAATATTTAATTTCAAGTAAAACCATATTTTTCATCAGTCCCAGGGTGTTTACTGGTCGGTGGTGCTGTGGCTTGGGTGAGTAAGGCTGGGGACACCTCCTTGTCCCGCAGCATCGCGTCCGCCCTCCCACCGCAGCCTCGTCCGCATTCCCATAGCACTGCGTTTGCTCTCCCATCGCAGCACTTCATCCTCATGGGGAATCCTGCCTATAGGTCTTGCAGTTCTCTGAAGATGCACTCCCTCCAGAGTCTCCCGTGGACCACATCCTCCAGCAGTGCCAGATAAGCCACTGTACGCATTGAGTGCATTTATTTTAATTTTATTAATTGATCAGCAGTTTTGCACAATGATCATGTGATTTGAATTATTATCACTCCTTCACTAGCGAGGAAAATAATGGTGGACTTTCACAAAAGTTTTCATCAAGTTGGGTGTGGAGTCCATGGGTGGAGATAGCGGAGGGGAGGGTGTATTCTTTCCCGATTTAGCTTGTGACTCACAAACTTGTGAAAATTTGAAACGGAGCACTTACGCAGACCACAAACAAAGGACTGGATGGGTTTATTTCACATTTTGTGTGCCGGTGGACACTCAAGTTACCTCGTGTTCAAAAACATTGGATTCTTCATCATATGTCCTCTTTTATAGTCATTATTATATTGTCATTCCAACCAGCGCCGCTACATGCTAAGCTAACCCATGCGAAGGCTCTGGTGTTCCTTCTTACCTGGCAGCAGTTTTCGGCGAGCCATGGCGGCCGCTCTGTGACTCTCGTATTCGACAAAGGCGAAGCCGCGGTTCTTGGTCTTGTCTGCAGCGCTCGGGTACACGATGACGTCCACGACTCCTTCGGTGACTTTCCTCATCTCTGTCAGGATCTCCTCGCGCTTCTTGGTTTTTGGGATCCCACCCACGAACAGACGACAGTTATCCACGCTGGCACACACGCCGAGCAGGCGTCCATTCCTTCGGTACAGAGAGGAAAGCCATTTACTATATTTCACAAGGAGTGGACCACAGAAATATAACCAAACTGGTTCAGGTGTTTTTGCTGCACAGGGACTTTCTGATTGGACAGACTGAGGTGTGTGGGCGGGGCCTAAAGTCTTATTTAGAGAGGTGCTGTTTGTGTGTTTACCCGCACGCTGACCTGATCTCGTAGTTGTTGAGCTGCTTCATGGCCGTCTTGGCCTCCTGTTTGGTGCTGAAGGTGACGAAAGCGTAGCCTCGGTTGTTCCCGTTAAAGTCCATCATCATCCTCACTTCGTAAATGTTCCCAAACTGAAGCGAGGAGGAAGAAAAGTCATGAGGATGAGGGAATCGTAACAGAAGAGGATTAGGGCCAAAAGACAGCCAGTAATGGGAGAAAAACACTTTTTAAATCGTGATTAACTTTTTTTTGTGGTCTGGATTGTTTTTTTGTTTTTAATAAGGGGGTCTTTACATCTGTTACTATTTTAGGACGCCCCCCCAAAAAAAAAAAAAAAAAATCCAGATCAAAAAAAGAAAGAAAAGTAGTTAATCATATGATTTAAGAACATTTTTTTTTTTCACAATTGTGTTCCCAATCTTTTTTGATTCGTGACCCCATTTTGGTATCAACAATTTTTGGTGACCCCAAAATTTAGAATTAGTTTCTGATCATGTTTGTTTTTACTGCATTTTATTCGAACTAGATTTATATTTGGCTAGTAAAAGTATAAAATTCATTTCTTTAAGATGTTTTAATTTGAAAAAGTTATAATTTAAAAATTTGAAAGTATAATTTTTTTTATCAATTAATATTTATTTCAGGCAACCTCATTTAAACTCCAGGGTCCCGACCCCAAGGTTGAAAAACACTGCTCTAGTTGCTCTCTTTTTTTGTGGCATTCATCAGGAAGGAGGAAACGTTTTCTTTCTTTCTTTTCTCTGTTGTGTATATTTATGCTTGTGTTTTCTCCACCAGCAACAAAAGTCAGACTCTGCAGTAACTGTTAAAACTTCCTGTTTTCTATAAATAAAGAATAATCAATTTCAAAGACGTGGCCTGGTCATCACTCTTTCCTCACCTTCTCACACAGAGGAACCAGCTCGTCCTCAAACAGATCTCTGGGTAGTTTCCCTACAAAGATCTCACTGCCTCTCTCTGGTGGGGGTCCGTCCCAGCCTGGAGGAGGACCACCGAAGCGCCTCTGACCGTTCTCCTGTAAGCAGCACAGCTTTCAGTTACAGACGCTCCCATTGGTTCCTGTGGCCTCTAAGGGGCGGAGCTTCACCTGACGGAGTTGGTATCCGGTTCGTTGCATGAGCGCTCGCAGCGACGCCTCCTTCTGCGTCCCTGCCAACCCGTCTTTGGCCGCTTTCTGATTGGTTTCCATTGGGTGTGATTGACAGCGATATGAGAATCAGGGAAATTAGGGGTGCTCACTGCAAGATAAGATACACTTAAATCATCCTGAAAACACCTTCAATCAATATAAAAAAACCTTAGATGACTGAATGACTTCACTCATCCTTAATATGCTTTAAATCGCTCTGAAAACACCTTATATCACCCTGAAAGACTTAAATCACTTTAAAAACTACCTAAAATAATTTTAAAACACCTAAAATCACCTAAAAAAGCGCAATAAATCACCCTAAATCACTTTGACAAAGCGTTTAGTCACTCTGCATATGCTTTAAATCTACTAAATCACTCTGAAAACACCATAAGTCTACCTGAAAGTACTAAATTAATATGTAAGAACCTAAAATCCCTTGGAAAATGCATTAAAACAATCTGGAAAAAGCCTTAGATGACGTTGAGCACCTTAAGTCACCCTGACTATGCTTTAAATCACTCTTGAAATGCTATAAATGACCCTAAATCACACTGAAAAAGCCTTGGATGACGATGAACGTCTTAAGTCACCCTGAAAGACCTAAATCAGTCTTGAATCAATATGAAAATACCTAAAATCACTTTAAAAACACCTTCAATCAATTTGAAAATGCACAAAATTGCCCTGAAAACACCTTAACTCACACTGAAATTGTGCTAAATCAGCCTAAAAAATGATTTTGATCACAAATGTAGTATTAATAGAATGCTATTAGGCTGATAATCTGTGATAATGAGGTGTGTGTGAGGTATTAAGACTGTTAATGGTTATGAAGGTGGTATTAATGGTGTGTTAATGTTTTTTTATTGGGACATTGCCCCTGGGATAAATAAAGTACTTCTGATAAAGTGGTTGTGATTAGTGTTAATGGAGGCGGTCTCCTGTAGTCGTACAGAAGCTCCGACTCTGACCAGTGTTTGTGTGAAGCGATGAAGAAGTGACTAATGATTGACAGACGCAGCACAAACATCAAAGCTTCATCCTGAGGATCAAAGCTCTCACTGTGACACACGTTCACATTAAATAATCGCTTTAACCTTTAGTTGGCATCCTGTTTTTAATCTGCCATTTGTTTGTATTCATGGATCACTGGAGTATAAAGGACTAATATTACTAATAACAATACTTCCTTTATTGTGAAGGAACATTTTCTGCTTCCACAGTGTGGAAAATAGTTTAAAATGGTGTGAAACCAGTTTGTCTCTGATCAATGTTTGGATTCTGATCACAATACGACTTTTTAAATAAGTTTTGATTAGTCAGAATTTGTAGTTATTTCTGCATATTCAATAATTGTTTGAAAATGAGATGGATCATTAAACACCTACTCAACATATATTTCCATTAACATGGTTAATATTAATTCATGTATTAGTTTTATTAGTGGTACAATAAATGCTACGATTAGAATGAAAAACCAAAATAATCTGAATTAATTTACTTTCAATAGATTTTTTTTTAAATATTTGAATAAACAATAGGAATAAATCTTTAGTATGACTAACACACTCACACACTGCAGTTTTACATGTATGTTTGGACTCATTACAGACGCCATAGTCAGCAGTTCAACACATAGGGAGAACATGCAAACTCCTCTGACGTAGAGAACAGGCCTATGGACTGCACACACACACACACACACTGCTCATTAACACACATTAGTGTGGCTCGGCTCTGTGTGGCATTGTCATCCTGATGCTCCGCAGTCGTCAGAATTAAAGGTGTGTGTGTGTGTGTACAATTTAAAGTAAAAAAAAAAAAACACTCACCTGAGCAATTTCAGAGATCACCTCCTCCGATCAGAGCTGTGTCATTCTGAGCACCAAGTGTGTGTGTGTTCACGTGTCATCATAGTGTGTGTCTGTGTGTGTGATCACATCATATCAAACTCCAAAGGTTCACTGTCTTGGTGTTAGCTTTACGAGCTGGTCAATGTTAATCATTAACCTGCTGCTATCTCTGTCAGGAGGGCCTTTGCCCAACAGTCACTATCTCCACTGCAAAGGTCTCTTCACCTTTTAATGCAAACACACTGAAAATACTTTCTCAGCCTCCAAAACCAACTTCATAAAACTCTTTTAGTTTAAAACTAAACCACATTAAAACCCGTTTAAACCTAATCCAGTTTAAGTATAAAACAAGATTAAAACCAGTTTAGTTAATAAACTAAACTGGATTCACCCTGATACCAGTAGTTTGTATCCACATTGATTCTCTCCCTAAGCATTTTCCCCTGGGATTAACTAAGGAATTCTGAATGTTAAAAAAGAATCACTTGTAATGACTGTGGTGAGACAGCAGGGGGCGACAGTGTAATGTTAGAAAAAGGTAAAAATTATGGAGATGATTAAGTTGAAGATGATGTGATGAAGGTGAATTTACCATCTGAAACCTTCAGAGAATCTGCTTTTATTTTGAAAGACCATGTGAAGCAGTCACAAAATCATTTTTTTTATTCTAAAAGTACCATCTGAAACCTTCAGAGAATGAGCTTTTATTTTGACAGACCGTCTGAAACTGTCAAAGAATAATCTTTTATTCTGGAAGGACCATCTGAAACCGTCAGTTTGCTATTATTTTGAAAGGTCATCAGCTTTTATTCTGAAAGGACCATATGAAACCTTCATCGAATCAGCTTTTATTCTGAAAGGACCATCTGAAACCTTCACAGACTAAAATCTTCAGATAATTAGCTTTTATTCTGAAAGGCTGTCTGAAACTCTCACAAAATCATCTTTTATTCTGAAAGTACCATCTAAAGCCTTCATAGAATTAGCTTTTATTCTGAAAAAGACCTTCGGAAACCTTTACAAATGATTTTTTTTATTTTGAAAAGGCCATCTGAAACTGTCACAGAATCCTCTTTTATTCTGAAAGTACCATCTGAAACCTCCACAGAATGGGCTTTTATTCTGAAATTACCATCTCAAACCTTTAAAGAATTAGCTTTTATTTTGGAAGAGACCATCTGAAATCTTCACACATTAAGCTTTTATTCTGAAATTATGCAATGCAGGTCATTCATCTGACATCTCCAGTGGTAAATATATTATTGATCATCCTAATAATGATCAGATCTTTGTTTGTCACTGTTTGTGGCTTCTTCTGATTTTATTACAGGAAGTGTTTTCAGGGATGAATGAAGTTATCTGACTTTGATGAAGATGATGATGAAGATGATTAAGTGTATGATGAAGATGAAAGTAAATATGATGACGTTGAAGATGGAGAGGATGCTCACAGAGGACGTGTGTGTGTGTGTGTAGCTGGTGACTGATGATGAGGAGCCTGAAGATGAGATGCTGGTGCGCTCAAACTGACGAGCGCCAGAGAAGGAGGTGATAAAGATGACTCGTCTCTTTCCGCTGCTGCTCGTGTGTCGTCGTAGCTTCCCGTCTTCCTCCTCCTCCTCCTCAGAACTTTGTTTCTCACACTTTTTGCTGCTCACATCGACTCAGGCTGCAGACGGAGGAGCTCTGGCTCTCCTCCGTCTCCTCCTCCTCATCATCATCATCATCAGCAGCAGCTTCTTCCTTTTCTCCAGGATTTAAGCAGCTCAGAATCTACAGACTGGACGAGGAGAAGAAACAGACTTTTTATTCTGAAACCTTCAGCGAATCAGCTTTTATTCTGAAAGGACCATCGTAAACCTTCAGAGAATTGGCTTTTATTCTGAAAGGACCACCTGAAACCTTCAGAGAATTAGCTTTTATTCTGAAAGACAGTCTGTAACTTTCACAGAATCATCTTTTATTCTGAAACTACCATCTGAATACTTTAGCGAACCGTCTTGTATTCTGAAAGTACCATGTGAAGCCTTCAGAGAATCAGCTTTTATTTTGAAAAGACATCAGCTTTTATTCTGAAAGGACCATCTGAAACCATGACAGACTGAAAAAGAATTGTCTTTTATTCTGAAAGACCGTCTGTAACTTTCACAGAATCATCTTTTATTCTGAAACTGCCATCTGAAACCTACAGAAAATCAGCAAAGAGACTGAAGATCTTTGATCTCAAGTTGGACAAACATCACAAACTTGAAATACTCTCTGCAGTGAACCTCAAAACAGCTTCATTATTATTATTATTATTATTATTATTATGATTATTAGATATTGATGGATTAAGGTTTTACAAACTCTGAAATTACTTTTTTATTATAAATTTAATGAGTCTTTTTCACAAAGAACTTCTCTGCACTTGAAGTGGTTTCTTCAGTCCCGTTGTGGATTACAATGGTCTGCAAGTAGAACATCCTGAAGCTGTGGAGCTCCAAAGAAACTAAACACCTCCATCCCAAGATAAGCTAGGATAAATTGGGCTAAACTAAGCTAATCCAGAGGCGGGTCTGATGGGGACTCTGAGGGACCTCCAGTACGCGCTGCAGGAGAAGATCGAGGAGCTGCGACAGCGCGACGCCCTGATAGACGAGCTGGAGCTGGAGCTGGACCAGAAGGACGAGCTAATCCAGCGTCTGCAGAACGAACTTGACAAGTACCGGTCCGTGATCCGCCCGGCCACCGCCCAGCAGGTCCAGAACAACCAGTTCATTCAACCAGACCAGCACCGCAGTAAGAGGCAGGCCATCTCCGCTGAACCCACGGCCTTTGACATCAGCGCCTTGAGCCACGTCACGCTACCCTTCTACGCCAAGAGCCCTGAGTACGTAGCACGCACACACATACGCATTACACACGCTATCGGTTAGGTTAGCATACGAGTAAGATAAGTTTAGTTAGGGTAATTCATGATATGGTAAGTTAACGTAAAACAAAATTACGGTATGATAGGTTAAGATTGGATAAGTTAGGTTTAGTTTGGCTAGGATTAGCTAAATTGAGATAGGATAAGTTAATTAAATTAGGTTTAGTTAGAACAGGATTAGTTAAACTATGATAAATTAAGATAGGATAAGTTAGGTTTAGTTAGGATACGATTAGTTAAGTTTAGATATGATGAGGTAAATCAAATTAGATTCAGTTTGACTAAGATTAGTTAAGTTAGGTTTAGTGAGGCTAGGATTAGTTAAGTTGATATAGGATAAGTTAGATTAGGTTTAGTTAGAATAAGATTAGTTAAGGTATGATAAATTAAGATAGGATAAGTTAGGTTTAGTTAGGATACGATTACTTAAGTTTTGAAAGGTTAAATTAGGTTTAGTTTGAATAAGATTAGTTAAGTTAAGGTACGATAAGTTAAGAAAGGATAAGTTAGGTTTAGTTAGGATTTGATTAGTTAAGTTTAGATAGGATAAGTTAAATTAAATTAGGTTTAGTTAGAATAGGATTAGTTAAGCTAAGGTGCAATAAGTTAAAATAGAAGTTAGGTTTAGTTAGGAAAGGATTAGTTAAGTTTAGATAGGATAAGTTAAATTAAAATAGGTTTAGTTAGAATAGGATTAGTTAAGGTACAAAAAGTTAAGATAGGATAAGTAAGGTTTAGTTTGGATAGGTTTAGTTAAGTTTAGATAGAGTATGTTGGGTTAAGTTAAAACATGAGTCAAGTTAGGATTATTCAAACTTGGTGTTGGGTTAAGTTGAGTCTCTAACACTATCTTTGGTTATCCTGCTGTGGCTGATCCTGAGGGTTTGATTAATCCTGTTTGTTGGAATCACGTAAATTTGGGAATTTAAACCAGACTTTTTTTTTCTTTTAATACGTTTCAGAGTTTCACATCAATGATAACAGAGTAAACTACCTATAATGTCTGTGATGTGCTGAGTCGATGAAGAATCAAACCTTCTCAGTTTGTTTGAACTTTTTATTTTGTTTCTATTTGCAGCAGAATTGTTTCCCTTTGTGGTATTGGTGATGGCCATCGTTGTCATAGCAACAGCATCTGCGTTTTACACACGTGTGCAGGTTCAGTGTGTGCTGAAGTTCTCCTGGCAGCGTTTCTTTCTAACAAGCTGCTTTAATCACACGACAGCATCACATCAATTTCGGGATTATTGCAAAATATCATCTTTTCATGGTAATTTTTTTAAATTAAAATCAATTGGAATTTGGCAGTAACTTTTAAATAACTGGTGCTTATATTCCTGTTTTGGGCCAACCTTTATTTTTGTAAATTTCACGTAAATTCCCATTAATTATTATGGAAAGTTCCTAGCTTTGAAACTTCCTGGAATTTCCAAGTTGAAATGTTGTTTTTGAATTGTGTTATTTTTAAATTGATGCCAATACTGTTTTTATATTTGATACAGTCATTTAAGATTTCCAGTTAATTTGAATAAATAAATTCCAAGAAAAATCTTTATTTTTGAATTTTTCCAAAATTTCCGAGCCTAAATTCCTGTGGAAATTTACTGGAACCCTATTGGTAAATTAACATGAAGCACATTTTATTCCACTACAGGTAACCTTTAACACACATTATACATGAATGCACCAAGTAAAAGTTCCAATTTTGATCTTGTAATGAAGATGTAGTGAAGGTCTGTCTGTGCTGAGGCTGTGTTGTGTGTCTGTTGTTGTGTGTTTGTTGTGTGTCGATGGTTGTGTTTCTTTGGACTTCAGCCGCCTCGATGCTCACATTTCTACGGATAATGAAAAGTGTGTCTGTGGCAGCGATAACAACCAGTGTGTTGGTTTTTAATCTGAGGTCCTCCCACACACACACACACACACACACACACACACACACACACACACACACACACACACACACAGGCAGGCAGCTGACAGGGTTTCATTTACCATCCCACCTCTTCTCACTGTCAGTGAGCTACCGCTTGCTGTGCATGTGTGTCCATGTCCGTGTATGCGTGTGTGTGTTATTTTAAAGCACAAATGAAAGTGTGAGTGGGTTGCCGACGCCCACCAGCTCTCCTGCTGTCTGCGCCCAAGCTTCACACACAAAAATGAGTTAATGATCAGCTCAGGCTTTTATTTTGAAATTATGCAGCTAGGACACTCACACGGTGAATGATAATCTGAAACTTTTAACGTGATTGATCAGAAGTCCGACGTGGGCCTGATTTGTGGTAAATGTCCCGCCCCCTGGGCCAATCAGCTTCCTGTGTGTGTGCGCGTTGAACGATCGGCATGATCTGACACAGTGAAACTGTTCTCCTCATTCTTCTCCTGTGTCTGTGAACCTCACCTGGTGGTTCTAATGGTTCCTGGTTCTCCTCAGGTCCAAGGAGCTGATAAAGGAGGCCATCCTGGATAACGACTTCATGAAGAACCTGGAGCTGTCTCAGATCCAGGAGATCGTGGACTGCATGTACCCAGTGGACTACGGGAAGGATGCCTGCATCATCAAAGAGGGAGACGTGGGTTCGCTGGTGTTTGTGATGGAGGGTGAGAAGTTCCTCTAAACGTTTCTCCCAAGGTTCCTCTGAACCAGTGGTTCCCAAACTGGGGGGCGTGATGTCATTGAGCATGAAAATTAGTTTCACTCAAAGAACTTTATTATGAACAATAAATTTAAAATGTTTTACTCATTTTGTTGCAATTGGGGGGGCCTGAATTTTTTTATTTTTCAAAAGGGGGGTGCAACAGAAAAGGTTTGGGAAAAACTGGTTCCCCCAAAGGTTCTTCTACATGTTTCTCCAAAGAACCTTTGAGGGAACCAGAGGTTAACAAATGTTTTCTGAAGCACCGCCCTTTAAAGAATAAAAAAAATCTCTGAAAGTCCCACTACATGTTCCCCTAAACGTTCCTCCAAAAGTTCTTGTAAATGTTCCTCCAACGGTTCCTCATCTAAAAGTTCCTCTGAACCATGAAGCAGGTTAACGTTCACTTACTCACGTCAACCATCGGACACAGACTTTCTGTTTGTGTCCTTTGTTGCTATGACGATGGACGCCTGTCTGTCAACATAAGCAGATGATTGGCTGATTGCAGAGCCTCTGTGTGATGATGTGATGTGGGACCTTTAAGACACACACACACACACTCATTGTTCCTTTACTTTCACACCAGTCGCCCACTAATGTTCTATCTGTGACAAACTGTTATAGAGAGAACTAAACTCCTCCAGTGAAGATGCTGCTGATGATCAGTGAAGCTTCTACTCTACACTGGTTAGAGGTCCAGGTCCGAACTGGTCCATTAGTTCCTCCTCATGGGCCAACAACACCTTCCACTGGGTGTGAATTCACACACACACACTGTGTTTAAAGTAACTATGAGCTGATCTCATTACTAGGTAACATCCAGGGGTGGACTATCCTGTCAGTGATCTCAACATGTGGCTCTTTATGTATTCATTTTTTTTAAATTATATTCCTCAGAAACCCTTAAAATGGGAAAACTTTGAACCCCTTTTTACCTGTTTGTCCCTCTGTCTGTCCTTTGGCCATTTTGCAACTTCCTTTGTCCCCTTTTTGCCTCTTTTCAAATAGTTCTGACACTTTCTTCAGACTTTAGCTTCCTTTTGCCTATAAATATTCCCTTGTCCTATTTTTGTCTATTTTTGGAAGTTCTTTTAGATATTTTTATCCAATTTTTGTCCTTTCTTTACTTTTTTGGCCACTTTTCATCCAAATAAGCTAGCTTTTGCCCAATAAATATCACCTGTTTCCTTTTACCCTGCATTTTGCCTCTTTTTGTTCCATATTTTTGCCCTTTTTCACTGTTGTTTGCCACATTTTGCCCATTTAAGCTACCCTTTGCCATTAAATACCACCTGGTTCCTCTTTATTTGCCCATCTTTAGGCCGGGCTACCAGACTCAAAATGCCACTCACTTTGTTGTTGTTGCTGTTCTTCTTCTTCTTTTCTATGGGTGTGTACGCATCGACGCTCAGAGCCCGATTTATGATTTGGGGCCCCAAGAGAAAAAAAAACATTTATTTCTCATTTATTTGCCAGTCAAATTTTACGACAGTTGGTGGTACCGAATCATTGGCGAATATACGAATATATAAATGGGGCCCACAACCCTGTACGTGTCATGGGGGCGCCATTTTTCAAACGACTACTCCTTTGTTAGTTCTTGTTAGATCGGAATGCAGTTTGGTACGAATACTCTATGAATTAATATGATGAGACGCTCGGAGCCCTTTTTGAAATAGGGCCCGGGGGCCCACCCCCCATTTCCGGTAATTTCCAAATTTATGGGAACATAGTCGTGTGATATATCAATTCAAAGGTAATTCAACGTAGAGTATGATTATGCTTCCCCCCTTTTTTCGGCAATTGCCATTAAAGTTGTTTTCACATTTATTTGTGAGTCAAATATTGCGACAGTTGGTGGTACTGAATCACTGACACATACCAATATATGAATGGGGCCCATTACTCCGTATGTGCCACGGGGGCGCCATTTTTCAAAGGACTACTCCTCCGTTAATGCTCATTGAATTGGGCTGTAATTTGACATGGATATTCCATGAGCAGATGTCAAGAGCCTCTCGAAGACCTATTTGAAAGCCCCCCCCCTTTTTCCGGTAATTTCTAAATTTATTGGAACATAGTCGTGATATATCATTTCAAAGGCAATTCAACGTAGATTACGATTTTACCTCGAACCGAGTCATTTAAATGAATTCTCAGGAATGTGGTACATGCTATTCTGTGCGAGTTCTGTGGGCCTGGCGGTAGTTAATTTGAACTTGTTTGGCCATTCTTGACTGCTTTTGGCTCATTTTAGTAACTTTTCACTCCTTTCTTGCCACATTTTTGCCACTTTTAGACCAATTTTGGCCACTTACCATGTCTGCCTCCAGCAGCCCGGACCGGCCCACTCTGGGTCGATGTCCACCTCTCGTAACATCAGCATCGTGGAAACACAGCACAACGCTAACCATGTGTCTTGCAGCAGCTACACAACCCAGTTGCGTTGGTTGCTGAAATGAAGACGTTTGGATGTTGTGATGATGTCATATCAAAGCTGTGAGTGTGATGTGATCACATGACTGGTTAAACTGAGGTCAGTAAATGCACCAGGTGTGTGTGTGTGTGTGTGTGTGTGTGTGTGTGTGTGTGTGTGTGTGTGTGTGTGTGTGTGTGTGCGCGTGTGCGTGTGCGTGCGTGTGTGTGTGTGTGTTGGCAGATGGCTCCTGCAATCACAGGAAGAGGATGTGGTCCCTAAAAACAGAGCAGGAAAAAGATTGACAGATACCGTGTGTGTGTGTGTGTGTGTGTGCGTGAGATACGATCTGTGGGGACTTCCTACAATCAAATGTCCTGATGACATCAGAGTTAATGCGAGGTCCTCACAAGTGATGGAAACCCTACTCACTGATCCACTGTGTGCGTGTTACACTCATCAATTCTGCATTTACACTGGGAAACAGATGCAGCAATCTAGCAATTTGTCTCATTACGTTAAACACATGCACACACACACACACACACACACACACACACACGGTTGGCGTGGTAACGTAAAACAGTGTGTTAGATCAGGGGTTCTCAACTGGTCTCACCCTGGGACCCACATTTTGCCACCGTCATTAAATTATGATACTTTTTTTTAAGAATTGAACCAAACAAATTTAGTTTTTCAAAAATAGTTGTTGAAAACACACATGTATAATCTTTTTAAAAACATGAATCTTTATATTTTCCTGTTCAAAATGCATTTCATAGCATGCCTGTCAAAATAAAAGAGAAATCCAACATGAGAGACATTAAGCATTTAATTATTTATTTTTAGACCAGCTGTCCGCGTCCCCACCCACCAGTTGAGAATCGCTGTGCTAGACTGACTGCTACCAAAGTTGAATTTGTGACTAAAATATGTTTACATAAAATAAAACTAATAAGAAGTTGAAATGTAAAGATTTGTTTCAGTGGCTTATTTTGAGGAAGGGGCAGGGCATGATAACAAATGAGCCAATCAGGACTCAATGCATAATAAAACCAGGTAAACGTTAAAGTAGAAGTCACTTAGGTCAGCTAAAAAGATACGTCTAATTATAGCAGTGGTTTCCAACCTTCTTGGTTTTTTTTTTTTACCGTGACCCCATTTTTTTTCTATATTTAGTTTTTGATCATGTTTGTTATGACGATGTGTAACAAATACAGAGTAACCATTATTAGCGCACAAAGTGACAAGATGCCCCAGCTCAGATATTTTTATACTGCTTTTTATTTCTATTTTTATTCTTCTTCATTTTTCTCTGTCTTTTCTTTAAACTTTTTCTTTTCTTTCTTTATACTGTATTTGAGAAAGTAAAAGTATAACCCTATGTTTTTTACTAGACACTTCAGGCGACTGCAAATGGGTCACGACCCCAAGGTTGAATTATAGAAATTTCTCTGTCTGTGTGTCTCTCAGAGGGGAAGGTGGAGGTCACTAAGGAGCAGATGAAGTTGTGTACGATGGGACCGGGAAAAGTGTTTGGAGAGCTCGCCATCCTCTACAACTGCACACGCACCGCAACAGTCAGGAGTGAGCGCGCACACACACACGCACACACACACACACACACAGACATGTCCAGTTGAAAAGTTTCTGTGCTTTTATTTTGAAGTAGATTTGGGTTTTATTTATTGTGTGCGTGTGTGCATTGTGCGTGCCTGTGTGTTTTTGCGTGTGGGTCGTCTTTCTCTAAGCAGTGGTTGCTAGGCAACACCCTCGGGCTGAAGATAATGTGGTCCTTGGCGGCGGCGTGCAACCACGTCGCCATAGCAACAGAGCGGGGTTCGAGAGTGATGGGTTTCCTAGCGCCGCGTTTATCTGGCACAATAAGGAGCCAATGTTGCCATGACGACAACCTGAACTGAACAATGATCTCCGAGCCGATTCGTGTGTCGTAAACAACAACAAACATCTACAGAGTCACATTTAAGACAAGCAGAACTGCAGCCCTCCTGGAACAGAGCCAAACTCTACTGATGTTAAAATGAACCGACGTCTGTAAACACACCGTTATTCACATCATCAACACTGTCATCCTTCCAACCTTAATGTCAGATTGACTGAGGAATACCAGTATAACCAGTATACCATGGGTGTCAAACTAACGTTTAGCCCGGGGGTCAAATACGGAACAGTTTCATCCTAAGATTGTAGGTGGGAAAATGAGCAATTTCAACATTAATGTGCCCTAGTTTAAACTTCTACATATGAATTATATTTAAAATATGTAAGGCAACGACAATATAAACAATAAATGACACATCAGTCCCTGCAGGATCTTCTCTTCTAAATTTCATTGATTTTGTGACCAATTTTGATTTAATTTGGGAAAATAATGTTAAATACTTCAAGAAAAACATTTTGACTAATTGAGATAGAAAATGCAGTCAGGTAATGTTTTTTCTGTCATTTTAATTTCTCTCTCTCTAAAGGACCTGATTTGGCTCCTGGGCCTTGAGTTTGACACGTGTACTTTCTACAAACTGAACGATTGTCCACTTCTCACAAACATTTTTCAGCTTCACTGCTGTTCTGCTCAAACTAGTGTCTGTGCTAACTGATGAGTGACATGTGAGCACAACCAGCCAACACTCAGCTAACGCGATCACCATTCAGTGTGAAACACCACTGGAGTCACACATTACACACGGTGTGTCTCACAGTGTTGTTAGCTGCATTTCGGCACGCATCAGTTCATTAAACTGCAGGAAGTTTGGGAGACTGAGGGTCGCCACGGTAACAGCCTGCACCTTTAGGTGAATGTCGTGTAACCGTGGCAACCGCCTCCACCAAAGCATCGGTGCTGAAGTTTGTCCCCACGCTGAGGACAGAGACTGTTATTTGTTTCAAATGCTGTATTTTAGTCACACACACACATATACAGACTCACACACACATCTGGTTGTGTTTTTAATTGTGTGTATATGTGTGTGGCGTAGCTCTGGTGCACGTGAAGCTATGGGCGATCGACCGTCAGTGTTTCCAGACCATCATGATGAGGACCGGCCTCATCAAACACGCCGAGTACATGGACTTCCTTAAAAGGTACTGATATATATACTCAAGTAGAAGTACTGTTACTTGATTGAAATTGTGCTCAAGTACAAGTAAAACGTAGCTCAATTAAATAGTACTCAAAGTAAAAGTTACTAGTTCCTTTCACCACCGCATGTTTAATGTTGGTAACAAATCTTGCCACGGATCCCTTGCATACAGTAAACATCTCATGTATAAACTTAAAATGGACCAAAAACTTAATTTATTTTCCACATAGGCATCTGTATAAAACAGGGGTCTGCAACCTTTACTCTACAAGGAGCCATTTAACCTCATCTCACCTGGAATAAAGTCCTCCTGGAGCTGAAAAAATACCTTCTCTACGAAGACAATACAGTGTATTCAATTCTATACAGTTAAAATTATGTAGAATAATGTTTGATTTAATTTGATGTGATTTGGAAACTTAAAAACAGTTTAAAATAAAATAAATTGACATCAAGAAATAAAACAGTATCTTGCGTCTTCACATTCTTACACATCTCATCTTACACACTGTTATATAAAGAAGTTTTTTTAGTTCATGTATTTGAAAGGCTAGAAAATGTAACTTGAATTCGATAACACATGATCATGTGGTCAACACATGCTAATTGCTAATTTCTTGCCACACATAAAGCATGTAATATTTAACCGGCACATTGGTGGTTAAATTAATCTGTTCCCACACAATTGAAATCTCTATTTTCTTCCAGAATAGTGTTTTTGTTAGTTTAGTTATTTTACCAGGGATTTTAAACTTAAGGTTAGTCACAGGTGCAGGAAAGTGATTTTATTTTAGTCTTTTTATTTATTTATTTATTTATTTTATTTCTGTTTTTAGTTTTGTATTAAAAAAGAGAACTTGTAAAGACCACAGGCGTTTATTCACTTTATTATTTCATTTGTCAAATTGTGTTGTACGTATGCCTCCCTTTGTGAACTTTGTGTGACTGATCAAACAAAAACACTATAAAAACACAATAATGATAATAAATTCTCAGGCTCTCAGTATAGTTACATTTATGAAATCTAAATCTGAGGAAAAACTTCCATTTGATGCTGTTTTGGTGCCGTGCATTTTGTTTAATCTGATTGGTCGGCTATTATGTGATGCATTTGGTTGTTGTCTGGTGTTTTAATTTTTTTGTAGTTTCACAATGTCCGTTGAACATTTTAAAACAAAAAATAATAATTTACTCAGTAACGGTTGGGTGTAGAAATGTAATATATTACTTTATTTCTTTTAAAACGTACTTAAGTGCAAGTAAAATTACTGATTTTGAAATATCCTCATAAAAGTAAAAGTACCCATGAAAGCAACTCAGTTATAGTAATGTGAGTACGTTCCTCTAACACCATTCATTGTGTATTTGTGTGTGTGTGTGTGTGTGTGTGTGTGCGTAGTGTTCCTACCTTCCAGGCTCTCCCAGAAGAAACTCTCAGTAAACTCTCTGATGTGATGGAGGAGGTGAGTGTGTCCTCACACACACACACACACACACACAGACGTGGTCTACCTGTATCTCAGCCGTCCAATCAAACGCTGCGCTCTGTGTGCAGACTCAATACGAGGATGGAGAGTATGTGATCAGACAGGGAGGAAGAGGAGACACCTTCTTCATCATCAGCAAGGGAAAGGTACACACAAAGACACTCAGAAAGACACACACACACATGCTGACCTCTGACCTTTCCACAGGTGAACGTCACACAGGGAGACTCCACCAATCAGGAGACGGTATTCATCCGTGAGCTCGGGCGAGGCGATTGGTTTGGAGAGAGAGCGTTACAGGGGTGAGATCATGTTACCTGGCTCAGGGTGGGCGGAGCTTAGCGTTGACCCCTACTGGTGTGTGTCCATGGTGTTGGCGAAAGCACGTGATTGGCTGATAGAAAGGAAGTTAGACAGCAGTGAGGTGTGCTGTGGCACGTGGCGTCCTCCGAGATCTTTGAGTGAAGTCAGAACCAGAACACGCCTCATCCATAAAACACGTGTGTGTGTTATAGAGAGACAGGCGTGATCATCACAACATGTATGTGCGTGCTTCACCTTAAAGTGTGTTTCCATGTTCTGTCCTCCAGGGAGCGCTGTTCACGTGTGTGTGATTCATGAGAGATTCAAACATGGAGTTACAAAACTGTGTGTGTGTGTGTGTGTGTGTGTGTGTGTATCTGTATGTGTGTGTGTGTGTGTCTACAGGGAAGACGTGAGGACGGCTAATGTTGTAGCTGCTGGTCCAGTCACCTGCCTCGTCATCGACCGACCGTGAGTGCCGCTATTAGATATTCTATTTATATATATATATATATATATATATATATATATATATATATATATATATATATATATATATATATATATATATAATATGTGTGTGTGCGTGCGCGAATCTGAGTGAAGCTGCTTTACGTTTGTCTCAAAAATAAATGCGTACGCCGGCCGATCCACAAACACACTTTACACAATCCACAAGCATAATTGAAGATTAACACATGATAAATACATGCACAAATGATAAAACACGTGTAAATTGTGGATCTACAGTGTATGAGAATATTTTTGAGACAAATCTCTCCACATTGATGTCAATACTTTGCTGCCCCCTGCTGGTCATGATTAGTAACCACAGATAGCAGCAGCAGCAGGTGGGCACACACATACATTTATCTTTTCCTAACCCTTGCTCATGGGCCCCCTGCAGCTTTGAACCCATCACCCTCCAGTTACAAGCCGACTTCTGTAACCATGATCAACACAAACAAAAACACAATCACACAGAGCTGCACACTGTAGTGTGTGTGTGCGTGTGTCATTTTGGTTCATAAGGCTTGCTGCAATCTGATTGGCTTTTCTTTCCTCCCTCAGCTCTTTCAGTCATCTGATTGGTGGATTGGACGAAGTGTCAAACAAAGGCTACGAGGATGCAGAGCTCAAAGCAAAGTTAGCACACACACACACACCACTGACAGACACACACAAACATTACCAAATGTGTGTATCAGGTGTTGATCATATGACCTGGTGAAGGCTGTCTACTTATAGTACATATTCAATAACACAGACACACACCACAGACACACACACACACACACACATTACCAAGTGTGTGTATCAGGTGTTGACCATGTGACCTGGTGAAGGGTTGTCTACTTATAGTATATATAAACAGACACACAGTGTGAGCGTCGAGCAACTGTTGAGAGTTGTTAGTTCGGAATGTTCCTGAAACCTGAATCTGCTTCAGGAATTAGACACAGACGCACACGCACACACACACACACACACACACACACACACACACACACGCACGCACACAAACTACTAAATCACTGGTAACTAATGGTTGCTATAGAAATGCAGCAGTGACAGTGATCTGTCGGTAAACACTCTGTGAGGAGGACCTGGACCAGTGGTTTAGAGGTCGGGGTGTCCTTTGGTGTGTTAGATAAGACTAACCTTTCAGCTGCTAAAAATACAGCAACCCCACCCCCCCAAATCCCTCGCACCGAGGGAGGAGGGCATTCCCCATGTGTAGCACCCTCAGACGTGGATCTGCTCCCTGGAGAGGGTCCACCTTCGGTCATCAGCGAGTAGTTCTGTATCTGTCACTGAACTCCGGCGCTCCTATTTCCTTTCTTTGGATCTGGTCTCTGAGGAGCTGTGAGGGACTCGTGCTGGTTCGGGTTCTCTTGGTTTTGTGGGTTCATGCACGGTCGTTTCCTTCAGAGCTCGACCCCCAACCCGGGATGACACCATGTGAACTTGACCTGGTTCTCCCCTCTTTTGAGACCGCTCTGCTGCAGACGCTGTGCCGGACGTTCTCCTGAAGTACCATCACGTTCTGGAAGAAAGTCTCAGTCTGAGCCAGTTTGGTCCTGGTTCAGTTCTTGTTCGATCTTGGTTCCATCCTTGTTTGGTCCTAGTTCAGTCCTTACTTAGACCTGGTTCAGACCTTGTTTGGTCCTGGTTCGGTTCTGGTTTGGTCTTGGTCCAGTCCTTACTTGGTCCTAGTTTGCTCCCGGTTCAGTCCTTGTTTGGTCCTGGTTTGGTCCCGGTTCAATCCTTGTTTGGTCCCGGTTCAATCTTTGTTCGGTCCTTGGTCCTGGTTCCTTGAGATGCGGGAGATTCTCCCGATGCTGGTCCGGCCCCAGAGGGGGCATCTCTCCAGCTCTCCCTCCCTCCCCGTGACTTCCTTCTCCATCCAAACCTTCAAGAAGTTCCCGTTCTTCCGAGTGGTTCGGTGCTGCAGGTGCGACGGGTTGGTCAGTCGGTTTGGTCGGTTGGGGTGTGGGTCGGGTCTGTCCAGTTTTGACAGTTTGTGTCTGTGTTCAGGTACGAGGCAGAGAACGCCTTCTTCTCTAGCCTCAAACTCACTGACTTCAACATCGTGGACACGCTCGGAGTCGGAGGGTTCGGACGAGTCGAACTGGTACGAGATCCAACAATCTAGATCAACCAAACCTCGTCAAACAATCCAGATTAACCAAACTGGATTTACCAAACCACAATAACATGTAAGATTAAACAATCCAGATTAACCAAACCAGAATATAATAGACAAAACAATTTAAATAAACCAAACTACTTTTACCAAACCACATCAACCAATGCAGATTAACCAAACTAGATTCATCAAACCACAATAACACACTAGATAAAACAATCCAGATTAATGAAACTGGAGTTACCAAACCAGAATAACATACTAGATCAAACAATCCAGATTAACCAAACCGGATTTATCAAACCAGATTAACCAAACCACATCAACCAGATTATTTAAACTAAATTTCCCATACCATATTAACCAATTCAGAGCAATTAAACTATTTTTCCCACCACTGACTGATTTCTGTTCAAATTCAACGTGAAACAGTTTCAGATGGATTAAGGATTAACTTTAGGAAACCTGTGCATGTGCCTGTCTGTCTGTAGTCAGGGGGCGTGGCCTACAGGGGAACCCTCACATCTCTACAAATAGACAAGTGAAAACGGAGATGTTTACAACACACACACACACACACACACACACACACCGACTAACTTGTGAACAAATCAAACTGGTATAAATGGTTCTAATGTAAACTGGCAAAACTAAGTTAAAGTGATGTTAACCAAATGAACCAGTCCAAGTCGTTTTCAACAAACGGGTTTGTTTAATGTAAACTGGTTTAAAATGAGATGTAAAATTTTGAGCTGGTTCTGTGTGTAAACTGGTTCTAACTGGTTTTTAGGTGCAGCTGAAGAGTGAAGAGGCCAAAACATTTGCGATGAAGATCCTGAAGAAAAGTCACATCGTGGACACGAGACAACAGGAACACATCCGCTCTGAGAAGGTCATCATGTGCGACGCCCACTCTGACTTCATTGTCAGGTCCTCATCATCATCATCATCCACACCTCCTCTTTGGTCTGCACTGATGATGATGATGATGACTTGGTGTTGTGTTCAGGTTGTATCGGACGTTCAAAGACAGCAAGTATCTCTACATGCTCATGGAGGCGTGTCTTGGAGGAGAGCTGTGGACCATCCTCAGGGACAGGTATAAGATGTTTATGAAACAGGATTGTATTTTTAAGGGGGACAGTGAGGATAAAGAAGTCTTTACTTACTTATTTTTATAAGATAATTGGAAAGAAAAGGAAAGGTTCTTGTTTTTTCTGTAGGAAATGTTCATTTATAATTTTCTTAATTTGAAAGGAATGTAAGTTTGATCATAATCTTGTTTTATTCAGAAATAAAATACGTTAAAAGTGACCAAAAATGGTGAAATGGAATTTTAAAAATCACAGAAATTGGTTAAAAGTTGCAAAATAGAGTGGGCAAAAACAACAGTGGTATAAAGGGTTCAAGTGTCAATATTGGGATATTAGTTTAAACTGGCAAATAATGGGCATGTCAAATGTTGAATGTGGTTAAATTGGCAAAAATAAGCATGAAATATGGTGAAAAGAGGTTAAAAGGAACAAGAATGGGTCAAAATATGTGACATTAGGTGTAAAAAGTGGTGAAAGGGTTTATAAGTGCTGACAATGTCTTCAAAGTGGAAAAAATTACAAAGAAATCATTCAAATTTGATGTAGAAGTGGCAGAAATGGGAGTAATGTAGCAAAAATGCATTAAAAGGAGCAAAAATATGGGAAGAAAAAGTGATGAAAATAGGTTAAAATATTGCAGGTGTAGTTGCAGAAAAAGGGTAAAAATAAGCAAAAATTGGCTCAAATTGTTCAGAAACTATTTTTAGTTTCTTGAAGGCATCTGGTGACTCCCTCCCAGTGTCTCGTGACCCCAAGGTTGAGACTCCCTGACCTCAAGGGCGGAATGTGTTTGTGCTTCATTTTGACGCAGTGAGAACGTTTTTTTTTATCTCTAAGGTCATCGTATTGGTTTCAGACCAGTTTAACGGTATTTCTAAACTGGTTTAGAGTTTTTTTGGCCTATTTTTAACTGGTTTATTGGTGTTTTGGTTGCTGTGATCTTATTGTTGTTTCTAATGTGTGATGGTGTGTGTTTTAGGGGTTCGTTCGAGGATTCCACCTGTCGGTTTTACACAGGCTGTGTGTTGGAGGCCTTCGCCTACCTTCACTCCAAAGGAATCATTTACAGAGACCTGAAGCCAGAGAACCTGATCCTGGACAGCAGAGGATACGCTAAGCTGGTACGTATGAACCCAACACTGCTTCATCAAGTATTTGTAGAGTTAGATAGAGCAACACTTGCTGGACAAAACATAAATATAAATTTATATAAATATGTAAAATCAACCTAAAAACAGTTAAATTTATTTAGAGAGTCTGTTTCAGGTGGACTTCGGCTTTGCCAAGAAGATCGGCTGCTGTAAGAAGACGTGGACGTTCTGCGGGACGCCGGAGTACGTGGCCCCGGAGATCATCCTGAACAAAGGTCACGACGTGTCTGCAGATTATTGGTCTCTGGGAATCCTGATGTTTGAGCTGCTGACAGGAAGGTGAGCGAGCACACACGGGGAGCAGGGTCGGGGTCTATCATGATTGTAATCACGTAATAGATAATTAATTACAATTGTGGCATAATTATAATTGTAATTTTAATTGAAAAACATCTGTTTCCATTGTAATCGTAATTAAATTGTAATTGAGTTCAGATAGTTGACTTTGTAATTGTAATTAGCATGGAAATTCTATAAAAAACTGTCAATTATGAATTTAATTAAACACAAAACTGGGGAACCATATTACAGTTCTATGGCTTACACACACACACACATACGTAGTTAACGATCAATGAAATATGTTTCATATCAAGTTCTGTCAGTTCTCTCGAGAATTATTTTACCATTTTTAAAATAATTCAAACTAAAGGGTATAGTGACAGAAAAAAGGCTCAGACATCCACACCAAAAATATCAATACAAATATGTTCAATGATGAGGAAGATTAACAAATTAGATGATATATATTTGTTTTTAGTGTATTTTACAGCTGATTTAGGACCAGTTATCATTAGAAATGCTAACAGAAAGCTAACACAAGAGGAAGGTTATGTTTTATGGGGTCATTTATTTCAGGCCAGTAATTTTGATTAATTGAATTTAAACTTTAGCAATCGAGAACGTAATTGTAATTGAATTTCAGTTTATATTTTGTTCAATATTTTTGTTTGTCTTTTGATATTGATTTCTGTGTTCTTTGTTTATATAATATTTTTCCTCATACTGTATATCAAAGTTTAAATTGTGCATTTTGTCTCATTTTTTATTTGTTAGCCATTATTCTAAGTTGTTTCCGTTTATTGAAAGGGGTGGAGCTCTTATACAAGCCCTTTGGGCTTCATTCCCTTCTTCCACCTTTCACGTTGTTTTTTTTTTAATGTTTGCTAAATAAATAAATGAAAAAAACAAAATGAGGGGAAAAATTATTGTAATTGAGTTTTAATCTAACATGGACGATTAAAACTTAATTGTAATTGAAAAATGTAATTGACCCCAACCCTGGCAGGAAGTGATGTCACAGCTGAGCGCTGGCCATGGTCCAATAATGTCTCTCCGTGTCCCCAGTCCTCCGTTCTCAGGCTCAGACCCGATGAAGACCTACAACATCATCCTCAGAGGCATCGACATGATCGAGTTCCCCCCGAAGATCACCAAGAATGCCGCCAACCTCATCAAGAAGCTGTGCAGGTAGGGGCGGGGTTTAACCAGTGACATTATCACAGCCACGTGTAATAACCAGCGTGACTCCACCCACAGAGACAGTCCCTCAGAGCGACTGGGAAACCTAAAGAATGGAGTCAAAGACATCCAGAAGCACAAGTCAGTGCCACGCCCACGAGTCGGAGGCTCCACCCCCTCGCCTCACCCTAACATAGTGTGTGCTTGTGTGTGTGTTCAGGTGGTTTGAAGACTTTAACTGGGAAGGTCTGAAGAAAATGACTCTGACTCCGCCCATCATACCTGGCGTGAGTAGATCAAAGACATAATAATGAATTATTAATTAGTCTGAGTGTAACAGCTGCTCTTCGTCCTCTCCAGGTTTCGTCTCCCACTGACACCAGTAACTTTGACAGTTTCCCAGAGGACACTGATGAAGCTCCACCCGACGACACCACGGGATGGGACTACGACTTCTAAGGGTCACCACCTTCCCCAGGTGACCAACACCCGTGTGACACGGGTGTCGTGAACAGGACTAAGTATGACATGTTGCAAAATAGGAGAACTCTTGGAATGTGATGTGAGCACTTGAAGGAAAAAAAGTGTGAGCTTGTGTATAAAAACCCACACACGTGTGAAAAGAACTTCATGTCACAAATGATGGAGAAAAAAAAAGTTAACCTGTAGAGTTCAAATTTAAAACCAAAACAAATATTCACAAATGCGTGATCTGAAAGTGAAGTCACAGAAAAAATATTCACAAATGTGTAGACTGATGTTTACACGAATAAAATGACAGCTACAAACTTGTAATCAAACATGTAATCCCATGTTTTTTTTTTTTATTTCTACCCATTATCATTTAAAACACAACTCTGTGGTTACAACTTCTCTAATCTGTGCTGCTTGAGTTTTGCAACACGTTTTGCGAGATGTTTGTTGCAAAACAGATTTGTACCTGTATTTGTAAATGTATTTTACAAAATCTACAAGCTGTGTAATGTGATGGAGCAATAGAATAATGAACATGTATATGATCTGTCTCTTAAAAGTAAAGAAAAACTTGAGTCGCTTCCACTGGGAAAAATAAAAATCCATACAACCGCTGAATTACCCACTTTGCCACTAATTTCTCTCTTCTGATTGGTCAACCCCCCCTCCACACACACACAGGGAGGGGGGAGGGGAGCATCTCTACAGGTACAAATGTGTTTTGCAACATACGTCTCGCAATATGTTTCGCAGAAGTCAAGCAGCGCAGATTCACGCGAGAAAAGCAGTTTGTGCATCTGTAGCTGCAGATTGGAGAAGTAACTGATAATAAGCAGGAGTTATAAAAAAAAACATGGAATTAAATGTTGGAATATAAATTTGCATCTGTCATTTCATTTGTGTAAATATCAGTCTACACATTTGTGGATATTTTTTCTGTTCACGTTCAGATCATGCATGTGTGAATATTTTCTTTGGTTTTTAAATTTTAACTACAGGTTCACATTATTCCCCATCATTTGTGACATTGAGCTAATTTCACGTGTGGTTTTTTTCATACACAAGCTCACATCACATTCTCCAAGCTCTCCCATTTTGCAACATATCTACAATAATACTGAGCAGCAAACTCTGAAGACAATAATCACATTTTACGTCCAATCTGAATAAATTGAAGCTCAAGTAAATGTGACTAAATTACTGCCTACGGTTTTAGTATTTTCAGAATAAAATCCCTGATTTAGTAGTGAGAGATACATTTTTGCTGCTTTATTTGTCACACTGTTGTAGTGAACTATAGTGTGTGGATGTTTTTCTATTTTTTTTCTACACAGATTTTAAATATTTGTCCTTTCCGTTGGTTTTCTTTGTTCTCTGCAGCTCAGTTTGTCCTTTTAAACCATTCCCCTGAAACGTGGCTGCTTCCCTTCAAAATAAAATGACTTTTCACAGCATGATGACAACGATGTGATGAAGAAGATGAAGGATTTTTGTCGTCTTCGGTGTAAACTAAAGTCTCTGCTGGAGCTGACGTACATATGGAGATACGTCAGTGCCACAGAGCTGAGTGAGCAGTTTGAGTTCAAAACACTGAAAAAATTACAATACAAAAAAATATATATATTTCTTTGTTTTGCTAACAATTTGAGGAAAGATGGAAATATTTAAAAAAAAAAAAAAATTCTTTTTTTTTTCCCCCTCACATCTTTGTTTTAAATATCAAACTGCACCCTCTGCAGGACAGACAGGAGAACGATCTGCAAAACAAACCTTTTCACACTGATTCTTCCAAACATCTACTGCATGGAAACATGTTTAAAATGACTACCAGTACTTCCTTCTTCTTCTTCGTGTTTGCACTTTTTTGAAGCTGCTTTTGTATCGACATGTTCTTCAAGTAGCGCTGAGTGTTCACACTCATGGCTGCTGCCACCTGGTGGTCAAACCGCTGCACTGCGTTGAGCATTTTTTCTGTTTGTGACCAAAGTTTTAAATATTTATTATGAATGCACTTCTTTTACTTTGAAGGATGAACTTCAAAGAGGAAGAGTTTGAAATAACTTTATTTAAACAGACGCTCAGTGCATGTTCAATTTAAGTTCCTGTTTCTGTGAAATGTTTGCATGTTTGACCATTTTATCGACTTGTTTTTTGTTTTTTTTTTTAATGATAAAACGACTTCTTTCTTCCTGATGATGATGATGATGAAGGCTTTGTGTCTCACAGCTGAAAATTGTTCTGATCATGACTGTTACAATTAAATCAAACATTGTAGCCAAAACTGTTTGATCTGTTGAGATAAATAAAAAAAAAAAGGCGTCTGTCTGTGTATTAAGTGCTCCGCCCCCTTAACTCACACTCGTACATGAACTCCATTTCCCATCAGCCCCTGCGTTGTGGACTAGTTATTAGTGATGTGATCAGTGGAACACAGTCTGTCTCCAGCGTCTGTCTGCAGTGAACGGCCACAGACACTCAACAATGGACGAGCTGAAGGTTGTTGGTTCGATGCCGAGGTTCAGCAGCTGGAGGCGGGAGCAGTTCAGCTGGCTGTTGATTGGACGATGAGCCGAGGCCGCTGCGGGCTGCTCGGTGAGCTGAAACACACCAGTTACTCTATAGTTACTAGTCTGTGGGCACTGGTTAGTTACATTAGTGGGAATCAGACTCACTGGGATGAGGTGATTGGACGGCAGGTCGAAGGCCTGAGCCATGGCCACGCCCATCTGGTACTTTGTCATCTGTTCATTCCCTGAGAAATGAAAAACTCCTCTGACCGACGAGTCCTAGAGGACACTCAGACCTGTCAGTAGCTGTCTGTCAAATACTCAAGTATGTGTACTTAATTTAGTATTTATTTTGGTCAATACTTTTTACTTTTACTCACTACATACTAATCATCTGACTCATGACATCATTCTTTCAGGTGAAAAACAAAGAGACAAAAAGAAAGTCAATAGTTGTTGAAGCTGCGTTGCCAGGTTGAGTTTACTGTGTCTGAAGCAGGCAGTTTCAGTGCCCTTTAGGTGGATTTTTGAAGCTGTATCTGGCAACGCAGCAGCCAGACTACATTAAACACAGAAACAGACGAAACTCATTCACAGACTTTGAAGACTGTTTGGTAGCTTTGTTAGCACAACAGGCTACATGCCTGAGCTAACATCAATGCACTGTTTAAAATACATTAATAATTGAAAAAAGACTGAGGATTATCTGTCAAAAATATTTCTTACTGAAACGAGGAGATTATTCTGTTACTATACAATGTTATTATACCAAGTGACATCGTAAACTAAAGGTGAAAAACTTTTCAAGACTGATGGTCGTGTTTTATACGTAAATATTTTTTACTTTTCCGAGAGTACATTTGAACACCAGCTGTGTGTCAGTACCTGTCTGGCCCTCTCACACAGGCGGCGACAGACAGCAGCGACCTGTCGAGTGTCTGTGGGGAACTTCTGCTGAGTGTGATCCAACGCACTGATCTCCTCTGACTCCACATTCAACCACAGACATGTGACGGCGCTCTCAGTGACAGACGTTACCTCCCCGTACAGGACGGGAACACGCAGGATCAGAGCACCTGACAGACATTACGAGGAATGTCACAATATTGACAATATCATGATACCGCAGTGTTGTGTGACAACAAGGGTTTTAAAAGGTTAGTAGATACTTTCTCAGAGATTACTCCTAACCTCAAATGTTGACTTGTTCATCTTTTTCTAGAAAAACCTCATTAATCTAAACACAAAATAAGGCAGTTTGCACCACTTTGATTCACTTGGCCGTTTTTCATTATTATTATTATTATTATTATTTAATTTATTGTTAGTAGACCGTTTCTATACCTGTGGACCTGACTCCATTGGAATGTTTGCACTTTAGCTAAAGAATCTGTATCTGTTAGTAGACAGTATTCAGTTTATGTCAAATCTAAAAGTATGACAATAAAATACGGTCAAAACAGTGAACAGACAATTTCTCAATGCTCATCATTCTTGTTATTGTTAGCATTGCTGCTAACTCTATGCCTTCCTGTGAAAATCGTGAGCTTTCCTACAATATCACAATAATTATCGTACCATGAGGTTACTACACCAAACCGTGAGATTTAGATACTGTTACATCCCCAATTATTACACACGTATATTATTGGATTGGTTCTCTGTGTTGATCTAATGCAGAACTACAGACAGTGACTGACAGCTACAGACCAGGGCAGTGTCTCAGCGCCTCTCTCTCTCCCTGTAGTTTACTCTTCCCGTAGACGTTGAGCGGGTTGGGGGCGTCGTCTTCTCCGTACGGAGGATTCCTGCCGTCGAACACGTAGTCGGTGCTGATGTAGAGAAACAACGCCCCGCTCGCCGCTGCACAAACACATACGCACACAAGATACACACGTTACACACACACACCCTACAAAAAGCTCTGCAGAGTTTCAGAGACAGACACACAGTAGTCACATGACCTACTGACCGGCCAATGAGGCGAGCAGAGCCGTGGCGTGCACGTTCAGGTTCGCAGCAGCTTCAGGGTGTCGCTCCACGACGTCCGGACGACGCTCGGCAGCGCAGTGCACAATCACATGAGGCTGACGCGCACACACACACACACACACACACACACACACACACACACACACACACACACACAGATATAAGCTGAAGCATCATCAGAATAACTGTGGTCTATTATTTGCTGACTCAGCGTACTTTGCTGTCACTCAGCAGGCGTCTAACCGCGGCCTCGTCGGTGAGGTCACAGCTGAGGAGGCGGGGCTTAGCCCGACTGTTTCCAGTCCCGATGATGGTCCAATCAGATCCTTCGAACTCTTTGCACATCGCTCGACCCAGGAGGCCCGTCGCCCCGGTAACCAAGACCCTCGGAGACGGGTCCATCATCACAGACCTGACCACACATACACACTTTATTTTAAATAAAAACAATGACATAAAATTCACATTAAATCCTAAATAAAACATTATTAAATATATGAAATAACTAAAACGAACACGTTCTACAGTTGAGCTTCAACTGCTTCTCGTGTTTGTTCTTGATTGAAAAAAGATTTACTAATTCACATTTAAAAAGTAATTGGATTCGACAAAAAAAACTATCACAAGCAAACTGCAAAAAAAGCAAGAATTCAAAACGTGTCACAATTCAAAATGAAGCACTGATGATCCTACTATTTATTTACAGGTATATCCTATCTATAACTATCCAGGAACCATAGAAATAACTAAATGGAAACAGAAGTCGTTAAAATATGAAGTATTAGGGTTACATTAAAATAAAAAGAAATCAGAGCACTACGAGATTAAAGTCGTAATATTTTGAGAGTAAAATCATAATTTTATTAGATTGTCGGAATATTTCGAGTGCACGAGGGACTGCAACACAAACAAGATCCTCTTTGTATTTAAATTTTATTCTCATAAAATTACGACTTTAATCTCAAAATAATGACTTTAATCTCGTAGTGCCCAGATTTTTATTTTTATTTTAATGTGGCCCGAATATGATATTGTATTAAAATACTTGCGTGTGAGTCCATAATAAATATGTCTTAATTCTTAACCTTTATCTATGGATTAAAATATAATAAAAACCTAAAACAGGAGATACAAAACACTTGTGACCGTCCAATACCCAAAGTTAGATATAAAACTATCAAAGGTGAAATAAAAAAAATAAAACAATTAACACTGAATAAAACTCTTTATATATGTATATAAAATAAATAAAATACAGTAAATCTAAAAGACTTAGCCTCCCTCCCACCAGGAGGCGCTAAAGCTATCCGTCAGAAGATTGTTGCGGAAAACTCTAAAATAACGCAACACTTTTCTCATTAATAATGAGATGAACTCCCAAGATTTAAAACCTCTATGTAAACAAAATTCCTATTTCTCTCATTAGTGTTCACATATGTGTATAAATGTGTCAGTGAGCACCTCAATCCAGTACATCCTCCAGTCTGTGCTAAAGCTAATGAACAACCGTCACTGTTCAATACTTGGCCATATGTCGCCCTCTGCTGGACCATAAACGTATTACAGACAGCAGGTGTTGACGGCTAATAATACAGCACAGGTAGCTAACAACCATCATGAAGTCCAAAGTGTCCAAAATATTCGCTTTAAACACGCAAGTTATGAATTTAATCACTCTCTCCATCATACAGTAATTGCCTACATCTCCCACAATTCAAAGCGAGGATGTTTACGAACTCTACACCTTTATTGTCTAACCACGGACAAACATTAAAAGCAACTTTATAACGCTATCATTGATGAGGTCACTGCATGTTAAAAACTATTAATTCCAACACTTCTAATGATTACCTGGAGGTTTTCCGCGTCCCTCTACGAGTAGTGATGCTCAGCTTTACGCATGCGCAGTTTAAAAAAAAACTTTATTGAAAAATGTACAAAACAAGACATTCCATTACATTACAGAAGCGCTTACAACGTGTTCAGTTGTTGTACCGACAGGATTATAGTGACGTTTTCATTTCACATAATAACGCAAAAATAAATAAATAAATAAAAAAATTTTTTTTAAAAATTAATGAATGAAAAGCTTTAACATCACACATATAAACATTTTTTTAATCATGCATTTACAACCAGTACCAGTTTTTTTTTTTTTTCTTACCAAGTGTAACATAATATATAATATTATAGATTATGTTATTACATAATGATGTATAAGGTAAGGTGCCCATATTTTTAAAAGCCTGTCCGTTATGGTGCAGCCTTTTTTGTCCTACTATATTATCATTTAGCTAATTGTATATTATGAATAAATACATAGGTATAAATAAGAAAATAAACAGAACACATTTATTTACTGTAAGTAAGAAAATCTAAACAGAGAGGCGGAAACATGAGAGTGAACCTGCAGAAACTGTGTTGCCAGGTTGGGTTTAGACTCGAGGCTACATTTTAGTGGACGAATGTTGTTGAATGGAAAAGATAAATTAGCAGGAGAGAAACACTGCTGTCAATCCTGTTCCAGTTCCTCCACTCAGCTCGGCTCTCTCCAGGTAGGCTATCTTTAGCTAGCTGTTAGCTCCACTAGTTTAGTTTAGCACCTGGTTTGTTTGTCTCAATATGGAAGTCAAAGGTTTGTTTAAATCAAGCTATAGTCCACACATTCTTGTTCAGAAAACGTTAAGTTATCCTGGGCTGAAATGTTCCTTCCATATACGTTATGTTTTCAGGGGGAAAAAAACTAACAGAGGGTTTTCACATTGCGTCATCAACCCGGAAGTCGCCATATTGGCGACATTTAGCTGGTGCACAAAGCGCACACGCACACAAGCAAATCCCGAATTTCAAGAGGAAATGGTGAATTATTTTGGCTGTGCCAATCGGTCAGACCGTGAAAAACATCTGGAGTTTTATAGACTGCCAAAAGTTATAAGAAATCAGGGAGAACAATGTCAAAAATGATCAGAGGAAAGGAGGCGCTTGTAGCTAGCGAAGCTAAACCAGGAGGCAAAAATCTGAAAAACATCCAATTTTGTTCAGCCCATTTCTTGTCAGGTAAGTGAATTTAAACTTTGATATTGATAAGTGCTTTGTAGTTTATAGTGCACAGTGTATAATATACACAGTGCGCTATAAACTACAGTATACACTATACACTGTATATAGACTATGCAGACTGTGGTCTGTGGACTAATGCATATCAAACTGGAGGTCCTTGAAATGAAAACTCTTGGCTAACATTACATCTTGGGTATTCATGATATCATACAGTTAAGGTTAGGTTGATTAATGACATTGTTGTATTAACTTTGGCCTTCACAACACGTGTCGTGGATGACTTAATACTGCATCTCCCTCCCATCCACACACCATCTGGTTATAGGCCTCCAAACTTTTAGAAGATTTAAGGTCTTCCGCTGTGTACGGGCTTGGAGAGAAAACCAGGTAGTTGGCGATATCAGGATACATAATAGACGGAAGACTCTCTGGGTCGTCATTGATCCAAGAAGAGGAGCCAACTCGTATAGGTCTGCACCACCAATAAAGCGTAACTTTTCCAAATATTGTGCCCATTTCTACGAATCAAGTCCTTCCCTGTATGACTTTGCATCTATAATGCATTTTGAGGAGCTTTTCTGTGGTTTATCCATCGCTGTGTTTACCTCCGAGTGCCTCCAACATGTAGTGTTTTTCTCTGGGTGCCGCCAAAATGGCCGCACATCCGGGTTACTGCCCAGAACGTGACGTCGGTGAAAACCCTCTACGGCGTGCCGAATGTAAAAACTCAGTTACTGTTTCATAGCTGACATATTTTGAACATTTAGTTGTATATCATTGTTAAAATTGTGTTGACATGAAAAATAAATCTAAATGCTAAATGTGTGGAAAGTGATTTAAATGTTTGCAATGAAAAAGAGACTGAGTTTTTACATTCGGCCCCCCATACTGTAGCAGCTGAAATCCTGTAAAAACTCTGACCAATTCCTGCCATTCAATCCGAATTAAAAGAACCAATCAGATGCCTTCTGGTCTCTTTATACCAGATGTGCATGTCCATAAAGGCCTTGAAATAAAATATGTAATAATTATATTGACATCTCCAGGGTTTTTAGTGTGAGTCCACTTTTGACCGCTCGAAGGCAGCAACCGAACAATGAACAAACCGTTCAGTTTGTTGCTTATACTTTATTATTATTAATTCTAATGAGTCCCACAGTCAGTCAGCAGGGGGCAGCTCAGCTCTGGAGGAATCATTCATCAATGATAACGGATTCATTTTTTTTTTTTTTTTTTACAAAAGAGGATTAGGGCTACTGGAAAAAAAGGGTTATCTTTCTTATTATTATTAATATTAAAGAGAAAAAAGCCACAATTCTGAAATTAAAGTCAATTAAAGTTAGTTTTGTTTATATTTTCTGTCATTTTGTAGTCTTCATTTGTGTTTTTGGAGTCATTTTATTTATTTTTGCTGTAATTTTGTTTGGTTTGTGTTTTGTGTGTTTGTGTCCTTATTGTGTATTTTTGTTGTGATTTTGTCAATTTTTCTCTCCCTTTGTGTGTTTTAGGTGGAGTTTTCTTCAATTTTGTATTTTACGAATATTTTTTTATCTATTTTATTTTTACATTGCTTTTTGTTTATTTTTGCTGTATTTTTTATTTTTCTTGTCATTTTGTGTTTGTTGGACTCGTTTTTGTGTAATTCTGTTGTGGGGTTTGTATATTTTTCTCTCACTTTGTGTGTTCTTGGAGATAATTAGAATTTTCATTGCAATTTTGTGTTTTAGGAATCTTTTTTTTTTACATTGTTTTGTTTATTTTTCTATATTTCAAGTTGTCTTGTGATTTTGAAGTAAATTTAGTGTATTCTAATTTCTTTGCACAAAGCAGGTGCTCATGTCTGGTCTAATCTTATTGGGCTGATAAAGCAGGTGATGAGAGTTGCTAGTATGATTAATGTGATAAATTGTTTGGTCTGATTTTTTAGTTTTCGATGCTTTTTCTTGTCCTGTTGACATCCAACATGAATTGAAGTTTTTACGTAACGGACAGAAAGAGAGCCATACAATCTGCTCTCCCCATGTAATCCTGTGTGCGTGTGTGTGCGTGTGTCTCTGTGTGTGTGTAATAATACGGTTCATATCATTTTTATGTAAGAGGATTGACCTGCTGGGAGGGGCTGAGAGTCTTTTTGTTGGGATTGGAGGATTTATTAGTTTCAGGAAGCAGAGATTAGTGCAGTTTGTCTTTTGGTCATACGTGTGTGTGTGTGTGTGTCGTACATTTTACAGTTTACCATCCATGTCAACCACAGACACGCTTGCTTCTTTATATTAGTTCCAACTATTAATCACCATTAGAGTGCATTTCTACCAAAATTAGAATACAGGACAGAAACAAACTGAACATTTTTTTTCACTTTGGTCATTTATTCCCTTCAAAAGCAGTTTAACAAACAAATAAACAAACTGAGCAGTGAGCAGCCCTAACATTATGACCTCCTGTTGTGCAGATGTTGTTTGTTTGAATCAAAGAGGAAACAAAGGAGTGAGTTCCATTAAAGCCTCCCATTAGGTTCTTCTTCACAGCTGAAGAGAACACTAGGAGGACATCAGCAAAACATCAGGAGAAAAAAAAAATAAAGGAAAACGGATTTTAAAAAATAAAGTAAAATAAGAGAATATCAGTAAGACATAGGGAGAAAAAAGAAAAGAAAATTTATTTAATAAATAAAGACAATTTGGAGAACATCAGGAGAAAAAAAGAACCGAAGAAAGATGTAAAAAAAAAAAAGAAAAATAAGAGAACATTAGGGACCTATGCTGCAAAGCTAGATAATTATATCGTGGATTCATCTCTGTTAGCGAGCTTCACCTAATCAAACTTTCCCTGTCAGAGAAAAGCTGTCCTATGAAGGTCGATAACAACACGCTAATTTAAGCCAAATGTTTTCAGCCTGGATACGTGCGTGCTCCCATAAAAGGGGTGGAGATTGCAGCATCTGACCAATCTGACTGTCTTTAGAAAGGAGGAACAGCTTATCATCTTAAACAAATATAATGAATTTAAATCCATGATGACAGTGAAGAGCAACATTCACCATGAGGGATTGATGAATTCATTCATTCATTCATTATTTCACCCATCCGCGCATACAGAGACACAGGCTTTATCAGCTGACTGTAGATCAGTCCATCAGATATAAATATACGTCTTTCCTAAAGGATGTCATCAGTAAATGAAAGGATTGCATTTATCCATTAAAAATCTTTCTTTCCTAAAGGCAGCTGTCAGATCTGCACCAACCAGGATCTTCTATCAATGGGCAGGTCATTTTCCCTGATAGGTCAGGAGGCGGGGCTTTAGCACTCGCTAAGATCCTAGCCAGAACAAAACCTGGTGCCGATCAGGCTAGTCGTTCAGCATGAGTTTCCATTATGATTTAGCTCTGTAAGACGTTAGTGAGCGTCGTAGGACAGCACACACTGATTAAATCCTTTAGCGCAATAAGAGGTAATCTAGCTTCGTATCACACCCCTCAGGAGAACATCAGGTTGTTAAAGGGGGAGTATTATGAAAAAAAAATCACTTTATAATGGTTTTGCTACAGTGATATACATCATTTTAGCCTCAGAGGGTCAAAGTTGAAAAAGTTATGTTTCCTCCCTTCCTTGCTACTTGACGTCACCTCCTGAAAATCCTGGCTCCTCCTACCCTATAAAAATGTGAGCTCCTCCCTCTCAAACTAGCTCACAGGTAAAACAAACGCTGCAGTTTAATATAGAATATATATTATACTTTATTGTCATATATGTAAAGCTACATACACAAAATATGTTCTCTGCATTTAACCCCTCCCTGAGGAGCAGTGGGCAGCCACGGAGTAGAACTCAGGGAGCAGTTCCATTTTTAGTATCTGTTATATCAGTGTGTGAATAGCAAAAGACAATGGCTTTGGTGATCACGCAAGAGCGAGGCGTGAAGTCTGCATCTATAGACACGCCCACTCATGAATAGGCATAAGTAGGCCCCAAAACAGCCTGTTTATAGAAGCGTCATGAAATTGACTTTTCAGAGGGCTGAAACTCCAGAAAACAGGCAAGTTTGGGAAAATAAATCTCAATGTTGTTGGGGTTCTTAGAACAAATGGAGATGAGCGAAAAATATCTTTAGGATGTCATGGCTGCCTCTGAGGGTCTAACACATGCTTAGACGGGAGAGAGCGGACTGGTTCCAACATTAATCCTAAATTAAACTAAACGTTCTCTCCTGAACCTTCACTTCACAACGTGAAGGTCTCACAGGAACCCAGAACGTGAACCTCATGGTCCGGATCAGGATCCTCAGAGCTTCAGCACAGCTGTAAATCAGCCAAGGATTCACCGAACAGACGTGAGAGAGAAGAAGTGAAGTCTAAAACCATCAACACATCCTACAACCAGTAGATCCAGTCTACATTCAGACCATGAACTGGACCTGGACCTGAACCCCAGACCTGCTGCGGTCACAGGACTCTTCCATGTAAAGACCAGCTTCACCTGAGGACGTAAAGCTCCGTCCTGTGACAGACGTCTGAAGCTCGTCTGTGATTGGTCAGTTCATGAAGCCTCGTGGAGGACTGCGGACGGAAGTTGGAGGTCTGAAGGAGGTTCTGGGACTGAAACCCTGAGGAGGGACACAAACACTGAGCGTTAGTTTGTTTATAGTAAACACACCACGAGGACTTGGACGTGTCAGTCACAGTAAAACCCTGGAGTGTATAATCCACTGAAAGATTCCTTCTTTGACACCTTCAAAGCACAGATGTGTGTGCAAACATCTGCTTCCACATCTGCAGACAACAGAGCCTCAGCCTCTCATCCTGATGGAGGGATTAGTGACATAAAAGAGGCTTTAGCGTCCGAACTCAGGTCCTCGACCAGCGTCAGAGGATTTACCTACGTCACTGCTCATCATTCACACTCACAGGCTGACCCCACACACACACACACACACACACACACACACTCACACATTCACACACTGCTACATGCTAAGCTAACCCAAACATGAGAGACTGGACTCTGGTATTCATTCGGTTCCAATAAGTTTTCCTTCTCCCTTACCAGAAAAATACACAATACAATACACAGATCTATTCTTTATACCCGGGATTCCCAACCTTGGGGTCAGGACCCCTTTTGGGGTCGCAAGACACTTGGAGGGGGTCGCCAGAAGCCTTCAAGAAAATCTTTTTTTTTTTTTTTTACAATTTCAGCCCATTTTTTATTATTTTTACCCTTTTTCTGCAACTACACCAAACTTGCCATATTTTAACCTATTTTCATCACTTTTTCTTGCTATATTTTTGCTCCTTTTAATGAATTTTTGTTACATTACTCCCATTTCTCCATCAAATGTAAATGCCTTTTCTGCACATCTTTTCCACTTTCAAGACATTTTCAGCACCTATAAACCCTTTCCACCACTTTTCCACCTAATGTCACATATGTTGATTAATTATTGTCACTTTTAACCTCTTTTCACGATTTGTTATGCCCATTATTTGTCAGTTTAAACAATTTTCAGGTCAAGTCAATATTGACACTTTGAGCCCTTTTCCCCAATTTTTCCACTAATTTTGGTCACTTATAAGTTATAACCCATTTTATTTCTGTTTATAACAAAGATTTACATCTTTAAGATGACTATATACCAGTGACGTGCAGTCAGGGTAGGCAAGGTAGGCAGTGCCTACCCAAGAGTGAATTGATATTTTGATTATTTGTTTTAATTATAATATAATTATGAATTATTTATTTTTCAATAGCCTACAGTACCTATAAGTTTGAAAGTGTCTGCATTTTGTGGTTCTCATAGCCCAAATGACTAAACATCGCTGTTTCCTGGTAAAGCACATACGCTGCACAGTCTCACTCCCCTGTAAGGCAGGAGGAGGCCACACCCTCTCCCAAAGGCACATTGCTGACCTCCCTCTGGCCGCATAGCGTGTTTTTATATGTTTGCGCATGCGCAGTCAGTTCCCCAATATGAAAACCATTTACATAAAAAGGAAGATTGCTACGCTGCTTTTGGACGTAACCGTGCTATGCTAAATGCTATACGTACGTTCACAGTACATTAGTGAATTGATACAGCGTGGCCGCTGCTACGTTCTCTAACGAGTGAGTGGGATAACACTACAGGCAGGATGACAGCGCTAGAGACGATAAAGAAACTTTCTTTTGAGGAAAAACAACAGCTTTTAAAAGATGGGAGACCAACACTTGAGCTACCAGACCTTCAGCAAAGGAAAGGTCAGAACATTGTTTGCATTTTCCACAGTGAATAGAACAAAAGGAAGGATTGGCTTTGTGGATCCGCCTCACTGAACCGGCTGTTCTGAGCTGTTGTTGTTGTTGTTGTTGTTGTTATTTTCTCTGTGTTTCTGTTTCCAACACAAACAACGGATGCGCTGCCGTGTCATGATTTTTATCTTGTTGGGAGAGTATGGAGGCTATATTGAGTAATTGTTTATGTTTCTTTAGTTGTCTTTTACGATGTTGATTTTTGTCTGACGAACACTTGCCAGTCGAAACATATGAAATTGTCATTGGTGTCGACATTGGTGGTCTCGATTTGCAATGCCCTGTACCCAACCCTAGTGCTCATGGCACGTCACTGCTATATACTATGGTGCAAATAATCCTAGATTCCTGGATAACAGTTGATGTTGTTCATTTGAATAAATAAATGTGGTTATCATAGAACAATGGATCATCATTTTGCTGACTTTATGGATGTGCCCCAAAAATCTCTCCCCTTTATTCCTCCTTATAGATGGCCCTGTCGCCACATGATTGTTCTTCAATGTTCATGTCTGTGTTCAACCACCTTCAGGTACAGTGGCGGTCCCAGGTCTCTGGAACCTTTATTTTTGGGGACGCAGACTGAAAAGGTTGATAACCACTGCTTTTTACGTCTGTCTAAGCACAGGAACAGATCTATTCTTTATATATACATTAAATAATAATAATAATAATAATAATAATAATAGTCATTGTCATTGTCATTGGTGTTGGCATGCGCAGAGTTTGTGGGTGGTCAAAAGTTGCCATTACTGTTTTCCCAAATGCATTTGAAAAAAATATTTTTTTATATAATAGTTTCCTGCTACTTTGATTCTAACATATTACTGTTAGACTTAGTTTCATGTCACAGATGTTAGTTCTACCTCAGGTGTGTAGTGTAAGTTTTCAGTGAAATGGTCCCAAACTTTTGAGACTTTAGGTTGGTTCTTTTTCTGTTGCGTAATTCTTCTTCACAATGTAAATGGTGAAGCGACACTGCACCCAGCACTTCATGTATGGTACTGCAGCAAAAATGAAGCAGAAGGTATATATCATGAATTTACAACATTAGCAAATTATGTTACTAATAATTTTTGCATTATTGTGTATGTTACCTTCATTGTGGTTTGCGCAAATCTCGAGACTGTCTTTTGCCCCCCATACCCACACCCCCAAGCAAGAATCTCAAACTCCCCCTTTTGTGATGGTGTCAATATTTCTTTGATTTAAAAAATCAATAACTTTTCTATAATGAAGCCTGCTTTTATTGGCTCCTGCCTGGGGTCATGTGACCGCCATCAGGACCCACAAACATCATTCAAACTTCTTCAATTGTTTAATGTAAACAGCAGGATTACTTCAATCTACGTATACTTTATTTATACTTTTATTATTTTACATCTGACCTTCATCAGCTAGTTTCTAGGGCTGGGGTGGCCCTCAGACCAGCGTGCTCCTCTTCTCCCCCCTCTCCCTCTCTTTGTCCCGGCTCTGATCGGTGCTGTCAGCCTCGCAGCGGTTGGATGCCGGAGAGTTGTGCATCACCAGCAGGCGGATGGGTGACTGGCTGGGGGGCTGGGGGGCGGCGTCCGGGGTGTACTCTTTAGTGGGGTCTTTTCCCCTGCAGTCGTAGAGAATGCAGGAGATGAGGAAGACCAGCAGCAGGATGACGTAGCTGGCCACCAGGATGATGAGGTTGAGGGTGACGGGGTCGATCTCCAGGTAGAACTCCATGAAACCCATGGCGGCGGCGCCTCATCCCTCTCTATGCGGCTCAGCTCTATGTGGCTCTGCTGTATGTGGTGAGCAGCAGCAGCTTTAATCCTCCTCACAGCTGCAGCCAATGATTAAAGCTGCTCACTTTTAATAACTTAAGCTCCCATTTTGATTTTGTCCACCACACATCACAAAATTACACTCAGAGCAGAGGGCGGGGCCTCAGGGGGCACCTGTCAGCCCCGACTCAGGGATTAGAGAGGACGTCAGGCTACAAACATCTGAAATATTTGATCACGATCTGCATCAAGTACACACACAGTACAGTAACCACACATATACACACATGTACATATACAGTGCATATACATGAGTATATTTTTTGTAATTTTAGATGTTTTTGGACTTATTTTGTGTATTCCTTTTGTGCCAAGGGCCACATAAAAATAGGCTGAGTGCCGCATGTGTTCCCCGGACCGCCAGTTGCCCATATCTGAGATGGATGGATGGATGGATGGATGGATGGACAGATACAGTAGATACGATAGATAGATAGATAGATAGATAGATAGATAGATACAGTAGCTACGATAGATATACATATCGATAGATAGATGGATACAATTGATAGATAGATAGATACGGTAGATAGATAGATAGATAGATACAGTTGATACGATACACAGATAGATAGATAAATAGATAGATACAGTAGATATGATTGATATAGATAGATAGATAGATAGATAGATAGATATAGATAGATAGAAAGATATAGTAGATACGATAGATAGATAAATATACGTATAGATAGATAGATAGATACAGTAGATAGATAGATCTTTTAGAGTTTTAAACACTTCCTGTTTATATTTCATTTCAGGAAAATGTGTAAAATTCTCACAGTGAGCGTCTCTCTCTAAATATTTGGGTGTTCTGTGGCTTCATGGAAACATCTCACTATTTATTTCTTCTGCCTTTTTACAGCAGTTTCATCCAAAAGGTTTGGACGGAGTGAAGTTTGTCCTGTTGGTGTTGGTGTGATGTTCAGGTGTTTGTGGAGGAGAACCCTGTCCTTGGAGCTGGGTGTGCTCTGGGTTGGTGTGTGATGGTGAGGTTTGATAGTCGTGTGTGTGTGTGTGTGTGTGTGTGATTGCAGTGTGTAAACTTGTCGCTCCTGATCACACAGACCTCAGCAGTAATCTGTGATCTGTGCTTCCTGAGCTCATAGTTTGGTTCCTCCCTGTGGGACGGTCTGGGTCTGAAATGAGAGGAGCTGCTGCAGATAAAGAGCGGAGCAGGGAGGACTTTCCTTTCCTTTCTCCTCATCCTCCTCTTCCTCTCAAGTATTTTTGGGTTCCTCCGCCCAGTTAACCACTGTGAAATGTGATCCTTGCACCTCCTACAGGACAACTCACATGGTTCTGCAGGAGAACCAGGAACACACAGAGACAGAGGGAGGAAGAAAAAGAGAGAGAGAGAGAGAGAGAGAGAGAGAGAATGAAGGAACTTTCAGATCTGTGAGAAGTTAAAGCTCAAAACAACGCTTTAATGCTACAGGTACGTGTGTGTGTTATACTGTATATGAGTGTAATATACTGTGTGTATGTTTTACTGTGTGTATGTGTGTGCATGTGTGTGTGTTTTATTGTGTGTGTGTGTATGTATGTTTGTTTCACTGTATATGTATGGGGGGAGGGGGGGTTATCACACACACACAAACACACATACACATGTAGTGTTGGTGTTCATTAAGCTCATTAGCCACATTAGCGTGACACAAACACTGTGATACATTGACATTGACAGATTAAGTGTTGCTCACATTAACTTTTCTATTTATCTTTATGATGTCATAATAATAATAAAAGGATGTTTATATCCTCAAATTATAAATAACAATGTAATACTATATTAGTTCCTCAATTTCATAGTTACAGCAGCAGTGATAGAAATTCAAAATAAGATGAAAAATTGAAATGAAGAAAAAGCTCAGATAGAAAACCCACGGTGTTATAAAGTATTATCGATTATTCTTTATATGATATTATCAGCAGAAATAGACTTGCTGTTTTAACCAATCAAATGACAAGTTGTGACACCACGTGGTCACTCTTCGTCACAGCCGGTAATAAGTCGACCTTAAAAAGTGAGTATTTATGATGTGTGAAGTTTAGTTCATTTTTATAGCAAAAGTAAGACCGACGAGGCTGTTAGCTCAGTTAGCATTAGCCTGATATAATTAGTGAAAATCAAATGCGCATTAATCTCAGGTGATTATTGTTATTTAGCAGTTCTCAACCTTTAGGATTTAATGCTCCCTGTTCAGTTAAACCAAATATATTAGTTAATGGTGACTTGATGTTGAATTTTTATATACAGCGTGTTTTGCTTCAGCTGTTTTATGATATTTTGTGTTTTGACATTTTAAAAACAAACTTTAAAGTGCAAAAAAATGTATATTTACGCATTAAAATGAGTTAACATAAGATAAGAAGAAAACTGATGCAACAAATAAATAAAAAAAATACAATAATTAGATAAAGAAACTGGTCTACACCTACTGTAGTCTTTAAGCTTGTAAAATAAAGAAAGTGTTGATAGATGCAATAAACCGATGACATTTTCCGGATCGTGTCAGAATGGCCGAGTGGTCTAAGGCGTCTCACTCAAGGACGGGGTGGGTTCGAATTCCACTTTTGACATGTATATTTTTTAATTTTCACATATTTAACAGGGCAAACTCCACCTTTAAAAATACATATACGAAAAAAAATTAACAATTTTAGGGTATTTCCTGGGTTAGGGTTAGGTTTAGGGCTAAAATAAGAGGGTTGGCCGGGTAGCTAAAAATAAATATGAGCAAAAATAAAACTGACGGAACTTTAAGTCACGTGGTGCACCTATCATGTGACCTAAACTGGCCAATGAGGGGCGCTGCGTATCCATAGAGTAGCAGTTTATTGGATACGTTTAACGTATCCATAGCTACAGCCTAAAATAAATGTGAATAAAGTCAATTTTAAATGATCCTCTGAAGACGATAAACAAAGCTATGAACACTGATGTTATTGTGCATTTATTTTGTCTGTTCTGTGTGTTAATGTTTGTGCTCCAAACACCAAAGCCTAATCAGGGACAGGAGCTAATAACATCTGTATGAAATATTATTGATGTTCAATGCATGTGTTCTATATATAAAAGTCCAAATAATTCATAATTGTGGAAGCTGAGAGCGGTTTATTAATCTAAATATAATAATTAAAGGTCAATTAATCTGTTGGTTTGGATGAGTTCTTACTGTGTGTTTTTCATTGGGTTATTATTGTGTGACTCATGACATCACTGACCCCCCTCCTTTTGACCTCTGACCTCTCAGCTATGCTCAGTGATGTCTGTGAACTGCGAGGACTCCTTGGTTCTGCTCTCGCAGAGAGACTCCAGGACTTCCTGCATCTTCCAAAGCGCCGACGAGAAGGACGATGTAGGAGAGGAGAGGTACCTGAATGCATCGCTAACTTTTTTGACCAAAGTCTTATTTTTTGTTTGAAATTCCCAAATTTTTGTTTGTTTCTTTTTGTTTTGAGACAAATCTGATTCCATACACATTTACCGTGTGAAATACATGCAACACAAAGAGTCCCAGAGGCTGCAATGTTCTTCTCTACAGTGTTCTGGAGATGTTGAGCTACTCTAAGTTCTTGGATCTGGAGACATGGCTGTGCATGCCATCCTCTTTGCTGCTGCCTCCTGCTCTGGAACTGTCCTCGTCCTCAGAGACAGTGTCCACCCCCTCCTCCTCATCAATCTCCTCTGTCGTGTCCCCCCGCAGCGAGGCCGTCTCTCCGCTCAGGTACGTCCATCAGCTCAGAGTTGAAAGTCTTTGAAAAACTTTTTGCTCCATGTTTCCCTCTCCTCGTATCCTTTATTTAACGAGGCTGTAGGATCAGTGTAGAGGTCATAGATCACATGTGTCAAACTCAAGGCCCAGGGACCAAATCCGACCATTTAGACTATGGGTGTCAAATGAATTTTAGTTCAGAGTTTTGTTGAAATTTTTCATTTTCCCGCTTAGAATCTGTGGCCTAGGTAGGATGAAACTGCTTCGTATTTGGCCCCCAGTTTTAGATTAACATCATTTAATATTTCAATGAAAGTGTTTCATGGTGTTTTCCGTCTATCTTCTCCGCTGCAGCTCAGCTTGTTCCCCGCTGGCCGCTACGCCTCAGACCAACGAGGTGAAGCCGGTTCTTTCCTCCACTCCGATCTCTGCAGGCTCCGCCCACCGCGGTGTCAGGAAACGTCGGCGATTGGCTTCCAGTCCAGGGGGACTCCACTGGAGCGCAGCAGGTCAGTGAATGCAGCACGGAGGAATGTAAATGTGTATTTTCCTCACTCTGTTCCTCCTGAAATCACTGATGAACTTCTTTGTTTTGCACACTTGGAATCAAACTCTTCCAAGCATTTACAGTAGGTCCAATAGTAATTCATTTACTTCATACAGAACATTAATAACTGACATGTTTCAGCGGTTTTTCCCTGTTGATATTACTGAACTGGGTACTTCAGCTGTTTGTAGACTCCGTGGTTCTGGTTCTGGTTCTTTTTATTTTATTTTAGTGCTGGGTTCTATGATTAAAATTAATCTCACACAAAATCAGCTTAGAATGACCAATAAGTACATTTGTAGGTATCATATCTACACCAAAGTGCATTTGAAAATCTGGGACTTTAAGCAAAAACTGCTGCTCATTGAAAAGAGAAACAATCATTATTATTTTATTTTATTTATTCCTACAGCTAATCAGTGATAAGACGAAAACAGGTAATGATTCTGGATGACATGAGATGACAAAGCAAAGATTAAGTGAGTTAAACTCAAACAGAAACATGGTTCACATGATCTTTAAATATATTCTGTATTCATGTAAATAATGTAGAAAGCAAGGTTGTGTTATTAGATTTATCCACATATCAATTTAACATTTCACCATTATTAAAGCTGAATTTTATCCAAAAACATCTGGATTTATTCTTTATTTTCTAACCAAACATTTATAAAATACATTTATAGGTTCAAATAGGATTTCAGTATCGTTCAAAGCAGTGGGAAACATATAATAAATAAATAAACATGTAAAATGAAGTATACAAATACATATATAAAAATAAAAAAAATCTTTTAAAATATATTTTCAAACTAAAGGAAGAGTGAAAAATGTCAAATGAAGATTCTGATACATTTACTGTTATAGTTTTTATTGATGAAATAAAGACCGAAAAAGCAGAACTACTTTCACGACTTGTTTAGAATTAAAAAGTAGAAAAAAGACGTGCTCCCGTGACACTCCCTGTTTTCTCCCTGTGGGCACTGCTTCCTGTTGCTTAGTCCCACCCTTCAGTGGACCGATAAACAGCTTCCTGATTGGACAGATTACCTTTCCATCATATGTCTGACACTATCAGTTTTTTCAAAGCTTTGATTTTTTCAGGTGTGAAAGTTGGACTGAAAACAAGAAGATGATAAAAATAGAAAAAATGACTTCAATAATTCCAGTACATTTATTTTATTATCAATAAAAGCTTCAAAGTGCTGCACACTGTGCTGTGTGTTTAAACACATTAAAACTGGATTAAAACTGGATTCAGATTGGATTTAAACTGGATTCAGAATGGTCAAAACTGGATTCAAATTGAATCCAGACTGGATAAAACTGGATTCAGATTCTAGCAAACATCCAGCAGAGGGAGGTGTGATCAAAGACTATAGGGTCGGTTGTGTGCATGTGTGTGCATGTGCATGTGTCAGGTTTCAGTACAGGTGATAACCTGACCTGAAACATTAAAACTTCATAATGTAAACTGAGAGCGCTCACACGCACACACACGCACACACACACACACACACACACACACACACGCACACACACACACACACACACACACAAAGGCTGTTGCTGCGCTGACAAAGTGAATCTGGATGTAGTGCTTCATAAGTAGTAAGTTACCATGGAAACCACTTTGGTAGACTGAGTCTCATACTGACACTGACTGATGGATGTGACGTGTCTGCTTTCCTAGAGAGCTGCAGTCCTGCAGGTCGTAGGAGTGCAGGTGATGTCATGTAAAGCTGCGATCTGATGGGAAGGTTTCACTGTTGTGTTTGCGACAAGTGTGTGTGTGTCTGTGTGTGTGTGTGTGTGTGTGTGTGTGTGTGTGTGTGTGTGTGTGTGTGTGTGTGTGTGTGTGTGTGTGTGTGTGTGTGTGTGTGTGTGTGTGTGTGTGTGTGTGTGTGTGTGTGTGTGTCTGTGTGTGCACGTGGGTGGTGTTGAGTAACATTGTGTCGTCTCTGGTTTCTGTCCAGGTTCGGTGCAGAGGGACTTCTGGTCACCTGATCGTCCTGTGAGGAGTCCACCTGTGCGAGCGAGCGATGATCGAGTGGCGCTGAGGAAAACGGACTCAGCCGAGGAGCAGGTGAAGCTGCTGAGGAGGCTGGAGAGAGGCCGAAGGAAGCTGAGGAGCATCCAGGTAAGTGTGTGTGTGTGTGTGTGTGTGTGTGTGTGTGTGTGTGTGTGCGTGTGTGTGTGTGTTTCAAACTGTGGACAACAGGAATGTGTAGATATTCTTTAGTTCTGAAAAACGTGACTTTTTAGGAGCCAGGAATGACTCGTTCCTGATACAATACAAAATACAAAACACGTTATTGTAAAATATATTTAAGCTGAAGTCATTTTTCACTGTGTAAAGCAGGGGTATCAAACTCATTTTTGCACAAGGGCCAAATCCAGTCCAGTTTGAGCTCACGTGGGCCACAGATTAGTTAGAAATAAAGTAAAATGTAATATGCTGTAGTTTTCACTTCCACGTATAACTGATGTATACAGTTTGAAAGGCACTGACAATATTCAAGTGACAAGTGACAGATATTAGTCAGATCAAACACTTTAAAAATCATTTTTGAAGTGTTTTGTGGGAAAATACTTGAAATTCAGAAAAATATACAGTTATTTCCACAATTTGCAATAAAATATGACTGCAGTCGTGTGACATAAGCACAAAAGCCCAGCAAACATTGTGTCATTTTATTAAATTTGTGTATTTGGAGGGACAAAGATAGCTACAACTTAAATATCGTGTCATTTTAACTTTTTCCTGAGGGCCAAATTGGATTATCAAAAGGCCCGGATTAGGCCCCCGGTCCTTGAGTTTGACATATGTAGTGTACAGCCTCCAATTTTTGTTTTATTTTTCCCCAATTTTCTTTTTCAGATTTTATGCATTTCCATTGTGCTTCCGTTTCATCGTCTTTTCCTAGTCACATGTCATCACAGGCTATTAAACGTCCTTAATTCTTGTCAAACATTCTTAATTCTGTTAATGGAATAAATTATTGTCATTTATAAATATTTCATATTTATACAGAGCAGAAATGCTTAGAAACAAACATGCTTTGTTTCTAAACACGAGATTTAATGTCCAGCAGCCGTTAGCTACATTTGCTAAAGCTAACATTAGACCAGGGGTTTTAAACCTTGAACCCCAGAGACACTGGGGAGAACACTTTCCATATTTTAACCTATTTTTATCACTTTTTCTTGCCATATTTTTGCTCATTTTAATGCATGTTCTGTAAATGTTTTCCACTTTCAAAACCTTTTGAGGACTTTTTCCACCTCCCTTAATGACTTTTAGGCCAATATTGACACTTTGAACCCTTTGAATCACTTTTTCAGTCCGTTTTTGTTCACTCTAATTTGCAACTTTTAATCAATTTCTGTGGTTTTTAAAATTCCATTTTCCCACCTTTTCTATCAATTTTGATCACTTTTAACCCATTTTATTTTTGATTAAAAACAAGGATTAACATCTTTAAGATGACTCTATACTATGGCACAAATAATTCTAAACAACAGAGAACAATAGTCAACAACAAGGTGTGAGAAAAACTGATCTAGAAAAGACCCTGAAAAATAAAAACAATATGTATTATTTTGAAGATTTGACATCCATGACGATATAATCTGATATTTCTATGCTGATTTCAATATTGGATTGATTGGGACACCCTTAGTGTAAATGACCCTCTGCTTCTCTGTTTGTCTCTCAGAGCCTGAGCGCCCCCTGGAGGTACGACGGAAACACGTGAGTTGCAGGTTCTCATTCTCTACCAGTCAGGGAAACAGTCTCTGCTCTTTGTGTGTGCGTGTGTGTGTGTGTGTGTGTGTGCTCAGCAATTTTAACACACTCTATGTTCCCACATTACTCTCAGCTCAGAAAGCATCTGTTTACCCTCTCAAATGTTCTCTCTGTGTGTGTGTGTGTGTGTGTGTGTGTGTGTGTGTGTGTGTGTGTGTGTGTGTGTGTGTGTGTGTGTGTGTGTGTGTGTGTGTGTGTGTGTGAGAGGTCAATAAATCCAGAATGCCGCAATGCAATGTTCTACCTTTACAAAACAGTGAATTGACACACACACACACACACACACGCTTAAGGGCCCAAAGCAGCTATTAACAATAATTGCATGTCTGTGAGTTGCCATGGTGGTAGAGATGTATTGTATTGCTGCTCTCTTGTGCAGATCAAATCTGCTCCATTCAACCCCCCCCCCACACACACACACACACACACACACACACAGACTCTTCTCCTCTGCAGCATCACGACTCACATCAGCGACTGCTCGTTTCGAGACACCACTGACTACAGGGCTTTCATTGTAAAAACCCAAGTGGAGCTTCGTCTCCGAGCGGGTCAGGGAGTAACCATCTTCATCTTTTTCTCCTCTTCCTCACCTGTTGTTGCTCTGGAAACAGCAGCAGCAGCTCTGAGCCAATCTGCCTAACTGTGGCTGTGAGGGATGTGAAGACAGATGATTGTCACGGCAACCGTTGAGCAGACCACATCACACGCCTGATGTTTAATGACGACTGGGCTGCTGAATCACACACTGCACAACTTTTTTTTTTTTTAGCTCAGAAACTGCTTGTCACTCTCAGTTGTTTGAATGGAAGCTGATGTCTCTTATTGTGAAAGGAAGAGCAGACCCTGAAACAAACCGTCCACAGCAATGCTAGATATCATAGTGTGATATAAAAACGTCTACCGTATGATATAACCCTCTGTGGTTTATATGTCTAATTTAATGTCTGTGGTCTTTGTCCCACTCTGTAGCTAAAATATGATGACACTAACAAGGTTATCCTACCTACAGCAACGGTACTACTTAGTAATAGCATGTTTATATCACAGAGATACTATAGTTTACAGCACCGTTAGGGGAGCAAGCTGGTCCTCGTGACTAAAGTCGGTCCACCTTGTCATTTTGTACGTTTTTACGTTGTTTTGTTTGCTTTTGTTTGTCATTTTATGTCGTTTTGTGTGTTTTGATTATCGTTTCTTTTGTTTTTTTTTGTCATTTTATGTATTTCCTCTCTCATTTTGTACATTTTTATGTCATTTTGTGGGCTTGAGTTATTGTTTCCTTTATTTTTGTTGTCATTTTATATGTTTCTTCTGTCATTTTGTGTGTTTTTGTTCTTGTTATATATATCTTCTGTCTTTATGGATTTTTATGTTGTCTTTTCCTCTGCTACTCGACGAAGGTGGTCGCATTTTTTTCTTTCCCTTCCTCTCTTCCCACCCGTATCTGTCCTTGTTGCTGCTTTTGTTTCGTCTGGTCTTGTGAATCTAAGAGGAGCCTCTCTTTGCATCTCATTCAAAACTGGAATTATGGAATTGATCAGTTGGTCTCTCAATGCAATCGATCAAATTTTTTCGACAAAAGGATTGGGCAGTGGTGAGCCTGCGTGTCCAACCGGGACTTTTGCGGCTGGATATGCACTGGACCCATGGACCCAGTGGAAGACGTGGAAAACATCTTCATGATTGGAATTATGGTAGCAGGCATGCTGCTGATTGGAGCTGGCAGCTTTCTGACCTATCGCAAACTCCATATTGCATTGGCAACTGTTTTGGAAAGGCTGCCAGTCATTTCTGAAGGATGGGGCTGGGCTCTCAACACTCAGACTCATGTGATGAATGAACTCAAAAGCAAGCAGGACCTGGTTTTGAATCGTTTACACGGAATTGTAACCAACTTGGAGAAGTTGAGTGCCCGGCTTGCAAGTTAAGGCCACCTTATTGGATTAATGTAGAGAGAACCGGGACACAAGGCTATTGAAATTGACCTAGCCTAAATTTTGGCTTTTGGCTCCCAACCAAAGCCAGCTATCCAAGGCTGCCTCATCTATCTATCACCAGGAAGTTTCTGCAGACAGACGCTCCAAGGTTAAACTGTACCTGGCAAATAAAATCCTTTCTGATTCCTATTCTAGTTTTGTGTGCTTTAGTTATCATTTCCTTTATTTTTGTTGTCATTTTATTTATTTCTTCTCTCGTTTTATCTGTTTTTGTGTTGTTTTGTGTGTTTTTGTTGTCGTTTCATGTGTTTTTGTTGTCATTTTGTGTGCCTCGTATAAGCCACCATCAGCTACTGTAGCTGACTCACTGTCAACCACCCGGAGGGGCTGGTCAAATGCAGCATAATTCTACATAATTTAACACCGGCTGGGCCGTGCTCGGACATGAGCACTAAGTGTTTAGTTTAGCGCGACAAAGATGCAGAAAAAGGATACTATGGCATGCCGAGGTGAAACGCTGCTTTATTGTGCCAGATTGGGTCTCTTGGAGCGACCGAAATCATCAATTAGTGGAAATGGAAGTGTTCATTTATCTCGTGCTGCTCTAGAAGAATATAACCTAAGGCAGCGATGTCAAACTCATTTTAGTTCAGGGGCCAAATGCGGAGCAGTTTGATCTCCAGTGAGCCACAGATTTTATACAGGAAAACAAGTAATTTTAACATTGCCCTAGTTTGCACTTCTACATACATATAAAACACAAAATGTGTAAGAAACTTACAATATTTAAGTAATAAGTGACAGATATCAGTCCCGATTGCAACCAATTTCTATTTAATTAAGGGAAATATTATGTAATAATTTGAAAAAATTGAAGTATTTTGTAAGAATTTGGAATTTTTCCAACTGTTTAACTTTAAAAATGACTCCAATCATGCAATATAAGCAGCAGAAAAACTGAGCGCTTGCAAATATCATTGGTTTTCATATATGCAATGATTCATGCTCCTTTGAACCTTCTTTCACGCCACTTGCTCACTGCGCGCACAGTCCCAGTCTGATTCCCAGTGTTAATCAGACTGGGAATCAGTCCCAGTCTGATTAAATGATGGAGCTCCGCCTCCTGCTCACTGTTTTACACTGAATGCTCTCATCTGCAGGTTCTCCTTAAACGTCCTCCTGTGAGCCCCTCCTCTGTGTGTGTGTGTGTGTGTGTATATGCAGTGAGCAGACGCTCGCTGCCGCTGCAGAGCTGAGTTACTCTCTGGCTCGCTTGAACTGAGGACAGAACTCCTGCGTGAGGACTAAGTCCAGCAGAAGGTCTGAGGAGGTTTTAGGAAGTCCGAGGAGATCAGAAAGAGCTTGGGGACGGGGACTAAGAAGGTCTAAGAGGGTCTGAGGATATGAGAAGGTCTGTGGGAGGTCTGAAGAGTTCAGAAATGGTCTCGGGGATGGGGAGAGGATCGGTGGAGGGTCTAAGAGAATTTGAGGAACCTGAGAACCATTAGCATGTTCCAACGCTGGTTCTGAAGATCCGGGGGTATCTGAGGGGGAACTGAACCCAGGTCATCAGAGAGTCCTTTTTGTGTTCCAGTCTGTTGGTGTGTGAGTGTAACGGTGACGCTTTTCTCTCTCAGGTCAGACAGAATCTTCGGTCACCAATCAGCAGGAGATGATCTGATCAGGTCTACACTGAGTTTAGACAGGTGAGACACACACACACACACACACACACACGTTAAGCAGCTTGTTTGGTTGTTTATCACTGCCATGGTAACGCTCTAACCTGGTTGGTGTGTCTTTCACAATTTGATAAACATTTACCCAATAGTTTTTTCAAGATAAAATTACCTGAAAATACATGAAAATGAAATAAAATAAAACTGAGAAACAATTTTTTTGTGGCCCAGCACCAAATGGTCCACTGACCGGTACCGGTCCACGGCCCATTTGTTGGAGACCTCTGTCTTAGTGCGTTCCTTTCCCTGTGTGGTTCCGCTCTAACCTGGTTTACATGTACTTCACATTTTCACATTTACCCAACGGTCTGTTAGCAGTTATGATGTAACAATAAATCAAATTGAAATAGAATAAATAAATTCATTATCAATATTCATTCATTAATACAGGAGAAAACAAAGTGTTTGTGCATTTTTGGAGTCTTTTTTTAATATCCTCATAGTTTGTTGTTGTTGTTTGTGTATTTTATGCAACCTTTTGGGTAATTCTGTGTGTTTTGCAACAAACGTTTTGCATCATTGTTGTCATATTGTGTTTTTGGAGTAATATTTTGTATTTTTGTTGTCATTTTTCTCATCTTTATCTCAATTTGTATATTTTTATTGTGTTATTTATATATTTTTGTTAATTTTGTTTATGACTGCTTTTTTTTGTATTTGTTGTTTTTGGTTCGACTGGGAATGTCTGTCTATTTTGTTATAGTTAGAATATAAAATATAAAATATTCTGTCTTTTTTTGCATTTAATTTAAGGGTAGCATGTGGCCCCCAGGCCTCCTGTTGTTAGTTTTTAAAATAATCTATTGAAGAGCAAATAAAACAAAAATATATGGAAAAAATCAAAATAGAATTATATAACTATGACTGTGAAAACACCCTTTACGCCCACTGGTGTCATTAGGTGATACCGCGGGACCCTCTGCTGTGATTCTGATTGGTCAAGTGACAAGCTCTTCCCCCCTTCTCTTTAGACACCTCCCCCCTGTGATGGCTCAGCCGGTGAGCAGCCTGCAGCTGTCACAGAACAGGAAGTGCCCCGGAGGCCCCGCCTCCCCGAATGCCGCCAAACGCCTCTACCGTAACCTATCGGAGAAGCTGAGGGGAAGCCCCGCCTCCTTCGAAGATACCTACTTCTTCAGCAGGACGGACCGGATCAGAAAGACGTCTGTGAGTCGTCCGTCTTACGCTCGTCTCTGACCTCTATCCTCCTTCTCCTCTACTCCAGTGGTTCTCAACCCTGGGATCGGGAGTCCATTTGGGGTCATGAGACTCTGGGAGGGGGTCGCCAGATTTCTTTAAGAAACTAAGAATATTTTCTGAACAATTTAAGCCTTTTGCTTATTTTTACCCCTTTTCTGGAGCTTTACCAAACTTTCCATATTTTAACCTTTATTCATCACTTTTTCTTGCCATATTTTGCTCCTTTTAATCAAATTTTGCTACATTACTCCCATTTCTGCCACTTCTCTATCAAATTTCAATGCCTTTTTTGCACATTTTTCCTCACTTTCAAGACATTTCAGCACTTATAAACCCTTTCCACTACTTTCACCTAACGTCACATATGTTGACCCATTATTGTCACTTTTAACCTCTTTTCGCCATTTGTCATGCACATTATTTGCCAGTTTAAACTAATTGTTCCAATATTGACACTTTAAACCCTTTTTACCACTTTTTCTGTCTGTTTTTGCCCACTCTAATTTGCAACTTTCAACCAATTTCTGTCGGGGGTCGGAAGGGGATTCCTCAATAATAATCAATAGTTTGGTCTAAGTTGCGAAGAAGGTTGAGAACCACTGCTCTACTCCGCTCTCCTCCTCTCAGACGATGCAGGGCAGTGACTGTCTCCTGGAGGCCGTGGAGCAACAGGACCTGGACACAGTGCAGATGCTCCTCTACCAGTTCTCAGCCGAGGAGCTGGAGCTGAACACGCCCAACGGTCAGGGACTGACGCCGCTCGACATCGCCGTCATGACCAACAACACGCCCATCGCCAAGCTGCTGCTGAAGGCTGGCGGCAAGGAAAGCCCTCACTGTGAGTTTAAATCACATCAGATCTACACTGAGAGCTTATACTGGGACTGTCAGCTGGAACCAGTACTGGTATCTGATACTGATACTGAGGGAGTCTAATGCAGTCAAATTAATTTAAAGGAAATGTGAGCATGAAAGTGGAAGTAACTTTTTTCAAAATAAAGAAAATAATAAATAAAACCGCATGCAGCCCTCAGACTAATTCTGTGTGGCCCCTAACTTAATGTAATACACACAAATTTAATTAAAAAGTAGAAAGAACAATACAAGAGCAGAAATACACAAAATGACAAAAAAAATATACAGAACTGCAACAAAAATACAGTTACTTTAAAAACACACAATTCATCAATTAAAATACACAAAATGACAGAAAAATATGCAAAACTGCAACAAAAAATACACAAAATAGGAGAAAAATATACAGAACTGCAAAAAAATACACAAATTTACTCCAAAAACACACAATAAGACAAGTAAAATACACAAAGTGAGAGAGAAATAATCAAAATGGCAATAAAAATACATAAAAGTGAGTCCAAAAACAAATTATGACAACACAAATGTACAAAATAGCTCACAAAATTCACAACACGCCAATTAGAATACACACAATTACAGAAATATATACAAAACAGCAATAAAAACACACAGAATGACAGTATAAATACACAAAACTACTCCAAAAACACGCACTACAACAACTACAATATACAAAATGACAGAACAAGAACAAATTATGACAACAAAAATGCACAAAATGACTGATGTATGGACTTTTTTTAATATCGGCCATTTTTTTTTCTGCGTCGGCCTTTGAAAATCTGATTACGTTCGACCTCTACACAAAACACACAAGATGACTACAAAAATAAACACAAATTGACTCAAACCCTTTGTTTCCTGTGTTAATGCTGATTGTTCATTACTCTAAATGCAGACATGAATAATGATCATGTGACCATCAGATCAGATAAATCACATTTTCGTTGCCCCACTGTGATAAAAGCTGCCCGTCTCTGGTTCACTGTTTACTACCCAATCAGCAGCTGGATGAGTATCAGACACCTGGGGGGTATTTCTTCAAACCCAGCTCAGGGTTAAGTCAGGTTTAGCCAGATATTGCGGCTCCGTTAAGCCAAGTTCTGACTGGAACGGCCGTTTCATCAAAGAAAAAACACCTTAGTTACCGTAGTAACACAGTCTGTGGCACAAACCTGCTCCTGACTAGGTGTAAGCAGCAGGCTTGGCTTAAGCTGCAGACGCACTCTCATGAAACCACGTCATCAATTTGAATGAAGTCATTTAGTGATGCTTTAAAACACTCAACAAAGATCTATGAAAGGAAAAAAGAGTCAAAAAGACTTTTGTTATGCTTAGAGACGGTATTTTAAAAGGAAATTAAACAGAATGGTAAATGCTGATACAAATGACAATATAATCTTTGTCTTATGTGTACTGTACTTTTTCATGAAATGATCAGTCTTTATGTATATCTTATATAAGGATACGTGGGTATCCATCACCTCCGTTTACCGCACAGTCCGTCCATTCATTGAGGATCCATAGAATAATAATGAGAAAGCTCTGAATATACAGAGAGGGACAGGCTGTTCAGGGACAGTCACGGGGCAGAGCGAAGGCTCCCCGATGAGAAAATCCATGAGCACTATCGCTATTTGGGAGGTGAGCAGTGCTACACCTCACATGCAGAGCTCACCTGCATCGGGAGCGTCTGCAGTGTTGGACGTGACATCCAGCGGCGCACACAGCTGATCTGCTCCCTCCTTTCATTTGAGTTTCAGGTCTAGTGCTTTAGTTCCAAGAAACTATTCATCAAACACTCACAAGTCTCATGAATGTCATTTTACTTAATTGTGAGTTACAAGAAGCTTCAAGCTGAGAAGAGTTTGATGAAATAGGAAAAGCCAGTGTGGTCACGGACGGCTTAGCTAAACCAGGTTTAAACTGTAGGCCTGGCTCTATTAAGAACATTTTGATCTGTGGATCCATCATCTCACAGGTTCAGTTCCAGGCTTTTGAAGCTGTGATGGTCTTCTTTTTCCTCATAGTATGTGTGGTGGTCATACTGTAGTTTCCATGGCAACCCAAACTGTTGTCTCCACGTTGTTTGTTGTTCGGGGTCTAGATTGTCACAGCGAAGCGTGTAAACTCACAGTAATTACACATAAGTGATTTATGAGCCCACTCACCTTTTACACGGACAAAGAGCAAACAGTCGCCTGCTGTGTGTGTGTGTGTGTGTGTGTGTGTGTGTGTGGGTGCGCGTCATTCCTTAAGTTCTACGCAGATCTCTGTGTGCAGCCCTGTACATATATTTAAATTTGCATTTATTTTTATAATATCTTTCTTTATATAGTGTGTGTGTGTGTGTGTGTGTGTGTGTGTGTGTGTGTGTGTGTGTGTGTGTGTGTGTGTGTGTGTGTGTGTGTGTGTGTGTGTGTGTGTGTGTGTGTGTGTGTGTGTGTGTGTGTGTGTGTGTGTGCGTGCGTGCGTGCGTGCATGCGTGTGTGTGTAGTCCTGTGTGCAGAGAGCCGTGAGTCGCTCCTCCTGCTCCTCTCTGAGGACGCTGAGCGTCGAGCGGCCGACCTGTCCGCTCAGGCCCAGAGAGACGGACTGACTCTGCAGGAGTGTCACACAGACAAACAGCTGAAGGCCTGGGAGTGGAGAGCACGGCTCTACAGACGCATGAGGACGGGCTTCCAGCACGCGCGTGAGACGCACACATCGTCTATTACTACAGAAACACAAGAACACAAGACCTGTATAGACAGTCGCTCAAAATGAGAGACACCGAAATAAATTGGGTTAAAAGAGAACAAAAATGGTGGAAAAGATGGGGAAATGGGATTTTAAAAACTACAGAAATTGGTTAAAAGTTGCGAATTAGTGGCCAAAAATAGACAGAAAAAGTGGTAAAAAAAAGGTTCAAAATCTCGATATTGGTTTAAAAGCGGCATAAAGGGGAGTGATCTAATTTAGAAAGTAGGAACAATTAGATAAAACTCGCAAATATTGGGCATTTCAATTTGTTAATGTGGTTGAATTGGCAAAAAATAAGCAAAAGTGGTGGAAAGGGTTTTTAAGCCCCAAAAATGTCTTAAAAGTGGAAAAATGTGTTGAAAAGGCATTGAAATTTGGTGATGAAGTAGCAGAAATGGGAGTAATGCAGCAAAAATGCATTAAATGGAACAAAAATATGGCTTGGTGTAGTTACAGAAAAAAGGTAAAAATAAGCAAAAAAACTGCAACAAACGATATACAGAACTGCAAAAAAAATACACAAAAGTGACTCCAAAAACATACAGCACGACAACAAAAATACACAAAATTGATGAGGATGTTTGTGCCCCTGCTCAGGTGTGCCAGAAGTCCCGTCCATGGTCCGCCTGAGCGTGTGCAGCAGCAGCTCTCTGACCGTCACCTTCCAGGAGCCTCAGAGTCTAAACTCGGCTGTGGTGACCAGATACAGAGGTGATAAAATTAATAAAATGTCTCATGTTATTTTATTACTGTTACATACGTGTCAAACTACAGGAAGTAATGATCAAATCTTCATTATAACGCTGGTGTCCAATCGCAACAAAGCTGTAGAAGTCAAAGATGAAAAAAAAAAAAAAACAATACTGAAGGAGTGTGTGTGTGTGTGTGCGTGTGTGTGTGTGCACAGTGGAGTGGAGCTGTCTAAAGGACTTCTCACTGCTTGCTGGCGAGATGATCGTCGATAACCTGCAGAGTCTGAAGTGCACCATCGTTGGCCTCACCACGGTAACCACAGCATTCCTCCCCTCTGTTGTCATGGTAACCATACGCTAAAGGAAAGCCATGCCGCGTGTAAACTAGTCACTCTCCCCGGGTTGTTTTGATGGTTTACCACAAAACACAGCCGACAATACAAACCGAGGAGGTCCCACCACCTTTTTTTTGAAACAGATGATTATTGATCAATTATCAGCCAATAATATTAATCTATCAGTTTGTTGACACAAGTGGACCTGGTTGCGTTTTAAAGTTGCTACTATTCACAAACTGTAAAGTAAAAACATTAAAAGAATTGATTCATTTTCTGTGTGTTTCAGGGTCGGCTCTACTTCGTCCGGGTGTCGGCCTACAACATGAAGGGCTGGGGTCGGCCCACCCCATCTCTCCCTCCTTCTGCCGTGCCCTCCAGTGAGTTTTCATCCTCTTCATCCTCACCATCCTCATCATCACATCACTCCCAACAGGACACAAACAAAGCTATAGTTTACTTTTCACTCATGGAATCAGTCTTTTTCACTGTCAGCTTTGGTTGTTTAATGGAAGCTATTTCAATTCAACTTTATTTACACAGCTCAATGCTGAAACACATATGCTTTAACCCAAGGCAGAAGGACCAAGTCTCCACAGAGTCCTGCACAGCCTCCTGTGACTGTCGTTCATTGATCATGAATCTAAACATCCATTAATTACAATTTTTTCCAATTGCTAAAACACAATTTTGCAAACTAGTGTGGTTTTATCAAAATACTTAACACAATTCACAAAACCACACACCCAAACTGCAAAATACCTCCTATAGCCTGCAAAATGAAGCACTGCAAACAAAACTGCATATAGCATTGTCTAAATCAAACTTTTGCACCAAGTGGCACACACGTCATGCATATTTCCAGATGTTTGTCGAACCAACTACACACTGTTGGACATAATGTAAAGCACTCTCATCTTAAGATGGTTGCATCTCTCAGACCTTTAGAAAAACAAAAAACATATATATATGGCTTGGACAATGCAGCCTAAAGATATTTCCCCCACAGTAGAGTAAATTGTACAGGAAACTTGTACTCCAGTCTAAATGTCCAGATGACAGAGATGACAGTAAAACGGCTCAGGTTGGGCTGCACTCTCTGTCCAGCTTCTCGCATTGTCAACCTATGGTTGATGACATTATCAACTACGGTTGCTCTGATTTCATTTGAGAGTTGAGTTTTGGTCAGTTAAAATAACTTTGCTATGGATGTAATTTCAGTGTGTTGGAAAAAACTGTACTAGTCAATACTAACTCCGACTGACAGAAGTGAACAACCTCTTCTGTGTGTGTGTGTGTGTGTGTGTGTGTGTGTGTGTGTGTGTGTGTGTGTGTGTGTGTGTGTGTGTGTGTGTGTGTGTGTGTGTGTGTGTGTGTGTGTGTGTGTGTGTGTGTGTGTGTGTGTGTGTGTGTGTGTGTGTGTGTGTGTGCGTGCGTGCGTGCGTGCGTGCGTGCGTGCGTGCGTGCGTGCGTGCGTGCGTGCGTGCGTGCGTGCGTGCGTGCGTGCGTGTGCGTAATGTGAACTTGGTTTTTGTTCTCTGTCACGACTCCTTTCTTCATATCTCTGCTCTACGGCCTTGAGCCGTTGCTGTGCGTCTTTGTGTGTGTGTGTGTGTGTGTGTGTGTTAACTTATCAAACGCTAGTCATTGCTCAAGAGGCTGTTTTTAGGATCAGAGATAAACTGATGCAGATCTGAGACTTTAGGTCTGATGGTCTCTTCTCTATGTCTTCAAAATATTCTGTATGTACTGTGACTGACTGTCTTCAGACTTATTTCTGTCCTCAGACTGTTCTTTTTATCCTCTGATTGTTTTTTGTGTCCTCAGACTGTTCATTGTGTCCTAAGACTGTTCATTATGTCCTCAGACTGTTCATTGTGTCCTGAGACTGTTCATTGTGTCCTCAGACTGTTCTTTGTGTCCTCTGACTGTCCCTTGTGTTCTCTGACTGTTCTTTGTGTCCTCAGACTGTTTCTTGTGGTTTCTGACTGTTCTTTGTGTCCTAAGACTGTCCTTTTTGTCCTCAGACTGTTCTTTTTGTCCTCAGATGGTTCTTTGTGTCCTCAGACTGTTTCTTGTGTCCTCAGACTGTTCTTTGTGTCCTCAGACTGTTTCTTGTGTCCTCAGACTGTTCTTTGTGTCCTCAGATGGTTCTTTGTGTCCTCAGACTGTTTCTTGTGTCCTCAGACTGTTTCTTGTGTTCTTTGTGTCCTAAGACTGTCATTTTTGTCCTCAGACTGTTCTTTTTGTCCTCAGATGGTTCTTTGTGTTCTCAGACTGTTCTTTGTGTCCTCAGACTGTTCTTTGCGTCCTCAGATGGTTCTTTGTGTCCTCAGACTGTTTCTTGTGTCCTCAGACTGTTCTTTGTGTCCTCAGACTGTTCTTTGTGTCCTCAGATGGTTCTTTGTGTCCTCAGACGGTTTCTTGTGTCCTCAGACTGTTTCTTGTGTCCTCAGACTGTTCTTTGTGTTCTTTGTGTCCTAAGACTGTCATTTTTGTCCTCAGACTGTTCTTTTTGTCCTCAGATGGTTCTTTGTGTCCTCAGACTGTTTCTTGTGTCCTCAGATGGTTCTTTGTGTACTCTGACTGTTCTTTGTGTCCTCTGACTTTACGTCTGTCCTCTGTCTGTCCCTCAGCCTGGAGAGACACAGACAGCTGTGAGATCAGCAGGCAACACATCGAGTCCATGGAGCGTCTGCTGCAGCAAGTCCGAGCGACGCACACACATTACTGCTGTGGAGGTGAGTGTTAGAGGACGAGCGAGGACGACTTTCATCACTGAGCGTCAATCCCCACTCTTCTTCTTCTGTGGTTTTCAGACCCGTCAAAGCTGCAGAACTCCAGCAGGAAGCAGTCTGTGTCCAGGAGTCTCAAACACCTCTTCAACTCCTCCAACAAGTTTGTGAAGACTCTAAAAAGGTTGGTCTTCATAGTTCGCTCCGAGAGAACATGGAACCCTGAAGTGTTTGTTCAGGTTCTTCCTGTGAGAGGTGTTCTGATCAGTCGGACTGTACCACTCTGTGTACAGGGGGGTGTACCTGGCTGCAGTCTTCTACCATAAGGACAGTTTACTGGTGACAGCAGAGGATCAGATTCCCATTGTGGAGGTGGACGACTCATACAGCAGCTCTTTGATGCAGGACTTCCTGTGGTTCACCAAGGTACAGGGGCGGGGTTAATGTCCTTTAGAGGCAGGGCTTCTCAAACTTGTGGTCACCAGACACTGGGAGGGGGTCACCAGACACTGGGAGGGGGTCACTAGTTGCCTTCAAGAAACTAAGAATATTTTCTGAACAATTTGAGCCCAATTGAGCTAATTTTACCCTACACCAAACTTTCAATATTTGAACTTATTTTCCTTTTAATGCATTTTTGCTACATGAATCCCATTTCTGTCACTTCTACATCAAATTGCACTGCCTTTTCTGCACATTTTTTTCACTTTCAAGACATTTTCAGCACTTTTAACCTATTTTCACCATATTTCATGTTTATTTTTGCCAATTCAACCACAACTTGCCATGCCCATTATTTGCCAGTTTAAACTAATTATTCCAATATTTGACACTTTGAAACATTTTTACCACTTTTTTGTCCGTTTTTGACCACTCTAATTTGCAACTTTTAATCAATTTGTGTAGTTTTTAAAATCCCAATTCACCACCTTTTCCACCATTTTCTGTCACTTTTAATCTATTTTATTTTTGATTAAACAAGGATTTACATCTTTAAGATGACTATATACTACTGTATGTCGCTAATAATAATAAACTTCCTGGATAACAGTGGATATTATTCAGATAAATAAATAAATGTGGTTATCACAGATTCATAGAATAATGGACCATCATTTAGCTGACTTTATGGGTGGTCCCTAAAAAGCTCTTCCCTTTATTCCCCCTTATAGATGGCCCTGTCTCCACATGACTGTTCTTCAATGTTCATGTCTGTGTTTAACCACCTTCAGCTACAGTGGGGGTCTCTGGGCTATTGGACTTTTATTTTGGGAGTCATGGGCTGAAAAGGTTGAGAACCACTGCTTTAGAGACCTGGCTAATGTCCTTTAGGGGTGAGGCTAATGTCATTTAGGGGCTGGGCTAACATCTGTCTCCCTGCAGCTGTCCTGTATGTGGGACGACGTCCGCTGGCTCCGTCAGACGACCTTTGTGTCCTCATCTTCATCGTCCGTCCTTCAGTCCAGACACAAGATGCTCAGTGCCGCCGCCCAGTTGCAGGTCTGCCCGACCACATCAACACAACCACTGTCAGATTTTACCAAGTTTTAACCCTTAAACTGGCGTTTATCAACTAAACAGTCCAAAAGTAAAGAGCCATCAGCAAACGTACGTCTTCAGGTGTGTTTGTATTTAAAATGTGACGGAAGAAGTAGATTACTGACCACAGGAAGTAACGTCACTGTTTGATTTGACTCTGACTTTGATAGACTTTAATAATAGATATTCATTATAAAGACTTTCAATATAAGGACTTTTACTATAGACTTTCATTTTTTAAAACATTAATTATAGACGTCTTTATAAAGACTTGCTTTATAAAGACTTTAATGATAGACTGTCCTCGTAAACACTTTAATTGTTGACTTTATTTATAAACACTTATTATAAAGACTTAATTTTAAAGACTTTAACTATATAGACTTTAACTGTAAAGACTTTAATTATATAGACTTATTTTAAAGATTTTAATGATACATTTTCATTATAAGGCCTTTTATTATAAACATTTTATTTATAGACTTAATGACTCTAATGATAGACTTTCATTATAAAGCTTTTTATTATAAACACGTTATATATAGACTTTTATTATTAAGACTTTAATTACAGGCTTTGATTATAAATGTAAAGACTTAGACTTTCATTATGAGACTTTCATTATTAATACTTTATTTAGAGACTTAGAATTATGAAGACTTTTATTATAAAGACTTTAATTATAGACTTAGAAATAGGGTGAGAAGCTCAGTCATCCAAGAGAGGCTCAGAGTAGAGCCGCTGCTCCTCCGCATTGAGAAGAGCCAGATGAGGTGGCTCGGGCACCTTTATTAGGATGCCCCCTGCACGCCTCCCTAGTGAGGCTTTCAAGGCACGTTCCTCCGGAAGGAGACCTTGAGGAAGACCCAGGACATGCTGGAGAGATTATGTCTCTCGGCTGGCCTGGGAACTCCTCAGGATCCCGCCGGAAGAGCTGGATGAAGTGGCTAGGGAGAGGGAAGTCGGAGCCTCCCTGCTAAGGATACTGTTTTGGCAACGGATAAGCAGAAGAAAATGGATGTATGGATGGATAATAGACTTCTGTTATAAATACTTCAACTATAAAGTTTTTCATTATAACAACAGTTTAGATGAGTATTATATTATAGTAATATTTTCCATCTCAGTGTGTCCTCATAACTGGTTTCCCTCAGAGTCTACTGGGAACAGCCGACCTGGGCCGCGTCCACTACGAGCCCATCAAAGATCGCCATGGCAACGTGCTGCTGGTGACCATCAGGGAGGCGGACAGTGCATGCAGCGGGAGGTGGACCCCCCTGACTAAAGTACAGAGTCAGAGGAAGTCTCTGTCCACGCCTGAGGAGCCGCACGCTTTGGACATCCTCATCATCACCATTCAGGTCTGAGTCTGTCCCAGGTCTGCTGCTGGTTTATTTACTGGTCTAGTCTGAAGTGGTCTGACTCTGTTCTAGTTTACTATGGATGTGTTTAACTTACCGTATTAGGACAGGTTTAGACTGTTTGAAATATGTTTAGGATGCTTTAAGACAGGTGTTATGTCTTGTAAAGCCCCTGTAGCCCCCACTGTACCTGAAGGTGGTTGAACACAGACATGAACATTGAAGAACAGTCATGTGGAGACAGGGCCATCTATAAGGGGGAATAAAGGGAAGAGCTTTTTGGGGACCATCCATAAAGTCATCAAAATGATGGTCCATTGTTCTATGAATCTGTGATATCATTTCGGAACGCGTCATCAAATTGGAGTGTTTTGGCTCGCCCTGCAGTAAGAAAGGAGCAAATCACCCTCTACCTAACGATTGAGGGAATCAATGCAAAAAACACTTAAGCCCTAATAGCACTTTTATCATGTTTAAAGCACAGAAAAGTTGATTTAGCTTAACATGAGGCCTTTAAAAGTTGCAAATTAGAGTGGGCAAAAACAGATAGAAAAAGTGGTAAAACAGTTTCAAAGTGTCAATATTGGCTTCAAAGTGGCAGAAATTGGGGAGGAGGGGGTAATGTAGTTTAAAAAGTAGGAACAATTAGTTTAAACATGCAAATATTAGGCATGACAAATCGTGAATGTGGTTAAATTGGCAAAAATAAGCATGACTTACGCTGAAAAGAGGTTAAAAGTGACTATAATAGGTCAACATATGTGACATTAGGTGAAAAAGTGGTGGAAAGGGTTTATAAGTCCCAAAAATGTCTTAATAGTGGAAAAAAATTGATTGAAAGCGTAAATTTGATGGAGAAGTGTCAGAAATGGGAGAAATGTTGCAAAAATGCATTAAAAGAAGCAAAATATGGTGAGAAAAAGTGATGAAAATGGGTTAAAATATGGCAAGTTTGGTGTAGTAGCAGAAAAAGGATAAAAATAAGCAAAAGTGGACTCAAATTGTTCAAAAAATATTCTGAGTTTCTAAAGGCATCTGGGGACTCCCTCCCGGTGTCTCGTGACCCCAAGTGGGGTTGAGAACCCTGCTGCAAAGGTCTATCCTCTCTGTGTTCTCAGGACATCCTGTCCTATAAGCGCCGCAGTGCTCTCCGTCTCTCACCTGGACTCTACCTGGGCTTCCTGAAGCTCAGCAGCTCCGTGGATCAGATCAGGGTCCTGGTGTCTCAGAGGAACCCAAACATGCTCTGCCACAGCCGTATCCGGGACAACGCCAACGTGTCCAGGTACACAAATGCAGGCAGACACACGCACGCACACATACACGCTATGATGCACGCATGCACACATCTTTGATCGATGCATCACTGACTGCTTTCTTTCATGCCCCGCTTCCTACATTACCCATCATGCCTCTGTGTTCAGAGAGGAGTGGGATTGGATCCAGATGCTGTCAGCCGCTGGCGAGGAGGCGGAGCCCAGAGCAGAAAGCCACGCCCCCCTGCTATTCTACGAACTGCAGACAGCGATCAAATCCCTACTGAAGCTCATCAACCTCCCGCTGCACCAGGTATGTGTCTGGGTAAATGCAAAGATGACTCCGGATTTTCAACTATCGAGACGCACACGTTTTACTCGTTTACACTGTGACTCAGCAATTACACAACTCAACAATCTGACTGTGACTCTGCAATCACAGCACGACTTAACATTAATTTGAGGACTCAGCATGTTGCTATGAATCCAACTCAGTTTAAATGACTCAGCATTTATATTATAACTTCATGAGCGTACAGTGACTCAGCTCTCATTTCGACTTAACATTTTGAAATGGATCAAAACATGACTCTGCAATTATATGACTTGTAATTACACGTCAACTCAGCATTCAGCTCATGACTCAGATCTCACACGGCTTAGCATTTATACAATAACTCTGCAGTTTATTACAAATCAAAATATGACTCAGCAATTATACGGATTATAATTACACAACGACTCAGCATTCAGCACATGGCTCAGATCTCACACGACGTGAGCGCTCTAATGATGACACTGTGTATAGATGTTGTTTCGCTCTCACTGAGGATGATGATGATGATTGTGTTACAGGCGCGTCACTTCCGCCTCTACAGTCAGGAAGTGGTGGAGCTCGGTCACGGCGTGACTTTCCTGCTGCTGCTGCCGTCGGCCGACGACGTTTGCTCCGCCCCCAGCGCGTCACCGCAGTATACACCAATCACAGGCTTCATCCAGCTGCCTCTGCAGATGTTTGAGCTGGGTAACACAATACAACACACAACAACACAACACACACACACTTACTGTGTTTATGTTAAGCTTTAATGTTGATGTGTGTGTTTCAGTTCACTTCTGCTCATATAAGCAGAGGTTCATCAGTCTTTATTGCCGTCTGTCTTCTGTCCTGGACCTGGATGCCCTGATTACCCAGCAGGCTTTGCGTGAGGCCATCAGTGACGAGGAGCTAACGACGGCTAAACAGCGACACCAGCTTATCCTGGACTACATCCAGGTGAGGGGTCAGGGGTCAGACGGCTGTGTGTGTGTGTGTGTTTGTGCGTTAATAAAGTTGTTATTGTCTCTGCAAGACACATGTGTCAAACTCATGGCCTAGGGCCAAATCCAGCCCCTTGGAGCATCCAATTCAACCTGTAAGAGAGAGTAAAAATGACAGAGAAAACATGAATCATGAATGAATTTAACTCAACAATATTTGCAGCGGCTCACAGTTTTCTCGTTGCTTATATTGGATGATTGGAAGTCATTTCTAATGTTAAACAGTTATTATGACATAATATTTTCCTTAAATAAATAGAAATTGGTCACAAAATCTAGGAAATGTAAAGTAAAGATCCTGTTGGGACTGATATCTGTCATTTATTACTTAGATATGGTCGGTTTCTTACATATTTTATGTGTATGTAGAAGTGTAAACTAGGGAACAATAATGTTGAAATTACTTGTTCCTGCATAAAATCTGTGGCCCACTTAAGCTCAAACTGATCCGTATTTGGCCCCTGAACTAAAATGAGTTTGACACACCTGGTGTAAGAGGATCTGAGTTGTGTGTGATCTTTGTACATTTGTGTTTCTGTAGCAACTGGACGAGACCCGTAACGAGTTGCGGTGGCTCACTGACGCGCTGCAGTTTGCTCGTTATAAAAAGCCTCACGGCGGCGTTCCCGTCTCCCTGCTCCTGAATGCTCGGGCTGACTCCGCCCAGCCCAAGACCGACTCCACCTCCTCCGCCCTGGACTGCCCTCTCTCGCCCCCCGCTGGTCAGACCACGTTGGACTGTCAGCTCGGCTCGGACGAGGACGCCTCCTCCGAGGTCTTCCTGCCCACCGACAGCGACTACGACTCCAGTGACGCCCTCAGCCCCCCCGACCTGCTGTCACCTGACCTGAGCGCATGCGCACTGGGAGGGAGCCCACGTGCACTGGGAGGGAGTGCACCGGACGTACTGCACGTGCACGAGCTCAGGTGAAGTGTGTGTCGTACAACATTTGCTTTACGCCAGGGGTGTCAAATTCATTTTCACTCAGGGGCCAAATACTGAGTAGTTTGATGTCTAGTGGGCCGCAGATTCTGTGCAGTGTAAGAAAGCAATTTCAACATGATTGTGCCCTAGTTTGCACTTCCACCTGTAAATGACATCTACATCCAAGCAATACATGACAGATTTGAGTCCCTGCAGGATCTTCACTTCTAAATTCCTTGATTTTGAGACAGTTTTTTGTGTACGTTTTTAAATGTATCGATCTATTTATCTTGTCTACATTGCTCTATGCTTGACTTACAGTGGTGTGACACGCCTTCCTCCTGTTCTGATTGGTCCACAGGTACCGCTCGTGTCAGTCGGTGGACTCTGCCCCTCCCCTCTCGCTTGCCCCGGCCCTCTCCGACACCACAAAGACTCTGGAGGGTCTCTCTCTCTCCAGAGCCAATCAGGCGAGCCCACTCGTCAACGCGTCCACCAAGCGCCGCCTGCTGTCACGCAGCCACGGTGGTCAGTACTTTAGCGGCCCGCAGCGCTGGCTGCGTAGCCACAACGGCGAGAGTGTAAGCGATGTGCTGTCCGAGGGCGTGTACACAAAACAGGTTGACGCCCCCTCGCCTCCCACCTTTGTCAGCCACGCCTCGTGCATTTTAGATAACCGCCATGGACGCCACCGGGAGCCCCGCCCACATGCCCGCCGCATCTTTGCGGAGCCACCCCCAGGGCGGAGTTTACAGAAGCAGGAGGCAGAGCTCGCAGGGGCAGGGGGCATGTGCAAGGGGGCGGTGCCAGAGGAAGGCCACGCCCATGAAGTGGATTCGGATGAGCAGACAAACGCTCAGGTGTCGGAGATCCTCAGCAGCACGCTGTAGTAGGTGAGTAGGCCACGCCTTTAACAGACCAATCAGAGGACAAGCATGTGACCAAAGGACCCACTGTCATTGGCTGGCTCTGCTGCATAAATAAAGTTGCTGGTTCAACTCCGTCAAACGACCCGAAGGCCTCGACTGTTGGACATAATCAATGCAAACTTAACCATGATGTCACTGAGGTTGATGATGTCACAGGTGATGATGTCACTGAGGGTGAAACTAAGAAGTGAAACTGCTGAAGAGTGGACGGTTTCTCTATTTGTTGATGTTTGTGTGTCGAAAGGATTTTTTATTTTTTCCTCTTTATTTATTGACCTTTGACCTCACAGGAATGCGTGGAGTTCCTCTAATGACGCCACAATCAGTTTAGAGTGGATTCACCTGCAGATGTTAGAAATGTGTCGGAGGTAAGCCAATCATTATCAAGTTATTACAGAAACAACAGATGAAAACGTGCACTAAGGTTCTTATCAGGGAGGATACTCAAGTTTAAGTAAGAAACTGAAATGTTAAATTAGAAAGATTCAGGTCTTTACTGTAATTTCTGCTTCTAATCATCAGGCTGCACTGGATGCTCTGGATCTCACGTGTTATACTAAATATTTCCCGTGTGATGATTAAACTGGGCTAAGAGCTTCACTTTGACATGTGGTGACATATTTACCAATAATGTTTGTTTGTTCTGACCCAGGTGTGAAATCAAACTGCTTGGATTTTTATTATAATAACGCTGTTGATAGTGTGTGTGGTCCAACAGTGACACTTGCAGGTTAATTCAGGCACTGCAGCTGAAACTTTTATTTACTTTTACATGAAGAAAAAAACAACATATTTACAGAATAAATTTATAAATAACCACAGGTAAAAGGTCACCTAGTGAAACCATTAAAGCACTGGTTATCGGACTGGAATCACGTTTTTAATAATACATATTCATACAGACATAATTAAAAGAAATATTTACTTTCTTTGTGAATAAAAAAAACAGAAGCAGCAGCAGATTTTAATCCACTGTAAACATAAAGATGAAGATTTTTCATGTAATCCACGAGTCACAGGCTGAGAACCGCTGCTTTAAAGCAACAAGTGTGTGTTTAAGCTTCTAACGAAGTTCCTTAATCAATGTTCAGGGTTTGAATCCCACAGCGTTGGACCAGTGGTTTCCAACCTTTTCAGCCCGCGACCCTCAAAATAAAGGTTCCGCAGACAGGGGACCCCCACTGTACCTGAACGTGGTTGAACAGACATTTATCTGAATATCCACTGTTATCCAGAAACTTTAGTAATATTTGTGCCATAGTATATAGTCATCTTAAAGATGTAAATCCTTGTTTTGATCAGAAATGTAATGGTTTAAAAGTGACCATAAATGATGCAAATGGTGGTAAAATGATTTAAAAACAGCCGATATGGTTAAAAGTTACTAAATAGAGTAACCAAAAACCGATAGAGAAAGTGGCAAAAAGGGTTCAATATTGGCTTTAAAAAAGGCAGAAATAGGGGGGGAAATGTCATTTAAAAAGTAGTAACAGTTACTTTTAAGTGGAAAATATTTGGCATGAAAAATCAGAAATGTGATTAAATTGGCAAACACTTGCATGGAACACTGAGAAAAGTGACAATAATGGGGCAACATATGTGACATTAGGTGGAAAAGGGGTGGAAAGGGTTTATAAATGTATTGAAACTGACAAAAAAAATGCAGAAAGGCATTGAAATATGATGAAGTGGCAAAAATGCAAAAATGCAGCAAGAAAAAGTTTGGCGTCGTTGCAGAAAAAGTTACTTGAAAGCATCTGGCAACCTTAAATAGGGTCCCGACCCCAAGGTTGAGAACCACTGGTGTAGGAGACTCTTCATTCAATAATAAATCCTTCATAAAGGGAGCGGCTCATATCGAGCAAACATTCCTGTGATCTGTGAGCAGGTTTACATTTGTAGCTTTATTATTGGCTTCAATAAACGGATCATAGACTCGTCATCCAATCAATACACAGATTTATAAATGTACACATTCATTAGAGCACCGGACGACGACATGATCAAAGACTGGATGAAATCAGAACTGGGATTATCACCACTATTATTATGAATAAATATTAAATAATAAAGACACGGATGTATGAACTGCTCACAGAGTTCATTAATCTTAGCTTGGTCAGTGTATCTGTCCATGTGGCAGACAGCAGTGAGGTGTGCTGTGGTGTGTGGCAATAACGGTGATATTTGTTGAAGGGATCCTCCACGGTTTTTTACAAATGTGGCCTAAAACCTTTGAAATGTACTTATTAGTAGATTTATGCCTAACAAATCATCATTTTGCACCATATTCATTTATTTTAAATGGGACTACTTTACAGTTTTAGAGCCTGTGTTCCTCCATCTTGAAATCACATGATTGATGTCACATGGTGCCACTGTCTGTAAACATCCCATTGTTTTATATTGGAGTGAAGGATTCAGCCTGCTTTAGTTCATTTAGTAGCTTTTTAGTCAAAATGACAACTGATGCTTCTTTTGGTTGCTCTAAATAAGGAAAAGTTAAAGATGTTAATGTAAACCTGTTTCGTTTACGGAAAGAGCATAAAAACAGTTGTGATGCAAAAAATAATCTATGACCGCAGGAGGAGACAGTTCCAACTTTGCGGTTTGGTCATAGACAATGGAGCAGAGAAGAAAAGCTCTCTTAAGGGATCTTTACTCTCCCTGAAACAGTGCACCAACACGCTCTGATGGCTGAAGATAGCGAGTAAATCACAGACTGTTAAAAATGCAAAAACCCTGAGAATAGAAGTCCTTTTGGGTAAAGGTATTTTAGGAGAGCTCTTCTTCTCTGCTCCCTGTGATCATTTGGTTCACAACTGTTTTTATCCTCTTTCTAGAAGTTTACATCAACATCTTAAACTTTTCCTGATTTTATAGAGCAACCAAAAACAGCTCCAAAGTTTTCATTTTGACTAAAAAAGCTAAGTGAACTAAAAAGCAGGCAGGATGTTTACAGGAAGTGGGGCCGTGTGACATCATCAATCACGTGATTTCAAGATGGAGGAACACAGGCTCTAAAACTGTAAAGTAGTCCCATTTTTAAAACACAATTAAATGAATATAGTGCTAAAATAATGTTTTGTTATGCATAGATCTACTAATAAGTACATTTCAAAGGTTTTAGGCCACATTTGTAAAAAACGTGGAAAATCCCTTTAACAACCGTTGTGCGTCAGTGGTTCCTGGAATGAAAGAATCCAACGCTTGTCGGCGACTCCTTCACCGTCACCGTGATGAAGTTTGCCGTCACGTCGGTGACAAACACGTGGTCGACGAGGGTCGTCGCGGGACGCCAGTCCGTCTCCGTGTCCTCGTCCCTGAGGGCGGGGCGGTTGTTGCTAGGAAACGAGGCCCTGCCCAGCTCTGATTCGCTGGTGCTGTCGTCGGAATCGCCGGTGCTGAGCTCGTTCAGGACCGCCTTTCCATCCTCCGATCTCCGGACCGCAGTCCGCTCCGGCCCCGAGATGCCGCCCGCTGGCAGGACGGAGCGCTGCACCGTAGATGGGCGACCCGCAGAACCTGGATATTTAGCAGCGGAGGTGACTGGGTAGTTACTGGTGGACACTGGGTAGCTACTGGAGGGTTTGGTGACACTCTGCAGGTTCAGGGCTCGGAGGTTCAGCGCCTGGTTGTTTCGTTCCCGTGGTGACGCTGACGCCTTGTTGGGCTGTTTGTGGTGAAAGCTCTGAGATCTGCTAAAGGATGAGTGTCTGTAGGGGGCGCCGTCCGAGCCTCGGACCCACAGCGCGCTCAGGGAGCCGGGCCGGCTCAGCCCGGTAAAGGTGAAACTGGCTGGCTGCAGGGGCTTCCTGTGGGGGGGGCGCTGCTGTGGGGGTGGGGAGGAGGAGGGCAGGGCCAGCGGCTTCCTCCCTCGCTTCTTCTTCTTCTGACGAGGAGGCTCGAGTTTGGCCGGGAGCATCTGAGGCCTTTTCTGAGGGAGGAGCTTCACCTTCTGATCTTCATCTGAGGATGAGAAGGAGAGGTCGGAGCACATAGACGAGGAGGAAGAGGAGTGGCCTTCCTCGGCCACGGCCGGAGTCGGAGGCTAAGAGAAGAAGGAGAAAAAGGCTAGTCATTTATGAACACATTAACTCAAATGTTTCACCAATGTTTCAAACTCAAGGCCCGGTGGTCAAATCTGGCCCTTTAGAGCATTAAATTCGGCCCGCAGCAGAAAGCATAGAAAGTCAGAAAAACCATGAATTATTGTATAAATTATAAACAAATTCAGTTGTAAATGTCTCTGCAGGATATCTCCGAAATAATACACAAAATCCACATTTTTCCCATCCTTATGTCAAATGATGGCAGTCATTTTTCATCTCAAATTGTTAAAAGAATAAATCTCCTCAAATGACATAAATTGGGCACAAAATCAAAAATGTAAATTGAAAGTAAAAATCCTGCTGGGACTGAAATGCTTTGATATTATCAGGGCCGTACATATTTTATCATTTAGTCATACATAGAAGTGCAAACTAGAGCACAATAATGATTAAATTACTTATTTTCCCACCTAAAATCTGTGGCCCACTTAAGATAAACCGTTCTGTATTTGGCCTCTGAACTAAATGAGTTTGACCCCCTGCACTAACTGGTTTCTGAGCTGAGACTGGAGAACTAATTGGTTCTATTACCAGGATCTTCCGAGGTCGTCCTCGAGGTCTCTTTCCCTTCTTCTGCAGCAGCAGCTCTCGTTCCTGTTCACTGAGGACACACACACACACACACACACACACTACAGTGACTTTTCAGCACCACAGCGCAACACATTGATATTTTGAGTTAAAATGAAACAACACACACAAACCTAAACATAAGGGAGTGTGAGGGTCCACACACAAGCCAAAACAGCTCACACAGTTTGTTCATTAAGTTCTAATGATTGAGGACATTTAAGTATTTTGGTCTGAATTTAGAAGGCTGTGGGACAACCAGAAGGAGGAGGAGGAGGACGTCAACGCCTGCATTTTGTTGGTGTGTTATCCTAAAAATGTCCTTAAATATCACAAAAACAAGTGTACACACTAACAAGAGAGAGTTTCTGACCGTTTGTTGAAAGCTGCCAGCAGACGGGGGTCCAGAATGTTCTCCTCTGGTTCCCAACTGTTGTGTCTGTAAACAAAGCAAAAGTAGAGTCCGTCATAATTCCTATAATAACGTCACAACATGAATGTGACGTTGTTATATTTGAGGGAATGTCAAAGTTCATGCAAAGCATTTATAAACACATTTACCATCAAATGTGTTTGTAGTTTAGAAACAGGCACAGTCACATGCATAACAAGTAAAACATTACCTAATAATAAAGTATGGACACAATACACAATGTTATATTAGCAAGTCATCTAAGAATTATACAGGATGTTGCTTTTCCCTTACTTTCCTCTTTTTGATATTTTTATCACAACTGTAAGAGTTTTTCCACAAGAGGACTAATATGATACATTATATATTAACAAATGTAACACCCTGCTCACATGGTGTGCGTGTGTGCTTCATGTGTGCATTCCTTGTGTTTTACTAATTTATCCAATATTCTTAGATGTAGGGGATAAAAACACGGGGTTTCCATGTCATTTTATTTAATGTATTAATGTTTTTCACTGTCAGTGTGGTTCCATCACTACGGTCCTGGCTCTGAGTTCCTGCCCGCTGTGAGGCGCTGACAAACGGATTAAAGCGTCGAGAGAGCCGCGGTGAGGCGGAGGAACAAGCACCGGAGACACGGAGGTTTGAACCCGGTCCGTCGCCTCTAAGTAGCGGTACAACCAGCAGGCCGATCCGCTTATTGTTAGCTGCTGTGGATGTAGCAGCAACTGCTAAGTATTAGCAGCTAACGGCTAATTATGTTAGCATCGGAGCCCTGTTGATAGTGGTTGAAGATGCTAACTGTTAGTAGCTAACGGCTAGCCTAGCACTCACTTGGACGACCAGCCTCTCCACTTGACCAGGTACTCCAGCTTCCCCTGCGGAGAGAAACACACGTGAAGGCGGACACTCGCTCCGCTACGCCCCGCTGACGGAGCTTCAAGAGCCGGGGCTGAGCTTACCTTCCTCGGCCGTTTGCTGAGGATGCACTCGGCATCAAATACCTGTCCCACCGTCACCGCCTCCATGACTGCTGGGCTGTGAGCCTGCCCGGCCCCCGTAGGACACACACACCGACACTTTAAAGTTAGTTTTTTACTCGTAAATCAGGATCTGATTTTTTTTTTTTTTTAACTTCTCTTTTTAATTCATTCAAAACACACAGAAGAGTTAGAAAACAAATGATACATGTACTTAAAACCATGAAACATTCAAACTGAACTTGAGTCTCATGCAGCGCCAAAATCTACAAAATAAAAACAGTTTTCAGGATGACTTTTGGAAATATATATATATTTTTAGCATCACCTAAATCAGGTTCCAAAAATAATTATGAAAAGATCAATGAGAAATTATGATTTGTATAAATATGAAGCATATGTCAAGAAAGCAAACTGGTCAGATGTATTTTTACAATACGATCCTGAAAAAGCATTCCAGCTGTTTGACCAAATTTTTATGAATATTTTTGAGCATCTTGCACCTATTAAAAATGTACAGTTCGGGATACTAACAGTCCATGGTTAGATAAACAATTAAAGGACTTTATGACAGAAAGAGATCAAGCAAAATTGACAGCAACTTCATCTACCTTTAAATCTGATTGGCAAATATACTGTAAACTGAGGAACTTTGTAACAAAATTAAACAAGAAGAAAAATAAGTTATATTATGATAATAAAATTGAGGAAATTAAACGCGATTGTAAACAATTATGTAATACTTTGAACTATGCAATAAAAGGAAACACAAAATCAACACCAGCTTATGTAGAAAGTCACGTCAATGATTGCTTTCTAACTAAAATAGATACACTTAAAAATAGTGTGCAAATACAGAATTTAAATATTTCCAATAACTTGATAAGTAAGGAAGGAAAGACATGTAAGTTTAGTTTTAAGAATGTCAGTGTTTACAAATAACAACTACGAATCTTTGCCAATTTTTAACATGAATTGGGGAGCAGCACTAAGCGGAACCTTCGTGAGCAACGGTGTTGTGTTTTACCCGGAACACTTTCAGTGTCGGCCCGTGTTTGGTAACAGACATGTATCGGGCTGACCCTGCCGTTAATTAAGAGCTAAATAAAAGTTATAATCACAGATTCATCAGCTTTATATTTAATTAATGAACGTGTTTCATGCTGAGCGCAGCCGCCACGTGCTGAGTGACGTCATTAGCAGGTCAGTGCAACTTGTTGTTATGAATGACTGACATGACTGTAGCTGAAATTCTTCCTAGTTTAACTGACGGGCAAAACATCACGTTTAGTCTGTGCCTCTAAGGAAGGGGTTCTCAACCTTGGGGTCAGGACCCCATTTGGAGTCGCGAGACATTGGGAGGTGGTCGCCAGAAGTATTCAAGAAACTTAAAATATTTTTCTGAACAGTTTGAGCACATTTTTGTCTATTTTTACCCTTTTTCTGCAACTACTTATAACTTGCCATATTTTGACCTATTTTCACCACATTTCCCCCATTTTTGGTCACTTTGAACCGATTTTATGTCTGATTAAAACAAAGTATTTACATCTTTAAGATGACTATATACTATGGCCCAAAAAATAATAAACTTCTGGATAACAGTGGATATTATTCAGATAAATAAATAAATGTGGTTATCACAGATTCATAGAACAATGGACCATCATTTTACTGACTTTATGGATGTGCCCCAAAAATCTCTCCCCTTTATTCCCCTTATAGATGGTCCTGTCTCAACATGACTGTTCTTCTATGTTCATGTCTGTGTTCAACCACCTTCGGCTAAAGTGGGGGTCCCCAGTCTCTGGAACCTTTATTTTGGGGGTCGCGGGCTGAAAAGTTTGAGAACCACTGGTCTGATGTTAAATTGTGCCTTTTTTAATGGAATCTGTTTAACTTCTCCTCCAGGTGAGGGTCCTCAGGTGTGACTACGTGTCATGATGTCACTCCTTGCGCTGCTGCGAGCCCCGCTCCCCTCGCTGATCCTCAGGTGTGTGCGGTCGCGTGACGCTCAGCGACGCGTGATCCGATGGAGAAGTGGGCGGAACCAGCAGCAAGACGAGTGGAGGAAACGTAATAAGACGGTGCTGACGTACATCGCCGCCGCCGGAGTGGGAATGATTGGACTGTCGTACGCCTCCGTGCCGTTGTACCGCCTCTACTGTCAGGTGGGCCGCCTATACGCAACAATATGTATTATTATTTATAATGCCTGTGGCGGTTCTCCCTGCAGGTGTCCGGGCTCGGAGGAACGGCGGTTGCCGGTCACGACTCTGAGCAGGTGGAAACCATGACACCCGTGAAGGAGCGAATTATCAAAGTGACGTTTAACGCCGACACACACGCCAGCATCCAGTGGAACTTTAGACCTCAGCAGAGCGAGATCTACGTGGGTCACATGACTCATCACATGATGACTCATCACCTGACTTGTAAGCTGACTCTCCTTCTGTGTTCAGGTGGTTCCAGGTGAGACAGCGTTGGCCTTTTATCGAGCTAAGAACCCCACGGACAAACCCATCATTGGGATTTCAACCTATAACGTGGTTCCTTTTGAGGCCGGACAGTATTTCAACAAGATCCAGGTCAGTCGCTGCGTCTGTATCTGTTTAACACACGTGTGTCATGTGACAAATGATTACACAAACAAACGCATGTCAGTGCCCGATCCTTTTAGATCCTTTGAATGCATGCGCGTAGACTACGTCACTTCTTTCACTCGCAAACTTTACGACAGAGCTCCTGGGATGTGATATTTGAATGTAAACCGACCGTACAACGTTTATTAAATATTTAATAGTACATATAAACATGTGTCTGTTTTTGTGAATTTTTTTTAATTGTTAATTTAAAAAAAAAAAATTGACTCAAAGGATAAAACACCGGTTTCCCCCCTGGTTGCACAAATACTTCATGTACTGATGTGTGTAACTAATAACTACCCACCCTGCAAGAGCACATTGAATAGATGTTTATGTATTATTTGAAAAGTTTTAAAGCTTTGTTATTTTCTGAGCACTTGATGAAGTCGTATAGTATTTAAAAACAGGTTTTGAGGCAGTGTGAATAAAAGAATAATAAGAAACATTTTATCTCTGTCCTTCTAAAGTAATAATACTGATAAAACAAATAGATAATAAAAACTGAAATGATGCACCCAACGAGTTTATATTTATTACAATTTAATTTATTCAATCAGACACTGAAATCCATATCTGCATCTAACACCAAAGCTACAGATTGAATTTATTGTGAATTGATGTATTTGATGGAAATATTGTAGTGAAGAAAAACAGATTACATTGTTTTAAATAAGAATTATTCACATAACAAAATATCCAAAAACTGATACAATCAAAAACAGAAAATAAAACCAAAATAAATGGGAATTCACTCAAAACATAAATTTCTAATAATTTTTCATTTTTTTACTCATTAAAAAAGTGACAAACATGGCTTTGTATAATATATATGTATGCATAGAGTTGTGCAAAATAGTCAAGTGATGGTAACTCAAACTTCTCTATTTCTTACGCCGTTGCTTTTACTGCCGTAAATCAGGCCGACCGGATGCTTTAATAACACACACGGGCCAAGGTTGACCTTGTATTTGTCTCTGTTTAAATGTGTGTTTTTGGTCCTCAGTGTTTCTGCTTCGAGGAGCAGCGTCTGAACCCTCAGGAGGAGGTGGACATGCCCGTCTTCTTCTACATCGACCCAGACTTCGACGTGGATCCTCGGATGGCTCGAGTGGACACCATCACTCTGTCCTACACATTCTTTGAGGCCAAGGGCGGACAAAGTCTGCCTCTGCCCGGGTTCTCCTACAGCTCACTGAGAACGTCTGATAAACCTATGACTGACCCATGAGGAGGTTCGCCTACAGCTGACTGAGAACGTCTGATAAACCTAGGACTGACCCATGAGGAGGTTCTCCTACAGCTGACGGAGAACGTTCGTCTGACATCAGTTTGTTTGAGAAGAGCAGGAGCTTCAGACTGAAGAAGTCACAGAATTACTGTATGACGACTGAACTCATTACACCTTTGGATCTTAAACAATAATGTGATTAAAGTTCAGTTTCCTGTGTTTTTGTTCTGCACACACACACTTTGCCACCATGCTTTTATTTTTTTTGAAGGAGAGGAAGTTGTTTCTTTGATGAAAACAACTTCATTTAAGAAGATAAACAACAAAGAAACGGTGCGTGTTTAGTTTTCTTGTTGCGTGTGTGTTGCTTAGAATGTGTTTAGTGCAGTGTTTTTAAATCTTGGGGTCGACTGAAATGTCGGGTAATTATTTAATAAATAATTTAAAAAAAACATCAGCTCGCTTTAATGTCATTATTCTGTGCTCATGTTCAGCTATTTTAGATGACAAATGTAATCATATTACATATTAAATCACAAGGATTACAAAAGTTTGTGGATTTTTTTAGAGGTGGAAACTTTCCATGGTAATTATTGAAAATAAACTGGGAATTCACAAAATTTAAGGTTGGTCCTTTACAGCGATGTTAAATATTGTTTGGAGAAGATATTTTAATATCGTCTTGACTTAAATCAGTGTTTTTCAACCTTGGGGTAAACTGGAATTTAAATTGGGTCGCCTGAAATGTCCAGTAAATAATTAAAAATAATTACTAACTAAAAATGTATTTTAAAAAAATCATATATTTTCTATTTCAAATTAAAACTCAGCACACAGTGTTAAACAGTTTCACTTTTTCAAATATATACTAGTTTTAATAAAATGCAGTATAAAGAAAAGAAGATGCATTAATAAATAAAATACAGTATTAAAATATCTGAGCTGGCACATCTTGTCACTTTGTGCACAAATCATAGTTACTTTGTATTTTTAACCAGTATTGCAAACATGAATAAAAAGTAATTATAGAAAGAAGAAAAAAGTATTTGGGGTAGCAAGAAATTTGTCATATAAAAATGGGGTCACGGTCCTAAAAAAGGTTGGGAACCAATGGTTTAGTGTGTTCTGTTGTTGTTTGTTGACTTCCGGTCCAGCAGGGGGCGGTAAAGCGTGTCCATGTTTTGTATGAGGACGTGAAGGAGGACTGTGTTTATTATTGTCTGTGCAGTGACTGACTGAGGACTGACGGGAGGTTGTCTGGTTACGGCCGGTTGCCGTGGTTACACAGTCGTGTGTCAGTTGTGTGCGAGCTGACAGGTGAGTCAGTTATTCTGTCAGTAATTAATACTCCGTTACTTGTGCCGTTAGAATCACGTGTTTACAGTGTGTGACGTCACTCCTCTGCTCTTATTAGTGATTCTCTGTTAACTTTAACTGTTTTTTAAACTCTATAGTTAACTGCTTTTTAAACTCTATAGTTAACTGCTTTTTAAACTCTTTAGTTAACTTGTTTTTAAACTCTTTAGTTAACTGCTTTTTAAACACTGGTTAGCTGGTGGCCAACTGAGTGAAACAAAACACTTTTCAATCAAAGGAAAAAAGTGTTCAAGTGCAATTATTTTGGTCTTAAATATTTTTTTTTGCATTTGAACACTTTTTTTCTTTGACTGAAAATGTTTGAGTTTGATTGAAGTGATTTTTCTTTTGACTGAAAAGTGTTTGATTGAATAATAAAGACACAAATCTATCTCCATAATAATACAGACATCATGTTCTGCATTAAATATGGTAATTTGCTCTGTATTTAGCAGCTCGTTGTGATGAGTCGGCCTGTTTTCTGCTGACTCGCTGTTTGACAGAATGGACTTGTGTCCCCGGCTGTTGATCCTCACCCTCGCCGTCACTTCCTGCTCCGCCCACAATGACGTCTTCTCCTCCATTGGTAAAAAAAAACAAAACACTTTTACGTCTCCACGGCAACAATAGGAAAGCCATCGCTCAGGATTTACAAACTGGAATGTGTGTCTGATCTCTGCCTCTGATTGGTGCGTTCAGGTCACATGACCGACCTGCTGTGGATGGAGAAGGACTTGGTGAAGTTTCTGAAGGATTACATCAGAGCAGAGAACGACAAGCTGCAAAAAGTCAAAGAGTGAGAGAGTGAGTACCTGATGCTGGTGCAAACACATGAAACTGAACGCCTTCCTCCTCGCCAGGTGGGTTGCCAGGTTGGATGTCTTGTCTGCGGTGGCCATTGAGCAGCCGGAGGACTTCCTGAGTCATCCTGTGAACGCCTACAAACTGGTGAAGAGGCTCAACACAGAATGGAAGGACTTGGAGAAGCTGGTCCTCACAGATGTGACCAACGGTAGGTAGTCTTCCTCCTCACCATTATGGGTGTAAGAAAAACTGATTCTGCTATATAGCTAAATATTTCATTGCGCGATTATTGTATCGATCCAAAAAATGTCCAAATCGATTTTTCAATCATGTTTTAAAACAAAATGTCCATTTAATTAGCACGTAACCTCTCAGTCACTAGGTGTCAGTGAATGCACCATCAGACCTTGTTAAACTACCTCACTTGTTCAATGCATTTTTTCATAAAACATACCGATCCCTTTTATAGATGTATGTGGTTACTTTTTAAAAGAGTTTAAGAACTTAATAGAATTAGAATCTGTTGTAGGACAAAAGTTAAACTTTTTTAAAAAAAAATGTAATTTGACAGTTGGATAAACATACTACTTGTTTTTATGTTGGTGCTTTAATTACAGTTAGTTACCATTTACTTGTTCTCGCAAGTTTAAAAAAGATGAAATAAATTGTATTTCATACCATTTTATACTTGTATAGGTGAAATATGTAATTATTGATATCACGATATATATCACATTGTGTAGTATCGGGATATATTGTATCTTGACATGCAAATCGTGAATCATATTGTATCGTCAGATTCATGGCAATGCACACCTTTACTCACCATTACTCTCCATCTCTCAGTGTTTATCTCTAAGCTCAGCGTCATGAAGCAGAACTTCCCGACTGATGAAGATCAGAGCGGAGCAGCCAAAGCTCTGCTGAGGCTCCAGGACACGTATCAGCTGGACACGCACACACTGTCCACAGGACGCCTACCAGGTCAGAGACGTAACACACACTCACCAGGAGGGGGCGTGTGTGACCTCCATGTGACCCTCAGGCTCCTCTGGCTCCGCCCCCCTGTCGGTGGACGAATGCTATGATGTGGGGAGGGTGGCGTATTCGGAGAGCGACTTCTACCATGCCGCGCTGTGGATGAAACGGGCTCTGGAGCTGCTGGAGGACAAAGAGGTGTCAACACGAGGGGAGGCCCTCCACAAGGTGGTCGACGTCCTGGACTACCTCAGCTTCTCCGTCTATCAGCAGGGGGCGCTGCAGGACGCACTGTACTACACCCGCAGGCTGCTGCACCTCGGTCTGCACTCCACACCTTTGTGGTCCAGGTGTTTGTGGTCCAGATGTTTGTCGTCAAAGTGTTTGAAGTCCAGATGTTTGTCGTCCAGATGTTTTTTTAGTTCAGGTGTTTGTGGGTAAGATTTTTGCCTTCCAGATGTTTTTTAGTTCAGGTGTTTGTCGTCCAGATGTTTGTCAACCAGATGGTTTATTAATTTAGATGTTTGTGGTCCAGGTGTTTGTCGTCCAGATGTTTTTTTAGTTCAGATGTTTGTGGTCCAAATGTTTTTTTAGTTCAGGTGTTTGTGGTCTAGATGTTTGTGGTCCAGATGTTAATCTTGGTTCTCTCCGTGCAGACCCAACTCATCAGCGAGCCAGCAGTAACCTGAAGTACTTTGAGTATCAGTTGTTCAAACAGAAGAAGATGGAGATGGGCGAGGGTGATGATGATAAAGAGGTGAATGGGCAAAGCGGCGGTCGCCGTGGCGACCAACAGCCGGAGAGACGTCAGTACGAGCATCTGTGCCGAGGCGAAGGCCTTCAGATGGTTAGTGTTCAGACAGAGTTGTTGATTCCTCCGCCTGTCCTGCTCTGACCCTCCTCTACTCCCTCAGACCCCTCGCCGTCAGAGCCGCCTCCTCTGCCGTTACCACGACAATGGGCGCCATCCCAGGTACGTGATTGGGCCGGTGAAGCAGGAGGACGAGTGGGACCATCCCCACATTGTCCGTTACCATGACATTGTCACAGAGAAGGAGATGCAGAAGATAAAAGAGCTCGCCAAACCCAGAGTGAGTCAGGAAATGAGTCAGTCAGTCTGTGTGTGAATCATTGAGTCAGTGACTCAGTTCCAGATCTGAATCTCCTGGTATTTAATGTGGACGTTGTGAATGAGATAAAGACCAAGTCTTTTCCTTCAGCTGAAACGAGCCACGGTTCATGACCCTCTGACAGGACGACTCATCACAGCCCCCTACAGAGTGTCTAAGAGGTGAGTCTGTCAGTTAGTGAGTCAGTCAGTTAGTGAGTCATTCAGTTTCTGATCAGTTAGTGAGTGCGTGTGTCTGTAAACTGATCAGAAATATAAAGTGTCTGTAACATTAATGTGATTTATTCTAACCCATTCAGTCAGTCAGTATCTGACTGTGAGTCAGTGATTCACTGAGTCAGTGACTTTGTCTGTCAGTGCGTGGCTGGGAGCAGGTGAACATCCGGTGGTGGAGAAGATAAATCAGAGGATTGAAGACGTCACAGGATTGGACGTCAGCACAGCCGAGGACTTACAGGTTCTCCTCTCCTTCATCACTCTCTGCTGGAGGAACTTACAGGCTCCTCAACTCTCTCTATCTATGATGCAGGTGGCCAATTACGGCGTTGGAGGACAGTACGAACCGCACTTTGACTTTGGGAGGGTGAGACACGCCCACACACCCCCAGCTGATGTTTGTGAGGCCTTCGTGACTCTTTGTGTTGTTGTTGTTGTTTTTTGCACAGAAAGACGAGCCTGATGCATTTGAGGAACTGGGAATGGGGAACCGCGTGGCTACGTGGCTGCTTTACGTCAGTGATGATGATGATGTGTCTGTCAGGTAACAGACGCCATGTGTCTGTCACTCACTGGTCTCTCTGTGACAGATGAGTGACATACCAGCAGGGGGCGCCACCGTGTTCACTGACATAGGAGCAGCTATTTGGCCCAAAAAGGTGCGTGTAAAACTAGTTTGCACTTGTATGTATACGTACATAACATACTAAATGGCCATACCAGCCTGTCATTGCCTGATCCGGTTAGATCTGGGAAGCTAAGCAGGGTAGTGGTGGCCTAGTTGGGAGTGGTGGCCTAGTGGTTAAGGACGCTGGCCTTGTAATCAGAGGGTTCCCGGTTCCAAGCCTCACCTGGGCCATCACTGTGGGATGTTGAGCAAGTTCCTTAAACCCGAACAGCTCCAGGCACTGCAAAATGGCTGCCAACTGTTCTCCAAGGAATGGTTAGTGAATTTCTCCATTGTGAGATAAGTGTACAAAGTGTACAAAATCCAAAAAACCTGGTTAGTAGTTGGATGGGAGACCACTGAGAATTCCAGGTGCCACAGTGAGGTGGCAGTCACCTCAGTGGTATCTGTCATTGTGTCCTTGGGCAAGGCACTTCACCCACATTGCCTAGTATGAATGTAGTGTGTGAGTGAGTGTTGGTCGAAGGGGCCAATGGCGCACTATGGCAGCCTCGCCTCCGTCAGTCTGCCCCAGGGCAGCTGTGGCTACAGCAGTAGCTTACCACCACTAAGTGTGGAGAGAAAGAATAATGCCTTTGAGTGTCTATGATAAAGCGCTATATAAAATTGATGCATTATTATTATGATTAAATATGTAAGGAACCGACCATATCCAAGCAATAAGTGATAGATATCAGGGTCTTCACTTTAAATTGAATAGATTTTGTGACCAATTTCTTTTTAAGGAAAATATTATGTCATATTTAAGGACAATTGAAGATTTTTGTAAGAATATTGAGTTTTTCCAACTGTTTAACATTAAAATGGCTGCGTGTGTGTGTGTGTGTGTGTGTGTGTGTGTGTGTGTGTGTTTCTGTGTCTGTCGGATATTCAGGGCTCTGCTGTTTTCTGGTTCAACCTCCATCCCAGTGGTGAAGGCGACTATCGTACTCGACATGCTGCCTGTCCAGTGCTGGTCGGAAACAAGTGGGGTGAGTGTATTACTGCACCACCAGGGGGAGCTGCACACACACACACACTTTGATTTCACCATGTAATAATTGCCTAATATCACACAAACACACACACCTTAAACATGGCTGTGTCTAAATATTCCCTCCTATCTCCTTTCCTATCCACTTTTCCTTAACCCTGTGGATGACGTCACAGGGTTAAGGAAAGGTGTTAGGAAACTTCCGAAAGGAGTTAGGGAAAGGCCATCATGTTGTTTTGACAATCAGACGCACTTCCACTAGGTGACGTAATAATCCGACGGCGGTGAATGTTAGTGACGTCTGCTGTGGTGAAAAAACTACAAATGTCCTAAAATGGACTAAAAGCACATTTCTAACACTTTCCCCTGTGCCTCTAACCGCTGATATAATCCAAATTATCACAAGGTTTGAATGTAAATCAAAGGAAAAGAGGCTACCAGGCTACGAGGAACTAAAGTGAAATAAAAAAAATGTTATGTTGAGAAAGTTGCTCACACTCACAAATCAACGTTAATCTGAATCAATAAATAACGAATGCAAACTGAGAATGGGCTGCACAAAAAGTTTAATTTACTGTGTTTGTTTTACAACATCCGCATAACATTCAGAGTTCGGAAATGGGTTTTAGATTATTTAAAGTTGTTCAAGGCATATTATTGCATTGGTAGCTTACTACGACTACAATCTACGTCACTTTTCAGTCTTTGTGAGTTTCCGTGAACACTCTAATGAGTGGGTCCCATTAAGAGTTGTTGCCGCAAGGAATTCTGGGTCAGCATTATATGGTCTCCTTTGGTAAAGGATGCATCAGTGTTTCCTAGGCTAAAGGAAGTTATAAAGGAAGCATTGAGCCTCCTTTCCTTAGCTTTCAGAGAATTAGAACGCTCCTTATCATGGCCATTTGTGTGTGTGTGTATCAGTCTGAGCGTGTGTGTTGTGTTGTGTGTTTGCAGTGTCCAACAAATGGATCCATGAGCGAGGACAAGAGTTCAGACGACGCTGCAACATCCAGGACAACTGAGTGTGTGTGCGTGTGTGTCTTGAATGTGAAGAATTGTGAATGGAGTTCTGCAGCAGAGCTAAATGTCCTGTGATCCTCCTCACACTGCTTTGTGTGCCTATACTGTTACCGTGACAATGATGCACTGATGTGTGTGTGTGTGTGTGTGTATTTAATGTGTGAGCCGTTTGAACATCAGTGTAAATAAAGTCCTTCAGAACAAGAGTGTGACGTGGGTTTTTTTTTTTACTGCAGCTCAGTGACAGGTGACTACGGCTACCATGGTAACGAGTTACCAACAAGTTATCTATCAACAATTAGTGAGGATTTTTTTACAGATGATTTTAAAGAGCAAATCATGTGATGCAACGTATAAAAATCTCCTATGAAGTTGATCAGATTATATAACATTAAAAGTTATTTACAAAGGCTGCGTCCAAATAGTCCCTCCTATCTCCTTTCCTATCCACTATTCCTTCACACAGAAGTGTTTAAGTGGTGGCCATGATAAAGAGTGTCCAGGTTCTCTTTAAGCTCAGGAAAAGAGGCTCAATATTTCCTTTTCTACCTCCTTTAACCTAGGAAACACTGAAGTATCCTTTAGCAAAGGAGACAAGATAATGCTGATCCACTATTCCTTGCGGCAACAACATTTAAAGGGACACGCACACCCGAGCGCTAACGGAAACTCACGATGACCCACAAGGGACGGAGGTCATGTAAGTTACCAATGCAATAATATTCCTTGAACAACTTTAAATAATCTAAAACCCATAGTTTATGATATGTAGCCTTATTATCATATTATAATGGGCATAAAACAGACACTTTGTCGTTCAAGAAAAAGGGATCAGATACATGTTTAGCCACATTATGTTTTATTCAACATAATTCATATTTCTGAGTGGAAGGTGAGTGTGCGCAACCATTCTCAATGTGATGTTCTTTAGTTTCACTTTTGTTCTTCGTAGCCTGGCAGCCTCGTTTCCTTTGATTTACATTCAAACCTTGGGATTTTTTAGATTATATCAGCAGAAAGTGTTATAAAATGCACATTTTGTCTATTTTCGGAAATTTGTAGTTTTATCACCACGGCAGACATCACTAACCTTCGCATCCGTCTGATTATTACTTCACCTCGTGGAAGTGCATCTGATTGTCAAAACAAACGTGACAAGCCTTTCCCTAACTCCTCTCTTAACACCTTTCCTTAACCCTGTGACGTCATCCACGGGATTATGGAAAAGTGGATAGGAAAGAAGATAGGAGGGACTATTCGGACGCAGCTAAAATCTGTACAATAAACAGTCAACAAATCAGGGAATGCTGGGTAAATTCATTAATACAGGAAAGAACAAAGGATTTTGTATGTTTTTGTTGTTTTGTGTATGTGTATTTTTTTGCTCATTTTGCTATTTTTTTGGTGTTTTTTTCTTGTTTTGTGTGTTTTTGGTGTCATTATTGTGTTTTTTTTCTGTTATTATATTTTTCAATATTCTGTTTCTAGTTTTGGAGTAAATGTTTGTATTTTTGTTGTCCGTTTGCGTATATTTCCCTGTAATTGTATTTTTTTTAAGTATTTTTGTTGTTTTGGTGTGGAGTTTTTTTTGTTTTTAAATTATTACTAGCCTTAGGGCCAAATATGGTCCCCAGGCCACAGTTGCCCATGTTTGCTATAAGAGCAGGGATTTTCAAAGTGTGGGGAGTGCCTCCCCTGGGGGATGCCAGAATCTTTCAGGGAAGGCGTGGCGTGCGAGAAAAAGTAAACCAGAAGAAATGGTGGTAAACATTATCACACAGAGGAGAAGAAGAAAAGGGGACATGTCGGTCTCTCTCCAGGTGTTTCTGAGGCTTTCTGTCTCTTTCTCCTCAGCTCAGTGGGTTAATATGTTGTGTCTATGGTGGGTTTATCTAAGGGGTGTGATCACTATGGTGTGATTCTACTGCTCTGTCTATGTGTCTCAATCTGTAGTTCAATTTGAAAAAGCTTTATTGCCATATTTTTTCTCCTTTTAATCCATTTTTGCTACGTTACTCCCATTTCTGCCACTTCTTCATCAAATTCGAATGCCTTTTCTTGCAATTTTTTCCAATTTCAAGACATTTTCAGCACTTTTCCACCTATTGTCCATTATTTTGACTCATTATTGTCACTTTTAACCTTTTTTCACCACATTTCATGCTTATTTTAGTCAATTTAACCAAATTCACTACTTGTCATGCCCATTATTTGTTCCACAATTGTTCCAATATTGACACTTTGAACCCTTTTTTGTCAGTGTTTGGCCACTCTAATTTGCAACTTTTAACCAATTTGAAAAGGTTGAGAACCACTAACAGGGACAGTTGGTCCTGCAGAGCTGTTGTTCTGGATCTTTTCCAAGAACTCTCTCTCTAGAACGTTTTTGTATTGTATCAGGGACGAGTCATTCCTGGCACCCAAAAAGTCACGTTTTTCAGAACTAAAGAATATCTACACATTCCTGTTGTCCACAGTTTGAAACACACACACACACACACACACACACACACACACACACACACACACACACTCAACATGTCTTCATTCAGACTTCATTCAGAGCAAATCCAGATATCTGATTGGCTCAGCAATAGTCTGAGTCCCTCACCATAAATGGAACATACACACACACACACACACACACACACATTCCTGAGCTGGTTGTGTGCGCCTCACTGTGTGTTAATGTTTTTGGTCCAATCAGAAACAGGCTGTATGGAGTCCAGCTGTTTTCCCATTTAAGGTCAACGTCCAGGAGTGTGTGTGTGTGTGTGTGTGTGTGTGTGTGTGTGTGTGTGTGTGTGTGTGTGTGTGTGTGTGTGTGTGTGTGTGTGTGTGTGTGTGTGTGTGTGTGTGTGTGTGTGTGTGTGTGTGTGTGTGTGTGCGTGTGTGTGTGTGTGTGTTTCAGCGCAGAGGAACAAACTCACAGGTAAAATGTTGAGAGTTTGATCTCCATCAGTGGTGACATCATCACACACACACACACGCACAAATGTCTGACAACACTGAGCAAAAAACGCACTTAACAACAAAGTTCAAAAACAGACACTGATTTATGTTTTTTCCTACATTTCCCAGAATCCTTCATAGCGCCTAATATGGTGTGTGTGTGTGTGTGAGTGTGTGAGATGTTAACTGTCTCTCTGCTCACGGCTGAGTTTGTCTTTTTAAGGAGATAAACAGGGTCTCGTCCCTTCACTGTTGATTGGTTGTCCCACTGGTCTCTGATTGGTCCGTTCATGTCTCTGTGGGACAGAACTGGCTCTCCACATTGGCCCATAGAGCTATCAATCAAAGTCTCTTTTACAGGTGAAGGTGTGACGGCTGTAGCCCTTATAAAGACATGATGCCACAATTAATTAGGAAGAGTCACTGATTAGTCCTGGAGCACTATTTCTCAGTGAACGATTGTAATGGCAGCATTGTTATCAGCATTATGTGACGGTTAGACTAAGATGACCCTGAAGTGCAAAGCACCTTTTCCGGTTTCTTTGTGTTTGCGTTTTCTTTTTTGTGTCCGCAATTTCTTTTTTGTGTTTGCGTTTTCTCTTTTGTGTTCATGTTTTCCTTTTTTGTGTGTTTTCTTTTTTTGCGTTTGTGTTTGCGTCTTCTTTTTTGTGTTTTCTTTTTTGTGCGTGTGTTTTTTTCCCGGCTCCCTTTAATGTGATCGATCGGGATCGATCAAAGCATTGATCAAAGCATCCTAACTGGTCACTGATTGGTTGGAAACAGTCCAGGCTCTGATGATGTCATCGAGTTAGAGTGTGAACACTGTGTGTGTGTGTGTGTGTGTGTGTGTGTGTGTGTGTGTGTGTGTGTGTGTGCGTGTGTGTGTGTGTGTGTGTGTGTGTGTGTGTGTGTGTGTGTGTGTGTGTGTGTGTGTAAAAGGGTGCAGTTGTTTAAAAATGTGTGTCTGTCAAACTACAGCACGGGCTTGTCTGATTGGCCGCCTCCATCACAGCCTGCCCTATAAGGAGAGGAGCTGAGGCTGGGGGCGGGGCCAGGAGGGGCTGAGTTCATAAGCTGAAGAGTTTCCTCCAACTCTCACTTCAGCCCTTCATCATCACCATCATCCTCGTCATCCTCACATCTAACGGTAAGACCATCTCACACTGCTGCACCTCCACCCTAAGCTTTATTATCATCACCATCACCTCCACCTCCACCATCATCACCATCATCACCTCCACCTCCACCATCATCACCATCATCACCATCACCTCCACCATCATCACCATCACCTCCACCATCATCACCATCACCTCCACCATCACCATCACCTCCACCATCATCACCATCATCACCATCACCTCCACCACCATCGTCTCCACTCTAACCTTTATTTTCACCTCCATCAGCATCACATTTAACAGTAAAATCATCTACTACTGAACCTCCAACCTAACTTTCACAAATTCCTCCATAACTTTCACGCTAATCACCCCCACCCATAACACCACCTTTAACCTTTACCTTATAACTCTAATCACCCCCACCCTAAACACCACCTTAACACTCTAATCACCCCCACCCATAACACCACCTTAACACTCTAATCACCCCCACCCATAACACCACCTTAACACTCTAATCACCCCCACCCTAAACACCATCTTAACACTCTAATCACCCCACCCATAACACCACCTTAACACTCTAATCACCCCCACCCATAACACCACCTTTAACCTTTACCTTATAACTCTAATCACCCCCACCCTAGACACCACCTTAACACTCTAATCACCCCCACCCATAACACCACCTTTAACCTTTACCTTAACACTCTAATCACCCCCACCCTAAACACCACCTTATCGCTCTAATCACCCCCACCCATAACACCACCTTTAACCTTTACCTTATAACTCTAATCACCCCCACCCTAAACACCACCTTAACACTCTAATCACCTCCACTTTCTCCTCCAGCTTTACCCCTGGCTAAACCTTAATCACCTTAACTCCTAAATTATCACCTCCATAATGTCTCCACCTTAACCTCGACCATGACACTGATCACTTCCACCATTATCTCCACCTTAATCAGCTACACTGTAACCTCCACCTCATCCATAATTGCCTTAACCTCAATCATTCCATGTTAACCTCCACCTTAAACACTACCTTAACCTTAATCCCCTCCACCTTAAACGTCTCCACCATTACCCCAACCATAACCTAACCTCGAGATTAACTTTAATCATCTCCATGTCAAGCTTAATCACCTCCACCCTGAACACCACAACCCTTATCCTTAATCACCTCCACCTTAACCCTAATCAACTCCACCTTTACCCCTAACCTAATTTAACCTCAATCACTCCATGTTAATCTCTACCTGAAACACCATCTTAACCTTAATCACTTCCACCCTTAACAACTCCACCTTAACCTTAAATGCCTCCCTTTTAACCTTAAAATTAACTTTAATCACCTCCACCTTAATCGCCTCCACTGTTACCCCAACCTTAAACTAACTTCCAGATCAACTTTAATCATCTCCACGTTAATTTTAACCATCTCCATCTTAACCACCACCTTATCCCAAAAGGTCTTGCCCTTAACCATCAGATTAACTTTAGTTACCTCCATGTTAAGCTCTTACTTTAAACTCCATCACCTCCACCTGGTCATAGTGTGATTGAATCCGTCTCAGCTCGTCTCCTTGTGTCTGAGCTCATACTCGTGTCTTCGTCCCATTTCACGGTTCTTCTTTTTCGTCTCCATCTTACTGACAGGGTGACCCCACCCCTCTCCACCTGTCCACTTCCTGTCACTCTTTGTCTTTTCCTGACTCAAACAAATCATCAGGTGCTACTGATTGTTTCTGAAGCAGCTTCAGGAGAGAGGACCAGTGATGTGTGGAGGGTCAGGGAGAACATGCAAACCACACATATGAAGCCGTGAGACACGTTTACTCTGATGCTTCAAAATAAAAGTCTCACTGCTAAAGATGGACAGAAATGTGAAACCAGTGGATTTAAAACAGGATGATTTCCTAGTTTTAATGGTTTAAATAGATGGTTTTGATAGTTTATGGCTGTGACCATGTGAGGAGCTTCATTCCCAAACTGATGCAAAGAAACTCACAAACAACCAAAATTCCTGACTAAATATGGTCCAACTCAGAGGAGAGGGTGTGTGTGTATCTGTGTGTGTGTGTGTGTGTGTGTGTGTGTGGCTCTGATTCATGCCCGAATTAGGAAGTTTTCCCAGAGTGCTTTGTTCATTCAGCCTAAAGCTGCTGATGGAGGACCATGCTGGGTCACATGACCTCCTGCCAAGTCCTCTCTTTCTCTCTGTGTGTGTGTGTGTGTGTGTGTGTGTGTGTGTGTGTACCAGGCTGAAGTAAACACATTTGGTGAACTTTGACCTTTGATACAGACTGTTTTTGCTGTCCGCCAGTGGGCAGTGATGGTAAGAGCTGTTATTCTAATGATCTGACCGTGTGTGTGTGTGTGTGTGTGTGTAGCGAGGTGGTACAGTCCCTGGTCAGGGTTACACAGCGCCCCCTGCAGTCATGTGTGACGATGAGGAAAGCACAGCTCTGGTGTGTGATAACGGTTCTGGTCTCTGTAAGGCGGGCTTCGCCGGAGACGACGCCCCACGAGCAGTTTTCCCGTCGATCGTGGGTCGACCACGACACCAGGTAAGAGGGAATTTTGTCAAATAATTTGAGGATTTGCGAAAAATCAGGTTTCTTTCAACATTTTTATGGAGAGAAATTTGTGTCTTTTTTTTTTATGCAATCAAACAAAAATGGTTTTGAATTAAAAAAAAAAGATTTGCAAACAAAACAGTCATTACAGTTTTTTTTAAATTCTGGTTTTGTTTACAAATCAAAAGTATTTCTCATGAAACTATGAATTTTGTTTGCGTTTCCTGAAGTTTGGATGCTTTAAATAGCCGGATTTGGCTGGCCATGAGTTTGACACGTTGACGTAATGTTTCCACCATATTATTCTGGGTTGGTGTTCTTTAAGGATGAGTTGTTACAGTTGTGGGCGGGCCCAGGTTCACCACCTGTGCAGGTGCCGGCAGCTGATTGGCTGTGTTTCAGGGCGTGATGGTGGGAATGGGGCAGAAGGACAGCTACGTGGGAGATGAAGCCCAGAGCAAGAGAGGAATCCTCACCCTCAAATACCCCATCGAGCACGGCATCATCACCAACTGGGACGACATGGAGAAGGTGAGCCAAGCCCCGCCCAAACCTGCACTGCGATATATCGCAATATTTCACCGTGTGATAATCGTATCGATCCAAAAAATGTCCAAATTGATTTTTTTAATCATGTTTTTAAACAAAAAATGATTTAATTGTGCTAACATTAGCATAGCACGCAAATTCCCGGTCACTAAGTGTCAGATAAACTTACCACTTGTTTTTTAATTACAGGTAGTTACCACTTGCTTGTGCTCACAAGTTTAAAAAACATGAAATAAAGTGTATTTCATACCATTTTGTCCTTGTTGTAAAGATGAAATTTGTTATAATTGCTATCGCGATGTATATCGTAGTGTTTAGTATCGGGATATATCGTATCGTGACATGAAAATCATGAATCGCATCGTCAGATTCATGGCAATGGACATCACTACTGCACGCACACACATTCTCTAATCTGCTTTGTGATTGGTCAGATCTGGCATCATTCCTTCTACAACGAGCTGCGAGTGGCGCCTGAAGAACATCCCACCCTGCTGACCGAAGCGCCACTCAACCCCAAAGCTAACCGCGAGAAGATGACTCAGGTAGTGACATCACAGTGATATCACAGTGACATCACAGAGTCATACTGATCCCGTCTCTCTCTCTCTCTCTGTGTATGCAGATCATGTTTGAGACCTTTAACGTTCCCGCCATGTATGTGGCCATCCAGGCCGTTCTGTCTCTGTACGCCTCGGGACGCACCACAGGTAAGAAGCCCTGCCCCCCACCACCACCCATGCGTGCGTGTGTAAGTGCGTACCGACCATCTCAGGTCTGATCCTCCTCAGGTATCGTCCTGGACTCTGGTGACGGCGTCACTCATAACGTTCCCATCTACGAGGGTTACGCTCTGCCTCACGCCATCATGAGGCTGGACCTGGCTGGACGAGACCTCACAGACTACCTCATGAAGATCCTAACGGAGCGCGGATACAGCTTCGTCACCACCGGTAGAAGAGAGAGACACGACCCCCCCCACACACACACATCTCTGACACATACACACATTTAATCAATACTACGGTTGGGGGCAATTACATTTACATCTTCAATTATCCATGTTCAATTACAACTCAATTAGGATTACAATGACTGAAATTTGTTCCAATTACAATTAAAACTAGAAGTGAGAATGCAGGTGCTGGCCTGCGTCATTGAACACCGCATTAGCATTATTATTAGCATAGCAAACATTTGCATTAGCTAGTATTAGCATTAACATTAGCTAGCATAAATCTAGCTTTAGCATTAGTTAACATTAGTATTGACATTAGCCTAGCATTACCATTTCCATTAGCTTAGTACTAGCTAGCATAAACATAGCATTAGCATTATATTAACATTAACATTAACTTAGTAATAGCATTAACTAGCATTACCATTGGCAGTGGCTCAACATTAACATAGCATTAACCTAGCAATAGCATTAGCTAGCATTAGCATTTGCCAACCATCTGTGTGTGTGTGTGTGTGTGTGTGTGCAGCGGAGAGGGAGATAGTGCGAGACATTAAGGAGAAGTTGTGTTACGTGGCATTGGACTTTGAGAACGAGATGGGAACAGCTGCCACTTCTTCTTCTCTGGAGAAAAGCTACGAGCTTCCTGACGGTCAGGTGATCACCATCGGCAACGAGAGGTTCCGCTGCCCCGAAACACTTTTCCAGCCGTCCTTCATCGGTGCGACCTTTGCTTTGACCTTCCCACCTGTCCACCTGCATGTCCGTACCTCTGTCCAGCAGCTCACCCCGGTGTCTCTTCTTTCTTCTTCAGGTATGGAGTCCGCTGGGATCCACGAGACGACCTACAACAGCATCATGAAGTGCGACATCGACATCCGTAAAGATCTGTACGCTAACAACGTGCTATCAGGAGGAACCACCATGTATCCCGGCATTGCTGACCGCATGCAGAAGGAGATCACTGCCCTGGCCCCCAGCACCATGAAGATCAAGGTCAGTCCCCCACAGCTGAAGGTCACAGCTGAAGACATGTAATTACAATTACAAATATGATTGACCCCACCCTTGTATGACTAGTGTGCCCACCATGCACCCTTAAAAAATGTCCCCATATAGTATACATCTGGGGATTTCTTGCATACTCAAACTTTTCACACTATCTAATGTGAACGCACTGCATACTCATTTAGACTTCAGACTTAGTATGAATAGTATGTTAGTATGCCAAAGTGATGCTAACGTGCCGTGTGTCCTCTACTCAGATCATCGCCCCCCCTGAGAGGAAGTACTCTGTGTGGATCGGGGGCTCCATCCTGGCGTCTCTCTCCACCTTCCAGCAGATGTGGATCAGTAAGCAGGAGTACGACGAGGCCGGTCCATCCATCGTCCATCGCAAGTGCTTCTAGTTGCTCTCTGCTGCCCCCGCTGGTCACGGCACGCATTCGCCCTCACTGAGCACCGCAGGCCCCGCCCCCTTAGCCCCGGTAAACAGGGAGTGCTTACCACTAACTGCAACCATAAGCCCCGCCCCCCTCTCCATTTTCTGCACCAATCGGATCAAACCTGAGCAGAGTGGTAATCAGTGGGCGTGGCCTGGTGATGATGTCACGGTGGGTGAAATAATGTCCCCATGAAGTCAATAAAGATCTGAAACCACACCCCCTGTTGGTTCTTTTTTCCAATCAGCTGCTTACAATTCGTTCATTGTTCTCGTGTTCATTTTGAGGGAGAACATGCAAACTCCACACAGTGAGACAAAGGTGTTTGTTTTGTATTGATATAAAAGTGCAAAGATTTGCTGTTTTAACACTTTTATGAAATCAGAATAACTCAAGAAACTTAGATTTTTTTTCAATTAAATGTAATTTATCAAAATAAATTGTTTTTCTAAATGATTATTTTTTTAGCTTTGCATAATTCATATAATTATTTCACTATTTCAGACTTCTTTGTTTTAAAAACGTTACTTTCAAATCTTTCATTTTCAGTGAAAAGTGGGATAACTAGGTACAGTATACTAAAAATGTAATAAATAAATAAAAAATTCCCACAAAGAAAGTTTGATACACGATAAATAGATGTGTTTTTTTCTATTAACATTTTTTAATTTAGCAATAGAATAATAAAGTACATTTACTTTCAACTATACAGTAGATTTTATATTTAATAAATTAAATGTAATAAATAATTAAGAAATTAAATTTGTTCAATATTTGACATTGTTATTTATTCAATTCAAATAATTTTTACATACATGTAAATTCAATATTTGATTACAAATATAATTTATTAAAAAAGAATACTTCATTGAAATGTAAAGAAATTAGAGGCACATTTAAAGATGGTTTATTCCTTTGTCAGTGGTTTGCAGTCCATGAATCCTCCATTAGGGACACAAATGTTGTTCTCCGTCTGTGGTTCTGTCCGTCTCTTGTCAGTTCCCCTGGTTCTTCTTCTCCTGCAGTTCCTCTTTCTGCCTCTGGCGGCGCTCCATCACCTCCATCCTCTTAGCGTTGTGTCGTGCTCGTTCCTCAGCTCGGAGGTCGGACACGTCCTCGAAGAAGCGATGCCTGAGCAAAAGTTACAAATAAAGAATCAATCTGTTACAGACATATACAGAATAGATCTGTTACAGACTAGTAGATCTGATTTACCTGTTGGTTTCCTCATGATTTTTTTTTGTATGACTCAATTTTCATTTTAGCAAGAATAATTAAAAATTCCTAAACATTTGGAAATTTGTCTTTTGATTGATTTATTTTGGTTTTAGTTTTCTCTTCAGTTCTTGATTGTTAATGTTATGTATTGTGGTTACCTGTTTATCTCCTGTCTGTTTAATGTTTGTTTTCCTAATGTTTTTTAAAAAAAATTTATTTAAAATTTTCATTCACAAAAATGAAACCATATTTCCCCCCCACATTTTGTAAATTAGTTTAAACAAATCAGATCAGTCTTTGTATATTTTGTTATGTGGATGGTATTTGTTAGTTACAATTACTGATGTCTCCTGTCTGTGTACCTGTTTGTTTCCTGTCTGTTTACCTGTTTGTTTCCTGTTTGTTTACTTGTTTGTTTCCTGTCTGTTTACTTGTTTGTTTCCTGTCTGTGTACCTGTTTGTTTCCTGTCTGTGTACCTGTTTGTTTCCTGTCTGTGTACTTGTTTGTTTCCTGTCTGTGTACCTGTTTGTTTTGTGTCTGTGTGCCTGTTTGTGTACCTGTTTACTTCTCGTCTGTGTACCTGCATGCTTCCTGTCTGTGTACCTTAGTTTGTTTCCTGTCTGTGTACTTGTTTGTTTCCTGTCTGTGTACCTTAGTTTGTTTCCTGTCTGTGTACTTGTTTGTTTCCTGTCTGTGTACCTGTTTGTTTCCTGTCTGTGTACCTGTTTGTTTCCTGTTTGTTTACTTGTTTTGTTTCATGTCTGTGTACCTGTTTACTTCCTGTCTGTGTACCTGTTTGCTTCCTGTCTGTGTACCTTAGTTTGTTTCCTGTCTGTTTACTTGTTTGTTTCCTGTCTGTGTGCCTGTTTGTTTCCTGTTTGTTTACTTGTTTGTTTCATGTCTGTGTACCTTAGTTTGTTTCCTGTCTGTTTACCTGTTACAGAAAGCTACAGCCAGTCCAACAATCAGCGTCCCGAACAGAACCGGTTTGCTGAGCCTCTTCACAGCGGACAGTCGGTGCTGAGTCATTCCGATCAGTTCGGAGCGGGAACGGAGCAGATTCCCGTTCAGAGGAACCAGAACCAGAACCAAAACCACATCAGTCTGACCTTTACTGTGGTACCACACCGGGGACTTCCGCTACAGGGCGGAAGTTATGGTTACAGCACGTTCACAGTTTTTTTCACCAAACGTTTAATTCACCAATGTCTTTTTTTTGTTTTTTTGTTTTTTTTTAAAGCTCCGCCCCATTCAATATTTTTGAAATTCAAGTTCCTATAATGTCTGATTTTTTTATACTACTTATTTACTTTTTTTTAAAAAAAATATTATTTTGCAGACATTTTTATTATTTGGGTTGCTTTCTGTTCTGTTGCAAGTGATTATTATAACTGGAACTGGTTTATGTGTAAATTACAGTTAAAAAAAAAAGACTTTCGACTTGTGTTGTGTAATTTTTGTCTTGTTAAATATTAAAATATGAAATAATCTTTGATTGGTTTTTATTTTTAATCAACGCTCAAGGTTGATCAAACCTATTGTTTTAAGGTAGTTATTTATGTTTGTTACTATTTGACATACTAATATCAATATGATATTTATATTCAAACAAAATGTATTTTAAATTACATTGTTTAAACTTTATAATATTATTGTACTAAAGTAAATGTAAATATAGGGTTTATTGAAGTATTTGAAGTATAAATAAATAGTTTGTGTAATTCTTCACCGTAAAGAGGAAAACAAGTTCTCGGAACATTTCTTTCCGTTTCCGGTTTCTACACGGTTTTTTTTTTAGTGGAGGATTGATACAATGACGTCACGGGTTGGTTCGGCTGAAGACCGTTTTGAATTTTTACAAACTCTAGTTACAGAGTTTCAGGATAGCGACAGTCAAGGTACGAATATAAGTTTTAAAACAACATATTTAGTTAAAATATAGACAATAATAACATGTCAAAGCTTATAGTATAAGCCGATACGTCATTCAGTCTCTCCAACATAAACTGATATGGCAGATTTAAGCTCAAAATCTTTCACATTTAGCTTGATGTCGTTTCTGGTAACTTTTCTTTTAAAAGGTACCAACATCTAAAGCAATATTTTATTATATATAAATAGAACTTTATTTATTTTTTATTTTTTGTTTTCCTTCAGAACAGATTTTTTGTTTAGAAATCAATTTGATATTTGGTGAAATGTTTATTAATTAGCAGAGCCTGGTACCTCACTGGTAAAACTAAACGTAAAAGTTGAAATAATTATATTGCAAATTCTGATTTTAAAATTCTCAACGTCCCAATAATGCACCTACTTTTTAAATTTTTTTAGATTTTATATACTACATTTATTTTCATTTTCTAAACTAGAGTTCCTAAAAATGTCTTAGTAAAATTTTCATTTTATTGTTATTACATAATTTGATGCCCTCAATTTACAGTACTACCCCTACATTTTAAAAAATTTTTTTTTATTTTCTACAAAATGTTCATGCTAATTGACATAGATAACGTTTTTGTTGCACTGAGAGAAATGTTTTTTTTTTTTTTTTTTTTTTTCAAATACTGACTAAAAAATCAATTAAAAAATACTTAAAGTATAGATTTTTTTTCAAGCTATTAAGTGGTTCTAAAAATGTTCTTTTGTAATTTAAATGAAGTGGTCATAATGTTTTGGCTGAATGCTTTTAATTGATTTTATTGATTGATATTTCATTCTGTGGATTTTCTTGATTGAAACTCTTCACAGATGCTAAAGAACAGATTTTGGCCAACTTGGCCAACTTTGCGTACGACCCAAACAATGCGGATCATCTGCGAGAGTTGCAGGTCCACGAGCTCTTCCTCGACGCTCTGACGGAGGAAAACGACGACTTTGTGGAGTTTGGAATGGGTGAGACGCACCGGACATTGTCACTGAACTTTATTTACCTGAAAACATGAGACAATAAAGGAAATGTACAGAAAAACACACAGTCACTAAAAAAATGAAGAAACAAATTAATGAGGAAGTAACAAACAGATGGCAGCGACCAGTCCCACATTTTTGGCTTAGTTCAGCATGTAGCGACCAGTCCCACATGTTTAAGTTAGCTTAGCTTGTAGCGACTAGTCCCACATGTTTGGGTTAGCTTAGCATGTAGTGACCAGATAGTGACAAATCCCACATGTATGGGTTCGCTTCGCTTTTAGTGACCAGTCCCACATGTTTGGGATAGCTTAGCATATAGCAACCTGTCCCACACATTTGATTAAATTAGCATGTAGAAACCAGTTAGTGACAAATCCCACATGTTTGGGATAGCTTAGCATGTAGCAGCCTGTCCCACATGTCTGGGTTAGCTTAGCTTGTAGCAACCAGTCCCACACGTTTGTTCAAATTAGCATCTAGCAACCAGTCCCACACGTTTGATTAAATTAGCATGTAGCAACCAGTTCCACATGTTTGGGATAGCTTAGCATGTAGCAACCTGTTCCACATGTTTAGGTTAGCTTAAGAGGTAGCAACCTGTCCCACATGTCTGGATTAGCTCAGCTTGTAGCAACCAGTCCCACACTATTGATTAAATTACTTGTTAGCATGTAGCAACCAGTTCCACATGTTTGATTAAATTAATTATTAGCATGTAGCGACCAGTTCCACATGTTTGGTTTAGCTTAGCATGTAGCGGTCAACAGGTAAAGGGGTGGGGCTTAACATGCTGCCGTCAGCAGTAGAAGCAGAGTTTAAAGTACTTAATGTTCTGATGGGTCTTTCCTGTTTGTTTGTTTGTGTGTGTGTGTGTGTGTGTGTGTGTGTGTGTGTGTGTGTGTGTGTGTGTGTGTGTGTGTGTGTGTGTGTGTGTGTGTGTGTGTGTGTGTGTGTGTGTGTGTGCGTGCGTGCGTGCGTGCGTGCGTGCGTGCATAGGAGGCCTGTGTAACCTCAGCATGGACCCTCAGTGCAGAGCTGTCCTCCTGCAGGGCGGGGCTCTAAAGCTGGTCACTCGCTGCCTGTCCAGCCAACGGGAGGAAACGGTTCTGTCGGCCATCACTGCCCTCATGAACCTTTCGGAGCCGCCGTTCGGCCCTCAGGTCACCGACCCGGCCGTTTTGCAGTGCATGCTACGCTTCTCGCTCTCAGACAGTCCCCGTCTGCGCAACCTGGCTGCAGTGTTCCTGCAAGACTGCTGCAGCCGGGAGCAGGTGCAGCAGGTGGAGCAGCAGATGATGGGACAGCATGGTGCCGTAGGAATCCCACTGCCCAAGAGCTGAGGTAGAAAGGTGGTCCATGATTTAAAATATGAGAACCGCATATACTAGAGGATGTTTTGTAAAAAAAAATCATAAATAAACCTTGTTAAAAGAAAAAGGAAAGGTGACCCATGACGGGCGGGACACTGAGAAGGGGTCGCCAGATGCTTTCAAGAAACTAAGAAGGTTTTTTTGAACCATATGAGCCGATTTTTGCTTATTTTTTTTACAGTTTTTCTGCAACCACACCAAACTTGCTATATTTTAGCAATTTAAATCACATTTTCTTGCCATATTTTTGTTCATTTTAATGCATTTTTGCTACATTACTCCCATTTTTGCCACTTCTCCATCAAATTTAAATGCCTTTTCTGCACATTTTTAGCACTTATTAACCATTTCCACCACTTTTCCAACTAGTGTCACTTATGTTGACCCATTATTGTCACTTATAACATCTAGTCACCATATTTCATACAATTTAACCACATTCACCATTTGTCATGCCAGTTATTTGCCAGTTTAAACTAATTGTTCCTACTTTTTCAATTACATCACCCCAACCCTCACCCAGTTTTGCTACTTTTAGCCAATATTGACACTTTGAACCCTTTTTACCTATTTTTCTGGCTTTTTTTGGCCACTCTTAATTTTCAACTTTTAACCAATTTCTGTGGTTTTTAAAATCTCATTTCACCACCTTTTCCACAATTTGTGGTCACTTTTAACCCATTTTATTTCTGATGAAAACAAGTATTTACATCTTTAAGATGACTATATACTATGGCCCAGATAATAATACACTTCCTAGATAACAGTGGATATTATTCAGATGAATAAATAAATGTGGTTCTCACAGATTCATTAAAAAATGGGCCATCCTTTTGCTGCTAGATGTCCTGCTAGAGAAGGGGTTCAGAGGTTGGACGTGGAAGAGGACTCCTCATCTTTGTTTGTTACTGTGATGTTTCCCTGAAAATCTGTTCCAAACATGATGATCTAGCCGGGTTTAGATCAGAGCTTTTCAGCAAGTGGGACCCAAAACACGTGCTCTTATTTTGAAAGGGTGTGTCCTTCTTGACTGTGTGTGTGTGTGTATGTTCTACGTTTAGTTTTCATTTTCTGTGCTTGTCAATGTTTGGCTTGTATTTCACTGTATTTTCTGTTCGACTTTTGGTTTTTATTATAAACTTCAAACGTCTCCCTCATCCTTTCTGGGAATAATTTACACAGCTGGACATTCCTTTGGCTTTCAGACTGTTTTTCAATCCAAACCCAAGCTGTGCTAAATAATCCTGGACTTGGGCTGGTCCTTCAGATCCAGACAAGAGATGTAGATCTTTGTGTGTGATTAAAAACACTGGAGTCACTACTTCTTCAATCTGAGCTTCTTCTTCCATCTCAGCGAGCAGATCATTTTTCTAGATCTGTGAAACACGACAAGGATCCACAGGTCAGGATGATTACTGATCTATATAGAGATACTGTTGACATTTAAAGTCTGCTATAGATATATGCTATAAACCACTGTGGTTCCCAACCTTTTCTGGGTCGTGACCCCATTTTCATATCACAAATTTTTGGAAAATTTTTTTTTCTCTAGAATTAGTTTCTGATCATTTTTGTTATCCTGTGTTACAAAGAAGCCAGGATTAGTGCACAAAGTTACAAGATGTGCCAGCTATTTATTTTTGATTTATATTTGAGGAAATGAAAGTATAGAACACAAAAAAAAAAAAAGAAAGAAAAAAAAAAAATATATATATATATATATATATACACATCAATTACAAGACGTTTCGGGCGACCTTAAATGGGGTCACGACCCCAATGTTGCTATAAACACAATAGATTCTATCGATTTATAGATGTGTTATATACATATATATGTCTCTAGATATAGATGGAATAGAAGGAGCTTTGAAAGTCCACCGAATTCTCACCTTTTTATATGAATTGCCTTTAAACGACTTCCTGTTCTGGTCCTGGGTACCGTTCCTGGTTCTGATTCGGGGCTCTACCCAATCCGTGTCCCGGTGACAAACATAAGAACAGTCCGCCTCATATTTTACAGTTTTAGCTTTATTGTGAAAATCCACAGGCGTGCCGTGGCTCTTATTGTGAAATCAGGTGTGACGCAGCAGTGACGCTAACAGGTGTGGCAGTTATGGGGCTCGTGTACTCACAGGTAAGAGCTGTTTGTGGGTCCGTTGTGTAGTTTGTAGATGTGAGTGTTTGTGTTTCTAAAAACGTAGACAGTTTATTTTTTTAATACTTAGAAGCCAAAACGCACTGCACTGTGTGTAACGTATGATCTCTCACACACACACACACACACATTGTGTGTTTTTGCGTGTAATCGTGTATTTTATGCTTCTGATGTCAGATGTGTGTCGTTTTTGTGTTTGCGTGGTATTATGTGTTTTTGTGAGTAATAGTGTGTGTTTATGTGAAGTTAGTGAGTATTGTGTTATTTTGTGCTTCAGATGTAATAAAGATAATGCATTGGATTTTATTTAGTGCTTTATCATAGATGCTCAAAGTGCTTTACGGAATTAAGGCATTATTCTTTCACTCCGTACTTAGTGGTGGTAAGCTACTGTTGTAGCTACAGCTGTCATAGTGCGCCATCGGCCCCTCCGACCAACACTCACTCACACACTACATTCATGCTAGGTGATGTGGGTGAAGTGTGTTGCCCAAGGACACAATGACAGATACCACAGGGGTGACTGTCCCCCACTGTGGTATTGTGTGAGTTTGTGTTATTGTGTGTGTTTCTGAGTCATTTTGTCTGTAGTTTGTGGCGTATTGTGTGTTTGTGAGTTATTGTGTGTGTTTTTGTGCGTGTTTTGTGTCATTATTTGCTTCTGATGTGAGGTGTGTGTGTGTGTGTGTGTAATGTCTGACACACGTTAGAATGTTCAGATCTGTAAACTATTAGAGAGGAATGTGAACATACAGCCAAGAAACCTGCCTGTGCACATGGCTGAGATGCATTTACTTTGGAGGGTCAGGTGAACTGAGTTGACCTTTACTTTGAAGGGACGTGCCTTTATTTTGATATGTTATTTGTGGTAGCCGGCGTGTCAGGCGGCGTACGACGGTGACGTGGATCGTCTGTACGAGCTGCTGAAGCTCAATCCCGATTGGCTAAATGTGAGGGAGGAGCCTAGTGGGGACACGCCCCTCATCGCTGCCTGTCGCCGTGGAAACCTGAGGACAGTCAGATATCTGCTGGACAATCACGCCAACCCACAGCTGACCAATCAGGTGCCCACTCCTGTGTGTGTGTGTTACTGTGTGAGTGTTTCAGTGTGTGTGATTGTGTTACTTTTGTGTTACAGAAACAGAGGACATGTCTTCACTACGTCTCACGGCGTAGTTTGTCCCTCTTTGATTATCTGATGATCTCCATTCTGATGCCCATCCTCCTACTGGGATACTTCCTCATGGTATGTCCCAGTTTGTCAGCCAATCAGCAGCCTCCCCGTGTGCACATGACTAATGTGTGTGTGTGTGTGTAGTTACAGAAGCAGAGGCAGCATATTGCTCTGATGGAAGTCGTCCTGAGCACCAATGTAGATGTAAATGCCATCGACAACGTGAGACGCGCACACACACACACACTCAGTCACCAGTTAACACGATCACCAATTGGTTCAAAACATGGCTGATCCCATACCTATAGATTTATCATAGATCAGTCCATTACAGCTCTGTTCCTCATGCATCTATAGATCTGTCATAATAAATATGTAGATTGGTCCATCACACCTATAGGTCTGTAATAGATCAGTCCATCTTACATCTATTGATCTTTCATGTTATATATATCACAGATCTGTTCATCATGATGCATCTATAGATCTGATTTAATAGATCTATAGATTGGTCCATCACACCTATAGATCAATCATAGATCTGTCTATCTTACATCTACTGATCTTTGATAATGGATATATCATAGATCAATCCACAGACTCAGTCACCAGTTAACTCGATCACCAGTTGGTTTAAAACATAACTGATCCTGATTTGTGTGTGTGTGTAGAAGGGGAACACTGCTCTTCACTACGTGTGTCTGAGGAGGAACTCGGTGCTGGTTCCTCTCCTGCTGAAGGAGAACGTAGACGTGTACTTGAAGAACAGCGTATGTTCACAATCAATTACATTTTAAAATTACAATTACATCTTCAATTATCCATGTTCAATTACAGTTAAATTATAATTACTTAAACCGGCATCTTTTCCGATTATAATTCAAATTATTTTCCCCCTGAAAGTCAATTACAATTACGTTCTCAATTACTAAAGTTGAATTGCAATTAATCTAAATTACTGAGCATTTAATAAATAAGCTCATAAAACGTAACCTTCCTCTTTTGTTAGCTTTCTGTTAGCATCTCTTATGCTAACCTGTTCGTTTTTACCCATGTTTTAAATCAGCTGTAAATTACACTAAAACATTATCTACTGTATCATCTAATTTGTTTCTCATCTCTTGGTTACCTTGTTAGGCTTCCTAATCAATGAAAACATTGGTGTTAATATTTTTGTTGTGGGCGTCTGAGCCTTATTTGTGTCTGTATACCTCCAGATCATTTTTGTTTTAATTGCAAAATGATCCTCAAGAGAACTGACAGGTAAACGTGATATGAAACATTTTAATAATGATTAACTGTGTGTAAACCATAGAACTGTAACATGGATCCCCAGCTTTGCGTTTAATTAAATTGTGAAGGAGTTTTTTTAGAATTTTGATGCCAATTACAATTACATAGTCATTTATCTGAACTCAATTACAATTCAATTACGAATATAACAGCAACCAATTTTTCCATTTACAAATATATTTATAGTTACTGTGTGTGTGTCAGGACGGAGAGACGCCCATGGACATCGCTCAGAGACTCAAATCCAAAAAGATCATCATCTTGCTGAGGAAGGACAGCTGACTCAGCACGTTCACCAAGCTAAAGTGTTCAATGTGTATTTAATAAATCATCTTTGTCTGTGGGACATGGAAATGGGTTTTATTTTGAAAACTCCTGGTATAAAAAACGAGACTTTGACAGGAGGGGAATGGGTAGAAAATCCCGGCCTTCAAGGTAAGAGCCTAATTCCATCCTCCTTGGCTCTGTTTGTTACATCACAGCGTTTAAAGAACAGCAGCTTTTATTCTGAAGGACCCAGAGGTTGGAGGCGGAGTCAAAGATGCTCCTTCAGCAGCTTCAGGATGGACGGGAACATCTGGTCAGGAGCGTCCAGACCCCAGATAAAGTCCAGATGTTCCCAGTGAGGGAGGTATTTGTGGAAGACCAGGTTGGACACCTACACACGCACGCACACGCACACACACACACACACCATAACTCAGACCTTCAGCAGAACAGAAGAATTTCACCATAAACCTATTCAATAAACTAGTCCAGGATTCTATGGTTGATAGATCTATACATCTAAGATCTAACATCTATCCATCATAGATATATCATAGATCTCTGCATCCCAGATGTACAGTATCTATCATACATCCTCCATAGATCAAGGCATTATACATCTATCAAAGGTCTGTAGATCTTTGGTGGATGTATGATAGATATATTTGGAGATTCATCTATAGATATGTCTATCTTCTATCTATTGATCTTTCATAATAGATTTATCATAGATCGGTCAATACACTGAACAAAATTTTTACATGAGCTGAACTCAAAGATCTAAAACATTTACTATATACACTAAACACTTATTTCTCACATATACATGTATTGTTCATAAATGTGTCTAAATCTGTGTTAGTGAATACATTTGTGAACAATATGAGATAAATAGGTCTTGTGTACACAGAAAATGTTTTAGATCTTTGAGTTCAGCTCATGAAAAATGGGAGCAAAAACAAAAGTGTTGTGTTTATATTTTTGTTCAGTGTAGATCTATAGATCTGTCCGTCTTATATCCATCATAGATGGGTCCTTCATACATATAAATCTATAGATCTATCCTGGCTGGATCAGCGGGGGGCTCTATCTCACCTGCGTGAGCAGCACAGCTATGTCCTTTGGGTCCGCCAGAGTGTCCTTTCCCCCGGAAAACACAGCGGTGGGAACCTTCATGTCCTGGACATGGTACTCCGGGGGCGTGGTCTGAGGAGGAGACACAAGTTCTGTTTCTGGACTCAGACCAGGACCAGGATGTGGACTCACCTGGTTGTAGTGCTCCATGTTTCCCGCCCGTCCGAAGTCGAAGGCCATCAGCTTCCCCGTATGGACCGCCTAAGGTACAGAGAGTTGTGAATGGTCACTGTGATTTACGTGACAGGGCAGCAGTGAGTTACCTGAGACCAGTGCAGCATGTTCTGAACTGACGTCCCCGCAGGACAATGGGACGTGTACACATCTGTACGGGACTGGACACACATTATCATCATTAATAATAATAAAATCATTATCATTACCCTTTTTGATATTAAAGGGTGCCTGTAGAGAAAATGTATAGAACTAAAAAATGTGTTTAATGTATTACCAATAAACAAAATGTTGCACCTTTTTATAAAAAACACATTATAAGGACTTTTTAGAACGATTTTATACCGTGGGGCATAAACAAAAATAAAAAGGTGTACATATTTTGTTTTTTAGTAATACATTAAACACATTTTTGTTATATACATTTTCACTACAGATACCCTTTAAATATTATTATTATTATTATTGGTGTAATGGCGCTCCCTCTGTGTGTCTCACCATGTTGAGGTTGTTCTCGTTGAATCCACAGAGGATGAAGAAAAGGTTGACACACAGTTTACCGAGCGGCTTCTTCGCACACACATTTTCAGCGAACCACTCGATCATGCGACTATGAGGCAGGAAGTCCCGCCTCCCAAAGATGTCCTGCAGCAGGCAGCAAAATGTCAAGGTCGACAAATCATCACCAATCAGGCCCATGAGGTCTGTATTTACTCATGCATTTGGTCACGTGACCTTGTGCTGTGCGATATGGAGAAAATGTTTTATCACGATATATGTAGATTTATATCCTGATAACGATATATATTCCGATATAGTATTTCTTCATTAAAATTATATGGAATTAATGGAAAATTGCTATTCATTATGTTTTTTTTTATTATAAAAATGGTTTCTATAAATTGGTAACATGACTTTTTCCTATTTCTCAGAACCTTTAGGATTTTGCGACCAATTTCTGCGATTGTTTTGACCTAAAACGCCTGACATTGAGTTTCTGAGGATACAAAAATAATTGTAATTTAAGTGTAATGGGAAAAAATGCTGGTCACTGTAATCGTAATTGAATTGTATTTGAACAAGGGTAATTGTAACTGAAAAACGTAATTGGCCCCAACCCTGTCTGTTACCCGTGTTTGGCCATGTGACAGTTACCCAGATGAGGGCCTCGGGCAGGATGGACAGTTTGGTCATGGGGCTGCTGGGGAAGGCCACGGTGGCGACTGGAGCCAAACCGATGAACAGTTTGATCTTCTGAGCCAGTTCAGGCAGGGTGGAGAACGCTATGAATGCTGGGAAAATCACAGGAGGGGTCAGAAACACATACAGGAAGCCAGCAGGGCAGGTTTTTTTTTCAGAATAAAAGCCTGGTACCGATGGTGGTTCCCTGAGAGTGTCCGATGTAGAAGATCCGCTCCTCACCAGAAACCTTCAGGATATAGTTTATGACGGCTGGGAGGTCCTTCAGAGCCAGCTCATCATAACTATGGACATCAGGGTTGGGCTCAATTACATTATTTAGTTATAATTACGTTTTCAATTACTCATGTTCAATTACAATTACAGTGACCAGCATTATTTCCAGTTATGATTAAATTACAATTATTTTTTATCCTTAGAAAGTCAATTACAATTACATTCCCAATTACTAAAGTTCAACTACAATAATCACGATAAAAAAATAACTAAAATTAACGTTAGCTTTCTGTTAGCATCTCTTATAATGGGCAAATCACCTGTAAAATTCACTAAAAACAAATATCTAACTAATTTCTTTATCTATTGGTTACCTTGTTAGGCTTCCTAATCAATTAAAATATTGGTATTTTTTGTGTCAGCATACCCCTAGATTTATATTTTTTTGAAATGGTAAAATGTGGGAAAGCTTGATATGAAACATATTTTAATAATGAACTACATATGTGTAAAATTATAACATTTTTAATAGATTTTTCATGGCAAACACAATTACAAAGTCAATTATCTGGAATCAATTACAATCTAATTACGATTACGACAGAAACATATCTTTAAAATTACTATTATATTATGCTATAATTGTAATAAATAATCAATTACAATTATAATTGACCCCAACCCTGGTGGACATTAAACATCACAAATAATAATAATAACATAATCACCGCTGTGTGTGTTGTTTGCTACCTGAACTTCCAGAACTCCTCCTGCTTCGGGTCGAGGGTTCGGTGTTTTCGGCTCCACGTGTTTCCACGACTGTTTCCGATCCAAACGTCGTAGCCCTGGTCGGCCAGTACGTACCCCAGACTGGAACTGGGAGGGTTGGTGATGAAGTTACTGCCCGCGGCCAGAAGGCCGTGCTGCAGGAAGACCACAGGGCGGGGACCTGGTGGGGACACACACACACACGTCCTCATTCAGACACACACACACGTGTCCTCTGAAACACTGTTATGCGTACGGTGAGCCAGAACAGCAGAGTAAACACCAGTTACAGTTTGTTCTCATTCATACACACACACACACACGTCCCTTCACAGTCAGCAGAGTGTGTGACCTGTGGAGCGTTTGAGTCCGTGGGGAATCCTGTTGAGCGTCAGAATGTATCCGTCCACAGTCTCCACCTGATGTTCCTCTGCAGGGTAACCCCACCTAGTGATGATCTCTGACTACACAACAACAACAACAACACAAACACCATCACAGTGTTGTCCGATCACTGCTGCTCTGGGCTTTTATTGTGAAGACTTGACTCACTATGTTCATGTGAACTTCTGGGTCCAACTGGAGGAGCTCAGTGTGTTTCCTCCAATCAGCTTCTCCGCTGTCAGCCAGAGGGGAGAGCAACAACACACACACCAACACACACAGCATGGTCTGACACACACACACACACACACACACACACACACACACACACACTACAGTCACAGGGTCGTCCACAGACTGTATACTCTTTATCTGTAATGTGGTAATGGATTGGTAGGAGTCAGGGCTGATAAAACATCATATAGAGACATTTGTTGTGAAATGTTTCTCTTCTTCTTTGTTAAATCAACAGCTTTACAAACTGTTTATTATTATGTCTTATTAACTGTTTAATTATTTAATATTTATACTGGATTTTTGTAACTAGATTTATATTTGAGGAAGTGAAAGCATAGAATACAGTTGTTTGAGATTGTGTTTGGTGTTTTAATTTGAAAAAGAATAATAATCTAAATAATTACATAAAAAATATAATCTTAAGTTTTTTTAAATTTATTTATTTATTTTTAAATCAATTACTAGACATTTCAGGCGACCCCACATGGTTGAAAAACGACTTGACACCCCGACTCGAAAAACTCTGGGTTGATGTTTTTCCCATATTTACTGGGTTCAAAGCACTTTTTCAATGTAGGAGGTGGGAAAATCCCGAGTTGTGAATGTATGAATTGTGTTACATCAGTAAAGTGTGTGAGGAACTGTTTTAAAGATGCAGTTCACACATTGTTTAAGAGGATTCCGAAAAAGTGATGATTAAGGAAATGTAGGACTTTTTTTAGAAGGTGTAGTAGGCTGAAGGATGACAATGTGAAGAACTGACACATATACAGTTTTATTTTTACTCTGAGTATCTGTGTGTGTGTGTGTGCGTGTGTGATAACTTAAGTTATAACACTGTAATAATGTCTGAGTGTGAGGTTATGAAACCATTAATGTCTGATCTAAGGCTGACTGTTAAAAACATATAGAACTAATACATGCTCACTGACAGACTGTGTCCAACTTTTTACATTTACTTTTTACATACACTTTATGCCCTAAATATCACAACCACATTTACAAAGATACTTTGAACCACAAATGCATAAACTAATATTAACAGATTTCACATATGTGTAACACATTTAGGAAATATGTGGAAAACATGATCTCGCTGTTATTAAATTAATTAATATTAATTAATAAAATTGCCAAAATCAAAACTGAGTTACACAAAAAAAATGCTTACTTCACTCTGTTTTTTTGGGGGTTTTTTTTAAACTAAAATTTTATCTGACAAAACCCAATAGATAGAAAACCAGAATACTGACCCAAAAACTAAAAAGTCTTTAGATTTAAAATGCTCCATAGTCTCAGTTTAAAGTATCACAAAAAGATTTACTCAAAACAACATTAAAACTGTCCGTCAGTTATACACTAACATGAATTTAAAAACACAGTTTTGACTTTATACATTTAAAACAAAAGACTTAAAATACATTAACGAACAGGAACGCGAGGCTCACCCTTCCGTAGCTGAGCTTTGGCCTCAACTTCTTATCAGCTGACTGATCACGTGACAAAGAACGCCCCCTAGGATTGATCAGAAAGTCAACATACGGTTAAAAATAATAATAAAAATATAATGTTAATAAATATATAAATTACATGTATTTGAAATAACGACAAAACTGCGATGACTGGCATTATTACCTGCAGGAATAAACCACTTAATCTTTTAACGTTGGAATCTACAGTCCTTCAAAAATAAAAGCCATCTGTATTTGTTTACTTTGTTTCGTTTTTGTTAATGGTAATATTGATGTCAATTTAAAAGTCTTAGTTTGTTAGTCGTCTCTTATTCTACATTTTAAAATAAAAAGGCTTATACAAAAAATAATTAAAAAACTACCACACCGGAAGCTTCTTCATCTTCTTTGGTTATTATCGTACAAAGAAACGTTTCTTTTATTACTCTCAAATAATTTTGAAGTGCAATCTGCTCCCAAAGTTTTTTGGAGGTATAAATGTACACTGTTTCTTTTTTGTTTTGCTATCGGATTCTGTGAATTGTGATTGTATTTTTTTCTAGGTTTCTAGTAAAAATAAAAATAAAATTATACATTTCACACCGGAAGCTGTTCTGTGTGGGAGCTTTTATTTTTGTAGGCAAAGGTAAATGTGACGTCACAGCCCAATGACCTGGTCGTCTTCCGGTGGTCTCTGTGGTCGCTCGCGTGTTCGGTACCGCTCGGTCTGAACATGTCGCGCGTGCTGATCGTGGGCGCGGGTCTGACCGGCAGCCTGTGCGCGTGCCTGCTACGGCGGGAGCTGCCAGGGCGCGTGCACGTCGAGGTATGGGACAAGGCTCGCGGGGCAGGTAGTGACGTCACACCCACGACAGTTTGACCGCTGGTTTTTGACGTCAAAGGATCTTAAAATTGGGCTTGTGTTTTCTGTGTGCAGGTGGGAGGATGTCCACGTCACGTGCTCCCGACTCCTCCCCCTCTCAGTCAGCTGACCTCGGAGCTCAATACATCACAACAACAGCAGCTTACTACACACAGCACCACAAGTAACACACAAACACACTCAGGTTAATGTGATTTATCACCAGTGCCAGCCATAAGCAATTTGGTGCCCTAGATCAGTGGCTCTCAACCTTAGGGTCAGGACCCCATTTGGAGGTCGTGAGACACTGGAAGGTGGTCACCAGATTCCTTCAAGAATGTCAGAATATTTTTTTTAAGATTTCAGCCCATTTTTGCAAATTTGTACCCTTTATTTACCAAAATTTCTATATTTTAACCTATTTTTATCATGTTTTCTTGCCATATTTTTGCACCTTTTAATGCATTTTGGCTACATTACTCCTCACACACCTCTCTCCGTCTGTGTGTGTGTGTGTGTGTGTGTGCATGTGTAGTCTGTACTCTGAGCTGGTGTCTGCAGGTGTTCTTCGTCCTCTGGATGCAGTAATTGAAGGTCTGAAGATGAAAAACGACAGCAAGGATTTCGTTAGCCCTCGAGGAATGAGCGGCGTGGTGAAACACTTCCTGGCTGAGTCAGGTACTGACCAATCAGAGCGGAGTATGACCACACCCACATTAATGAATATCTCACTCTGGAGGGGTGGGACAGAAAGTCAGCCCTGGCTTTTTCTTTGGCCATTTTGCAACTTCCTTTATCCAATTTTTGCGTCTTTTAAAAAAGTTCTGACACTTTTGCCAATAAATATCCCTTTTTTTTCCCTATTTTTGTCCATTTTTTCAAGTTCTTTTTGACACTTTTATTCAATTTTTGTCCTTTATTTCATTTTTTGGCCACCTTTCATCCAAAAGAGCTAACTTTTGCCCAATAATGATCACTTATTTCCTTTTACCCTACATTTTGCCTCTTTTTGTTCCACATTTTGCCCTTTTTCACTATTGTTTGTCACAATTTGCCCATTTAACCTATCCTTTGCCATTACGTACCACCTGTTCCTCTTTATTTATCCATTTTTGGGCCACTTTTGGCTGCTTTTGATCTATTTTAGTCACTTTTCACTATTTTCTCACAACGTTTTCGTCACTTTTGGACCATTTTTGGCCACCTGTTACCATGTCTGTCTCCACTTGGAAAAAATAAACGTAGCGGACTAGATCGGCCCACTGGGGTCGACAGCCCAAGAGGACGATGCCTGGTATGCCAGATGGCCAGTTGTGTGTCACCGTGAGACGTTATTCAAAGCAGACACTGTTAATGAATCTGTGTGACTGACCAATCACATTCCTGCATTTTTGTCCAATAGGAGCCAAGCTGTTCCTGGAGCGTCATGTGACCGGCGTGTACCGTCGGGGTGCATCATGGGAGGTGGAGAGGAAGGAGGGGGACAGGGAGACGTTTGACGCAGTCGTCCTGACAATGCCCGTCCCTCAGATCCTTCAGCTGCAGGGAGACGTCACGCAGCGTGTGTGCTTTTATTCTGAAAGATTACGCCGGTGAGGCTCTTCTGATTGGCCGTGTCGCCCTTTTTGTTAGTGATGTCCGTCCAGCAGAGGCAGCTATTGGACGTCGTCGTCTACACGTCCCGCTTTGCTCTTGCTCTCTTCTTCCCCCCTGACGTGGTCCTCGGCATCCAATGGGGAGCTCGCTACGTCCCCAACTCCAGCATCTGCTACATCGCCAACAACGACCTACGACGGAACAACGGTTAATATCTGTTCTCACATTTCTGTCCAATTGGCGGAGTTCTAGATTCTTTCCTGGGAGGGCAAAACAGAAAATAGAATTTAATATATAGACCGTCTCAAGATTCGTGTAAACCACCATGTGTGTAATATATTTAACTAGAATTTTGTGAGTGAGAATGCAGGTGCTGGCCTGCGTTGCACTGCATTAGCTTAGCATTAGCGTTATCATTAGCTAGCATTAGCATAAATTAGCATTAGCTAGCATTTGCCTAACATTAGCATTTTCCTAACATTAGCATTTGCCTAGCATTAGCATTAACTTAGCATTAGCCTAGCATTAACACTAACCTAGCAATAGCAATAACATTAATTTAGCATTAGCCTTAGCCTAGCATTAACCTAGCAATAACATTAGCACTAACCTAGAATTAGCATTAGCATGAACCTTGAATTAGCATAACCCTAGCATTATCATTAACCTAGCAATCGCATTAATCTACCAATAACCTAGCATTATGAGGATAACAACGATAACAATAGTTAACCCTAACCCTCCTGCATCCTCCCTAATAATGCAAAAATGATTAGTAACATAATTGATAATGTTAATTAAAACTTGCATCCATGTATCTTTTAATGTTGTAAATTCATGATAAAATTAGGCCAGCGACGGCTTTCTGCTTAATTTTTGCTGTGGTGTGATACATGCTTTCAGTCGGAGTCGCTAAAACGTTAAAAAAACTCTCCAATAACAAAAAAAACGTTGCGAGATTTGTCGCTTGTCACTTTTGAGAAAATAAGTTTCTCAGAGAAGCTGGAAAGTCGCCAAGCTGGCAACACTGCTCCGATGTTATCTCTTTGTTTACCTTCTCGGACCCACGGCTTCGTCAAATGGCTGGCTGTGATTGGCTCGATCGCCATTCAATCAATCCAACTGGACCACTTTGTTTTTTATTTTTTTGTTTTTTTTTGTTTTTTACCAGGTCAGGTCAGTTGAGAACCAGTTCTCATTTACAATGACGACCTGGGCATCGTAGGGTCGATGTCCAAACAGTGAGGTGAGGGGGGATGATATTTAGTTTTTATGAAAGTGCGGCGTGCCTGGTTACATGACTCAAGCACCAAAAAACAAATTGTATTTTTAAAGGAACAACAAATTGATTCATACATATTTTGTACAGTCACTGTCTTTTATGGCACTTAAAATATTTGCATCTTATGTACATTATATGAAGAATAGTATTTTTTCGAATGTCCTCACCCAGAGGTTCCTGGTCTGGGTCCGTCCCTGGTTGTCCACACCAGCGTCCCGTTCGGATTGGAGCATCTGGAAAAGGACAAAGAGGACGTCCAGCCAATCATCATGAAGGAGCTCTACAGGCTTCTCCCTGACCTGCCCCAGCCAATCAGCATCAAGTGTCACAAATGGCGTTACTCTCAGGTGAGTCAGCCCATAGCCCCGCCCACTCTGTCATCTGTCACTCAGCCCGTAGCCCCGTCCCCTCAGCATTTGACCCCTCTTGTTGTCCTCAGGTGCTGACGGCGGTGCCCGACAGTCCAGGTCACATGACTTTGCTCAGCCAACCACTGCTGGTCATCGGGGGCGATGCCTTCTGTCACTCCAATTTTGACGGCTGCGTGGAGTCCGCACTGAGCATGCTCAGTCCGCTCAAGGCCGCTCTGACCTGATGAATGACTGATCGATTGATTAATGATGTCTGATTGTTTTTGTTGATTAAAACTAATAGTCTGTACAAAAATGTGAGTTTTAATCTGTTATCTGGTTAACAGAAGCCAGGATTAGTCTAGTAAAGTCTGACTGTACTAATAACACATGCATGCACACACACACAGTGTTTCAGTGAATGTGTTGAACCAACATCAGATCATTGTGGGTCTTTGTGCATTTGTCCCTATGTTTGTGTCTCGTCGTTTGAAGACAAACTGCAGAATGAGGGCAGCATGTATGGATATGCCTTCAAAATAAAAGCACATGCGATGAAGTGCAAAGAAAGTCTCATTAAAGTGTCCTCACCATAGGCGGAGTTTGAGATTCTTGCCAGGGGGGACAAAAGAAACAAGTTCTGCTGAACTACGTCCGGGCCCAAGAATTCAGTGAAATGAATTAACCTAGCATTAGAATTAGCCTTGGCAACATCAGATTTGTTTTGACTGCAATGATACCATTCATAAATTACTTCATAAAATTGTACGCCGGGAGCTTTGCAGAACAGCTCAATGTTGCCAGGTAGTTATGGCAATGTGCAGTTGTGTAGAATCTATTTGAAATTAAAGTGTGGATGGGAAAATGAAAAGTTCAAAAGGTGAATAGTTTAAAAAGCTCAAAAGTTAGAACAAAGCTAATACATAGCGGAGTGTCCAAAAAGTATTTGAACAGTTTGAGAAAAAACTCGTCTCTGCGTTAGTCGTTTAATGTTCATGATAAAATCTTTCTGCTTCTTTTTTGCTACAGTGCCATACATGAACTGCTGGGCGCAGTTTCGCTTCATTGTGAAGGAGAATTGCACGACAGAAGAAAAACCAACCTAAAGTCTCGAAAATTTTGAAACCATTTCACTGAAAATGTATACGACACACCTGAGGTAGAACTAACATCTAAAACATGAAACTAACAGTAATATGTTAGAATCGAAGCAGCAGAAAACTATTTTAACATCATGTCCCATGTTTAATGATTCTTTGTAACTTTGTAAATTATCAAAGAGCTCAGGGAGCTTTCTCTCGGCAGGAAACTGCTCATCAACCATCAACAGTAAAAAGAAGATAATCTTTTTGTACTGTATGACTAATGTAGAGTCATGAGTTACTATTTTACCATGATTTAATGTATTTTAGAGGGAGTTTTTTGGTGTATTAATCTGTTTTGTCTCTAAAACTCTTACTACATCTGTAGCTTTTATTATCCAGAGAGCGACGGTCAAAAATTCATTTTTCGGTTGTGCGCATGCGCATATGCAATCAGTACGACGTGAATTCAGACCATGTCACCGGGTTCACCTTTTTTTTTGTAAGCCAGTGAGATCGTCACTTGCTGATCTGACGTCTTAGCCTACTGTTAGTTTTACTGTATATATTTAATATAAAATTATATAATTTACATGAAAGCTGCTTTTAAAGGCCACCTTTTTATAATAACAACGTGACCAGCTGAGGCTGTCGCTCATTGGTCAGGACAAGCAGACTGCGGCAGTTGCAGCAGCAGAAGAAGAAAACGACACGAGACTCCACCACAGAAGAAGAAGAGGTGGCGTTACGAAGCAGGTGAATGTTTGTGATATGACTGTTATACTTAAATGAACACATTTAGAAGAAATGGCTACACTTATAATGATACTCAAAAGCGTTATTAGCATTAGTTGAGCTAAAGGTGAGGCCCGTGGACACACGGAGGCCGGAGGAGTTAGACCGGGGTCCGTTAAAGCGTTTCAATCTGAAGGAAGGTCACACACACACACACACACACACACACACACACACACACACACACACACACACACACACACACACACACACACACACACACACACACACACACACACACACACACACACACAGAGAGAGAGATACACACAGATACTCAGAGTAAATATAAAACTGTATGTGTGTCAGTTTTTCACATTGTCATCCTTCAGCCTACTACACCTTCTAAAAAGTCCTAAATTTCCTTAATCATCACTTTTTCGGAATCCTCCTAAACCAAGTGTGAACTGCATCTTTAAAACAGTTCCTCACACACTTTACTAATGTAACACAATTCATACATTCAGTTTCAGTTTGTTTTGGTTTCACATTCTACCTAAACCTGAAATATCAGTGTGTTATGCTGGTTTCCAGACAAACTCACAACTCGGGATTTTTTTTTTAATAAATATTAAATAGTTAATAAGACACAAGTATATTTTTTGCAATTTTTGAAAAATATTATTGTTTTTCAAATTACACCACACACAATCTCATCTGTTGTGTCGCAGCTGATTAGTGGAGGCATTACCGTGACAATGGTCCTGAAGGAGCTTCCCGTGGAGAACTTGTCCCGCCCCCTGAGCAGGAACGAGCTGATAGGTCTGCTGTTCCGCCTGTCGCTCTTTGGCGCCGTCACCTTCGTCACCATCAGGTGGATGTTGGACGCCATCGACCCTACCAGGAAGCAGAAGATGGAGGCGCAGAAACAGGCCAGTGCTCCTTTACACCAGGGGTTCTTCACCTTGGGGTTGGTACCCCATTTAAGGTCACCAGATGTCTTCAAGATATTTCTTGAACAATTTCAAATTTTCAGCCCATTTTTGCTTATTTTTACTCCTTTTCTGCAACAACACCAAACTTTCCATATTTTAACCTATTTTTTATCACTTTTAATTGCCATATTTTTGTGCCTTTTGATGCATTTTTGCTAAATTACTCCAATTTCTGACACTTCTTTATCAAATTTTAATACCTTTTTTGCACATTTTTCCCACTTTAAAGACATTTTCAGCACTTATAAATACTTTTTACCACTTTTCCACCTAATGTCACATATGTTGACCCATTATTGTCACTTTCAACCGCTTTTCACAATATTTCATGCTTATTTTTTTGCCAATTTAACCACATTCACCATTTTTCATGCCTATTATTTGCCAGTTTAAAGTAATTGTTCCTACTAATTCAATATTGGCACTTTTAAAATCCCATTACACCACCTTTTCCTTAACTTTTAATCACTTTTCACCCATTTTATTTTTAATTAAAACAAGAATTTACATCTTTAAGATGACTATATGCTATGGCGCTAATAATAATTAACTTCCTGGATCACAGTGGATATTATTCAGATGAATAAATAAATGTGGTTATCAGTGATTCATAGAACAATGGACCATCATTTTGCTGACTTTATGGATGGGTCTGGTAATTACCTGGTGTGTGTGTGCGTGTGCGTGCACAGGCGGAGAAGTTGATGCGTAAGATCGGCGTGAAGAATGTGAAGCTGTCGGAGTACGAGATGAGCATCGCTGCTCACCTGGTCGACCCGCTCAGCATGCATGTATGAGACACACACTGTGCAACATCTACACAACAGTAACACAATATATATATATAGTTTACTACAGTGGTTCCCAACCTTTATCTTATCTTATATCACAAATTTCTGGCGACCCCAGAGACTTTTCCCCCAATACATGTTTGTTATATTGAGTTACAAATACAGAGTAGCCACTAGCAATGTGCGCCATCTCAGATATTTTTATACTGCGTTTTGTTACGACTACATTTATATTTCAGAAAGTGAAAGTATAGAATAAAGTTGTTTGAGGTTGTGTGATGGTGATGGCTTTCGGCTTCTTTCTGCACTGTATATCTATGTCTGTGATATTATGGGTTTTTTGGTTCAATTTTACAAAATAGATAAATACAAATAAATGAGAAGTTAAAAAATTCAAATTTTTAAATTAAACATTTTTTTTAGTTAAATATAATTTAAATAATAAAATGCATCTAAATTTTTCATTTTAATTTCCCATTTTTATTTTATTATTACTTGATAATGAAGTCCGGCGTGGCCCCACAAGTTTGAAAAATACTGGTTTATTGTGTTTTGATTTTATTTTGTGTTTATTGTGCATTTTATGTGATATTATTTACTATTTTTAAGTTAAAAAATACATATATTTTATTTTTTTTAATTTTCATATTTTTGTAATTATTTTTTATTTATTAAAATATAAATTAACAATAAAAAAATTATATTTTACAATTTTAGATTTTATTTTAACAAATTTTAATTTTAATCAGTATTTTTTACATATCTTTATTATTACCAGACATTCCCTGGCAATCCCCACATGGGGTCACAATCAAGGTTTTGTGATTTTTTTTTTTTTTATTCAGTTTTGTGTGTTTAATGTGATATTATTGAGTTGTTGTGTTGTGTGTGTGATTGTGTAGATGTCGTGGGGCGATGTTGCAGGTCTGGATGATGTGATCATGGAGTTAAAGGAAACCGTCATCCTTCCCGTGCAGAAGAAACATCTGTTTGAAAACTCCAGGCTGCTGCAGCCGCCCAAAGGTCAGAGGTCACACGCGCGCACACACACACACACATGTGCCCCGTAACCTGACCCTCCCCCTGTCACCATGCTAACAGGCGTGTTACTGCACGGGCCGCCCGGCTGCGGGAAAACGCTGATCGCCAAGGCGACGGCCAAGGAGGCGGGGTTTCGCTTCATCAACCTGCAGCCGAGCACGTTAACGGACAAATGGTACGGAGAGAGTCAGAAACTCACCAACGCTGTGTTTACACTGGCTATGAAGATACAGCCCGTCATCATCTTCATCGATGAGATCGGTGAGTAACACACACACGCACACACAGAAAGAGGGACATACACACACACATGCACACAGTGTTGTTGATGCATTCTGTGTGTGTGTATCAGACTCGTTCCTCAGGAATCGTTCCAGTTCAGATCATGAAGCCACAGCGATGATGAAAGCTCAGTTCATGAGTCTGTGGGACGGACTGGACACAGACTACAACTGTCAGGTACACACACACACACACACACACACACACACACACACACACACACACACACACACACACACACACACACACACATTAGGGCTAAGATCAATTAAAATTGAGCTCAGATAATTTACTTTGTAATTGTAATTGGCATTAAAATTCTATAAAACTGTCAATTACAATTTATTTAAAATCAAACCTGGGGATCCATGTTACAGTTTTATGGCTGACACATACTGACAGAAAAAAGGCTCAGGTGCCCACACCAAAAATATTATTACCAATATTTTCATTGATTAGGAAACCTAACAAGGAAACCAAGAGATGGACAACAAAGGAGTTGATAGATATCATTTTTTTAGAGAGAGATGCTAACAGAAAGCTAACATAAGAGGAAGGAAATGTTTTATGAGCTTGTTAAATAAAGAAGGCCACTGTAATATAATTGAGTTGTAATTGAAGAATGGAATTGATCCCAACCGGGTTTGGGCTCAATTATAATTATAATTACGTAATTGGTAATTAATTACAATTATGATGTAATTATAGTTGAAATCGTAATTGGAAAAATATGTTGCTGCTGTAATTGTAGTTGAAAAATGACCAGTTATCATGAGAGATGCCAACAGAAGGCTAATGCAAGAGGAAGGTCACGTTTTATGGGCTTATTTATTTCAAGCTCAGTAATTGTGATTAATTGTAATTGAACTTTAGCAATTGAGAAGATAATTGTAATTGATTTCAGGGGGAAAACTTCTAATTGTGATTGGAAAAATGACGGTCACCGTAATCACAATTGAGTTGTAATAGAACATGGATAATTGAAGACGTAATTGTACTTTAAAAATGTAACTGAACCTACACCTGACGCGCGCGCGCACACACACACACACACACACACGCACACACATTGTCATTGTGTCATGTGAGCTTCCTGTGTGTCAGGTGATCATCATGGGAGCCACCAACCGTCCTCAAGACCTGGACTCAGCCATCCTGAGGAGGATGCCCACTCGCTTCCACATCAATCAGCCTGTACGACACACAACACTACACAACTACCACTACACAATGTTGAAACACACTCAGAATCAAAGTTTTCTCAGAGGGAAACCGTACAGCTGTCTGTGATGTAACCTAAGTCCACTGAAGTCAAATGTAGTAGCAGTAAGTAACATTTTGTGTGTGTGTGTGCGCAGAGTGCGCGTCAGCGTGAGCAGATTTTGCATCTGATCCTGGAGAACGAGAGCGTGAGTATTGTTAGCGTATTGGTCGATGGGCGGGGCTTTCTGTCTCTGACGGCTGTGATTGGTCGTCCCTGCAGGTGGAGTCGTCAGTCGACCTGAAGGAGGTCGCCAAGGAAACGGAGGGTTTCTCAGGAAGTGACCTCAGAGAGATGTGCAGAGACGCCGCCCTACTCTGTGTACGAGACTTCATCCACAGCGACGACAGGTGGGTGACATCACTGACATGTCTGTCTGTGCGTATTATGACATCCATGTCTGTATTACTGTCCAAAAAAAATTAATTCTTATGGAGTTATGTTGTCAAATAAATTATTGTTGCAGATTTACTAAAAAATAACTCAAGCCTTTTAACATATGAATAATTTTTGGCCCAAAAAAATGTTCCTGTAATCTATAAAGAATTTAAAATGGTTGTAAATGCTATTCTAAGTGGTATTTTACAGTTGATGAAGGGTTCATTTGAGAGTCAGGATCTTGATGAACCGGTAACAGAACCTATACTCTCTGTTCATGGGACAGATATTAGAAGTAATAGATGTACTAATAGACATAGAAGAAGCTACTTATACATTAAGTGTAAAATATGTCCAAGAGGTCAATTTTTCTGGATCGCTTACTTTGCAAATCTTAAAAAAATATAAATTTTTTAACTTATACATTTTCTATTCTAAACAAGATAAAGGACATGAATATGAAATAATGAATATCTATTCCACTAATTCTTAGATTTCAAAGTTTGCTGCGATAAGTAACATTTGTGATTTTTGCAAAACAACTGAAGACAATATACTGCACGTATTTTACCAATGTCCAGTAATTTAACTGTTCTAAAAGGATATGGAATATTTTTTTTTTATCAATAGTTTGAAAGTTACACTAAATCTGACAGCAAATGATATAATTTTGTTTTAAATGAAAACATAAAACTACAACAAACAATGAATCTTTTGATTTTTACTTCCACATTCATAATCAATCTAACCTACACTTTACAGCATTCAGCACTGAATGTAAATATTACATAGAATCCATTCACTTTAATCAATGATAAGAAGTCTATCCACACAATCAATTTAATAAATGACTAGTTTAAAGATTATAACTCTATTATATATTGCTCTTTATTTTTATTTTTTATTTCTATATTGCTGTTGTTTATAATGTCAAGTTAGAACTATGGACTTATTTTTTGACTGTTACTGAAAAGCATGAATGTACTGTGCATAACATTAAACAGTATAATTTGTGTGTGTGTTTTCAGTGTGTGTGAGTCCATCCGCTCCATCTGTCAGGCGGACCTGAGGACGTCTGTCAGCAAGATGAAGAAATCCAAGACGTTGGGAAATGTTGCGCTGCTGCACGTCGCTCTGGATTAATGTGTGCATGTGCGCGCGTGCGTGTGTGTGTCATGCTTTGCCGCGCCGTGTAAATAAAGCTTGACAGGAAGTCCGCTTGTAAGTGGACTTTAAAATTGAGACTTTGGAAAATGCCGCAGCTGGTTTCAAGGACTACTTTTACCGTGAGCCTCTCCATGGTGTTGCCATGGAAACCATTTTTGACTGTGTCGTCATTAAAGTCCATCATTGTGAACTGAGCTTATTTGCTCAAATCTTCTTTTATATGGTGGTAGATTTGTGTCTTCATTATTCAATCAAAAAAAAATAACTTTCCAATCAAAAATCAATATTTTTAAATAAAGAATAAAAGTGTCTATATTTGAGACACAAATAATTGTATTTGAACACTTTTTTTTCTTTGATTGAAAATATTTGTTTTTATTGAAGCGATTGAATAATAAAAACAGACGTCGACCTCCATAATTTTACTCTGGAAAAAAGTGTAAACAGGATGTCCTCCTTGGGTATGATATTTTCAAATTAAATGTAATTCGTAATGTTCAGGGGAGTTTTTTTTTTTTGCCAAAAACAAAGTTTAACTTTGTTAGAAATAAAAACAACCCCAAACCTGTGTGCTTGTGTGTGTGTGATTTTCAAAACACATTTTAGACTGATTTTAAAGGGAGGCATTTTATTATTATAAAGCCTTAAACTGCAATAAAAAAAAGTCAAAATGACAAAAAAGATTTATTTTGTTTTATTCTGACATCCCAGGACATAAACACACTGGTTCATGAAGGAAGTTTCAGTGATCAGAAGTAAGGCGTAGGGTCGCTGCGGTCACACATCTGAACGTGTACGTGTGATGTGATTCCTGGATAAACGCTCTGCATGGGCAGCATGGTCCCAATCCGCTCCCCCTTCCTCACGGAACCAGTGGATTTATCCGCTCTGACGTAGAAGAGCTTAAAACACAGACCTGTGAGGACCGGTGGAGAATTAGTGTTAAGCGTGTAAGAAAAAATCAATTCTGCGATATATCGTGATAATTGTATCAATCTAAAAAATGTCCAAATACATTTTTTTAGTTATGTTTTTGAACAAAAAAAACATTTAATTGCACTAACATCTGCATACCACATAATCTCCCAGTCACTAGGTGTCAGTGAACGCACCATCAGACCTTGTTAAACTACCTCACTCAATGCATTTTAGCTGGAAGTTGATTAGACTTTATTTTAATAAAACATAATGGCCACTTTATATAGATGAATGTGGTTACTTTTTATTAAGAATTTAAAAACTTAACCAAATCAGAATCTGCTGTAGAAGTAAGACTGTATTTTTATTTATTGTTTTTAAATGTAATTTGACACTTAATACCACTTGTTTTTTTTTTTTTATATTAGTACTTGAATTACAGTTAATTACCAATTACTTGTGCTCGCAAGTTTAAAAAACATTTTTAAAAAATGTATTTCATAACATTTTGTACTTACGCAATGTATATAGTGGAGTATCGTGATAAATCGTATCGTGACATGCAAATCGTATCATAGAGATGTTCGATATTGTCCGACACTTGAATTCCGATATGTGATACATACATTGACCCCTAACATAAATCTATCCATGGAATTGAGCACACACCTATGTGTGTGTGTGTGTGTGTGTGTGTGTGTGTGTGTTACCTCCCCCCCTCAGGTTGATGCCCTCGTCTATCGCTGCCTTGTCAGGATTGTTGTAGACGATCAGTTTTCCGTGAAGTGTGACGTCAAACGGAGCCAGAACCTCTGCTCCGTCGCTGCACCGGATATCCAGACCCTGGTGTGTCCCGTGAGGAACCCTGACACACACACACACACACACACACACACACACACACACACACACACACACACACACACACACACACACACACACCACACACACACGCAGTGCTGCTGTCAGGGGCCTCACAGAGTGTAATACCTCCTCTGGCCACTGGAGGGCTAACCTCACTGAGCTGATGATTACTCAGGTAAAACATCTGATATGTGGGCTCATTATTTCTTTTTAATGAATTAAACACCACTACTGGTTGTCACTGGGACGTTTAATGGTTTTTAAAAGACCGTCAGATCAGTGAAGCTGCTCTGATCCAGTAAATGATACTTTTAGACCGCAGTTATTCAACCTTGGGGTCGTGACCCCATGTGGAGTCACCAAGAATGCCTATAATAATAAATAATATTATATATTTAAATCACTAATCCTGATGACCTTGTATTTGTAGCAAAAAAAAAGTAATAGTCTTGGGGTCGCCAGAAAATTGTGATATTAAAATGGGGTCACGATCCTAAAAAGGTTGAGAACCACTGCTTCAGACTCACGAGTGACCTCCAGATGTTTGATTTATTGGATTATTGTCATACCACGGCTCAGTGGTAGAATGGGTATGAGCTATGCATGAATCTTGGTGCCAATTAGCAGCCACGATCCTGTCAGTCTGCCCCAGGGCAGCTGTGGCTATAATGTAGTTTATCACCACCGGTATGACTAATGTACTTTGAGTCTCAATGGAAAAAGCTCTGTATATTAATCCAAGCCATAATTATTATTGATCATTATTATACTTTAAATGTGATTGTTTCATAACTGAATAACCCTAACCCTCACAAAACCAACAGTTAGCTCGAGTACAGATGTTAGCACTAATGTTACCGCTGATAGAACAGATATAAGTGCTGATGTTAGTATACAGATGTTAGGACTGATGTTGGCAACTTGGCACTGATGTTACTACAGATGTTAGTGTTGGTACAGATATTAGCGCTGATGTTAGTACAAAGTTATTGCTAACAGATATTAGCTGTAGTTCTGTTAGCGCTGATATTAGCGCAGATGTTAGTGCAGCTAGATGTACGTACAAATGTTAATGCAGGTGATAATACAGATTTTAGCACCGATGTTAGCACTGACAGATGTAAGTTGATAAGTTAGTATAGATGTTAGTCCAGATGTTTGTTTGCATTGTTAGTATAGATGTTAGTAGATGTTTGCACTAATGTTAGTATAGATGTAAGTATAGCTGTTAGTACAGATGTTTGCACTGTTAGTATAGCTGTTAGTACAGATGTTTGTTTGCATTAATGTTAGTATAGATGTTAGTACAGATGTTTGCACTAATGTTAGTATAGCTGTTAGTACAGATGTTTGCACTAATGTTAGTATAGATGTTAGTACAGATGTTTGCACTAATGTTAGTATAGATGTAAGTATAGCTGTTAGTACAGATGTTTGCACTAATGTTAGTATAGATGTAAGTATAGCTGTTAGTACAGATGTTTGCACTAATGTTAGTATAGATGTAAGTATAGCTGTTAGTACAGATGTTTGCAGTAAGGTTAGAATAGATGTAAGTATAGCTGTTAATACAGATGTTTGCAGTAAGGTTAGAATAGATGTAAGTATAGCTGTTAATACAGATGTTTGCGCTGACACTGATCGATGAGGCTGTTACCGTGAAGCTCCGTAGTTTCCAGCTCCATGTCGGTCTCTCGTCCTCTGACTGTTGTTTGGGTTTCCACTGCACAACTGACCAAATTTTACAGACTCACACACCCACAGCAGGGCTACACACAAACACACACACACAACCACATATTAAAAAGTAAATCCTAAACAGCAGCAGTAAGTCTGAAGAGTGGGAAGAGTCTAACCAAAGAAAATGACGAGTCGCTGCATCTTCAGCTGCACTTTGTAATGGTGGTATGACTGACGGACGAGACAGAGCTGCTTTTATACACACACACACGCACACGGAAATTTCCACTGTTTGGAAACTTTAGAAAGAACACAGGGAATAACGACATGACTCACTGTGCATGCTGACCGTTGAACACACACACACATGCACACACAAGGGTTAAGATCAATCAAAACAAGGTCAAACGTGTTCTCTTCTCGTCACAGACTTTACATCGTTTACTGAAAGTCCTCTAAGGCTTCCTGTTCTGTTGGTTTTATGGTTTACAGTAAAGTAGATGAGATAAACAGGTTAATAATTAATTATTTCTAACCTTAAATGAAACAGGTCAAATGATATGTTTATGAAATCTGCTACTCACAGGTCAAACTGTTTTTTTTATTTTGAAAGGTTCTCAAACGGGAAGTGTTGGTCGACATTCAATAATGTTAAAACTATATACAGCTCACTTGTACAACTGCTGTTGTTTCTAAAAGCTCACATGGCATGAAACTGATAAACTGTTGTTCCACGCTCCTATCGTCTCAATGAGTCGTCTTCTCATCTCGTTGTTGTGTTGTTCTCTTGTCTCATTGTTGTGACTACCTCTTGTCTTGTTGCTATGTTGTGTTGTCCTTTTGTTTCTTTGTTGTTTTGTCCTCTTGTCTTGATGTCATGTCAGCCTCTTGTCTCGTTGTGTTGTCCTCTTGTCTTGTCTCGTTGTTGCGTTGTCCTGTCAGTTCAGTGTCAGTCCTTCGCTCACGGGCATGTTGATGTGTGCGGTCAGCAGCGGGGCGCTGCGTCCGCCGTGCAGGACAAACACCTTGATGATGTCAGACACACCCTTATCGCTAGTGCAGTCTACGAACGTCTCCAGGGGGTAGATGATGCCGGGCACCAGCAGAGGGATCCTGAGGAACGGTGTGCGGACGCGGTACAGACTCTGGTCATACTGGAAGCTGATGGCCAAGTCCATGACAGGCCGGCACGCCGCCGTGTTCTGCACGTTGAGGGTGAGTTTGAAGGCAGGCCCGAGTCCCTGAACCACGGCGTTGATCTTCAGCGGCTGGCCCACGCCGGAGGACACGGGCGTCAAGCTGCACTCCAGCACCTTCACCATGGCCTTGGCCGCTGCTAGCCGCAGACGGCTCAGGTCCATCATGAAGGCGCGGTGCATGGCCGGCGCACTCTCACGCTCACGCAGCGTCTGGTCCACGTACAGCTTGGTCTTCTTGGGGACGTTGAGTCGGATGCTCTGGGCCTGAGGAGGCCCGGGGGCGCCGTCCCTGTCCTCGAACGCTGCTGTCCTCTTCAGGATCTTCACCATCAGACCACCGCCCTTGGTGGTCATGATGAGGGTTCCGTCTTCTCGGCCGTAGCGGCCGAAGCAGATGCTGCTGACGGCGTCAGGCATCCGGACGGAGCTCAGCAGGTTCTTGTGCCGGAACAGCAGTACCTCGCAACTGGCCACGCCCACCAGGACACCCTGGAAACCCCGCGTGGGCAGATCCATGGCTGCCATGGTGGTGATGGGCGCGGGGAGGACGGTCCTCCACAGCTTCTTCCCCTGAGGACACAAACCTACAGTGAGCTGAACATCAGGAGCTGATGTCAGAGACGCATCACGTTCACCTTCTGAGTGAAGCCCTGCAGACTCTCGTCGGTGCAGCCCACCACCACGTTCTTCCCCACACGCACCAAACCCACGGCGTGAGACGACAGCTCAATGCAGTACTTTGGTCTGTCTGACTCCCTGAGGACAAAAACACATCCAGTCTGAAACTCCAGCACAAATCTACCACAGCTCCCATCATTAACTGACACCAACGCCACTAAACCATCACTAACTCTATTAACCATCATCAATCATGACTAAGCCTCTATTACCATAAATAACCATGACTAACAATCACTAACGCTACTAAACCATCATTAACCATTATTAACCATCATTGACCATCATTAACCCATAATTTACCATCATTAACCAACATTAACCATGACTAACCCATGATAACCATTGTTAACCCACTATAAACCAACATTAAACATCACTAAACCATGATTAACCATTACTAACCAATCATTAACCATCACTAACCCATGATTAACTAACATTAACCATCACTAAACCATGTTTAACAATTACTCACCATCATTAACCACCACTAACCATCTATTAATTATAACTAACACATTATTACCCATCACTAATCCATCATTAACCATCACTAAACCATGTTTAACCATTACTCACCATCATTAACCATCACTAACCCATCATTAACCATTACTAACTCATTGTTAACCATTAGTGACCATCCTTAACAACCTGAGAACAAACCTGCGTAGGATGTAGATGTTTCCGTTACGACATGCCACCGTGATGCGAAACTCCACGTCGAACTGTCCCGTTACGTCCATTCTGGTGGGAGGAGCCGGAAGCTCCATCTGCAGGAAAAGGGGCTGAGTCACGCCAGTTCACAACAGTCTGGTTTAAGTGGGCTGCCAACCTTGGTGAGGATGATGAAGGCCTCGGGGTCAAGGATGAAGACGTGGCTGCTCTCCGTGCCGATGACGAGGCAGCTCACGCCGTCCTCGTCCGCCGTGCTTTTCTTCAGCGTCCCCATGCACGTGATCACTGTCTAAAATAACCAACCAATCAGAGCGCAGGCAGAGTGTCATGTCAGCAATCAAGAACAGCTCTGATAATTGGAGATATTCTTGTCTTGGTTTCTCAATAGATATTTATTAATATTTCATTGATTATTTATTTATTGTTTGTAAGACATTCTTAATTTACACTGTTAGGTGGTCGTGACCATAAAGATGGAGAGTGTGTGAGTCATGTGACTGCAGCCTTACCTGCCGCCTGATTGGCTGCTGCTTGTGCAGGTGAACAAACTGCTCGGCTTGTTCCACGTCCAGAGACAGAAGGTGCAGAGAACGCGCTGAGAGCGGAACGTCAGACGTCCTCAAACTCTCCAACATCTCCTTTAAGGTGGACGGATCTATCTGCCCTTCCCTCACCTGCCGCCACACGTCCTGACCAATCAGAGCACAGTGACATCACAGGTCTGAGGGAGGAGCTACAGCAAAGGCACCACCAAAAACGATCTACAGTACAGAAGTCTGTAGTCTGTCTGTGGCAATCCCTTTTGATAATGAATAGCTAGTCTGGATATGTAATATAGATTTCTGCAATTTCATTCTTCCTAGTCAAAATGAACATTTCAGATATCAACAATGATAATCTTCCTATCAACAATTGTTATTTCAGATATCCACAACGTAATTCCTCCAAGGAAAAATGACGTCTCTTTCCCTATTGATGTGTAGGGCTTTGTCATTACAGATATCTTTAATTCAGTTATGAATAGGTGCAATGTGAGACGTGCATATCTGCAACTGACTTATGACTATCCAGAACTCAAATTTGAGATATCTACAATTTCATTCTGACTAGTCACGATTCCAAATGAAGATATCTTAAACTCCCCTCCATTAAAGATATCTTTCATGGCATTTGTAGATATCTTTAATAGCGTTTTAACTAGTCAAAATTACGTTATACATATCTTGAACTGGAATTATGCCTCGTCAAAATGAACTTGTAGATATCTCAAACTAGATTTACGGAGAGTCATAATTTAGTTGCAGATATCGAGTTAGAGATATCTTTAAATTAATTGTGGTTAGAGATATCTCAAATTCAAGATATCTTTAACTTTAATTATGACTAGTCAAAATGTAATTACAGATGTCTTGAAAGAGAGTTTCGACTAGACATATTGATATTGCAGATATCACATCTTTAATTGTGACAGAAGTTATGACAGGTAGGAGGAGGGGCTAGCGGTGCGTGGGAGGCCAGAGTGGATTGCTACCTTAGCACTTTTATGCATCATGTCGGAGCAGCCCACAAAGTCCTTGATTATAACTTTGTTCTATTTCATGGTATTTCCTAACTATCTTACCAATGACCGCAACCGCCATTTCTTCTGCCAAGAATACTGTTATTGATGTTGATGTTTCCTCTTCTCCACTCCAGATCATTGGGATCAGTATCCAATGGACATGATTTTGACAATAGTCACAATGTAATTACAGATATCTTTAAACAGTTTCGACAAGTCAAAACTCAGTTACAGATATCTGCAAGTCAGTTTTGACTAGTTTTGACTAGTCATTGTGACTAGTCAAAACTGAATGCAGATATCTCTAACTTTGTCACAATTATGTTGTTGATATCTATAATGTTAATTCTGAATAGTCAAATTTAACTATTAAATGTAAAAGGGCTTTCCATACTCTGTCTGTAGTCTGTCTGTTGGCTGATATCACAGACCTGTTCCAGCGTGTTGATCTCCAGTCCGGGCAGAGTGAACTTAAAGTACGGCCTCAGGTTCTTGTAGACGTAGATACAGGGTCCGGACGCCACGGCGACGGCGGGGATCCTGGGCTCGTGCAGATCCATGAAGAAGGAAACCAGTCCGGCCGGCAGGTCCAGCAGAGAGCTCTCATTGGTCAGCACCGTGCCACGGTACACCTTCAGTTTCATGCCCGAGCCGGCCGAGCCCAGGTCGCCCAGCACCAGCCGGCTGTCCCCGTCACCACTCAGGTCGGCCAGCGCCACGCAGGACGAGAAGGTGTGGAGGCCGGCCACCGGGTCGTAGTGGGCATCCAGCCATTTCCCTCCATCGGTGCTGGCCTCGCCCACGGACATGATGACCAGCAGGAACACACGGGAGAGACTGAAACATACGGGAAAAACTTAAACACACGGAAAAAAATGAAACACATGAACAAGACTGAAAAGAATGAAAAAGAATTAAACACACGGAAAAGACTGAAACATAAGGGAAAGAACGAAACACAAGAAAAGACTGAATCATATGGAAGAGACGGAAAATTAAGAGAAAGTCTGTATATGTTATCGTATCTTCACCTGTCTGAATATTTAACAGATGTCCTCCTGTTGTCTGGCCCTGTAACACAAAGTTACACAATGAACTTCTCCTACTGATTCACTGTAACACTTTCAGACACAAATGTAAGTTTATTCAATAATGAAGAATCAGAGCGAGGCAAAGAAAGGAAAGGAGGCCTTGTCGATAACCATGGTTACAGCTGCAGGTAGGGGTAACCATGGTTACACTGCAGGTAGGGGCAACCATGGTTACACTGCAGTAATGACATGCTGAAATAAACACAAACCAAAAATGTACAGAGTGTTGAAGCTTTCTCTGTGTATTTGGCGGTGGCTATCCGTACGGTTGCCGTATCAATACACAGCCCCCCATTGGCCATTTTGGTCACGTGACTAAGACTAAACCTAACCGTAAACCTAATCCTAAGAGGCTACGTACGTGTACTTCGGTAAATGTACCAATAGCACCAGGGTTGTCCGTACGGCAACCGTACGAATAGACACTTTCTTTTAATTTACTAATTTCTCACTCCTGCTCTACCACGGACAAGCCTGCTATAATCCTATGCTATCCGTTAGCTAAACTGAGCAGATAGAACTATTCTTTTGGCTGCTATAGCCTAATTTAAACGCTATAAATATGTTATAATAACTATATAAACACTGACCTGTAAACACACCGGAGTCGTCGCTCTCACCGTTACCAAGGCAACCGGGGTTGCGCGTCCGTCGCTGCCCCTGTTCAGTGTTTCCGGTCAGTGTGTATTCCTGTGTGTCAGTAGGTTTGTGTTTGTGTGTGTGAGTGTATTCGTGTGCAATTTTGTGTATTTCTCGCTTCTCTGCGGCTCTAATCCTTTAAACCCTTTAAACCCCCGGCCACTCCGGATGACGTCACACACGTCTGCCACTCCTGAAAATTATTACAAATAGTGAAATTAATTATATATTACGTTTCTAATACCTTTATTATAATTATTTGTTAAATAAATAAAACGGAAAAAAGAGTTTCCATTATGTGAACACCGTGAGATCTTAACCGGAAACGAGATATTTGCGTAAGCAAAGCGCGACTCCTGATTGGTCCGTTATTTTTGGTTTGAACAGAGCCGCGCGAACGTTAGCAAACATAGCTAACAACAGCTATCTGCTGTGTCCGTCTAAGATACGGAATTAAAGACAAGCACAGTGAGTCACAGTTTAAATCGAGCTTTTGAGATGTTAGATATAACTATGCACGACTTGCAGTTTTCTTAGCACACCTTAAACAATAACCGAGGATGGAGCAGCTAGCTGTGGCTAATGCTAACAACAACAGTGGCTTTTTAAATATCCCACATCCGGTAACTCATGTTTTGTATTTGTTAATTGTTTAAAGTTTAGTGGTGTTTATTGTTTGCACATTGTCAGTGTTTATGTGGGAACTTTTTGTAGTTTATGATAGTTTGTTGAATTCTGTGTTTACTGAAGCTAGTCAATGTGTGTGTTTACAGTGTATTTGTTTAATGTGTGTGTGTAGTTTGCTAATTGTAATGATTGTAAATGCATATGTGTGTGTGTTTGTAGATGATGGAGTCTTGTCTAAACGGTAAACCGGAGCATCATGAACCGATTGAAGTTGAGGACATTTGCAGAAATCTTCAGGATGAGTTCGCAGCACTGCCAGCACAGGTAGGACCACCTATGAGAGGGGGTGGAGGGGTGTGTCATAGGTCAGAGTTCACAATCAAACCACCTGTCTTCCAGCAGGATGTTTCTCAGAGTGAAAACCTGCAAGTCTATCTGAGGATTCGGCCAATCACTGCTGCTGAGGGTGCAGAATCACAGGTGAGTTTCCTGCTCAGATGCAGGTTAGGGCAGCCCAGGGGAAAACTGAGCTTATGGGTTTTTTTTACAGAGCTGTGTTAGAATGGAAGGCTCGGACACCGTGATCCTCAGGGACCCCAGGAGCTTTCTGACAAACCGACAGGGCGACAAGCCCCCCCCACAAACCGCACAGAGGTTCACCTTCACACAGGTAACTTTACTTCACTCTCAACCTTCGCACACAGGAACGTGCATGTAAGACTGTTGTTGTTGTTGTGTACAGGTATTTGCTCCAGAGTCCAGTCAGAGGACAGTGTTTGAGGGTTCCGTCCATGGATTGGTCAGAGACGTCATCCAGGGAGGAAACAGTCTGGTCTTCACCTACGGTGTCACCAATGCTGGGAAGACCTTCACCTTTGTTGGTGCGTACACACGTTCAAAGGTTTACAAACCCCAAAAAACTAAAAGCTTTACTGAACAGTACACTTTATTTACTGATTTATATTCTCTGAGACAATAGTCTGATTTTATTTTGATACTTTTTGTTTACATTTGAATAACTGTGGGAACTTGCCAATTCTTATCCCATTTCCACCATTCAAATGTCAAAATGTTCCACTGCTCAGTGGCAATGCTGCTATCTAATTTGTAAAATGCTAACACTTTTATTTTTAATATAATAATAGGTTTTATGCTTCTATTGTAAACTGCTATACCTCTGTCAATATTTAACTCAGAGACACGATTTCAACACCAACATGTTGTTCATTTTCTAATTAACAAATCCATCTACTTTGTAGAGGTTGAACTCTGACAAAATAATTTTTTATACATTTTGCAGTGACCCCTGCCTCTACCTTTCTTTGAACAATAATCAATGGATTCTGGTCCAAATCTTGCCTTGCACAATGTCTGTATCCTTGACTCTAAATAAATGTGTGTTAAATCCTCAATGACTTAATGCAATGCTGTTTATACTATCTGAGTATCTCAGCTTTTGGTAATGTGTACAAACTTGTCTTCATTGACCATAAACACATACAGCCAAAGGATATAGCAACTATTTTTTGCATTCCTACTTGCATTGTCGTGGTAATGCATATTTTTCTCGTTTATAATAATTTTCTTTTCGGGAACCAAAACCTGCAAGTCATTCTGTCCTTACCGTCTGTCTCTCTGTCTTTTCTCAGGTCCAGAGCACGACTCTGGTCTGCTTCCTCGCTCTCTGTCAGCCATCTTTAGCAGCATCGAGGGGCGTCTGTACAGCCGCTCGGACCTGAAGCCACAGCGATGCAGAGACTACAGCCGACTGACAGCGGAGCAACAGACGGCCCAGATCACCAGCAAGAGGAACCTGCTGAGACTGTGGAAGGAGGTCAGAGCATCTGACAGGAACACACACACACACAGAGAAGAGACACTACAGACACTAGGAGATGATTGACAGATTGTCTGTTTGTGTCTCTGCAGAGCGAGAAGAGTTCATCTGGAAGATCTGCTTTCCTTGAAGGTACATTAGTTTCTGAAAGTGGAGTGAGTCTGACTTTAGCTACATTCATTTAATTTCTGGCCACTGTTTGTTTGTGTGTAGGTTCGTCTCTTAGCACCGACAGCGGGAGCAGTTTCTCTGAATGCGATTCTTTCTCTCTGGACGTCTCGTCAAACGTTAAATTCTCAGTCTGGGTTTCATTCTGTGAGATTTACAATGACAACATCCACGACTTGCTTGAACAGGTACACATCACACACACTGACACCTAGGCCCTCATTTATCAACCGTTGGCTTGTTCAGATCTGAGCGATTTAAAAAAACAAAAAATAGACGTTATTACTGATACCACATTTTTGGTTTTCCATCCATGGAATACTGTATAACCCTGCTGGTAAACTCTGATACCGAGCAAGAGCACAAGAGCAGATAGGCTCCTATTACCTCCGTACAGCCCCAGTGAAAATCTGTACAGAGGAAATTTGTTCTCATTAATGCCTTTAAATGTAAATAGTTCCTTAAACTATCTCTAATGTGCTGTAGTAAGCGGTAATGTGAGGAATTGTTGGTGAAATTGGCTGAAACAGACATGAAACAACATTTAGTAATTTCTAAGGCTTTTTTTTTTTTTTTTTAAAGGCTTTGTAATCATTAATTTCTTTTAATGTGTTTTTTATTGCCTAAAGTGTGCAGACGGATGCTGATATAAACGTCATATTCGTGTTTGTCTCCAGGGTCTCTGTGTGAAGTTGCTCGCAGCGCACACAGGGGGGCAGATGTCACCTGTTCAGTAGCTAATTCTCTTCCACAGAGCGTTTTAATAAGCGCTTCTAAGTCCAGTTTTCACACTGTCAAAAAAAACACCTTTGTTTTACTCCACCTTAGTGAGGATGACAATTTTCATTTTGGGAAAGTTTCTTTCCCCGTTTGACCTCCCAAAACAGGAGGGCGTAACATGTTAATGATGATGGAATTCAACCGCAGCATTTAATAAACACCTGATCATTTGTACACTGGGATTGGTCACATACCAATGTTTAATAAATCACATGTTGGTCCTGTTGTACGACACAATGTGAACTCAAATATGCACCTGTTTTCACGTTGATAAATGAGGGTCAATGTGTTCTGATTAATGTTCAGGTTCCAAATGGCCACCACAAGAGGGCGGTGCTGCGTCTGTCTCAGGATGTCAAAGGAAACTCCTTCATCAAAGGTAGCGCTGATGTTTTTAGGTGTGTGCGTGTGAGAGTTGTGTTGATGTGTGTGTATGTGTGTGTCAGACCTGCGTTGGGTTCAGGTGAGCAGCTCAGAAGAAGCTTACAGAGTGATGAAGATCGGGAGGAGGAACCAGAGTGTGTGTTCCACCAGACTGAACCATCAGTCCAGCAGAAGGTGGGTTCTAATCTATACACTGCAGCTCTACAGTGTCTGATCTACACACTCTAGTTCTATGTGTGTGTGTGTGAGACTGATCTATACTGTGCGGTTCTGTGTGCAGTCACAGCATCTTTTCCATCAGGATCCTACGAGTGGATGACGTTGGCGTTCCCAGAGTCCTCGGCATCAGCGAGTAAGACTCGGGCTTAGGTGATGTCATAGTGTGTGTGTGTGTGTGTGTGTTATTAAGTGTGTGTGTGTGTGTGTGTGCAGGCTGGTGCTGTGTGACCTGGCAGGTTCAGAGCGCTGCTCACGGACTCAGAACACTGGAGAAAGGCTGAAGGAGGCTGGAAACATCAACAGTTCTCTGCTGACGCTGGGAAAGTGCATCCACGCCATGAAGCTCAACCAGACCTCCAAGTAAGACACTGTGTGTGTGGGTCAGGGTTGGGGTCAGTTATAATCGTAATTGCGTAATTTATAATTAATTAAAATAATGAGATAATTATAATTGAAATTGAAAAAATCTGTTGCTGTTGTGAATCGTAATTGAGTTCAGATAATTGACTTTTTTTATTCAATCGTGCCTTAGTTTTTAATATCAGTCCCGGCTGGATCTTCACTTAAAAAATTCTTTTTTCAACCAGTTTTTGTGTAATTTGGAGGAATTTTGTGGACATGTTTGTAAGAAATGCAAGCTTTGCGGAAAAATTGAGAATTGTGTGTGTGCGTGTGTGTGTGTGTAGGTTCCAGCATCATGTTCCTTTCAGGGAGTCCAAGCTGACTCACTTCCTGCAGTTCTTCTTCTGTGGTGCTGGGAGGGTCTCCATGGTGGTGAACATCAGTCAGAACTCCTTCTGCTTCGACGAGACAGTCAACGTCCTCAAGTTCTCCGCACTCGCTCAGAAGGTCATCACACACACACACACACACACACACACACACACACACACCATGTCTCGTGTTGATGTGGAATGTGTGAACTCTGTGTGTGTGTAACAATTTTCACGTGTCCAGGTGGTGGTGTTGAACTCCAGGTCATCTGTCCCCGACGGCGCCCCCCACAGGTCGGCCCTGGAGCTCTCCATGATCATAGACGAGGAGATGGGGCGGAGCTTTGGGGGAAAAGGGAGGAAGAGCTCAATGGTTGCCTGGGAAACAAACCTGGAGGACGTGATGGAGGATGAAGATGGCGAGGAAGAGGAGGAGGAAGAGGAAGAAAGTGTGATGGAGGGAACTGTGCTGGAGGCGGAGCCACAGGAGGAAGACCAGATCATGGAAGAAGAGGTTAGAGAGTGTTTATACACACACACATTTCCATATCTCAAATTTCTGGCGACCCCCAAAGACTCTTTTTTTTCTAGAATAATTATTTGATCATAAGTAGTTCAGATATTTTCATACTGTGTTTTATTTGAACTAGATTTATATTAATGATAATACGAATTTAATAATACAAAAAATTCAATATGTTTTTAATCAGTAATTCATTTTGTATGTTTCTTTGAGGTGTTTTGTGTATTTTTTGTCAATTTATACATTTCTAGTCATCTTGTCAAATTTTAGGTTCATTTTGTGTGTTTTTAGTCACCTTGTGCAACTTTTGGGTAATTTTGTTTTTCTATTCACATTTTAGATTTCTTTTGCTATTTTTGTGGGGGAAAAAATGTATATATATTTTTAGTCAGTAATTAATTTTGTATGTTTCTTTGAGGCATTTTATGTGTTTGTGTTGTCAATTCATGTATTTCCTTGTTATTTTTGTGTATTTCTAGTCACCTTGTAAAACTTTCAATTAATTTTGTGTGCTTCTGTTCACATTTTAGATTTCTTTTGCATATTTTTCTGTAATTTTAGTTTTTTTGAGTCATTTAGTGTATTTTAGTTGTAATTTTGTAAATTTCTTTGTTATTTTTGTGTGCGTTACTTTTATTTATTTTGTTTGTTTACTTTGGGGGCCACACAAAATTCAATCGTGGGCCGCAAGTGGCCCCCGCTGTCCATGTCTGAGCTAGAGGTGATAAAATGAGTAATATGTATTTTGTAATCAGTAATTACCAGATATTTCAGATGACCTTGTTTAAATTACAAGCAACACCACATGGTGTCACGACCCCAAGGTTAAAAAACAGTTCTATAGTGTGTTTATCCCTGTGTGTGTGTGTGTGTGCGTGTGCGTGCCTGGGTCAGGCTGACAAAGAAGCCGAGCTACGTTTGGTTTTGGAGGCCCACATCAGAGAAGAAGTCAGTGCAGAGTTCATGGAGCTCTTCAACAACATGGAGAAAGACTACAGGTACAGTTGGTCACATGTTCTCAGGTAACCACGGTCAGCTGACCACGCCCCCTGCTTCTCATTGGTCAGGGAGCGTCTGGAGATGGAGAAGCAGCTCCTGGAGGAGCGCGCTGAGAAACGAGTGGATATCCTGAAGAATCTGATTGCTAAGATGGGAAGCTCATCAGAGGTCAAAGGTTCCCTGGTAAGCTCCACCCCACCCCCGCCCCCAACCCTCAAGGCTATGTTTCCTAGCAGCCCCGTCACTGAGCTCTTGATGCTGATTGGCTCACAGGAGGAACAGTCTCTGCTGAAGGGAATCATCTGCTCCATGAGTGATGACCTGATCAAGATCAGACAGGACGCAGAGTGTGTGACCGCCTGTCTGCACACGCACACACAAGGTACTCACACACACCCACAAGCACACATATGTCCACATACACATCATGACCTTTGACCTTTGTGACCTACAGAGCTGGAGACTCTACGGTTGGAGAAGCAGCAGTCACATGATCAGCTGCAGAAAGCCAACGAGGTACGTCGGTGTCTCCCCTAACTCAGTGGTGTGTATGGGAAAATTGATTCAGCAAAATATGACGATATTTCACCGTACGATTATCAAATCGATTCAAAAAAATGTCCAAATCAATCTTTTTAATTGGGTATTTTTAACAAAAAAAGTAGAGCCTGATTTGGCATTTTACAGATTAATCGACATCTGTTAAAAAGACGTAATGTAATGGTGTAAGAGTAATGGCTTCTAAATAATTTGTGGTAAAGTCATGAAGAAATCACACCATGTTTTAAATAACAGTATTGAAGGTTTAAAAAATGGTAAAAGTTTTGTTGAATTTGGCCTTTTTTAGTCTTAAATCCCTGCCCGGTCGCCTCTTATTTTTGGTTTTGGGTGCAAGGAGATAAGGGTGTGAGAAAAAAAATTGATTTGACGATATCTATCGCAACATTTCACCGCGCGATAATTGCATCAATCCAAAAAAAGTGATTTTTAATCAGGTTTTTTAACAAAAAGGCCCATTTAATTCAGCTAACATTAGCATAGCACATAAACGCCCAGCCACTAGGTGTCAGTGAACGCACCATCGGACCTTGTTAAACTACCTCACTCCTCAATGCATTGGAAAAGTTATGGAATTTGAAAAACAATTTTCTAGTCTTGGAAAGTCATGGAATTATTTAACTGTTTTGGAAATATAGCCTTTTTTGTTTCAATGTTTAAAATATACTAAACCCCAAAGATATTAAGCGTTATCTCAAAGTGATGTTAAGCAAGTTCCTTAACCCGACCACCTTGTGTTGTACATCACTTTGGATAAAAGTGTCTGCTAATTGAAATTGTAGTTTAACATGGTAGCACTTAGTTGTAGCTAATGCATTGTTATTTAAAAATATTGCAAAATTGTGCCATTGTAGAACGCTATATGATAAATAAGTGATGGACTCACAACTTGTATTCCCTGTAACACTTTTTGTTACTAACCGTGGCACACTGTCAGAGCGCTGTTGCTCTAGTACACTGGAAAGCCCCGCTCATTTTTGGTAGAATAGATCTCAGCGGTTCAGAACTAAGTCATGGAAATTTAGTAAAATATTTTGAAAAAGTTTTGAAAAAGCATTGTGAAAAAAGTGTAGGAACCCTGTAAAACATACTGGACACTTTAATAGATTTACAGAATTTAAGAACTTAACAGAATCAGAATCTGAACCTAAAGTTAAACTTTTTTGAAAAACACAATTGGACACTTTGATAAACATTCCACTTGTTTTTGATGTTTGTACTTGAATTACAGTTAGTCACCATCTACTGGTTCTCGCAAGTTTTAAAAAACATGAAATAAATTATATTTCATACCATTTTGTACATATTGTATTGTGATATTGAAATTGTGAATCGTATCGTATTGTCAGATTCATGGCAATGCACACCCGTATTGGTGTCTTTGTCTGTTTGTCTGTCTGTGTGTCTGTCTGTAGATGTTGCGTCAGCAGCAGCTAAAAGTCTCAGAGCTGATGAAGGCGTGTGAACAGAAGGACGATGTCATTAGTGAGCTGCAGACGGCTCTAAATGCTGAGGTGAGTTCCATCAGTGTATCATCAGAGTATGTGAGGAGGTCACGTGACTGTCACATGACCCGTGTGCTCTGCGTGATCCTCAGAGGGTGAGCAGGTCAGCGGGAGAGGAAGAGGAGCAGAGCAGACAAAGAGACGATCCTCAGGAGGAGAGAAGAAGAGGAGCAGCAAGGAGCAGAGGTGAAGATACACGCACACACACGACCAACGTTGTTTGTTTCCATGGTAACAAAACCTCTGGTCTCAGAGATCTTAGAGGAGGAGATTTGGAGGCTACAGGAGGAGAATGACAAGAAGGAGGAGACCATCGCTAGATTGATGGAGCGAGAAGAAGGGTGGAGGAGGAGAAGAGAGGAGGATGTTAAGGTAAAGGAGGAGGAGCTGAGAAAGAAGGAGGAGGAACTCCTGAAGCAGAAGGAGGAAAACTATAGGCTGGAGGAGCAGCTAAAGGAGCTGAAGGAGGAGCTGGTTCAGCTGGAGAGCAAGGTGGAGGAGCTGTCAGGTAAGTAAGTGTGCGTGGGCACGTATGCATAGTCCTCTAATTTAACCCCCCCCCCCCCCCTCTCTCTTTGTCAGACCTGGACAGGTGTGTGTGTGTGTGTCCATCTCTGGAGGAGAAGAATAAGAACCTGGACCTCCTACACACTCAGGTACTGCTTTTACTTTGAAATCAAGTCTTTCACTGGCAAAATATGGCTTTTACTGTGAAAATGCTGCTTTTATTGTGAAAACAGGACTTTTACTAGGCTTTTATTTTGAAAACAGGGCTTTTATTGTGAAAACAGGCTTTTATTGTGAGAATGGGACTTATGCTATGAAAACATGGCTTTTATAGTGAAAACAGGCTTTTACTGTAAAAACAGGCTTTTATTGTGAGAACAGGGCTTTTACTGTGAAAACGGGGCTTTGATTGTGAAAACAAGGCTTTTATTGTGAAGAGCTCTTGTGTTAAAGTGTGCAGTCCTGTGAACAGGTGAGTGAGCTGCGGGCTCAGCTCACGCAGCATACGGACAGATTGAACAACCAATCGGAGCAGCTCACCGTTGCTCGCACACGCCTCCAGCAGCTGGAGAGCCAATCAGAGGAGAAGAGTCGCTGCATCAGCAGCTTGAAGGCGGAGCTTCTGCTCCTTCAGAGGGAGGAGGAGGAGAAGGAGAATAGGCGTCGGGACAAGCCTGGAGGACAGGTGAGACACACACACACACACACACACACACACACACACACACACACAGGTTGTTCAAGCCTGTTTTCTTTCAGGTCCTCAGCTCTCCTCCACAAAGCTCCAACAGCATCGTGAGAAGAACTGCCAGAGGAACAGCGAAGAAGAGGAAGAGTTATGAGGTGGAGGTCAGTCATCATCATCTTCATCACCATCACCATCTTTTTCACCCTCTTCTCTCTCTCCTCCAGGAGCTGATGTCCAGTGACAGTAAGAGGAATCGACTGAAGAACCCACAGGTGAGTCACAGCAATGATGTCATTGATGATGTCACAGGTAAAACCTCACCTGTTTCTTCTTCTTGTATTAACAGCTGATCATCTCACCACAGAGTCTCCGGCCTACAGGTAAGGCAGGGGGAGGAGCCTAAATGTTTCTTTTTCTATTAAACTGTTTGAATGAGGTGTGAGGGGGGATCAGACACCAGTGACCTTTGACCCCTTTGTGTTGTGCAGCTCACATGGTTCCGGAACATTCCAGCAAACCTCAGCGCAGACAGAGGAAGCTCTACAATGCCCCCGACGCTCTGCTAGACTCCCCCCTCCCTGTGAGACACACACACACACTCTGACAGTTATTTTAATTATTAATTGATGACAACATTCCCTGTTTCCCATTCAAAAATTATTAAACACGTCATTAGCTGTGTCATGCTAAGAAATTTTTCTTCTTCTGAATATTGTACTGTATATATTTAAGGGGGAGACGCACACATAAATTATTATTATTTTACTTATATATTACACTAGCTTAATTATTATTGTTATATTATACAATATTGAAACATTACGGATTCAATACTAAATAATTGTATTCTATATTGCAGGTTTCATTATATTATTAGTATTATTTTTAATAATAATAAGAAAACAAAATGTTATTCACTTTGTTTTTCACACTTCATCTAAAATCAGCCTTCCTGTGTTAGTCCAATCAGGTTGCGATAGAGGAGGAAATGGAGAGCGATCACATGATCATCACAAGGAACCTGAGATCCAAAAAAAACAAGAAGTGAGGCTGCCTTCCAGTGTGCTTTTATTATGTAAGATATGGTGCTTTAATATTCTAAAATAAAGAAGAAATCAGAGAATGAAGCTGTGCCTCCTGATGTCTCTCACTCACACACTCTAAGAACGTCCAAACCTCTGCACTAGTAGCGCTGAGTGAATAACAGACTGTTTATGATGTTGTAGGAGTAGCTGTGGAGATGCTGTGACCTTTGAACTCCAAAAAGTAAAGAACAGTGTTTTCAAAGCTTGGAGGCCCCATGTGGCCTTCAGTCTAAAACTAAACGACAAAACAAATACACAAAATCTGTTGTTCTTGTGTGTTTTTTTCCAAATGTTCATGATTGTACCTTTGCCTAATTTTGCTGTAATCTAATGTCTAAACCTTGGGGTCAGGACCCCAATTGAGTTTGCATTTGTGAGACACTGGAAGGGAGTCGCCAGATGCATTAAAGAGCCCATTTTTGCTTATTTTTACCCTTTTTCTGCAACTGCACCAAACTTACCATATTTTAACCTGTTTTCATTACTTTTTCTTGCCATATTTTTGCTCCTTTTAATGCATTTTTGCTACATTTCTTCCACTTTTTAATCAAATTTCAATGTCTTTTCTACACGTTTTTTCCACCTTCAAGACATTTTCAGCACTTAAAAACCCTTTCCACCTAATGTCACATTTTGATCCATTATTGTCACTTTTAGCCTCTTGTCACCATATTTCATGCTTTATTTTTGCCAATTTAAATTAATTAGGTACTTGTTCCTATTTTTTAAAGCCAATATCGACACTTTCAACCCTTTTCATCACTGTTTAGAAATGTACTCATGGTAAAATCTTGCTTTCAATCCTGTTTTGAGCTTCCTGTCCCAGGCTGAGGTTGTCCTCCATCTCCTGAGATGGTCTGCAGCTCCTGCTGGGTGGTGCTGGGGCCTCCTGAGGAGGAGGTGGAGGTGGAGCTGTAGGCAGAGCTTCTGCAGGGGAGCGAGGACAGTAAAGCCTTCCTGAAGACGGAGCTGGAGAAGACGTAGATGATGGGATCCAGAGCCGAGTTGAGGAAGTTGAGTCCGAAGGAGACGATGGTGAGCTGGGTGAAGGTGTAGAAGAGGGTGCAGTCCCACGGGCGGAAGGAGCGCGAAGCCCAGAGGCCCAGCGTGGTCACCGTGGTGGGCAGGAAGCAGAGCAGGAACACCACGATGATGGCTACGCACACACGCACCGCTTTACGCATCTTCTCCGGCCGCCCCACCGTCCTCCTTTTCAGGAAGCAGGAGATCCTGAGGCAGCAGAAGAGCAGCAGGGCGAACGGGAAGACAAACTCCAGTACGGTGAGGGCGCGGTGCATCTTCACCAGGATCAGGATGGACGCTGATGTCTTCCCGTAGGTGGTGAAGAAGAAGCACTGGGTTTGGTTCCCGCTGCCTTTGATGTGGTTGAAGAAGAGCAGAGGAACCCGGGGGGAGACCACCAGCAGCCACACCACCACAGACAGCAGAGCGGCCGCTCGCCTGGACATCCTGCTGCAGCGGTGTAGGGGGTGCAGCACCTGAGAGAGGGGTCAGAAGTCATTAGGAGTCCAAAGAACTTCAAAGGACATCCACTTACGACGACTGTCACTAACTGCATTTCCATTACCCTTGGAAATGCGCAAAATCCAAATGGCGCAATAAAACCCGAATTTCACTCAACAGTCAAATACTGCAAAAAAGTTTTTACGCTTTTATGAGGAGGAATTTCAGACGTTTCGATATTGTAATGTATCCCAAAAGCGCAATGGAAACACTTTTTACGCAAATACACGTTACAGAGGGTGACGCACAAGGTCACATGACCACTTTTCTCTGAGAAAACAGAGACCGGGACATTTCTTAGCATTATACATAAAAATCATTCAACGTGAAACAACAAAGAAAAATGGACAAATGCTTGAAAGGTAGAAAAGTGTCAACATCTTCACCTCAACGGAAAAGTTCAGAAGTAGATGAGGACAAATTTTGATTGACAAAATTATTTTTGGTAAATCAAAAATAAAGTCTACATTTTAAGCTTAAAGTTGAAATTTCAAGAATAAATTGTAAATATGATGCAGAGATTAGATTAAAGTGTAAGTTTCGAAAAATGAACTCAAAATACAATATTGTGATAAAAGTCAAAGGTATGCTAATGAAGTCAAATCCACAGCTCCAACTCTGCGGTATGGTAGTAGACAATGAAACAGAGAAGAAGAGCTCTCCGAGGGATAGAGTGTCTCCTACTAAACCACAGAGTTGGAACTGTCGTCCCCAGCAGTCATAGATTATTTTTTGGGTCACAACTGTTTTTATTTTTTTTGGTAAACAAAAGTGTTTTACATCGACATCTTGAACTTTTCCTGATTATTTTTGAGCAACCAAAAGCAGCACAAATTGGCATTTTGAACGAAAAAGCTGCTAAATGATCTAAAAAGCAGGCTGAATGCTTCACCCTAATAAAAAACAATGGGATGTTTACAGCCAGTGGGGCCATGTGACATCATCAATCACATGATTTCAAGGAGGAGGAACGCAGCCTCAAAAACTGTAAAGTAGTCCCATTTTTAAAAGTTAATAAAGCAAATAATGTTAGTTAAACATAGATGTCCTAACAAGGATATTTCAAAGGTTTTAGGCCACATTTGTAAAAACAGTAAAAATTACCCTCTGACTGACCTTGAGGTATCGGTAAACAGCCACCACGGTCATCAGGGCGATGCTGGCCGAGCGGTTGGAGAACATGAGGAACAGGTTGATGCGACACATGCCGTCCCCGAACACCCAGAACCCCCAGAGCAGGGCGTGGACCCGCAGCGGCAGACTGAGCAGGGCCATGAAGTCGGCCACTACCAGGCTGAACAGGAACATGCTGTTTGGGTTCCAGCTGCTCAATTTGCAACAGAAGATCCACAGAGCCACCACGTTCCCAAGCAGACCCAGGGCCACGTCCAGGATCAGCACCGGGGGGAGAACCACGGCCTCCAGCTGCACCCCCACTGAGGGGCAGGCTCCACCCGGCCGGGGAGTGCTTGAGTTTGGGCTGAAGCTCATTCTGAACCTCGGTGAGCGTCTGGACCAGGGTTGGAGTCAAATACAATTTTTAATTGTTATTACATCTTCAATTATCCATGTTAAATTACAACTCAATTACAATTACTGGCCTTTTTTCCAAATACAACTAAGACTACAATTAATTACAATTACTGAGCCTTTGATAAATAAGCCCAAAAACGTAACCTTCCTCTTGTTGTAGCTTTCCATTTGCATCCCCTATGATAACGGGTTAGTTTGACCCATTTTTTTTAATCAGCTGTACATATAAATAGACTATCATCTAATTTATGTCTCATCTCGTGGTTACCTTGTTAGGCTTCCTATAATCAATTAAAATATTGATATTAATATTTTTGGTGTGGGTGTCTGAGCCTTTTTTCTGTCAGTATACCCCTAGATTTAATTATTTATTTATGTTTTTTTAATGGTAAAATGATGCTCAAGAGAACTGACAGGTAAAGCATATTTTAATAATTATTGAATAAAGCTGAATTGAAATAAATTAAATTAACTACGCATGAGCAAGACATCGAACTTTAACATGGTTCCACAGGTTTGAGTTCCATGAAATTGTGATTGACAGTTTTTTATAGAATTTCCATGACAATTACAAAGTAAATCATCTGAACTCAATTCTCAATTACAATTTGATTATGATTACAATGGCAAGATGTTTAATTTTTTTCAAATTACAATTCAATTATTGTAATTAATTATCAATTTTACAATGATAATGGTCTGTACCTCAGGGAGCGTCTGACACATGGAAGCGCTGCAGGTTCTGTGAGAAGTTTCCACATTCAGGAAACCTTCTACTTCCTCTTTGTAAAGCACAGATGACACAATCGTTGAGTGTATGCGTGTCCTCCTTTTGGCCCAGGGACTCCTTATAGGTGGGGATCATTTTAACGAGTGACCTATGAGTCCCACATGGGGTTCATCAAACTGTCTAATCAAACAAATGAATAGTTTTGTCATTTTCTCCTTTACAGCTTTGCAATAAATGTAATTATTATTTAACAAATAAGCAGATACATTGTCATCAAATGTGTCCAAACTAGTGTTTATTTATTTATTCATTTTTTATCTATTATCCTTTTAAATAAAACGTTTTTTGCTAAACATAAATAAAGGGCAGGCAGTTTGACAGTGATAAGCATAAACCACACCATAGGAGAAAAACTAACAAGGACATGATTCATGATTTTGCCCACACCAAGGCAAGACGGGTACGTTTTTAGTTTCAACAAACCTAATTTAGGGTGTGGTTCAGCTTGCTCATTTGTGGGGTGCGGGGGGTTTTATGGTGAGTAACTCCAGCTGTCTTCTGGTTTTAGGCTGTGTGGGGTTACACCCTGGAAAGCCCTAATACTTTTAAGCTTGAAAGTGTCTATTTGTATAGTTGCCGTACATACAACCTCTGGTGCTGTTGGTACGGTTACCGAAGTACACATACATAGGTTTAGGGTTAGGGTTAGGTTATAACCTAATATCGCAACATTTTTTAGGGTTAGGGTTAGGGTTTAGGTTTAGGGTTAGGTTTAGTCTTAGTCACGTGACCTAAACTGACCAATGACTGACCTATCACGTGACCTAAACTGGGCAAATGGGGGCGCTGCGTACAGATAGAATGTCAGTATATAGATACGGCAACCGTACGGATAGCCACTGCCTTTAAGCTTTCTCCTCAGTGTGCTCATACTATGAAGAAAGTGTCTAATCATATGGACAACCCCCGATGCTACTGGTACATTTACCAAAGTACACGTACGAGGCGTCTTAGGTTTAGGGTTAGGTTTAGCGTTAGGTTTTTGGGTTAGGGTATTAGTTTTATGGTTAGGTTTAGTCTTAGTCACGTGACCTCAATTGGCCAATGAGGGGCGCTGTGTACGGATAGAATGTCATTATATTGATACGGCAACCGTATGGGTAGCCACCACCACTACTCTTAATAAAATCATCCACTGAACAAAGCATCATCAGGGTTCCATACCTCAGCTCAAGCATGAAGTAAAATCTGGTCAAACATTGTCTTCCTTATTGAAATCCGAAGGTTAGGATGATACTTCCGAACAATATTATATTGTTTGTACAATATAATTATATTGTTCAAACAATATAGTGATCCAAAATATATTTTCCTCTGGCAGCTCTACGCTTCCGTGAAATATGAAGCAAAAATAAAACTATCATTTTTGAACGATAAACAATGAATGGGGTCAAATTGACCCCAAGGATAATTTGAAGCGCTGAAGGCTCTGATTGGCTGCTTACTGTGAGCTCCTCCCCCTAGGTCAACCCTGAAATCATCATATTTTACATACCATAATAATCACTGATATGATTATGATGATGACATAATGTGATGACGATGCAGGAATTTAAATAAAGCACATTCTGAAACGGTTTGTCCTGTCTTAATCTCCCTCACTGGGTCAGAGCAGGCCTGTGATTGGCTGCTGGTGGAGGGGGCGGGGCATAGGGCTGGGATGATGAGCCGTACTGATTGGACAATGATCTGCAGTGAGCAGCTGCTGCAGCAGAGGATGAACCGGTGTAATGTGAGTGTTGGTCGTCGTGATGATCAGAGGGAGCCGAGCCGTCATCAGGCTGGAGTTCAAGGACTGTAGGGAGGGCCTGGGTGAGTGACCCCGTGACCTCTGACCCTATGTGTTCAGCTCATTGTGAGCCCACTTATCTGTTTAATTATTCATTTATCTATTTCATACGTTTGTTTATTTATTTATTTGATCTTTCTTCATTATAAAGTTAGTTTGTTAATAATAACAATAATTTTTCAAATAAAATATATTATTATTAGTAGTTTGCTCATTTACAATTTGTTATGTTTGTTTTTTGTTTTGTTTTTGTATTTATTTTGGTTGTTTATTTACTTTTTTGTCAGTTTGTTTGCCTGTTTTCATATTTATTTTATGTTTGTCTGTTTATTTACAATTATGTATTAGTTTGTTTGCTTGTTTTGGTATTTGTTTTATTTGTTTGTTTATTTACATTTTTGGGGGATTATTTTCTTGGTTTTGTATTCTTCTATGTTTGATTCTTTACTATTTATTTAGTGGTTTGTTTGCTTGTTTTTTGTATTTATTTTACATTTGATATTAATGACAAACACAACCAAAGCAGAACACAGAACTCACATGGTGAACTGTATATGTGGAGCTGAATCCTTCCTGAGGCCCTGAGAGCCACACGCTGTCAGTCTTACTCACGTCAGTCGACACAGCTGAGCTGAAGCAGCAGAAAAGCTCGGCTGTCGTTGTGAGTTAGTGTTTCACTGAACAGCAGTATATATGTAAATAAAATAAACCTAACACTAAACACACACACACTATATATATATATATATATATATATATATATATATATATATATATATATATATATATATATATATAACCCTAATCCAATTAAATTAAACATTAAATTAAATCCGATTAAAATTCCATTTTGATATTATATTCTTAATGTATTTATTCATCTAAATTATTTTACACAGTTAAACATTTTTTATATATATAATTCAAGGATAATTCAAGGATGCATGAACATTTACATGTAAGTTCCCTTAAAGATGTTAAGCTGTTAAAGAATTAATAGAATAATAGTATAAAATATTAAAAATAAAAAAAATTATTATTATTAATGTCACAGAAATAGATATAGAGTGCAGGAAGAGGCGGAACACACAAAAGTATCATTCTTTTTTAAAATTAAAACCACACACAATCTCAAACAAGTGCTAACTTCTTGGATTTAATCAGTGTGTGCTGTACTACGATGCTGGCTAATGTCTTATCGGGCTAAATCACCATGGTAACAGGCTAACTGAACACCTAACCTGATCTGGACTAGGTTATGAAGTGGATAAGATTGAGCAAGTACTAAAGTCCCGCCTCCTGACCAATCAGTTCTCTTGGAAAGTGTGCACATAGATTGTCTTAAATCACCTGAGTTTAGTGAGCATGTTTATATCCTGCTTCGTAGTACAGGGGCTCTCTGATAGAGTGTGAGTGATTACAGATCATCAATCCAGATAACTGAAAATATCTGGAAAAGATCATTTCTGGCTCTTGGTGGAGGTTTGCGCTCTCTGAGTGATCTTGTTTATTTCATTGTTTTATACTCAGTTTGAAACTTAAGTTTATACAGTCAAATACATTTTTAGCGATTAATTTGATAATAATAATTGATAATAATACCAACATTTTTTTTTCCTTTTTCCTTTTTCAAAATAAAATGATGTATCACATCGATCTTGTGAACCCAGCATCTTGTACCTCAACGTATTTATTTTATTTATTTATTCATTAATATTTCATAGGAGGATCAACCCCATGAGATGACTCATCTCGTTTTCAAGGGGGGTCCTCAGGATCATGTCCAAAGAAAATAGAACAGAGAACAGCAGAGTAGATACAATCAAATAAAACTAAATAATACAACAAAACCTTAGCATGCACACACACACACACTAGCTCTCACTATTCCCACCTCTAATGCATATAGATAGATAGTGAAGAAATTTAAGTAAGTGTGTGTGTGTGTGTGTGTGTAGGAGTGAAGATAATAGGCGGCTGCAGGCTGGCGACGGGGCAGCAGTTTGGTGTGTTTGTGAAGCGTGTGATCAGCGGAGGACTCGCTGCAGAGGACGGTAACACCTTATAAAATACACTACATTATAACAATAATTAATATAATATATTTAGAAAATATAATTTATCATATAATAATAATGACTAATGATAGAGGGTCAGTCAGACTGATTAACAATGATAGTTTGTCTCCCGTGTGTGTGTGTGTGTTCAGGTCGGATTAAAGCAGGTGACCTGATTCTAGACGTCAACAACATCAGCCTGAGGGGATCGACCAATCAGAGGTGAGCTCAGAGCCATGCACAGCAGGATTATTACAGTAACAGCATTTCAAAATAAAGTTGACCAGCTACACAAATGTAGGGTTTTTATTTTGAAGAAGACTTGGTGTTTATCTTTAGTTAAAACTCTGAACAAGTCACAAAGTCCCTCACAGGAGACCTTTTTATTTTCCATAAAGTAATACCTTCAAATTAAATCTTCAAGTAAACCTGTAAACCTCAGTCTTTCTCAGGAGTGTGAATTTATTCATTCTTATCAAATCCTAAGAAGGGGCCTGTTATATATGTAACAATGACCCGAAATGTTATACAGGGATGCACAGGAAGGCATAAATAAAGAGGGACACTGAAATCTGAAGATGGCAGAGACAGTCAGACATTTGACCTTTGACCTCTACATAAAGATGAAATAGTTATTGATGGAGACAAGTGTTTTATTTTGGTAATCGTGTGTGTGTGTCCAGGGCTGTGGACATCCTGAGGAGCGCCTCTCTCTCCGATCACATGACTCTGTTGATCGCCCGAGACGGAGAAGCCAGGTGAGAAAAAAGAGGCTTTTATTGTGAAATAACTCCAAACTCTCTAAAGTGTGCGTGTGTGTATGCGTGTGCGCGTGGACTGAAGTGATGGATCAGGAGCTGAAGTCTGTCCTCACACATTAGTCACTTCACAAACCTGCTGTGACACAATCAGGGTGTGTGTGTGTGTGTGTGTGTGTGTGTGTGTGTGTGTGGCGTCATCACAGCTGATGTGTGTCCTTAGGAGAGAGTTCAGTGAACTGATGAAGACGTATGGCTCAGTCAGTCAGAAGACAAGAGGGACGTCACCTCCACTCTACACAGGTAATGCACACACACACACACACACACACACACACACACACACACACACACACACACACACAATTTTAGCCAATTTTTGCTTATTTTGACCCTTTTTCTACAACTACACCAAACTTGCCATATTTTAATTTATTTTCATCACTTTTTCTTGCCATTTTTGCTCCTTTTATTGCATTTTTGCCACATTACTCCCATTTCTGCCAATTCTCCAACAAATTTCAATGCCTTTTCTACACATTTTCTTCCACTTTCAGCACTTATAAACCCTTTCCAACACTTTTCACCCAGTGTTGCACATGTTGACCCATCATTGTCACTTTTAACCTTTAACTATATTTCATGCTTATTTTTTGGCAAATTAACCACATTCACGATTTGTCATAGCCATTATTTACCATTTTAAAACTAATTGTTCCAATATTGACATTTTGAACCCTTTTTACCACTTTTTCTGTCAGTTTTTGGCCACTCTAATTTGCAACTTTTAATCAATTGTGGTTTTTAAAATCCAATTTTACCACCTTTTCCACCATTTTTGGTCACGTTTAACCCATTTTATTCATATACTATGGCCCAAATAATACTAAACTTCCTGGATAACAGTGGATATTATTCAGAGGAATAAATGAGTTATCATTCAATCATTTTGCTCTTTTTCTTCTTCTTCTTCCTCCTCCTCCTCCTCAGAGAGCGCTCTGCTCCTCGGCCCCACCCACTCCACTAAGAGCCCCGCCCTTACCTTCAGGTAGGACTCGCCTGTGGTTCAGGATGAACCGATTCGTCTCCTTAACTTCTGTCCACTTACAGTCACAGCATCATTCAGTTGATCTGCGTTGCCAAGGGAACGGGCCTGGGTCTCATCATTAGAGGCGGAGCCAACCGGGAGGACGGACCAATGGTGTTTATTCAGGAAGTGATTCCTGGAGGAGACTGTGAGAAGGTCATTGTTTGTTGGCATTTGTCCTTTACTCAGTGTCCCCTCTCTGACCCCTGACCTGTGACCTCTGACCTTTGTAGGACGGCCGGCTGCAGGTTGGAGATCAGCTGGTGTCTGTGAACAAAGAGTCTCTGATTGGAGTGACATACGAGGAGGCGTGGAAGGTGCTCACCGACAGCAGACTGAGGTCAGATTCAGGGTTGGGGTCAATTACATTTTTCAATTGCAATTACGTCTTCAATTACAATTCAATTACGATTACAGTGACCAGCATTTTTCCCATTTACAATTAAATAAAAGTAGTTTTTTTATTCTCAGAAAGTCAATTATAATTACATTTTCAATTATTACTAAAGTTCTATGACAATTAATCACAATTACTGAGCCTGAAAAAAATAACCGAATAAAAGTTCACCTTCTTGTGTTAGCTTTCTGTTAGCATTTCTTTCCTATCTACTGGTTACCTTCTTAATCAATGAAAACATAGGTATTAATATTTTTGATGTGGGCATCTGAACATTTTTGTTTCAGTATAGCCCTAGATTTTAATGTTTTTAAAATGGTACTGTAACATTGTTCCCCAGTTTTGCATTAAATTATAAATGACAATTTTTATAATTTTTCATGGCAATTACTATGCAATTACAAAGTCAATTATATAAACTCAATTACAATTTAACTACGTATACGACATTAACAATTACAATTATAATTAGAACTACACCATGATTGTAATTAATTATCAATAACGCAATTACAATTATAATTGACCGCAACTTGGGTCAGAAGTAGTCTGAGGCTGCTTTTATTCTGAAGGGGCGAGGTGAAGCTTCCTGCTAAGGTTTTGAAGGTACAGGAAATGAAGTTCCATGCTCTGCTTGTTCGAAGTAAAAATCTGACAAATATTAAACCATCGGCCGTTACATAATAACCACGTGTTGTGGTCATCATAGAAAAAAATGCTATCAAATCATTTATATTCATCAATAATATAATAAATTAATGAGTAATGATTAATAATAATACTGATTCCAACCTGAGACTTATGCTAAGTTGTGTTGTTATGTAACAGGGCTGAGCCCACAGTGGAGGTGGCCTTCATCAGACCCAGGTCTTCCTCAGGCCCCGCCCCCTCACAGACAGACCCCACCTACTTATGTCCCGAACCTGCTCCAGCCAATCAGACGCTGCCCTCCATCCACATCCCACGGGCAGTGTTTATTGATGTGTGTGTGTGTGTGTGTGTGTGTGTGTCTGTATTGATGTGTGTATGGATATGTGTGTGTATATAAACTGGTGTGTGTGTCTGTGTGTGTTCAGGACTCTCACACTGGTCGGTCGTCACTGTTTGCTGGTCTGGAGGAGGCGGGCTCTGTCACAGGTGAGGGCTGCTCTGATTGGTTACGTGTGTGAACAGTAGCTTAAACTAAGTTTATCTCTAATTCCTGCTTTGCTTCATGGTGAATAACTCTAAGCTCACACTGATGCTCTGTGATAGGGGTGTGCTTTGCCATGAATGTGACGATACTGTATAACACGATTCACAATTTGCATGTCACGATACGATATATCCCGATGTATCGAAATACTAAACAATACAATGTACAGTACATCATAATATCAATATATTTCACCTTTACAAGTACAAAATGGTATGAAATACATGTGTATTGTGCATTGTGAGAACAAGTAAATGGTAACAAACTGTGATTCAAGTACTAATATCAAAAACAAATGGTATGTTTATCAAACATGAGTAGTGAAGTAGTTTAACAATGGTGCGTTCACTGACACCTAGTGACTGGGAGATTACTCGTTATGCAGATGTTAGCGCAACTAAATGTTTTTCTTTTGTTCAAAAACATGATTAAAAAATCGATTTGGACATTTTTTGGATCGATGCGATTATCGTGTGTTGAAATATTGCGATATATCGCTGAATCGATTTTTTTTCTTACACCCTTACTTTGTAGTTTTGTCTCTGGTCCAGATCTGCAGGTTCTGGTCCAGGATCAGCTCCTCTCTGACTGTGAACAGTCAATGAACTTCTCCCCTATAGAGTCGACCTCTGAGCTTCAGGTAAATCAAGGTGTGGTTTTTAAACCATCATTAATTATGTTAGATAAATTAAAGTCTTAGGTTTTACTTTGAATGCACCACGTTTTCTGCCACCAGGGGGCGCCTGGTTTATTTTATTTATTAAGCGCTGAAGCTGAACCGCACGGAAGTGTACTGCATTCACTTGTGTTTGTTTTCTTGTTTTTCTAATTTTTTTTTTCTTTACTGTTTTTGAGAGTAATGTTTTTTTTGTTTTTCCGAGTAATTCTTTCAGTTTTTCAAGCAAATTTATTTATTTTTTTTCTGTTTTCCTGAGTATTTTTTTTCCTGTTTTTTTTGTGCTAATTTCTTCTCTGAATTATCGAGATACTTGGAAATCCTGCTAGAACATACTGTACATAGCTTCAAGATGGAACTATTATAGTTCAACTATATATCCCAGTGTCTTAAACAAAGTTGAAAGTACATTTTTTTATCAAATTAAACAAGCCGGCCATGTTTGGCTCTCAATAAAGAAATAAAAGCATCTGTTGTTTCAAATGCCCTTTAAGCTCAGAGAAAAAAATGGAGGAAATTTAGCATGAAAAACAGAAAAAAAATAGTCCAAAATTAGTCCAATACACAGAAGGGAAAAAAAATAAAATTCAGAAAAAAACGATTTTTTTTTTTTTAATCCATTATGCTTCCGTAGAGCCATAATGATGACGATAGCAATGATGATGATGATGTGTTGCAGCGGTGCGAGGCTGGGATGGAGCGGCTGAGGAAGCAGCTCTCAGAGGCTCTCATAGAGATCAGGAGGCTGCAGGTAACAGTCACACGGCAAGGCTTTTATTCTGAAATGCTCCGCTTTGTTTTAATATTAAGGTTTCATTTATTCAGACAACTTCTTTCAGGAAATTTCCTATGGCTTTTATTTTGTTTGATCCAGCGTTTGTGTTTGTTTCCTTCTGTGCTGATTATTTTTACGTTGTCCCAGTCCAACTTTCTATTCTGCAGTAGTTTGATATTGTAGACTTGAGATTTTCAAAGTAAATTTCCTGAAAAAAGTTGTCTCAATAAATAAAACCTTAACATTTTATTTTAAAAAAGAAGAAAAAATGAACTTGTTGGAATTATTCTGCTTTGTTTCTTGTGCAGGAGCAGCTAGTGGAAAGTCAGAGAGTTCACCTGCATATGGAGGCGGAGCTTAACTCAGCAAGACAGGTGAGCAAGCCCCGCCCACATCAGACAGGCGAGCACAGGAAGTGGATGTTGTGGAGGTAAATGAATGTGGATGAGATGGTGAGATGGTGATGAAAGGACCTTCATCAGAAAGGTTAGTGTGATGTTTTATATGTGCAGGAGGTGAAGGTCGGATCAGAGCGGATCCACTCACTGAATCTGAGGATTGTTCAGTCTGAGGAGCTGCAGAAGGAGAGCAGAGGGATGGAGAAGGACTACGAGGAGGTGATTCACCTGCTGGAGGCCGAGATCGCTGAGCTGAAGACTGACAGCGTGGAGCCCACCGTCAGTAAGAAGAGAGAGAAGGTCAGAGGTCACGGACTGATCACAGCTTTGATCTTAAGGAACGCTAAACATTTACCACAGCCAGCTCACGTTTTAGCTAGTGTAGCTCAGCAGGTTTTAGATCAGGGGCTAGAGAGACTCAGCACGTTTTAGCTAGCATGAATCAGCAGGTCTAACTCTGATATCGTTATTGTTAGTTTAGATCAGGTGTTAACATGACTCAGCAGGTTCAATGCTGATATTGTTAGCACGACTCAGCAGGTTTTTTAAAGCTCTGATGTTAACATGACTCAGCAGGTTTCAGCTCTGATGTTGTTAGCATGTCTCAGCAGGCTTCAGCTCTGGTGTAGGTAGCTTGACTCCACAGATTTAACGCTGATGTTATCGCGACTCAGCAGGTTTAACGCTGATATTGTTATTGTGACTAAGCATATTTTTAAGCTCTGGTGTCGTTAGCGTGACTCATCAGGCTTCAGCGCTGATGTTGATAGTGTGACTCAGCAGGTTTAACACTGATATTGTTAGCGTAACTCAGCAAGTTTTAGCTCTGATTTTGTTAGCATAACTCAGCAGGTTTAACACTGATATTGTTAGCGTAACTCAGCAGGTTTTAGCTCTGATTTTGTTAGCATAACTCAGCAGGTTTAACACTGATATTGTTAGCGTAACTCAGCAGGTTTTAGCTCTGATTTTGTTAGCATAACTCAGCAGGTTTAACACTGATATTGTTAGCGTAACTCAGCAGGTTTTAGCTCTGATTTTGTTAGCATAACTCAGCAGGTTTAACACTGATATTGTTAGCGTAACTCAGCAAGTTTTAGCTCTGATTTTGTTAGCATAACTCAGCAGGTTTAACACTGATATTGTTAGCGTAACTCAGCAGGTTTTAGCTCTGATTTTGTTAGCATAACTCAGCAGGTTTTAGCTCTTATGTTATTAGCGTGACTCAGCAGGTTTCAGCTGTGGTGTGGTCCTTCCTGTCAGGAGGAGGAGCTGAAGAAGAAGGTGTCAGTGTTGGAGTGTCAGCTACGAAAGAGCGAAACTGCCAAAAGGAGTTTAGAGATGTCAATGGAGAAGCTTCTGAGTTTTGTGGAGGTAAAAAACTGTTTTGTTATTCTGCCCCATGTTTTGATTTGATGTACGTTTGTTTGTTTGCTTGTTTTTTTTTTACTTTGTTTGTTTGTTAGAATGTTCACGAGTTCCTGCTCGATAGTCACGAACCATCAAAGAGCTGCAGGTAAAAGTATGTGTATCTGTCCCAGTTTATTTAGACACACACACGCACACACACACACACACACACACACACACACACACACACACACACACACACACACACACACACACACACACACACACACACACACACACTCTTTCTCTCTGACCCACATTCATGCAGCGATGCTCTGAAAGCGCTCTCTCTGTGTGTTCCATTAAATTGAGGTCAATCTATGGTGTCAGTAGCTGTAGATCAGTGTTGCTTTAATCACACACACACATATGAACGTTCTAGGATGAGATCGCTTTTAAAAACGGTGTGGTTTGGCCAAAAATTGAGAAAAAGTGCAAAATTTGGCGCTCTAAATTCAAAACTTTAGATTTTAAGTTATAGGTCCAAACTAGATTTTTGGTAGCCACGGGCCAATGCATATACCTACCGAATTCCATCCAGCTATTTCAAAGCAGTGGAAAGTTACAAACACTAGATGGCGCTAACGAATCCCAAAATTGCATTAAAAAAAGACACTTTTAAATTTGCCACCAACCTATATCCTCCTGCCAACTTTAATGAAATTGCACCCCCGGGAAGGGTCTCAAAAATCCAAGTAAAGTAGCTGTAAAATAATAATAATAGAAAGTGTCTATTTGTAAGGGTGGCGTACGGACAACCCCTGGTGCTATTAGTACGTTTACCGAAGGGTTAGTGTGAGGTTTAGAGTTAGGTTATAAGCCTATATCGCAAAATATTTTGAGTTAGGGTCAGGATTAGGTTCACGGTTAGGTTTAGTCATAGTCACATGACCTAAACTGGCCAATGAGGGGCACTGCGTACAGATAGAATGTCGGTATATTGATACGGCAACCGTACGGATAGCCACTGCCATAATAATACTACAATAATTACATACTCTGAAGAAAATGCAAGTGAGGATGTAAGTGTTTGCCTGCGTTGCACTGCATTAGCTTCGCATTAGCATAACATTAGCTAGCTTTAGCATTAGCTAGCTTTAACATTAGCCTAACATTAGCATTAGCCTGGTGTTAGCATTAACCTAGTATTGGCATTAGCCGAGCTTTAACCTAGCAATATCATGAACCTAGCTTTAGCATTAGCCTAGCATTAACATTAGTTTAGCATTACAATTAACCTAGCATTAGCATTCACCTAGAAATAGCATTATCCTAGCATTAACACTAACCGAGCATTAGCATTATTCTAGCATTAACATTAACCTAACCTAGCAATAGCATTAACCTAGCATTCGCACTAACTTAGCATTAGCCAAGCAATAGCATTGACCTAGCATTAGCGCTAACTTAGCATTAGCCAAGCAATAGCATTAACCTAACATTAGCAGTAACTTAACATTAGCCCCCGTTATTATACTGTATTTTTGCTGAGAACAATGAACGTAACAATGGGCACTGAACCAGTAAAGGCTTTCTACCTTCTGTGTCATCCTGTGTTTATAATTAACATTACGCCTTGTGCAGTTCATCTGAGGTGAAACCACCACTACAGGCCCCCGCACCCCCCCTCCTCAGGAAGTGTCCTCAGACGGTGGCCATATTGGCTCAGGAAGCTGAGGAGCTGACGAGGACAATCAGAGCCGACATGGAGGGAGAGAGTGAGTTAGTTTTATTGTAGCTCTTCAAGCAAATGACGACCATAAGACAATGTTATATTTTGGTGTTTGGGGCAGTTTTTTTGTGTAGAAATATGAATATTGTGGGTTTTTTTTGTCGGGCAGGTCTTCCGTACGGCTGGGAAGAAGCGTTCACTGCAGAGGGAGAAAAATACTACATTAGGTAAGACCGCACAATGTCGCATCCCTTCACAATAAAAGATCTTTCTCCTTTGGGTTGAACGGGAAGCTTGGACGAGATGAGTTTGTTCTACAGACTGTCAGATTAACTATCACACTTTCTATCTTTCAGTCATGTGACGCAGACCACCTCGTGGAGCCGTCCAATGAGCAGCAGCGTTGTGGTGGCTCCGCCCCCTGTGGAATTGGAGGAGTCCTTCGACAGAGCGATGACTAACCTCAGTCCTTCAGTAGAGACGGAGATGTAGGTGTCAATAATAATAACAATAATAATACCTGTAGCCTGTCACATGACTCAATAAAGGCATTTGATTGGCTGGTGTAAGTGATATTATTTATCCATACTTCATTATTCATGGGACGCCAAACATGGAGGAAGAAAGTTATGGACGTAGATTTGTGTTATTTTTCAATAAAAAAACAAAATCTTTTCAATCCAAGAAAAAAGATTTCAAATGTAAAAAAAATAATATTTGAAACCCAAATAATTGCATTTGAACATTTTTTTCTTTGATTGAAAATGTTTGTTTTGGTTTTCTTTTTTTGACATTTTTTTATTTATTGATTGAATAATAAAGAAACAATTGAACTACCCATAACAAAAAAGTTGACTTTAATCAAATAAACCATCTTCAATCAAAAAAGTGTTCAAATCTAATTAGTTGGGTCTCATATATATATATATATATATATATATATATATATATATATATATATATATATATATATATATATATATATATATATATATATAATATAGTTACCATATTTTTTTTTTCATTTCAACACTTGCATTTTTTGATTGAATTTTTTTTTTATTTCAATCATAAAAACACACATCTACCTCCATAGAAAGTTTTATATATTTTTATGCATTAAAAGTAGTTTTTACTTTTTGTTTTGTTTTGTTTCATTCATATTTTCTTTTCTTATTTAAAATTATTTTAAACGTATGTTATTTGACGTAAAGGGTAGCAATTTAAAATTTGGCCTAGGGCGCCAAATTGCTTAGGGCTGGATGTGCACAGGAAGTGTTTGGTCCATTTGGAATGAGAGGCACAGAGGATGAAGAAGAAGAAGATGAGCTCCCTCCAGCAGGGGGAGACACAGCTCTGATTGGTCAGATTCATCACTGAAGGAGGCTGAGTGATGACGTCATCAGAAGCTGCAGAGATGCTAACAGCACCGACATACACACTGACACTGACACAGACACACTGACACTCACACACACACTGATACTCAGCCACTGACACACAAACACAGGCACTGACAGACAGACACACACTGACACTCACTCAGGCACTGACAATCACATGCACTGACACACACACACTGACACTCAAACACTGACATTTACATACACTGACACACACACACACACACTGACAGACATGAGGGGCTGAGCATTGCTTGGTAAGTAATTTAACGAGTGTGTCTGCCTGTCAGTTTGTAAATGTCAGTGTGTGTCAGTACCTGAGTGTCAGTGTGAGTCTGTCTGTCAATGTGTGTGTGTGTGTGTTGCAAGATGATGTTGCTATGGTAACTTGAGTTAATCTGGTATGTTATGAAACATACAAACAAATGTGATCAGTCAGTCTCCTCACTGTGGGTTGTGTGTCTACATGTTTACATGTTGTGTGTCTGCATTCATGTTGTGTAGTCGTTAATATTAGAGCTGGGCGATATGGACCAGAACTCATATCTCAATATTTTTCCTCAAAATGTGGATATACAATATAAATCTCAATATGTTTAACTCAATAAAGTCTGACCATCACAAAGACAATTCTGGGTAAAGTTTCTTCATTCAAAATGCCACACAAGCACATTTATTAACGAACAGCTGCACAATATTTGCCACTTTTTGTTCTTCAAGGGACAGCACGTGTGAGTGAGTTCTGTAGTATGGATTTTTAGGCGAAGGTCTGGGTTAAAACACACTCAGAACTCCATCTAATTGTGCTTTTCATGCTGTTCTGAGAAGTAGCAAAAGCAGCAACTCCTAAAACGAGTATTTTAATACAAAATAAGCTTTGTAAATGCTGTATATAAAAACGTGATATTTGATGTTGTAATTTTCTATATCTCCAAACTAGTTTAATCCAGTTTGCAGCTCCTAAGAATCTTTGAGCAGGTTGTATAGTTGAACAGTTCTGTTTGTGTCAACCAGGGGGCGGAGCCTGCTGCTGTGATGTCAAAGCGATCAGCCAGTGGGCAGGGTCGGGGGGAGGGCTCAGAGGCCATGGCGGCGCTCCAGGCAGCCAATGAGGAACTGCGTTCCAAGCTGACGGAAATCCAGATCGAAGTGCAGAAGGAGAAGGACAAGGTGACTACTACAAATCCCAGAATCCTCCTGGGTTTCCTTGAACATGCTGCAGCGCTGTAACTCTCACTTGTGTCAGGTGAGGGCGGAGCTAAGGGCGGAGTTTAAGGCCGAGCTGGAAGAGAACAGGGAGGCGTTACTGCGGCAACACGAGATGGAGCTGATGAGAGTGATCAGAGTGAAAGATGGAGAGATCCGACGAATCAACGCACTGCTGCGGGAACACAAGGTGAGCTCTGATTGGTTTGTTCAGCAGAAGTCGGGTCTGACTCCTGTTATCGGCAGGGGCGGAGCTTACTGGCTGAGGGGGCGGAGTCGAGACCGAGCTGGGAGATTGAGCGTTACCGCCTCCATCAGGAGCTGCAGGAGCTACGAGGAGCAAAGAGGAATGCAGAAGAAGCTCAGCAGGCCAGAGCAACCGAGCTCAGATCAGCTGATCAACAACACCAGGAGGAGCTGAGCAGGACCAGGAAGGAGTGTCAGAGGGAGATCCGCCGCCTGGTACCGACACACACACACACACACACACACACACACACACACACACACACACACACACACACACACACACACAGTGCTGTTAGGTCTTTTTCAGTGATGTCACACATACAAAATGACTCCAAAACACACAAATTGATAAGAAACCATACCAAAAACACACAAATCAACAACAAAACACACAAAATTATTCCAATACACACTAAATAATAGCAAAAACGCACAAAACAATAACAAAACACACAAAATTATACCAAAAACACATAAAAACAACAAAACACTCAAAATGATTCCTGTCTGTCTCAGATGGAGGAGATTAAACTGAAGGACCGTGCTGTCAGCGTATTGGATAAAGCTCTTGGTCTCCAGGCTGGCCACGCCCACCGCCTCCAGTTACAGACCCAGGCAGCCGAGCAGCAAATTGCAGTGCTCAGAGACGCTCAGAGGGCGGGGCCTGCTCAGTCTGCAGCCAGTCCCACCCACATCAGCATCACTGTAAGCCCCGTCTCCCCTTGTTTGCTTAATTCACAGCCTCTACAGGTGTGTGCTCTCTGATTGGCTGTTCTTACAGGAAGACCGAAGCAGTCGCAGGTTTGAGATTAGAATCAAAGAGCAGAGCGCGATCATCAGGAGACTGGAGGACAGAAACACACTGCTGTCTGAGGAACGCAACGAGCTGGTACACACACACACACACACACATTAACGCACAAACGCACACTGACACATCTGGTGTGTGTGTGTGTGTAGCTGAAGCGTCTGCGTGAAGCTGAGAGTCAGTTCCTTCCTCTGTTGGACAAGAACAAACGTCTGAGCAAAAAGAATGAAGAACTCGCTCTGAAGCTGCGTCGCCTCGACAACAAGCTCCAGTTTGTCACCCAGCAGAACCTGGAGATGGTTACCATGGTAACCCACTCACAGCCATCACACACACATGCACACTAGTACTCGGTGGTTACTGTGGCTGAGTGTTCCTCACAGCTGATTGTGTTCACAGAGGAGGCGGAGCTCCCTAAATGATCTGACCAATCACTGCTCCACCTACCATGGCTACAGTCAGGACCAGAGAGAGATGGAGTTTCTACGGTTACAGGTGACGGAGCAGCAGCAGGTCATTGACCACCTGTCCAAGGTAACTAAGCTATTACTAATGTAACTATAACCATAGCTAACACTAGTTACTAATGTAACTATAACCATAGCTAACACTAATTACTAGTGTAACTATAACCATAGCTAACACTAATTACTAGTGTAACTATAACCATAGCTAACACTAGTTACTAGTGTAACTATAACCATAGCTAACACTAATTACTAGTGTAACTATAACCATAGCTAACACTAGTTACTAGTGTAACTATAACCATAGCTAACACTAATTACTAGTGTAACTATAACCATAGCTAACACTAGTTACTAGTGTAACTATAACCATAGCTAACACTAATTACTAGTGTAACTATAACCATAGCTAACACTAGTTACTAGTGTAACTATAACTATAACCATAGCTAACACTAATTACTAGTGTAACTATAACCATAGCTAACACTAGTTACTAGTGTAACTATAACCATAGCTAACACTAATTACTAGTGTAACTATAACCATAGCTAACACTAGTTACTAGTGTAACTATAACCATAGCTAACACTAATTACTAGTGTAACTTTAACCATAGCTAACACTAGTTACTAGTGTAACTATAACCATAGCTAACACTAGTTACTAATGTAACTATAACCATAGCTAACACTAGTTACTAGTGTAACTATAACCATAGCTAACACTAGTTACTAGTGTAACTATAACCATAACTAACACTAGTTACTAGTGTAACTATAACCATAGCTAACACTAGTTACTAGTGTAATTATAACATAGCTAACACTAGTTACTATGTAACTATAACCATAACTAACACTAGTTACTAGTGTAACTATCAGGATGGGCTGCCTCACTGACTCTGTTTTCTCTCTCAGGCTCTGGAAACGGCCGGCTACGTAAAGTCTGTGATTGTAAGTATAGCTAATGAGGCTAACCTATGCTACTAAGGGTTCTCGAAGGGACTTTTGAGCGTAGGGGCCCCTATAGTGTGATTTAGAGACCCTACGCTGTGATTTTGATATCCTACGGTGTGATGTCGCCCCCCTGAATTTCAACCAGCGTAGGGGGCTTTTCTGTTATTTTTTCCTTTTTAATCGGTATCGTCGTAATAAATAACAAATGTTGATTCTATTTATTAGTGGAGAACTTCTACCAAGCACTACATTCACCAATTCTACAAATACATTTTGGCTTACACGATCCCCCTACGCTGTGAAAAATTCCTGAAAATATTATCACTAGTTCTGTCAGAATGAGGTGTTTCTGTTAACAGGAACGAGACCTGTTACCAAGGTACCGACGACAGGACTCAGTGAGGAGGAGACGAACCATCAGAACCTGCAGGGTGAGACGGAACCAGTTTCTTTCTACCAGTGGAACTATTGTAACCGTGTGGTGTGTGTGTGTGTGTGTGTTCAGGTGGTGGAGACCTTCTATGGATACGATGAGGAGATCTCAGTGGACTCTGATGGATCCTCCTGGTCCTTCCACACTGACAGAACTCCAGACACAGAACCAGAACCAGAACCTGATGAGGTATCCCACCACCCCACAATGTAGCCCCTCCCCCTCTGATTGGTGGCTTACATCTCAAGGCTCTGTTATTTGGTTCACTCGTGTTTCTGTTTATTTTTCCTCTTGGTGCAGTAGGAACGAGTCGCAGCGCTTTATTTTGAAGGTCATGAGTTCACACCATAGTTTAGTCTATGACTTTCTGTGTATGTTAGTAAGTGTGTAGTTTACTTCAGTGTGTGTTAGTGAGTGTGTAGCTTAGCTCAGTATGTGTTAGTGTGTAATTTCCGTGTGTGTGCGTGCGTGCCTGTTGTTGAGCATTCTTTGGTTTCCTCTGTTCCTCGGTCCAGTGTTCTACCTACAAACTCCCTAATGGACCCACCCACCCTGACACTGGTGTGTGCGTGTGTGTGGCAGGTGTGTGTGCGTGAGGAGGCGGAGCTTCGTTTCTGTCAGTTGACCCAGGAGTACCAGGCGCTGCAGCGAGCCTACGCTTTACTGACGGAGACCAGCGGAGGGAGCTATGACCCAGAGAAGGAGATGAAGGCGAGGAACCACACACACACACACACACACACACACACCCCGACACTGACAGGCTGATTGTTCTGTTTCAGACCCGAGAACAACTACTGACCCAAATCAGTCAGTACCAGAGCAGAGTGACTGACCTGGAGTCAGCCCTGAGGGAGCAGGGCCTGGTAACACACACACACTCACGCAAATTGAGGAAAAAATATACTAAATTACACTGAAAAGACACAAAATAACAGCGAAACAACAACAGAAACAATACAGAATACACAAAAATATAATAGAAAAACAAAAAAGACAAACAATAACAAAAACGGAAAAAACAATATATATAATATATATTACAATTTGTTAACAAGATTTTTATTAATTTTCTGTATCTGTGTGTGTGTGTCTGTGTGTTTCTCAGGATGTGAAATGGGTTGAGGAGAAGCAGATGTTGTATCAGAGGAATCAGGAGTTGGTGGAGAAGGTGAAGTGTTCTTCCTGCTTGTTTATTTGTTTATCATTTTGTTTGTTCATCTGTTTGTTTGTTTGTTTGTTCCAGCTCAAAGAGATGGATTCAGAGACGCTGCGACTCCAAAATGAGGTCCAAGATGCCAAAGACCTGAGTGAGCTGCTGGAGTTCAGGATTCTGGAGTTAGAGGTACAGTTGCACACCAACTACAACAATAATAACAACAACTCTGTGTTACCATGGAAACCCCTTCTGCCTGCAGGAGAGGGAGCGACGTTCGCCACTCATCAACCTCCAACAACTACATTTCCCAGAAGGCCTCAGTCCTCTGCAGATCTACTGTGAGGCTGAGGGAGTCACGGTGAGTAAACACTGGCTAATGAATATTTGTTATTTTTAGGAAAATCCACTGTGTTAAGGATTTGTGTGTGTGCGTGTGTGTCTCAGGATGTTGTGATCAGCGAGCTGATGAAGAAGTTGGACATTTTGGGAGATAATGCCGTGAGTTGACCATTAATTTGTACACATTGTCAACACACACACACACTCACACCTTGTTTACTGCTGACATGTGTGCTGTTTACGTGTAGAATCTGTCCAATGAGGAGCAGGTGGTGGTGATTCATGCTCAGACGGTCCTCACACTGGCTGAGAAGGTCTTACACACACACTCACGTGTATGTGTGGAGTTTGCATGTTCTCCTGAGTCTGTGTTTCTGTCTGTAGGAATGAATGAATGAGTATGTGTTGTGACTATTAAATGTGTGAGAGAAAAATGAACCTCTTTCTGTCTGTCTGTCAGTGGCTGGAGTCCATAGAGGTGACCCGTTCTGCACTGCAGCAGAAGATGTTGGACATTGAGAGCGAGAAGGTGCGTTCAGGTTTCTGTGGTGCATTCATGTGTCTGTAATATGTTTGTGTGTCTGTGATTTGTTCGGGTGTTTGTGATGCACTCAGATGTCTGTGATGCATTACGGTGTCTGTGATACGTTCATATATTTCTGATGTGGTCAGGTGTCTGTGATGTGACTGATGTGTCTGTGATTTGTTCGGGTGTCTGTGATGCGTTCATTGTCTGTGATGCGTTCAGGTGTCTGTGTTATGTTTGGGTGTCTGTGATGCATTCAAGTGTCTGTGATGCATTCAAGTGTCTGTGAGACATTCATTTATCTCTGATGTGGTCGGTGTCTGTGATGCGTTCAGGTGTCTGTGAGACATTCAGGTGTCAATGATGCATTCAGGTATCTGTGATGCATTTAGGTGCCTGTGATGCATTCAGGAGTCTGTGATGCGTTCAGGTGTCTGTGATGCGTTCAGGTGTCTGTGACGCAATCAGGTGTCTGTGGTGCGTTCAGGTGTCTGTGATGCAATCAGGTGTCTGTGATGCAATCAGGTGTCTGTGGTGCGTTCAGGTGTCTGTGGTGCAATCAGGTGTCTGTGACGCAATCAGGTGTCTGTGGTGCGTTCAGATGTCTGTGGTGCGTTTGGGTGTCTGTGGTGCGTTCGGGTGTCTGACTCATTAATCTTGTTCCAGGATCGGTTCAGTAAACAGAAAGGTTACCTGGATGAGGAGCTGGACTACAGGAAACAGAACATGGACCAAGCCCACCAGGTGTGTGTGTGGATCAGATATACAGTATTTGATTGATTGATTGATTATACTTTATTAATCCCCAAAGGGGACCTTGAGTTTCAGTTACATCCCGACCAAGAAACATGAAAATACAATCACATATAACGTTGGGAAGCAGGAAATGAGAATAGAGAAGGTTTTTTGAGGCGGGCTAGCCATAGCATGACTGCCAGCCCTACTGTTCCTGGTCAATTTGATCAATAATTCAATAGTGTGGCTGTTTCCTGTAAAACAAACTATCCACTCCTCTTAAAGTTCCACGGTGGAATCCATCTGAGAGTTCTGAGAGTTTGGCTCCTTTCGTCAATGACTGCGGCTTCCAATAGTGCTGCCAACATATACCAATTTTTCGATAAAGCAGGAAAATGCCAGATCAGCAGAAGACCCGATATCATAAATTCCATATTTCATAATTCATATTTGTGTATGTGTGTATTGTAGAGGATCCTGGAGTTGGAGTCGATGCTTTTCAACGTGCTGAGTCAGCTGGAGTGTGGGCAGGCGGAGCTAAAGACAGGGGTGGGGCTTACGGTGGAAGAGAGGGAGGAGCTAAGGACAGCCATGGACCAATGGAAACGCAGCGTCATGTGTGAGCTGAGAGAGAGAGATGCACAGATACTCAGAGAGAGGATGGAGCTGCTGCATCTGAGCCAGCAGGTAAACAAGTAAACAATAAGTAAACAGGTAAACATGTGTTTTACAGGAGGAAATCCTCTCGTTGCTAAACAAAGGGGCGATTTCTGTTGTTTCTCCCGCACTGTCAGAGCAGCTTCTACTCCGGGGGGGTATGGAAATACAGGTTTAGGATGCTTACGTACGCCTGAAGGATGTGTATTTTCACATCCCGATTTATCCGATTTGTAACCGGGGTTATGCAAATAAGTGTTTGTTTGTCTCCAGAGGAACAAGGAACTGGAGGAGTGTATCGAAGCACAGAGGCGGCAGATCAAAGAGCTGGAGGAGAAGGTAAACACAACAACTGAATACCATGGTGACCCGTGTAACCTGTAAACAACAACAACAACAACATGTCGTCACAAACACATTCCTGACGTTCCCTGTTTTTCCTTCAGTTCTTGTTCCTGTTTCTCTTCTTCTCGCTCACCTTCATCCTCTGGTCCTAACAGGTCAGAGGACACGCACACACACACACACACACACACACACACACACACACACACACACACACACACACACACACACACACACACACACACTCTCTTGTGTATCACTGTGATTGGGTTAAATTAACCAGGTGATGGTTAACCTTTGTTTTGTATTTCAGGAGGGACTTAAAGCAAGCGCTCAGCAGAGTCCACCAATCGGAGCAGAGCCTGCTGTCAGCTGACTCCTCCTCTTTTGACTGAAAGGGTGGTTTCCATAGTTACAGGCGGGTTAGGTGTTGCTTGGTAATCTAAACTCACCCTCAGCCAATGGAGTGATGGAGCGAGCCTGCTAACCAACCACTAGTGATCAGCACAAACCGTTAACCAGGTTAACCAGTCAGAGCTGGTCCTGGTCGAAGCCTTTACTGGGTGGACAAGGTGCTGGTTCACTGGTAACCCACAGACTGGTGGACTCATGACGTTACACCAGTTAAACCAGGACTGATTAAAGCTGGTTAGAGTTCAAAATGGAAGTGATTCTCTCCTTATTTTTGTTCACACAATGTGTGTGTGTTACTGTGTGTGTTTGTGTATGTGTGTATCAATGCGTATGGTTCATTTTGTGTGTGTGTTATTGTGTATATGTGTGTCACTCTGTGTGTGTGTGTTACTGTGTGTTTTATTTTATGTGTGTGTTACTGTGTATGTGTGTGTTTGTGTGTCACTGTGTGTGTGTTACTGTGTGTATGTGTCACTAGGTGTGTTTGTGTGTGTCACTCTGTGTGTGTGTGTTACTGTGTGTATGTGTGTTTTATTTTATGTGTGTGTTTCTGTGTATGTGTGTGTTTGTGTGTCACTGTGTGTGTGTTACTGTGTGTATGTGTCACTAGGTGTGTTTGTGTATGTCACTCTGTGTGTGTGTGTGTGTTAGTGTGTGTTTTTGTTTCTAACTGTAAAACTAGATTAAGTTCAAGACACTGAAAGTGGAAATGTTCAATGAATCAGTGAATGAGGACACACACACACACACACACACACATTGAAGTGTGTAGGAGATCATGTGACCGTAAAGACTAACTTTTAACTGAACTAAATTAATCTGACAGACACAAAGGCCCAGTTCAGTCAGTTGTGTGTATGTGTGTGTGTGTGTGTGTGTGTGTGTGTCTGACCCTCTCAGTGATGGTTTGATGTCTTGGACTCCTCCTCCTCCTTCTCCTCCATCCTCCAGTGTGTCTCTGTCTCCTCAGTCTCTCAGTGTGGTTTCATCATGTCTGTGAGGAGCGTTTCTCAGGACGACGATGGCTGCTCTCTGCTCTCTCGTCTGGGCTCAGACTCGCCAAAGCCTCGGCTCAAGTTTGGAGGGATGTTCTCCAGTGTGGAGGGAGCATTTGAGAACAAGACGCTGTGCTTCTCCTCCTCATCCTCCTCCTCTGCTCCTCCAAAGCAGCGACGAGCACAGCAGCAGCAGCACACCCAGGGAGCAGGAGCCGGTCCGACCAGAGTGTTTCCATCCAGACACACAGAGGACAACCAGGGGAGACAGGTAACACACACACACACACACACACACCTTTACCGTTATTCAAATTCACATTCTATCCCAAATGATGCCGAAAACACACAAAACAACAGAAACATAAAATGATAAAAAAAAACAGATAATTATTTAAAAAAAATACACAAAATGACAAGAAAAAAACACAAAATAACAAAAACATACAAATTGAAAGCAAAGCATACTAAATGATACTGAGAAGACACAAAACAACAACGAAAACACATAAAATTAAGAAAAAATACACAAGATGACTACAAAAATAATCAAAAAATATACAATATGACAATAACAAAGACAAATGACAAAAAAAACAATGAGATGAAAAAAAATATACTAAATGATACTGCAAAGTCACAAAATAACACAAAAACAACAACAAAAACACATTAAATTATATATTGGACTGATGACATCGTCACTGTAGAGAGTGATGATGTCAGAATTCTTCAGTGTACTGAAGTACTATTACTTCAGTACACTGAGCATTTCCCTGATCTGGATAAGTACTGCTATTTATTTCTACCACACTACCACAACAGGCTTCTCACCAGGAATTGTCTACAGCGTAGGGGGATCACGTGGCAAACCTCATGGTAGTTATTAAGAGCTTGCAAAAAAAAATTAGTTATGGTTTAACCCAACCTTCATTAGAGTCACAGCGCCACCTATTGGTAAAAGGACATCATAGGCATTATATTTACACAGAACATTGCAGGAAATTTTGTGATATAATCCTTGAAAATGGTCAGCTACATCTTAACACTTTAAAATTTCTGCAACACCCCGACATGCAACACACCTCAACGCAGCTTTAATTGTTCTTGTGTTCCTCTGTGTAATGTCACTGCTGTGGGCGTGGCCTGTTTCCAGGGTGACCGACTCATCATCAAAGGAGGTAAGGTGGTCAACGATGACCAGTCGTTCTACGCAGACGTCTACGTGGAGGACGGAACCATCAGGTGGGTTCCTCAGGAAGCACGCGATCCACACAAGGTTCTACTGTACGTTCTATTAAAGGTTCTGCTGCTCCTCAGGCAGATCGGGGAGAACCTGCTGGTGCCACCCGGCGTCCGGAAGGTGGACGCTTACGGTCAGCTGGTGATTCCAGGAGGAGTGGACGCCAACACCAACCTGTTCTCTACGCAGAAAGGACAGAAACCCAGCGATGACCTTTACCACGGAACCAGAGCGGCGCTCTGTGGAGGAACCACCACCATCAGTAAACGTGGCACACACACACACACGCACACACACACACACACACACACACACACACACACACACACACACACACACACACAGATTGGTTCACTCTGACAGTGAAACCATTACCATCATTTAAACACATATTCTATCCCAAATGATGCCAAAGACACACAAAATAACAATAGAAACACATAAAATTACAGGAAACGCACTAGGGGGGTATGTTACGAATCTAGACTCTTATCGCGTTACCTTCCAGAATTTAATCAGTATGTGCTGGACTACGAAGCTCGCTAACGTCTTACAAAGCTAAATCACCATGGAAACTTATGCTCAACGGCTAGCCTGGTTGTGAGCAGGTTATTCTCTGGCCGGGATCTTAATGAGTGCTAAAGTCCCGCCTCCTGACCAATCAGATCTCTTAGGAAGCGAGCTGTCCAATAAAAGGTGACGTGTGAACAAGTCACTGTGTGGATCTGATCTGACAGTTTACAGCAGAGAGAGAATATTTAGACATCAATGCAATCCTTTCATTTACCGATGACATCCTATAGGAAATATAGAGATTTTTATCTGATGGACTGATAAGTCAAATAAGTAAAATAAGTCAGCTGATAAAGCCTGCATGCATCGGGCGCTTTTACACCGATAAATTAATTAATTAATCCCTTCATTAGTTCATGTATTCTTGGGTAATGCAAAGTGCCTCAGTCCTGTAGATAATGTAACATATAAATATATTCCACCTTATGATTCAGGCTGATCTATATGAACGCAGTATCAGAGACACAGACAAGGTAAAAGAAAGTGAAACTGATCAGATTTTCTGTTTATTCTCTATTTATAATTTCACTAATTTAAGCATTAACACTCGTCAATTCCTGCATTAATTACTTTCTGCTTTTACTGCAGCAACAGTGTTGTTTTTGGTCTGAATTATGGATTTTAATTCTTCATATTTTTAAAGAATTATTCCTCAATTGTGATGTTCTACAGTTTCTTCATGTGTGATTGGTCTGACGCTGTAATATCCACCTCCGTCACTAGAGCGCGTCGGTTAACCAGACTGAAATCAATACGCTTAAATCAGCGTGATCGTGCTTCATAGGACAGCTTCTCTCTGGCAGGGAATTTTTGGTTTGGTGAAGCCCGCTAACGGAGATTAATCCAGGGTATGATTATCTAGATTTGTAGCATAGGCAACAAAAACACGTAAAATGGCAGGAAAATACAAAATATGACAACAAAAATAATATTTAAATATTCAAAAGGACAACAAAAACACACAATATGAGAGAAAAATATACGAAATGATACTGAAAAGACTCTAGATAACACCAAATCAACACAAAATGACAACAGACACACATGAAATGACAGAACCAATAACTGGACTCATTAGCCAGCGGGAGGACTAATCCTCTCTTTTTCTGTTGCAGTGGATCACCTTCAGGTGGAAGAAGGAACTAGTTTACTCTCCCAGTTTGATGAGTGGAAGGAGACGGCCGAGCAGAGGGCGTGCTGTGACTTCTCGGCCCACATGGACATCAGCAGCTGGAACCCAGAGCTGCAGCGAGACCTGCAGAACCTCACCAGGGACAGAGGTAACCAGAAACCAGTACCATGTAAGATCCAACCATACTGGGAACTATATTCAAATGGTATCTGTAGTGGAAATGTATATAACAAAAAATGCGTTTAATAAACGAGTAAAACGTACAAAAAAAAAAAAAATGACTCCAATCCCAAACAAAATGAGAGAAAAGCATAAAAAACAATGACAAAAGTACACAGAATGACAGAAAATTATACAAAACCAAAACTAATACATAAAATGACAACAAAAATACAGAAATTGACTCCTAAAACACGCAACACAACAACAAAAACATAAAAAAACACACTGACAATGACTCCAAAAACACGTGATTACAAAAATAACAATATAATATACAAAATGACCACAAAAACACACAATCTTTTAGTTTTTTTTCTTGTATTAATGTTCAGAATGTTCATAACTTGGTCCTCGGCTCTGAAGGTCACAGTTTTGTGGCCCCACTGTGATAAAACTTGCCCATCTCTGGGCAACAGTTTCTGAACAATGAGTGTAAAGCCAATGGTTGCTATAACAACATGAGAAAAACCCTGCAAAAACATTTCTTTTGCATCTTTAAGTCCTTTCAACAACAATTTACAACTAAATTATTTGGTAATTTATACAATGATTCATGTTTTCTCGGTTTTTTTAATTTTCTCCAGCGGGCCGAATCAGATGATCGGAAGGGCCAGATTTGGTCCCCGGGCCTTGAGTTGGACACTGGTTCTAAAAAGTCCTTTTAATGTGTTTTTTTGCACAAATTATGTTTATTGGTAATACATTAAACACATTTTTTGTATATACATTTTCACTTTAGGTAGCCTTTAACCAGTAACTAGTCATCGATCAGCAGTGATTAGTGTTTATGTTCCAGGTGTGAACTCTTTCCTCTTCTTCATGGCTTACAAAGACAAACAGCAGAGCTCAGACTCCCAGGTGAACCATTGTTTGTTTGTTTGTTTGTATGTTTTCCTACGTATCATTTCCCACTTGTTGTTCTCAGCTCTACGAGGCTTTCAGGGTCCTTCAGGATTTGGGAGCACTCGCTCTGGTGCACGCAGAAAACGGTGACATCATCGATCAGGTAAACCTGTCCGACCAATCACAGATGGTCTCATTATTAATGTAAAAAAATAAAACATGAATTCTGTTTACCAGGAGCAAAGAAAACTTCTGGATTTGGGCATCACTGGGCCTGAAGGACATGTTTTATCTCATCCTGAGGAGGTTGGTTTACCTGAAACACACCTGAGATGATAGGATGAGATTAACCTGAGATTCACTGTGTGTGTGTGTGTTTGTGTAGGGACAGACTGAGGCTGTGTATCGGGCCGTAATGATTGCCAAACGCACCAACTGTCCGCTCTACGTCACCAAAGTGACGAGCAAATCTGCTGCTGACGTCATCGCCACAGCCAGGAAGAAAGGTGTGACATCATCACCGCGTTTTTGTCCTGCTTGAGGAACGAAGGCTGTGTTTGAAATGTCACATTCCGTACTATGCGCACTCACAGAATGATTCATAAACATTTAACAAAAAACAGAGAAATATACAAAATAACAATAAAAATACACAAAATAACACACGCAAAACAGCATTAACACGGAGAATGACTGCAAAAACAAACAAAACAACAACAAATATACACAAAATGAACCAAAAGAACAAAAAAATAAGAGAAAAATACACAAAATGAGAGAAAAATACACAAACTGACACAACAATAATACACTCACTCATAACACACACTAAACAGCATTAACACAGAGAATGATTCCAAAAGCACACAAAATGACAAATATAGACAAAATGAACAGAAAAATACACAAAATCAGAGAAAAATACACAAAATCAGAGAGAAATACACAAAATGAGTGAAAAATACACAAAATCAGAGAGAAATACACAAAATGAGAGAAAAATACACAAATTGACAGTAGAAACACAAATATATATATCAAATATACATTAATAACACACAAAATAGCCCATAACACACACAAAACAGTATAACACAGAGAATGATTCTAAAAACACACAAAAAGACAACAAAGTATATACTATAAATATGATTAGGATGATGAGTGTTCCACTGAAGTATACTTCTAAGTTTCCCAAGATGCATTTGGAACCTACAATTACAAAAACTTGAAGCAAACTGAGGCTAAATATCTCTGTTGATTCTCCACCTTTGAAAGTTCTGAAAATATGAGAAAGTGACCAAGTAGACTATCAACATGTGCTCATTTGATCCATAAAACTCACAGAAATGCATTTCGGAGATTTTTAGAATCCCTCCATTGTGCTACTGTCTAAGCTTCCAATTAACTATAAAACAAAAGCCCTATTTAAAAAAGCATTAAAAACTAATGGAAGACACAGAGATGCTTTATTTTGAAAAGAAGATATTTGATTCTTAGCTTGAAGCTGGTCCCAGGACCATTTTACATTCTGCTCACAATGCATCATGGGACGGTTGAGTATGACTAGGGTGCCACTGTGCACATTTAAAAAATGTCCCCATATAACACAAGTGTCAAACTCAAGGCTCGGGGGCCAAATCCGGCCCTTTAGAGCATCCAATTCGGCCCACAGAAGACAGTAAAAATGATAGAGAAAACTGAAAATTATTGTGTAAATTACCAAATAATTTAATTGTAGATATCTATTACCACAATTTCAGTAAAACTCCACAATATTTTTATGAGCTGGAAGTTTTTCCACGCTTATGCCATATGAATGAGGTAATTTTTTTTCAATCTCTATTTTTATTTTTAAATCTTGCAATTTCTCACAAATAATTCCCAAAATTCCACAAAAAGTGGTTATAAAATCAATCATTTTTGAAGTGAAGATCTCGCAGAGACTCATATTGAAAATGATTACACAATAATGTTAAAATTGCTCCTTTTACCCCCACCTAAAATCTGTGGCCCACTTGTGATCAAAGTATTATGTTAGTATGACATTTCCAACACAGCCTTCCTGTTTGTGTCTCCAGGTGTTCTGGTGTACGGTGAGCCAATCACAGCCAGCCTGGCCATTGACGGCTCCCTCTATTGGTCCAGAGACTGGGCCTCAGCAGCGGCACTGGTGATGAGCCCGCCTGTCAGCCCAGACCCCTCGACCCCCCCACACCTCATCAACCTGTTAGCCTGGTTAGTAGCATTAAGCTAATAGGTGTCATGTGCTACTTGTAGCCCTAATCGGGTCTGTCCTGCTGTGTCAGTGGAGACCTGCAGGTGACTTCCAGCGCTCAGGCCGGATTTTGCTCCGCCCAGAAGGCGGTTGGGAAGGACAATTTCACCCTGATCCCAGAGGGAACCAACGGCGTGGAGGAGAGGCTATCTGTGGTCTGGGACCGAGGAGTGGTGAGTCCCATTTACCACCTCGGACTTCCAGAACTTTCCTCACTTTGCGTTTGTTGGGTTCGTTTTTGCAGGCGACTGGAAAAATGGACGAGAACCAGTTTGTGGCAGTGACGAGCACCAACGCAGCAAAAGTGTTCAACATCTACCCACGCAAAGGTGAGGGGTCAGAGGTCACAGCAGGTCACAGAGGTCATAGGCTGTCTTTGAAATCACGCACTAACATACTACTCACAACTCATTCTAGGTCTGACGTCAAAATGAGTATGAAGTGCGTTCACGTTAGATAGTATGAAAAGATTGAGTAGGTGAGAAATACCCAGATGTATACTATATGGGGACATTTTTCAAGTATGCACGGTTTGCAAATTAATCATACTCAACCATTCCATGATGCATTGGGAGCAGAACGTAAAATGGTCCTGGGACCAGCATCGAGCTAAGAATCAAAGATCCATTTTTCAAAATAAAAGCATCTCTTCTTGTCTTCCATTCGTTTTTTAAGCCTTTTGTAAATAGGGATCTTGTTTTGAAGTTAACAGGAAGTTTTGTCCAATGCAACTTGGACTTGTAAGTCCAAGTGGGAATGCATCCCCAATCATACTAATAGTATATAGTAAAAAGTATGTACTTATTGAGTTTGCGGTGTGTAGTACATTAGTGGGACATTTACAACACAGCCACAGTCTGATGTTTGTGTCCTTAGGACGGATCGCAGAGGGATCCGATGCAGACATTGTCATCTGGAATCCGAAAGAGACGCGCACAATTTCGGCAAAGACTCACAACCTGGTAACCACGCCATCAGTCTCTCTCCCCTGCCAACACTAACCATCACTAACTAACTACCCGCTGTGTGCAGACCCTGGAGGTCAATGTTCTGGAAGGTTTGGAGCTTCGAGGCGCGCCGTCGGTTGTCATCAGTAATGGTCGAATCGTTCTCCAGGACGGAAAACTCAACGTGAGCGAAGGATCAGGACGCTACGTCCCCAGGAAGGCTTTTCCTGACGCCGTCTACCGGAGGATCAAGGCCCGCTGCAAGGTAACCAGTTAACCAATAGGTAACTAGTTGGTAACCAGATGGTAATCAGTGGGCAACCAGTTAACCAGTGGGTTACCAGTCAGTAATCAGTTAAACAGTTAAGCATCTCATTGAACTGCTGCTGATGTGTTTTAGATGCCCGAGGCTCGAGGCGTCCCCCGGGGAAGCTACGATGGTCCGGTCCATGACGTCATCACTAAGCAGGTTCCGCCCCCTCCAGCCAGCGGAAGGGGGCGGAGCTGCCCTCAAACACAGAGTCTGAACAGAAACCTCCATCAGTCTGGATTCACTCTGTCAGGACGTCAGGTTGACGACCACCTCGCTCTGCGGCCGGTGCACAGAATCACAGCCCCTCCTGGTGGACGCTCCAACATCACCACCCTGTCCTGAGAACGTTATCACATTATTACATTATCACCTTATCACAGGGGTGTCAAACTCATTTTAGTTCAGGAGCCAAATACGGAGCAGTTTAATCTCAAGTGGGCCACAGATTATAGGTGGTAAAAGGAGCAATTTTATAATTCTCATGCCCTAGTTTGACCTTCCAAGTATAATAGTATTTAAAGTCTGTAAGGTACCGACAATATTCAAGTAATAAGTGACAGATATCACCCCCTGCCGGATCTTAAATTTCCTTGATTTTGTGACCAATTCTTATTTAATTTGAGGAAAATTGTTGTATTTTTTTTTTTTTTTTTTTTTTTTTAAATTACAATTTGAGATTAAAAATGACTGCCATCATGTGATATAATCATGAGAAAACTGTGAGCCCTGGGAAAAAAATGTGCAGTTTCCTTGAATTTGTGTATTTGGAGATACTGAAATATCTTCAACTGAATTAGTTGTGTTTTCTCTGTCATTTTTTATTTCTCTTGCGGGCCAAATTGGGAGCTGTAAAAGGCCGGATTTGGCCCCCTGGCCTTGAGTTTGACATGTGCATTATCACATCATAAGATATTACACCACTCTGTCCCTAATTATGTATCCATATGTACTGACATGTCAGTTTATTTACAGACGGACGATCAGAGCACGATCTTTATCTCAATCATTTCCTGTTTGCTGAATAAAATGGCACGTAAACTGTTGATTATGAATTGGATTATAACCCTAACCTAATCCAATAAACAAATAAAACACGTGTCCGTTCTTTTTGAAAACAAAAATAAACAAAAACGAATTACTATTATTTTAGCAATAATATGCGCATATACCGTCTCAGTACGATGCAAACTCAGTACATGACGCCGGTCCCAGAACCATTTTACGTTCCGCTCACGATGCATCGTAGAATGGTTGAGTATGACTAGTGTGCTACCGTGCATACTTAAAAAATGTCACCATATAGTATACATCCGGGAATTTCTCGCATGCTCAAATATTTTCATACTATCTAACGTGAACGCACTACATACTCATTTTGACGTCAGACTTAGTATGAGTAGTATGTTAGTATGCGATTTCGAACACAGCAACCAACTGTGACATCACATTATGCAAATTAGAGCGTAAATGTCCTACCTTTAATTCATATTTCATTATTTACTGGTTGACTTTCTTTTAACCACTTAAATACAGCCTTTAAATCCTTAATCTGAAAACATTTAACCCTTCCCACTAGTTAATGGTGGTGCTACTGGTTTCAGACCAGTGACTCATACTATAAATCTGGTAACTCAGGCCCAAACCGACCCGTATTAGGCTTAAGGTGCTGCTTTGATAAGTTGTGATCGTTGTGAGTAGAAACTGTGGTAATAACTGCAAAGATAACCAATGTTAACTAGTAGTCTGACCATTTGTGCGTCTTTCCATAAGAACTTGTAGGCTGGTATCGATTGTTTTATTGGTTGATAATAACTTTGTACTGGTTGTTTTCAGCATGAATAAAAGTGATGTCTGATTGTTTGAGCTTACGATGACTAATTAACACACACACAAAACAGCATTAACACAGAGAATGACTCCAAAAAGACACAAAACGACAACAGATATACACAAAATGAATCAAAAGAACGTAGAAAATACACAAAATCCCAGTAGAAATACAAATATGTGTCAATTATACAATAATGCACTAAATAACGCACACAAAACTGCAATAACAGAGAATAATTCCAAAATCATACCAAATGAAGATAGAAAACAACTGAAAAATACACGAAGTGAGAAAAATATACAAATATATACAAAAATTATGATAATACACTAAACAACCCATAAAACACACAAAACGACAAATATACACAAAATAAAAAATAACAGAAAAATACACAAATTGAGAAAAAAACATAAAAAATTACAATAGAAACACACAAATATATACAAACATGACAATAACAATGCACAGACATGAATTATGGCGTTTATCTGTTGTATTTCTTAAACATGTCAACACGCGCACAGAAACACTGGCAGTCACGTGTCTACGTGTCACGTGATCACTACTGGGCTTCACTCAGCGGCTCAAACGCCATATTTTCGTCTCTCTGACACCTTTTTCTGCTGCTTTTTTTAAACTGAAACTCATGTGATCCACAGTGACAAACCTGAAGGGTAAGAAGAAGACTTTAAACTCCGTATTTACAAACGCAAATCACGTTAAAGCCTTTGTCAAGTTACGTCGTTAGCCACCTAGCACGCTAAGCTAAACCTGCTGCTGCTGGATTTTAGACGCCACTTAGTAAACTTATAAAGCAGGGATATGTACATATTATGTATTTTAACAAAGGTTCCTTTTTTATTCTAACCTGTATTCGTTTTCTGGGCGTGTTCTTGTTGTGTGCAGGTGTTTGACCGCGGTTTCTGCTGCTGTCAGGATTCCTGCTAACAATAACAATGGTAAAGCTCAGCACACACAGCACTCATGACTTATTCCAGCCTCATGTTGTATTACATTTAGTTAATGTGTTACAGATGTCATAGACTTTAATTAGCTGGAAGGGAGAACGTGTGCACTTTTGTTTGAGTACAAATAGTGAACGTATTACATGGCTCCAACTACAAATATAATCATCAAATAATAGAATGATAAATAAATAACAATTGAGGATCAAGAGTAGGTGGATTAACCAGATAAATATCTTTACCAGGAGTCATTTTAATACAAATTTTAATTTTATTATTGTGAAATTTATTCCATCTTAATACTTTATTTCATAGGTAGCAGACGTCCTTTCAAAATAAAAGTTTCTGTCTTTAGAAACTACAATGAATACACATCTACTTGAATTTATAGATACTGAATACATATATACTTGAATATATAGATATTTGAAAAATTGGATACATACAGTAGATGCTTGAATACATATATACTTATGTATTTAGATACTTGAATACATAACTATTTGAATATATACATTAATACGTATCTACTTGAAGTCTTGAATACTTAGATACTGGAATATATAGAATACTTAGATACTTGAAACTAAGAGTGAACTCACTGATATCTGTTGCTCTAACAATTGAACATGGGATTATTTCCAATCTGAGTTTAATAAACAAAGTGAAACATCTACAATTTAGTGCCTTTGTTGCAAAATAGTTGGTGAAATAAGTAGTGACACATGCCGTGAACTCTGGTTTTAATACTTCACTTTTAGCCTGAACTTTATTTATCCTGTGTGGAAATCCAATTTATCAGCAGTTCGTGTCGGTCCTGCTACACACACACACACACACACACACACTGATAAGGTGTGTCACACACTGCTCTGCTTTGTTCACTGGTACAGATGCTAAGGATGGTGGCCCTGAGTGTGTTTGTGCTCAGCCTGAGCTCAGCGCTGGTGTGTCCTGATGGAGGTGTGTGTGAGGACAGAAACACCTGCTGCAAAGACACAGCAGGAGGATACGGATGCTGCCCTCTGCCACACGTGAGTCACATCATAACACCACCTTTTACACTCTACACTAGATATCTGGATCTTTCTTTGGGCACATAGTAACTAAGATATATAGAAAGTTCCTTTACTTCCTTGACATTTATTTAGGCTTTACACTGATCTGATTGACGATATCGGATTGGCCGATATTTTGCACTTCATGTAATTAATGTGATCGGCTGTAATGGCTTAATTTGACGATCAAATCAATGATGTCATTGTCGTGATGAAACTTTCTGTAGATGCTCCAATTGCATTGTTTTATCATTTCATTTACACCGAAGAGTTGTTTGCTTTACGTGACACGGCTTTATTTTACTCTCATTTGTGCACAAAGGGGAAAACCTGTGAGCAAACGGAAAAAATGTCTCTCAGTTGGAGCGAAGCGGCTACTGTTAGTGCTCGTGTGTGTGTGTTTTGTTTATTCAGCCCGAGCATGTTCAAAGTGAGAGTCCTAAAGCAGAGTGATGCCTTCCGCACATTTAAAGGGCAACGCACCCACACACACGCACTCTGACAATAAATGTTATGTTCAGGATATTCTTCAACTCTTCCATTCTCTCACAGTCACAAGACTACATGGAATCGTTTGATTTTCTGTGAATCTGTCAGGTAGTACCGAAGGAATTTGGTCGGTACCTAGAAAAAAACAACCTAAATTCATATGATCGGATCGGTGATCTTTTTTTTTTTTTAAACTCACTGATTGGTGATCGGCCCAAAAATCCTGATAGTGTAAAGCCTACACTTATTATATATTTATATATAGTTGTGTTTTTATTTTATACTGCTAGCTTTGGCTTTAAAATTGTCCCTCAGGGACAAATTAGGTTTTATAAATCTAAAAGTCCTTAAATACTAAATATTTGGATACTTGAATACATAGACACGTGGATACCTAGTTACTCGAGAACTTAGATACTATTTATTTTTTTATTTATTTATTCAGTTTATTTCCGACATGGTTACATTCACTTTTTTTTTTTTTTTTTTTTTTTTTTTACATTTTTTGTACATGCCGAAAAAGGAGACGAGAGAAGCAGTTTGCTTATCCGGGTCCCGTCCCCTGTTTTACCATCGCAGATTTACATGGGTTTACATCTCTCTCTGGTCAAAACATTCTTGATTTCTTCTTTTTTGTGTATTCTCATCTGTTGGCCTTGTTCCCTGCCAGACGTTGTTAGCATTCCTCCAGTTCAAGAATAGTTCCTCTTTCGAAGGTGTTTGGAAGATTCTTCCCTTTTCATCCACAATGTCACCTTGTTTTGTCTCTACATCAAGGGTAATCCAGCTGTTGTTAGTTCTATTGGCAGTGTTGTATTTTCCACTGTCTGATGATGGGATCAGATCCAACTTGTATAAACACATCACCACATCCCAGTTCACAAGCAAAGTAGTATTTTAATGTAATATATCTTAGTTCATAAGGGTGTTTCTAACTGCTGTTGTTAGTTTTATTGGCAGTGTTGTATTTTCCACTGTTAGATTTAACTTGTATAAACACATTATTATATCTTAGTTCATAAGCAAGGCAGTAATTTCATTGTATATAAAAAAAACATCGTGTTTCTAACTGCACATATGACAATAAACACTTTGAATTTAAATTTAATGTAATCCTTACTCACCCCACCACCTAGCAATTAAAATGAATAAATGACAGACCTTTTTTACTCTTGGTTTCCACATTTAATTCGGTCTCCGTAAAATAATCACAGTCTGAGTTTTGTTTCCAGTGTTTATATAGATCTGGGTCCATATCCATGATTACCATCAGTAATGTTGTTGTTTAGGTGGATCCTTCGTATTTTCCCAAGTTGTCCATCGTCTTGATAAGAACTGGTTTTCCGTCCTCTTCTTCCAGGATGTAAATCCTGCAGTTTTTTGACCACGTCTTCAAAATCTTTCCTTCTTTTTTTATTTGGCGTGCTTTCCATGCAATGCTTGCATTTTGTTTCGTCAGGTTTTCATTGATGTACACCTTCGTTCCCTTGAGTTTGTTTCGTTGCTTGATTATTTCTCCTTTGAATTTTATATTCGTGAAGGTTATTTTTACAGCTCTGGTATCATTTCTCTTTGGCAGGAGATGGCAGGAGTTGATGTTGTCAGGGTTCAGGACAATGTCCTTCGACTTCAGGAAGTCAATGACCTGTTGTTCAATCGATTTTGTTTCTTCGTCACTCCTGGGTTTTATCTTTAGGCCTGTGATGATGACATCTTTCTCTCTTTCCTTTTGTTCCAGCTGTTCAACCCTCGCGTTCAACAATTTTATCTCTTCAGCATTTCTTTCATTCTTTTCTTTCAGTACCTTTGTTTCGCTTTGTAGTCTTTCCAGTGAATTTTCCAGCGTCTTTTCCAACGACTTTATCTCGGCAGATAGGTTTTGTAGACCCTCGCGTATCATCTCCTTGACCTCTTCCAAACCCGAATTGGGTTCTGAAGGGCCTCCCTGCGGTTTTTTCACCATTTTCCTTCAGTCTTGGGCCCAGTTTTTCAGGCTGTTCAGGCTGTTCAGCTGTAGCCAGCTGTAGCCAAGGTCGTGTTATCGGAGCAAAGAAAAACACGTCTGCTCTCACCAAAGACCAGAGACTATGCTAGAATACACAGATAATTGAATACTTGGAATGGATGCGTAGATACATAGTGACTTGAATACTTAGTTACTTGAATACTTAGATAGCTAGATACATAGATAATTGAATACATAGATACTTGAATAAATAAGTACTTGGATAGATAGATATTGAGAAACAAAAAATATTTTTATACTTTGAAATTTGAAACTGTAAATGCTTGAATATTTAGATACATAGATACTTAATACTTAGATACTTGAATATATATCTACTTGAATATATAGATACTTGAATATTCGAATACATAGATACTTGAATAAATATCTACTTGGATAGACATTTAAAGAAACAGTAGCAGATATCAGTCAGTGGTATCAGACATAATTTTTACATTTCACCGAAAATGATCAGCTGTGTTTTACATATGTTGATTGTGAAGTGCTAATGGTTTTAATGTATGAGTTCCTTCTGCTCTTCAGGCCGAGTGTTGCTCAGATCACCTTCACTGCTGCTACCAGGGAACTCTGTGTGACCTGGTCCACCAGAGATGTGTCAATAAGACCACATCTCTGCCCTGGATGAGCCCACTCCCAGCCAATCAGCGCTCATCGTTCCCTCAGGTGATTCAGCATCCTTTGGTCAAAACCGTTCCAGTTTTGCACAGAAAGATAACCTCTTCTTCTTCTTCTTCTTCAGCTCAGCCTGGCCGTGAAGGCCGTCATCTGTCCGGACCATGAGTCAGAGTGTCCTGACGAGACCACGTGCTGTCTGCTCAGCGACCACTCGTGGGGCTGCTGTCCGTTAGTGAAGGTGAGGCGTTCGTTCATAATGTCTTTCCAGTTCTTTACATCCTGCAATAACACAGAAACTACAAGAACAAAATATACAAAATTACTGGGTTTCCAGATGCTTTCAAGATACTGGGAATGTTTTCTGAACAATTTGATCCCATTTTTGATTATTTTTACCCTTTTTCTGCAACTCCACCAAACTTGTAATATTTTAACCTATTTTCCTCACTTTTTATTGCAATATTTTGGCTCTTTTTAATGCATTTTTGCTACATCACTCCCATCTCTGACATTTGTCCATCTCTGAGCTTGGTTCTGCTGGAGATTTCTTCCGTTAAAAGATAGTTTTTTACCGCAATATTGCTTATGCATGTTCATATGGATTTGTTGGGTTTTTTTCTTCTTTTCTTTTTCTGAAGAATTTTATATTTTAACAGCTCTTCGAGATGACTATTGTTGTAATTTGCGCTATTTAAACAAAATTAAATTTAATTTAATTGAGTCCTCTTTCCCCCATTTCTGCCACTTTTTAGCCAATTTTGACACTTTTTTTTTACCACTTTTTCTTCTTCTTTTTTCACAACTTTTGTTCAATTTCTGTTTTTTCTAAAATCCGATCTACCACCTTTTCTGCCATTTTTGGTCACTTTTAACCAAATTTATTTCTGATTAAAACAAGGATTTCCATCTTTAAATGACTATATACCATGAAGAAAATAATACTAAAGTTCCTGTAGAAAAGTGGATATTATTCAGATAAATAAATAAATGTGTTTATCACAGATTCATAGAACAATAGACCATCATTTTGCTGACTTTATGAATGGACCCCAAAAATCTCTTCCCTTTATTCCCCCTTATAGATGACCCTGTCTCCATGACTGCTCTTCATTGTTCATGTCTTTGTTCAACCACTGCTTTATACATCTGTGACAAAGGACAGGACCAGTGTAATATTGGTAGTCCAGTGTTTCATGCAGTCTTCTTGGTCTCTGTGCAGGCCGTGTGCTGCGAGGACAGACGTCACTGCTGTCCTGAAGGGACTCAGTGCGACCTGGAACACTCAAAGTGTGTTTCTGCCTCACTGGGGAGCATCCCCATGCTGGAGAAGACGGTCGCTGCCAAGAGAACGAAGCGTCCAGGTGGGACATCAAACGACCTCTGCTGACGACCATGCCTCTGTTAAAGCGTGTGACACTGTGTGTTTTCCCGTGTGTGCAGCGACCCTCGTCCACTCAGTGGTTTGTCCTGGAGGGAAGAGCCAATGTCCCGACACTTACACCTGCTGCCAGCTGAGCAGCGGAGACTTCGGCTGCTGTCCTTTTCCACAGGTGAGCGAGGAAGTCAAATATTACTGACACATTTTATCAGGGTTGGGGTCAATTACATTTTTCAGTTACAATTACATTTTCAATTATCCACGTGCATGTACGTTTACAGTGACCAGCATTTTTTCCAATTGTAATTAAATAGCAGTTTTTTTTTATCCTCAGACAGTCAATTACAATTATGTTCTCAATTACTAAAGTTAAATTACAATTAATCACAATTACTGAGCCTGAAATAAATTTTCTTCAGGAAATGCAAATATTCTAGTTTATTATTGTTATTAATTTAAGCTGTACATCAGAGAAATGTATCAAACTACACCTATGTTACAATGAAATCACGGTTATTGCTATTTAGTAAACAATGAAACTGTGAGACAAACAGATCAGTTCAGTTAAATTGTTTATCAAAATTTTTTGTCAACAAAACCAGCAAAAACGTATTCACAAAAAAATTTAGTTCATTATTATTTGTACTTTTTCCTTTTAAAATGTTTCCATTTATTATTATCATTATCATTATTATCTGTCCTGGGTCTTCCTTACCGAAGGCAGCTTGAAATAGTCAACTCTTTCCCCACCCCTTCCATTGTCCTACCCCGACTCCCTCTCCCCTGTTCCCTTCCCTTTTGTCTAGGTGTATTTTCCCTTTAATGAAGTGTTTTTTAACCTTCCTTAGGGAGGGCCGGTGATGGTCACAATTATGCAATAAAATAAATTCATTTATTTAATTGCAATAACAAAACATGCATTGCTGTCTTAAAAAGATTGCACTTGTAGTGTTGACCTTCACCAGCATGTGTAGACAAGATGAAAAAGAAGAGTTAAATATACAAAATGCACACAAAACAAATAGGGGTGCGTTTCAGCTATGCATCCTCACTTTCATTATTGTCAGGAAATCCAAAATGTTCTAGTTGTATTTGACTTTCAGAGGAAAAATAATAGTATCTGTACTTGGAATAAAAATTGTAATTGAGTTGTAATTGAACACGGATAATTGATCATTCTAAATGTAATTGAGCCAAACCTTGGTAGTAGGTCACACGTACACACACAAATGCATACAAGTTCTCATGACAAAATTGCAAAAATAACCCCAAACAAAGTCGACTCTTTTTTTTTTTTTTTGAATGATGAACATTGAATGGGGTCAAATTGACCGCAAGGATAATAGGAGGGTTAACGTCATTAATTAGTATTATTCTACTAAAATGCGCGATCAGCAGTAACGCGGCTCCTCTCCCTCCCCAGGCCACGTGCTGCAGCGACCATCTTCACTGTTGCCCCAGCAACGCCGTCTGCGACCTGAAGCATGGAACTTGCAGGTCTGGGACGCTCCGGCTGCCTCTGGGGAAGAAAATCCCGTCTGTTCCCGTCAACAGTGAGCTGAATTTAACAGCGTCGGCACCAAAAATACATCGTTTCTTATTTCTAATTCACTGTAAAAAAAAGAAAAAAAAAGGGACAAATAAATCATCATGAAATAAATTATTTTATGATGGCCTTTTAACAAAGAAATCTAAAAATTGACTTTATTTTTTGTTTAATATGTTAAGGTTTCATTTATTTAGACAACTGTTTTTCAGGAAATTCACTTTGATCACCTGACGTTTTTTGACAGAGGCGTCTGCTGGTCGCTTTGATGTTTCCTTTGAAATTTATTTGACTTCTGTGTAATTTTTCCAGAAAGATTCTTTTTGAATATTATATTATGGTTTCATTTATTGAATTTGAATTTATTGAATATTTAAAAGGGACAATGCTGTAAATGAGCAAAATTTAGCCAAAAGAGGCTAGTTTTCATCTGGTGTCCCTGGCCAGATTTTAAAAGGCAACCTAGAATGTAAAAGGTATTAAATAACAGAGAGAATACAACATGACAAAAGAGAACAAGAATGACAAATAACAATGATGACTGATAAAACAAAGTACCAAGCCAGGACTAAAACTTCCACACAGTGGAACATACCAAGCAAAATAGTTAATCCATACTTAGCACAAGAGAAACAATGTACAAAAAATCTTAATAAGATAAAATTTTATTTATTTATTGGAGGATAAGCCCCTTGAGATGGAACATCTCATTTTCGAGGGGGTCCTCGAATGATCATAAAATAAAAGGCTGTCAGTGTGAACATAATTGGTGGTAAAGAAGCCATGTTTTTAGCTGCTGTATTTCATTCTAATCCTGTGATGCCTTGACTGAAAAAGCAGAGTGACTAGCATATTATTCAAAAAGAATCTTGCTGGAATTCTTATACGGAAGTCCTCTTCCCAGGATCCTCCCTCTCCCGGCTCAGCCAATTGCCTGCCACCGTCTCCGTGCCGAGCGTGGGCAACAAGTGCGATGAGTCCACGTCGTGTCCCGGGGTAACCACTTGCTGCAAGACAGAGAGCGGCGACTGGGCGTGCTGTCCTTTACCTCAGGTGAGCTCCTGGCCTGTGGTGTCAGTTTCTGCAGCTACAGATAAGGTTGGGGTCAATTACAATTACGTTCTCAATTACTGAAGTTCAAATTTCTTTAATCACAATTACTGAGTCTTTAATAAATAAGCCCATAAAATGTAACCTTCCTCTTGTGTTAGCTTTCTGTTAGCATTTCTTATGATAACGGGTCAGTTTGACCCATGTCTTAAATTACAATTACAAAGTCAATTATATAAACTCAATTAATCCATTACAATTAAAATTGACTTCAACCCTGATTTTAATTGTAATTGGCAAAAAAAGCTATTCACCGCAATCATATTGTAAATGTAATTGAACATGGATAATTGAAGACGTAATTGTAATTTAACAATGTAATTGACCTGCTCTGTGTGCTCCTTCCAGGCTGTCTGCTGTGACGACCACATCCATTGCTGCCCTCACGGCTCCGTGTGTAACCTGGCGGCTCAGACCTGCGACGACCCGTCCACGTCCTCACCGTCCGTCACTTGGACAAAGAAAACTCGCGCCATGACAATAGATACGCATGGCGAGAAATGTGACGCACAGACCATGTGTCCCAGAGGAAACACCTGCTGTCAGAAAGAGGACGGGCAGTGGGCGTGCTGCCCTCTACCTCAGGTAACGCACCACAACACGTCCCCAGTCCGTCTACGACTGCGCTGAGAACTCCGGTTTTATTCGTGTAGATTCCCTTCAATCGAGCTTCAAACATCAGATTTTAGTAGGGGTGTAACGATATACTCAACCAACGATTTGATTCCAACCCCGATTTGAAAAACTAAAAATAACCCAAATTAAAAAATTGGGATGTAATGCACTTAACTCCTTTCAATTTGAATACATTTAGATTAGGGCTGGGTATCACCAGGTACTTCACGATACAATACATCATGATATTTTTGCCCACGATAACGATATTATCATTATACAGCGATTCTGCGATAATCGATCTGCACTGAATCCTTTTCAAAGGAATTACAAAATATTGTCGGTCAATTTCACATGAATGACAGCCAAGTAAGTGGTTCTTCTTAACACACACTGACCAAAACTAGTCCAATGTCCTTGTGTTATGTTTGATACAAAATAATGCTTCACCAAAATATTGCTAATAATGTTTTTGCAAATTAACTTTCATTCATTATCATTAAAAACCAAATGAATGCAGAAAATACTCATTTCAGTGCTAGCATTATCAACTTCTCTGTAAACATGGACACATCAGTGCTGCTTAACATGCAGAATGAACTTGTTTTATGAAAACTGGAAAATTTCACTGCATATGAAAAATAAACATTTCAGTCAGTGCATTATAATGTAAACAACTGGGTGGTCTTTGAAAACCTGGGCACACACTTATATAAATAAATGAATGAATAAAAAATTGTGATATATGGTATCGATATTTTGGCACAACCCTAATTTAGATCATATTTTGCAGAAAAAACTGATTAGTCAAGATAGATATTCTTATTTTTATTTAAATTGTCAATAATTTTTTTAAACTAATATGTGGTCGTCTTTTTTGGCTCTTCTCCCACTGCTCTTAGTAAGAGAAAACCAGTCAAAACAAGCGTCACTAAACCAGTCACAGCACCCCCTATTGTTTAAGCAGAGTATTAAAGCGCATACTGTTAAGTACCGTTTTGAATCCTTCTTATTTGCATCGATTTTTAGCCAATTTATTATATATCCTTACATCCCAAGATTTTAGTGAACATTTCTGCCCTTACCTCATTGTTTGATGTATTTTGATCCTGGACAAGCCCCCAAAACTCAACCTCGGTGTTTGTTTTCCTTTCAGGCCGTCTGCTGTGATGACCACGAGCATTGCTGCCCCAAAGGCTACAGATGCAACGTGGCCGAGCAGACCTGCGACAAACCCGACGCTACTGCTGTGCTGTGGCTGCAGAAGGCCCTGCTCCTGCAGGGAGTGCCTGTTACGCTGGTTTCAGGCGGGAACATGTGTGACTCTAAGACCAGCTGCCCGGGAGACACCACCTGCTGCTTCATGAAGCGGGAACAGAAATGGGGCTGCTGCCTTGTGCCCGAGGTGAGCTGTGATTATCTTCATACTAGAGCCTCGTTTCATCACTAACGTCCCATAAGAGAAGCTTTGGAGCTGTCCAGGGGTTGGAAAATAAGGTGTGGGATTTTAAGAAATGCTCCAAATAATTTCTTAGAGCTGTGTCAGTCAAAACATGTATGATTGAAGCTCTCCAGGATGACAATTGAGTTACCTGTATTTATTTTTAATGCAGTTATAATTATTTATTTCAACTGACCTTTAAAAGATTTTATATTAATTTTGGTTTCCTCACACCAGGAGTGTGTGTGAGTTTTGTATCAGAGTGTCTGTGTCCCATGACCATCCTCTGTCCGTCTTCAGGCTGTGTGCTGTGAGGACGGGGATCACTGCTGTCCCAAAGGTCACAGCTGTGAGCCGCACCGCTCCTCCTGCTCCAGGGGCCCCCACGTGGTCCCCTGGTTCACCAAGCTGAGCGCTCGCACCCAGCCCGCTTCCATCTCCGACGTGAAGTGTGACGACAAGAGCAGCTGCGCCTCAGGGACAACCTGCTGCAGGCTGCCCACTAAGGAATGGGGCTGTTGCCCCCTGGTCAAGGTGTGACATGCTCGTTCTTAACCGCTAGATGGAAAGAAACAGTCTAAAGTTGACTAAACTGATTATGGTCCCGCCTTATGGTCAATCGGCATACTTTGTGCGTGTGTGCTGAATGATTGGCATGATCGAACCCACACAGTCATTAAAACAACATCATGGTTGGTTAGCTTAGCACATAGCGGCCAGTCCCACATGCTTTGTTAGCTTAGCATGTAGCGACCAGCCATATAGGTTTTGTTAGTTTTGCCTCTAGCAACCAGTCCCATATTTTTGCGTTAGCACATAGCAACTAGTCCCACGTGATTTGTTAGCTTAGCACGTAGCAACTAGTCCCACATTATTTTTTAGCTTAGCACGTAGTAATCAGTCCCACATGTTTTATTAGCTTAGCATGTAGTAACCAGTCATATATGTTTTGTTAGCTTAGCCCCTAGCAACCAGTCCCATATTTTTGGGTTAGCATATAACAACCAGTCCCATATGTTTTGTGAGCTTAGCATGTAGCGACCAATCATATGTGTTTAGTTAGCTTAGCATGCAGCAACCAGTCCCCCACATGTTTTGTTAGCTTAGCTCCTAGCAACCAGCTTCATGTTTTGAGGTTAGCTTAGCACGTAGCGACCAATCATATATGTTTTGTTTGCTTAGCCCCTAGCAACCAGTCCCATATTTTTGGGTTGACTTAGCACATAGCGACAAGTCCCACATGATTTGTTAAATTAGGGCATAGAGACCAGGAACCAGTCATATACGTTTAGTTAGCTTAGCTCCTAGCAACCAGTCCAATATGTTTTGGTTAGCATGTAGCGACCAGTCTCACATGTTTTGTTAGCTTAACACATAGCAACTAGTTCCACATGTTTTGTTAGCTTAGCATGTAGTGACCTGATAACTGTCCTGCCTCCGGATCATTTTGGAATAGAATCAACTGTTCTTTCATCGTGCACGCACAGTAAGCTGATTAGTTCCTTCCTCCTCTTCTTGGATGAATGATGAGTCTCTCTCCTGTGATTCAGGCCGTGTGCTGCGAGGACCACGAGCACTGCTGCCCTCAGAGCTACACTTGCAATATGCAGACAGGAACCTGCGAGAAGAACTTTGCCAACACCTTCCCTCAGAGCAAAGTGGTTCGATCTGACCTGAGAGGAACTGACCACGGGTCGGACGTACCATGTGACAGCACGGGGGAGTATCACTGCCCTCTACAACACACGTGCTGTCAGGTCTCTGACTCAGAGTGGGGCTGCTGTCCCTTCACGCAGGTACGTGCACACATCTGTCTCAGTGTTGGCCTCGCCCACTCTCACCACTTCTCCAGCCGCCTCTCCTCCATTCTCTAGAATAGATCAGTTTCTGTCCTTTGTTACAGACAGATCAGATCTGTTCCCGTCAAAATGAAAGGACTTGGATGATCTTTTAGGGTAACCAGTTTGGTTAGCTTAGCATATAAGGACCAGTCTCACATGTTTTTTAGCTTAGCATATAGCGACCAGTCTCACATGTTTTTTTTTAGCTTAGCACATAGCAACCAGTCCTATGGTTTGTTAGCTTAGCATGTAGTGACCAGTCCTATACGTTTGGTTAGCTTGTCCCCTAGCCACCAGTCCCACATGTTTGGTTAGCTTAGCACATAGCGATCAGTCCCACATTTTTGGGTTAGCTTACCATGTAACGACCAGTTCCACTCTTTTTGTTAGCTTAGCATGTAGCAACCAGTCTCACATGTTTTGTTAGCTTAGCATGCAGCGACCAGTCATATACGTTTGGTTAGCTTGTCCCCGAGCCACAGTTCCCACATGTTTGGTTAGCTTAGCACATAGCGACCAGTCTCACATGTTTGGGTTAGCTTTGCATGTCGTGACAAGTCCTATATTTTGGGGATAGCTTAGCATGTAGCGTTGCTGGCTGAGCAGGTTTAAAGTGTAAAGGGGTGGGGCTTTGTTATGCGATCAACTGTTCAAACTGACTAATAAGATGAAGGTGTTTTTATGGGACTGATGGTTCTGGTGTGTGTGGTTGACATTCCTGTGTGTGTGTGTGTAGGCCGTTTGTTGCTCAGCCTCCCTCTGCTGTCCTTCTGGATCCTCCTGTGATGTTCAGGCTGGCATCTGCACTCGGACTCTTCTCACCTGGGACCATGTGTTGAAGAGCAGAAAGACAGACTCCAGACTTTAGAAGCCACGCCCACATCCTGTGCCTCTTTTGAAGTGCGTGTGTGTGTGTGTGAATGACTGCGTGTGTGACACATCGGGGAAAAAAAAGTCTCTATTCACGCGAGGTTGATAAGAAACCAGGCCAGAGGTGGAAGAAAAGCTGCTGTTCCTTTAATTTCTTATTGTCAGGGTCACATGTGCTGGTTTCTTCTGAGAACTGGCTCTTATTTTGAAAGGCTATCATCATAAAGCCTGTTTCTTTCTCTCACAAGAAGTTGCACCTTAAGCACACAACACTGTTCCCAGGATTAAGATGCATTGAGCCTTATTTGATGAAGCCATTGCACACGTGTGCATTTCCAGATTTCCGTGGACCGTAGATTATCAATGTCCCCAAACTTTTACAGGTTTTTTCCGTTCCTGCTCCATCACTTTTTCTTTTTTCCCATGAGAGTGAAGTCTCTGTGGATTCATTTTATTTTCTACTCTGACGATGATGATCACTGTGTTTAAATAAATTTAAAGATGATTAGGAAATGTGTGTGTTCTTTAGGTGTTGAAGGACACGCAAATGATTGATAACCCATTTCATCGTGTTTTTTTTTTTTTTTTCAAAATCAGGAATAAGAAATTAAAATTCTGTCTAAAATTTGCTTCTTCAGTACATTTAATTCTACATAATAGATAATTTTAAAATCTGCATTTTCCCACTGATTTCACCACATCTCCCTTCATAATATAATTGAGCTTGTTTTTCAAAATAAAGCAGATAATTTCCTGCCTTTTCTAAAGAAAATGAGAAATTAATCTAAAAATGATCAACAACCAAGTGTCAGCAGGAAACAACCAACAACCTTAACACAGTAGGAGGAATTTAATTAGTTTTTTAATTAGTTTTTGTGGTTTTATGTGCTTGTTTTGTAGTTTTTTTAGTGTATTTTTCTTTGTATGTTTTTATTGTAATTTTGTGTTTTTGTTGTCATTTTGGAAACATTTTTACACTCATTTTGTGTATTTAATTTCAGGAGATGAGCAAATTGAAATCCATTGACCAGCACTAATTTAACTCAAATTAGAAATAAATTAATCAAGCTTAGTTGCACTTTGCATAATGTAAACCTATGACCACAAATGTAGACATGGTAAATAATAAAATTAAAATAAACTAAGTAAGTTATCTCTAAGTGTAATTAATAATCTGAGGATTGAACAACTGTCCTGGATCTGTGAATGATCCCCATTCTGGCTTTTCCCGTTTAATTTTAGTTGAAGTGACAAAAAGTGACGTGGGGACAAAGTTTCCCATTGGTTGCTTACTGGTTCCATTCAGATGTTGCCAGGGAGAGAGAGAGCCTCCCTCACTACGGCCCACTTTTCCTGCCAGGAAATTCAAGTGAAGCCCACAGGAATGTATCCACTCCATTCATATGTGTGTGTGTGTTTGTTTTATCCTCGTCCCAACATGGCACACTTTAAAACATCACCACAAACACACATTGTTTATTATGGACACATCCCCAGTGATGAACCCGGGGTCACCAGTTAATACCAAACACCAGTTGATTCACACCATCACTGGTTTTACTTGTGTTTGTCCTCAGATTGAGCTCAGTGACGACTTTATGGAGGTTTATTTATTTTAGTCAATGCTCATCAACGGTCTGGCTCTGCTGAAATTGCAGATACTATAGATAAGACAAGAAAAGTAACTTAAGTAAAGACCAGATATAAGAAACGTCGAGATAAAGTCAGGTATGATAAGATTGGTCAACATAAGTGAGTTAAGATAAGATAGAACAATTTAAGTTGATGAAGGATCAAATAAGACAGAAAGGAGGATGAGTAAAGAAAAGATGCAATAAATTAATGTGTGATAACATTAGTTAAGACGGTAACAAAAAGGATAAGTTCAAATAGTTAAGATAAGTTATGCTAGTGTAAGTTAGCATATGTTAAGATAAATCATGCTAGTATAAATTATCAGTTATGCTAGTATAATTTTATATTAAGAAAAATTACGATAGTGTTTAGATAAGTTACGCTGGTATAAGTTAGCAAATGTTACGATATTTACGATAGTGTATGCTAGTATAAATTCAGATGAGTTAAAATAAGTTAGGATAGTATGTTTAGATAAGATAAATTATGCTAGTATTAGTTAGCATAAGTTAAGATTAGATATGAGTATAATTTAAAATAAGTTATGCTAGTATAAGTTATGTTAGTATAAATTAAGTTATGCTAGTATAAGTTAGCATAGGTTAAGATAAATGATGCTTGTATAAATTCAGATAAGTTATGCTAGTATAGGTTCACATAAGTTAAAGTTATGCAAGTATAAAATAAATTATGCTAGTATGAATTAAGATTAGTTATGCTAGTATAAGTTCAGATAAATTATGGTTGTATAGGTTCAGATAAGTTAGCATAAGTAAAAGTTATGCTAGTATAAGTTAAGATAAGTTATGCTAGTATGAGTTCAGATAAATTAAGTTGTGCTAGAATAAGTTCAGATAAGTTAAACCATGTTAGTGTAAGTTCAGATAAATTAAGTTATGCTAAAATAAGTTAAGTTATGCTAGTATAAGTTCAGGTAAGTGAAAGTTATGCTAGTATGAGTTTAGATAAGTGAGGTTATGCTAATATAAGTTAGCATAGGTTCAGATGTTACTTGTTGGCATCAGATGATCCAGTGTTTGCTGTGCTGCGTCAGTCCAACAAACCTGGTCCTAGTGTCACTGAGGGCACGGAGAGAGAGAGAGAGAGAGAGAGAGAGGTGTGAGGAACAGGCTCCACCAATCAGAAGCTCTGTGGGGGCGAGAAAGAAGGTACTGACTCTAATCCTGTCATAACATGAGGAACAGAGTGAGAACCAGGAGCAGAGTCCTCAGTCCTCCCAGCTGATCCCTGACCTCCTGAAGTGGACTTCATCTGAGATCTAGATCTGACGTGGCTCCCAGAGTCTCCTCCAGGCGTCCAGTGGTGAGACTCCTCCAGATGACCAGTGGTGAGACTTCTCCAGACATCCAGTTGTGAGACTTCTCCAAACGTCCAGTGATGAGACTTCTCCAGACGTCCAGTGGCGAGACTCCTCCAAACGTCCAGTGGTGAGACTTTCCCAAACATCCAGCGGTGAGACGCCTCCAGACGTCCAGTGGTGAGTCTCCTCCAGACATGGTGAGACTTCTCCATATCAGTGTTGTTTGCTGCTTTTCCAGGATTTTCTTCTCTTTTTTCCTTCACAATTTCAAAGTTTCCATTTCCTTCGTCCAACACAGACACTCCTGAGTGTCCGTCCCTGGACTTTCTCCTCTACAGACTTTTCTCATCTCCTCTCTCTGTGTCAACATGTCCAGAAACATTCTGACAGCTGGTTGGCTCAGTGGAAGGCATGCGGCCGGTGCTCAGGGTGTCCACCCTCGCCGTGGTATTTATAGCTCCCACTGGGGTGGTATGATGGGGCTTCGTTCGCGCCTTCGCCTGCAAACGCCTCCTCCGATTACCAAATGTTGACCCCACTCAGACAGCGTTGCTACATGCTAAGCTAACCCAAACATGATGTGGGAGTGGTCGCTACGTGTTAAGCTAACCTAACATGTTTCTCTTATAGCAGTGGTTCTCCAAATGTTTTGGCTCAAGTACCTCCTTTCTCTTGTTTCTGAATCCAAGTACCTCCTTTCTCTTGTTTCTGAATCCGTTCCATCCCAGTCTCAGAGGAAGACTACACAAAACAAGAAGAAAAATACACAAGACAAGAGCAACAAAAACATGCTAAATGACATCATAATGGTTCCAAAACACAGAAAACAACCCAAAAAATAAAAAAATTGTTCAGTGCTAATTAAAGTCATCTTCTTCTCTTTCAGCCACAGTTCTGAACAAACATGGCCATTCCCAGGATGTTCAACTCTAACACGCCCTTCATCATCGTCACCGGCGAGTCCGAGCTCTCCGTCTTGGGGAAAGACGATGACGGCGTGGGCGTGGCAGGGCGTGATGAAGAAGAGAAGGAGGAGGAGAGGAACGACTCTGTGGTCCAGGCCATGGCCCCCCACCTGAGCCGAGCCATGCAGCATGGCACGGCCAAACGCGTGTGCGACACCACGTGTGAGGAGGAGCTGTTCATCTCCATCGTGGCTCAGGCTGAAAGTAAGACCACCACGTCTCGCACTTCCTGTTGCACTTAACCACATGGAGCAGAAATAACAAGAAACATCACTAATATCCAGGGTTTGGCTCAATTACATTTTTCAATGACATCTAAAAAATAATTACAGTGACCGGCATTTTTTTTTTGACAGAACTAACGGCATTCGGCTTACTACGCACGTGGACGTAAATGCCGGAACTATAGTCAGGATTGTCTGAGGTCTGGGTCCGGTGTCACATACTGAGTTTACCTCCGTACTGAGATTATCACCCTAACCCTAACCCTAACATAATCCAATAAACAAAAAAACACGAGTCCGTTCACTTGAAAACAAAAATGAATAATTTATTTTTAGCAAGAATTCATTTTTCGGTAGTGTGCATGTGCACGCATATACAATCTCAGTACGATAAGCTCTCAGTACATGACCAGGGACCAACAGCAACAGCCTAAAATGTAATCTTCCTCTTGTGTTAGCTTTCTGTTAGCATCTCTAATGATAACGGGTCATTTTGACCCATGTCTTAAATCATCTGTAAAGTACACAAAAACATAATATCTATCATTTAATTTGTTTTTCATCTCTTGGTTTCTTTGTTAAGCTTCCTCATCAATAAAAATATTGGTATTAATATCTTTAATGTGGTCGCCTGAGCCTTTTTTCTGTCAGTATACCCCTCGATTTCAATTTATATATACCGTATATATATATATATATATATAAAATAAAATGATACTCAAGAGAACTAAACACAGTCAGAAAAGTTGATATGAAATACATTTTAATAATTGTTAAATACATATGTGTAAGCCATAGAACTGTAACATGGTTCCCCAGTTTTGTCTTTTTTTTTTTTTTTTTTTTTTTAAAGGAATTTTTGGGCTCTAGTGGCCTTTATATGACAGTTGCTTGACAGGAAAGGGATCAGAGAGAGCAGGGAATGACACGCAGCAAAGGGTCCCAAGCCGGGAATCGAACCTGGGACCGGCTGCAGGTGAGGAACTACAGCCTCCATTTATGGGGCGGGCGCTCAACCCACTGAGCTAAACACCACCCCCCCAGTTTTGTCTTTTAATTAAATTGTAGTTTTTATAGAATTTCCATGCCAATTACAAAGTCAACTAGAATATTTGCATTTCCTAAAGAAAATGCAAAAGAGGATGCAGGTGCTTGCCTGTGTGGCACTGCATTAGCTTAGCATTAGCTAGCATTAGCAATAGCTAGCATTAGCATAAATATCATTAGTATATATTAGCATTAACATATGTTAACTTAGCATTTGTATAATCTAGCATTAGCATTAGCTAGCATTAGCATAAATTAGCATTAACTAGCATTATCATTAGGTAGCATTTTCATTAGCCTAGCATTAGCATTATAATAGCATTAGCATATATTAAGATCAGCTAGCATTAGCATAAGTTTGCATTAGCATTATCATTACTATTGGCTAGCATTAGCATAAACTAGCATTAACCTAATGCTAGCATCAGCCTAATGTTAGCATTAGCCTAGCATTAGCATGCATCCTCACTAATTCTCTGAATTCAATTACAATTCAATTATGATTACAACAGCAACAGACATTTTCAATTTCAGTTACATTTATAATTGTGCCGTAATTGTAATTAATTACCAATTACGCAATTACAATTATAATTGACCCCAACTCTGCTATCATTGATAATATCGGGCATCTCTTGATGTGAAGATGTCTTTTTTATTTCTCCGTCCCAGGTGAGGAGTTCCAGGAGTTCACTCCTTCTCACACTCACAGAAACTTTGCTCCATCGCAGCTGACGACTGGCACTGTGAGGTCTGTAGTTCAATCCCAGGTTTTAATTGTATCTGGGAGTGGAAAAAAATTACCGCTGTGCTTTTATTTTGAAGGGGCTCTATGGGGTTCATTCTCACACTATGCAGAAGTTGATGCTAAAATGGATCCTACACCTTGTTTTTCTTCTTCTTCTCCTAGATCTCTCCGTGATGACATTCCCGTCCTGAGTGACTCTGAGGAAGATGAGAAGCTGCTGGTGCAGAGGAAGCAGCAGAGGAAGCAGAGCAGGAAGTCCGTCCACTCCGTCCCACAGGAAGTAGAGCATCATCGGCCCGTGATCCGAGGCCTGTGGGTGCAGGAGGTGGACTGGTTGGGGTCTGAGGATGGGATCATCCCCCCCCCGCCTCAGTTCACAGACCGTCCACAGAGCGTCAGCGGGTCGGAGGAATCTGACGACTCCTCGGTCTCTGTCCCCCTCGCGACCTTTGACCTGATGCACGTGTCAGGGTTCACCTCCTCCCTGGAGGACTGGGATTCAGAGTCTACAGAGGGGACATCGGACTCCAAACCTGAGTTTGGATTGAACCACGAGGACGATGGCGTTCCTGATGAGCTGAGAGGGAAAGTCACTCAGATCCCAAAGATCTTTGTTCCTCCTGATTTCAGAGATCTGATCAGAACAATTCTCAATGGCTGGAAAACCTCAAAACCTGCCAACGAAGGTCTCATATTTCATCATGTAAGAGTGTGTGTTTTCATCCAAACTAAAATACACAAAATTACTCCAAAACGACTACAAAATATCAAAAACATACAAAATTACAACAGAAATACACAAAAATGACAACAAAAAAAAAAAAAAAACACCCAATAGAGAAAGAAAAACATTAGAAAAACCATTTGGAAACGTGACTCTGCTGTCATTTCTGGACGTTTATATCTTACGCTGAGTTTGTGAGGGGCAGGTGGAGCATTGCCCTCCTTATTTGTCAAAAGTTTTCATGACAGTTTTCCCAAATACATTTAAAAAAAACAATTCCTAATATAATGTACATAATATACAAATATTTTAAGTGTCATAAAACACAGACACTGTACAAAATATGCTGTATCTGAATTAATTTGTTGTGCTTTTATAAATACAAGTTATTCTTTAGCGTTCGAGTCATTGTCTTCCATTTAAGGCTACAAATGTTATTGAGATTTTTTATTTTTATATATAAAATAGTTTTATGTAAGTTTTCAGTGAAATTTTCCCAAACTTTTGAGACTTTAGGTTGGTTCTTCTTCTGTTGCGCAATTCTTCTTCACAATGTAAATGTTGAAGCAACACTGCACCCAGCAGTTCATGTATGGTACTGCAGCAAAAATGAAGCAGAACGATTTTATCATGAATTTACAACATTAATAAACATTAATTTCTGTCGTCAACATGATTAATTATGTTTTTTTTACTTTTGCCCCCCCTGGAACGGATCTAAAATTCCACCTGTGATTTTTACTCTGTTGAAGTTTGTCATTCAATCATCCCATGAATTCACATGATCAAATGACAGACTGTGGATTTAAACACGTAAACATGTCATATGTTTCTTTGTCTCTTTCAGAAGCTTCAGCCTCGAGGCTGTGAGTACAGGGAGGGAGAGGAGTACAATATCCTTCATCACATCCAGAACGGCTCGTACGGCGATGTGTTCAGTGTCCGGGACACGAGCACGGGCTTTAAATGTGCTGCAAAGAGAGTGAGTCAACAACAACAACAACAAACAATGAACCAATGACGACCTGTGGAGAGTTGACTGTGATTTTGTGCTTCCCAGATTGCGCTGAATGCATTCAGTAGTGAGGAGGTGAGCACGTGGAGTGCTCTGAACTCTCCTCGGGTCGTGGAGCTCTTTGGAGTGGTGAGAGAGGGCGTCAACGTGGTTCTGTTCATGGATCTGAAGCCAGGTAAACTCCACACACTGTAGCGTGAGATCAAACACAAGGCTGTGCTACAAAGCTAGATAATTATATCCTGGATTTATTTTCGTTAGCATGCTTAATCTAAACAAACATTCTACGTCAGACGGAAGCTGCACTACGAATCTCGATTACAACTCGATAAGTTAAGCGAGTTGATTTCAGCCTGGCTACGTGCGCGCTCTTGTGACAGAGGTGGAGATTACAGCGTCAGACCAATCACAATCACAGAGAAACTGTGTAAAGCAACTCACGTCACAATTGAGGAATAATTCTTTTAAAAATATGAAGAATTAAAATCAATAATTCAGACCAAAATCAACTCTGTCACTGCAGAAAAAGCAGCAAGGAATGAATGCAGAAATTGACGAGTGTTAATGCTTAAATTAGTGAAATTGTAAACGGAGAATAAACACACACCTTGTCAGTGTCTGATCATCCTACATCATAAGGTGGACAATATTTGTGTTTTATATTATCTTACAGGACTGAGGCTCTCTGCATCACCACAGAATACATGAATGAATGAATGAATTTATCGGTCTGAAAGCGTCGGACGCACGCCGGTTTTATCAGCTGACTAATGTAGGTCAGTTCATCAGATAAAATATATCTGTTTCTTTTAGGATGTCATAGGTAAATGAAAGGATAAATATTCTCTCTCCTGTCAGCGTCGCATCAGATCCACACAGAGGCGTGTTCACAATGATCCTCCTTTTATTGGACAGGTTGTTTTCTAAGAGAACTTCTTGGTCAGGAGGCGGGGCTTTAGTACACACTCAGATCTTAGCCAGTACAAAACCTGGTCCCGACCAGGTTAGCCGTTCAGCCTAGGGTTATGTATGTTATATCCACTTCAACCTGGTTATAAAGTGGATAAGATCTGAGCGAGTACTGAAGTCCCGCCTCCTGTCTGAAATCACCTCACCCAAGTTAGCGAGTTCATATATTGCTTCGTAGAACAGGGGCGCTCTGACGGAGAATGTTTGCTTAGGTGAAGCTAACTGAGATAAATCCAGGATATACTGATCCAGCTTTGTAGTACAGGCCCACAGAGATGATCAATAATCAGCTTTGCTCCACCTATAATCAGCATGTCTAGGACAGCTGCTGAGGGACATGAGCAGCCTGCCTGAAGACCTAGCGCTGCATTACCTCCACCAAACACTGGGGGCGTTAGAGCACCTGCACGACAGGAGGGTGATACACCTGGACGTCAAAGGTGGGTAGGACACCAGCTGCATGTCACTAACAATTCAGCTTCGCTTTGCGCGATAATTAACAGTCCGATACCAAACCTGATAAAAAAGCCCCGCCCCATTTCCCATTTGACCCTGTGCCGCTACACAACATTTTGATTATGAAGCGACCGCTATACATGCTTCATCTTTCAGTTAAACTGTTAGGAACAGATCTATTCTTTACACATCTGTAACAAAGAAGGACAGGAACAGATCTATTCTTCATATGTCTGTAACAAAAGACAGGAATATATCTATTTTTCATATGTCTGTAAAAAAGGACAGGAACAAATCTATTCTCTATATGTCTGTTACAAAAGACAGGGACAGATCTATTCTTTATACATCTGTGACAAAGGACAGGAACAGATCTATTCTTGTACATCTGTGAAAAAAGGACAGGAACAGATCTATTCCTATACACCTGTAACAAAGGAATACAGAAACAGATCTATGTTTTATGACTGTGACAAAGGACAGGAACAGATCTATTCTTCATACGTCTGTGACAAAGTAGCTAATACACTTTTTGTGCATATGTCTGACATTGATTATCTTCATGTTTTTATGTGAAAATATTAGTACCTTAAAGAACCAATGATGTGTTTCAGTGAAACTCTGAATTCGTTTTTCTTCCAGTGGACAACGTGCTGCTGTCTGCTGACCTCAGAGACTCCTTCCTCTGTGACTTCGGCCTCTCTCAGACTCTGCAGGAAAGTGGGCGGAGCAACAAGACCTTCATACGTAAGTCATCAACAGCACTGGTTAGGACAGACAAGGGCAACTGGTGGTATGGGGGCCACATGGACCCCTCGGTCTAAATCTGTGCGGCCCCAAAAATGATTAGAAGAATTACACAGAATACACAGTATGACTCTAGACCTATGAAATATTAACAAAAATAACACAAAATGATTATTTTTTTTTAAAAAAAGACAAGGACAATACATGAAATGAGGCAGAGACAGAGAACTACACAAAACAAGTAAAAAAAAAACCCAAGAAAAATACACAAAATAATAAAATATGCACAATATGACTTTAGACTTTAAAAAAATGAACAAAAATGATTTCCAAATAAAATGTATTATTATTATTATTATTATTATTATTATTATTATTAATAATAAAATACAGGACAAGGAAAATACACCATACGGTTCTAAAAAAAAAACTATATACCAACTGAAATACACAAAATGACAGAAAATTAGAACAGGGGTTCTCAACTGGTCTCACCCAGGGACCCACATTTTGCCACGGTCATTAAATCGCGACCTACTTTTTTTTAGAATTCAACCAACAAAATATAGTTTTTCAAAAACACACATATATAATCTTTTTCAAAACATAAATCTATATATTTTCCTGTGCAACATGCATTTCACAGCATGCCTGTCAAAAGAAAAGTTCCTTTCAAAATTAAAGACAAGACTAACACGAGAGACATTAATTATTTATTTATTATTGACCAGCTGTGCGCGACCCACCCAGTACTGTTCCACGACCCACTTTTGGGTCCCAACCCACCAGTTGAGAATCGCTGAATTGGACAAAATGGCAACAAAAATACACAAAACCCCATTGTTTACATTGGACATTATTCTCTTCTGTGGCCCTTGTAGTAGAAAGTTTTCACATTTTTGTGGCCCTTACTTGATGAGTGTATAAGTGGAGGGTTGCTTGTTGTGTTAATAATAATAATAATAATAATAATAATAATAATAATAATAATAATAATAATAATAATGTGTTGCTGCAGGTGGGGCCCTCCCCGGCACAGAGAGCCACATGTCCCCTGAGGTGGCTGCAGGGGCCGCTCTGAGTGCTAAGGTTGATGTGTGGAGCAGCTGCTGCATGCTACTGCACATGCTCAATGGACGTCAGCCCTGGACGCGCTACTACTCCCACCCACTGTGTCTCACGGTCAGTCACTCTCTGCTCTCTGCTCAGTGGGAATAGAAGGTCAAAGGTCACATCTCCTCTCTTCTCACCTCAGATCGTCAATGAGCCTCCCCCGCTGTGGGAGGTTCCGTCCACATGCAACCATTTCACTGCCAACGTGTTCAGAGCTGGACTAAAGAAGGATCCACAGAGACGAGCCTCAGCCGCACAGCTGAGGAGGAAAACTGTGAAAGCCTGTAGAGCAGGTACACACACACACACGCACACACGCACACACGCACACACACACACACACACACACACACATTGTGTGTGTGTTTTTTTTAAGAAAAATGGTAAAAAGGGAAATCCTCAAAAAATTACATTTTTACAGTAGAAATTAATTTTGGAATTTTGGAAATCGTTGTTTCCCAAAAAATGTCCAAAAGAAAAAGACTTTGATACAATTTTAGACATTTAAGAAACTACATTTAAAAATGTTTTGAGGTCAAAAAGTGTAAAATAGTCTTTTCAAAATTACAAATTCTAATAAAACATTATTTATTTATCATTTAAAAAAAGAAAACAACAACAAAACAAAACACAAAAAAAAAAGATTTTGAGAAAACAAAAAAATAAAGGATGAAGATTACAATAAGAACAGAAAGAGGTCAATTAAAGGTACATATCTGTAATTTAGGCCTTTATTATAGAGAAATGAGTGGAGTGATTAACATTTACTCATCATGGTGGGCTAACATTAGATAAGTTATTGTAATGTTATGATATTTAGGCTTTGATAATCTGTTCTATTCTATTAAAGTTAAACTGACAGTGGGCTCAGACCAGAACCCTGAGGTGTCACGAAACTGGGACTTAGTTTGGATGCAACAGATCAATCAAACCTCTCCTCCACAGTTGGTGGTCTGAGTCTTCAGTCCATTAAGTCTGCCTGCGAGAACCTGCGACGCACGCAGAGCCTTTCACGGGAAAACCCAAAGTCCTCGTCCCGTGAGGTGGGAACCAGAGCCGGTCCTGCTGCTCTGGGTCCCACCATGTGCTGGGTGAGTCCCTGGAGAACCAGGGCCAAAGACGAGGACCGCGTGGACTCAGACCAAGACCAGGACCAGGACCACCTCACCTCAGAGTGGGACCAGAACTATGAGCCCACGTCCCTGAGAGAGGAAAATGCCTGTGAGGAGGAGGATGAGGAGGACTGGGAGAGCGGCTCAGATTCAGAGGTGGACATTTACATGGGAGAGGAGGAGCTGACCCAGGAGAACCAAGTCAGAGCCGAGCAGGACTACGAGGGCGACTGGGAGGAGGAAGAGGAGGAGGAGGAGGAAGAGTGGGAGTCTTCACAGTCCACAGACTACCTCCGAGCACTCAGAGGAGTTTTTCCTTTGCTGCAAAAAACCCAAACAGACAAAAATTCATGGGGGTCCAAAGCTGAGCTGGAGTTTATCAGAGATGGTGGGTCTAACAACACATTTTAACACAGAACACTGTTTAACACAGAACACTGTTTAACACAGAACTCCGTTTAATATAGTTTTTGTATTTTTGTTGTTATTTTGTGTGTTTTCTACGTCAAGTTTATTTTTCTTGTCCATGTGTAAAACATGTTTGTAAATGAAATTTTTCTCAACTTTTGTGTATTTTCGTTTGTTATTTTGTGTATTTTTGTGGTCACTTTGTGTATTTTTGTGGTCACTTTGTGTATTTTTGTGGTCACTTTGTATATTTTGCTTGAATTTCTGCCCTTTTATCATCCTTTTGTACATTTTTCTTTAATTATGTGTGCATTTTACAAACTTTGTATCATTGGTGTGGTTTTGTGTATTTTCCTGTCATTTTGTGTGCTTTAGGAGACTAGTCATTTTGTACGTTTTCTTTGGGGGCCAAAGTTGGTCATTTCTGGTTTAATGTGATCGCAGCCCAACACATTTGTTTCTACCTTGAGAACAAGACCAAAGTAGAACGTTTGTTCTCGAAGTTCTAGAGCCCATCATGGAGCATAAATAAACTAATTGTGTCCTCTCAGACGTCCCCGTGGGGTCTACGTTCCAGACTTTGTCTCCTGAGCCCAGAGACGAGCCTCCGTCCTGCTTCAGCTGCTCAGACACGTCGGAGAGGGTGAGACACACCTGTGGGTTTGACCTTTGAACTCCTGACTCCACCCACACGCCCATATGTGTGTGTGTGTGTGTGTGTGTGTGTGTGTGTGCTCGTGATTTTCAGGACTCTGACCACTCATCTGACGACCTGAGCTCGGGCGTCTTTTCCTCCAGTAACAGTCACATAGATGGAAATTTGGAGTGGCTGGAGTCGACCAATCAGCCGCCCTCGCGGTGCCTGGAGGGTGAGATTATATTAGTTTAGATTAGATTAGATTAGATTATGAAGGTGTAGCGGAGGAGCGGTGTTGTTGTTTTACTCGTTTTAAACTCTTTTACTTGAGCAGGAGTCGACTTGTGGATTGAAAAACCTCAGGGCGAGTGCCTGAGGATTCGAGAACGACGGCTAGTCAAAGTTGGCCACGTCGCCATCGGCATTAGTGATCAGGTATTGATTAGCATCAGAAATGAGCATCAATCATCACAGTGGGGGTCAAATGAATGTATTTTTTGTTTCCCTTTTGTGCATTTCTTTGGGTAATTTTGTGTGTATTTTTGCTGACCTTTTGTGCATTTAGTTTTGTAATTCAGTGTGTATTTTGTTGTCCTTTTTTGTATTTCTTTACATTACATTTTTTTGTAATTTTGTGTTTTTTGTTGTCCTTTTTTGCATTTATTTTAGTAATTTTCTGTGTATATTTGTTGTCCTTTTGCGCATTTTCTTTGTAATTTTCTGTGTATTTTTGTTGTCCCTTTGTGCATTTATTTTAGTAATTTTGTATGTTTGTTGTCCTTTACGACAATTTTTTTTTGTAGTTTTGTGTTTTTTTTGTTGTCCTTTTGTGCCATTTATTGTAACTTTGTATGTTTTTTGAGTAATTTGGTGTATTTTTCTGTCATTCATTTTATGTACTCTGGGGGCCGCACAAAATTAAACTGAGGGCCACATGTGGCACACTGGCCTCCAGTTGCCTATGACTGATTTATAAGTTTCCATCCTTTCACTGGTCTGAACCACTTTAGATCAAATTGAGTTTAATCTGGTTCTCAGCTGAAATAAGTTTGAGACACCTGTCCTGAATGGATATAGATTTGTTTTTAATCTAGATTCTCATGCTGGGCGTCTTCTTCTCAGGTTTCAGGGAAATCTTTCACCCTTGAGACTCTGGACAGAAAGACGTTATCCTTTGAAGAGGAGATAAAACAGTCTGGTTTGTGGCTCCGCTGCGTCCCTGCCCCAGACCAATGTCAGCGTTGGAGGTGGAGGGTCCGAGACGGAAAGCTAGAACTCAGGGAATGACGCGCCAAGGAATCTGAGAATAACCATCAGACATGGACAAAAGTCACCAAAGTACATATTTTACAACAACTGAAGCTAAAGAACTGTTACTCCAAAGGTTTATGGACTGCAGTGATTGTAAGGAGGTAGATTTATGTCTTTATTATTCAATCAAAAAAACAATAAAAAAAAAACACTTCAATCAAAAAAAAATCCTTTTCAATCAAAAATAAATATTTTCAATCCAAGAAAAAAGGTGTTCAAATGCAAAAAAAAAAATAATGAATTTCAATAGCTTCTACAAAAACACAGGAGAAACCACAGATAATGTGTATTGGGTTCTTATTTTTGTTCCAGGGCTGTGGGATAAGCTCGTACTGGGCTTAACCTTAGACACATTGATCCCAAATACCAGTTTTAGGTAGAACCACTCACTCCTTCTCTCTGTTCATGTGATGTAACACTGCCCATGTTCCTACCCTGACTCCCTCTTCCCTGTTCCCTTCCACCTCACCTAGGTGTAACACTGCCCTCTCATTTTATATCCTCCCTTTAATAAAGTTGTTCTTACCCTTCGTGGTGATGGTCACATCTATGCGATAAAATAAATTAATTTATTTAATTGCAATACTAAAAAAATTACAATTTTACGGTTTCTATATAATTAGTTTTTATTTTTAGTCTTTTTTTATTTTTTGCAAAAATACCATAATGTTTCTTTTTTTTTATTTTTATTTTTTACTTTGTCTGCACATGCTGTCGAATTTCAACACTACAAGAAGTTAAAACTTTTTATCTTAAGACAGCAATGCATGTTTTGTTATTGATTCATTGTGACCATCTACAGAAAGGGTAAGAAACACTTTATTAAAGGGAGGATATAAAAAGGGAGGGCAGTGTTACCTAGGTGAGGGGGAGTGAGTAGATCTTGCTGGGTTTGTTATTTATTTCTATGGACTTTAAATTTTGGTAACCACACTGAGATGAAATTGTTGAAATTTGCACTATATAAATAAAGTTGAATTTAATTGAAGGGAACAGGGAAGAGGGAGTCAGGGTAGGTAAATGGGCAGTGGGACTCCCGTTATTTCAAAATATCTTTTTTATAATATCCATAAGAAGACCCAATGAAGATGATCTTTAGTTTTTAAGCTTTGTGTTTCTTGTAAAAGCTATATAAAATAATATAAAGAAGCTTATTGTTAAAATAAAGAAAAATCATTTAAAATGTTTTTTTTTAATTGTATTATTACATTAATAGCTGTTGTAGTATTATCAGGATGGCTAGTTAAACATTTCACATAATTTGCAGAGGGGGAAAAACCAAGACAGCGAAGTAATACATTTCATTGTATGTATATATTTAGTTTTTCGGCATTGCACTATGTAGACGGTCCCTCCGCAGATCTTTGACAACTTCGGGGTCTTTTTCAGATCAGATCTATTGAAGAAAACAGTTGTGTAGTATGTGCTCTGTGTTTTACAGTGAGTTGATAGAAGCGTAGATCGTGCTTGTGCAACTTTTTTTTTTTATCACAAGTTATTGAACTGATGAATCAGATTGTGCCAATGTCTTTCTAACTTTACTGACGTCATCATCTGTCTTCTTACAGTACGCACACTAATCTGTATATTATCAGTCTTATCAAAGCATAATGCTATTTCAGCCTATGTCTGGCCTTGATTGAAAAGAAACCTGGTGTATTTGCTCCTGCTCCTCTGGCATTGTTACATCGAACGATGTTTCCTGCAATGATTTATTATACTACACTATTGTTTTGTTTATTATCCCGTTATCTCTGAAAAACAAATTAAAACAACTCATTATCACGGGAAAACAAAGTCTCGGAAATAAAATGTATGAAAGCATGGCCCTTTAGGGCTTCCGTACAATGGGAAGTTCCTGGAAGTAGTTTTCCCTTATGGGTTCAAAATAATTAGCTGATAGCATGCTAACTGTTAGCTCTCTTCCTGTTGTGTTGGAAAGGTTATTATAGGTACTATTATGCACATAAATGCAGACTTTAAAAATGTAGTTTTTAGCTTTTTGTTGTTTTGTGTTTGTGTGTGATCATTCTGTGTTTTAAGGAATGCATTTGATCTAAAAACCTTTTTAATTGTACTTTTATTGTAATTAAAAATAATATTTTTTGTAATATATATATTTGTATAATATTTAAAGTTTATTTTTTCGTTAAGAAGGGCTGGAATTGTTTATTCTGGCCAATATTGAAATAAATAGCAACAGTTGTGTCCCCTGGAAATACATGATTTGTGCTGTTTTAAATCCACCTGCTCTTTATAACTTTAAAACTTTGAGCGTGTTTGTGTTTCAGTCGCCAACTGCGTACAATTGTGTCACTCTTGTACTTTACCTGTGCAGAACGTTGTAACAATAAACCAGTATTGCTTAATTTCTGTGTGCGTTGGTTCATACTGCTGCACAATAGTTGCATTGCTCTTTGTGCTTTCTAACAAGCTCTGACCTTAAATATTTAACGCTTCTCCTGTTACGCGTGCACAGGCGTCTCCCATAAAGAGACAGCAGATGACACGAGCTTCAGTCCAGAATTCATTATTAATTTCAGCTATATGAAACTCCAGTGGCTTCATACAGCCACACTATAATTTTTTTTTTTATATAAATATATTCTGGGGTGTAGTAATTTTCATTTTGCTCACTCTCTCAGTTTTTGGAGTAAAAGTATCAAATATGGGCTAAATCTACCTTTTTTAGTCAATTCCAGCTGTCCCAGCTGGCTTTGTGGTTTCAAACTGAATATTAACAAAAATGGAAAGTAATTACTTTCATATTTTGATATTCATTATACTTTAAAGTCATTATTAAATATGTTTAAGTGGAAAGTGATCTATTTAAAGGATTTGTTTAGTTGGTGCATTTGAAGGATTGGCCTTTGGTGTCAAAAGTATAGTTTAGTAGTTTCTGTGTCATTCAACAACAACAAAAGAAGAAGGGAAACAAAGAGAGATATAGAATTTTCAGTTTCCATTTTTTTCTTTTTTCTTTCTTTCTTTTTTTTTTTTTTACATCTGATGAAACAATTAGATGGATTCTAATTCAGAATATTTTTTTTTAAGTTGATAATTGTTTATCAATAATAATAATAATAATAATAATAGGCAGAATGGTATTTAACTGTTAATATAAATTGATTAAAATACTTACTTCACTTCACCACTGCAGCCACTTCAGTGTGTTTAAACTTTATTAAACTGGTGTAAAACCACTTCCTCGACATTTTGTCCACTGTGCACTGGTTCTGACAGTCACGATGCTGATTGGTCCTCAGTCGGGCCGGGGAGGGACAATAGTTACTATCTGCGCTGTGATTGGTGACAGGCGGTCAGTGGGAAGTGGTCCGTTCACCGGCGTCTCCCTGGTTGCGCAAGACGCCATTTTGGAGTGACGGTGGGGATAACGGAAAGATCGAGAACCGGAGAATTTTAAAGGTAAATATAGTCCGAAAACATATCGACTCAGTCTTGTACCGTCGTGTAATGTGCGGCGATTGCGGTTCGGTTTCACCTACTTGGTTTAGTGGACATTAAACATGACGTCACGCTGTTTGGGGGGTTACTGTGACGCGGCATTTAGCTAACGGTGATTTGTGACAGCCAAACCGGCTTTGATGAGCAAAAACCGGGCTCCGGTTTTCACGATTGATAATATTGACTGTGCCCTGTCGTGTGTAGTCCACTATCGTCCATTTAACACCTTGAGCAGCCTTATTTTACCTAAGGTGCTAACGAGTTAGCCACCGCCCTGGGCGCAGCTAGCGTATTCTGACGGCTGCTGGTGTCGTTCTCCTTTAAAAGCTCTAACATTCGGACTAGTTAACACTTAAATCAGCTCGTAACTGTGCGTAGGTTCAATGTTTCTCCCTGGTTAGAGTTTCTGTGAGCTGGTTACACAATGACAGCTCGTTTAGTAACACTATCCTGCCGCTGGTTGTAGCTTCTCCAGCTGGAACAGGCCTCTCCTTTCTGCTGATCACGTAGGCTGTGACGGGTTTTCCGCGTCTACGACCAAAATCCAATAATAAAGACTATATTCATGACTTTCTCAGCTGAGTATGATCATGTCTAGTTGATATTATTGACGGTTCGTTGATTCTTTTACAGTTCAAAATGTTAGTTTCTCAGCAGTACTGACTACGATTAATGGACTCTTTAGAAAAAGCCTGTTAACATAAGCAGCCTTTTACATACACCTGATTATTTTACTTTGAAAGTCATACAAAAAGTAAACATAATCTGGAAGTCATTAGTGAGCTACTCTAAAACTCGTAGTTATTTATGACCTTCTCAGCTGTGTATAGTCTTGTTTTCCGTGGTTTTATCCATGAATAATTAGTTAGTTTCATAGTTTATCAAGCAGGTGAAGTGCTACAGACTAATAACTGACCCCAGTTCTATTTTTCACCAAGTTGCTTCGGATTATTCATTCATATTTATATATGTGTTTAAAAAAAAAAATCTGTCTGGCACTAAATATTGGTTAAATAGTCAGTTTATATCAGCTTCTAAACCTAGAACTAAATAATAGAACTAAGTACATTTTATTAATATAGCGCAAATTACAACAATAGTCATTTTGAAGCGCTATTAAAATATAAAATTCTATGTATGTATTTCATTTTTTACTGGGGTGTCCGATCCGATATTGAATTTTATCGGACTGCATCTAAAATTTCCGACATTTATTCAATTGTAGAATACTGTAGATATTATACTGAAAGTTAAAATGTATGTAATCAATTGGTTAATAATAAATGGGTCAGTTTTTCCTCATACCTACTGTTGCTCACTATTGTTCTCTGTTAGAGTATCATCACTTGATCAAGCCTTTTCTAACATTCCACACTACAAAATAAGTAACAAAAGTATGTCTGATTTGTGCTGATATTGGATCGATATAGGTTTTGGCCATTACTCAAGGCTGCAATATTGGTATGGTATCGGAAGTGAAAAAGTTGTATCGGGACATAGTTGTGTATAGTCTTTTTGTTTTTGTGATACTTTAAATGGCTAGTCGTCTGTTTTAGAAATTAGTAATTCTACCGACTACAAACTAGTGAGCTCAATGATAAAAAAACACTGCATTTTTTATAATATTTGATATAAATATTACATTATATTATTTAATACATGCTCTACATTAAATACATATTTTTTAAATACTTTATTCATTTAGATTGACAGATAATGAACTATTTATTTATAAATCCTATTTCTGATCAACAGAGTTAGATATTTAATAATATAATGTTGTGTTTTAATCAAAGATCGTTGCTTTAATTGTGAGTTTTACTTTGAAAGATTTTTTCATGTTGCTCAGTAACACTATTTTTTACCACTGGTTGTAGCTGATCAGTTCACACACGTGGGTTTTTTTGAGTTTACATTTCTGAATCTATGATTGTCCCAATTTTGTCTGTAAATAGTGAGTTTTGTTTTGGTGAAGATGTCATCGACAAATCAATTGTCACAGTTTGCAGCTAAATGATAAGAATTGCTAGGCTTTGCTTGTAAAGCAAAAATGACCTTTTGATTTGGCGGTAATGGTTGCTTATGGATTATTTAGCAGTATTTGTTTCCTTTTATGATTTCTGTTTGTAAAACATAGAAAAACTATGTGCTCAAGTCTGGTCCTGGAGAGCTGCTGTCCTGTTATGGTGATGTCGTCATTCAAAGCCTGCTAGTAAGTTTACTCTTTACAGTCAAGGTAGCAGCTAAAACATGCAGGACAGGAGCTCTCCAGGACCACACCTGGACACACCAGCACAGGATCGAATGAAGAGTAATATCCAAGTAGTTTGATTTATAAAAAAAAATAATATTTCATCTGTGCCTTTGAGTTTTTCTTAGCTTTCAATGTGAGTTCAATAAATGAAATTAATATAAATTTGAGAATTTTGAACGTTTTACTTGATTTCGGCAGCTTGGTTTCAGAAAAAATTTACACAAACACATTTGTTAAAATAGAAAAAATAATTCCCATTAATGTGTTGAGGGGAGAACATGCAAATACCTCTTAAATCAGCTGTGATTACTAGAACAGACTTTCCAAACAGACTTAAGTTGAACTCGACCAATGAGCGGAATGAAAATAGATTTTATCTGCACGTTGTTAAACATTTAAAGTATTTCACATTAAGCCACATGTTTCAAACTCTTCTTCCTTGCAGAATGAATTCGTACGTAAAAAATATTGCAGGCAAAGAATAAATCTTAAATTAAAAGCATGTCAGACTCATCACATTAAACCTGCAAATTTTCAATAATTTATTACGAGGCCAATTTGTTGAGAAAAATCTGCCTCCGTCCATTTATGTCAACAAATATTTCTGCTCTTTAAATGTCACAATATTTACAGAAGTAGGAAGTAGATTGTGGTTAACTAGATTATAAGTTAGCGCTCTGATACTTGGCTGTAAAATTGCAGCAATAAAGCCCTATGAATTCCATTTAATTTTTTAAAATCAAGTTTGTTTTTTTTTTAAATATTTCATCAAATTTTTTCAGAAAATATTTGTTTACAACTCCTGTGAGGAAACAAAATAAATAATAATGCAAAGAAACCCATATTTAAAACCAAATGTGAGCTACAATTAACAGGTAGATATAAGTAGGGCCCTATAAAATCAATTGTATTTTTTTCCAAATTCCATGTTTTCCACATTTCAAAATTCTGTTTTTTCGTAAATTTTGAGAAAATATTAGTTTTTTTCAAGTCCGTAATCATTACACAAAAATAGACACAAGATTGCATGAGTTATTTCACCACTAGTGTGAGTATTAGAAGCTCTCACGTTATGATTAGATTTATCCAGCGCTTCTTTCAAGAAGACTCAAAGCGCTTCACAGAAATCATTATTAATTCACATCAGTCATACCGGTGGTGGTAAGCTACAATGTAGCCACTGCTGCCCTGGGTCATACAGTCAGAAGCGTGGCTGCCATTTCGGCCCTCTGACCACCACCATCATTCATGCACAATTTATACTCATTCATACGAGGCAATATGGGCAAAGTGCCTTGCCCAAGGACACAAAGTCAATGACTTTGATAGAGTGGGAAGTTATGATGAACATACGATGTTTAGACTCTACAATCCCTGAGTCCTGTTTGAACTGTATCATCTGAATTTTTAAAATGTCAATATGTAGGGTCCTATCATTTTTTACGTTAACAGATTTGCAACAAAATCGACCAGTGATTAAAAACTAAATCCACTGGAAAGTGACATAATGTGAATGAAAGGTTGTCATCGTGAAGCGGGGGACGTTTGTCTGAAGAAATGTTTTTTGGGAACTGTTCATTTGCTGTGTTTCAACCATAGACTGTAAAAAGAATGGACGGGACAAGCTCCCCGGTTGAGTGAAACTTTTATTTTTAGAGCTCCCCCTGCTGACTGGCTGTAGTATGTTGAGAGTTTCAACATGGCTGCTGCTTGCCTCAAGGGTGTTCAACGTCGTATTTGTTTGGACTGCAATTATACCGTTAATGAATTATTTCATAAAATTGTCTTAAATGCAGCTTTGCTGAACAGCTCAATGTTGACTAGGGCTGGTACAACGCGTCAACGTCATCATCAATGATGTCGATGCAAAACATGCGCGCCAATGCGTCGTCCTAGCAAAGCAAAGATGGCGGCGCCGGAGAGTAACTAACGTGAGTGGCTCCTCCGAGTTTGAAAAGTGCAAGGCAGTGAAGGCAGGGGACTCGTTTGCTGAAGGTAGCTGTTCCCCGTAACCCTCGTCCTTTATCCCGGGTGTGACCAGACGTCAGCACCGCACGCACACACACACACACACACACAGCATTTGGAATTTTGAGTTTAAGGAAAATGTGCGTGGCAGAGTGTATTACTTTAAGTTGTGATTTTCATATGAATGAAAAATTAAAAGATGCACTTTTTTTTTGTAAGCTAGGCTAGGACACCATGACAAGCTCCCACTGCCTTTTTATTTTTTATTGAATGCTACTTCTGACTCTGAATGCATTATTTTGTACTTTTATATTCTTACTTGAATTTTATTTTGGAATTTTGAGTTGAAGAGCAATAAACATATGTTGGAATGGTAAGGATTTTTTTTTTCATTTTAGATATGTAAATCAACATGTATAAATTACTTTTAGTCAATTAATGGGGAGATTATTGAATCGAACTGGAAAAATGAATCGTTAGATTAATCGATGCATCGAAAAAATAATCGCTAGAATGTTGACAGATAGTTATGGTAACTAAGGATAAGTTGAAAGCTGCGTATAATTTACAGAGTGACTGCACAAAGGGCTTTTAATAATGACTAAAGTTGGTCTAATATCCTAAAAAAAACACCCCATAAATATTGACCAGTCGGTGTCCTCTGTGAGCAACATTTGTAACTAAGGTAAATAATAATAAAAAAATTGTTTGTGTGTAATTCAGAATTAAATTTGTGTTTACAAGGTCAGTTTAAAGAGGATTTAACTTTTATTCTGAATTAAAGAGGAGTTAAAGCTTCCATGTAAACCATCTATGAAAAAGCTACTGAACCTCCCACTTTACTGTAGCAAGACATACAATAATTCCTACAGGCAATGCACTAGTTTTTAAAATTCAGATTTAGTTCCACAGAACATAATACAGTCCAAACTGGGCTCAACTACCATGAATGAGGCTTAATTATAAAACATTAGGCATAGTAATATTTGCTGAATGTAATTTTGTGTGAAGGACATTTGTCATTAAAGGGTGTGTGAGTATGACTGCGATCACTAACTGCAGTGTTGATTTAGCTTGTCAGAGTAAACAGTGGATGTGTTATTCATCAGTGTTTATATTGTCGCATGTAAAGACGCTCCAGTCGTTGACCAGTTCTACTTGTTCTTGGACGGCTGAACAATGGAGCTAATCTGTTTCATGTCTGATAGTTGGTCTGACAATGCAACCAGAGGATGGGAAAATAGACTGAAAATGTGAATTCATCTCCCCCTTTGTTATTTTAGCATTTTGTACTTGCACATTTTACCTGTTTTGAGGTGTTTGTGAGTCATAAAAAGATGTTTAAAAAAAAAAATCTAGCATCTCTCTGTTGATCAATCAACAAGTAAACCACACGTGTCAAACTCTGGGCCTGGGGGCCAAATCCGGCCCTTTAGAGCATACAATTAGCCCTAGCAGAAAGCAAACAAGTCAGACACCATGAATCAGTGTGTAAATTACCAACTAATACAGTTGTAGATATCTTCAAATTAATATTATTAATAGGGATTACATTTTCCCTATGCTCCTCCATTTATTTTCCCATATCCTGGAATTAAAAAAAAAAATTTACACAAAATTCTTATTCACAAAAGTGAATATTTTGCAGGGACTGATGTGTCCCTTATTGCTTTGATATTATCGATGCCGTACATATTTTATCATGTATTTGGTTCCTGAACTAAAATGAGTTTGACACCCCTGATGTAAACAATTACTGGAGTGTGTAAGGTTTTATTTTGAAAAGTCTCATTCTGTCTCTGTTTCCCTGTTGTTTGAAAAGGCAAACATTTGTGACACGTCTAACCTGTGCTTGTCTCTGCTCCCACAGACTGGTCACCATGGGGAATGTATTTGCGACCTTATTCAAGGGCCTCTTCGGCAAAAAAGAGATGAGAATTCTCATGGTCGGCCTTGACGCTGCTGGAAAAACAACAATCCTTTATAAACTCAAGCTTGGAGAGATAGTCACCACCATTCCCACCATCGGTATGTTTCTGGTTTGTGTTTATACCCTGCAGTGGAAATCAGCCTAAGACAACTCGTTATTATAGTATTCTTATAAATAATATAGAATTATCCTTTAATTCTTTTGATTATTTTATCATTTCTTTTAAAATCCTGTAAAAAAAAACATATAATTTTTTTGTTAAATATTAAAATAATGCAATATTATATATTTCTGATCATTAGTCATATTTATGTTGTATACCATGGATGAACAACTTTTATTCCAGGGGGTGGGGCCACAAAAAAGGGTCACATGATCAGCATTCATGTAAACATTTCGAACAACATTTTTTCTGTCATGTTTTTGCCTCTTTTTGTGTGCGTTTGTTGTTTGTGTTTTGTTTTTTGTTTTTTCTTAAATAAATTTGTATGCATTTGTTGCCATTTTGTGTGCTTTTAGAGTCATTTTGTGTATTTTTGTTTTGTATATTTTTCTCTTATTTTTGTGTGTTTTGGAGTAATTTTGTGTATTATTGTTGTCCTCGTGTATTTTTTTGTCATTTTTTGTGTTTTTAGAGTAATTTTGTATATTTTCGTTGGAATTGTGTTTTTGGAGTGTTTTTGTGTATTTTTGTTGTTTTGCATATTTTTCAGTTATTTTTGTGTAATTTAAGAGCTGTCTTGTATTTTTTTGGAGTCATTTGGTGTATTTTTGTTGCCCACTTGTCGTGTGAGTTTTTGGAGTAATTTTTTGCATTTACTTTCAAAGCCACCACAAATATATTTAACTATATTTTCATTTGAAGTCATTGTGTTCAAAGTCTGTCCCTTTTTTTCTTGTGTTTCATTGTAATTAATGCACAAATGCTGAGTTTGAAACTTTTTAAACAGAAGTGGTAAAGATTTCTACCAAACATTGTGTTCCTCTGACTGTGCATAGTGTGTGTGTGTTGTGTTAATGTTTGAAGCTGTTATTTAAGTGACTGAAACTGATCAACACGTTTTCACCCCTCTGCAGGTTTTAACGTTGAAACTGTAGAATACAAGAACATCAGCTTCACAGTGTGGGACGTGGGCGGTCAGGACAAAATCAGGCCTCTGTGGCGTCACTATTTCCAGAACACTCAAGGTGAGAGCGGAGGATTGTTTTAGTCGATCATTGAGCCGATCCAGCTGTGACTCATGTGTAGGAATTCCATGTCCTGTCGAGTGACGAGAAGTTTACCTCGTTTAATGCTTTAATGCTGCCTGAGGAACCGTCATAGTTTAGTGATTTAAGTAAGGCTGCAATGATTAGTCGACAAAATCGATTATGTTGACTATAAATATTTGTAGACGTGGATTTTATAGCGTCGACACGTTGTTTAATTTAGTAAATTAATGATGAAATCCAGCCCGTGGCTGCTTCCTGTTTTTTTTTCTGCTACAGTACCTTAAATTGACCGCTAGGGGAGGAGTGTCGCTCCACTCACTTTGTGCAAGTAAACAGCAAAGAAGAATGGCGGAGAGTGGAAACCACAGAAGAAGCTTAACACTACCTAAAGTTTCTTCAGAACTTTTCACCAAAAAAACAAATCGGTCAAAAACAGGGACCGAGAGAGGAGTGACATCACTACCGCTGATATTTCCCCAATTTTTCATTTCTAATCACATGCAAATGTGTTTGTTAGCAAACAGTCTGTGATTCAAATACGTTTTATAAGGTCTGAGAGCATGTTTAACACTAATAATGACACATGTCATTATGTCCATCAGAACCACCTGTTTATTACAGTGATCATTTTTAATCAAGTGAAGACAAAGTATACTCCTCATGAATCAAATTTAATGAATTGTTTGCTATCATTTTTTAAAAGGTTGAAATTGCTGCTTGAAAGTGTTTGTTTTGATCTCTACTGTAAACACTCCGTTCATCGACAATGTTGGAAAGGTTTGTCGCATTGCATTGCATTGTGGGATGTTACCCAGTTTGTGTTCTGGTGCAGGCCTCATCTTTGTGGTGGACAGCAACGACAGGGAGCGAGTGAACGAGGCGAGGGAGGAGCTCTCCAGAATGCTCGCAGAAGACGAGCTCAGAGACGCCGTGCTGCTCGTTTTCGCAAACAAACAGGTGAGAGCGCAGTGACGGATGCTTTTAGGATTACATAGAAGTGTCTACTCTATTATAGATGGTTCTATTCTCTCATCGCAGGATCTCCCCAACGCCATGAACGCTGCTGAGATCACAGACAAACTGGGCCTCCACGCTCTGCGCCAGCGTAACTGGTACATCCAGGCGACGTGCGCCACCAGCGGCGATGGCCTGTACGAGGGCTTGGACTGGCTCTCCAACCAGCTGAAGAACCAGAAATGATCCATTCCACCACTTTTTCTTTTCTTTGTTCTTCTGTTTTTCTTTTCTTGTTTGTTGTTTTATTATTTTACTGTTTCAACACAGCGGCAGCACCGGACCCCCCGACCCACCTGCCCCGGCTTTTTCTGTCAAGAACTTCCTCCACCAACCCTCCCCAACATCTTCTCATCAGGGGGAGGGCTCTAGCCTGAGCTGCTTGTGTGTGTGTGTGTGCGCGTGTGCGTGAAGGCGTGTGTGTGAACGCTGGCTGGGATTGGTTGTAACCCTGGCGTGCCTTTTACACACCTTCTGTTGAATCAGCTGTACGGTTTTCCAGCCCCACCCTCTGCCTTTTCCTAACCCCCCCCACCCCAATGTTCTGCCCTATACCTTCTCAAGCCCCTCCCACTCAGTCTTGCAGCCCCGCCCTCTCCAGGGGAAGCATGGTTTTCATACGGCAAAGAAAGAGCAATGGGTGCACGCGCTCCCCCCGCCTGTAGTGCCCCCCCCCCCAATATAGACTAGACCTCCTCCTTCTGGACTCCAAACCCCCCCCCCATGTCCCCCACCCCCCACCCCCCCACCCCCCAGTAAGAGATTCAATAACTTGCATCTTAACCTGTATCAGGTCGACGCAACTCAATTAAAAAAAAAAGCGAAAAAACAGCAGGAACAAGTTGAAGAAAAGCTCTGCCGTCTTTAGAAACTCATGCTCTTTGTTTTATTATTATATTGGAATATAACAGATTCTACTAAACAAGGGGTCACCCACCAACACTACCTTACCCCCCCAACCCGACCCCCCCCCCCTCGCGAACGGGACGCGAAGCACAAAGAAAATCAAAACAATCTAGTGAATTTGAATCCAGATTTGGTCCTGAAACATGTCTGCGTAGCCGTCGCCGCATAGCGGAATGCTCCGTTAGCCACCAGGGGGCGTGGTTACTGAAGCCGTTTGTCCTGACACGTTCGCACACACTTCACCTCAGATGTTACATGTGTGTGGTTTTCCTGTGTGACCCGTTCTAGTATTTTTACCAAATGCATTCGAGCTGCACCGACCAATCCCACTCCTAGTTTGATTTTCCCGTCAACAGTTTCACGTCGGATCTCTCGTTACCGGCAGCGATGAAGGAAAAGTGGCGTGAGTGTTTCTGGGGCTGCTCCGACCACAGACTGATTTAGGTGGAAGGTAACAGATGGTTGGTCACTCTGTGGACTGGTCACCCGGACGGTCCCCCGGTGGGCGGTCACTCTGTGGGCTGGTCACACGGTGGTGGTCACTGTGGGCTAGTCACCCGGTGGGCGGTAACTCTGTGGGCTGGTCACTCTGTGGGTGGTCATGCGGTGGTGGTCACTCTGTGGGCTGTTCACTTGGTGGGTTTTCACCCGGTCAGGACATTCAGCGGCGTCCTCAGTGTTGAACGACGGCGGCTAAAGAATGATTGTAAATCTGTTTCTGTGGAATCTTCTGAACACACGAATAAACATGATTCGATCCATCAGCCGTGCGCACAAGTGTGTGTTTCCGTCTTTTCACAATAAAATCCAGTGGATACTTCACTGTTGTCAACAAGATCGAATTGGGTGTCACAGCAGTTCAGTTACAAAAAAACAATAATGGATAAATAACTAGAATAATTAAATGGCTACAAACAAAACAAGAAACTATAATTGATAAATGATAATGAATTATAAAAGAAAACGATTAAACAGCTAAATATAATGACAATAATAAATAATCAAAAAATGAAATGGCTACAAACAGAAAAAAAAGCATAAATAACACATTTTTATTTGGCTTCAAAGAAAACAATGGATCAATAATTTAAAAAAAAATACAGAATGGCTACAAACAAATTAAAATAAATGATTAAAAAATAATAGAAAAGGTACAGACAACATAGAAAGTGCCTTTATATAATCTATCATGCTAGTTCTAGGCAGTGAATCTTTAATTTCATGATCTGTGAGTAACTCCATTAATTGTTGTGTGCATTAGCAAGACTAAACCTCAAATGTTGTGTATGTAGAGCTTTATCATTCAAAATGTACTGCAATGAGAATACCTGCATACGCATTAACCTTTAAATTTAACATAACTTTATATTCACTACAAGAAACTTAAGTTTGTTGTTGAGATTACACTTTATTACAAATACATTTACACAACCATCATATTCAATAAATCTTGCTTCATCAGTCTTCATCACATTCTTGACTACAAATTAACTTAATTTCCATAGTTTTTAACATTTAATGAAAGTGTCATATTCTTGCCTGCTGTAATTGGCCTTCAAAGTAAAGCTCTGAAGTCTAGATTATTTGTTACACTGAAAGGTTCAGCCCCTAGGTGGAGGCATCGAACCAGAACTGTCTTTATTATGAAACGATTTTAAAATAATAAAGCATCTATATAATTTTTTGTGCTACTGTCTTTTAAAAAAAAAAACTAGACAATTCACAGAGAATCATAAAAAAACAAAACAATTACCAATGGTTGACACAAAATGAGTAAAAACTAAAGTAAATTACAAAAATAAATTGTAAAACTCATTAAATTAAATCAAATTAACAGCTTTACTTCACTTATCCACTCATCTACAATTGTGTTAGCCGTTCCTAGCAGCTGTTCTTTCAGAATAAAATGAATATTGGAATTGGCAATAATAGTATATTATATTAATTGTATTTTCTGTCATTTGAACAACTTATTAGTTGTCTTTGGTTAGTTAGCAATAAAGAAAATTTATTTTTATTTGTATGAACTCTATCAGTTCACACTGTCTAAATTGGTGTTTCTCAACTGGTGGGTCGGGACTCGGGACCAAAATGTGGTTTTTGGACCTGTTGTCCTTTACAATACACTTCTATTTTGAAGGAGATTTTCTTGTGGCACGTCTTCTGTTAGAAGAAGTAATAAAAGCAACTTGTTTTAGTTTAAATTTTAGTTGTGTTTACCTACTGAAAATATACTTTTAGTAATTTATTCTAAATTACTAGATGAAAATATCTGGGGAAAAATTTTTCTCTGCAAAAACAATCACACAATTACTTACATGTGATAATTTCAAGTGTTTTGGGGGAAAATGAGTAAAAGCACCTTTTTACAGGACTTTTGAGGACAAAACAAGAAAAGATTTGCAGGAGGAAAATTTACGGGTTAATAAATAATAATTAGAAATATATAGAAGCTTATTGCATTCACAGAAGAAAAAAAGTTTGTCTTTTTCTGAATTGATGAGATAAAAATAAGTAAATAAAATAATTTGCCCTTTTTTCTGTTTTTATAGGAAATATTTTTTTCCTGAATTTCCTCAGAAACTCAGAAAAACCGAAAAATGTTTCCTATGAAAAATGATCAATTCAGAAAAACTGAAAAAAAAAAAAAATTCAGTTAATGCATTAATTGATTTTCAGCTCAAAAGTTTTGAAATAAATTACAAAAAAAGCTTTCAAAATATACTTTTTAAAAAATGTCACAATAAGAGCAAGAAAGAAAAGAGCTTCACAGAAAACGTAAAAGGGCGGAGTTAACTCGCGCACCTGTCGAGCTGACACCGCCCACTGCTCGTTGGCTCCGTTTGGGGACTTCGGAGGTAAAACGTGTGTCCAGTTCACTTTTCTCCTCTTTAGACCCACGGTAGTCACGGCTGTGAGCGGGTATCGGTGCCGTTGAACGGTGAACATCATGTTTTCGAGTTGAAATCAGCACCGGAAGCAGAACCCACTGTCAGGTGAGTCTCCGATGGCTGGAGCAGCTAGCTCAGCTCAGGCGGTGCGAACAGGTGCAAACTGTGTTTAAAGACGAATTACCGCCGTCATAAAGAGTTACAGTCAGCCGCATTCAGCCGAAGCCTGCTCATCTTTATTTTATACCATTTTACAGTGTTTATACTAAGCTGACATTCTGCATGTGCACGTTATCATGATACTTTTACGTTTTTTCAAGCTAGTTTGGTGCAGTACAAACTTGGTCTGCTTTTAAAATGAAATAAATTCTAATTTTTTTTGTTTATGTTAGCAATCTTGATAGAATTCTTTGTGTTTTCATTTGTGTTAATTTAATATAATTACTTTTTTTTTTTTAAAAAAAATACCTCTTAGGTTGTAAATTGATCCGTCCGTGTGTAAAATAGACCTCACAAAGTATATATATATATATATATATATATATATATATATATATATATATATATCATGGGTGTTCAGAAATGGATTTTAAAATATCAAAAATTTAATAAAATTAACCTTTTTCAAAAATGTAATAATGTTGATGTTCCTAAATTAACAGGTAAATAGCCAATGATAAAGCCACAGAAGAGAAAAGGAAATACAGAAATATTTGGAAAGATACATTTAAAAAATTGCAAATATTGGAAAAAATTAAATAGAATCAGATAAAGGAATAAATCAAAAGAAAGAAAAAAGCAAAAAAAAAAAAAAAAAAAGAAGAGGAAAATGGTCAAATAATCAAAAAGTGGCAAATGAAAAAAAATGGTTAAAATATATTATGGATGTTCAAAAATGTATTTTAAATATGAATGATTTAATAAAAAGCCTGAATCAACAAGAATAAGGAAAGCAAAAGAACATAGTGTTTGTGAAATAAATTCCAATTAAATTTGCTGGTGCCAATTTGCTGTTAAGTCTTGTATTATTTCCTGGAGAGTTCCTGTCCTGCATGTTTCAGATGATCCACAGCGTCTGATTGTAAAGCGTAGCTCGTTATTATTATTATAACTTATCAGGTTTTCTGTCGTGCTACGTGATTGATTGACATCATCGTTAGATACAGGGGGACTTCTGAAACAAGCAGGGATAAGTTAAGATAACATATATACATTAAAATATTTTATCATTATGTGAGTGGTTCATTTTAATACGATCCCCAACGTCGAGGATGATCTCGTCTATGTCTAACAATCTGTGCTGTGTGAGTAATGACAGAATGTAGGTTTCTGTTGACGTGTGTTAGCGTTAGCTCACTGTGATGAGTCGTCGTCTGTTTCTTAAGAAAAGGAGTGTAAACAGAGAAAAGGAAGTGACTCAACATCATTTTAAGCCCGTCAGCACAACAGGAAGTGACTCTCTTATTGGAACAACACATTATTCATAACTGGTTTATTGGAAAGGAGATATTTATTAATCTGTTATTTCCACAGAAATTATGATAATCTGTAATAAATACATAAATATGACTAAACTGTAGAGCTGACATCAGCAACTGGTGGCCCTCATCCTGAAATGACCTGATTATTCACAAAATTCCCCTGAAAATCACAAAATGACTCGAAAAATACCCAAAATGATCTGAAAAAAAACCCCACAATGATAGCAAAAATATTCAATGAACAAAACAAGAAAAATGCACAAAACTACATTAAAAATACACAAAATTACCCAAAAAATACACAATGATAGCAAAACTACACAAACAAGAAAAAAACACAAAACTACATTAAAAAATACACAAAATGATCTGAAAAAAATACTGAAAAATACACAAAATCTAGTAAATAAAATAGCAGCAAAAATACACACACACAAAGCAAAAACTAAACACAAAACGACATCATAATAATGCAAACACAAAACAACAAAAAATAAACAGAATAACAGAACAAAAACACGTATTATGACTCCAAAAACACTCTAAATCTCATGATGAAAATGAACTAAAAAGAGCACCAAGATGTGCATTTAAAAAATTTCACCCAATGATGAGATTGGTTTTTCAAACTGATCCAGACTCTACGATTTTTTAAAATTTTTTTTTAGTTTTATTGACTTTGTCAGCTTGAAGGGAAATAAATTAACAGTTGAGTGGCTTTGTGATGATAATCATCAGTAAAATTAGCGAAGCGTGGAGATGCTGTGGATTATCTTCAGGGGATCATAAATCAAAGCTGCTCGTCTGTGACTTTTACTTTGAAAGCATGACGCAGTGGAGCCGGTTCTCGTCTCATCGTAGGTTTGATTGAAAAGTCTCAAAGCCGATGGATGAACCGTGACTTGAGGAAGAAAATGCTGGAGGCCCCAAATAATCACGTCTCTAACGTATTACGAGCCAATCATTTTATTTTGCATTGTTTTAACACTTTATGCAGCTGTGCTTATATTTTGAAGGATTAGAGGCATGACCCTGCATTCATCATTTTGTTCTATTAAAAAAAACTAATTTAAAAATATCCTTCAGTTTAACCTTTAATAATCTTAATGTTCCTAAACCAACAAGGAAACACTCAATGATTAAGCCACTGAAGAGAAAATAGACATTTTTGGAAATATATTTAATGTATTAAATAAAAATGAAAGATTAAAAAAGAAGACAAATCGAATGGAAGAAAATGCAAATGTTGGAAAAAGGTAAAAATAAAAAGAAATTGGATAAAAAAGGAAAAAAGTTAGATATAAATAAAAAAAAAAAGTCAAATTAAAGGAAGAAAATAACCAAAAAGAAAATATAAAATGGGAAGAAAATGCAAAAATGAAAAAAGTCCAAGAAAAAAAAATAAAAATAAATGGAAAAAAGTAAAAAACCTAAGAAGGAAAAGAGAAAATGAAAAAGAGCAGATGACAGAATTAGGAAAGAAAAGAAAAGGGATTTTATACAGTAAAAAAAGGAAGTGAAATCAATTTAAATAGAAAGATCAGAATTACTGTAGAACTGAACTCTAGAGCTATAGACACACACACACACCCACACACCCTCATGCTGTCATCGCTCGGTGTGTGTGTGTGTGTGTAAACATGTTGTGACAGACAGAAGGCGGTGCCTACACACACACACATGCACACACCTGTGTGGACATTCTGGTTCACGTCAAAGTCGAGTTATTTAGAGACACAAACTTGAGGCTGTGGTTTGTTGTCGTCTGTGAGTCACGAGCTTCCCTCGTTGGTCCTGTTCATCCTCTGATAATTAACACGCTTTATTACAGCTGCGTGCCAGAGTACACACACATACACACACACACGCACACACACACACACCTCCTCCAATTACAAGCACAAATCTATATTTTTTTATTCATTTTTCTTTGACAAAAACAAGTTTAAAATTGGATTCAAACAAAGGACAAATGACAAAAAGTGTGACTGAAATACAAAATAATTTCCTGGAAAAATTACGAGACAAAAAGAAACAAAAAAGGAAAAAAAATACTTAATTGTAAAATTTAAAGAAGTTCTTAAAAAGACAAACTCTGGGGCGGGGGGAAGAAAAAAAAGAGGCTAATAAAAAACAAATTTTAAAAAAAGAGCCTGAAAAAAAAAACCTTGAAAAATAACTAATGGATAGAAACAAAAAAAAAGAAAAAATAATGCTTAAAAAAAGGCTTTTTAGAAAGTCAAAGAAGTGAATAAAGATTAAGTAACTACCCAAAAAATGCTGAAAAGAAAAGACTTAGTTGCATTGTTGTGTAAGTCGCACCCTCAATGTAAAATGTAATATATAACAGACAGAATGCTGTGGAAAAAATGTAAACTACTATAAGTATTTGTTCAGCCTTTTCTCACCTTCTACCAGGTACCATGATGGAGGTGGCATCTGGAGCCTGGACTGAGGTGTTCGAGGCGTCTGAGCAGTCGGAGGCGGAGGAGGCGCTGTTGGGCGGCTCCACCCTCACTCTGGCTCCCCTGGTGGTCGACACACACACCGTCCGCCGCTCCCAGCCCATCCTCATCGCCCCCAACAGGTAGATCAATGCTCAACGCAACTTTATTTATATAGCGCAAATTACAACGAAGTCATCTCAGCGTGCTTAACAAAATATATGTGGGTTATTGTAAGAAAGAAAGAAGGAACCCAACAAGATCCACATAAACAAGGATTTAGCGACAGTGGGAAGAATAAACTCCCTCTATTTATGGCAAGAAATCTTTTACCATGGACACAAGATGACAACAAATGTCATCAAAAAAAATACACAAAATGACTCCAAAAACCCAGAAAATTACCAAAAAACACACAAAATGTCACCAAAGATGGACAAAACAATAAGAAACAGTAAAATGTCAAAAATACACAAAACAATGCTAGAAACACACAAAATTACTCCAAAAAGAAACAGTGAATCAAAAACACACAAACTAGAATAAAAATACACAAAATGACGACAATAACACACAAAACTACAATAGAAATACTGCAAAATATATATACTGAGTGAAAACACACAAATGCTTTGTTTAAAATGTGAGCCACAGTAGACGAGCTACAGAGCCTGGTGCTGCTCGTGAGCCACAGATTGAAGGAAGCGATTCAGCTCTGATTTCATTGGTCAATGACGAAGCTGTAAAACTCATGTTAAAAGTGAAAGCTGCTCCTGTCCTTGTTTTCCTGCCTTTGCTTCAGTGACTTCATGGTTTCAGAGTTTGGAACAACACCAGCAGTGATTCAGTGCAAAGATAAAGACCTGAGTAGCAGCTACTGAGCAAAGTTCATCTGATAAATCCCACAAACAACCTTCAGGTTTCCTCCAGCGATCATGGTTCAGATTCAGGCTTTAGACCTGCAGCACAACACACACAATTATAGGAAAATACACAAAACAACACACACAGTGATAGGAAAATACACAAAATAACACACACAATGATAGGAAAATAACTAAATAACACACACACACAACGATAGGAAAATAACTAAATAACACACACAATAATGATAGAAAAGTACACAAAATTACTCCAGAAACACACACAATGATGGATAAATTCAGTTAACACAAAATGCACAAAACTACATCAAAGAACAACAATACAGAAAATGATAGGAAAATACACTGACAACAAACTCACACACAATGATTTCAATAATGCACAAAATGAAAACTAAAATGCGATACACGTGAAATGAAGAACTTGCACTGAATGACAACAAAATACAAAAAAAATACAAAAAATAACACATCGATGTAAATGCAAAAACCAAAATAAAATACAAAAAATAACGACCAAAGACACACAAAATGGCAAAGATATACATTCTGTGAAGCCTAAAACACACACTATGTTTTCCAAATGTTGTGAGGACACAGAGAGCTTAAGGTTTGTTAGGTTGATGATCACTAACAGACGTTTTAAATCTTGGTTCAGGGCTAAAGGCGTGGACTCGTTGTGCTCCTCTGTGCCTACTATTCCCAACCCTTTCCCTGAGCTGTGCAGCCCCTCCAAGTCTCCAGTTCTCACCAGTTCATACCCACCACAGCCCAGTGACAAATACGTAAGAACCACTCACTGTGTGTGTGTGTGTCACAGCTGATCATCTCCTGTTTGTGTTACTTTGTGTGTTACTTTGTGTTAAACGACTTGAGTCTATCACATGTGCTGATTTAAACGCTGTGTATGAAGTGATCGCGGTGCGCACGCACACAGCGTAAAGGTCATTTAAGGTGAATAACATGTGAACACAATTATCCTCCATTTTTATTATTATCCAGTTTAAATCCACACCTGCACTAAAACAAAGCAGTGCTCCGGATGTAGCAAATGCTAATTGTCTCACTTTTTCTTTATTATAGGAATTAAGTAGAGAATTAGGGTTAATCCTCATCTTCAGTCATTTATAACTTTAACATTCATCATGTTTTTTTATAATATAGGAATATTAAATTTCAAAATAATAATAAAACTAATTTAAAAACAAAACTATAATATAACAATGAATTGAGTTAATAAATAAATCGCAAAATGGCCAAAAAATGACTTGAGGGTGACAAATTACTGTCATATTTGAAGTGTTTTGTAATTTTTGTTTGTATTTTTGTTGTTGATTGTGGTATTTCTTGTATTTATTTATTTAACTCTTAAAGTACTGGATATAAACCAAAGCTTTGTTCCATTTTAAAAAAACAAACCTCTCCCGTCAGGATCGTGATCTGACTGGGACCCTCCAAAAACAGGTCCGCGTCTGATTTTCGGGTTCATACACACAAGCACAGATGGGCTGGGTTCTCAACTTAAGGTGTTTTTAACTGATTCATTGTCAGCCATTTTCAGAATTTCTGCCCCCTCAGTGTCAGCTGTTTTTGAGCATTTTTAAAGATCCACAGAGAAAATAATTTTGTTTCTAGCTTGTTTTGTTCTTCTGTAATTAGCAGTTGATTAGAGGCAAGTTTCACACAAATCGCAAGTTGTGACAAAAAGCTGAGAAAAACGTCTTTTTCTGAAAAAATCTATTAGTGACTTTTAAGCAATTTTTTTTTTTTGCTTTAGTGACACCTCAACATTGGTTTCCTTCTATAAAACTACAAAAATAACACTGATATCAGGCTTTTGATGGAAAAATTATTATTTTGCTATCTTGGTCAAAGTTGAATGGTTTGCTTACTGTATTTTGGTCGTCCTCCAAGTCTCTCCCTCCTCATTTTCCACACGCGTAACTTCCTCCTCATGCCGGACATGCCGAGTCTCACCGCTTGCCCCGTTTTTTGATGGTTTTCTCTCACCATCGCCACACTCTCAATAGTCCACTTAGTTCTACACATGCTGTGGTGGAGTGTGTGCTGCTGGGAACTTCAGCATAAACTGTCGTAGCACCATTTTCTGTCTCGTAAACTCCTTTGCTCTCCCTCTGAGCTCTGCCTATCACAGGTGATCTCTCATCAAAAGGTGCGCTGCTACCACCTACATGTCACCTATTATTTTGTTATCTGGCTCACAGTTTTGTTTACTTACTGTATTTTGTATCTCCTCCCCCCGTCAATCACACAGACGTAACTTCCTCTTCCTCCCGACACACAGATGACACGTTTAGCCCGGTTAGTTAATGGTTTTATCTCAGCATTATTAATAATCCACTCAGGTCCACACATGTTCTGTGTTAGTATGTGGTGCTGTGAGCTGCTGGATACTTCACAATATCACTCCATAACGCCATAATCTCCCTCGTTCCTGCTTCTTCCTCTTTAGCTATTGGTAGCATCAGTGGCTAATCTCTCATCCAAAGATGCGCTGTTATCACCTTCAGGGCACAGTTGGTCACTACATCACACTACAGCTTAGATATTGATGAGGGACCTCCGCCAGGGTGTATTCTAGTAATCTCCGTGAAAAAACGTGGCACTGAGCGTTTGGATTTGAATTGACGTAATATTACGTCAATGGCACTGAATGAGTAAAATGTCCAATGAAGTTTTTAGTTAATTGATGACGGTAAAACCAGTCGACACAAAATGAAATTCACAACTTTAATTGATTAATGCAATTTATTTCCAATAATTTAGCTGCATATTAATAATATTTAGCTGTTTTTTTAATTATTAAAAAAAGGATAAAAAGAAAATAAGTTTAGTTTGTAAAATAGGATGAAGGCGTGTGTGATACTTTAGTGCTGGATCCATCAGACCAGATGTTTGTACACCTGTGAGTTGAGTCTGTCTACAGGGAGCGGACCGGAGTGGGATTAATGGTGTGCTCTTTCTGTCACTGACACACACTGGTCCGACCAGTCGCTGCTGGTTTGTAGACGAGCTGGTTTCTGTCGTCTCTTTATTTGACTTGGACTTGATGTGTCCCTGAGGGAAAGTGAAACTCCTCCTCTACTGCATCACGTGCACGCCTCACTTCTGTCAGAGTCACTATTTTATTGCTTTTCTCTTCTGTATTTCACTCTTAAAAACTCTATTGTTTTCCATTTTTTGAGTGAAACAACTTTATGTTGCTTTATTTCTTCGTTTGTCATAACAATTGACTTCAGGCAAAAAAAATGTATAAGTCAAGTTGATTGTTTTATTGTTAAAACCACAAAAAAATGTTTTTAATCATTTTTATAATTTTAAAAGGAATTGTTTTTTTTTACTAACATTTATATTGATACATATACATATATTATTTTCTATTTATTTTGTATTTATTTTTCTCGATTTTTATGGCATTTAAAAGGTGCATTTTAAATGCATGGATCTTGTTTTGTGGTCATTTCATTGTTTTTTGGTCTAATTGCTGTTTCTTTTAATTTGTCTTATTTCACACTTGCATTTTTCCCATCCTGTGAATTTTCTGATCAATAGTGCATTTTATTTTATGTAGTTTTGTTTGATAAGTGCTCTATAGATAAAGTGTATTATTAGTATTATTCTATAAATGCAGGCAATGCCCACAGTGTTGTTTACAACCACCTGCAGCTGTTTACCGTGCACGTTTTCATTCCAACCGGTCTGACGTGTCCGATCGACACCATTAAAAACTGTTTAAGTGTCTGTGCCTCATGTAATGTGATCGTATCTGATCTGAAGGTCACATGATCAACATTCATGTCAAGCATTTAGAATAACGACCAATCAGAGCATTAACACAGGAAGGAAGAAACAAAAGCTTTTTGTGTTTTTGTCATTTTTTATATATTAATGTGTATATATGTCTTTTTTAATTTAGTTTTTTTTGTCCTACGTTTTGTTGGTTTGTACAATTTTGTGTTTTTTTTTGGCATCTTGTGCAATTTAGTGGGTTTTTTGCAGTTTATGCAAATGTGTTATTTTTTCGCATTTTGTGCAAATTTTTTAAATATTTGTGTTTTTGTTGTTTGGTGTTTTTCCTTTTTTCTTTAACTTTGTCTGCACATGCTGTCAAAGGTCAACACTACAAGAAGTTTTTAATGAAGCAATGCATGTTTTGTTATTGCAATTAAATAAATTAATTTATTTTATTGCATAATTGTGATCATCGCCAGTCCTCCCTAAGGAAGGGTAAGAAATGCTTTTTTAAAGAGAGGACAGTGTTTTGTGTTTTTAGCTTTTTGTGCAATTTTTGGGTTTTTATATTATATATTCCTTTATTGTCATTTTTTTGTGTCTGGTTTTTTGGCATTTTGTGCAATGTTGTGGTTTTTATTGGGACCCATTGTATATTTGTTTTGTCATACTCTATTTTTGGATTCCATTTGTGCAATTACCTTTTGGAACGCACCATGTTTGCTCCAGAAGGTTAAAAATGACACAAAATCTGAAAAAAAAGAGGCAACAGAAGAAGTTTGTGAAGTTTGTTAAACCATGAGTAAAAACGCCAGTGTTGTTTAAACTGTACTGTGCCTGAGTCTGAGTGTAACATCAGGCAACATGGACACCAGTTTCACCCAAACACTTGTAAACTTCCCACATCGCGTTTCACTACAAATAATGATTTTAAAAAGTGATGTTAACGTGAAGACACGCTCCACACTAATGATGAGTCAGCACCATTTGACAGCTTCTTGGCTTCAGGTTTTTTGCGTCTCGTGTCGTACGCGTCGCTGCTGAAGCCAAACACTTGTCAGTTGGCGCTGCCGCGTATTCACTCACTCATCCAATCTCTGCAGAATCAGCCCCAAGTGTTGTTGATTCCACATCACATCAGTTTACTGTGGGGGCGGGGCCACAGACATGTGATCTGAGGTTCACATGATCAGCAGTCATGTCAATCAGAGCATTAACACAGGAAACAGTTTGTGTTTTTCTGTTTTTGCAGTCATTTGGTGTATTTATTTTGCTATTGTGTGTTTTTGAAGTCATAATGTTTTTGTGTCCTGTTATTGGTGCATTTTTGTTGCTTTGTGTGCTTGTGTCTTTTTGTGTATTGTTTTTGTTTGGTCAGTGTATTTTTGCTCCCATTTCATGTATTTTATGTGTATTTTTCTTGTTTTGGTGTACTTGCTATCATTGTTTTGATGTTTTGTGTATTTTTCAGATCATTTTGTATTTTATTTAGTCATTTTGTTTAATTTTTGACATTTCATGTATTTTTCTTGTTTTGCGTGTTTCTGTATTTTTGCTATCATTGTGTATTTTTAAGGTCATTTTGTGGTTTCTTTGGTTCATTTCTGTATTTTTTATGTACTTTAGTACATTTTTCTTGTTTTGTTTTTTGTGTAATGTATCTGTTTTTCTGTCATTTTTGGTGTTTTGTGATTTTTGTACATTTTTATTTTTAATTTCTGTTGGTTTTTTGTGTATTTTTCAGTCATTTTGTTTATTTACTTTTGCGGTTGCTGAAAATGAGACGGAGGGCCACCTGTGGCCCTTTGGATCAGAACCCACGTGTTGGGAACCACACAAACTTATAACGCGGCGTTGGAAACGCGTGTCTCTGCAGCTCATTAAGGTTTACGGCGAGGACAACCACAGCCGATCTGTGTGGATTCCCTCAGGATCCACGGCCAGGGAGGTGTGCCACCTGCTGGTCCACACGGCGCACTGCAGTGACCAGGAGAACTGGGCCCTGCTGGAGCTGCACCCGTCCCTCGGCCTGGGTGAGCACCCCGCCCAGCACATCGCCCACGGCCGGCCACCGATACGAAAGCGTGACTAAAACTGACTGTGTGCACAGAGAGATGTCTGGAGGACCACGAGGTGGTGCTGGAGGTCCAGGGGACATGGTCCCTCAAAGGAGACACCAGGTTCATGTTCTGCAAGAACTACGCCAAGTACGAATTCTTCAGGAAGCCGACGGTAGGAGGTTAACAATTTTTAAAGGGTACCTGTAGTGGAAATTAACACTGTTGCCTAGCAACAGTTAACAAGAATCCACAAAAGTGCGTCACATCCTGTCTAAAAGTGGCAACTCTCCATAGTTTATGCCCCAAGGTATAAAATTGTTCTAAAAAGTCATTTTAATGCATTTCTTTTTTTTAAAAGGTGCACATCTTTTGTTTTGGCCATACATTAAACATTTTTGTTATATACATTTCCACTACAGGTACCCATGAATTCAAAGTTCCAGATTATTTATTGTTGCGATGAGAACGTTTGAAACCACTAAGTCGACCTGGGATAAGCAGCAGACAGTTCAGCCAGTTTGGCTAAGTGCTAAGCTAACCCAAACATGAGACATGACTGATGTTGGACTGGTTCCCTTTAAAGAATCTGGTCTCCGTCCTCTTGCAGCTCTTCTTCCCAGAGTCCATGATCTCTGACAGCGCCGACGTCAGCAAAGGCATGACATCATCAGACCTGATCCAGGTAGGACTGCCTCGCTCTAATGACTTACTCGTCCCGTGCTCGTTAAACCCCTCCTTCCTGTCTGCTGGTCCGTCAGAACCTGCTGAAGTCTGGGACGTGTCCTGAGATCCAAGGGTTCCTTCACGTCAAAGAGTCTAGCAGGAAGGCCTGGAAGAAGGTCTACTTCTTCCTGAGACGCTCCGGACTCTACAGCTCCTCCAAGGGCTCGTCCAAGGTGGGTAAGGGGCCTCCGATCAGCCGTGGGGCCAGGGGAGGTTTGCAGGTGCTCACAGAGTCCACTTCCTGTTTGTGTAACCAGGAACCCAGACACCTGCAGTATGTAGCGGACCTGGAAGACCTGAACGTTTATGTCGTGGTTAATAGTCGAAAACTATACGGAGCGCCGTCAGATTTTACCTTCTGTATCAAGGTAACACACACACACACACACACACACACACACACACACACACACACACACACACACACACAGCTTCTTTGTGTCAGTTGTTCTATTGTTTCAGTTTGGGAAAAAAACTCATCATATGGAAACATGATGATGATGGAAAACTAACTGGTTAATTCAAACCCTGCGTGCGTGCGTGCATGTTTGTTTGTGTGTGTTACAGCCGTCCAGGAATCCTATGCGTGTCCAGGACCTAAAGATCCTGTGTGCTGAGAGTGAACAGACGAGGACGTGTTGGACGTCTGCGTTCAGACTATTTAAGGTTTTAATCTCAGCCTTCATCACTCGTTCACAGCTGAGCTTTAAAAGGTCTTCATCCTTTGTGTGTGTGTGTGTATATTGTGTAGCATGGAAACCAGCTCCAGTGTAACTACCAGTTGTCTAAGTCGGCTCTGAAGAGGACAGACGAGTCCAGGCTTCGTGATGGAAAAGTGAGAAAAATGAATGATTGTGTTGGGACTGAGATTCCTACGGGAAATGTAACTCCTCTCTCTCTGTGCGTGTGTGTGTCTGTGCGTGTGTGTGTCTGTGCGTGTGTGTGTCTGTGCGTGTGTGTGTCTGTGCGTGTGTGTGTCTGTGCGTGTGTGTGTCTCTGTGTGTGTGTGTGTCTCTGTGTGTGTGTGTGTCTCTGTGCGTGTGTACAGGCTCAGTCTGAGGCCAGCCTGGTGGCCATGGACTTCTCAGGAAAAGCCGGAGGGCGGGTCATCGCCAATCCAACGGAGGCCATGAGCGCCGAGCGGGAGGAGGGGCGGGCCTGGAGGGTGAGGAAGAGGAGGGAGGATGAAGGGTTCAGAGTTGTGCTGTGCGATATGGAGAAAAGGTTATATCAAGATATCAGTAGATTTATATCCTGATAATGATATACTGTATATCCTGATACAGTATTTCTTCCTTAAAATTACATGAAATGAATAGAACGTTGCTATTCATTATATATATTATATATGAAATGGTTTCTATAAATAAATTAGTAACATGACCTTTTCCTATTTCTCAGAACCTTTAGGATTTTGTGATCAATTTCTGCAATTGTTACGGCCTAAAATGCCTGATTTTGCAACAGCTTTTTTCAAATATTGTTTCAAAAGTTGTGACTACTTATTTTTATAATAAGTTTTTATTATTGTATATAACTTTATATATATATATATTAAAAAAAAGCCTGATTACTTTTCAAAACAGAAAAGATCAGATTGACAACAATATACCAAGATATGGATAATTTCCTTCAGTGTTTGTGTAAACTTTTAACGCTAAAAAGAATTATCAAATAAATGGTACTTCTGCTACATATACTGTTTTCAGATTAGTTCTGATGTGTGAATGTGTATGTGGAAATGCCACCAGGGGGCGCAAAAACCAACAATTATGGCCAATGCTGTCATTTTAAACCGCACTTTTTACAAAGATCATATATGATAGTAGAGGTTTGGTTGGGTTCTATTCTTTAAAAGTCCTTGAGCAGCAGGAGATAAATTAACACTAACATTTGTGAGACACGTTTGCAGCTATTTTGCGTAGAAGAGTCATATTGGCTGTAGTGACACAGTTTGTAATCAGTTTAATTGATGATTCTGGTCACTTCAGGGAATATATCGCACAGCATGAGTCTAGAGTTGGAGATTCTTCTGTGTTTTTTTTATTTTTATTTTAACATTGTATAAAAGAGGGTGGGGCTTTGTGTTTTTGTGCTTCTGTGATTTTTTTCGTGTTGGTGCCTCAGAGGAGGGAGGCCCTGAGGTGCAGCCTGCCCAACCTGACCTCCAACCCTCGGCCCTCCTGTAAGTCCCCGTCAGAGGACGCCAGGTTCTCAAACAAGGAACCTGAAACCATCTCACTCACGTCTCTGTGTTTCCTTCACAGCCATTCACAAGACCCAGCCCTGGTTCCATGGGGGAGTGTCCAGGAGGGAGGCTCAGAGGATCATTGAGAAGCAGGGATTGGTGGACGGGTAAGGAATGTTTGTAAACGCAGCCTAGATATGACAACCTCCGAGTCAGGGCCGTTTCTGGGCATAGGCGGTATAGGCTATTGCCTAGGGTATTTAAAAAATGCCTTGATTATGGGAGCGGCTCTTGGAGCAGTTGAGACACGCCTAGTTTATACTGTAAAATCACCAATGAAGCATCTATGCTATGTTAACTAGCTACTCATTACTCAGGTAACCTCTCTATTCACTCTTATCTCAATCCAACCTCCTCACCACAGATTGTAGAGCTCACAGGTGCTAGTTTTTTATAAAAGGGGCGGAGCTAACTGCTTGTTTGTGATGCAAGATGGTCTACTGAAGTCCCCAAAATAATCTAGATTTCTATTAAATTATAAAGAAAGAGAATTGTTTTGGAACATAAAATATTTCGGTCTAAATACTAAATAGAAAATCTAATTACACTTAGGGCACCAAAGTTGCTAGAAACGGCTCTGCTCCAAGTCAAGATTTAAAGCCCATGGTCTACTACAGCATGTAAAGGTGTGGGTTTGATTCCCTCATGTGTCTGCAGGATGTTCCTGATCAGGGAGAGTCAGCAGCACGCTCAGTGCTTTGTGCTGTCGCTGTGCCACAAGTTGAAGACCAAACACTACCTGGTGATCCCGGTGAGTCCCCCGTTTCCCCCCACTGTCTTTTGAAGAAATCGGAAAAACACACGTGACGTCATCAATTTGTGCCGCTTTGTATAGGAGAGTAAGTTGAAAGCTGTTTTCTATTTATTTGTAAAGGTTAAGATTTATCAACGTTTCATTTAACTATGTAGTTGATAATCAAACAATACGTTCATATATCTTAACTTTTAAAAAATAAAAGGAAAGAACGACTTATCAACATACTTCGTCATGTGTACTTTAATCCTTCAAAATAAAACGCCATGTTTGGTTTCACGTCAGGGCTTCAGGTCTGATGACTTTTATTTTGAAGCATGAGGCTGTGCTATTTGACGACGTTTGGTTTGCCAAGTGCGTCCTTGACGGAGGTTTTGCTGAGTCATGAGCCCATTTGGTCTGAACAATGACAGAGTTGTATTGATAGCTGATACCTCACTCTGAGACCTGACGATGTCCTAAAATATAAACCGTACTTTTCCATGTGTTGAACCTGATCGGCTCCGTTCTTTGCAGCTTGTTGTGTTTGACTTATTTAGATTCTTGAAAATGTTTTTTTATATTATTCATGTGACGATGTGTTCAGTGTGAGGACGGAGGCAGGAAGTACTTCACCATGGACGACGGAGAGACGCTGTTCATTGACCTGCTGCAACTGGTGGAGTTTCATCAGATCAACAGAGGAATTCTCCCCGTCTGCCTCAAGCACCCCTGTGTCTGTGTGGCCCTCTGAGGCCCCGCCCACCTGTGGTTTTAACAGACAGTGGCTGCTTTTCACTTCTCAGGGACTTTTTTAACTGGAGAAGCTGTGACTCCAGGCCGTGGCCACACAGGGACCACACACTAAGAACCACTGAACCCAAAGCTTCTCCTGCTGGACTATGGGAGCTCCACCAACACCCAGGATGCACTGATGTAGCATTTTCTTCTTGTACCTCGTGTTTTTAAATGGAAAAAAGTGCAGCTTTTATGAAGTCGAAGGGTTAAAAATCATGACGGGAAAACATTAAGGGATTTCAACCAATGAAGTCATGAGATACTATTTTAACTGCACATTTTAAAACCTTTTGATTTGGATTATTTTCAGATTTTTTTTAAAAAAAAGGAGGTAAAATCCACTTCCTGTATGGATAAATCTTCTTACTGTAACACCGCCTGCAGCTCTGAAACAGCCGTCGTAGCATCCGTTCATCCACTTTTACACGGGTTTTTAGTATTTTTTTTTTTACTGATTTTCACACAAAAGAAATCAGCTTTTTTCTTTATTTTTTCCAACACCCTTTTTTCTTCTTTTTTTAAAGGACGCACAATGTTTATTTACAATTGACGCATTGTTTACTCCGACCCGCTTTATATTTTTGAATAAATGGTTTGATATTAAACGCATGGCATCACTGTTTTAATGTGTTGATGAGGTTGTGTGCAACTTTCAGGCAACTGATGGGTTCAAAGCCCCCCCCCTTCAAATTAATTTGAAGAAACAAGATTCTTTATATAATGTACATAATATGCAATTTTTTTCAGTGCCTTAAAACACAGTGACTGTACAAAATATATACGTATTAATTTGTTCTTTTAAAAATACAAATCATTTTTGCATCATTCTATATCTTAGGCACATTGTCGCGAATCTCAAGATGGTTTCTATATTTAATTCTGTTTTTTCTTTTGCCCATCCTGGAAATAATCTCAAACGCCACCTATGATCTTGAGCGTGTTTGTTTCTTGTGTTTTTGTCCATGTTCACGTCGTCCTGTTCTCTCACACTATCTCCTGCCCTCTCGGGCCCCGGCCGTCCCCATCTTTAATTTATAGCCATGTTTTATTAAAGTGCAGCTTCCCTCGGCCGATCGTCTATCACGCTGCTTATTTTCCTCGGTTCTTCCTGTCCAACACTGAGCAGTGACTGCTTGTCTCGCTGTGGTTTCTGATTATCACAACAATCAGCAGCTCAGTGTCGACTCTAGGGGTGGTGTAAAAGAAAAAAAAATCGATCAATCACGATTTTTTTTTATTTCCGTTTACTTTTTTTTAAATTGTAAAACAAACCAGACAAGTCCTCCTAATGTTGACATTTTTGATTACACTGAACAATATTGAAGATATAGAAACCCATTTCCAGCAGTAAGATAGCGACAAAAAAATTGTAAAATTAACACATTTAAAGAAAAATATTTAATTCACATTAATGTTAGATGAAGAACAGCATCACTCACTCACTTTATTGGTGGAAATTGGCTTTCATATAAAGGTGTTGCTCAAAAGAGTAGTTAAATAATTCAACAGCGTGGTCTGATGATCAATAATCAAATATCTAATCGATAATCTTTGTTTTTTAAGATAAAATTACAGTAAATTACATAGAACGGTGAGGAAAGATCAGCATGGTGTTATGTGACGCCGATTGTATAGTTGCTCATGTTAAAATAAACAACTTTTTGCAACATTTTGCAACAAATCACGTTTAAAAAAACGTATGAATTTATTTATTAGCAAAATATTTAGTTTCACCCGTGACATTTAGATTTAACATTTGCATTTAATATTTAGGTTTAGATTTTACATTTAAATTTAGGATTTACATTTAGATTTAGTGTTTATATTTAAATGAAACATTTAAATTTAATATGTAACATTTAGATTTAAGATTTACATTTAGATTTAACATTTACAATTAAATGTAACATTTAGATTTACGAGAATTTTTTTTTTTTTTTACAAATTTCAGAAATATTGCTGTAAATCTGGTCAAAAGAAACAAACAAATTCACGTGTTTTTAAAAAATGTGGGTTGTTGCTAAATGTTGCTGTTTGTCAGCATGCGCAACTTTACAATCAGCGACACATACGGTGTGGATCTGTCTAATTATTGAATTATTAAGTCCAAAGATGTCAAATACCTATTTATGTTTGTTGTTTATCTTTCTCATTTATCAATTTGATATAAGAAATTTTGAACCGATAAAGTCTGACCCCGCCCCTTTGACCTTTGACCCTGCCCAGCGATGCTACATGCTAATTGGCTAACCCCAACACAGTATGAAGTTTCTGGTTGGGAGTAGGTTTTTTTTCTAGCTAGGACCTTAGCGAGTGATAAAGTCCCGCCTCCTGACCAATCAGTTCTCATAGAAAGCGAGCTGTCAAATAAAAGGTGACGTGTGAACACGTCACTGTGTGGATCTGATCTGACGGGAGAGAGAATATTTAGACATCGATCCTTTCATTTACTGATGACATCCTTTAGGAAAGATATAGATTTATATCTATAGTCAGCTGATGAAGCCTGTGTCTGGGACGGACAGGTGAAATCATGAATTAATTAGTTCATTCATACGCTTAGGCTGACTGCATCAGCAGGAACATACTACAGACTGTGAAACAGTGCGCTGTCATTAATACAGTAGGTCTAGTTGAATAGAATGTGTGCTGTAATAAAGAGAAACTGAGCGCTGTCCGTTTATCATCCAATGAATTAATATCATAAATAATCTCACGCTTTTAGTTTCCTGCCTGCTTTCTTTCATTCCTGCCTTTTCTGTAACAACAGCGTTGTTTTTGGTCTGAATTATGGATTTTGATTATTCATAGTTTTAAACACCTAACCTTGTCGGGACCAAGTTATGAAGTGGATCAGATCTGAGGGAGTATAAAAGCTCCGCCTCCTGGTGGCGCTGTACTAACACTGTTGCTCTTCGCTGTCATCGTGGATTTAAATTCCTTATATTTGTTTGTAAAACGCTCGCTCTGCCAGGTTCTCCATCGTAATGATTGGTCAGACGCTGCAATCTCCACCCCTTTTATGGCAGCGCGCACGTACCCAGGCTGAAAACACTTGGCTTAAATTAGCATGTTGTTATCGACCTTCGTAGGACAGCTTCTCTCTGACAGGGAATGTTTGGTTAGGTGAAGCCCGCTAATGGAGATAAATCCAGGATATATATTTACAGCTTTGTAGCTTAGGTCCAAAGGGTCAGAATGGACAAAAATGCATCAGATGAGTCAATTAATAATAAAATAAGCAAGATACAATAAACAACAACACGCAAAAACTATGGGAGTTCAATTAATCTCAGTTTTATATTTTGTTACTGGCATTTCGTTAATGTCCATGTGGCTTTGTGTGTTGTTTGTGTGTTTGTTTGTCCTCCTCCACTCCCTGGAGACCCTGTGGTGACACACGGCTCCTGTGACCCTGAACGCATCACCCTGTGTGTTATTAAGCCCTGGCCTTCAACGTTGGGTTGAATTACAGCCTGTCAGTGACACACACACACACACAGACACACACACACATAAAAGATCACAGTGACCTGTCGCTGTGTGTGTGTGTGTGTGTGTTTGATATTTATGGCGTTATTAGTTTTCTCCCACACATCTGCATCCACCAAGTGTTTCTGGCTCCCTTTTATGTTTTTACACTTCATTATTTTATATGATGAGCTTTAGGTAGAGATACGTTACATCTTTGTCAGGTTTTAGATTGTAATATTTTCAGAATTTTATCTTTTTCACTGTATAAGTCGCAACTTTTTTCATTTAAAAATGAGGGTGCGACTTATACTGCAATGTCACTTATTGTTCTTTCGCCACAAAATATAAAACAAGAACAAAAATTGACTCGTCACACACAAAACGATGAGAGGAATACACAAAATGACTTCAAAAACACAGAAAATGAGGACAAGAATATACAAAGCATCAACAAAAAATAACAAAAAATGACAAAAATTGACTCGTCACACACAAAATGACAAAAAAAACAACACAGAGAAGATGAGGACAAAATATCAACAAAACCATACAAAACATCAAAAACATAAACAATGACTAAAAACACACAAATCCTTTGAAAATTCCTGCGTTGCTGCTCAGATCGCTCATTACTCTAAACGCTGTTGATCATGTGACCCTCAGATCAGACCTGATCACATGTTTGTGGCCCTGCTGTGATTAATATTTATTGTTTTCTTGTATTTCAGAGCATTTGTGCTGACGACGTCTCCACTTACTGTATGCTGATAGTCTGAGACTAAAGGAAAAATATTTCATGTGTTTCTGGAGATGAAATCCCTGCTCTGTGTGTGTGTGTGTGTGTGTGTGTGTGTGTGTGTGTGTGTGTGTGTGTGTGTGTGTGTGTGTGTGTGTGTGTGTGTGTGTGTGTGTGTGTGTGTGTGTGTGTGTGTGTGTGTGTGTGTGTGTGTGTGTGTGTGTGTGAGAGAGTGAGTGAGTTACTGGTGCTCAGACCAAAGGCAGCAGATCTCTTTAAGAGCAGCAGCAGTGAGGGGGGGGGGCTGAGCATCCATAAAAGATGAGTTTATTCTGTGCGGATGGAGAGGAGTGGCTCTGCACACGCAGACATGGACTCACTGAGGAGGATGAACGTGTGAAACTGGAGCAGATCCTGGAGAAAACAAGGAGAACACCAGGAGAACCAGGAGAACCAACGAGGATGTGAAGGTAGAGCCGAGGAACCGACCCAGGAGAACCGAGGCGGAGAATGGGCAATTCTTCTTTCCCAGGCAGGTCCTCTTTCTGTCTGTGTGTCTGTGTGTGTCTGTGTGTGTGTGTGTGTGTGTGTGTGTGTGTGTGTGTGTGTGTGTGTGTGTGTGTGTGTGTGTGTGTAGTTGTCATCTATTTATTTCTAAGTTCAGTGGTGAAGTGCTGCTGGTTCCACTTGTGAGCAGAACATCAGCAGCACTTTGTGAGAATGCTGCAGTGCGTGTATAATCCCAGATGTGGGCCAGTGGTGCTGCAGAGTTAAAAACAGCCAGAGTGAACGAGTGAGTGAGTGAGTGAGTGAACGAGTGAGTGAGTGAGTGAGTGAGTGAACGAGTGAGTGAGTGAGTGAACGAGTGAGTGAGTGAGTGAGTGAGTGAGTGAGTGAGTGAACGAGTGAGTGAGTGAGTGAGTGAGTGAGTGAGTGAGTGAGTGAGTGAGTGAGTGAGTGAGTGATGCTGTTCTTCTAACATTAATCTGAAGCTGAGCTCAGAGTGCACGTCTATCAACACATGTTTTCACACCGTAGTGAGAAAGTAATGGATTACATATTACTCATCATAGGACTGAGTAATATGGACCAAAACTCATATCTCAAAATCATTTCTCAAAATGGTGATGTATACGATTTACATCTCCATCATTTTAATTCAATCAAGTCCATTATGGGTTAATTTTGCTACACAGACACATTTATTAACAAAAATATGCACAAAATGTTCCACTTTTGGCTTTTTGTCCTCTAAGCAGGGGTTCCCAAACTGGGGTACGTGTACCCCCAGGGGTACTTGAACACCTCTCGGGAAGTACACAGAAACATTTGTCAGTTAACTTTTTAGCATTATAGACAACTCGTTGAAATACACCAAAAGGTGAAGTTTGCATTCTAAAATGAACAAAACATCAGAAATAAATGACTGAAAAAGGCCTAAATTCAACGTTAATGTTGGACGAGACACAGAAACAAGTTTAGATAAGCCTGCAGACACAAATAAATGATGTATAACTTGACCTAAGAGGAGACGTGTGATAAGAACTAAAAGCTAAGGGGTACACGGGCAATAACGTTTGGGAAACACTGCTCTAAAGGACAGCACGTGTGAGTGAGTTCTGTAGTGTGGCTTGTTTAGATAAAGGTCTGGGTTAGAAAGCACTCAGCTATCCATCAAACTGATAAGATATATCTTGAATCTTGAATTTGTTACATTTTTACACCCAAGCTCGTGAGGCTTTATACAACACTTGACCTGGGCAGACACCACAGCACACCTTCAGAACTCTGCTAGAGGCCTGGCAGATTCAGGAATGTTTTGGTCATAATGTTTTGGCTGAGTGGTGCACATTGAACATGTTTTACTGTCGACTTGTTTGAATTGAGTGAGTAAACAAAAATATGTTTCTCTTATTTTGGGGAAACAGTTGCTTTTCAGGTGATTAGTTCCGGTTCCTACCAGTAGGAGGCGCTGAAACAGCACATTTTGGTCTGGAGTCTTTACAGAAGATTTATGAGTGTTTCTGATATATTTATGTCTTACTTTGTCTTTGTAAGATATTTTCAAGTTTGTACCAAAGATTTATGAATCTTTACTAAAGATTTGTATGTATTGACCTAAGATTTGAGTCTTTACAGAAGAGTTATGAGTCTTTCTGAAAGATTTACAATTATTTACCAAATATTTCCCAAAGATTTTTAAGTCTTTACTAAAATGTTTTGTGTTGATCCAAGATTTGAGTCGTTACAGAAGATTTATGAGTCTTTGCCAAATATTTACAATTCTTTTCCAAAGATTTGTCTTTATGTCATTACAAAATATTTTTAAGTTTTTACCAAAAAGTCTTTACTAAAAATGTGTACGTATTGTCCTATGATTTTAGTCTTTACAGAAGATTTGTAAGTCTTCACTAAAGGTTTATATTTCCACAAAATATTTTTAAGTTTGTACCAAAGATTTATGAGTTTTTACCAAAGATTTACAAGTATTTACCAAATATTTGTCTTTACTAAAGCTTTGTAAGTCTTTACTAAAATTGTGTATGTATTGACCTAAGATTTGAGTCTTTACAGAAGATTTTTAAGTCTTTACTAAAAATGTATGTCTTTACCATTAATTAATAAGTCTTTATTTTGTCGTGCAAGTGATCGATTTTGTTGTATTGAATTGTACACAATTTTGGTAACACATTTAGATTTTTCTGTTCTATATTTGATCCATGGACTGGACTCACTTCCTGCAGGTGCTGGAGGCACAAATATACACAAAAAAATACTTTAAAATCTCTAAATTACAACAAAATACACAAGACAACAACAAAACAAAACACAACATTAGGGGGTAAAAAATACCCAAAATGACCAAAGACACGGGATAGTTTATGTTGATAGGGTGAGTCGTTGTTGAGCGATTCTTTAAAACAATCCTGAACTAAATAATCTGAGCTGTTTTCAGCCTCAGGAATAATCCGTGTTTTTCCCTCTTTGCTGATGTCGACAGGTTGCATTTAAAAGGTGTTTTTGAAGCTTGTTTTCACTGAATCATGAGACGTCAATCACCTCGTCCTCCTGCATGTGTTTCTGTGCCTGCTCTGGTTTATTGATGACGTCTGGGTCTCAGTAGTCAGGAACCGTCACACAGTTTGGATTAGTGTGTGTGTGTGTGTGTGTGTGTGTGTGTGAGAGGTTACCTGAAGGTCTTCCTGCTTCTGTCACGTATTCCTGTTTAGAGCTTATTTCTCGCTGAACGTTGGTAGATGAAATTTCCCTGTTGATGATGGATAATTAAATACGTAAATCCCAGGAGGCGAGCAGCCAATCAGACGCTATTACTGTCACACATCAAAGCACCAATCAGACCAACCTGCTTCCTCACACAGAGGTCGACTGCAGCTGAAGATCAGGTTTAAATGGAGACATTACAGATCTATAATATCCAGAGGTGTAAAGACTGGTCCTGATATATCGTACTCAAGTAGCTCAATTAAATAGTACTTAAAGTAAAAGTTACTAGTTACTTTCACCCCCCATGTTTATTTTTGGTAATAACTCTTGTCACGGTTCTCTTGCATACAGTAAACATCTCATGTAGAAACGTATAAAGATTTCTAGAAACGTTGGCCTACTGAAAAGTAAGAACATGAAAAGTATGAGCACGTACAGCACTCAATACTTAGTTGGGGCTCGTTTTGCCTGAATTACTGCAGCAATGCGGCGTGGCTGGAGTCGATCAGTCTGTGGCACTGCTCAGGTGTTATGAGAGCCCAGGTTGCTCTGATGGTGGCCTTCAGCTCTTCTGCATTGTTGGGTGTGGCATCTGGCATCTTCCTCTTCACAATACCCCATAGATTTTCTATGGGTTTCAGGTCAGGCGAGAACAGGGATACCATGGTCCTTAAACCAGGTGCTGGTAGCTTTGGCACTGAGTGCAGGTGCCAAGTCCTGTTGGAAAATGGAATCTGCAGGAAGCATGAAGTGCTCTAAAACGTCCCGGTAGACGGCTGTGTTGACCTTGGACGTAAGGAAACATAGTGGACCAACGCCAGCACATGACATGGCACCCCAAACCATCACTGACTGTGGATTCTGTGCCTCTTCCACAGATTGATCGCCTCCATGCTACGCCGCATTTATGCAGTAACTCATGCAAAAAGAGACCCAACCAAGTATTGAGTGCATATGAATGAACATACTTTTCAGAAGCCTTACATTTTTGTTTAAAATATCCAAAATAAAGGCTTGAAATATTTCACTCTGTGTCATGAGCCTATATCATATATGGGTTTGACTTTCTGAAATGAGTGACCAAAAATATTAAACTTTTTCATGATATTTGATTATGATTGATATATGATTATTGACTTTGATAGTTACTAATTTAAGATTATTAATTGGATTAAAATAATCAGGCTCATTTGTGGATTAATAATCGTGTGTTTCCACCAGAATAACAATAGTTACAGGCCTCCAGGGAGCTAAGAGGCTAAGCTAACAGGTGTTAGCACATTTTCTTGTAGGTGTGGTTTTGTTGCTGTGTTGTTGTGCGACAACTTCTGAATCCATCAGTGTAGAACTGTTACTAATGAAATGTAAAATTCATTACAGTCATCTGTGAGACTGAGAGTAATCTGATATATATAGTAGTTTGTGCCCGTTCAGCTTCTTTTGTCGGTGTGGCAGATGCTCACATCTCTATTTATTGGTGTTTGATCAGAGTCGCACACACAGCTCGTTCCCGGGAACGTGTTTTACTGCCGCTGTGAGTCTGTGAGCTCTGCGATGCTTTATTACACAGCGCTGCCTCTGCAGGTAATAAACGCAGGTTGTTCAAGTGCGTGTGTGTGCGTGCGCGCGCGTGTGTGTGTGTGTGCAGTGACACCAGTCCAACAGATACTGCTGGATAAAAGCGATTTACATTATCAGTCATAACTAATCTGCTTAATCTCCATTCTTTTCACGTGCTAAGCTAACCCAAACATGTGCCTCCCGGGCATCTGACTACTTGAACACAAAAACACAAAGAAACAACACCAAATGAAAGCACGAAATGGACTAAAATGGCAAAAAAAAACAAACAAAAAACAGGAAAAAGTCCCAAACGACAACAGAAACACCCAAAAAGAAGATTCCATATCCATCACCTGAAAAGACAACATCAACGTGATAATAATGATAATAATATATAGATAAAAAATAATTTCTTTTATTTAAAAAGTGCCTTTCAGGCCACCCAAGGACACTTCACAATAAAAACAGAATGATAAAAACAGTACAATACATAAAAAACTGTATAATACACAGAAGAAGAGAAAAAAAAGCAATGTAGGTAAAATTAGGAATGAGAATTTACGAAGAATGGGCTGATTTGAAGAGATGGGTTTTGAATCTGGACTTGAAGAGGGTTGAGTTATTGATGTTCCAGATATTGGGAGCGCAGCGACTAAAAGCTCTGCTCCCTATGGTGTGGGGGGAGACTCTCGTCATTGGCGCATAGATATCAGTGAATCCCGTCTGGATGCTAGTTGTGAGTCATGGTTGCTGTGCAGTAAAGCGCTCAGAGCTTTAGGACTCAGAGAAGACCCTGAGGAAGCATGAAGAGCAGCTTTGGCAGACGCTCCAGCCTCCATCTTGAAAGTTCTTCACAGTTTCCATTTTAGCTTCAATCTGTGCCTTTGTCGTGGCTTCGTCCCAGTGATTCCTTTGGTTTTAACTCGATGTGTTTGCTCCTGATTAATCAGAGAAAGACGCCTGAGAGCCTCAGTCATCTAATCTCCTCCCATGGTTTTTTGCGTCCTCGCCAGCATTGGAGATGGATTCTATCGGGATGATAATGACCAATAATTCTTCTTTTTCTCTTCTGATTTCATTCCTTCTTCCTTCTTCGTTTACCTGAATTATTTTAGCAGGGAAACTTTATTCCTCGGTAAGAGAACTCACTAATGGCTGTCACTAGAAGAAGTTGTTGGATGATGTCATCGCCTGATGTTGACGAATGACAGAGTAGTTGGAAGCTGTTCACATGTTTCTGTGTTGACGCCATCGGTCGTTCATTGGTCTGACGTTAAAATGAGACTTTTTTCGTTGATCAAAAGCATCGCCAACACAAGCTAGCGTAACATTCTACAGCTACGCATCAATCATCTACAGAGAGATACGACACGTAATTACTAATAAAACATCCATGACTCAAAGCAGCACTTTGAAGATCTCACGGATGATTTTTGGGGACTTGTATCTTGAAAGTTTATGGGGTTATTTGTTTGTAGCTTCAGGGTTTTAGAAAACACAAATGTATTCCCGCAGTCGGGACTGAAAGGTGGGACTCACTGTCAGTTAGCCGTTTCCGACATTTCCAGATGTAGATATCTCAGTACTTCCAAATACGCAAAAATGAAACGGCACATTTTCTTTCAAAATCTCTCAGTTGTTCCATGATTATATCACATGATGGCAATCATTTTTAACTTCAAATTGTTCTAAGTGTTCTCAAGTTTTCCAAAATCCTACAATTTTCCTCAAATTATTCCCCAAAATGTCCCCAAATTACATAAAAATTGGTCACAAAGTCATGGAAATTTACAATCCTGCAGTGACTGATATCTGTCACTTATTGCTTGGTTATTGTCGGTGCCTTACATACTTTAAACACTATTAGACGTGGAAGTGCAAAATAGGGCACAAGAAAGATAAAATAGCTCGTTTTACCACCTATAATCTGCGGCCCACTTCAGATTAAATTGGTTCGTATTAGGCCCCTGAATTAAAATGAATTTCCCCCATCTGTTTTATAACCACGACTCTCTGTTCCTCCTCGTCTTCCTCGCTGTTTTTTAGCCCCTTCTCACGGCCTGTCCAATGAACAGATTATGGTCCCTGTTATTATCTGTTGGAGCCATCTATCTTGGTAATTGAGCTGTGAGGGTGTCTGACAGTGATCGGTGTGACAACGCTAACGCTTTCTGCCAATCTGACACGCTCAGGTTTCTAGCCTGCAGCCGTCGGGGGAGGCGAGGGATGCGCTCGGCCTGAATTAGGAGCGTGGCGCGTTTTGAGTGTCGACGACGGAAGGCAGAGGAAGAAAAGGGAGTGGGTGCAAACATGTGTGCAGACAGTGAGGAGGCTTAAGCCCAGCTGCAGGATATAAACACATCCAAAGATCTGCTTCCGATTGGCCGCGTGCGCTGCTGATCGCAGTGAATAGGAGGCGGCACTGTACACCTGCAGGCGGGACGACACGTTTTGGGTTAACTCCACCTGGCAGCGACCAATAGGATTACAGCTCTCTGATGGAAACGCTGAGGAACATTTAAGACAGATGTGATTGTTTGGTGAATTTCACGTCAGACTCAGACACTCATCGCCTTATTGTACTGATACAGGCGTTGTTGATTAAAAAATCCTAATTTTTCCTTTTGTACATTCCATGTTGATGGTGTCAGAATGTATGGATGTAGGGCACTTGTGCCAAACTCATGGCCCGGGTGCCAAATCCGAAAGAAAGTAAAAATTACAGAGAAAACATGAATCATTTTGTAAATGAAACTCAAGACGCCTGGTGCTTATATCGCAAGATTGCAGTTATTTTTAATGTTGAGCTGTTGAAAAAACTCAAAATTTTTATAAAATCCTTACATTTTCCTCAAGTTATTACATGATATTAGGAGCATAGGGCAAGATCTTGAAATCAGACTCCATAGTGACACCGTGGTGGTTAAGGTAACCGCAGCCATCAGCCAAGCCGCCGTGGGGGTGCACATCAACTCTTTAGGACCGGATCACAGCTGATACTAGAAGATGGATACCCGACCAAACCCTGACGGGACCCGATGGCATCAGACGGGTCAGGTTCGGACAGATATTTAGAACTGGTGGTCGGGTTTGGTCACATAGTGTTGTTTGCGCGCAGCGTTCTTCCTTTCCTGCTGCAGCAGCTGTAGCCCTGAAGAATATATATATATATAGATATTTTTTTTTATAGCTCATTTTGTATTAAAACACTTGTTTTAGGAGTCGTTGCTTTCTCTACTTCTCAGAACGGCATGAAAAGCACAGTTTGATGGATTTTTGAGTGTTTAAACCCAGAACTTCCCCTAAACAAGTCACACTACAGAACTCACTCACACCTGCTGTGCCTGGAGGAGAAAAAGCCAAAGAGTGGAACATATTGTGCAGCTGTTTGTTACTAAATGTGCCTGTGTGGCATTTTACATCAGCAAATTTAACCCACAATTGTTTTTGTGTTCTGACTTTATTTGAATTAAAAATCTCGCGATTTATATCCTATTGCGCTATTTTGGGAAAAAGCAGTTTGGATGCGACGCGTGGAGCAGATGATACATTTTAAGGTCTGTTACATAACGTAACGACTGTCGTCGTCTCCTCAGACGCTGCAGCACACAGGCTGCTTTGATGCGCTGCCAGACTTCCTCAGATGGGCTAAAGGATAGTCTGAGTCTCTGACAAACATTTGCATAGCGCGCGCTTTGGAGTGTGCACGAGAACTTCAAATGCTTCCGCTGCGGAAGCCGTGTGAAAAGAGCGGCGTGCGAGCGTTACACAAGCAGTGGCAGATTGAGGGCTAGAGAAGAAACAGAGGCAACAGAAACTGAGGCGAGGAGGAGGAAGAAGAAGAAGAAGAAGAAGAAGAAGAAGAAGAAGTGGGGACGAGCTTTGATGGAGTTGAGGCAGTCATTAAGGGCAAGGCTGCTCGCCGCAGTTTTGGCTTATCTACGGCAAGGTGGAGAGCACGTGGAGTCTAATTCTGCCCAAGGCTCATGTGCAAAGCTGAGATACAGAGAGGAGGCGATAGAGCTCGTCCCCGTAGACAGTGGAGAGGATTATACTCACACAGAGAGAGAGAGAGAGAGGAGATGGGAGAGGGAGGGGATAGGAGAGAGAGAGTGAGGGAGATGCTCCGGCTTGCTGCACACACTCAGCGCTCAGCCTCCAGCTCACATCATGTGACCCGTAGCCACAGAGGGACAGCCTTCGCTCACCTGCTCACCACCTCCAGCCAGGTACGCCTCCTCCGACCCCGCTCACAGCTGGGCGTCTTCTCTCTAGGGACGGGGCTCTTTTAAACCCCCCCCCACCCCCGCCTCCATCAGGCGCTCGCTCTCTGCACCAAGATTATCCAGCTTTTTTTTTTTTTAATTCATCGCCCCAAGAGCAGTGAGAGGAGATGGAGACCGAGAGTGTTTGGCATCAGGGCGGGAAAAGGAGCAGCTAACTTAACCTGAGCTGACCCTCACCCTCACTCTCACTCTCACCCTCACTCTCACCCTCACTCTCACCCTCACCCTCACCCTCACCCTCACCCTCACCCTCACCCTCACCCTCACTCTCACCCAAACATTTGGATCCTGGACTTTTAGGACTTAAAAGGCTGTTCTTTCTTTGGGAAATCACAGATGATCAAAAGATGTGTAAGGGTGTGGGTTATTTCCTCCTGATGTGGCGAAAAAGCTGGAAAATCTTGGTGCTCAGAAGTTTAACCTGGAAAAATGTGGTGAAATATCTGCCCTGAATATTTGGTTTCTGTGCTTTTTTGATTCCATGACCTGGAATGTCGTTGCTACGTTAAAAATCAAAAAATGGGAATCTTTTCTGAGGTTTGCAACTGTTTGACTGAGACATTGTGTGGTTCAGAAGTCTTTGAACTTTGGTGATTTTTGTACGAGTTTGAACTAGGGCTGAGCCATATATCGAGATTCATTCAAGATATATCGAGTTTTCTATTTTGGCAATATAGACAATTACAATATCATCTATATTGATATATATATATATATATATATATATATATATATATATATATATGTTATAGCTTATTTTGTTTGAAAACACTTACTGCTTTCACTACTTCTCAGAACAGCGTGAAAAGCACAGTTGGATGAATTTCTGAGTGTGTCCTAACCCAGATGTTCATCTTAACAAGCCACACTACAGAACTCACTCACACGTGCTGTCCTTTATAGGAGAAAAAGCCAAAACTGGCAGATTTTGTGCAACCGTTTGTTATAAATGTGCCAGTGTGGCATTTTACATCAGCGAATTTAACTCTGAATTGTCTTTCTGGTCAGACTTTATTTGAATTAAAATGATTGCTTTATATCGTATATCGCCATTGAGATATGAGTTTTGGTCCATATCGCCCAGGCATAGTTTGAACCCGTTTAGGCAGAACCAGAGTGGGAGAACATTTGCTGGTTCCATGCTCCTTACCGTCCAATAGGTGGCAGCAATTTAGTAGAATACTTTCAAACTGTCAGGAGAAAAAGACGATTATCGATATGGGTTATTGTAACTGTTTTTTTCTCTACTTGAAATATCATTTATTATTTTTTAAAGTTTAAGATCTTAAGTTGTGAGTGTTTTTATGCTCGATGTGGAAGGTTGTTGGTTTGCTCCTGCATTTCTGAGGCACCTCCTGAATGTAGAGGCTGTGTTGGAAATGTCACACTTTGTACCATAATGTCTACTATATACTATTCGTATGATTAGGATGATGAGCGTTCCCACTTAAGTATACTTCCAAGTTTCCCAAGATGCATTTGGAACCTTCAACGACAAAACCTGAAGCTGCACACTCAAAGGAAAGTTCTGAAAACATTTGAAGTGAGAAAGTGACCAAGTAGAATATCAACATGTGCTAATTTGATTCATAAACCTCACGTAGACACATTTCATTCCGACATTTCGTAGATTTTCGAAGACCCTCCATTGTGCTACTGACAAAACTTCCAGTTAACTTTAAAACAAGAGCCCTATTTACAAAAGGGTTAAAAAACGAATGGAAGATGAAAAGAGATGCTTTTATTTTGAAAAGAGGATGTTTGATTTTATATATAAAATTTTTTATTTTTTTTTATTGACGTAATATTTAATTTTATTTGATTTACAGTTTCTATGATCACGATAATCTGAAATACACTTTGACTTGAGACGACAGTAGATCTCGGGACAAGCATTTGCTGTCGAAACAGAAAATAGGGCCTCGGAGTTTCTCAGATCACGGAAAACGCGGAATTCATGTTCGGATGGAAAAAGCAATCCAAACAATTTTTTTGCTTTTTAATAAAAAATCTAATCAAATCTGGCCTCATTATGACATACACATCTTTTAAATGCATGACATGGGGCGATACCACACATTTACATGTTATTTTTTCTCAGAAAACGTGATAAAACGAACGGAATGGAGGATAATTTGTACCTATTATCACAGAGAATTATAGGAAACGCAGTGCAGTAAAAGTATCTGACTTTTTTGGAAGACGTACAAAGTTAAAGTTAAGCCTTTTCTACACCACCAGCCTTGATATGCAGCACAGCGGCTCTCCGGGAACAGACTCGGACACTGTGGGGGAATAAAGGGAATCTGAGACGTTCCCACATCCACTGATCGTGGCGTCTCTCCGGAGGCCGAGCAGTGGAATCCTGTGGCGTGAATCCTCCCGGGGGACGCGTCGCAGTCGTTTGAAATGCAAAGAGAAAAGATAGAGGATTATTCTGGGAAATGAATTTGCATTTGCACGAGCGCTGCAGGAGAGTGAGGAACGTGCTCTGGTTAGAAACGCAGCTTCACCTTAAACCGTCAGGTTATTGATTCAGGTTGGTGCTCAGATGAGTCAGTGGCTTAGTGACGATTCGAGGCAGTTTTTCCCTCACAATCTAATATTACAGTCAATAAACGTCTCCTTCTCATCTTTCAGGGCTTTTTCTGACAGTCGGTCGTTTCATATTCCTCCTAAACATCGTAAATTTGATGGTGAAGGAAAGTTGAAAATGTTGTTGCTGATTTGTGTAGCGTAGTGGATTTTTAGTGTGTTTAATGTGTGTTTTGTGTCTTTTTTGGAGGATTTTTCTTTTGTGTGTTTTTGTTGTTGTCATTTTATATCTTTTCAAAGGGATCCTCCACTGTTTTTACAAATGGGGCCTAAAACCTTTGAAATGTTTTATTACCTTTACCCTGTGCGCCGCCATGTTGATGTTGATGATGCAAATCGCTCCTTTCAGCCCATTGTGTTCTAAGGGACTGAAGCATTCAAGATCATTTATCAGCTTTTCCAGTCAAAATGACAACTTGAGCTTCTTTGGGTCGCTCTAAAAATCAGTAAAAGTTAAAAAAAGTCGATGTAAAACTCTTTTGTTTACCGAAATTTGATCAAATCTACGAGCCGAAAAAATCTGTGACAGCAGGGGGCGACAGTTCCAACGCTGCTGTTTTGTAGACATCGTGAAGAAGAGAAGAGCAGCTCTGGTTGCTGTAGGATAAAACTGCTGCTCTGAGCTTTTGGCATGACACCATCACTTATACTGCTGCTCTGAGCAGCTGTTTGATCCTGGTTACCTGTATTTACATGCAACCGGAGCTCTTCTAGTTATCAAATTTCAGTAAACTAAAGAGGTTTACATCGACTTTTTTTAACTTTTACTGATTTTTAGAGCAACCCAAAGCAGCTCAAGTTGTCATTTTGACTGAAAAAGCTGCTAAACGATCCTGAATGCTTCACTCCTATAGAACTCAATGGACTGAAGGGGCGATTGGCATCATCAATGACGTCATTTCAACATGGCAGCACACAGACTCAAAAACGGTAAAGTAGTCCCATTTTAAAAACAAAACATATGGTGCAAAATAATGTGTTTTGTTTTTGGCTACATTTGTAAAAACAGTGGAGGATCCCTTTAATAAATATTATTATTTCCATGTATTTTGTACATTATGTATTTTGTATTTGAGTATGTTTTGGGAGGCATTTTGTATACAGTACTTTTGTTGTTGATTGATTTGCATGTTTTGATGTCATTTATTTTTTGTTAATTTTGTGTTTTTGTTGTAATTTTGTGTATTTTTTCATATTTCTGTATGTTTTTGGAGTAATTTTCTGATATTTTTATGTTTTTGTGTATTTTTGTATGTTTTTGCAGTCATGTTGTGTGTTTGTTGTTGTCATTTTGTGTGTTTTCTGAGTTGTGTTTTACATTCAGATGGTCAATGACTCTGTGCCATCGACCAGTCCCACGTGTTGGTTAGCTTAGCATGTAGCAGCACTGGCTTTTGAGGGTCAAAGGGTAAAGGGGCGGGGCTTATTGCTTCAAACTGTTGCATCAGGCTGGTACAATATTTAAGGAATTTGCCTTCATCGGTACCTATAATTATCTTGCGTCATTGTTCGCGGCTACGCTGTAAGTTTAGCTAGCGATGCTATGTCTTAGCTAAAAGGTTCTGGGATCTATTTCCTGGAAACTGTTTTGTAGGAACTCAAAAGGATCTAATGATTTGTGGTTTCAGCTCTTATGTTGAAATTCCCTGCTGGAATATTTATTTAAATATAAATAATAATCTTTCGCTTTGATCTGACAAATAGCAGCGGGATGTGAGATGTGTCCCAGTGCGTCGAAAGCCTCAGAAACAGCTGCGTAGTATGGGTGCTGGTTGTTAACACCGGGCCGTGTAATTGGATCGCAGCTGCTTCACAGAGGTGTCCCGCCAAAATAAGAGGTGTGACGACTCCAAAAGCATTTAATGGCCCCTCATCTGCCACTGTATTAAAGCAGAACTAGTTCTAGGTTAGTGTTGGCAAATAAATACTGTACAATATGTAGATGACAACTATGGATATGAAACCGAGTAGAAATATAGAATCAAACAGTATTGGATAAAAAAAAAAAAAAAAAAACATTTAACTATTTTTTGTTAATTTTAAATTTATACACAGCAGAAATGCACTGAAACAAACTCGCACTAAGATAACTCCAGATAGTTGACGTCCAGCCGTTTGCGAGATATGCTAAAGCTAACGTTAGCCCACCTGTTTTACAGAGAAAAAAATGGGGGAAATGTGTGATATTGTCCCAAAACTTGTGGTTGAGGGTTGAGACTTAGAGATATTTCTATTTCAAAAGGTGAAGTCTGTCATATTCTGTCTTTTTTATTCATGTTAGTGGATTTTTGGATGTATTTTATTTATAAATAATTCCTGTTTTTTTTGTCCTGCCTTTGATCAGATTTTTCCAAAAACAAAGCTTGTTGGTTTAAGACTTAAAACAATGTTTTTAACTTTTGTTATATTTAAATATAATGCGTTCTGTCTCACTAGTTGTTTTTAAATATATAAATAAATGGTGCTCCTCACATTTCAGATGCTCAGAGATGCCCTAGTTGCAGCTTTGAGTTTTGCATATATTTGCATAGGTTTGTTATTTCCACAGGTTGAGGGAAGTGACAGATAAAGCAAGAAAACAAACCACACACATTTGTGAATTCTTTTGGCGGTTTGTCCTTTTCTGTTCCTCCTCCAGGTTGTGCAGTGACATCACTTCCTCTCCTTAGGCCGCACCCACACGAGCCAGATACCTTGATAATCACGACCAATTCAAACATTAATATGAGGGGCATGTTTTAGGAGGCATTTTGTATACTTTTGCTATTGTTGATTTGCATGTTTTGTGTATTTTTTTGCATTTCTGAATGTTTTGGGAGTAATTTTCTGTTTTGCAGTCATTTTGTATGTTTTTGGTGTAATTTTGTGTATTTTTCATTAATCTTTATGTTTTTGGAATCATTATCTGTTATTTTGTTGTCAATTTATATGTTTTTTGGTCATTTTGGGGGTTGGTATGTATAAGCCTACACCCTTTTGACAATTGAGAGTTGTTTGTTCTATTTTGTTTTTTCTGAACACTGCCAGAATAAAATTCAAATTCAATTTTTGTTGTTTTAGTTGTCAAAGTTGTTTTGTATATTTTCCTTTAATCTTGTGTATTTTTTGTATGTTTTGCAGTTATTCTGTGTGTTTTTGTTGTCATTTTGCATGTTTTCTTTAATTCTCTGTGCTTTTAGAGTCTTTTTGAGTATTTTGTTGTTGTTTTGTGTATTTTCTTTTAATCTTGTGTATTTTTGTATGTTTTTGGAGTCATGTTCTGTTTTCTTGTTGTCACTTTATATGTTTTTTGGACATTTTTTTTGTTGTTGTTGTCGTTTTGGGTAATTTTCTGTTCTGTTTTTTGAGTTAATTTCTGCATTTTTATTGTTGTGCGGTGTATTTTTGATTGATATTGGAGTCATTTTGTTTTGGGGAACACAAAATGAGACATGCCTCTATTGCTCATGTGGAGTGAATACGTTGTCGGCTCTGTGTGAGCTGTCAAAGGTTTGTTTGATGCTCGTTGTGATGTCAGTGGAATAATAAAAATGTATGTCTGCAGTTTAATCGGTTTTCCAACCCAGTCGCTCTTAATGAACACTTTTATTTCACGTCCCTTGGCTCTGGAATTGTAATCAGGTGTTTGAGGGTTATGTAATGAAGGACTTTTCTGTATTCTGAGCAGCTGCACATTCAGGTGATGTCTCACCGTTGCGTCCCTTGTGTGATTGACAGCTCTCACTGTGTTCATATCAGACATGGCACACGTGGGCTTTCATCACTCACACTGTAAATTTATGCCCCCGTTAGCTTCCTGTTGGAGAGGGCTGCAGGCGTGGGAGGCTGGACGTGTGTGTGTGTGTGTGTGTGTGTGTGTGTGTGTGGACACAGAGGCTCTGTCTTTAATGGAGCGCTGCTTTTATTCTCACTGGTTTGAATGGGACACCACTAGAATCCCAAATAAATGCTTTTTAAAACCCGTAAATGAAAATGTTTGCGCGATAATGATACACACTGAAGCAAAAATGTCAAATAGTGTAATTTTTTAAAATTTTTCATGATTAATGCTAATTTGTAATTGTTTTAAATTGTAATAGTTTTGCAGTACCTTTGTGTATTTGTGTTGTGAGTGACACAATAAATAAACTCCAAACAACAGAAATACAAAGTGTATCTCTGTTGTTTTGAGTTGATTTATTTTTTGTTGTTATTTTGTGTTTTTCAGTCATTTTGTGTGATTTTATTGTTGTTTTGTCTACTTTTGTGTATTTGTTTTTGTATTTTTCTGTTATTTGTTTTTGTCATTTGGTGTTCTTCTTCAGTCATGTGATTTTATTGTTGTTCTGTGTAACTTTGTGTATTGGTTTTGTATATTTCTGTTGTTTTGAGTTTTTCATTTATTTTCTGTTATTTTGTGTATTTTTTCAGCCATTTTGTTTGTTTTTTGTTGTCGTTTTTGTTTTCAGTTGTGCTGCATGCTGTTCTTTTGTATGTTTATGGTACACATTAAACACGTACTGCAACAATGATTATATCGTAATTTCGATTTAAAATCATGTTTAATAATTTACCATGATATTCTGTTTAAGTTCCTTTTAAAATACCGTAAGTCTTTTTGACTCTTTTTTTCCTTTTATAGATCTTTGTTGAGCGTTTTAAAGCATCACTAAATGAATTCTTTCAAAACGATGACGTGGTTTCATGAGAGTGCGTCTGCAGCTTAAGCCAAGCTGGACTCTCATGTTAAACCTGACTTAACCCTGAGCTGGGTTTGATGAAATACCCCCCGTAGGCCTGGCTCTATTAATCAGAATCAGAATCAGAAATGTTTTTAATGGCCATGTACAGTTTTAAGGACAGTACAAGGAATTTGTCTTGGTAGAACACTTTAAAGAACACTTTAAAGAATAACCCCCCTGGAAATACAGGAAGCAACAACACAAACAACAATAAAATCATACAAAGTAATAACAATAACACAAAACAACGGCGGAAAAATACACAAAACGAAAACACAAATACTCAAATATATACAAACTATGATTAAACCACACAAATTAAGAACAAAAACACCTAAAAATGCAAAAAACAAACAAAAAATAACAACCAAAGCAGAAAAAAGCCTTGTACAGGTGATTTCGGTCTGAGGCTGACGTGTGGAAAATGATCCATGAAGTGAGAAAATCTCTTCTTTACCAGAATGAAATGGTGTGAAGCCAAATAAAAGGAAGCAGTCGGTGCATTTTTAACCAATCATCATCATCATCATCATCATCCTTCTGCTGTGGAGTGTCACAGATACTAGTAACTTTGTGCAGCTCGAGGCTGCAAACACATGTTAATCATGTATTTCACCACAGCTGCAGCGCCAGAGGGGTGTGTGCTCTGCTCTCATGTGTTTACATAAACAATGTGTGTGTGTGTGTGACAGAAAACAGCTTCCAGTTAAAGTTAACACACACACACACACACACACACACACACACACACACACACACACACTGCGAGCAGCTCAAGGACACAAGCGTTGTTTGTGTGTCGTCACGGTAACACTCGCTCGGGGTCAAACCGATTAACTCTACGTTATGTTGTTCAGTAGCATTTGTTGCTAAACGTTTTCTTACAGCGTAATGAGCGCTAAACACAGGATTATTCTGCTCCTCCTGCAGCCAATCACACAGTTTCAAATGCTAATGAATTAGCGTCTTCGTTAGCTGTCACGCCTCAAGTTTTCACGTTTTTTTTCTCACACTTATAAAGTAACATTTAGCAACTTTAAAGGTAAAACTGCAGCGGTTTTATATTCTGTAGCAGTTGCATCACTTTTAGCCTAGCTTAGCGTAGGCTAAGCTAAGACTTGGGAGATTGAACCTGCGCTCAGTTACTTACGTGATATTCTGGAGTCACGAAACATCCAAATATTTTTACCTGAACATTTTTTTAATGTCGAAATGCTTTAATTTGGAATAATTAATATTCTCCAATGGTTTGCAACCAATTAGCATTAGCTCAGGGGTTCTCAACCTTGAAGTCAGGACCCCATTTGGGGTCGTGAGATGCCTTCAAGAAACTAAGAATAGTTTTGAACAAGTTGAGCTAATTTGTTCTGATTTCTACCCTTTTTTCTGCAACTACACCAAACTTTCCATTTTTTAACCTATTTTCATCACTTTTTCTTGCCATATTTTTGCTCCTTTTAGCGCATTTTTTCTACATTACTCCCATTTCTGGAACTTCTCCATCACATTTCAATGACTTTTCTGCATATTTTTTTCACTTTCAAGACATTTTCAGCACTTATAAACCCTTTCCACCACTTTTCCACCTAATGTCACATATTGTACCATTATTGTCACTTTTAACCTCTTTTCACCATATTTAATGCTTATTTTTGCCAATTGAACTATATTCACGATTTGTCATGCCCATTTTTTACCGGTTTAAACTAATTGTTCTTACTTTTTTCTGCCACTTTTAAGCCGATATTGACACTTTGAACCATTTTTACCACTTTTTCTGTCTGTTTTTGGCCACTCTAATTTGGAACTTTTAACCTATTTTTGTGGTTTTCAAAATCCCATTTCATGACCTTTTCCACCATTTTTGGTCACTTCTAACCCATTCTATTTCTGATTAAAACAAGGATTTACATCTTTATTCATGACTATATACTATGGCACAATTAATACTAAGCTTCCTGGATAACAGTGGGTCTTATTCAGATGAATAAATAAATGTGGTTATCACAGATTCATAGAACAATAGACCATCATTTTGCTGACTTTATGGATGGACCCCAAAAAGCTCTCCTCTTTATTCCCCGTTATAGATGGTCCTGTCTCCACATGACTGTTCTTCAATGTTCATGCCTGTTTTCAACCACCTGCAGGGACAGTGGGGGTCCCTGGCCACCTTTATTTTGGGGGTCAAAAAAAAGTTGAATTAGATCATTTACGGTATTTGCTTTAATTTCAGGTCGAGAGAAGAGAAAGGGCTCCATGATTTCCGCCGGTGATGCTGAGTTTCCTCGGGACTACCACACCCTGGCTGCACGGGGGTCCCGGAGGTTCCCTGAAAGCAGCAACGGGGGCTTCACGTCGTCGTCTCTGGACCGACGCCACAACTCGGTGGCAGCTAAGAGCCTGGAGGCTCTGAACAGCATCCACAAGGCTGACATCGAGCGGCAGCGCGACGCACTCATCGACCTCCAGAAAAACAAGTTCTCCAACAGTCCAGGGAGCATGTCGCAGGGTTCCACCACTGCTGGAAGACAGGTACCACATACTCTGTTTCTGGCAAACAATACATCAGATTTATTAAAATATTGAAACTTTCTATGCTTTTCCAACATGTTGGATCATATATCAATGTTTTTCAACCTATTTCTACATTTTTCATTATATTATCTGATTCGGGTGGCGTAGTGGTTAGTACGTCAGCCTCACAGCAAGAAGGTCTTTGGTTCAAGCCCTGGGTTGCACACTGGCATGTTCTCCTCCATGCTTACATGGGATTTTTCTGGGTACACCATTACCTTCTAGGTAAGGTAATGTTGATACTAGGTTAATGTAAAGTTAGGTTAATGCTTAGTCCATGCTATGCTAATGTTAGGCTAATGATAGGCTTACTTAATGTTAGGTTAATGATAATCTAGTGTTAATGGTAATATTATGTTAATGCTAAATTATTGTTAGGTTAATGTTAGGCTAATGCTAGGATAATGCTACGTTATTGTTTTGCTAATGCTATAATTATCTTAATGTTAGGCTAATGCTTAGTTAATGTTAAGTTGATGCTAATGCTAATGCTGATGCTAGTGCTAAGTTCATGCTAGGTTAATGTTCAGCAAATGTTTTGCTAAATGCTATGCTATGCTAATGTTAGGCTAATTTAGGGTAATGCTAATCCAGTGCTAGGCTAATGCTAGTAAAACAGATTCAACACTTTGACATGTTCTTTGGTCCTCCTGAGGTACATATATTATTGTTGTAGCACATGATTTAATGCGTCATATTCTCGTTCTCCAAACGTCACTGAGCACAAAGAGCAGAAAAAATACCAGTGAAATGTAACAGAAATGAATAGATTTTAACTCCCACGTTGACTTTAAACATTGGACATTGCTTTTTTGTGATTATGGGACTTCTGTCTTCAAACACAAAAAAAAAAAAAGTTACTCAGTTAGCTTCAGCATTAGCACTAGCACTACCAAATTTCTGTTTGTGGCCAGTGGCTTCATATCTGCCCCATTGTGTTTGAGGAAAAGTTCAACACTTTCCTCATTTGAAAAGGAGAGTTAGCATTAGCATTGGTTAGCGGCACATGTGTCAATGCTCAAACATTATTACTGTTTTTAGATAAAGAGCATATTTAACATCTGTTGGATCTTAAAGGACATTAAACTTGAATGTGTGACCTGCATCTTCCCCTCCTCCTGTTCATCAGTGTATTTCAAAGGCTACAAGGCTATAACAGAGACAGACAATTAGACACGCATTCACGCCAATGTCAGTCCAGGGTCATAGGTGTAAATCCCTGAGGAAACAGGCTCTCCTAATACTCCAATACATCATCTGGAGACTCTATACAATCCTAAACCTTAACACGCTCGCCCTGATTGGACGTAGTGTCGCTTGGTAACAGTCCCAGAAATTAGCAAGAAAATGCGATTTAAAAGTGTCAGATTTGGACTTGGTAATTGTAATTATCATGAAAAAATCTTTAAAAAATGTCTATTATGATTTAACGCAAAACTGGGGAACTGTGTTACATTTCTATGTACAGTTCTACACATAATTATTAAAATATGTTTCATATCAAGCTTTCCCACATTTTTCCATTTAAAAAATTTAAATCAAGGGTTATACTGACACAAAAAAGGCTCAGACGCCCACACCAAAATATTTAAACCTATATTTTCATTGATTAGGAAGTCTAACAACGTTAACCAATACATAGGAAAGAAATTAGATGATAGATATTTGTTTTTAGTGTATTTTACAGCTGATTCTGGACCTGTTATCATAAGAGATGCTAACAAAAAGCTAATGCAAGAGGAAGGTTAACATTTATTTGGTTATTCATTTCAGGCTCAGTAATTGTGATTAATTGTAATTAAACTGTAGTAATTGAGAACGTAATTGTAATCGACTTTCTGAGGACAAAAAAAATTGCAATTTAATTGTAATTGGAAAAAATGCAATCGTAATCGAATTTTAATTGAACATGGGTAATTGAAAACTTAACAGTAACTAAGAAATGTAATTGAGCCCAACCCTGGTTAGCACTAGCATTAGCACTAGCATTAGCGTTAGCATGAGCAGCGGTCTTCAGTGACGAGCAGATTTATAACAGCTCAAGTGTGTTGGCGGGTAGGATTAGCCGTTTTACACAAAGCTTGGAGTTAGCATTAGCATTGTCTCCTGCTTTGTCCTCATTGTGTTGTTATTTTAATTTTAATAATATTAAAAACAATAGGATTACTTAGCATCTGAAGGAACATAACAGGTGTATTTATTGTGTTTTTCGTCTTTCTTGATACTCATCATTATGTAACATGTCCTTTGGTGTCAAGAAAGGAGCTTATATTCTGTTTTTATTTAAAAAAAAGTATTAACCGCATTGTGCTAAAAGCCTTGTGGTCTACATTTCTCTACATTCACATTAATGGAGGAGACGCTTCACTGTGTTACAGCAGCCTCTCTAAACCCACACAATGCATTATGGGTTTATTTAATGCAAACAACGCCACATTTTCATCACCTGCAGTAATGGACACCTTTCCATAACCTTACAGAGGAAATGGTTAAAGCACGTGTCAAACTCATGGCACGGGGGCCAAATCCAACCGTTTGGAGCATCCAATTCGGCCCGAATGAGAAAATAAAAAGAAAAGAAAACAGGAATCATTGTGTAAATGAAACTCAACAAAATTTGCAGAGGCTGACTGTTTTCCCAGTGCTTATGTTGAATGATTGCAGCCATTTTTAATGTTAAACATTTGGAAAATATTCATCATTCTTACAAACTCCTTCAATTTTCTTTAAATTATTACATAAAATCATTAAAAAATGCATAAAATCTGTGGCCCACTTGAGATCAAACTGCTCTGTTTTTGGCCCCTGAACTAAAATGAGTTTGACACCCCTGTTGTAAGATAATGAGTTTAAACTAATGACTAAAAAGGTCACAAACTAATATGGGTCAGAGCAGTTAAACATTTCAAAAAAACATCAAATTCTTACAAAATCCTTCAATTTTCACACAATCTAGGAAATTAAAAGTGAAGATCCTACTGGCACTGATATCTGTCACTTATTGCTTGGATATTGTTGATTTCTTACATATTTTGTATTTTATGTGTACGTAGAAATGCAAACTATGGCACAATAATGTTGAAATTACTAGTTTTCCTGCATATAATCTGTGGCCCACCTGAGATCAAACTGCTTCTTTTTTGGTCCCTGAACTAAAATGAGTTTGACATGCCTCGGTTAAAGGGTAATATGAAGGGTCAAAGGGTAAAGGGGCGTGGCCATGTCATTGAGCAGCTCATGAGTTGGTGCTATGGACTCTCGGAAATGTCACATTTTTCTTCCCTTTGAGGAGGGACAGCCTCGGTTGGAAATAAACGAGGCACAGGTGGAGTCTGCAGTTGTCATGGCAACCCACCGTCTCCCATATAAGGCTACGGGGTGATATCATATGGTTGGCGATGGGCTCAGCGACGAAGGAGGGAGGGATGATAGAGGAGGAGGAAGAGGAGGAGGAAGAGATGCTAACTGCCTCCGAGGTGCTACTACTGGTGCCATCGCTGTGAGGAGGAGGAAGAGGAGGAAGAGGAAGAGGAAGAGGAAGAGGAAGAGGAGGAGGGCGATCCTCCAGGCGTGGGAAACAAACACGGAGCTGCAGCGAGAAGAATCCCATCAATGATGGAGAGGGGGGAGGAGGCAGGGGGAGGCGACAGCGGGAAGCAGCGATGGTAACTCCTTTCGCTCTCGTCTGTGAGTGTGTGCGCCGTGAACGATGGGCGTGTGACCAGAGCAGGTGTGTCCGTGCATGTGCTGGGAAACTGCATCTGTGTGTGTGTGCGTGTGGGGGCGGAGGTGGGGGTGGGTGGACACACACATGGGGGCACAAAGATGGCCACTTGGCATGCGGGTCAGGAATGCATCCCTGGCTCCTTCTTCACCCTCCTCTTCCTCACCTCACTGCGCGTCTGCTGATTGAGAAGCTGTGCAGCGTCACTGTGGATGTTTCACTTCACACTGAGTCTGTCTGTGTCTGGGCTGATAACTGTGACGCCCTTTTTCTGGCTGTAACCACCACAGCTCAGCACGGAGCTTCTTCAAAGTTAGGATTACAGAGGACGAATTAAGACGAGAACTCCTGGCACAACGTAATGTGATGATGTCGGCTGTTTGCTCTTTTGCTTCCACGCCTTTTAATCAGACGCCACATAGGGATGAGGTCAAAGTCTTACAGAATTTTATGTGTATTTCTGGCACTGGTTTGGTTTGAACCTGAGATACAAAGAAGAAGAAGAAGAAACGCTTTGTGAGGATTTTATATCCAGTTTCATTACGTAGGTTCTCATGAATTTGGCTAATTTTCTAACCAAATGTTGTAACAAAAGCTGTAACATTAGTGACCAACCATGGGGTTAGTTTGGATCTAACCATGGGATCATACGTAGAGGATTTTCCATCCACATTGTTTCTAATTAAACCACTTTTTAACCAAAACTACACCAACGTTTTTAGTTCATGTCATTTATCTCCCTGGAACCAAATTTCCCTCCCACTTTCTTCCTGTAGGTTCTAATTATGGGCGTCAAAATCAATTTAGTTCAGGTGCCGAATATGGACCAATTTAATCTCGAGTGGGCCGCAGATTAAAGCCGGTAAAACGAGCAATTTTATATTTCTTGTGCCCTAGTTTGCACTTCCATGTATAATAGTGTTTAAAGTATGTAAGGCACAGACAATATCCAAGCGGTAGGTGACAAATATCAGTCACTGCAGGATTTTTGTGACCAATTTTAATATAATTTGGGGGAATAATTTGAAGAAAATTGTAGGATTTTAGAAAACTTGAGAGTACAAAACAATTTGAAGATAAAAATGACTTCCATCATGTGATATAGACGTGGGAAAAACTGTGAGCCTAGGGGGAAAAAATGTGCAGTTCCATTGAGTTTGTGTATTTGGAGGTACTGAGATACTGTATCTACATCTGAATTAGTTGGTGATTTACACAATAAGTCGAGTTTTCAATGTAATTTTTTACTTTCTCCTGCAGGTTGAATTGGGAGCTTTAAAGTGCCAGATTTAACCCCAAGGCCTTCAGTTTGACACGTGTTCTTATGACTTCGGCTGCTTTTCCACCAAAAGGTTCCAGAACTATTTAGTTCATGGTGCTTTATTTATCCACTGAATTAGAATTTTCCATCCAACGCTTGTTACGTATCTCCCTGGAACCAAAGTTCCCTCCCAATTTCTTCCTGTAGGTTCTAACGACTTAAGCAGCTTTTCCACCAAAATGCCCCAGAACTATTTAGTTCATGGTACTTTATTTATCCACTGGACTACAGCATATTTTCCAACGTGTTTCCATCTCATTTTGAATTTCCGTTACTTTGCAGATGTGATATGTGATTGTAGTTGGAGGTGAGTTCTTAGTTCCTGGGGAAGCTTCCAGCGGTGGAAACTCACCATGGGATCCATAGTTATCCTAAAATAGGAAAAATTAACATGTCAGCACCACCTTTTTTTGATGATTTTTTGGCTTTAATGATTAAAATATTGTTGCCACTTGTTATTAGATCTTCAGATTTGAATGTATATTTTAGCTTTAAAACAGAGAGCAGATGTATAGCTCCGTGCTGCATTCAGGGAGACTCGTTTTCCGGAGCCGCGCTCCTCCATCATTAGTGACTTCTCTGTAAATATTTGATTAACGATGGAGATGCAATTACAGACACTTAAAGCCACATTATGATGACGACGCAGCTCAATCCTGCCGTGGTGGAGATAATTAGCACCAGGTTTTTCTCACGGGGCAGAAACCAAACGTTTGTGTGATTGATCACATGATCAGTTGGTCTCCATAGACTGAAGGATGGAAATGTGGATGAGACATCAGATGTGCTACGTTATCTGTGCTGTTATTCTGTATGAACCACATTCAGGAGGTCATTTAATGGATCCGGTTCATTTGAGTCATTTCAATCCCTTTTTTCTGCAACAAACCCAGGTCCTTAACGTGGTTCATTTGCATCCTGGATTGGGGTCATTTTGTGTATTTTCGGAGTCAATTTGTGTATTTTTCAGTTCATTTGTGTGTTTTCGTAATCATTTTGTTCATTTCTGGGGTCATTTTGCGCATTGTTGGAGTCAATTTGTGTATTTTTCTCTCATTTTCTGCATTTTTGGAGAAATTGTGGGGCGGATTTACTAAAGGTTTAGGAGTATTAAAACGTGTGCAAACGTCACTAATAAAGGGTACAAACCCCAGGGAATCAGGACTGCGCGTCTTCAGCGCGTCACAATGCGCCCACAATCCATTTAGCGCATTTCCCACTGATGAATATGTAATGTAGGCGGATCTCATAAGGGGCGCAAAAAATGAGAGGAGGAAATGCAAATAATTTAATGCAGTGGGCGCAATGTAGTTCATCAAATCTGAAACCGTTTGCGGCGATTGTTGTAGCGCAAATAGTACGACTGACAAGCAGGTGCAAACACACACGCAGAGATCAGCTGCAGTGAATGTTTACACAAAACACAACGGAGATGGAAAAAAAGACTCCAGTTAACCTTTCTAGTATAAGAAAATAATTTAAATAAAACAATATCAACAGCCACTGAATAATAAAATGCAGAGTAAAGTGTGTGTGTGTGAGAGAGAAAAAAGTTGGACATCTGAGGCATCGCGTGCGGAGTCTGGTGTGGCTACGGTGGAGAGAGCTGTGCGTAGAGATCCATGGATGATACGCCGGATGCAACGCTCCAGTGTCTTTCTCTTCATGTTTTGACCGTAAAACTCTTGTGTCGCGTTGATGGCAGGAGCGTCAGACCAGAATCAGCTGATCGGCTCCACAGTTTTTCGCAGCGATGGCACAATGTTGTTCACAAATGAGAGTGTGCGCGACGAGTGTTGCTCTGGAGCTCAGACCTGCTGGATGATGCTCAGTAAATCATCTTCAAATGGAGCTGATCGACTGATTGACAGACTCAGTTGCAGCATTAACTCAGATCAATGGCATCAATAGATCAATAGGACAGTTTCTGTCCAAATCTGCCTATTTTCCATGGTCTGATAAGAGTAAAGTTACCGGACCCACATTAAATTAGGGGAAAAAAAATATAATTAGGTTTTAGTTTTTTTATTTTTGAAACAAACATTTGTATTTGTTTATTTTGTTTTCTACATTATTAAGTGTTTGTGCACCAGACAGAGAAGTCCACCAGCCTCCAATTTAAATTCTTCAAATGTCATTTTGTGCTTCTGTGCACTCACCTCTCCACATGGAATGAGCAAAATGTTCATTTTTGGGGTCATTTTGTGCATTTTTGGTGTCATTGTGTGTATTTCTCCATAATTTTATGCATTTTCATGGTCATTTTGTGTATTTTTCTGTCAATTTGTGTACTTAGGGAGTCATTTTGTGACTGTGTCTGGGTAGTCAGCAACCAGGGTCCTTAACCCCAGATCAGTTAAGTCCTGATTGTTTCTAAAACCCGGGTCCTTAACCTGGATCGTTGGATTTTGTGATTCATGCTGAGTTTTCTCACTTTATGTTAGCCACAGACGAAACAAATGATTCATGAGTCCTGATTGAATACAAAGATTCAACTCTTTAGCTGAGATTAAACCATAAATGGGAGGGGCTTCTTCACAGAAACTAAACTTTATTCATACGACGTGTATGCTGCTGCTTTGATGATCATTTCTGTGTATTTTTCTGAGTTGGTTCTATGATTTCAAACTTTAACTCTGAGTCTTTTTTCTTTCCGTAGCAGCAGCCCAACTACTGGAGCTTCAAGGTCAGTGCCAAGCCTGTGTTTGTGTAGCAGTGTAAATCTGTGTGCAGCACTCTCTAATAGGGTAACTGATGTGTCTTTGCCTGCTTGACTTTTCAACACGGGCCATAATTACAAAGAGAAAGGAATTGCTCAGGCCGACGTTATCACCCACCAGTTCTGCACACGATGTGATAAGAAATGTGCAGTTTCTGTGCGGTTTAGACTCAAAAGTGCTGTTTTAGCCACTTTTATTATGTAACATCATGGCTTTTGTCGTGACCAAAACAAACAAAATGTATCTAATTTTCAAAAGAAAACCAAATGATTTATTTACTGAACAATAGATACTCCTTATTGGGTGAAAAGATTGTAAAGAAGGCCACAAATGTACCACAAGAAAGAAAGAAAAAGCATTTATACAAGATTAACACAGGAAAGAACAAATGGTTTGTGTGTCTTTGGAGCCTTTTTTAAAAAAAATCTATTTCTGACAATTTGTAGATATTTGTTGTCATTTTTTTATGTTTTGGATTCATCTTGTGTCTGTTTTTGTGTTATTAATCCTTTGTGTACACTATTGATTCATGTTTTTTGGAATCATTTTGTGAATTTTGAATTTTGTTTGTGTCTTTTCTGTTGTCACTGTTTTTTTTGAGTCATGTTTGTGATTGTTTTGGAGTCATTCTGTGCAGTTTTGGGGTTGTTTTGTGTGCTTTTCTGTCGTTTTGTGTATTTTTCTGTCATTTTTGTGTGTTTTTGGAGACATTTTTCTGTCATTTTGCATGTGGTCTTTTCTAATGTGACATAATAATTATATATTATGTAGATTTGAATTTAAATAGTTGAAAGTAAAAACCATGAGCTTTTTTTTACAGTGCAGCTGCAGTTTGTAGGAGGATGGTGTGAATGTCTGAAAGCGGCGAACACACACACACACACGCAGACGTGCAGTTTGAGCCGCTCCAAAGCTCCCTCGTAATGAAACTAAACTGGACATGTTTACTGGCTGAGCCACCGTGGAAACGCAGAGAAATCCAGACATTAGTGGAGCTCTATTCTGTGTGATTACACTGCAGCACCTGCTGCTTTCAAGCTCTATAGAAGACAAACCAGTTTTATTCTGCGGCAAACAACAAAGACAGAGTTGTTGCATGTTGCACTAAAGCAGGGATTCTCAACCTTGGGGATAGGACCACATTTGAGGTTGCAAGACACTGGGAGGGGGTCGCCAAATGCCATCAAGAAACTAAGATTATTTTCTGAAGATTTTGAGCCCATTTTTTTTTTTTTTTTCACTTTTTTCTACAACTACACCAAACTTGCCATATTTTAACCTATTTTCATCACTTTTTCCTGCCATATTTTTGTTTCTTTTAATGCATTTTTGCTACATTTGTCCCATTTCTGCCCTTTCTCCATCAAATTTCAATTTTTAGCACTTAAAAACCCTTTCCACCACTTTTCCACCTAATGTCACATATCTTGACTCAATATTGTCACTTTTAACCTATTTTCATCTTTATTTTTGTCAGTTTAACCATAGTCACGATGTGTCATGCCCATTATTTGCCAGTTCAAAGGAAATTGTTCCAATATTGACACTTTGGACCCTTTTTACCATTTTTTCTGTCCGTTTTTGGCCATTCTAATTTGCAACTTTTAACCAATTTCTGTAGTTTTTAAAATCCCTTTTCACCACCAGTTTTGGTCACTTTTAACCCATTATATTTCTGATTAAAACGAGGATTTACATCTTTAAGATGACTAAATACTATGGCCCAAATAATAATAAACTTGAAGACAAATTGTTCCTGGCTGAGCAGGATCAAAGTGTGAGGGGGCGGGGCTTTGTTATTTAAAGAAATTAAAGAAAAAGCACTATTGTGGACAGAACTGCAGCAAGCATTGATTCACCTAATAAATAAGCAGCGAATCGTCTAAAAAAAAAAACTAAAAAAAAAACAAACAGTTAATTTGTGGTAGTTTTTGTTGAGGGATTACTGAGCAAACACTGACCTTCAGGGAGCTGCTTAATTGTTTCACTTTGCTGTGTGTGTTGTTCACAGCAGCTGCTAATTCCTGCTTTCAGCCGGTGACAGTAACACAGGCTACCCTCGCCTCCATCTTCTTCCTCCTCCTCCTCTTCCTCCTCCTGTTAGTCTGCAGCTCTGTGCAGGCTTGGTTATCGCTGCTCGTCCTCACAGGGAGGCTCGCCTGCAGCAGCATTAGCTGTGTGTGTGTGTGTGTGTGTGTGTGGTGTGTGTGTGGTGTATGTGCGTGTGTGAGGGTGGGTGTGTGTTTAGTCGCCTTTGATGTTTCTCTGGCTCACCACCTCACTGAATTCATCCCCAAACATGAAAAAAAAAACACTGTTTGTGACTGCGAAACACACACACACACACACACACGCACACACACACACACACACACACACACACACACACACACACACACACACACACACACACACACACACACACACACACACACACACACACACAGAGGGAACTGCTGTGGTCATGGCAACTGTAAATGCTGCTGCAGTCACTGTCATGTACTCGTCTGTCTCTGTTTGTTACCTAAGTATAAGTATTAGTACATGCGTATGTTTACTTGTGTATTTGTACTTAAGTATGGTATTTAAGAAAAAGTAGTTGCGTATGGACTTCAAGTATAAATACTAAAGTACAGTACTTAGGTATTTATACAGTACTGTATATGAAGGGATAATGGCCAGTTACAGTACTTAGGTATAAGTCTAGGTTTTTAGACCTTGGGGTCGTGACCCCATGTGAGGTCGCCTGAAATGTCTACTAATAATAAAATAAAATAACTTACTGATTAAAATTCTATTTATTATTTTTGGTATTGTATTTATTAATTTATTTTCTATTTTGCACAATTAAAGAAACACAATACCTAATATCACAGAAATAGAAATACAGTGCAGGAAGAGGCAAAAAGCTTCAATATTCATTGTTCTTTTTCAAATTAAAACACCACACACAACAACTTTATTCTATACTTTCACTTTCTCAGATATTAATCTAGTTCAAGTATCCTCCACTGTTTTTACAAATATGGTCGAAAACCTTTGAAAACTTTTTTAGAAGCAGCACAAGTTGTCATTTTGACTGAAAAAGCTGCTAAATGATCCTGAATGCTTCACTCCTATAACTTAATGGACTGAAAGGGGCTAATCACTTCACCACGCACCCTATTGGCTGGTGAGGGTGTCCTTCAGATGTCTTGGCCAATCAGGACGGACATGTAGGCAGGCTGCAGTACTCAAGTTTAATGGAGATTTCCATGTTTCAACTGATGAGTCAAATTTTATTTGATAAAACCCACTCACAGTTTGCACAGTAACAAATTGTTTGTAGTTCTTGTTACTTCTGATTTGTGACTGACAGAAATGCAGAAAAGGCCGATTAGGAGTCGCTCCGTGACGCTATGCGGCACTAATGCCACCCAGTCCCAGGGTGGAGGCTCCTACAGATGCCTCATCCATCAGCAGCGCTCTGAGAGAGCCTGAGGAAGTCCCGCAGATCCTCCGCAGTGATCAACTGGATTAATGAGCTCTGATGTATCGAAGAGAAACCCCCAAGATGCTCCGTCTGTCTGATTCTGAACACAGAATCACGGTCGGAGGAGAAGGAAGCCTGACTCCCGATTCAACAAGAACCCCCCCTTCAAAAAGGTCCCTGAGAGGCTCTTGACATCCGCTCCTAGAATATCCATGTCAACTTACAGCCAGATTCAAGGAGCATTAACGGAGGAGTAGTCATTTGAAGAATGGGGCCCCTTGGGTCCCCCTGGCGCCCCCTGTGGCACGTACAGGGGAATGGGCCCCATTTATATATTGGCATGTGCCAATGATTTGATACCACCAACCATCGTAATATAGAAATGGACTTTTCGGTTTTTTTTTCTTTTGGGGCCCCAAATCAAAAATCAGGCTCCGAGAGGCGATGCGTACACATCCATAGATTACTGTATATCTATCAAATTTTAGCCCGATTCATTCACGAATAACAGAGGAGTAGTGATTTTAACTAGTGTACACAAAAAGAACAACAACAACAAAGTGAGTGGTGTTTTGAGTCCAGTAGTCTGGAAATTTTTTTACTGTATGTAAAATATGTCAGTTGCACCAAAAGCGTGTGTTAAGACTAAAAATGTTCTTTACGACTAAACATGTCCTTTACAAGTAAATTCTATTAAAAAACTGTTTGTTGTGACTAAAACGTGTTGCGGAAAAAAAATGTAGATTATGACCAAAATTCCAGTTTCATCAAATCTGTTCAAAAGAAAAATGTCCTTTACGACAATAAATGTTCATTATGACAAAAAATGTAGATTTTGACAAAATTTCCCAAATGAGAAAAATGCCTTCATAACAAAAATGTTTGCTACAACATAAGTTTGTCGCAAAAAATGCCTGTTATGAGAAAATCAAGAATGAAAGGCAATGTTTTTCTTTCTTTTTAATGGACCATAAGCTGGACCACCCCTGAGTTAGAGTTGGGCTGCAAACCACCAGTTGAATATCCCTGCTGTGTCCTGGCTGAGCGCTCTGTGCTGCGTGTCGCTGCTGTTGTGATTCGCTGACAGAGCGGATAATGCGTCCGTCACCTCTCACTGCGTTGGTGCTGATTCAGCTCTTTATTTGTCAGAAGGAGGAAAAAAAAATTGAACGAGTCTCTCAGAAAGGCTTAAAATTTAATCTGCCCTGATGGAAATGTAAATTAAAGACATGAAAAGCTGTTTTTTTAGGCATCAATGTCCTTGAGTTTCAGTCATCTCGTCTGTATCGCTGCCTATGTTTGGGGCGCTGATTGTAAAGTTGCTTTTGCTAAAATAAACAGCAACGTTTTGTAACATTTAGTAACAAACCACATGTTACTTTTGACCAGATTTACAGCAATATTTGTGAAATTTGTCATATTTTTCTCTTGTAAAAACACATTTTAAATCTAAATGTTAAATATCAAATTTAAATGTTAATTCTAAATATAAATGTTAAAGCTGGGGTATGTAAGTTTTTTTTGGTTTTGTTTGGTCAAAAATCCATAATCATCTTATTATATTGTATTGTATATTGTATACCAGAGTGTTCTCAGTGGAAAGTGAAATTCTTTGCTTTATCCTGGCTCTGTAAATGAGCTTTAGAAATACAGGAGCGTGACGCTGGACTTCAGCCAATCAGAGATCTTTCTACCAACAGGGCCATCCCATGAGCTGTTTTAAGCACTACTATTGGCTACTCAAGCTGCTTGTCAAAAGTTGATGCGCATTCTCGTCTCCTGGATCTGAGAGTAGGGACAGTCCCATGGCATTATATTCCAGCTGAAGTATCTAACGCGGCTTTTGGCACAGCGTTTACACGGCAAAGCAAGAGGAAAAAGGAAAACCGAGGTGGAGAAGCAACAGAATAAAGGCACAAACGTGTTCAGGTGGAATGCTGACCGCGGAGTCGGTGTGTGCAACGGACTGCGAGCGATCCGCTTTCAGTCAGCGCAGTCCGACCCGAGTCAGAGATATAGTTGTGAATGAGACCCTCTTACTGTCCTCACAGCAGAGAGTGATACGTGCTTTCATGTTTCTAGAACATCAGAAAACTCTCCCATAACACCAGATAAAGTTCCTACATTAGTCACTAGTCTCTATGGAGAAAACCGTAGCACAGTGTTTGCGTGCACGCAAGTTTCTTTTAGGGGGGGGGGGGGAGTGGAGCGCCTCACGATTCTGTGAACCCCAGCTTTGGATGTAAATGTCAATCTAAATGTCACATTTAAATCTGTATGCTGAATGTTAAATCTAAATGTTAAATGTAAATCTTAAATTTTAAATCTTAATGTTAAATCTAAATTTTAAATCTAAATGTGAAATATTAATTCTAAATGTTAAATCTAAATCTAAATTTTAGATTTAAATCTAAATTTTAGATCTAAATGCCACCGGTGAAACTTAATCTTTCGCTAATATGCTAGTTCAACTGAAGTACCAAAATAAAAGCTCATTGACATTTAGATTTAATGTTTAACATTTAGATTTAGATTTAAACATTGACATAATATATTTAGGAAAAAACAAATTTCACAAATTTCACAAATATTGTAGTAAATCTGGTCAAAAGTAAATGTTTTTTGCTGCTAAATGTTACAAAAAGTTCTTGTTTATTTTCGCGAGAACAACTTTACAATCGGCGCCCCATTATGACCTCACTGCCAGTTTACATTTTAAAATGTAAGATTAGGCTTTGGTTTCACCTTTTTGTACTTCCTCCACCATTTCATTTCTCTTTTCTTTACTCGCTGTTGTCTTGCTGGTGTCTGCTTCATGTGCTTTTTTTTAATTGCCCCACAGGGACCAATAAAGTTTTTTTTAAATTTGAATCTGTGCATGCCGAGCTTGGCTTTGATACAAAGACGTTCAGCACAACAATCCAAAGAGCTACAAAGCGACACTTTCCACACAGAAACCCATTAGGGAAAACGAGTTCTCGCAGCGTGAAAAAAGCCTGAGTCACATTCCAGAGTCTTACAAATGATTTCAGAGGCTTCAGAGGAGGGAAACCTCGCTTCTACTCTCCCAAACGCCATCAAATCTCTCACGCAGGAGAAGATAAACAGGCTGTTTGTTCAGAGATGGATGTCTCAGCACGTTTTGTAGCTTCAGACACTCGCTCTGTTTTATACTGCCATGGTTTGTTGTGTTTGCTGTTGGGATTTTCCCGGCAAACACAGCTAAGATGCAGGGCGATGACTGAATAAGCTCCTCCCACTCCCACTGACTTTATTCCCAACTCATTCTAGTGTAATAAACAGTAAGAATGTGGGAAATCTTTCTGTTTGTTTTGACTCATGTTGGTTTATTTATAACGTGTGTGATGGAATAACACAGAAAAGAAACCAAACTGCTGCAGAAGCTGCGTTGCCAGGTCATAGGTAGAGTTTGAGATCATTGCCAAAGAAAAAATAGAATTAAATATATAGACCATCTCAAGATTCAACCACAATGTGTGTAACGTGCAGTAATGCAAATATATAATTAACAATGATGACTACAAAAATGTGCGTTGATGCGTCGTTTAATGTTGTAAATTCATGATAAAATCAGGTCAGCGCCCGCTTTCTTGGTTCATTTTTGCTGCCGTACCACACATGAACTGCTGGGTGCAGTGTTGCTTCACCATTAACATTGTGAAGAAGAATTGTGCCACAGAAGAAGAACCAACCTAAAGTCCCAAAGAAACTAACAGCCTGGTTTTCTTACTTTCTAAATCCTTTGGAGCTGGACATTTGAAAAACCTTCTTATATCTGTTTTTTAGAGTATCAGAACGAGAGTAACAGAGAAATGTACGTAGGCTTGAAAGGAAGATGATGATCACATGACTCGAGCGCCAAAAAATAACTTAATTTTCAAATGAACAACAAATAAATTCATATGTATTTTGTACAGCCACTGTGTTTTATGGCACTCAAAATATTTGTATATTATGTACATTATATTAAGAGCTGTATTTGTGCTAGTTTGGATTTTTTATTAAAATTGTATGTATTAAAAGTGATACAAAAAAATTAATTAATTCTTTAAAAAAACAAAAGACTATTAATAATAACTTGGATCTACACATTTAAATCAGACAGTTTTAATCTTATGTGCAGAAGTTACTGTTCAAACATAGTATTTTTGCATTTTGCTACACAATTTTTTTTTTTGCTACACAATTTTTATTGTACAGTACTTTGGTCAACAAATGTTGTTTTTTAATATGCTCTTTTAAAAAAAAGGACCCCTCTTATTATTTTTTTGCTAATAAAATAAAGTAAATAAAAGATTATCTTAAAAACTGTCCTTTTTTTTTTTTTTTTTTTTTTTTTTTTTTTTTTTTTTTTTTTTTTCTCTTGTCTGTACATTCTGTCGAAGGTTAACACTACAAGAAGTGCAATCTTTTAACAGCAATGCAAAAAAAAAAAAAAAAAAAAAAAAAAAAAAAAAAAAAAAAAAAAAAAAAAAAAAAAAAAAACTGTCCTTTTTTTTCTTCTTGCGATTTATTTATTATTTATTTTTACAATGATTTAGTAAAAATATTTATTAATGGGGAACAGAACTCAACTGGTTGAGTTTGTTGGTTTGATTCCTGATTTAATTTTTGTGTCAAATGATACCAGTTCATGTTTTTGAACCCATGTGTGAATGTGACTCTAAGCACTGGTACTGTGTGTGTTCTGTCGTGCAGAGCCGCACGCCTCGAGTAACTCGCCTCAGCCCGACACAGCCGGCGCTGTCCGATCAGGCCGGTAGAGTTTCTTTCTCGTCGACAGAGAACCTGGAAACCATGTCTGAGAACGACGTCCCCATCGGCTTCAACAGGATGAATCGGCTCCGCCAGAGTCTTCCCCTCGCTCGCTCATCCAGCCAGGCCAAGCTGAGGGCGCCAGGTCAGCCGAAAATCCTCCAAAAAGAGTAAAATCTTAAATAACCTGCTGATGGATGAATAGAGGGATGGATGGATGGATGGATGGTTGGATCAACCCTAATGTTAGATCACCTGTCCTCACTCTTCCTCTTCCTTCTCTCATTCGCCTCCTTTCCCCCTCCTCCTCTTCCTATTTCTCTTCCTCTTTCTTTTCTTTCTCCTCCTTTTCCTCTTCCTATTTCTCCTCGGCTTCCTCTTCCTTCTCCTTTTTTTCCTTTCTCTTCATCATTCTTTTCCTCCTCCTCCCCCGCTTCCTCTTCTTCCATTTTCTTCTGCTCCTTCCTCTTTCTCCTCTTCTTTCTCCACCTTTTCCTCTTCCTTTTCATTTTCCATCTCTTCTTTCTCTTCCTCTTCTTCTACCTCCTCTTCCCTGGTATTCCTCCTCCTCCTTCTCTTCCTCTTTAGCCTCCTTTTCTTCTTCCTGTTCTTCTTCCTCCACATCTTCTTTCTTCTTTTTCTCATTCTCTTTTCTGCTTCCTCATCCTCTTTCTCCTATTTTTCCTATTCCTCCTTTTCTTCCTTGTTTTTTCCTCCTTTTCCTCTGACTATTCCTCTTCCTCCTCCTCCCCCGCTTCCTCTTCTTCCGCTTTCTTCTCAACGCTCCTCTAACTCTTCTTCTTCCTGCTCCTCTTTCTATTCCTCCTCCTTCACATCTTCCTCCTCCTCCTCTTCCTCCTCTTCTTCCTCCTTCATGAATACAGGGATCTTGTTCCTGCAGTTCGGTGAGGAGACACGTAGAGTCCATTTAACCCATGAGCTGACCAGCCTGGACACGCTACGAGCACTGATCGTGCACATGTTTCCTCAGAGACTCACCATGGCTATGCTCAGGTATCTGCAGCTTGTCACAGACGCATACAAATACTCGACAGATGGAGGACGAGACGAGGGTCATTGAATTCAAAGAAACTGCGTGGGAAAACTGCCTATTTATAGTTAAAATTATGTTCAAATAACAAAAAAAAGAAAGAAAGTTATTTATCACTATATGACCATCTTCTGTTCTGACCTTAATTTGTTTAAATTCATTATCTTACCGATTGCTTTGATGTATCCTTAACTCGTAAGGATACATCAAAGCAATCGGTAAATGACTCTGAGGAAGACTGACAGTTGGCAGTCGAAACATGTCAGGAGTTCAGTTGTCTGAATAAATGTAACCATAACAGATTATTTTTGATGTTTAGGTCTCCCAGTACGGCTCTACTGATTAAAGATGAAACCAGGAATGTTTTCTACGAGCTTGAAGACCCACGAGACGTTCAAGATCGCTGTGTCATCAAGATCTACTGCAAGGAGCCAGTGTACGGCACCTACCCAGGACACCACAACCCCCACCTGGCTAATGGAGACCTGAGAGTTAGTGTAAGCTTTAAAAATCTGCTGTGTCACTGTTGTGCTGCTATTAGCCTGCCACAATGTAATTTATCTTAATTCATCAGTCAGCTGTTGGCCAATTAAACGTAGCATGTAGTGGGATTACCGCGATCACTAATGCGTTTGGATTCAGCCGCTGAAAAATGAAGCTTTGTGTGCGATTTGGCTGCTTTCTCTCCCTAAACCTTTCATTTTGTGGCTGTGTAATTGCAGAGAGATTATGGAAAATAGGAGAGTTGTTAACGAATGCTGGTTTTTATCCCATAAAGCAAATGATGAAGTAGATAAATGACATCACAGGGGAGCTGAGAGGGTGAGTTATGAATGTGAATGTTAGATTAGCTGGAGCGATGGAAGCGTCCACATTTTCCCTCCGTCAGTCAAACAGCCTCGGGGCACTTTGTTTGCGTCCCCGTTTGGACACCATGTTTTCCACGTGATTAGCCGCCACGCGCTATTGTTCCAAAGGTCGACTTTTCCTGAGGGAATAACATTTTACAGCCTAATCAAGCCCCAAGGCTTATGTTTGACCATTTTGCGAGTGTGAAAATCCATGACCGTTGAAAAGGTGAAAAGTGGGACATTAGCGTGTGTGTTTAGTGTGTGTTTCTGTGTGAGCCAGGGTTGGGGTCAATTATAATTGAAATTGCGTAATTGATAATTAATCACAATTACGGCTTAATCATAATTTTTTTTTGTAATTTAAAAAATCTGTTGTCGGAATCCTAATTAAATTGTAATTGAGTTCAGATAATGGATATTGTAATTGGAGTTGCCATGAAATTTCTATAAAAAATGTCAATTATAATTTAACGCTTAACTGGGGAACCATGTTACAGTTCGATGTACAGTTCTACACAAATGTAATTAATTATTAAAATATGTTTCATATCAAGCATTCTTACGTTTTACCATTTGAATATATATATATATATATATATATATATATATATATATATATATATATATATATATATATATATATATATATATAAATTGAGGGGTATACTGACACAAAATAGGCTCAGACACCCAAACCAAAAATATTAAAACCTATATTTTCATTGATTATGAAGCCTAACAAGGTCAGCAATAGATAATAAAGAAATTAGAGGATAATTTGTTTTGAGTGTTTTTACAGCTGATTTAGGACTCGTTATCATAAGAGATGCTAATAGAAAGCTAACACAAGAGGAAGGTTAACTTTTATTAGGTTATTTATTTCAGGCTCAGTAATTGTGATTAATTGTAATTGAACTTCAGTAATTGAGAACGTAATTGTAATTGACTTTCTGAGGAGAAAAAAATTGTAATTGGAAAAAAATTGCTGGTCACTGTAATCGTAATTTAATTTTAATTGAACATGGGTAATTGAAAACGTAATTGTAACTGAAAAATTTAATTGAGCCCAACTCTGCTAAATACGTATCAGTTTGAGCCACAGATTACAGGTGCAAATTTAACATTAATGTGCCCTGGTTTGCGTTTTCGCGTATAAATGATATATAAACGGTAAAATATCAGGATCAGAATCAGAAATACTTCATTTATCGCAGGGGGAAATTACTTGCATTACAGAGGCTCAAGAATTATTACAAATAAAAAGAATAAACACTAAACAAAGAAAGAAAGAAAGAAAATGTACATAATTAAGTAGAGGCGACTATAACAGGCAGAATTCACGTTGGCACATGCACACGAGGATGTGAGTATATCAATCCCTGCAGGATCTTCACTTAAATTTCCCTAATTTGGAGAAATTTCGTGAATAATTTGAGGAAAATTTGCCAGATTTGGGAAAACTTGAGAGTTCTTTCAACAATTTGAGAAATAAAAACTGAGCTCTGCAAATATTCTGGATTTGAATAGATTTTTTGTGTTTGGGATATCTACAACTGAATTAGTTTGTAATTTACAAAATGTTTTTTTCTAGCATTTGTCGGGCGGGACAAAATTGATCTCAAATTTGATCTCAAGGGCCAGATTTGGCCCCCGGTTTGACATGTGTCTTATTGGGATCATGGAGGCCAAACCTGACTCGTGGCTGAAAGACTGAATTAATTTAGGAAGAAGATACATTTCTAGACAGACGTCGAACAGATTCAGATCTTTTTGGCTTCCCCAGGCTGAATGAAGCGTCCACATTTCTGCTGTTGCTAAGATACAAGATGGAAGATGTTGGAAGTGGAGTTCTATAATTTAAAAATATTGACTTCTCTTTTCGCCTTCCCTTCGGGAGAGTCCTTACAGTGTTTCCTCTGTGTTTTCCTCCTTTGTGCATCGTTTACTTTGGTCTGGCATCCCACACAGCACTGCTTGACTCGCTCCCCCTGTGGCTTGCCCTCTTCTCACACTTTGTATTGATGCCAAAAAGATAATCTCTTCACGCTCTGTCCGTCAATACGCTATCTTCTCCTCCACATACGGCCTCGAGCCGGCCAATTTGGAGTGTTTCCTGTCAATCGGATGGCAGCATCTATGAATCTGTGTGTGTTACAGTAAACCACTCTCTCCACTCCATGCTGTTAAAAAAAAACACCCGCATTACTGCAGGACTTTTGTATTTAAAAAAGTATGAAAAGAAGATTTTCCATATCAGAAAAATTGTCCTTGACAAATTACAATGACTAACTCTGTTTTATTGCTGTATTAAAGAGGAGTGGGCCTAAACAGTTGCCCTGTGGTACACCTGCTCAATTACGGCCTACAGTGTTCTGTGATCACGGAAAACGAATGGAAAATATGACAGAAATGCCTCAAATGGATGTTTTGGGACAATATCTCGCATTTTTTTGAATGAATGTCTTGCAAGAAGTGTAGCAAATGGATGAATGTGTCAAATTCGCTGATGCTCCCTTTCAAAAACTCACGCTACTTTATAATAAGGGCGATTTACTAAAAATTAAACAGAAATATCTCTGAGATGGAATAAACCCTCACCATATCACACATTTTCATGGTATTTTACCTCTAAAATGGGTGGATTTCAGAATAACCTTCCCAGCTTCCACAAGTTGTCTGAAGCCGATGAATATAAAATTGATAACAGTAGTTGACTTGATTAACCCTAAATTTTAGATTTCTTCCCCTTGTGGATTCCGGTTTTATTTTTATTTATCTACTTTTTTAGATAACAACTACAAGGGTTCACCTCAAGTTCATCACGAGGAGGCATCTGAAAGGCCTTCCCCAGTGTTGATGTAGCTCTGATTGGACTATGTCTTTGTGTGTCTTCAGAGGGAGATGGTTTACGCCCCCCAGGACTCGCCCCCAAACCGCCGCCTCAGCAACCCTCACATGTCTTCTCAACACTCGCCGGCCTCCGCGTCGCCGCCCCACAGCTCCCCGTCCCGCGCCCGCCTGCTCTACAGCGGCGGGCGGCCTTCGTCCTACGCGGGGCCTCCCCACCACACCCACTCTCTCCCTCACCCACACTCCCAGTCCCACCACTCCTCCCCCCACCAACAGGCACAGCTCCACCAGCCCCATCACGTCCAGCCGCAGTTTTGTGCCTCCTCCAGCGCCATCCTAGAGCGCCGCGACGTGAAGCCTGACGATGAAGTCGGGGGGTCCAGAAGCATGGTACTGCTGCGGGGGGACGACCGAGGCGGGGGTGGGATCTACGCCGACCCGTACTCTCTGGGCCCGGAGACGAGGTTAAGCCTAGCGGGGGGTCCTCACTCGCCCCTGCCGAGCCGCGCCGACCCTTATGGCTCCTTGTACCGCCGTGGAGGGGGCGGAGCCGGCGGTGCTGGGTCAATGCGTACGCTGACCTCTTATTCAGCAGCTGCTTTACAAGGAGAGCTGATGGAGAGTGGCGCCCTCTACAGGCCAGGAGGACCTCTGTACAACGACGCCTACGCCGCATCCATGTTGGCCATGGGCCTGCGAGTGCCCCCGCCTTCTTCCCCACAGAAGATCCCCGACATGAGGGAGTCCTACGGTGGAACCTTACCGGGCCGAGGATCCCCTGGGAGGCAGAACCTACGACGGGACTCATTGTCATCGTCGGTGTTCGGGGAGAGTCCTAAAGCTCGGGTCCAGGGACCAGGACTGGGTCTCACCTCAGAGCAGCTCTGCTTGATGGCCGGTTCAGGAGGAGACGGAGGTGGATTTGGTTCCCCTCTGCTGGGAAATGAGACAGAAACCAGGTAGGACGACCTAAAGACATCCTGTGGGTTGTATTATGAGAGAAGTTCCCAACCTTTTTTTGTGTCGTCGCCCATTTTGATATCACAAATGTGCGGTGACCCCAGAGACATTTTTTTTCTAGAGAATGATTGAAGACGGGTAGCATTGATAATAAGCTAAGCTAACGCTGCTGTGGGTCTGTGAATACAGGGAACGTATGGAGGCCATGGAAAAGCAGATCGCCAGTCTGACCGGGCTGCTGCAGAGAGTTCTGAGCCGAGCACCAGAGGCTGAGAGCCCGTAAGACACGCACACACACACACACACGCACGTGCACAAACACGCACAAGCAAAAACAAACTGATGAAGTCAAGGTGCTATACAGTTTTGCCAACTGTGCGACTTTTCACTTCTTCTGCATTACTTTTTTTTCTGTCCTATTCCATCCCAACCTGCGGGACGTAGACACGGTGGGTCATCTAGCCACAGTCAGAATCGACTGCTAACTTATAATGTTTACCTGTTTAAAGTAACATGAGTTCCTTTTTTTCTAGTATTACTTTTTGTTTGTGCTGCTCTCTGCTTTTATAAATGTAAATATAAACGCATCCTTAAAGGGCTCCTGTTGTGTATTTTAGTTGAAAGCTCAATGTAAGAAACATGATTAAATGTGATTCCAGGTGATTTTTTTTTGGAGTCATTGTGTGCCTTTAGGACGTGCGCTCGTGCCTGCCTCTTTGCGCCAACGATAACAGATCCAAACTGGACGTAGCTTTGCCGCCTGAAGTCGTGATTTCTTGGCGACACTGACAGACACAGAACAGACTGACACTTCCTCACAAGCTTTAAGTGGAGGCTGAACTCTGGCTGGAAGCGCGTTAACACTTTTCCTCTTCCAGGGAGAAGATTGAGTCAGCCAGCGACGGCTCGGGGACTGACAGTAAGTGCTCGGCGCCTCGTAGCTCCTCCCATCACTGCTGCTTCCTCACTGCCTTTTTGTCCTTTTTTCTGCATAACGCTCTCCACCTGCTGGCTTTTTCTCTCTGTTTGCTGCTCATGCTGCTTCCTGCTTTAGCTGGACGAACTAAAAAAAAAGAAAGGTAGCTACAGCTGTGTGTGTGTGTGTGTGTGTGTGTGTGTGTCTTTGTTTGGAGCTCCGTTTACTCCAAAAAGCTTCATTTCTCTGTTTTCCCTGTTTTTTCTTTTTTAATTAAAACTTTATTAAGTTACATTAAATCAGGGGTAGTTTTTACCAAAGGCTGAGTTTGAGTTTCTTGCCAGGGAGGGCAAGATAAAAGAAATAGAATTGAATATACAGACCGTATACAGTAATGCAAAAATGATTAGTAACATAATTCTTGAATGATGGCTAGAAAGATTTGCGCCAACTCATTGTTAAATGTTGTAAATTCATGATAAAATCAGGCCAACGGCCGCTTTCTGCTTCATTTTCGCTGCAGTAACATACATGAACTGCTGGGTGCAGTGTCGTTCAACATTTACATTGTGAAGAAGAATTTCGCAACAGAAAAAGAACCAACCAAAAAGTTTGGGACCATTTCACTGAAAACACTGATGCTCCAAGCAATGTTCCTCCTGCCCCCAACGTATGGTTTTTAATCTGCTGTTTGAATTCAGGGTAATGCATTTGTGTCTGTGGTTATGTTTAAAATTCAAACAATCATCAGACAAATCATTATCTGCTGATTCATCAAAGTTGTTCCAAAACCCTGCACATTTTAAAAGCTGAAAAAAGACTTTTTGTGTTCTCTAGTCATTCTTTCACTTTTTAGGCAGAACAAAGAAACCATTACTCAGAAAAAATTCTTGGATAGGTTTTGCTCAGGAAGGAAGTAGAGTAGGGTCGGCAAAGATACTCAGGATGGAAGTAGAGTAGAGTTCAAACCATGACGAGGCAAAAATACTCAGGATGGAAGTGGAGCAGGGTTCAAACTTGGCAAAGATACCTAGGAAGGAAGTAAAGTAGGGTTCAAACCATGACTTAAAAAAGATAATCAGGAAGGATGTAGAGTTCAAACCATGATTCGACAAAGATATTTGGGATGGAAGATTTTTTCAGAAACTTCTGAAACAACATCGTTGACTTCCTGTTGGCTGCGTAGAGCGCTGTAGTTTCATCTGTAGTGAATACCAGCGTGTCTGTCCTGAGAAGACGTTTTCTTGCTGTTTTCCTGCCGTTTTCCTGCTCTCTTTGTCTCTCGCTGCCGTCGACACCTATGATTTCTGCTTGAATTGCAGCCTAACGCGACAGACTGAGGCCGTTGACCCTGGTCCGACCCGTCAGAAGATTATGTCCCTGTCAAAATGAAGACCAGTCAGTCAGAAAGCCTCAGGCGCGCTCTGTGCGTGGATTTGAAACCATGTGACAAATGTGGACTCGGAGGCAGCTGCGTTTGTCAGAAAGTCAGAGGAAATGTTTAAAAGTTGAAGTAAAAAGTCCACACTTCACTGCTCTACAAATCCTTAAAATCCACTCAAGCATTTCTCTGGCTTAGGCTTTAGCGATGATTATATATTTGTGTGTTTTTCTGTTTTTATTTGATATATCTCACACTGTTTGCCTCTCTGTGCTGTTTATCATCATAAAGTTCTTCTCACCCTTTGACTCGTCCGGATTCCCTATTGCAGCACAATCATCCAACAGCCTTAAACCCAAAGAGCTTCAGCAGAACTGTTTTAAAATATTGGGCTTTTATTTTGTATGAGATTCATTAACAAAGACTGCTGTATATTTACTTTCTAACAGCTTTATTTTTCAAACCACAACATCTAATATCTGATAATGTTCCCTTCACTTGTATATATGTTTATTAGGTCTCAGGTTGAGGGTTGAACTCCACCACCAAATTAAAACTCTTATCCTCTTCACTTCTGATTGGCTGCCTCATGTTTCAGTACGGTTTCCTTTGGCTCTAAATGTTTTTCTCTTTGAGGATTTGATGGTTGTTTTTGCTTCTGCCGGTTCAGCTTTGACTCCCTCTGCTCCGCTGGCTCTGATGCCTCCTCCGCCGTCGCTCGCCAACCAACCGGTGACGGTGTCGCGTCTGCAGATGCAGCTCCACCTGCAGGGCCTGCAGCAGAACACTAACATCCTGCGCAAACAGTTGTCACAGCTACGCAACATGCAGGTGAGATACACAGAGTTTGTGGTTGGTAGGTTGGTTGGTTGGTTAAATGATTAGTTGGTTGGTTGGTTGGTTGGTTGGTTGGTTAAGTGATTAGTTGGTTGGTTGGTAGGTTGGTTGGTTGGTTGGTTAAATGATTAGTTGGTTGGTTGGTTGAGTGATTGGGTGGGTGGATGACTGATCAAATGATTGATTGGTAATTGACTAATTGATTGGTTTGTTGATCTGTTGCTTGATTGAATGACTGATTGATTAATATTTGGTTGGATGTTTGGTTGATCTGTTGATCAGTTGATTGACATTTGGTCAGTTGATTGATCTCTCTCCTTGGGTGTGTTCCAGCTGGAGAACCAGGACGCCGTCCTGTCCCTGCTGAGGCAGACGGAGTCCGAGCTGAGCCTGATGATGATGGACGCGTCGCGCACACAAGAGGACCCACTTCAGAGGCAGCGCCTCCTAGTGGAGGAGGAGAGACTCAAGTATCTCAACCAGGAGGAGCTGCTCATCCAGCAGCTGCAGTCAGTTCTTCATCTATCTCCTAAGCAAAACATTTCTTCTCCAACTCTTAATAAACTACAGGCTTTAATCTTTCCTCCGCAGTGACCTGGAGAAGTCTGTGGAGGAGCTACAGAAGAACTCCTCCATCAACCACGGCCTGGTGACAGAGCAGGACGTGGAGCAGAAGAGCAAAGAGCTGAGGATGCTGGGAGAGACCATCACCGAGCTGAAAAGTAACCACAGCAGCTTTATTTACATTTACGTCTCTGTTGTCCAGTGTGGAAAAATGAACTCGTATGCTGACGACACTGTCCTGTACTTTAGTTCTAAACCACAGTGTTCCTTTGCACTAAACTGAAGTTCTTCACACACTTTAAGGTCCAGCAGCTTCATCTTTTTCATAAGTTTAGTCTGAGCTTGTTTCATTCTTCAGATGTGCTGCAGATCATCACTGGAACAATATGCAGAACTTTTTGTCCAGTTGTACAGTTGTATCTTGCCTGAATTTATCTTTTCTTGTCTTGTTCTTCTGATTTAGTTTGATCTACTCTTGTCTTGTCCTTCTCCTTTTTTATCTGGTTATATCTCATCTTGTTCGTTTTGTCTTTTCTTGTAATGCTTTGTATAGTTTTGCTTTATCTGGTGTTGTCTGGTTCTTTTATCTTCACTGTTTTTTTGTTTTTTTTTGTCCGATTTTTTTGTCTTGTCTTAACTGGTTTTGTCTTTTCTTTTCTGGTGTTGTCTGATCTCGTCAGGTTTCGTCCTGTCTGGTTTTGTCTTGTCTTTTCCGGTTTTGGTTTTATCTGGTCCTGTCTTGTCTTGTCTTGTCCGGTTTTGTCTTCTCTTGTTTTCTCTTGTCTAGTTTAGCTTTATCTGGTGTTGTCTTGTTTTTTCATGTCATGTCATGTCCTTGTCTTGTTTTGTCTTATCTTGTGTTGTTTTTTTTCTCTATTTTTCTTGTCTTTCTTGGTTTCATTTTATCTGTTACTGTCTTGTCTCAACTGGTTTTTGTCCTGCACTGATGGGACGAGCCTTTAAACATGCTCCTTATCTCTAGCTCTAACTGATAACACCTTGTACATTGTGCGGTGTTTTTCCTCCTCCACTCAGATCAGTTCCCCAGCCTGCAGAGTAAGATGCGGGTGGTGTTGAGGGTGGAGGTGGAGGCCGTGAAGTTCCTGAAGGAGGAGCCTCACCGCCTGGACGCCCTCCTGAAGCGCTGCAGCACCATGACGGATGCGCTCAGCACGCTGCGCAGGTAAAGCTCCTCAGGACTTCAGAGCAACATTAGCGTCTGATCACTTTGCTTTTTCAGGTTTTACTTTTAACACCTGTTCCTAAAACCAGTCACGAGATAACATGCTTACCAAATGAACCACAGCACTTTTAAATATAACTCCAATTTAAGTATTTTTTTATTTCTAAGAACACAGGAGAAGGATGATGAGCGTGTGTGTCTGATCATGCCCTTCATTCAGCACGCACATAGTATTATGATAAATCATAATCGCGAGATTGATAATTAATTACAATTATGACCTAATTATCATTGTAATTGAAAAAATATGTTGCTGTTGTAATCATAATTTATTTGTAATTGAGTTCAGATAATGGACTTTCATTTACAATTTATTTTCATAATTGTATTTGATTTCAGTGGAAAATAATAATTTTAAATGTATTTGGAAAAAATGCTGGTCACCTTATTCATAATTGAGTTATAATTGAACATGGATAATTGAAGATGTAATTGTAATTTAAAAATGTAATTGACCCCAACCCTGATTCGCTGACTAATGATACCAACACAGACCTTACCAAAATATAGCAAAGCCAAACAAAAGTTCAGATGTTAAAAACTGAAGCTACAAGAACAAAATGTCAACAAAGTTTCTGTTGTTGAGAAGTAAAAGTCTTTATTATTATTATTATTATTATTATTATTATTATTATTATTATTATTATTATTATTATTCAGTGAAACACCGACATCCAACACTGTGGTGAAGCGTTGATCCGTCTCTAACAAAGAGTAGTCTTTTGTCTTCCCTCTGTATGTACAGACAAGTCACTGAGGGCGTGTGGAAGAGCCCTGAAGACCTGCTGGGACCAACCCAGAGGAGATCAGAGGACCTGGACCTCCTCACCAGTCCTCCTCTGAGTCTCACCGACCTGAGCAGCAGCAGCAGCGGCACCGGCCTTGGGAACTGGATCCCCGCCTCCACCGGCGACGCCGACGCACCTGCACCCGAGCAGGACCTCCAGGCCTCGGTGGGCTTCAGGAGCCTGGTCCTGGACGAGCTGCCGAGCCGGAGACCCTCCGACAAATCTGTGTCGGCAGAAGTCCGACTGGTACAGATCCATATGTAACAAATGCTGATGGCACTGGTTCTGTTAGAATAAATCATATTTCTTGCGCGCCCTCGTCAATCAAATCCAGTGAAAAAGATGAGCACAAAACTGTTTTTCATAATAAAATTACTGAAACATACATTTAAATTAAATTTAATAAAATATTTTTTTATAACTTACTCAACCTCCTCATGATTCAGGTTTTTGTCTTTGTAGGTTCCAAATGCATCTTTGGAAACTTCTACGTATACTTCAGTACGAACGCTCACCATCCTAATCATACTTATAGTATATAGTTTACAGTAAATACTCATTGAGTTTGTAGTGTATAGTACGGAGTACAACGTTTCAAACACTGCCAAAGAGTGAAAGAATAAACTAGAGCTCACTGTTAGCATGCATGCTAATAATACTATCAAGACAGTGCTTTTACTTTTAGCATTTGAACACACCGACACATCACTAAATTACCGCATTAATAATCATCATCTTCTAGTTTTTTCCTGTAGAGTTAAAGTATTGTGAAAGTATTTTGTACTCCGTAACTTCCACCTGGGCAGATAAAACCATAGAAAACGGGGTTGGTTTCTGTTTTGTGTGTGTATCCATCAGGCTGCTGAGCGGGACTGGGAGGAGAAGCGAGCCAGTCTGACCCAGTTCAGCGCTCAGGACATCAACCGCTTGCTGGAGGAAACCCAGGCCGAGCTCATGAAGGCCATCCCAGACCTGGACTTTGCAGCCAGGCACATAAACAAACCGGCAGTGCCACCGAAGCCCCAGATCACCATCCCGATCACGTCCACCACAGCTGCTTTTCCAGCAACTGGGAGCACTGGGAACAGCGCAGCCACATCGGTGCCCAGCGCAGACGCACAGCCTAACAAAGTGCAGCTAGCTGCTCAGAAGCTCAACAACATGGAGGGAGCAACTTCTCACCGCGGCTCAGGTCACTATCATTAGTTTATTGTTACATATAATAATAATATAATTAGGCAGCAGGGATGTGTCTGACTGGGCATCTTTGCTGAGGATTCTGCCACTGTCGACTTGGATAAGCAGGGGAAAACGTAGTGGAACAGATTTCTGCATGTTGAGTAATTGGTTGGTTGGTTGGTTGAGGTTTGTCGATCTGTTGATGGATTGATTGGTTGGTTGGTTTATCTGTTGCTCGATTGAATGACTGATTGATTGACATTTGGGCAGTCAATCTTCTCTGCTGAGGATTCTGCCCCTGGGACTGGGATAAGCAGCAGACAACGCAACGAAACCGATTTTCTGACTGAAATATTCTCAGTTCAATACTTTTTTTGCAATTCGTGTGTTTACGTATCAGATGTTGGATCTTTCGTTTGCATGGATCGTGGAACATTGATGTAAAAATGGTACTATTTCATTGGTCAAATAACATCGTCAAACGAATTAAACCGAGCCGCCTTCTAGAATTTTCTCTAACATCACACGAGTGAATTATCATCATCACAATGATACAAAATGTATGATTCTCTCATTAAGAATAACAAATAAGTCTCACTTGCCTATAAGTTACAGTAACAGATTGGCTCCTCCCTGCTGATCATCTGACCTTTGTTCCTCACAGTCGACCTCAGTGTGGCTCGTTACCGAACAGAGAAGCCGTCCAAGTCTCCGCCCCCGCCTCCTCCTCGACGAAGCTTCCCGTCCGCTCACGGTCTCACCACCAACCGGACCGGAGAGGTGGTCGTCACCACCAAGAGCCCGAAGGTGAGACCCACACCATCCACAACATCAAAACCTCACCTTTACACTGTTTTCAGCTGTTTACAAACTGTTTGTCTTCATTTGATTTACATTCAACTGCGAGAATATCTAATCTATGAAATTCTTCAGTGTTTTTGAATATATTTCAGCAATGCTGGGATTTTTCAAAAACCAGACAAAAAACTGATAAATTTAAACCAAATTCATCCTAAAATCTTTGTATCTCTTTATAAGAACTACAAAGTTAATCAGTTTGAGCCCATTTTTGCTTATATTGACCCTTTTTCTGCAACTGCACCAAACTTGCCATATTTTGACCTATTTTCAGCACTTTTTCTTGCCATGTTTTTGCTTCTTTTAATGCATTTTTGCTACATTACTCCCAATCCTGCCATTTCTCCCATAAAAAGAAAGAAGAAATAAAATTTACATCTTTAGGATGACTATATACTATGGCCCAAATATACCAAACTTCCTGGATAACAGTGGATATTATTCAGATGAATAAATAAGATTCATACATTACACCATGCAGCCACCGACGAGCCTTCAGCTTCTTCTTCTCTTACTTCTTTTTATTTTATGAGACAGAACACTTCATTTGTACCGATTTTTTTTTTTCATGCCAGAGCTCTGGAATGAACGCCACAAAAGATCTTTTGGTTTATTTTTTACCTTTATTCATCAGACATTGTGCAGCTCAAACAGGACTTACAGGCTGTCTGTGTTCTTTGTTTTTCTTCCTCTCAGATGGAGGAAGACAGCGACGTTCCAAAGACTTTGGTGAAGCTGCGACGAACTCCGTCCGACGCCCCCCGTCCCGCCTCCACTCCGCCTGTTATCGCTGCATCGGCCGTTAATGATGACGATGAGGAGGAGAAGATCATTGCTGAGCTAGAGGTATTTGATCACCTGGTCCTGACCTTCTGTTCTTGTTGAACTTGTTTTCTGACCCGTTGTCTGTGCACTAATGAAGATATTTCAGAGATCACCTGTTAAAGGTTGTAATAATCAGCGCAACGGGGCGCCACAGGCCCCGCCCACCATCTTTGGCTCCTTGGGCAGAAAGGTAAAAAATAAAAGCTGGAGTCGTTGGCCTCTTCTTCTTCTGAAGGCTGAGCTCATCTGCTACTTTAACCAACTTTTCCTCTTTCAAACTTTATTCATCACTTACGATTTTGTGGATTTACTTAAACTAACAACTAAGTATGAAAAAATAGTTTCTTTCTTTCTTTCTTTTTTTTTAAAGAAACATTTTAAAAAATACACAAAAACTGGCCTACACGTGTGTTTTTTTCAGTGTGTATTTCTGTTGTTTCCCACACTCTTGAAAGACACAACTTGCGTCGCGGTAGCTTATTTTAAAAATCCTTCAATTTCTTTCAAATAATCCCACCAATGGCATAGCAAAGTTGGAGAAAATTGGTCGTGAATTTGTGATTTTGCAAATAAAACCTGTAACTTATTGTTTGACACTTGGGATAATGTTGAGAATTATACACATTTTCACTAACGATTCATCCATTAGATCGATGAATGGATTTATAATCCTACGATCCAACTACATCGATCTTTGCTCGGCAAGTTGTCCTTCCTGATTACATTAATTGATCTAAAATTGTTTTAAACTGTAATAAATCGATTTTATTGATACAAGGATATAACGCATTGGATTCAAGCACAATAATACAATATTAATATGAAAAATGAAGTTTGCCGGCTTCTCCGTTTTGTTTGTCTGCTGATAACAGTAACTTATTTTATTATTAAAAGCGCTTTTACAATTGATATAAAGTCAAGCAGAAGAGTCAGGTTAACCTAATACATATTTTTATTGAAACTGTATTGATTATTGAAAACTAGAGTAAACATACTGTTATTTTAAACTGAAGTGTTACATTTGACATTAAATGTTGTTATAGACGATTCACTTACAACAGGGGTGTCAAACTTATTTTAGTTCAAAGGCCAAATATGGACCAGTTCGATCCAAAGTGCGGCGCAGATTTTAGGAAAAATTGAGAGTTCTTTCCACAAATTGCAATTAAAAATGTGATATAAACAAATGAAAACTGTGAAAAGATATTTTGGAGTTTCAATAAATTGGTGATTTTGTGATTTCTACAACTGGATTATTTTTTAATTTACACAATAACTCGTGTTTTCTCTGTCATGTTTACTGTCTCCTGTGGGCCGAATTGGATGCTCTGAAGGGCCAGATTTGACCCCCGGGCCTTGACTTTGACACGTGTTTTACAAGAAACATCAAGAATCTATGAAAGCTGACCTGTACTGTCCAGTATTCAGCTATTTGTTTCACACACACTGGTTACATTAGTATTTTGGTTAAAAAGTTACTGAATCATTTTGGATCTAAATTAATTAATATAATCTTTGAATCAAATCGATGAATCGTTACACCCCTAGTGTTCACACGTTTAAGTCCAAACTAGGGCACAGAAATGTTAAAATCGCTTATTTTTTCATAAAATCTGGATTTCATCCCAAACTGGGGCGTATGTGGACCACTGAAGGCCACTTTGATGATATTAACAAGCTTTCAGCAGATACTTCAAAAGCCTAAAAAAGCATTCTGTTCATGAATTTAAAAATAAGGCCTTAATTGTCAATAAAATGCCTTAAATCAATGTTTCAAAAGTCTTAAATTTGAACACATAAGTATGATTTTATGATTGTAATTCATCTCACGTATCAAAACACTGTAAATGGTAACGTTCATTTAAAAAAACTATAAATTATATAATTTACCGTAACATCGCGCAATCACGACAGCGGAACAAACTACTGATGTGGTTGTAGAGGGACTCTGTGCAGATGCACGTCATGCTTGTACCTACTTTCAACAACATGTGGAAATATAAATTTAATGAAAATTACCTGTCCAACAAAGATTTTTCTCAATGATTTTGTTTTTTGTATTTTTGTTGTTTCATACATTTCTGGCTATTTTTGTATTCATCTTGTGTGTTTTGAGTGATTTTTGTGTGTTAACTTTGGGGGCCACGACTTGCACGTCTGCACTAGACACTGGAAAAAATGAACCTTAACCCTAATTGATGTGGCATTTTTTCCCTATTGTTTTTACTGTGAAGTTGGTTCAATTTAATTTTAATTGGCAATAAAAAAAAGTCTTAAAAAGTCTTGAATTTCATTTGACTGATGAGTTTTCCGCCTTCTTTGACTCTAACTTTAAACACAGTGCCTAATTCACGCTCCCTTTTCCTCCCACAGAACAGTACAAACTCCCCGGGGCCGACCAAGGGCCCGACCGTCGCCGCTCGCCTCAAACACCTCCAGCAGGGCAGCCTGGAGAGACCCAAGGGCCGCAAGCAGAAAGAGGACTTCCCCAAAGCCCAGGGTCAGCAGCAGGTATTCCACTTCTAACCCTCAGAGGAAAACCAGGCCCAGGAACACCACAGCACTGTCCCCACCACGGGAACCCAACCCAGAGTTCCCTCTGGACGCTCCACGTTTCCTGAGGACGGTCTGTGGCTTTGGCGCGATGTTAAAAAGCTTCTCGAGCGCATCGTTCGCCTCCAACGCCACGACATTTCTCATAGTCAGTGTGACACGTTTCATCCTTTTCGTTTCTGCCATTTTTTAAACTCATAAAAACTGAAGGAATGAATCCAGGAATCAGTGCAATAATAAGCTTATACATCTACAAGCTAGGGATGGGATGGGCCACAAAGTCAAGGTTTACAGTAGGGCTGGGCGATATATCGAGATTCAAGATACATTGAGTTTTCTATTTTGGTGATATAGAAAATTTAGAAAGTTTTGTTTTAGGTGGCGCTGCTTTCTCTACTTCAGTGTTTCTCAAATGGGGGTACGCGCACCCCTAGGTGTGCACGATGGCACTACAGGGGAGAGAGAGAGAGGGAGGAAAATTAACAAATGCGAGCATGAAAAATATGGGGTTTATATTTTTTTATTTTTTGTTAAAAATGATAATCACACTAAATATTACCAGCAACTCACAAAACGACAACAAAAACAATAATAAAAAGTACGCACAAACAACAAAATACACAAAATGACACCAAACACACGCTAAGAGGGAAAAATATTTCATATATCTCATATTACCAGCGACACACAAAGCGACAACAAAGACACACAAATATATATACACAAAAATAACAGAGAAACATAAAAAAATCACATAGGAAACAACCAGACGGCACCAAAAACACAGAGAATAATTTAAATGATTCCAACAACACAGAAGAACTACAACAAAAACACACAAAATAAGATAAATAAATATTCTGAATAATAAAAATAACAGACAAAATGATGATAGAAATGATCTTGATTAGAACATGAAATGAAAATAAAAGTGTCAGTCTTGGACCCACAATAGGCTGGAGATGACAGGAAATGATAAAAACTATAAAAATAAATCTATTCTGGATGCACTAAAGCAGTGTTTTTCAACCTTGGAGTCGTGACCCCATGTGGGGTTGTCTGGAATTTAAATGGGGTCACCTGAAATGTCTCGTAATTGATACAAAAACTATAATTACTGATTAAAAATATATTCTTTAAATTTAAATCAGGACAAAATCTTAACTGAATTATATACTATTTAAAATAAAATGTACTATAATTATATCTGTGCGTGTGTGGCATTTTGCATAATCAAATTTAACCTAGAACTGTCCTTCTGATCAGACTTTATTTGAATAAAAATGATCAAAATGTATATTGTTTATATTGATATTTTGACAAAAAATATTGAGATATTAAGTTTTTATCCATATCGCCCAGCCCTAGTTTACAGTTACTTTATTTTTACTTAAAGGTACAGTTGATAAAGGACACAGTGAAGATAAAGTGACGTCAATACAAGGGAATAATTACAATTAAATAATAAAAAACAATGATAAATAGGAGAAATAAATTTACATAACGGTGTTTTTTTAGGTTTGAGGGCAAAAAAATGAATGAAAGATATGAAAAACTAAGAAAGAAAAAAAGGTTTTATCAGAATATTTTTGTTGTATTTACTAATTTTGTTAGTTAGAAATTATCAACAATTTGTTTTCCCATGAAGTATTGAGGGTGTGACTTATACAGCAAAGTGACTTATGGTTGTCAATGCCATATATTTTCTAATTAGCGTTACTTTTCTTTTAGCGCTCAGTGAGACTCTTAAACAGTGAGTTTATTATTATTGGAGGAATAATAAATATGTCTGCTTTGGTAGGAATTCATCATTCATTAATTGACTTATAGCCAAGTGCGATTTTGTTGTTTTTTTTGCGTGAACATCGTAGATTTCTACATATGTGTGACATATGTACAGTACAGTGGGGGAAAAGGAGCTTTCGACACCAAAAGCATCCCAGATGAGGCAGAAAAATATGAAATCTGTTTTATTGGCCGGCACAGTGCGATAAATGACCTGACTTCCTGTTTAACGGCTAAGCTAAGCCAGGCTAGCTCCTCACATGGATGCACAGGTCGGTGTGGGTGAGGATCAGTATTCAGGGTGTGTGTGTGCGCCTGTGTGTGTGTGTGTCTGTGTGTCTCTCCTTCTGTGGTTCCATTTTAAAAATTCATGGAGTCATAACCATCATCCTGGAAGCTTCAGCCTCGCCATGGTTTCATATTTCCTCTCGTTCATTCGCCGTCTGTTAATGTGCAGCGAAACGTAGACAAGTTTTAGCCCCAAAGAAAACAAATTGAAGATAAAAGATCACACTTGATAAAAGATCATCAGATTAACACAATTTGGTTTTATTGGTTCCATAAATTTACTTACAAAATGTTTTAAAAATATTCAAAAATCCTCATTATTCATTAATAGCTATTTGAAGCCCTCACATTTCTCAATAATTTACCTAAAAAGCGGCAGTACCGCTGTGTGTGTACACTAACTATATTTGACTTTTGACAAAGTCAACATTCACAAAATAAGGTTAACAGTAATAGTTTTCATAAAAACAAGTCAAACTGCATTTACAGAGAACAAAGGACATGTGTTGTCGTCATGGCAACAGAACAAACTCAATTTCCTATTCAAGTAAAAGTAAGAAATACACGTTTAAAAAAATTAATTCTGTTTTTTATTATCTTATTGTGTATTTTTTCCTTTTTCTGGAGTTATTTTGTGTATTTTATTATTATTTTTTTGTCTTTTTTTGTTTTGAGTGTTTTTCTGTCATTTAATATGTTTTTGTGGGTTTTTTCAGTTTTTGAATAAATTTTTTGCGTCTTTTTAGTCAGTTTGCGTTTTTGTTTTATGTGTTTTTGTCGTCATTTTATGTATTTTTCTGTCATCTTGTGTAATTTCTTCTGATTTTGTCTGCTTTCTGAGACATTTTGTGTATTTTTCTGTCATTAATGATGTTTTGTGGTGGTTTTGTTTATTGTCTATAGATAACCTGTGCCCTGGTAGCCGTCATTTTATAGTTATTATATACAGAAAAGGTATAAATAGATGTATGGCCTTCCACCAGGGGGCGCCATAAAGAAATATTTTTGCGTAAAAATGGAAATTATTCAATAAGTAGAAAATTATCCACCAGGATATAACAATATTATTCTAAATATTCTAAATGTCACAACAAAAACCAAAAACAACAACAATAATAATAATAATTTTATGTCATAATTTGAGGAAAATTTAGGGATTTTGTAAGAATTTTGAGTTTTTTTCAACTGTTTAACATTATAAATGACTGCATTCATGCAATATAAGCATCAGGCTTGTTGAGTTTCATTTACGCTATGATTCATGTTTTCTATCATTTTACTTTTTCCTGTGGGTCTTATTGGTTGCTCTAAGGGACCGGATTTTGGCCCCGCTGCCATGAGTTTGACACGTGAGTTAAAACAATAATAATTATGACAAATTAATTAAAAATTATAATAATAATTAAAAACATGTATGTCCTTTATTCTAGAAATGTATGGATCTGTTTTATGATGATTTGATTGGCTGATCAATAGAATTACCTTTTTGAATATTTTTTTTTAAATTGTGAGAAATTCATCCCAGATTTTTCCAATTCCTTCACATAAATTATTTTAATTCATTGAAAAACAAGTCGACGACGTCTTTCCATCAAACCAACATCAACATCAACATGTGCCACAGGCGAAGCAAGCCTTCCACCCTGTCTCCTGTTCTCCAGTTCTCCTTGCTCTCATTCCCCTCGCCCTTGTCGTCTCTCCTCTGTGCTTGTTCAGCTCTCCCTCCTCGCACTGCGTCACATTTTCTGTCTGCTGCCATTTCTGCTGCTTAGCGACACACACTAACCCCCCCCCACCCCACCACCACCATAAAAACCAGTGGGACTTTAAATCCGACGCACCGAGGCGTCAGATCTGAGCACGTCGCACAGAACTTGAAAAACATTTGTCTGTGTGTGAGTTTTGATTTGTGTCTTTTTGCTTCTTCCTCCTCCCTCCCTCCCTCTCACCAAACGCTTCCTGTTTCCATCCAAACTGATTCCTTCCTTCCTTCCCTCTCAGCGCTGAGCTCCACTGCAGAACTACCGGCCCCTCATCATCGTCACCATCACCATCACCATCATCATCATCATCAGACCAACGCTTCCCTCCAGCTGCTTTGCTCCCCCCTCCTCCCCCCTCTCCATCCTCTCTCTACTTCTCAGGTCTCAGCTGGACTGAGGAGTGAGTTCCACTTTTACTGATTTCACACCTCGGAGCAACTTCCTGTTAAACAGTCTGCGTCGGTTCTGGAGCATCTGCATCAACGCTGGGATTTCACCTTGAATCCATCAAACACTAATGTGGAGACAGGGTCATCTATAAGGGGGATAAAGGGGAGAGATTTTTGGGGTCCATACATAAAGTCAGCAAAATGATGGTCTATTGATCTATGAATCTGTGATAACCACATTTATTTATTCATCTGAATAATATCCACTGTTATCAAGGAAGTTTATTATTATTTGGGCCATAGTATATAGTCATCTTAAAGATGTAAATCCTTGTTTTAATCAGAAATAAAAATGGGTTAAAAGTGAGCAAAAATGCTGGAAAAGGTGGTGAAATGGGATTTTGAAAACTACAGAAATTGGTTAAAAATTGCAAATTACAGTGGGCTATAACAGAAAGAAAAAGAGTTCAAATTGTCAATATTTAACAGTGGCAGAAAAAAAGTTGGAACAATTAGTTTAAATTGGCAAATAATGGGAATGACAAATTGTGAATGTGGTTAAATTGTCAAAAATAAGCATGAAATATGGTGAAAAGAGGTTAAAAGTGACAATAATGGGGCAACATATGTGACATTAGGTGGAAAAATGGTGGAAAGGGCCAAAAATGTGCAGAAAAGGTATTGAAATTTGATAGAGAAGTGGCAGAAATGGGAGTAAGGGAGCAAAAAATTCTTAAACTGAGCAAAAATATGGCAATAAAAAATTTTGAAAATTGGTTAAAATACGGCAAGTTTGGTGTCGTTGCAGAAAAAGTGTGAAAATAAGCAAAAATTGGCTCAAATTGTTCATAAAATATTGTTGGTTTCTTAAAAGCATCTGACAACCCCATTGCAGTGTCAAGCAACCCCAAATTGGGTCCCGACTCCAAGGTTGAGAAGTTCTGATGTAAATCCTGGAACTAGGAATTGTCATCCTCACTGATCTCATGATTGGAAATCATGACGCATTTCCTTCATTCTTCGTTTCCCTCTGTGTATTTTCTCATTCTGTGTTTAACTGACTTATAACACAAGAGCGTGGGACATTATTCATTAATGTGTTAAATGCTGCTATTAATACGACTTCCAGTGACTCATCAGATCAAACCAGAGCCACCATCGCCATTAGCTTAGCTTAAAAGAAACCTCTCTATTACTTGCGATGTTACACGACTGTAAAAGAACCCTTAAACAAAATCAGAACAGGCTTTTTTTAGTTGCATAAAACAGCAACTTGAAAGACTTTATTCTTATTAAATTCTGATTATAGTTTAATCTTGGTTCTAAATTATAATTATAGGTGAAAATAATTCTTAAAAATCTCCAAAGTGGAGAATGACGACTTGTATTACTGTATAAAAAGTGGATTAAATGTTTACAGGCAGTTGTTAGCATGCTAACGCTAACAGCCAGTTGTCGAGTCGAGTCATCCTTGCTTTTGGTCCAGTTAGCTTAAAAACTCTAGCAAATTATTTTTTCAAGTAAAGAAAAAATAATTATGTATAGTAAAATCGATTATTGTTCTCTTTGGGTCTGTGTAGCGTGCTAGCAACAGGAGGTTTTATTTTGGTTTTGGTTTAGCTTTTAGCTTATTTAGCTCAAAAACTTTCCTACATTCATAATTGTCCAGTGAAATCAAAAGCTATTTATTATTTATGATGCTGTTTCTGCTACATAATGTAAGGACATTGGATGATTAACTTAGCATTTTGTTTGAGGTTTAGAAGTATCTTCAGCTTCAGAAATGGGACGAAATGTGAACAACTAGCTGTTAGCATGCTAATGCTAACCACAACTTGATTTTAAGCAGTCATTCTTTAGCTTTTAGCTCAGTTAGCAGGCACACACACACAAAAAAAAATTCTCTTCATTCTACTTTTTAATTTGAAGATAAAAGTAATTATTTCAGAAGAGATTAATAAAGATGGCACAACTTGGGCTAAAATGTGGCTAAAATTGCATTGTTGCAATAAGACAATAGCTAGCTTCTTCATGCCAGGTGTTTTTATTTTTATTTTTGCTTCTTTAAAATTTTGAGAATGTAATTGTAATTGACTTTCCAAGGGAAAATAATAATTGTACAGGCAGTTGTTAGCATGTTAACGCTAACAGCTAACAGTTTTTGTTGATAAGCTGAGTCATCCTTGGCTTTGAGTTTAGCTTAAAAAAAAAAGTAATTATTTGAGAAAAGATGAATAAACATGGCACAACTTGTATAATTGCGTGAAAAAATGTTGCAGTTTTTATTTAAATATAAAAATCCTAAAATTGCATTCTTGCAATAAGACAATAGCTAGCTTCTTCATGCCTGACGGGGGTTTTTTTTTTATTTTGCTTTCTTGGAAATTTCTCAAAGAAAACAAACTGACAAAACTTGAGTTTATGTTGTGAAATTGGGACACATTCTGTGTTTTGTACATTTATATTGCTGTGAATTAATAGCTGCAATTAATGAGTCAGGAAACAACAAAGAGGGGGCGGGGGATCGATGAAATCCACGACGATATGATGAATATTCCCGCGTAATGAGCGATATTTTCCTGAAAGGAAACCCAACAGAGCGTGTGTTCGTAAACTACGCACTTCTGCGTACATTCGTGTCCTTAACGTCACCTGAACGTGTTCACAGAAGATATTGTATTTATATTACAAGATCATTTAGTTTTTCTTTGAAAGAAAATGTATAAAAAGGGAAAAAGCATCATCTATGTTTTATATAATCAAGCTTTTTTTGTATTTTTATACTTGAAGAGTATTCATGAAGTACCTGATACGTTTATTCTGTAAATTATGATTATTTTCTCTATTTTATTATATTTTAATGCGAACCATCCAACCGTCGCCACACGTTGTACAGACGCGGAGACGTAGTAGCTCGTTTAAAAAACACAAAAAAATGAAAATATTAAAAAAGCACACAAAACGATCACCTCGTGGATAAAACTCCTCATTTTGTAGCTTCTTCCTCTTAATATAATATAACCACCGATGTATGTGCACTACAGATTATACAACCTAACAGTGTTTATTGACAGTTTCTTGCTGAATGTGTGATTGTTTCAAACATTTGTGTATGTTGAGATTGTGTAAATAATATTATATAAACCCAAATGTCTATTAGAAATGGATTTTATGTCAGATTTTTTTATAGAAAGAAGAAAAATATTCCTCCAAATACGGCATGCATACTGTATACATTCCTGGAAATCTGCACGCTGGGTCAATAATTCCACGTGTGTGTGTGTGTGTGTGTGTGTGTGTGTGTGAGATGAACAAACACTGTACAGTCAGCAGAAAGAGTAGGAAACATTAAAAAACAGACAATTATAGTGAAAGATATTCCAATGGACTATTGTATCGACTGAAAGCTGTGAAACGAGTCTGAAAGATGCTTGTTGTGTTGTTTGTGAAACTGTGAACGACGAAAGTGCGACAAACTAAACAAATGACCACCGCTCTGTGTGTGTGTGTGTGTGTGTGTGTGTGTGTGTGAGAGAAAGTTGCAACTTTGTGTGAGAAAAATCAGCCAAACGGGGAAAAATACCTGCTGCTTTTGTACATTCCTGTGGTGTTTTTGTGACAATAAAGGTGACCCTCTTATACACGACCATATGGGACTTTGTTTATTTGTTGTTTATTTATTGTTCAGTCATTCACCACCAAACAGGTACAAACACCTTGTATGTGCAGATGAAGCCTCATGAAGCAGTTGAGCCTTTTGGTAAATGCCCAAAAATGTAGGTATAAGGCTATAGTAAGCCATAAAAAATGGCTAAAGATTTTCAAACCTCAAAAACTGAGGTCAGGCTAAAGCATTAATATAGGCGAAAAAATTACTAATGCCAAAAAACGGAGGTAAGACTGTACAATGAGGCAAAAAAAGGGGCAAAAATTTTCAAAAAAAAAAAAAAATGGAGGCAAGGTTATATAGTAAGGCCTAGAGATGGGCAAAAAAAATTTTACACTAAAAAACCGAAGGAAGGCTATAGTAAGGCATAAAAATGGGCGAAAAAGTTCATACGCCAAAAAATGGAGGAAAGGCTAAAGTAAGGCAAAAATTGTGCAAAAAACTTTAAAAAACGGCAAAAAAGGAAGGTAAGGCTATAGTAAGGCATAAAAATGGCGAAAACATTTCTGATACCAAAAAATGGAAGTAAGGTTAAAGTAAGGCAAAAAGTGCGCGAAAAATATTAAAATGGCAAAAAAGGAAGGTAAGGCTATAGTAAGGCATGAAAAATCTCAAAAAAATTTCAAATGCCAAAAAATGGAGGTAAGGCTATACTAAGGCATAAAAAGGGCAAAAAAATATTGGACCTTCAAAAATGAAGGTAAGGCTATAGTAAGGCATAAAAATGGGCAAAAAAGTTCAAACGCCAAAAAATTGAGGAAAGGCTAAAGTAAGGCAAAAATTGGGAAAAAATTTCAAATGGCAAAAAAGGAAGGTAAGGCTATAGTAAGGCATTAAAAATCTCAAAAAAAATTTCAATGCCAAAAAATGGAGGTAAGGCTATAGTAAGGCATAAAAATGGCGAAAACATTTCTGATACCGAAAAATGGAAGTAAGGTTAAAGTAAGGCAAAAAGTGGGCGAAAAATATTAAAATGGCAAAAAAGGAATGAAAGGCTATAATAAGGCATAAAAAGGGCAAAAAAACATTGGACCCCCAAAAATGAAGGTAAGGCTATAGTAAGTCATAAAAATGGGCAAAAAAGTTCAAACGCCAAAACATGGAGGAAAGGCAAAAGTAAGGCATAAAAATGGGCAAAAAAGTTCCAACGGCAAAAAATGGAGGAAAGGCTAAAGTAAAGTAAAAATTGTGCAAAAAACTTTAAAACGGCAAAAAATGGGCAAAAAAGTTCAAATGCCAAAAAATGAAGGAATGGCTAAAGTAAAGCAAAATTTGGGTGAAAAAATTTCAAATGCCAAAAAATGAAGGTAAGGCTACAGTAAGGCATGAAAATGGGTGAAAAACTTTAAATGCCAAAAAACTGAGGAAAAGCTATACTAAGGCATAAAAATGGGCAAAAAAGTTCATACGACAAAAAATGGAGGAAAGGCTAAAGTAAGGCAAAAATTGTGCAAAAAACTTTAAAACGGCAAAATTCTCAAAAAAAAATTTCGATAGCCAAAAAATGGAGGTAAGGCTATAGTAAGGCAAAAATTGGGCAAAAAAATTACAAATGGCAAAAAAGGAAGGTAAGGCTATAGTAAGGCATAAAAAGGGCAAAAAAATATTGGACCCCCAAAAATGAAGGTAAGGCTATAGTAAGGCATAAAAATGGGCAAAAAAGTTCAAACGCCAAAAAATTGAGGAAAGGGTAAAGTAAGGCAAAAATTGGGAAAAAATTTCAAATGGCAAATAAGGAAGGTAAGGCTATAGTAAGGCATTAAAAATCTCAAAAAAAATTTCAATGCCAAAAAATGGAGGTAAGGCTATAGAGTAAGGCATACAAAGGACAAAAAAATATTGGACCCCCAAAAATGAAGGAAAGGCTATAGCAAGGCATAAAAATGGCGAAAACATTTCTGATACCGAAAAATGGAAGTAAGGTTAAAGTAAGGCAAAAAGTGGGGCGAAAAATATTAAAATGGCAAAAAAGGAAGGTAAGGCTATAGTAAGGCATGAAAAATCTCAAAAATATTTTGAATGCCAAAAAATGGAGGTAAGGCTATAGTAAGGCATAAAAAGGGCAAAAGAAATTTGGACCCCCAAAAATGAAGGTAAGGCTATAGCAAGGCATAAAAAGGGCAAAAAAAAAATTGGACCCCCAAAAATGAAGGTAAGGCTATAGTAAGTCATAAAAATGGGCAAAAAAGTTCAAACGCCAAAACATGGAGGAAAGGCAAAAGTAAGGCATAAAAATGGGCAAAAAAGTTCCAACGGCAAAAAATGGAGGAAAGGCTAAAGTAAAGTAAAAATTGTGCAAAAAACTTTAAAACGGCAAAAAATGGGCAAAAAAGTTCAAATGCCAAAAAATGAAGGAATGGCTAAAGTAAAGCAAAATTTGGGTGAAAAAATTTCAAATGCCAAAAAAGGAAGGTAAGGCTATAGTAAGGCATGAAAAGGGTGAAAAAATATTGGACCCCCAAAAATGAAGGTAAGGCTATAGTAAGGCATAAAAATGGGCAAAAAAGTTCAAACGCCAAAAAATTGAGGAAAGGCTAAAGTAAGGCAAAAAGTGGAAGAAAAATATTAAAATGGCAAAAAGGAAGGTAAGGCTATAGTAAGGCATGAAAAATCTCAAAAAAAAATCGAATGCCAAAAAATGGAGGTAAGGCTATAGTAAGGCATAAAAATGGCAAAAATATTTCTGATACCAAAAAATGGAAGTAAGGTTAAAGTAAGGCAAAAAGTGGAAGAAAAATATTAAAATGGCAAAAAAGGAATGAAAGGCTATAGTAAGGCATAAAAAGGGCAAAAAAACATTGGACCCCCAAAAATGAAGGTAAGGCTATAGTAAGTCATAAAAATGGGCAAAAAAGTTCAAACGCCAAAACATGGAGGAAAGGCAAAAGTAAGGCATAAAAATGGGCAAAAAAGTTCCAACGGCAAAAAATGGAGGAAAGGCTAAAGTAAAGTAAAAATTGTGCAAAAAACTTTAAAACGGCAAAAAATGGGCAAAAAAGTTCAAATGCCAAAAAATGAAGGAATGGCTAAAGTAAAGCAAAATTTGGGTGAAAAAATTTCAAATGCCAAAAAATGAAGGTAAGGCTACAGTAAGGCATGAAAATGGGTGAAAAACTTTAAATGCCAAAAAACTGAGGAAAAGCTATACTAAGGCATAAAAATGGGCAAAAAAGTTCATACGACAAAAAATGGAGGAAAGGCTAAAGTAAGGCAAAAATTGTGCAAAAAACTTTAAAACGGCAAAATTCTCAAAAAAAAATTTCGATAGCCAAAAAATGGAGGTAAGGCTATAGTAAGGCAAAAATTGGGCAAAAAAATTACAAATGGCAAAAAAGGAAGGTAAGGCTATAGTAAGGCATAAAAAGGGCAAAAAAATATTGGACCCCCAAAAATAAAGGTAAGGCTATAGTAAGGCATGAAAAATCTCAAAAAAAATTTCAAAGCCAAAAAATGGAGGTAAGGCTATAGTAAGGCATAAAAATGGCGAAAACATTTCTGATACCGAAAAATGGAAGTAAGGTTAAAGTAAGGCAAAAAGTGGGGCGAAAAATATTAAAATGGCAAAAAAGGAAAGTGAGGCTATAGTAAGGCATGAAAAATCTCAAAAAATTTTGAATGCCAAAAAATGGAGGTAAGGCTATAGTAAGGCATAAAAAGGGCAAAAGAAATTTGGACCCCCAAAAATGAAGGTAAGGCTATAGTATGGCATAAAAATGGGCAAAAAAGTTCAAACGCCAAAAAATGGAGGAAAGGCTAAAGTAAGGCAAAAATTGTGCAAAAAAATTTGAAACGGCAAAAAAGGAAGGTAAGGCTATATTAAGGCATAAAAAGGGCAAAAAAATATTGGACCCCCAAAAATAAAGGTAAGGCTATAGTAAGGCATAAAAATGGCGAAAACATTTCTGATACCAAAAAAATGGAAGTAAGGTTAAAGTAAGGCAAAAAGTGCGCGAAAAATATTAAAATGGCAAAAAAGGAAGGTAAGGCTATAGTAAGGCATGAAAAATCTCAAAAAAATTTTGAATGCCAAAAAATGGAGGTAAGGCTATAGTAAGGCATAAAAAGGGCAAAAGAAATTTGGACCCCCAAAAATGAAGGTAAGGCTATAGCAAGGCATAAAAAGGGCAAAAAAAAAATTGGACCCCCAAAAATGAAGGTAAGGCTATAGTATGGCATAAAAATGGGCAAAAAAGTTCAAACGCCAAAAAATGGAGGAAAGGCTAAAGTAAGGCAAAAATTGTGCAAAAAAATTTGAAACAGCAAAAAAGGAAGGTAAGGCTATAGTAAGGCATAAAAAGGGCAAAAAAATATTGGACCCCCAAAAATAAAGGTAAGGCTATAGTAAGGCATAAAAATGGCGAAAACATTTCTGATACCAAAAAATGGAAGTAAGGTTAAAGTAAGGCAAAAAGTGCGCGAAAAATATTAAAATGGCAAAAAAGGAAGGTAAGGCTATAGTATGGTATAAAAATGGGCAAAAAAGTTCAAATGCCAAAAAATGGAGGTAAGGCTATAGTAAGGCATGAAAAGGGTGAAAAAATATTGGACCCCCAAAAATGAAGGTAAGGCTATAGTAAGGCATAAAAATGGGCAAAAAAGTTCAAACGCCAAAAAATTGAGGAAAGGGTAAAGTAAGGCAAAAATTGGGAAAAAATTTCAAATGGCAAATAAGGAAGGTAAGGCTATAGTAAGGCATTAAAAATCTCAAAAAAAATTTCAATGCCAAAAAATGGAGGTAAGGCTATAGAGTAAGGCATACAAAGGACAAAAAAATATTGGACCCCCAAAAATGAAGGAAAGGCTATAGCAAGGCATAAAAATGGCGAAAACATTTCTGATACCGAAAAATGGAAGTAAGGTTAAAGTAAGGCAAAAAGTGGGGCGAAAAATATTAAAATGGCAAAAAAGGAAGGTAAGGCTATAGTAAGGCATGAAAAATGGCAAAAAAGTTCAAACGCCAAAAAATGGAGGTAAGGCTATAGTAAGGCATAAAAAGGGCAAAAGAAATTTGGACCCCCAAAAATGAAGGTAAGGCTATAGCAAGGCATAAAAAGGGCAAAAAAAAAATTGGACCCCCAAAAATGAAGGTAAGGCTATAGTATGGCATAAAAATGGGCAAAAAAGTTCAAACGCCAAAACATGGAGGAAAGGCAAAAGTAAGGCATAAAAATGGGCAAAAAAGTTCCAACGGCAAAAAATGGAGGAAAGGCTAAAGTAAAGTAAAAATTGTGCAAAAAACTTTAAAACGGCAAAAAATGGGCAAAAAAGTTCAAATGCCAAAAAATGAAGGAATGGCTAAAGTAAAGCAAAATTTGGGTGAAAAAATTTCAAATGCCAAAAAAGGAAGGTAAGGCTATAGTAAGGCATGAAAAGGGTGAAAAAATATTGGACCCCCAAAAATGAAGGTAAGGCTATAGTAAGGCATAAAAATGGGCAAAAAAGTTCAAACGCCAAAAAATTGAGGAAAGGCTAAAGTAAGGCAAAAAGTGGAAGAAAAATATTAAAATGGCAAAAAGGAAGGTAAGGCTATAGTAAGGCATGAAAAATCTCAAAAAAAAATCGAATGCCAAAAAATGGAGGTAAGGCTATAGTAAGGCATAAAAATGGCAAAAATATTTCTGATACCAAAAAATGGAAGTAAGGTTAAAGTAAGGCAAAAAGTGGAAGAAAAATATTAAAATGGCAAAAAAGGAATGAAAGGCTATAGTAAGGCATAAAAAGGGCAAAAAAACATTGGACCCCCAAAAATGAAGGTAAGGCTATAGTAAGTCATAAAAATGGGCAAAAAAGTTCAAACGCCAAAACATGGAGGAAAGGCAAAAGTAAGGCATAAAAATGGGCAAAAAAAGTTCCAACGGCAAAAAATGGAGGAAAGGCTAAAGTAAAGTAAAAATTGTGCAAAAAACTTTAAAACGGCAAAAAATGGGCAAAAAAGTTCAAATGCCAAAAAATGAAGGAATGGCTAAAGTAAAGCAAAATTTGGGTGAAAAAATTTCAAATGCCAAAAAATGAAGGTAAGGCTACAGTAAGGCATGAAAATGGGTGAAAAACTTTAAATGCCAAAAAACTGAGGAAAAGCTATACTAAGGCATAAAAATGGGCAAAAAAGTTCATACGACAAAAAATGGAGGAAAGGCTAAAGTAAGGCAAAAATTGTGCAAAAAACTTTAAAACGGCAAAATTCTCAAAAAAAAATTTCGATAGCCAAAAAATGGAGGTAAGGCTATAGTAAGGCAAAAATTGGGCAAAAAAATTACAAATGGCAAAAAAGGAAGGTAAGGCTATAGTAAGGCATAAAAAGGGCAAAAAAATATTGGACCCCCAAAAATAAAGGTAAGGCTATAGTAAGGCATGAAAAATCTCAAAAAAAATTTCAAAGCCAAAAAATGGAGGTAAGGCTATAGTAAGGCATAAAAATGGCGAAAACATTTCTGATACCGAAAAATGGAAGTAAGGTTAAAGTAAGGCAAAAAGTGGGGCGAAAAATATTAAAATGGCAAAAAAGGAAAGTGAGGCTATAGTAAGGCATGAAAAATCTCAAAAAATTTTGAATGCCAAAAAATGGAGGTAAGGCTATAGTAAGGCATAAAAAGGGCAAAAGAAATTTGGACCCCCAAAAATGAAGGTAAGGCTATAGTATGGCATAAAAATGGGCAAAAAAGTTCAAACGCCAAAAAATGGAGGAAAGGCTAAAGTAAGGCAAAAATTGTGCAAAAAAATTTGAAACGGCAAATAAGGAAGGTAAGGCTATATTAAGGCATAAAAAGGGCAAAAAAATATTGGACCCCCAAAAATAAAGGTAAGGCTATAGTAAGGCATAAAAATGGCGAAAAAATTTCTGATACCAAAAAATGGAAGTAAGGTTAAAGTAAGGCAAAAAGTGCGCGAAAAATATTAAAATGGCAAAAAAGGAAGGTAAGGCTATAGTAAGGCATGAAAAATCTCAAAAAAATTTTGAATGCCAAAAAATGGAGGTAAGGCTATAGTAAGGCATAAAAAGGGCAAAAAAAAATTGGACCCCCAAAAATGAAGGTAAGGCTATAGCAAGGCATAAAAAGGGCAAAAAAAAATTGGACCCCCAAAAATGAAGGTAAGGCTATAGTATGGCATAAAAATGGGCAAAAAAGTTCAAACGCCAAAAAATGGAGGAAAGGCTAAAGTAAGGCAAAAATTGTGCAAAAAAATTTGAAACGGCAAAAAAAGAAGGTAAGGCTATAGTAAGGCATAAAAAGGGTGAAAAAATATTGGACCCCCAAAAATGAAGGTAAGGCTATAGTAAGGCATAAAAATGGGCAAAAAAGTTCAAACGCCAAAAAATTGAGGAAAGGCTAAAGTAAGGCAAAAATTGGGAAAAAATTTCAAATGGCAAAAAAGGAAGGTAAGGCTATAGTAAGGCATTAAAAATCTCAAAAAAAATTTCAATGCCAAAAAATGGAGGTAAGGCTATAGTAAGGCATAAAAATGGCGAAAACATTTCTGATACCGAAAAATGGAAGTAAGGTTAAAGTAAGGCAAAAAGTGGGGCGAAAAATATTAAAATGGCAAAAAAGGAAGGTAAGGCTATAGCAAGGCATAAAAAGGGCAAAAAAAAATTGGACCCCCAAAAATGACGGTAAGGCTATAGTAAGGCATAAAAATGGCGAAAAACATTTCTGATACCAAAAAATGGAAGTAAGGTTAAAGTAAGGCAAAAAGTGCGCGAAAAATATTAAAATGGCAAAAAATGAAGGTAAGGCTATAGTATGGCATAAAAATGGGCAAAAAATTTCAAATGCCAAAAAATGGAGGTAAGGCTATAGTAAGGCATGAAAAGGGTGAAAAAATATTGGACCCCCAAAAATGAAGGTAAGGCTATAGTAAGGCATAAAAATGGGCAAAAAAGTTCAAACGCCAAAAAATTGAGGAAAGGGTAAAGTAAGGCAAAAATTGGGAAAAAATTTCAAATGGCAAATAAGGAAGGTAAGGCTATAGTAAGGCATTAAAAATCTCAAAAAAAATTTCAATGCCAAAAAATGGAGGTAAGGCTATAGAGTAAGGCATAAAAAGGACAAAAAAATATTGGACCCCCAAAAATGAAGGAAAGGCTATAGCAAGGCATAAAAATGGCGAAAACATTTCTGATACCAAAAAATGGAAGTAAGGTTAAAGTAAGGCAAAAAGTGGGGCGAAAAATATTAAAATGGCAAAAAAGGAAGGTAAGGCTATAGTAAGGCATGAAAAATCTCAAAAATATTTTGAATGCCAAAAAATGGAGGTAAGGCTATAGTAAGGCATAAAAAGGGCAAAAGAAATTTGGACCCCCAAAAATGAAGGTAAGGCTATAGCAAGGCATAAAAAGGGCAAAAAAAAAATTGGACCCCCAAAAATGAAGGTAAGGCTATAGTATGGCATAAAAATGGGCAAAAAAGTTCCAACGCCAAAAAATGGAGGAAAGGCTAAAGTAAGGCAAAAAGTGGGCGAAAAATATCAAAATGGCAAAAAAGGAATGAAAGGCTATAATAAGGCATAAAAAGGGCAAAAAAACATTGGACCCCCAAAAATGAAGGTAAGGCTATAGTAAGTCATAAAAATGGGCAAAAAAGTTCAAACGCCAAAACATGGAGGAAAGGCAAAAGTAAGGCATAAAAATGGGCAAAAAAGTTCCAACGGCAAAAAATGGAGGAAAGGCTAAAGTAAAGTAAAAATTGTGCAAAAAACTTTAAAACGGCAAAAAATGGGCAAAAAAGTTCAAATGCCAAAAAATGAAGGAATGGCTAAAGTAAAGCAAAATTTGGGTGAAAAAATTTCAAATGCCAAAAAAGGAAGGTAAGGCTATAGTAAGGCATGAAAAGGGTGAAAAAATATTGGACCCCCAAAAATGAAGGTAAGGCTATAGTAAGGCATAAAAATGGGCAAAAAAGTTCAAACGCCAAAAAATTGAGGAAAGGCTAAAGTAAGGCAAAAAGTGGAAGAAAAATATTAAAATGGCAAAAAGGAAGGTAAGGCTATAGTAAGGCATGAAAAATCTCAAAAAAAAATCGAATGCCAAAAAATGGAGGTAAGGCTATAGTAAGGCATAAAAATGGCAAAAATATTTCTGATACCAAAAAATGGAAGTAAGGTTAAAGTAAGGCAAAAAGTGGAAGAAAAATATTAAAATGGCAAAAAAGGAATGAAAGGCTATAGTAAGGCATAAAAAGGGCAAAAAAACATTGGACCCCCAAAAATAAAGGTAAGGCAATAGTAAGGCATAAAAATGGCAAAAAAAAATATTGAACCCCCAAAAATGAAGGTAAGGCTATAGTAACGCATGAAAATGGGTGAAAAACTTTAAATGCCAAAAAACTGAGGAAAAGCTATACTAAGGCATAAAAATGGGCAAAAAAGTTCATACGACAAAAAATGGAGGAAAGGCTAAAGTAAGGCAAAAATTGTGCAAAAAACTTTAAAACGGCAAAATTCTCAAAAAAAATTTCGATAGCCAAAAAATGGAGGTAAGGCTATAGTAAGGCATAAAAATGGGCAAAAAAGTTCAAACGCCAAAAAATTGAGGAAAGGCTAAAGTAAGGCAAAAATTGGGCAAAAAAATTACAAATGGCAAAAAAGGAAGGTAAGGCTATAGTAAGGCATTAAAAATCTCAAAAAAATTTTAGAATGCCAAAAAATGGAGGTAAGGCTATAGTAAGGCATAAAAAGGGCAAAAAAGAATTGGACCCCCAAAAATGAAGGTAAGGCTATAGTATGGCATAAAAATGGGCAAAAAAGTTCAAAAGCCAAAAATTGGAGGAAAAGCTAAAGTAAGGCAAAAATTGGGCAAAAAAATTTCAAATGGCAAAAAAGGAAGGTAAGGCTATAGTAAGGCATGAAAAACCTCAAAAAAAAATTCAATGCCAAAAAATGGAGGTAAGGCTAAAGTAAGGCAAAAATTGTGCAAAAAACTTTAAAACGGTAAAAATCTCAAAAAAAAAATTCGATAGCCAAAAAATGAAGGTAAGGCTATAGTAAGGCATAAAAAGGGCAAAAAAAAATTGGACCCCAAAAATGAAGGTAAGGCAATAGTAAGGCATAAAAATGGCAAAAACAAATATTGGACCCCCAAAAATGAAGGTAAGGCTATAGTAAGGCATAAAAATGGGCAAAAAAGTTTATACGACAAAAAATGGAGGAAAGGCTAAAGTAAGCCAAAAATTGTGCAAAAAACTTTAAAACGGCAAAATTCTCAAAAAAAATTTCGATAGCCAAAAAATGGAGGTAAGGCTATAGTAAGGCATAAAAATGGGCAAAAAAGTTCAAACACCAAAAAATTGAGGAAAGGCTAAAGTAAGGCAAAAATTGGGCGAAAAAATTTCAAATGGCAAAAAAGGAAGGTAAGGCTATAGCAAGGCATAAAAAGGGCAAAAAAAAATTGGACCCCCAAAAATGAAGGTAAGGCTATAGTATGGCATAAAAATGGGAAAAAAAGTTCAAACGCCAAAAAATGGAGGAAAGGCTAAAGTAAGGCAAAAATTGTGCAAAAAACTTAAAAATGGCAAAAATCTCAAAAAAAAAATTTGATAGCCAAAAAATGGAGGTAAGGCTATATAGTAAGGCATAAAAATGGGCAAAAAAGTTCAAACGCCAAAAATTGGAGGAAAAGCTAAAGTAAGGCAAAAATTGGGCGAAAAAATTTCAAATGGCAAAAAAGGAAGGTAAGGCTATAGTAAGGCAAAAATTGTGTAAAAAACTTTAAAACGGCAAAATTCTCAAAAAAAAATTCGATAGCCAAAAAATGGAGGTAAGGCTATAGTAAGGCATAAAAAGGGCAAAAACATTTCTGATACCAAAAAATGGAAGTAAGGTTAAAGTAAGGCAAAAAGTGCGTGAAAAATATTAAAATGGCAAAAAATGAAGGAAAGGCTATAGTATGGCATAAAAATGGGCAAAAAATTTCAAATGCCAAAAAATGGAGGTAAGGCTATAGTAAGGCATGAAAAGGGTGAAAAAATATTGGACCCCCAAAAATGAAGGTAAGGCTATAGTAAGGCATAAAAATGGGCAAAAAAGTTCAAACGCCAAAAAATTGAGGAAAGGGTAAAGTAAGGCAAAAATTGGGAAAAAATTTCAAATGGCAAAAAAGGAAGGTAAGGCTATAGTAAGGCATTAAAAATCTCAAAAAAAATTTCACTGCCAAAAAATGGAGGTAAGGCTATAGTAAGGCATAAAAAGGACAAAAAAATATTGGACCCCCAAAAATGAAGGAAAGGCTATAGCAAGGCATAAAAATGGCGAAAACATTTCTGATACCGAAAAATGGAAGTAAGGTTAAAGTAAGGCAAAAAGTGGGGCGAAAAATATTAAAATGGCAAAAAAGGAAGGTAAGGCTATAGTAAGGCATGAAAAATCTCAAAAATATTTTGAATGCCAAAAAATGGAGGTAAGGCTATAGTAAGGCATAAAAGGGGCGTGGAAAAATATTGGATGCCAAAAAATGTAGGAAAGGCAAAAGTAAGGCATAAAAATGGCGAAAACATTTCTGATACCAAAAAATGGAAGTAAGGTTAAAGTAAGGCAAAAAGTCGGCAAAAAAATTTAAAACGACAATAAAGGAAGGTAAGGCTATAGTAAGGCATAAAAATGTTCCAAAAAATGGAGGTAAGGCTATATAGTAAGGCATAAAAGGTGGCAAAAAAATATTGGACGCCAAAAAATGCAGGAAAGGCTAAAATAAGGCAACAAAATTGGGCGAAAAAGTTCAAAAGCCAAAAAATGGAGGAAAGGCTAAAGTAAGGCATAAAAAATCTCCAAAAATCACATAAAAATGTGATTTTTTGGCGTTGAACTTTTTCGGCCATTTTTAATCCTTACAATTGCTTTTCCTCAGTTTTTTGGCGTTTAAAATTTTTCACCCATTTTTATGCTTAATATAGCTTTACTTCCTTTTTTGGGCGTCCGATATTTTTCACTGTTTTTTATATTTTACTTTAGCCTTACCTTTATTTTTTGCCGTTTGACATTTTTTCACCATTTTTGTTGCCTTACTTTAGCCTTACCTCCATTTTTTGGTATCAGAAATTTTTTCGCCCTTTTTTATGCCTTACTAGCCTTACCTCCGTTTTGTGAGGTTTGAAAATTTTCACAGATTTTTTAAGCCTTACTACGGTCTTACTTCCATTTTTAGGCATGCAACATTTTTTCGCCCTGTTTATGCCTTATCTTCATTTTTTTGGCGTTAAAATTTTTTTGCCCATTGTTCCGCTTTACTATAGCCTTTCAACCCTTTTCTGGCATTTTATTTTTTTTAGATTTGTTTTGTCTTTCTGTAGCCTTACCTCTGTTGTTAAAAGTTTTAATTTTTTTGCCATTTTTTATGCCTTACCTCCATTTTTTGGCGTTTAAATAATTTTCTAAATTTTTTATGCATTATAGCCTTACCTCCGTTTATTATCATTGGGAAGTTTTAGAGATTTTTTATGCCTTACCTCTGTTTTTGGGGGCTAGACTTTTTTTTCCCCCTTTTTATGCCTTCCCTCTATTTTGGCGTCTCAAATGTTTTCGAGGTTTTTTATGCCTTACTATAAGCCGTACCTCCGTTTTTTGAAATTTTTTGCCCCTTGTTATGCCTTACTATAGCTTTTCAACCATTTTATGACATTTGAATTCTTTTTTTTTTTAATTTGTAATGCCTTTCTATAGCCTTACCCCTGTTGTTTTAAGTTTTAAAATTTTTCTTCATTTTTTATACCACACCTACATTTTTTGGCATTTACTGTAAAATATTATCCAGATTACTATAGCCTTACCTTCGTTTATTGTTGTTGGGAAGAGATTTTTTATGACTTACCTCCCTTTTTGGTCTTAGAAACGTTTTCGCCTTTTTTGTGCCTAATACCTTTGTTTATTGGTGCTTGAAATTTTCAAGATTTTTTAAGCCTTACCTCCATTTTTGGACATTTAAATTTTTTCATTCTTACTGTAGCCTTTTAACCATTTTTGGTGTTTGATTTTTGTTCTAGATTTTTTATGCATTACTATATCCTTACCTCCGTTTATTGTCGTTGGGAAATTTTAGAGGTTTTTTATGCCTTACCTCTGTTTATTGGTGTTTGAAATTTTTGAGATTTTTTATGCTTTACCACTGTTTTTGGCCCTATGTTTCCCCCTTTTTTTTTTGCCTTACCTCCGTTTTTTAGCGTTTGAAATTTTGTGGCCTTTTTTATGCCTTACTGTAGCCTTTTCACCTTTTTTGGTGTTTGAAATTTTTTCTAGATTTTTTATGCATTACTATAGCCTTATCTCCATTTAATGTCATTGGAAATGTTTAGAGATTCTTTATTCCTTACCTCTGTTTATAGGTGTTTTAAATTTTTTAAATTTTAATGCCTTACTATAGCATTATCTCCATTTATTGGCGTCCAACATTTTTACACCCTACTTTATGCCTTACTTTTTGGATATCGTCAGTTGGTATTCTGTTCGTTAGTATTTTGTTTTGCTATTTGGTTTATTGACATTTGGTTTTTTGTCCTTTGAGATATTGTTATTTGGTATTTTGTCCGCTGGTATTTTGTCCACTACAAGGAAAGACAGAGGGGAGGAGAAGTAAACCAATAAAGAATGTCACGGAACGACAATATCAAGGACTGGAATGAGCTGTAAACAGGTAGTGAGATCAGCCCAGGAAAGAAAACAATACAATTTTGTTCATTGGTATTTTGTCTTGTCTGTCAGCACCTGCTGCAACCTGCCTTCCTGTCTCTGTTGCACTTCCTCATTCTTTCTCCTACTCTTGTGATTTGCATGCTGACGTCAGTTGATGGTGGATCACAGCACACAGGTGAGAGTTAAACACTCCTTAAATAATTCCTAAACCAAAAAAGACCTTTTCTAAGTAACTCAGACTTTGTGACACTGTTTTCATGTGATCATTGATTATTTATTAAACCTGAATTTATCAGTGAGATACAGACAGACTGAATGTGGTGAACAGAAACAGGAAACACATCCACAGAGTGAGAAATGGCTGCGTTTACGTTCTGACACAAGAAAAGAACGAGAACAATTCATTCAACAACCAACAATAAAGTTGATCTTTTAATACAAATAATACAAATCTTGATTTGGGCATCAATAATTAGGAAAGCCTCTTCCTGCAAACAAACTAAGCATGGCAACATGTGGCCCGAGGACCACATGTTGCGACCCTTGATCAAATTTTGTGTGGCCACCAAACTAAACGCACAAAACAACAACAAAAATACACAAAATAAAATATTTTTGAAGAATACTCATTTGGTACATACATAATAATATAATAATGCAAAGTAGAAAAAACATATTTAGCACAAAAAGATTTCACTACATGTGAGCAGGTGTGAGGAAAAAAAACTACAAAAACCACAATTAAAATAATATCAATAATAAAGAATAAATACATATTTATTTATTTTAAAATACACAAAGCTTTTGAGATTGAGAGAATTCATCGATAATGTTTTCTGGGTTTCTACATTTAACATTCCATACTTTTTCCAGAATTTCTGACATTTTAGTAAGATGTGTATCATTACATAATTAATCGTGTTTTCATTGTTCTAAGTATTCATGCCATAATGTCACCTAATCATTTCTAGATTAGCGCTAGGTAATGTAGCTCTTACAGATTTCAACAGCTCGCTGTCCATCGACGCAGCAGTGAAACCTGACACCTGGGCGGCGCTTAGAATGGGTTTGAGGAGGATCAGAGAAGAGGGCGGGGCATTCAGCTTCAATTCAATGGCACGTAGACGACTGTGCTCTCAAACAAACACTCTAGGTGCGCTAGAAAGCTTAAGTCTTTGCTTTCAAAGCCACAATGATTCTCAATCCATTTTATTATCTAGAGCACAAATGTCACAATCAAGGCCCGTGGGCCAAGTTCGGCCCGCGAGATCGTCTAGTCCGGCCTGCAGATTTTGTTTAAAGAAGAAATTACAGCAAAAACAGGACCTTTTTGTATATTACCATATAAGCAGTAGTTAAAATACGATGTGTGTTGCAGTACTACATTATCTACAGTGATATTAAATCGCAATTATTTTTAAAAAGCTGGAAAATTCTTGCAAATTATTCCACATAATTCTGGAAAATTACATTGCAAATTTCGGGAAAATTAGTCTGGCCCACTTGAGGTCAAACTGGATCGTATATGGCCCCTGAACTAAAATAAGGTTGGCTGACTGATCTAGAGATTTATAATTTTGAGTTTTAGAAGATAGAACAGTAGTAATTAGTCTTGAAAACATGAATATTGTTTCCATGCATTAGTTTCCATCTTGAAATTCATGGAATACCATTCCACACGTGTGGGAATATATTGAAGGTACCGGAGGAGGAGTGGCAGCTTTACTAAGGCCAACATTTAATGATGTGTGTTTAATTTTCAGGCTGACGTTAGAGACGCTGAAGACCTGGATAAACCTATAGGATTCTTCTTGGACCATGGACGTGTTGTTAAGGAATTTACGCCCTGCAGAGCTCAACGTCACACTCGTATCAAGTCTGTCTAGCTTTGTAAAACTCTACGATCGCAGCAAAGGTGCTCTCCTGCTTGCCGTGCAGCGTTTGGAATCATCAAGCCGCGATAGCCAACCTTGTAGTGAAGGCGCGGGACTGCTGAGCATGTTAGCGGGAGCCATCGGCGCGGTGGTCGGAGCACTAGCTGGAGGAGCGTTTGGCGCGTTGGGCGGAATCGCCGCGGCCACATACACTCGCTTGTTCAGACACGTCAACGCGGTCGGGGCGTCCCTCGGATTGTTTGGAGGCGTGTTGGGCGGAGTCGTTGGAGGCGTGTTTTCAGGCGTGGTTGGGTGTGCGGTGGAGGTTGCGGCTGCAGGATCAGGCCGTCCAATCAACGGCATGGTTAGCAGGGTGTTGTTTTTCACCCTGGGCTGTTCCACCGCAGGAGCGCTAGGGAGTATTTTCGGGGGCTCGGTCGGTGCGGCAGGCGGCGCCATTGGAGGCGGGTTTGGTGCACTGTGCGCGAGAATCTCTGCAGTGTACATTGCCGCCGGGACGATGGACTACTCGCCACGGTCGAGGAATTCAGAGCCACAGGTGGAAGTGGCGACGATGGAAGAGCTGAGCGCCACTATCAGAGCCCTGAAACGGGAAGTAGAAACGCTGCAGAGGATCTGTGGTGAGATGGAGACGAAGGGCATGAGGAAGGTCGCGCTGCAAACCAAAAAAACTCTGCGCGCCGCGAGCGCGATGGAGCAGACTTTGATGGACTGTCAGAGCAGCGCCTCCTTCTGGAGAGGAGGAGTCAAGGAGTGCAGAGCCATGCTGAAGGAACTGGAGAAGATGAAAACGGTGTCGGAGGAAACGCTGAGACTGAACTTTAAGGTTCAGCAGAAAAAAAACTTCAACCGGTTTTCACACCAACAACTTTAGCTCTGTGTTCGCAAACTGCATGTTTCGGCTTCTATTTACCAAATGTTTGACTTCACAAAGTCAAGGGTGTTTCTGGCTATAGCAAACTATGACATTACAGGGGACCTCATGGATCACTAGGGGGCCTGAACGCTCAGTCTGTGGTGAATGACATGTACCGAACTTTACCATTAATAAACAGGCAATGGGAATAAAATAATATGCTACATTTTCAATTATTCAGAGAACCTCTTTCAGGAAAATTACTTTGATCTCCTGACATGTCAACGGTCAACTGCCAGTTTTCCTCAGATACATCTGCTGATCCCTTTGATGTGTCTTTATGAGTTCTTTCTTAATGTAATTTAAAAAGTAGGAACAACTAGTTTAAACTGGCAAATAATGGGCATGACAAATAAGCATGGAATATGGGGAAAAGAGGTTAAAAGTGACAATAATGGGTCAACATATGTGACATTAGGTGGAAAAGTGATGGTAAGGGTTTATAAGTGCTGAAAATGTGGAAACAAATGTGCAGAAAAGGCACTGAAATTTAATGGAGGAATGAGAGTAATGTAGCAAAAATGCATTAAAATATGACAAGAAAAGTAATGAAAATAGGTTAAAATATGGCAAGTTTGGTGTCGTTGCAGAAAAAGGGTAAAAATAAGCAAAAATTGGGTCAAACTGTGAAAAAAAAATATTCTTAGTTTCTTGCAGGCATCTGGCAACCCAATCCCATTGTCTCAACCCCAAATGGGGTCCTGACCCCAAGGTTGAAAGCCCCTTTTCTAAAGGGCCGGATATGGACCCTAGGCCTTAGGTTTTAATGTTAAATAGGGCCCTTTTGCAGGCTCTCCAAGGAATTCAATAAGGTTTTTTTTAATTAGAGTTTTATAAATGTTACATTATTTATGTATTTATATGTTTCATTAAAAAAATAAATTCTATCCATTATGGCGTACACTGGCTCAGGTTATTTGACTCCAGTCCATAACACGCTGCCTTTTATTAAAGATAAAATAAAAAAAATAAACATCTGTGATGTTCACCTCATCCTTTCAAACCCTCAGGGCTCCAACATCAAACATGGGGAAGGGGGAGCAGCAGAAACCCTGCAGAGCTACTGCAGTAATTGTCGAGGTGTGAGCTGCTCTCAGGAGGGAGAACGTAGACGTGCTCTTTGAACTTGTCACGGATCAATTAATGATCGGTTAGTTAGAAGCAGAGGTCAGGATGGGATGGAGGAGAATTGGCTTCAATTAGACAGATTTAATTTCCAAACACATGAATCAATCGTTTGAACATCTGTGCTTTCACTGAGCGCTCTTTGTTAAAACTTATTTACTCTGTTAAAAATAAACATTACATTATTGTACAGCTTCGTGTGATATATTTAAAGCTCAGCACTACGTCTCTATCTGATAATAAATCATTGTCTCTGACAGCTTTAGGAAGGATGTGATAAACCTAGAAGATAGAGATGGTACCTTTCACATTTGAACAGATAATCAGAACCTGTGAATCAGTATCGGTACTCAACGATACCAAGTTTTGGTACTTTTGTGTGGTAATAAATGGTCAATAATAAAATCTTTAAAGTCTGTGTAAAGCAAATAGTCAGTTAGAGGTGCTGAAACCACGCCCACGCAAAGGAAGAGCGCCGCCTCCGTGTATTAATCCTAACCCTAATGGAAAGAACAGTGTGAAAGACCAAAAGACTTAGGAAAAATCCAAAAATGTTTGCTTGAATTGGGTCAAACAAGGTGTTGTCAGCGGAAAGGTATTCTCCGCCCAAGTCTGAATATGTGCATTCCTCCCAGTTAGTCAGAACTGCACCCACTAGAGGCAAAAAACTAAATCACGGTGCAAAAAAACTGCAAATTTCATTGAAAATGTGGAACCAGCAGACCCGGTTTATTCCCCAGAGTCCAAATATGTGGTTTGTTTTCGGCTAGGGATCGAATTGCGCCCGCTGGATGCCGCAGAGGTTTGGTGTGCCTGAGCAGCAGGGTTGGGTTTATGCTAATGATGGCTCCGTTACGTAACGCAGCTATGATTTCTGACCCAACACTAATAGAAGAAAACCAAGGCATGCATTGCATGATGAAACCCCAACTTAAACATTCTGGATCTATGCATTGCACACTCGTTAAAATAAATAACACTGAGAATTACTTGCACTGAATTAAAAAACATTCTTGAAAAATACATTGAGTTTGAATTACAGTAACTTAATCAAACAGCAACACCACATTAAATTGCATAGTATTGTTAGGTAAAATATTCTTGGTACGGAAACGTAGAGCTGCCACAGATATATTTTGGATAACCATATTGTATAGCCCTGTAGCTGGTGCCTCGAGCTCTGCAGACACATACTATTGGGCAACACAGAGGAAAACAAGTCTGATTGAAACTCCTGACTCAGCATTTATTTTCTTATTCTAAGAGGAAATAAAAGCACAATGATGAGTTCTTTTTCATGATTTTTTTCTTTTTAAGTGTATTTCTTTATGAAAGGTGGATTATTACAGATCAGTCATTTTAAAACCGCGCGTGGACTTTCACGTGTGGACTTTCATGTGTCCGTTTAGGTTTGACTTTCGGCTGAAGCCTCGTTGACAAACATCGCAGCTGAACGATTTCTCTCCCGTGTGGACCCTCATGTGTACACTTAGCGTAGTCTTCTGAGTGAACCTTTTGCCGCACACCTCGCAACCGAACGGTTTCTCCCCCGTGTGGATTCTCACGTGTTTCTTCAGAATCGCCTTGTGAGCAAAGTTCAGGCAACAGAATTCACAGCTGAAAGGTTTTTCTCCCGTGTGTCCAACCATGTGACCCTGCAGCGTGGACTTTAAGCTGAAACGTTTCTGACAAACATCACACCTGAACGGTTTCTCCCCGCTGTGCACTCTCACGTGCGCCTTCAGGACCGATTTGTGGGAAAAACTCAGACCACAGACGTGACAACGGAACGGTTTCTCTCCCGTATGAACTCTCATGTGCCTCATGAGGTTTGGCTTTTGAGTAAAGCTTTGATGACACACGTCACAACTGTACGGTTTCTCTCCTGTGTGAACTCTCACGTGTAATTTCAGAGGCGTCCTGCGACTGAAACCTTTCCCACAAACACCACAACTAAAGGGTTTACCCGTACCTTTAGGTTTATGGTGGATTTTTCCAACGTCACAGTCCGACAGAGGTTTCTGCCAGTTTCCTTCTTTACCATCCTCATCCTCACTCTCATCATTACTACCTTCAGTTTTAATGGACTCTGCTGTCTCTCCATAAGTAGCAGGTAAAATACCATTCCTCGCTCCTTCTCCATCACTTTGTCTCCTCATCACTTCAGCTGAGATGAGGCTCAAATGCTCTGCTTTGAGGTCCTCACTTTGTCTCCAGTGTAGCTTCTTCTTCTCATCGTCACTCCTCACTGGTCCCGACTGTTCTCGCTCCTCACTTTCCCAGTGTTCCTCCTCTTCCTCCTTAATGCGGACACTCTGTGTGCCCTGTCCACCTGTCGCTGCCCCCTGCTGGTGATCTGAAGGTATCACAGAGGAAAATAATACACAATTCAACAACATTTAAACTGAGGGTATAAACTCAAACTAAGTTTGTTGAAAAACATGTGGTGAATTTAGCTATGATATATTAAAACTTTCATTTTTTTTTTTCTTTCTGTAACATTTTTGCTGTTTAATAAAATAAAACTCAAGATTTTAAGATTTTAAGGCCTGTAAATGTTGCCTTTTAATAAGAATTTTGTTCTGCACACTTGGATCAATGTAAGCTTGGGAAAATGTGTATATTTTCCCAAGCTTTCGGTCAGGGGACCTTCATCAGGGTAACAAACAGCATGGTCACAATGAACAGGTTTACAGTATATATTACAGGCAATCAGACACACCTTTGCTATGCCACTCCTGATCACATGGGAGATGTAGTTCAGAAGTAGGAGGTTGTAGTCCTGACAGCACAGCAATCACTAAAGTAAAAAAGGAAGCATAATTGATATCCATCAGAATATATACATAAAGACAACTAAACTAGAGAGAAGACTAATTATAAATACAAATAAACAGGATGCAAATAGAAGTGATTTTCCATCTAACTCTTTCCTCTTCATCAGCTATAAAATATATTGCTTGACTTTCAGGGTTCAGCGCGTCACCCCTCCTACTAGAGGAGGATCATTGTATTTATCCTTTGCTCTTTTCTTTATTGAATTAATTTCTATACAATCCACTCTCAGCGTGGACTTCATCAATGCAGAGCAACTGTTGTGGGTCTAAATCAGGGGACAGCTGAAAGGGAGGAAGGAGTTAAATGGAAAATCACTGTTACAGAGCTCTGCTTATCAGAGCTTTGGTATGAGACCTTGAGCGGACTGGTTTTTACTGCCACTGTGATTCCGGACCAATCTGTCTGACTCTGTACTGTGGATAATCTAATCTAACATGACTCAGCAAGGGAGCAACGTCTCTGTTCAAAGCACAATGATATATTGCAGTCATCGTGTATAAACACATGACAAATTGTACACATGAACACACATTTGATGATATGATGATTCATATAATTATTGCCATAACAGGTGATTCTACTTCTGATGTACATGTATTTTGTTGAAATATTTTTTTTTTGGTACTAATAACAGAACTTTGAAGATTACAACGTTCACATTCCTTGCAAAAAATAAACAATTACACATTTAACAGTAATAAATGCAAGTGTATCAGGATAAACACAATTTCCATGCAACAACCTGATGATTCTGGTGATTGTTTACATTTTTAAATCAATTCAAAAGTCTAATTTAAACACATTTAAACCAATTTTGATATCAATTTAATAAACTGACTCTAGGTAGTAAGTAGTAGCACAATTACAGGCTAAAATAACAGACGTCCCTCATTGTTTTCTGGTGACAATAAATATATCCTGAAGGTAACAATTGCTGATTCTCATTAATGCAGATTCACATCATCACATAGTAACACGTTTTTTTAGTTTTTGTACTTTAAAAAGATAGTCTGATATATTTGAAACTGTTTATTTATTCATTTTTTAGATTCAGTTTTGAACTTGAAACGTTCATGCCAAGTTCAAAGTCAAATAGTTCTAAATGTATTCATTTAATAGATCAATAAATAAATTATAAAGTTTTTCTGTCGTCATTCCTTTTCAAAATAAAACGCATAGCGGCACATACTGTAGCATTAAAAACTAACGGTCTAATCTAAATGTATCAGTTGAAATGTTGATCAAATTCTACATTAAAAGTCCTATTTAATAACAAATAAGAGATAATTAAAAAATATTTTAATTTAAAGCAGCACATAGCTAAATAACATCAGGCAACAGTGAAAAACACCAGCATGTAGCATAACATTTAGCCGATGACTCGTCATGAAAATGCTCATGCCTAATGTCTACTGAGCTGTGAAAGGTTTGGAGGTTTCACTTGTAAAGATGGAACTTGCCTTCAGAGGAAGAGTTTAAACACAGTCTGTGGCTTTGTGGTGCGTTCATGTCTCCGTCTTCGTCCCTTTGTCTCTTCATAGAGGAAACACTTCACAGATAACGGACAAATACTTCAAAAAGAGCATCAAACACGTTCCCGTCCAAGTGGTTTGTTTATGATCTGATGACGGACGAACAACAGCGATACTAAATACAGACGTCATGTTTTATACTGCAGTTAGCGGCTGCTTTTTCTTCTTCGTTGGATTAAAACCAACATCTAGGCTCACTGCCCCCCTCTATCGGCAGCACAAATAATACTTAGCACTTTTATTAACTAACTTCCAACATATTTGGACACATTTCCTCGTAATTCTACTTAAAATCATGTCTTTATCAGCACCCAGAGGAGTTTAGCACCAAGTGTTTGAACAGAATCTAAAACACTTATCAAACTCAAGGCACGAGGGCCAAATCCGGCTCTTCAGAGCATCACATTCTCTAAAAACGTACCAAGTTACAGAAAAAAATTTAAAAAAAATGCAAAAAAACGCATATAAAAGTAGCAAAAAATATATGAAATGAAAAATAAGAACGTACAAAAATACAGAAAACGACTACCAAAATAAAATAAAGAAAACAATAAATATACAAAACAACTTCAACATCAAACAACAGAAATACAAACAAAACCATGTGCCTGGTTGTTGTGTTTAGGTACTACACGGGAAGTTACCCACTCTTCCACTCCTTGACAGTCACAAGGATGCGTTTAGGTACTGAAACATGGTACCGAAGGAAATAGGTCGGTTCTTAAAAAAGTACCCATCCCTAATAGAAGAAAACCAAGGCATGCATTGCATGATGAAACCCCAACTTAAACATTCTGGATCGATGCATTGCGCACTCGTTAAAATAAATAACACTGAGAATTACTTGCACCAAATTAAAAAAACATTTTTTAAAAATACATAGAGTTTGAATTACAGTAACTTAATCAAACAGCAACACCACATTAAATTGCATAGTATTGTTAAGTAAAATATTCTTGGTACGGAAAAACGTAGAGCTGCCACAGATATTTTGGATCACCATATTGTATAGCCCTGTAGCTGGTGCCTCTAGCTCTGCAGACACATACTATTGGGCAACACAGAGGAAAACAAGTCTGATTGAAACTCCTGACTCAGCATTTATTTTCTTATTCTAAGAGGAAATAAATGGTAAATGGACTTGTTTTATATAGCGCTTTATCACCACACTGAAGCAGTCTCAAAGCGCTTTACATATCAGCTCATTCACCCAATCACTCTCACATTCACACACCAGTGGGACAGGACTGCCATGCAAGGCGCTAGTCGACCACTGGGAGTAATTTAGGGTTCAGTGTCTTGCCCAAGGACACTTCGACACATAGTCAGGTACTGGGATCGAACCCACAACCTCTCGATCACTAGACGACCCTCGACCACCTCGTGGCTCAGGTGGTAGAGCCACGGTCGCCAAGCACAATGGTCCTGGTTTTAGTTCTTTTTCATGATTTTTTTCTTTTTAAGTGTATTTATTTATGAAAGGTGAATTATTACAGATCAGTCATTTTAAAACCGCGCGTGGACCTTCACGCGTGGACCTTCATGTGTCCGTTTAGGTTTGACTTTTGGCTGAAGCGTCGTTGACAAACATCGCAGCTGAACGGTTTCTCTCCCGTGTGGATCCTCATGTGTACACTTAGCGTAGTCTTCTGAGTGAACCTTTTGCCGCACACCTCGCAACCGAACGGTTTTTCCCCCGTGTGGATTCTCACGTGTTTGTTCAGAATCGCCTTGTGAGCAAAGTTCAGGCAACAGAATTCACAGCTGAAAGGTTTTTCTCCCGTGTGTCCAACCATGTGAACCTGCAGCGTGGACTTTAAGCTGAAACGTTTCTGACAAATGTCACACCTGAACGGTTTCTCCCCGCTGTGCACTCTCACGTGCGCCTTCAGGACCGACTTGTGGGAAAAACTCAGACTGCAGACGTGACAACGGAACGGTTTCTCTCCCGTATGAACTCTCATGTGCACCATGAGGTTTGACTTTTGAGTAAAGCTTTGATGACACACGTCACAACTGTACGGTTTCTCTCCTGTGTGAACTCTCACGTGTAATTTCAGAGGCGTCCTGCGACTGAAACCTTTCCCACAAACACCACAACTAAAGGGTTTACCCGTACCTTTAGGTTTATGGTGGATTTTTCCAACGTCACAGTCCGACAGAGGTTTCTGCCAGTTTCCTTCTTTACCATCCTCATCCTCACTCTCATCATTACTACCTTCAGTCTTAATGGACTCTGCTGTCTCTCCATAAGTAGCAGGTAAAATACCATTCCTCGCTCCTTCTCCATCACTTTGTCTCCTCATCAGTTCAGCTGAGATGAGGCTCAAATGCTCTGCTTTGAGGTCCTCACTTTGTCTCCAGTGTAGCTTCTTCTTCTCATCGTCACTCCTCACTGGTCCCGACTGTTCTCGCTCCTCACTTTCCCAGAGTTCCTCCTCTTCCTCCTTAATGCGGACACTCTGTGTGCCCTGTCCACCTGTCGCTGCCCCCTGCTGGTGATCTGCAGGTATCACAGAGGAAAATAATACACAATTCACCAACAGCATTTAAACTGAGGGTATAAACTCAAACTAAGATTATTGAAAAAAAATGTGGCGAAATTAGCTATGATATATTAAAACTTTCATTTTTTTTCTCTTTCTGTAACCTTTTTGCTCTTTAATAAAATAAAAGATTTTAAGGCCTGTAAATGTTGCCTTTTAATTCATTCAGTGCCAGCCATTATCAGATTTTCTACCTCCCTCAGTGCCAGCCGTTTTTATGCATTTTGACTGATTTTAAAGACCCACAGAATATTTTCTACTATGACTATCTGAAATCTGACACCAGATTCTGAAAGATTGAAGCCTCTACTTTCATCAAAACAAAAAAAAAAAAAAACATTTGTTTCTGGCTCGTTTTGTTCTTTTGTAATCAGCCATTGAATAGAGCAAGTTTTTCACAAATCTTCAGTTTCAGAGCAAAAAGCTGAGAAAAAAGCCATCCATCCATCCATCCGTCCATCTTCTTCCGCTTTTATCCGGGGTCGGGTCGTGGAGGCAGCAGCCTCAGCAGAGATGCCCAGACCTCCCGATCCACGCACACCTTCAGCCTTTCTGGGGGGACCCCGAGGTGATACCAGGCCAGCTCAGAGACATAGTCCCTCCAGCGTGTCCTGGGCCTTCCACGAGGCCTCTTCCCAGTAGGACATGCCTGAAACACCTCCCGAGGGAGGCGACCAGGAGGCATTCGATACAGATGCCCGAGCCACCTCAGCTGTGTCCTTAAGACGTGAAGGAGCAGCGACTCTACTCCGAACTCCTCCCGAGTGACTAAGCTTCTCACCCTATCACGAAGGGTGCGCCCAGTCACCCTGCAAAGGAAACTCATTTTGGCCGCCTGTATCCGCGATCTTGTCCTTTCGGTCATTACCCAAATCTCATGACCATAGGTGAGGGTAGGAACGTAGATCAATCGGTAAATTGAGAGCTTTGCCCCCTGACTCAGCTCCCTCTTCACCACGACGGTCCGATACAGCGACCGCATCACTGCTGACGCCGCACCAATCCGTCTATCGATCTCACGCTCCATCCGACACTCACTCGTGAACTAGACCCCGAGATACTTGAACTCCTCCACTTGAGGCAAGGACTCTACACCGACCCAGAGAGGGGAAGCCACCTTTTTCCGGTGGAGAACCATGGCCTAAAATTTGGAGGTGCTGATCCTCATCCCGGCCGCTTCACACTCGGCTGCAAACTGCCCCAGTGCACGCTGAAGGTCCCGATTTGATGAAGCCAACAGAACATCATCTGCAAACAGCAGAGATGAAATCCTGAGGTTCCCAAATCGGGCTCCCTCCGGTCCCTGGCTGCATCTAGAAATTCTGTCCATAAAAATAATGAATAGAACCGGTGGCAAAGGGGAGCCCTGGCGGAGACCAACATGCACTGGGAACAGGTCTGACTTACTGCCGGCAATGCGAACCAGGCTCTTGCTGCGGTCATACAGGGAACGGACAGCCCTTAGCAAAGGGCCCCGGACCCCATACTCCCGGAGCACCCCCCACAGGGCACCACGAGGGACACGGTCGAATGCCTTCTCCAGATCCACAAAACACATGTGGACTGGTTGGGCGAACTCCCACGAACCCTCCAGCACCCGATGAAGGGTACAGAGCTGGTCCAGTGTGCCGCGACCGGGATGAAAACCACATTGTTCCTCCTGAATCCGAGGTTCGACTATCGGCTGCGTTCAGCGCGTCACGCCTCCTACTAGAGGAGGATCATTATATTTATCCTTTGCTCTTTTCTTTATTGAATATGTTTCTATACATTCCCGTCTCAGCGTGGACTTCATCAATGCAGAGCAACTGTTGGGGTCTAAATAAGGGGATAGCTGAAAGGGAGGAAGGCGTTAAATGGAAAATCATTCTTACAGAGCTCTGCTTATCAGCGCTTTGGTATGAGACCTTGAGCGGACTGGTTTTTACTGGCACTGTGAATACAGCACAATCTGTCTGTTACGAGTAATCTAATCTAACATGACTCAGCAAGGGAGCAACGTTTCTGTTCAAAAGCACAACGAGCAATGATATCTGTCTTGATGATGTGTGCGTGTGATGTGAATGTGAGTGTGTGTGTGTTTGGCCTTGAGGGTCAGATGCAGCGTATCTGTGTGCGTAGGTGAAAGAATGTGAGTCGGCCATCTAAACCCTGTGAAAGGCATAAAACAAGAATCTTATTAAACGTAGGCACTGTTACAGAGCTCTGTTTATCAGAGCTTTGTTATGAGACCTTCAGCAGAGTCTGATTTTTACTGCCACTGTGAATACAGCACATTCTGTTTGTACTGTGGATAATCTAATCTAACATGACTCAGCAAAGGAGCAACGTCTCTGTTCAAAAGTACAATGACATATTGCAGTCATCGTGTATAAACACATGACAAATTGTACACATGAACACAGATTTGATGATATGATGATTAATATAATAATTGCCATAACAGGTGATTCTACTTCTGATGTTCTGATGTACATGAATTTTGTTGAAATATATATATATATTTTTTTTTGGTACTAATAACAGAACTGGGCGCACGGTGGATTAGTGGTTAGCACGTCCGCCTCACAGCAAGAAGGTCCTGGGTTCAAGCCCTGGGGTGGACTTGGGTCCTTTCTGTGTGGAGTTTGCATGTTCTCCCCGTGCTGCGTGGGTTTCCTCCGGGTACTCCGGCTTCCTCCCACAATCCAAAAACATGACTGTAGGGTTGATTGGAGTCTCTAAATTGCCCATAGGAGTGAATGAGAGAGTGAATGGTTGTCTGTGTCTGTGTTGCCCTATGATGGACTGGTGCCCTGTCCAGGGTGTACCCCCGCCCAGCACCTATGAGCGCCGGAGATATGGGTACCGGCAGACCCCCGCGACCCTGTTAAACGGGAATAAGCGGGTATGAAGATGGATGAATGGATGGATAATAACAGAACTTTGAAGATTACAACGTTCACATTCCTTGCAAAAAAATAAAAATAAACGATTACACGTTTAACAGTAATAAATGCAAATGTATCAGGATAAACACAATCTCCATGCAACAACCTGATGATTCTGGTGATTGTTTACATTTTTAAATCAATTCAAAAGTCTAATTTAAACACATTTAAACCAATTTTGATATCGATTTAATAAACTGACTCTAGGTAGTAAGTAGTAGCACAATTACAGGCTAAAATAACAGACGTCCCTCATTGTTTTCTGGTGACAATAAATATATCCTGAAGGTGACAATCGCTGATTCTCATTAATGCAGATTCACATCATCACATAGTAACACGTTTTTTAGTTTTTGTACTTTAAAAAGATAAAGTCTGACATATTTTAAACTGTTTATTTATTCATTTTCTAGATTCAGTTTTGAACTTGAAACGTTAATGCCGAGTTCAAAGTCAAATAGTTGTAAATGTATTCATTTAATAGATCAAAAAATAAATTAGAATGTTTTTCTGTCGTCATTCCTTTTCAAAATAAAACGCATAGCGGCACATACTGTAGCATTAAAAACTAACGGTCTAATCTAAATGTATCAGCTGAAATGTTGATCAAATTCAACATTAAAAGTCCTATTTAATAACAAATGAGAGATAATTTAAGAATATTTTAATTTAAAGCAGCACATAGTTAAATAACATCAGGCAACAGTGAAGAACACCAGCATGTAGCATAACATTTAGCCGATGACTCGTCATGAAAATGCTCATGCCTAATGTCTACTGAGCTGTGAAAGGTTTGGAGGTTTCACTTTTCTTTGTAAAGATGGAACTTGCCTTCAGAGGAAGAGTTTAAACACAGTCTGTGGCTTTGTGGTGCGTTCATGTCTCCGTCTTCGTCCCTTTGTCTCTTCATAGAGGAAACACTTCACAGATAACGGACAAATACTTCAAAAACAGCATGAAACACATTCCCGTCCAAGTGGTTTGTTTATGATCTGATGACGGACGAACAGCAGCGATACTAAATACAGACGTCATGTTTTATACTGCAGTTAGCGGCTGCTTTTTCTTCTTCGTTGGATTAAAACCAACATCTAGGCTCACTGCCCCCCTCTATCGGCAGCACAAATAATACTTAGCACTTTTATTAACTAACTTCCAACATATTTGGACACATAATTCTACTTAAATCTGGTATTTATCAGCACCCAGAGGAGTTTTAACAGAGTCTAAATCCGGCTCTTTAGAGCATCACATTCTCCTAAAAAACGTACCAAGTTACAGAAAAGGGCACAAAAAAAAAAAAAAAAAAAAAATGCAGAAAACGCATATAAAAGTATCAGAAAAATATCTGAAATGAAAAATAGTAAAAAATAGGAACGTACAAAATTACAGAAAAATACAGAAAACGACTACCAAAATAAAATAAATAAAAATAACAGAAAAATATACAAAACAACTTCAACATGAAACAGAAATATAAACAAAACCATTACTTCTTGTCTGTGCTGTGTTAATGCTCAGATTGGTCTTTATTCTAAACGCTAAAATGAATTTTGGTCATGTGACCGTCTTGAGTAATGGTGAAATTAGACAAATTAAACAATAGATATTTAGACCCTGCTGTGTTGCTCTTCTGTGACTGGTTCCTTGTCAGATTTTTAGTTCTACTTATGTGAATTATAACTGAATTCTGAATCTATTTTGAATATATTATTTTGGTGAATAAAATGTAATCGCCTGTACAGCTGGTCAGCTGTAATATATAGCCAGTTGGTGCTGGCTTGGCTTTACTGTTTACAGGAGGTAAGAAATATGAAACCGTGAGCAAACAGCATTATGAACTCTGCTTATTTAGGAGAAGCTACTTTCCTGATTTCTCATTTAAAATAAAGCTATTGGTCCTTATAGTGCAGGGTGAGACATTTAGGACATATTTATGAAAGAAAACAGAGCTTCTTTTCAGAAAAGTAAGTAAATGTCTGAAAAACACTCTTATAATGGAAAAGGAGATGTGGTGAAATCAGTAGGAAAAATGGGTTTTTAATGTTATGTGGAAATAAATGGAGTGAAAAAGGTCATTTCATTAAATTAAAACCGTTTTTGGTTTCATATCCTTGATTTTGAACTTGTGCACTGAATGTACAGTGTTGAATGTACAGTGTACGATAATTCAGCTTTTGTGTTAATGCAGTTCACACTGATCATTACAGGAAAAACAAATGTTTAAATAGCAACAGTTGAGCAATAGCAATAAAACATTTGTATATAATTTGAAGAGGATGGATGTCAGAGTGAGGAAACATAAACATAAGCAAAATCCAAACCAAACCTGGTGTACAAAATCTTTTATTCTTGAACTTGCATAAGCAAAGTGAAAGTTTCATACAATTAGGTAATAAAAAATAATTTAGATATATTACAAATCTTAGTTTGAAAGAATAGCTGCAGAAAGACGCAGAGACAGAGAGAGAGAAAGAAAAGTTCTGATTCAGGAAGTTCTTCTCTTCAACTGAAAGAGATTAAAAGTCGTTTTTTTAAGCTTCTATTGTGTCACTTCATTGGTTTGTGTCAAATTTGAGTTAAATACAAGCAGGACTTTTTTCTTCTTCATTGGCTGGATGTCAGTCATATAAGTCATTTTTTAAAAGTTTTGGTCATATTAAAAATATATTTAAAGTCCTTTTTTTCATTTTTTTTTTTTTTTACTTTTTAAGACTTCATTTTGATTTCATACAGCTCCTTCAACATTTCTTAGCCTGTTTTTCAAACTTATTTTAACAGTTTCCATCCTATTTTCTACATTCCTTCATGCGACGTTCAGCTCATGCAGATTCCTCTCTTGAATTTTCTTCAGGAAACAGGTTTTTTTCAAGTTAACGTCTCCCTGTTTTTGTCTCACTGGTTGATCTTTTATAATCACAGTGAGATATCTGAGGACACCTGCAGCTGTTGTGCTGGTTTCCATTTCCCGCTGCGTCTGCCGGCATCCGCCCGTCTGTACGGCTGAGTCCTCAAATCTGAAGAAGAGCAAAGAAGAGTTCATAAAATGTGTACAAATTCACCAGATGTTCAAAGTTTGGATTTCTGGATAACTATACATTTAGAAAAAAAAGAAAGAAAAAAAAGCGCAATTAAGAATGAATGAATTAAATTAATTAAAAAATAAAATACAAATTTGCAGAATATTGTAAAAAAAACAAAAACAACATCAAAATCCTCAATAGTAAATATCTATCTATAAAAGCAAGAAAGGTCTGTGTGTGTGTGTTTGTGGAGCTAATATCTCCCCGGCGCGGTATCTGATTAAATTGAAACTTTGTCAATGGCTTCCAAAGTTTTTTAGACAGAGCTGAGACTTTCAACATGCCTGCTGCTTGCTTCAAGGGTATGCAACTTCGAATTTTTGTGGACCAATGTTCTAATGTTCTAATATTCCAATGTTCCAAAGTTCCAAAATCGGCGGGGCTTGGGTGTGGGCTCTCCAGTGATTGGATTAGAACATTGGAACATAGGGATTACAGTACATTTCATAAATGCTTTACAAATTCTGTGTGCATCTAAACAGATGGTCCGGACCTAGTCTGTTCTGGTATGAGGAGATCCGAAACTGAAATCAGAATAGATGGGGTTCAACCCCCTACAGTGTCCTTGCTCAAAGCCAAAATATAAGAAAACAATAGTTATCACTCTACACATTTCACAACAAACCTAAATGTCTCTGGCGTCCAATCTTCAAACACAACCTCATTTGGTCATCCATGAAAAAGCTCTTGAACCTCCCACTTTTCAACATACTTCCTACGGGCACGGCACTAGTTTCAATGATTTACAACAAATCTACAAATAAACTTAATAAAATGTTTGGATTAAAAAACAATTTTCAAAAATGTGCAAAAATTCATCACGTTTGATATTCTTCCGAGAAACAAAATAAAAAGTAGAAAAAAAATTGAATCGTGCAAAAATACAAAACATATCAAAATAGAATAAATAAATTGAATCAAAACAAACACATGAATATATAAATCAATAAATACAACAATCTAAATGAAGGTATCAATCACATTTTCTTTATAATGTCAACAGATACATTTAAAATGTTTACATTTATTTCACAAAAAGCTTGGATTACTTTCAAGACTCGAAAGATGCACAACTCACAGAATGTTTGTCTGGTTAAAAATGATGTTTGATAAGTTCAAAATCAGATCAGAGGAGGAGGAAACGTTAAACACATTTCAAAGTAAAAGACAGGAAAATCACAGCGAAAGAGAGAGAGCGAAATCACCTCGTCGCTGAAGACGGAGTCACAGAAAAGACGAGAAGAACGTTTGGCAGAACGAGCAGTGAATGGAACCGACTTAAGAGCTGAAGATGAGAGAGAGAGAGAGAGAGAGACAGAGAGAGAGAGAGAGAGAGAGAGAGAGACAGAGAGAGAGACAGAGAGAGAGAGAGAGAGAGAGAGAGAGAGACAGAGAGAGGCAAACAAACCCAGCACAGCAGGAAGAAGAGCTTTAACATAGTGAGAGAAAACAAAGAATAGTAAACATTATCCATCCATCCATCCATCCATCCATCCATCCATCCATCCATCCATCCATCCATCCCTCCACCTGTGATGATGTCCTCTATGGCTCCATCCTTCCTCTCTCTCACTAAAGGTGAAATCTGTCTCTTCTTCAGCTCTGAGATCAGATCCATGTGAGGAACCCTGGACGCTACGTTAACCTGAAACCCACGAGTCAGCGTTTGACCACAACATGTTACCATGGAAATTATGAAAAAAATGATAAAACCTAAAGTAAAATTCTACCTGATTCCCTCCGACCTCTGCAGGCCTTGGAGGAGTGGGCGGAGCTTCACAGCTGACAATGAGCTGCTGCTTCTTCCTCTGTTCGTTGTCTTGCTGTGCCCGCTGAAGAAGAATAAGAAGAAGAGGAAGAAGAAGAGGAAGAAGAGAAAGAAGAAGAGGAAGAAGAAGAAGAAGAGGAAGAAGAAGAAGAAGAGGAAGAGGAAGAAGAAGAAGAAGAAGAAGAAGAAGAAGAAGAAGAAGAAGAAGAAGAAGAAGAAGAAGAAGAAGAAGAAGAAGAAGAAGAAGAAGAAGAAGAAGAAGAAGAAGAAGAAGCAGTCATGGGTTGTTTGAGTTGAAACAGGGAGGAGAACAGGGCGTCGGCTCACCTGGAATGCTTTGATGAAGCGGACGAACACGGGGAAGAAGGCGGAGGGCGGAGTTGTTTTTGAGTTTTCTCCAAAGTACTCCACAGCAGATTCATACACGTCCTGCAGCACAGCGTGTGGAGTTAGTATGAAGGTAGATATGTTGCAAAGCGTGAGAGCTCGTAGAAAGCGATGTGAGCTTGTGTTTAAAAACAGACACACATGTGAAATGAACTTTCATGTCACAAATGATGGAGAAAAATGTTGAACCTGTAGAGTTAAAATTTAAACTCAAAGATAATATTCACACGTGTGTAATCTGAATGCGAAGTCACAGACATGGGAAACTGGTGGTCCAGGGCCACATGTGGCCCCTATTCGAATTTTCTACGGCCCCCAAAGCAAACCCCCCAAAATTGTTGCAATAAGTTGGAAAAAAAATGAAGCACAACATAATACACAAAAAAACTCCCAAAACATAATATGAAAACAAAGACAAACACAACAACCACTTGAATAAACGACTACAAAAACACATTACAGAATAGTACCAGACACATAGACTGGACATAAAATTACACAAAATGACAAGAAAATACAGAAAAAAACTACATAAATACAGAAAGTGACAGAAAAATACAAAAAATTACAAGAATCCAAAAAAAATAAAAACACAATGACTCCAAAAATGCACAAAATGACTAAAACATGACAAAACATCAAAACCACAAAGACAAAAAAACAGAAAAAAAAACAAATTTTTCTCCTGTATTATTGCTTAGATCTGTCCTTATTTTAAATGCTGACATGAATGTTGATCATGTGGCCCTCGGATCAGATACAATCACAGTTTTGTGGCCCCCGCTGTGATAGAGTTGCCCATCACTGCTGTAGACTGATATTTCCACAAAGGAAGTGACAGCTGCAGACTTGGAATCCAACATTTACTCACATGTTTTTTTAATTACTTGAGCCTATTACTGTTAACAACTACAACTCTGAGGTTATAACTTCTCTACAAACTACTTTTCACGCCTAATTCTGCGCTGCTTGACTTTTGCAACATATTTTGCCAGACATCTGTTGCAAAACACATTTGCACCTATAGAAAAACCCCCCACAGACCATCAATCATTTCAAACAACAGCTCTGTCACTAGATAACATGATCACGAGCTGAGCTGTAACACCAACAGCAGAGGTGTGTATTAGGGCTGGGCTGAGGTTAGTTAGTTAACCTGAGCCGTGTGTCCGTCTGTGGTCAGGGATCTCAGCAGCTCACTGTTGGTGCTCAGGAACCTCTGGAGAACCGGGTTCTCCTGGTCCACTGATAGTTCTCTGCTGGTTCCCTCCATGCCTTGGCCCAGAGCTACGATGTCCTGCACCAGACTGTCTATGGACACTAGAAGACAAGACACACCACGCCACAACAGGTGTATTTAGTGTTAGAGTTTAGAAATAAAAGTGTGGTTCAATGTTAGTCCTAGTTTTAGTCAGTCTAGACAAGATAGGATTATACAAGACAAAATAAAATGGAAAGGACAAGATGAGAGAAGAAAGGACAAAAGATAAAAGGATAGAATAAGAAAGGAGAAGATAGGACAATAGAATAAGAATATCAAAAAAAGACAAGACAGGATATGACAAGATAAGATGGAGTGATAGGTTAAGACAATACGATATAAGAAAAGACAAGACAAAATAAAATGGAAAGGACAAGTAAAGAGAAGAAAGGACAAAAGATAAAAGGATAGAATAAGAAAGGAAAAATAAATTAGAATAGGATAAGACAATACAAAATAAAATGAAAAACAAAAACAGATGAGGTAAGAAAAGACAAAAGATAAAAGGATAAAATGAGAAAATACAAGAAATGACAATAGAATAGGATAAGAATATAAAATAAGACAAGATTAGATAGAGTGATAGGATGAGATAAGACATAATACATGATAAGACATAAGATAAGACAAGATAAAATAAAATGAGAAAGGACATGATGAGACAAGAAAAGACGAAAGATTAAAGGATATGATACAAAAAGACAAGATAGGACAATAGAGTAGGGTAAGAATATCAAATAAGACAAGATAAGATGGAGTGATAGGATGAGACAAGACATAAGATAAGATAAGATATAAGAACATGAAAGACAAGACAAAATAAAATGAGAAAGGACAAGAGGAGACAAGAAAGGACAAAAGGACATCATTAGAAAAGACAGGATAGGACAAGATAGGACAATAGAATAGAGTAAGAATCTAAAATAAGACAAGATAGGTCAGGACAAAAGGATAAGACAGGACATATATGTTTATATATCAATGAGTCAGAGCTCACCCAGTGCTGCTCTGTCTAAGAAGTGCAGCTCACAGTAGAAGTTAAGCAGCTCTGGATATTTATCCTGGATGTTACTGACGATGAAGTGAAGCAGCGTCTGTCTACGGTCGGTCGACTTGGTGTCCAACAGCTTCATAGAGTAGATGAAGTAGTACATAAAGGACAGGACAAGTCAACAGAAAGGACAGGACAAGTCCAGATGAGACACAGTAGACGGAACGGAAACCAGCGAACAAACCAAATCCAGACTCTGCAGACGGAATCCGTACGCTGCTCCACGTTTACTGCTGTTCATGTAGTTCCCAAAGGCCAGAATGATCTGTCACACACACACACACACACACACACACACACACGCACACGCACACGCACACACACACACACACACACACTGTTAAAGCTCACTGACAACACTGTCCAATCCACTTTCTGTCCATTCTTTACCTCCAGGATCTTCTTCAGTTTACTAGATGATTTGATGGACATCGACGCTGCAATGACTGCGTTTAGTTGCTGAAAAAACAAAGTTCAGTTTGTTATTCCTGTCACTGATAATATAATATTACATTTATAGAATTCATATAAGATATGTACACCTATAAAAAAATAAAAAAAATAAACTTATATATGTATAAAATAAATATTCTTATACATTAAAAACTTATAGCATATAATTAGAATTACATAAGTGTATATATTATATATTTAAATAAATATACATTTATAAGTATAGTTATATTTGTATACTGTATATATTAAAAAGTGGCATTACAAGTATATATACAGATTTATACGTATACTGTATACATAATAAGTATACTATAGTTTTATACTCATAAGTCTATTATATACTTAAAGTATATAATACTTATAATAATGAGCTTAATCACATCATGATTATAAATATTTATATTTATGTATTCATGTAAAAATTAACTATGATAAATATGCTTTATATTTACAAAATGTAAAAAATGATAAAAGTGCATTTATATACCTAAAGGTGAATTATATACTTAGTGAATGTTATACTTATATATATATATATATATATATACTTATATATATATATATATAAAATGTATACATGTAAATATATATATATATACATATACATATTAAAGAAAAAAGTACAATTATAAAGATAATTTATATTTACATTAATATGTACAGCCTATGTATAAATCAAATATTCATAACTGTGTATTATATCTATATAATAAGTATATACTATATAATTACATGTGCCTACAGCACATGTTGGTTGTTGCGCCCCCTGGAGGACGGAGGTTACACTCACAGGTTGGATTAGTTGGACGGCCTCAGGGAAGTTTCCCATGAAAGTGAGCGTTCTGATTCGCTGAGGGAGCCGTGGGATCTTACTGAAGCGCACCATGAAGCGGTCCTCCTCGCTGAGCTCGTCCAGGGGCCTGCCCTCGCACTCGTACTCGTGGATCAGCTTCAGCTCCAGCTCGCTGGGGAGGAAACGCTCCAGCAGCTCCAGGAAGTCCAGGCTCAGGGCTTTCCTGTTGTACCTGTGGGAGACAGTGGAGACTTTCACCATGAGATGTTCATCACGAGCAGGGGTGGACTGGGACAAAAATTAATCTCTGGTATTTTCTATCCAGACCAGCCATTATCAGAGGACACCACGTAGAAGCTGTGTATAAGTCAGTGATTGATTGATTATACTTTATTAATCCCCGAATGGAAATTCAGTTTCAGTTACATCCCGACCAAGAAACATGAAAAGATGATCACATATAACATGGGGGGACAGGAACGGGAGAACTGTGGAGCAGCCAGCAGCAAGGAGGCACTCCGTCACTTAGTTGAGAAATACGAAACAACGGGTAAGGTGGCGCTGTCCTTATGGCCTCGCCCTCTGCTGCCATCTGCAGGGAAGGAGGAGGGGTTGGGGCCGGAGGAGACGCTGAAAAAATGGGTTGTGTGAGAAAGTGTGGGAGTGATCATATGAGGGTTTGCCTGCGCTCTACACACAGTGAAGGACGAAGGATTTGTCGCTTAAAAAGTTCAGTTTTTTCAACTTTGAGCAACAAAGTCAAGCGTCGCTCCAATAACACGTCACGTCGCTTTAGGGGAGATAACTTGAGGTTGCGTCATTTACATTGATTTTAATGTAATCATGTTGCTTCAGTGACTTCAGTCGCGTTCGGTGTGAAAGCACCTTAATACTCACGTCTCGATGGCGCAGCAGATGTCAGAGGCTGCCATTCCTTCCTTACGCAGGGTGATGGCCAGGTTCTTGGCCCTGTTGGGCTCCATCAGAGACACTTTACTTGGAGTCTTGTGAGCCATCTTCATCCTGATGGTTACCCGATCCACAGGGGGCGACTGGGCTTTGGTTTTAAACTGCTCCTCAAAGGCCAACATGTTCAGCTCCTGATGTGGGAGTCAGACACACTGATCAAATTAATCAAAGATTACTGATTTTTTTATTCAAAGCAAATAATTTCTAACACCTGTCAAATCTGCACAGCTGAAGAAAAAAAGGGTATTTTCGGTTGTAGATTTATTTCAGATCTATTAATTTCACAGCAAGTGGGTGCCTGGGACCCCCAAAATAAAGGTTCCAGAGACCAGGGACCCCCACTGTACCTGAAGGTGGTTGAACACAAACATGTTGAACCATTATTGTCACTTTTAATCTCCTTTCACCACATATTTCATGCTTATTTTTGCCAAATCAACCACATTCATGATTTGTCATGTCCACTATTTGCCAGTTTAACGGGTTAAAAGTGACAATAATGGTTCAGCATATGTGACATTAGGTGGAAAAGTGGTGAAAAGGGTTTAGAAGTGCTGAAAATGGCTGTAAATTTGAAAATATTCTTAGTTTCTTGAATGCATATAGTGACCGCTTCCCTGTATCTTGTGACCCCAAATGGGGTCTCGACCCCAAAGTTAAGAAAACCTGCTTTAAACTACATAGTAATTGTTGTGTTTTCCTGTGATCTTCAAGATAAAAGGAATAAGGATAAGGATTGGTTTGTGCACCAACCTCCAGGACGTGCTCCTCATCCAGCTCGCTGAAGATTGTTCCTGGAACCTGATTGGACGTCAGAGGCTGCCAGTTAAACAGCGGCAGGCGGTATTTGGTCTGAACCATTTTCTTTTGTTTACAACCTTTGGACACAATGAGTAGTGTTCACATTAGCTCACTAAATATAATACAAAGCCACAACAATAAACTCACACTGAAATCACACAAAATAAAAACAAAAACACACAAGTGACTTCAAAACGGACTCTTAATAAACACAAATGACTCAAATATACACAAAATGACTCCAAAACAAAATATTGTTTGTCGTTTCCTGTATTATGACAAACATATCAGGTCGTAAAAGTGTAATAAAAGCTTCCCACTGATCTATAAGGTAACAGTCAATATAAATCTACCATCACAATTTCCTTTCACCCACTAATATTTAGCTGCAGTGTAAAGTACAATCTTACAAAATTTCAAAATACAAAATAACAAATTAATTATTTTAGAAGTAAAAATACATTTCGGTTGGCTGAATTTAAAAGAAAAAAGAACCTTCAAAATAAAAGCAATTTCTGATGTATCATCGACCAACCTGTGCTGTGTTGAGATGACCTGCCCACAGGAGGAGGTGGGGGAGGCGGGGCGGCTGGTGGGGGAGGCGGAGCGACAACAGAGGCTGGAGGCGGAGCTACAGCTGAGGTCGGTGGTGGCGGTGGAGGCGGAGCTTCTAGCGTCTCAGCTGCACTGTTGGTTCCTGAGTCTGGTTCATCTTCAGCTGTCGTCAAACGCAAGCAGAATTAATAAAATTAACAACAGAAGACAAAAGAAAAAAAATCAATAATTTGATGTAAATAAATTAGTTTCACGACACAGCGAAAAAGTAACATTTAATGCTTTCTAAGTTCCCATAAAGCTATAGCTAATCATTTCAAAAATCTTATTTTTTTCCCCTCAAAGTGAAACCTAAAAATGTGTTTTTAACATGTTTCTCTGATTGATAGAAACAATAATATTTCTTCCTTTCTTTTCCACTGTGCTGCTGTTATAATCATTATGGACACGAGAGGCCCTAAGTTTATATTTATGTTTGATAAAAACCAGTAGAAATATAGTTTTTCTCTTGTTGTTATTGTGATAAGGGAATTATTGTATATTTTTGAACTTTTGAGTATGAAGATAAAAAGATGTAGTGGCAAATAAGCAGAAAAAAGATGCTTATGCTTTCTTTTATTTAATTTAATTATATTATTATTGGAACCTACATGGAAAAGACGGATATTTGAACCTCAAAGGAAGAAATGTATTATTCATTTTTTGTTTTTACAGACTTTTTTCAGGTGAAGCTAATGGGAGGAAATATAAAAAAGCTATTTATTAAGTTATTTATTTATTTTGTGCAAAAATAATGAAGAAAACTATTTTATTAAGTGCTTTGTGTTATCCTTCCACCACTAGAGGGCAGTGTAATCCTCTGACTGAACCTTTGCGCTGCAGCAGCTGTAGGTCGAGCTTCCCAGAGTCTGATCGTTGCAGTCTGACCAACCCCTGTGACACCAGAGCCTGAACTTTGACCTCCAGCTCCTTCAAGGTCCGTGTGGACTCGTCCTCGTCTCGTTCTCTCGCCTTCATCTCGTCCACTTCTTCTTCACGTTGTCGTTGGAGCTGCTGCATCAGAGCGAGCTGAGAGCCCGACTCTCGTAAACTCTCCTGTAGTGCAGACGCAGAAACAAATCAGAGCTCAGCACTTCCTGCTTCACGTTTGAAGCAACATCTCAGACCCTCACCTTCAGCAGCTCCACTTCCTTGGTCGTCTGAATGAGTTTCGTTTCCAGCTGTGAGACTTTCTCCATCGTCTCCTTCTCGTTCTCCTGAAGCCTGGAGTCCAGCTGTGACACCGACAGGAATTTTATTTTACATCTCTGATGAAAAAGACTCTCACCATCTTTACAAATTTGGTGATATGTCCACTCCTCCCTCATGTTTCCACTCAGGTGTTCCTCATCTTTCGAAGAAACTTCTCTCACTATTCAAAATACATTTGGTGGAGGAAGGAGAATGTTGGGGGTAATAAAACAAGGAAAAAGTGTAGAATAATTCCTTGTCATTTCAACAACTTTTCAGGACATCCCATGCACTTCAGTCTCAAGAAATTGTTCCATGATTATTCAAAAGACACTTTGTAAATTTTGAGTTTGGTTGGATTAATATTTTATGAGATATGGACAATTAAGTGAGGGGGTGTGTGTGTTTATTTTTCTTCTTTTTTCAGCTTCCAATATCGCAGGAACTACATCACATAGGAAACTGTAATTTGGTATAGTAATACAGCTCCACCTACTCTCTCAGAATATACAAAAATATGTGCTATACATCCTATCTGGTGGACATGTCAGCTCATCAAAATTGGAAAAAGGTTTGTCAGGGTTTTAGGCTCGATCCTGTTTAGGCCATGAGTAAACAACTTAGCATATCATCGTTATTATGAAGTAAAATTAATGCCCATTAAGCACAGCAATGACTTCTCCTCGGGTTTGTAGACTGTGCATCAGTATTGTGGGTGAGCAGGTTTTCGTTTTTAGTGAACGGACCATGTGCCACAGTTTGAGTCCTTTCCTTTCCAGGCGTGTGTGCTCAGACCTGCGTGTTGCTCTCCTGCAGCTCCTCCATGTGCTCCAGCAGAGCGTTCTTAGCCTCTGCGTCCTCCAGCAGAGCCCCCACGTCGAACACATTGTCCAGGTAGGCCTGGATCTGCACCAGGAGTCGGTCGCTCTCTGTGAACTTCAGCTTCTACGCACACAGGAACCGACAGGATGTATTTTTCAGATTTTCACGTATTTTTTCGATTCACAGATACATCCACAACTTATATGTGTTTTATTATTTGTGTGTGTGTATTTATCATGAATTATCATGTGTTAATCGTCAACTGTCCTTGTGGATTGAGCAAAGTGTGTTTGTGGAGTGGCTGGCATGTGCATTTATTACACACACGTGTAAAGCAGCACTCCTCCACTAGGGGGCAGTGTTGAAAATTAATTTAATTTACCGATACAAAAACAGATGCCACAAGAATATCTAATAACGTCACTGGTATTCACTAGTGTCCCAAAATCACTGCAGCCTTCACTGGTCTCCTACTGATCATAGTACCACTCATGGTTTGGCAAAACATACTTTTTCATAATCCTAATGTGAAAATCTGAAAAACACACGTGAAAATCTATTTAATCTAAATCGATCTATTTGTGAATTTTTTGGGGGCGGGGCAGAGGTTGCACGCTCACCTCCAAGTAGTCGTCCAGCCCAAGTCTAGTGAACTCGTACTGCAGGTGAACTCTGAAGTTCATGTTTTCCACCGAGTGGACCACAATGTTTATGAACTGCATGCACGCCACCTGATGGGAGGAGAAGCTCAGACCTGGGGAGTGGTTTTACGTCCAATGAACAGCTTTACCATGAAGTCGATGGTGTTGTCCTCTAGGCGGAAATACTCCATCAGCTTCTCAAAGCGGCTGTTTTCAGCACAAACCTGAAACAACCAAATCCAAACGTGAACCCACACACATCCAGGAAAAAGAGTCACAGGACTTTTATCTAAAATTATGAAGGGAACAAAAACCTGATTCAAGTTGGAATGAGACGTAGCACAGGAACGCCACACATGCAAAGATACACACATTCTATCAAAATGAATTAGATTAATTTGTTAGCTCTAATTAAAAAAAATATTATTTCAAAATTATTATTTGTTTAAACGTGAATATTTGTGATAATTTCCTGTATTTAGCCCACATAAACACAAGAGGGCAGTGTACTCAGTGTTTATGTAATCATGCAATGTAACGTCCTCAAGTCACTCCACTTGACTCAGACCAAAAGTATTAAGCATCAAGATTTTTAATAATCACAGCAAAATATTCAGATTATGTGTTGAAATGCAGGGAGCAGGATTTAAAATGAGAGATATACTATATATACAAAATGACAACAAAAATAAACAAAATGACAGAAAAATAGGCACATTTACAGAAAAATAGACAAAAATAACTCTAAAAACACAAAGTCCCAAAAAGGAAAACACAAAATGACAAAAAAACAACAAAAATAAACAAAATGACAAAAAAAAATGAAAGAAAATTACTCATCTAAAGAAAATAACACAAAATGACAAAAAAAACAAAACCCCCCCCCACAAAATTACACAAAACAACAACAAAAACTCACAGAAATACAGCACCGAACACATATAAACCCTTTGTTCTTTTCCATTTTAATGCTGCCACAAATTTTTAGCATGATAATCACGTTTGTGGCCCCACTGTAACATAAAGAACACAACAAAAACTAAAGGGCGATTCATAATAACACAGAAAGAAAGAAAAGTAAAGGTTGGGGAGGACTGCGTGAAAGCGTAGCCCCTGCTAATTATAAACCCTCTGAGTTCAGGTTCACGTCTGTCTGCATTGTTGAAGCCCTGAGAGACAACAGATGCTGCTTTCTGAGGTAGGAAAGGTCAGAGGTCACATATCTACAGATCCTCATAGAGGAACAGCTGGGCGGAGCCAACGTCTACCTAAAGTAACTGAGCTGCTACAACGAAGACACCGTAACTTATACAGGCTGAGGGGTTCCAAAAAGTTCACCTGATAACCCTTTAACCTCGCTCAGCTACATGCTAAGCTAACCCAAACACGTGGGACTGGGCAGAACATGCTAAGCTAACTCATGAAACACTACGCAATAAACAAAAAAACTTCCAAGGCACACAAAACAACAACAATAATTATATAAAAACACAAAATACCCCAAAATATACACAAAATAGTTAAAGAAAACACAAAATGACAACTTATATACACACAATGACAATGGAGATACACAAAATGACAAGAAAAACACACAAATAAGGAAAGAAAGTACAACAAACAAACAAGAAAACCCTTAAAGCAACATCAGAAACCACAAAATGACACCAAAAACACACAAAAGGGCAACAAAGCACTAAATGACAATTAAAATACACAAAAAGGCAACAAATACACACAAAATGATAATGAAATTACACAAAATGGCAACAATGATCTACAAAACAACAAGAAAAAAACACAAATAAGGAAAAAAGAACAAGAAATAAACAAGAAAACCCTTAAAGCAACAACAAAATACACAGAAAGGCAATAAATATACACAAAACAAAGGAGCAGATCTATTCTTTACATGTCTGTAAATCAACCACACACATTTGAACTCAAACAGTGACGAAGGCAGTCGTCACGTTTTCCAGCCTATATTTTCAGGGTGAATAAAAAATCTTCACCAAACGCGTCTCACCTCCTTAAAGTTGTCGAAGGCAGAGAGGATGATGTCATGGCCGCCTATCACCAAACACACGGCCGCCAGAAGCTCCAGCACCAGAGCTTTGGTCCTGAGGAGAAGACCCATACATCCAAACATCACACTAACCAATGCTTCTGCTCATATGATAAGCTAGGATAACAGAAGATAAGATAAGCTAAGACAAGATAAAATAAAATTCGATAAGCTAAGCTAAGACAAGATAAGATAAGACAAGGTAAGATAACATAAACTAAGCTAGGCTAAGATACAATAAGATAAAATAGATAAGATATGATAAGATACAATAAGCTAAACTTGACTAAGGATAAAATAAGATCAGATGTGATAAGATAAAACAAGATAAGATAAAATATGCTAGAATAAGATAAAATATGCTACAATAAGATAAAATATGCTAGGATAAGATAAAATATGCTAGGATAAGATAAACTAAGGTAAGACAAGATAAACTAAGACAAGATAAACAAAGCTAAGGTAAGGTAAGTTAAGCTATAAGCTACGATAAAATGAGACATGGTAAGATAACATAATATCAGCTAGGCTAAGATACGGTAAGATAAAACAAGATAAGATAAAAAAAAGGCTAAGATAAGCTAAGCTAAGCTAAGCTAAAATAAACAAATCTCAGACAAGCTAAGATAAGCTAAGCTAAAATAAGATAAGCTAAGGTAAGGTAAGCTAGGTTAAGGTACGATAAGATAAAATAAGACAAGACAAAATAAACTAGCATAAGATAAGCTGAGCTAAAATAATCTAAACTCAGACAAGCTAAAACAAGCTAAGCTATAATAAGATAAGCTTAACTAGGCTAAGCTAGGATAAAATAAGATCAGAAGTGATAATGTAAAATAAGAAAAGTTAAGGTAAGATACCATAAAACAAGATAAGATAAAATAAGCTAGGATAACATAAGCTAAACTGATCTCTAAAATGAGATTAGATCTGATACGAACCAATAAGATAAGAGAAGCTAAGTTAAGATACAATAAGCTAAAATAGGCTAAACTAAGCAAATCTAAGGTAAGATTGCTCTGTGTATAAGTCACTTCCTTAAATATAAAAGAACAAAGTATATAGTCTTATATCGGTCAAGTTGGGATCTTATTCAGGGAACCAGATCAGTTTAGGAAGCGTTTCCTTAAGTTCTTTATACATCAAAAGTGGAAGAACTCAAAGACCCTTGTTGTTGTCCACATGTAATAAATGGAGTGTGAATGAAGCGTTGCTAGTGTGTGTGTGTGTGAAATACCGGGGACTCCTGTTTTTGAGGCTCAGTGTGATCTCGTTGACACAGTTGGGATGTTTCATCACCTGGTTGAAACCAGACTAGGGTATAAAACAGACACACAAAATATGAGGAAGATATTTGGTTTCTTTCATTTCCACCATTTTGGTATCACGGGGAGGAGGAGAAGAAGAAGAAGTAGAAGAATAACTAAAAACAAGAACTAAGTAGTACCTGGTAGTTCATGATGGCACGTAAACACATGATGCAGAGATGAACATCGTCTTTCTGACTCACTACACGTGAGTTCCTCAAAGCTTTTCTGTTAAAAGAAATGAAAAATATCATCATTCTTTGTTTCTTTGGCAACTGAATTTCCCCTTTCTGAGATCAAACCAGTATTATCTCATTTGATCTAATCTTATTTTTATTGTCTGCTATCTACCCCATATTTCTGTTAACCTCATCTCATCTCATCTCATCTCATCTCATCTCATCTCATCTCATCTCATCTCATCTCATGTCATCTCATCTCATGTCATCTCATCTCATCTCATCTCGTCTCATCTCATTTGATCTTATCTTAACACATCTTGCCTCATATCATCTCATTTGATCTAATCTAATCTCCTCTCTTTTCTCATCTCACCTCATCTCCCGTCTCGTCTTATCTCATCTTTTCTAATTTTACCTCCTCTCCTCTCCTCTCCTCTCCTCTCCTCTCCTCTCCTCTCCTCTCCTCTCCTCTCCTCTCCTCTCCTCTCCTCTCCTCTCCTCTCCTCTCCTCTCATGTAACCTTGTCTCATTTGATTGTAACTTAAAAGATCTTGTCTCATATCTTCCAATCTCATTTTGTCTAATCTTATGCCATTTGATCTAATCTCATCTCATCTCCTCTCACATCTCGTTTTATCTCATCTCCTCTTCTCTCATTATACCTCATCTCATCTCATCTCTAACCTAATCTCATATTACCTCTTGTCATTTGATCTCATTTTAACACATATTGTCTCATATCTTCATCTTGTCAAGCCTTATCATCTCATTTAACCTAATCTCTCATTTCTCATCTCACCTTATCTGATCTCATCTCGTTTTATCTCATTTTTCATTTAAAGGTAGGGTAGGTGATTTTCTCTCCAGATACACTTTTTAAGTTTTTGGTTGAAATTGTCTTTATGTCCTGACAGAAATTAAAATCTTATGTGCTCTGAAAAAGGAAAGAAGAAAGTCTGTCTTCTGTAGCATCTGTAAATCTAAAGACTTCGACCAATCACGTCTCCCTGTCTCCCTGCTCGTTCTTGACCCCTCGAGTGCACTAGCCCACACTCAATGCGCGTCAACAGTGATGGACTTAAAACTGAATTTTTAGTCGCGTTTTTTACAGTAACATTTATAATGGTAAAGTTTAGTGTTTTTACTGCTGAATGAGACATGAGATGACAAAGTTTCTACACAATACAAGCGATGAGCTGAGGTCTGCTTCTGAAGCAGCGGTGCTCGTGCATGTGAGTGAGACGGAGCACAGAGGGGAGGGGGGTAAAGGCGGAGCCATCGGCGAAGCTACATTCAAAATCATGCTAGCTTTCGAAAATCACCTACCCTGCCTTTAATATCTTATTGTAATTGTAATTATACTGTATGTTCGTTGATTTGTTAAACATACAATCAGTTGACGAGATTGTATCTTCTCTGTCAGATAATAATATTAAAAGAAAATACATTTTTAAATGAGAGCGAATAAAATCAGAAATAGCCAAAGACAGGTAGTCTGGGTCACAGTGTGAGGGCACCTGGCTGTGAAGGTCTTGCTGGTCCTGTGGTTTGGGGAGTTACTGGCACTCCTGCTCAGATCCTCCACAGACTTGTCCATATTTCCACCTTGTTCTGCGCACGGCGTCCAGTTGTCCGATGCGTCTGCGTTGCACCTGTGAAATGTAACAAAGCCCAAGTCTCAGAAATGCTCTCGACTCTCATGATAACATGATTCATATTTTTCTGCCTTGATTGTTTCAACATTGATGCTTGATGTTATTTCCAAAGCGGCTCATACGGGAGGGCGTTGTGGGCGACAGAGAGGTAATCCACCAGGACGTCCAAACCCTGGTTGTCCTCATCCAGGAACTCCTCAGCCCAACTGCAGAAAGTATAATTCAATTCATCAAAAATCCAGTAGGAAGAGGAAAAAAAGGGGAAAAATGCTCCCTCACGTGGAAACAAATGTGTTTGTGTAGCTGTTCTGATAGAAATAGATGCCAAGAAAGGACAAGAGTCATAGAAGACTAACAAAAACAGACAGAAGAGAGAGAAAAATGGAATCAAAAAGAGTAACAAAAGAATGCTGGGTTCATAAAGACATGAAAAAAGTGAAACAAAACAACCTCACAATGCAAACAAGGGAGATTATAATAATAAAAAAAACAATTATTTTCAAAATATATATATTTTTTGCAGCAAAAGTTAGAGGAGTCACAAAAAACTAACAGACAAAAACTGGAGAAAATAAAAAGTAAAACTACAAATCATCTCACAAAAAAAAAGACAAAAAGTGAAAGAAAACAATTTCACAGTAAAGATGAATATAAAAAGTATCAAAAAACAAACCTCGTAAAAACAACCCAAGAACAAGGCTCTCACCCAATGTGATTGGTTCTCAGAGAGATCTCAAGCTCTCTCAGGATCTGCGTGGACTCCTGAACTCGCCTCTTAAACTGGAAACACACAACACAAACGATCAAACTGCATATCAAAATAATTTAATGTTTAAAAAACAGTAAAAAGTTATGTCTGTGCAGATAAAACCTTCATCTAGAGCATAGATGGGCAATTGGTGGCTACGTGCACAAAATGACTGAAAAAACATACAAAATTATATAAATGACAAAAACAGAACAGTAATAAAAGAAAACACACAACAAAAAGAAAACAAAAAACCCACAAGACAACTAAAAGTGCGCAAAAAACTTTTAAATATACAAAATGACAACAGAAGAAACAAAGTACGTAAACGACAAGAACAGAAAAATAATAATAAAAAACAAACAACACAATTAAATGTCCCAAAAAACATAAAAAATTAGAGAAATATACACAAAAAACCCAAAGATATTAAAAAATGCAACAAAATGACAAGAAATACACATAAAACTGACCAAAAAATCACAAGAAGACTAAAAATAGTAAATACACCAAAAAACCCCAAAATTTTCAAAATGACAACAAAAGTACACAAAAATACTTAAAAAACATACATATTTTCTTTTAAAACCACAACAAAAAGATAACAAAAACCCACAAGACGACTAACATTACACAAAGGAACAAAGAAAATTCACAAAATGACAAAAAAAAAACCAAATATATAAAAAAATGCAACAAAAATATATAAAATTGACCAAAAAACCCACAAGACCACTAAAATACACACAATCAACTTTGATAATGTTGTAAAAAGTGTGTTACCTTCTTGACTCCTCCGTGATCCCGATGACATCTCAGCTTCTCCAGATAAGCAGACGGAGGGTTCTTCACTTGGAAACGCTCCTGAGGACGCGCACACGCACACACACACACGCACAAGCACACATTTTTAGCTTAGGTCATATTTTGGTTTTAATGGCACATGTGAGGACATCTGTCAGATTTACAAGCCTTGTGAGGACCTTTTCTACTCATTTCCGTCCTCTGTAGAGAACGTTAGGGGTCACTTTACTCATACATGATAAACTGAACAGAAGTGAGTATCTTATATTTATTCATAGACATCTGGGGCTTTACAATGACATATAATATATTAGGATGTGATGATGGGAACTCAAATATTTGTAAGATATAGTTTTTAAAAGTAGTAAAATGAAAGGTTTTAGAATCTGGAGTCAGGGTTAGTTGTGTGTCTTTATTAGAAAAGACAATAATTAAAAAAAACTTTTTAATGAATGTTAATTATAATAACATTAACATTAATAATCTAACAATAGCTAGCTAGCTCCTTGTTTACAGTCGACAATTTGCCACCAAAACGCATTTTTCGTGGGGTCATAAACACTTTTAACGTATCGTATCATATCATGTGTATGTATAAGTATAATGCACATGTAGGTATATGAATATGTATTATAATAGACATTATAACAATTTAATTGGGATAAAAACTAGCTTGTTAGCTCTTGGTTTAAAGCAAAAATGTTCCCTCAAACAAACGTGTATGTTATGGGGTCATAAACACAATTAATAATGTATTCTTGTGTGAATCAGAAGTTTTGATGCGTACCTGGTCACAGATCAGATCCCACTTCTTCTCGTTGTCGTACTGGCTCAGGATCATCACTTTGTCTGGAGGAAGATTCATCGTGTTCTTGAACACAACATGGACAAAAAACCAAACAAACAAATAAACAAACAAACAAACAAACACAATAATTGTTCCCTGGTAGTTGAATAAATTTGAAAATCTGGTATTTGTCAGAATGATTTGGGGGCAATGGGCACAGGGGGGCTTGAAAGTTCACCTTCGTTCAAAGTGGAAAACACCCAAAGAAGTTTGAGAACCACTGGGATAATGTTTGGTGTAAAAAAATAAGAAGGGCCGCACAAAATTAGCCTGAGGGCTGCGTTTAGCCCCCTGGGCCGCTAGTTGTCCATGTCTGTTCTCTGTGTTGCTGGGACACAAACACACTCAATAATTCATTGATGGTGCGATCATTTAGTGCGTGTGTGTCACATGTGAGTCACAGCTGTCATCGATGGACGTGAAAACCCAGCGACGGCTTCTTGTGTTACACCTCGGTGCCATGCTCCGGTTCACACAGCGAGAGCCAGTAGAAAGTAACTGTTGACATGGTAACACCAGCTGTTTGTAAACCGAGTGTTATTCTTGAGGACGACAGAAATAAATAAATAAATAAGACAAAATAATCCAGAAATAAATGAAGTGATTTTATTTTGAGTTTTAGACCTTCATTTCAACATCTATTCAAAGCTTCTTTTTTTTTTTAATACAACAAAGGGTAAATGCAAGGCAAGGCAAATATATTTGCATAGTGCATTTCATACACTCGATGTGCTTTACATGATCAAAAAGTGAACCAGAAAACATTCAACAGCTTAAAAATCAATACGAACGTTAAAATCAGCAGCAAAAACATTTGAAATCATCAACAAACACATTTCATCATCAACAACATGACCAAAAATCTCTCTCTCAATCATACGCAGAAGAAAAAAAAAAGTGCCTCTAATTTTGATTTAAAAATGTTCACATGTGATGCTGACTTCAGTTTGTTCCACTTCTTTGCAGCATAACAACTAAAAGCTACGTCACCATGTTTACTGTGAACTCTGGGCTCCACTATCTGACCTGTGTCCATAGATCTGAGAGACCTGCTGGGTTCATACCTGACTAACATCTCACTGATGTATTCTGGACCAAACCCATTCACACATTTATACACCAGCAGCAGAACTTTAAAGTCTATTCTGAGGCTTTAAAACTGGAGTAATGTGTTCTGTCAGGGCTGGCTAAATATGGAAAAATGTCAAATTTGTTTTCATTTAGCAAAAAGCTATAAACTCTCTGTAATCACTTTAAAATAATCCATAATCTTTTTGTTGACTTGAGATTTTAATACTATATAATATATAAAGTCCAGCATATTCTAATCACCCTCGCCAGTGGATAAGTGAATGTAATACAAAGCCAGTGCAGATTTGTTTGACCTTTGAACCCTGAGTGAAGCCATCACGCGGCACAGAGACGTGACACAGGGGCAGGAAATCAATGATGGATGTGAATATGATCAATAGGAGCTGTGGACACACACCCATCCACATCCAAAAGCAAGAGCATCTTCAATGCCTGGAAAATGCTTTGTTTATTATTATCTATTTTATTTATCTTTTAATGAGCCCCTAAAGTTGACAAAAAATACTTTGTGATGTCAAGAGTTTAAGCAGTGCGGGAAACTGATTTGCATTCTCGCCCTTTGCTGGAATCCCTGCTGCCAAACATGCAAAGAGTTATGGAAACTAAAGTCTGCAGCTTTTTCCTTCATCTTTATCTTCTACACTCTCTGCAGCACACATTTATATATTATATTATATTATATTATATTATATTCAAAGCCTCAGAGCATCCATATATGACCGATCCTCATGCTTTCTACCATCAGCATTACTTAAGTTTACACAGAAGGAAGGAAAAAAATGGAAGCATGGAAAAAAGGGAAAAACAAAGAAAAAGAAATAAAAAGACAGGCTCTGAAAAATGCAAAAAAAAAAAAAAAAAAGAAAAAGAAAAGGAAAAGCAAAGAAAGAAATGAAAAAAAAGAAATAAAAACATGGGGGAAAATAAATAAGTGAAATAAAAAAGATTTGAAAAAGAAGGAAAATAACGAATGAAAGAGAAGAAAATAGCAAAAACGAAAAAGATGGAGGCAAAGAAAAATGAAAAAAAGGGAAAAAATAAAAATAAAAGAAAGAGACAGAGGCCTTAAAAAACGGAAAGAGAAAAAGGAAAGAGCAAAAGAAAGAATACGAAAAGACGTAGGCCTTAAAAAGAAAGAAAAACAAAACAAAAACAAAACAAAACTAAGATCAAAAAAAGGAAAACAAAAAGATGGAGGTCTTAAAAAAAGGGAAAAGCAAAAGAAAAAAGAAAGAGAAGAAAACAAAAGAAAAGAAAAGGAGAAAAAATTAAAAAGATGGAGGCAAAAGAAAAAGAAAAAAGGGAAAAAAGAAAGACATTTTTAAAAGATTCATGTCTTGTGTTGTGTTTTTAGAGGCTGGTTTAACGGTTACTTTCTGCTATTGTTAAATATATTGAGTTTTAAACCTTTTAAAGGGAATTACTGGGAAATGGGAATGTTTAAAAGCTCTAAAAATCACTTCACAGTTTCATCGACTCAGACACAATCGAAGTGTGCGTTCAATCACACGTCCACAGCAGCTTTTCCCTGCCTGATAATGATTGGTTGATGATGATGATGAGGCACAGACAGGAATGCTGCTAATCACAGAGCCATGGCAGACACATATTGTATGTGTGTCTCTCACACAGTCAGTGCAGTCATGAGGTTTCCCTGTCATTGCAGACATTGTTTCAAACCAGGAGCAGCTGATGCTCCGTCAGGATGAAGTTACACACCAGGAATGATGAATGTTTACTCCCATCTCTGCCATTTCTCTATTACATTTTTTTCACTTTCAAGACATTTGCACCACTTATAACCCCTTTCAACCACTTTTTCCACCTTATGTTGTATATGTTGACCCATTATTGTCACTTTTAACCTCTTTTCACCATATTTCATGCTTATTTTTTTTGCCAATTTAACCATATTCACTATTTATCATGCCTCATCCCTCCATTTCTGCCACTTTTAAGCCAACTTGAAAACCTTTTATACCACCTTTTCTGTCCATTTTTGCCCACTCTAATTTGCAACTTTTTTACCAATTTTTGTGGTTTTTAAAATCCCATTTCACCACCTGTTCCACCATTTAATGTAATTAAAAAATTGAAAAAAAAGTATGAAAAATGTGTTTAAACTGGCAAATAATGGGAATGACGAATTGTAAATGTGGTCAAATTGGCCAAAATAAGCATGAAATATGGTGAAAAAAGGTTAAAAGTAATATTGGAGTGATATTAGGTGGAAAGGGTTTATAAGTGCTAAAAATCTCTTGAAATTGGAAAAAATTTGCTGAAAATGCATTGAAATTTGATGGAGAAGTGGTAGAAATGGGAGTAATGTAGCAAAAATGCATTAAAAGGAGCAAAAGTATGGCAAGAAAAAGTGATGAAAATAGGTTACAATATGTATAGTTTGGTGGAGTTACAGAAAAAAGTTAAAAATAAGCAAAAATGGTCTCAAATTGTTTTTTTTTAAAAAAAAGCTTTGTAGTTTCTTGAAGGCATCTGGCGACCCGCTTCCAGTGTGTCGCGACCCTAAATGGGCGCCTTAGACCACTCGGCCATCCTGACACGGTGAAGGCTTATGTAGAAAAGATCTGGAAAATGTATCAATAGTCCCAGCGGCTATTGGTACGTTTCCGTATCACTATGCTTCCTTTAAAAACCAAATTAATTCTTCTTTTTTTTAATTTTTTTTTACCGTAAATAACATCTAATCTTAGGGTATTTAATCATCTCTGTCTGGGTTTTACAAATTAAATAAACTAATGAAAACTTTAAAAAAAATACAAATAAACAAAATAAAACAATAAATATCAAAATATTATTAAAATATTTCATTTTATTCATCAGTGGTTGCTCTTCTCTAAAAAATACTATTTGTACATGTCTGTTTTGATGCATAAAACAGGAATAAGAAGCTTTTGTTTAGGTTTTATGAGGTTAAAGCAGCTTTTGCGTCACATAAAGCGGCTCCTGTGGATCACTGTGTACCTGGTACACCATAAGCCTGTCCTCAGGACATGCACATTTACAACATTTCCCACATTCCTCAGTGTTTATCATACTTTGGACTCACCAGCACAGCGGTGAAGCGCTGCTCCAGCTCCTCCTCGGGGGGCATGCTGACCCGGGCCTGGTGGTGGGGGCCTGGGGGGCCCTCCTTCCCCTGGGACAGCTCTGCACTGCCTGCTGCGTTTCCCATCACCAGGTATCAACCAAAGCTTTTTAAAAAAACTTTAAAAACCCACAGAGCAACGATACAGAGCAGTGGAGCTTGACCTTTGACCTCCCATCATCTCCATAGTCTTCATCTCTCCTCTTCTTCTTCCTCCTCCTCCGCACACAGAGCCTGGTGTATGATGAAACATAAGACAGAGGGAAAAAGATATCCTGACAGTGGCAGGCTGGGGACCAGCTGGGGGGTGCAGGGTTCCTCAAAGCTCCAGCTCCATCAGCTGATCCATGGCTCCTCTCCTTCACGTCCTTCGCCTGCTGCTGCTGCTGGGTTAGTGTGTGATAGTGAAGTCTGAGACAGAGAGGCTGAATGAAAGCAGCTAAACACACACACACACACACACACACACACACACACACACACACACACACGCTCCCTGGGTCCTAATGCCTCCATGTAGAACCTGCAGATCAAAGCTTGGACTTTTTCCATCATCAGATATACAAAAACAAAAAAAACAAAAGAGTCAATTATTTACATTTCATTTGTTTGGTTTATAAAACAACAACAACAACATAAAACACTAAACTTGACATTACTTCTAAATAAAGTCCATGTACTCTGAGCTGGAACAGGAAGTCTACTGCCTTGTGTATAGATTTGATAATCAAACTCATAATTAATATATAAAAACTTATTGGTGAGGATGCATGAGGCTTGTGAAAATGCTAGGTTAATGCTAATCTAATATTAATGCTAATGCTAAGCTTATGCTAGGATAATGCAAGGTAAACGTTAATGCTAGGTTAGTCCTTAGGTAATGCCTATGCTAAGCTAATGCTAATTTAATGCTTGGCTAATGCTAATGATTAGCTTATGTTAGGCTCATGCTAAGCTAATGCTAGGTTAATCATAGCTTATGCTTAATGCTAAGCTCATGTTAGTGTTTAGCTAATAATAATGCTAGGTTAATGCTAGATTAATGTTTGGCTAATGCTAGGCTAAGTTTTATGCTAGGTTAATGTTAATTCTAGGCTAACATTAATGCTTGGCTAATGCTAAATTAATACTAATCATTAGTCAAGGTTTATACTAAGCTTATACTAATGCTAGGCTAATGCTAATGATAAATTAAAGTTAGGCTAATGCTAGGTTAAATCTTATGCTATGCTAATGCTGGGTTAATGCTAGGCTCATACTAATACTAGGCTAATGGTAAGATAATTCCAAGATAATGCTTAAGCTAATGGGAGAATGGATGTATGGGTCTTCTGAATTCCCTCATTCAGCGTACTGCAACGTGGGTCAGCAGCAGCATTCTCACTTACATTTTCTTCAAGAAATGCAAATATTTTAGTCATTATTAGTATCAATATCAATATTATCACATTTTAAATCTGTGAACTCACTGCCATACAGTGTCAGTTTAGTTTAGCATCTATGATGATGTGTTGTGCTGGAGTAAATGAGTATCTTTTGTATTTTTAACTTTTTTTGCATTAAATCATCAAAACCTTTGGAGTTTGAGAGTTTTCGAAAAAACTACAAAATGTCAGCAACAGCTTCTTTAAAGGATTCCATTCAGACGAATGACGTTAAAATATGTTTATGAGGAAGTGAGGTGAGCTTCTAAAAAGAAGTTATTTTCTACACGTGTCGACAAACGTCAAAGAGAGAATGTGAAGAATCTGACTAAACAAGTCTGTGAACGTTCAAAGAATTTAATTCGCCTTTGAAGCAACACCTAAAAATATAAAAAATAAATAATAATGTGTCTTTGTTTGTTCTTGAGTTACTCTGAGCCAAGTGGCACATGGAATTTAACTATTAACTATTATTACTATAAAACCTACTGCTGTGCCTAATTCATCCACTGAGGCTCTCACTGTTTAGTAAAAATAACGCACGTAAAACAAAAGTGAACAGCAGGTGGCAGCACAACACAAATACCCGTCTGGATTTAATAGTTTTAGATTCATATGTTTACACTGCAGAGCAATAACTTATTGATCAAATCATTATTGATTATGTCAGGAATATTAGTTTTGAAAACTGAATGAGCAGTGTATTTATCTACAGTATTTAATCATGTATATTAGCCATGTAGGCTACAAATGAAAAAAATGTATGCACACATACTATGGAAGCTTTTCTGTTTGTATTAAAATGCTTTAAAATTAATACATTTTTAAAAATAAAATAAAAATAAATACGTAAAAAAAAATTTTTTAAATTCAGTGAATCAAAGAAAAGATAAATATTAAGAAAATCTGCAAAACAGCTGCAAAAAATACACATAATACTAACAAAATGTATAAAAATTGCAGAAAAATACACATATTGACCCCAAAAAAAAAAAAATTTTAAAAATTACTGTGACCCTGTATAGGAAAAAGCTTAGATGATAAGACAAGAGAACAAAAGCACATGAAAAGACAAGAAAAATACACAAGAGGACAATAAATACACATTCCAAAAAACCCAAACAGAATTACAGAAAAACACACAAAACAACCACAGTAAATGCATGAAAATGACATGCAAACAAGATGTGGACCTTTGACTTTGACAAAAGCCTCTTTACATCAACAAGAACACACACACACACACACACACACTGAGCATTACAGTAACAAAGGAAACAACAGTGTGTGTTTTTGTCATTTGGTGTAACATTATGGTCATTTTGTCTGTTTTTATTTTTATTTTGTGTATTCTTGTTGTCTTCTGTATTTGACTTGTTGTTTGTGTTGTAATTTTGTTACTTTTGTAACTTTGTTGTCAGCTTGTAGGTCTGGAGTCACTTTGTATATCTATGTTGTAATTTTGTGTCATTCCATTGTCAGTTTGTCAAACTTTGTTGTCAGTCTTTAGGTCTGGAGTCACTTTGTGTATCCATGTTGTAATATTGTGTGGTTTTATTGTTACTTTTTGTTTTTGCTGTCAGTTTGTATGTCTGGAGTTTTTTTCCCCTCACAAAAAAAACTTTAGAAATAACAGTAGTGTTATTGCAAGAGGTGGCAGTGAACTGAATCTTTGTAAAATACTGACATCCAGTGGCTGAAATGTGCATTACAGCAAAAAAAAAAGAAAAAAAAAAAAGAAAAAAAAAAAAAAAAAAAAAAGATCTGTTGTAAACTGATAGTGACTGAAGAACAAATTAAACTGAGGGAACATCACATTAGAAAACAAAAAATCATTATTGTAAATGTTTTTATTGTTTTCTTTATGTTCCTATTGAAAAAATGAGTTAACAAATGAAGAAGTTACAGTAATTGCAGGGCGAATACTTTGAATCTCTGCATTTAGTTATTTACACTTCAGTAAGTTTCAAAGGAAGCATGGAAAACTTTATTCATACTTTTTGTTCACTCAGATGAAACACATAATATAAAAATAGTATGTTTTTTTTTTTTTTTTTTTTTTTTAAAAAGCCTTCCCGTCCAACATACACATAATACAAAAAAATTAGATTTCAAGGCCCAGAATGAACAGATGAAAAGTTTACCCTAAAGAACAGACAACGTAACATCTGTAAGTGGACAATAACATCATCAGACAGGGTAATTCCTCATCAGGGAGATGTTCTGCATTCTCACTTCCTGAGTGTTTCCTGGTGAAGCTCATGGTTAAACACGTGAAGCGACTCTGAGCATCTGATATGAGCACGAGTTCAGCACCATGAAAAAGGAAGACAACAACCAACAAAGGCAGCGCTCAGTGGAACAGTTTACCAACCACAGTGAGGGAAGCCACCAGTTTTAACACTTTTAAAGGTCATTTAAAGGAGTGGCTCAGGTCAACCCAGACTTGTGACCACAAGTGATTTGAATTGATATTTTTATGATGCATCTTAGGGCTACGTGCAATGCATAGTGGCACTTTAAATAAATTATGATAATGTGAATTTATTGTATGCACTCCTGTGATTGACCAACCCTGAGTATGTGGAAGTGAACTGCTTTTCGTTCCCCTGTCCATTTCTTGGCCCTACAGCATCCTGTCTATTCTCTTAAGTGTAGTTGTTCTGGTCCCAGTGTTCCATTTACATGAAAAGTTACTGTATTTTATGATCCCTATGTTCTTTGTCCTGTATGTAATCCTTTTGTGTATTGTTTTGTGTCTCACTATGTCTCATTGTTAAGTGTAACATTTTATTACATCAGCCTGTCTAGGGACAACAGATGGAAATTAGCCATTGGCTACAATCTGGCATATTTAATTTTTTTTGAATGTTCATTAATATGTACTGTCCCTACTTAAAAAAAGAAATAAATAAAATAAATAAACAGAAACTCAGCTTCAATAAACACTCAGGGTTGCCAGGTTGGGATGTGAACTTTGACATAAAAACACAACAATATTATGTTATATAAAAACATAAGAATATTTTGTTATATAAAAACATCTTTAAAAAATAATAATAATTGAATTAAATTGTAATATTTTACAATGGGACTGATATTTACATGTGGAAGTGGGTTTGTCCATGTGTAAGTACTTCTTGTCCTTGAGAAAGTTGATTTGTCCATGTGGAAGGGGATTATCTTTGTAGAAGTAGTTATTTTTTCCATGTGGAAGTGGGATTGTACATGTGGATTTGGTCCTTGTGGAAGTAGGTCTTGTCTATGTGGAAATAGTTCCTGTCCATGTGGAATCGGATTTGTCAATTTGGAAGTAGTTTTTGTTCATGTGGAAGTGTGTCTGTTCAGGTTATTTATTTGCCATAAAGTGAAAATTGTTGGATGCCGGCGTATCGTTGGAGCCGGTTCGGTCTGGAGACGTTGGCGGTTGGTTGGAAGGGAAGGAGTTGGAGGTAGAGTTTAGCACTCTCTGCTTTAAATGGATGCCACAGGCTCCGCCCACATCACGGACCAGCCTGAGCACATCCTGCCTAAAGCGCACACCGACCATGGCGTAGAGCAGCGGGTTGAGGCTGCAGCGGGTAAACGCTAGAGTGCAGGTGATGTAGTCCAGCATCAGGCCACAGAACAGGCCCCCCGCCATCTTCCGGGACAGAACCACGGTGTACGGCAGCTGGAACAGGAGGAAGACCACCACCAGTGTTAGCATTAGCTTTAGCGTGCGCTGCCGGGGCCACTGTCTCCCTCGCCGCCTAGCGTAGCCCTTGCACAGCACGCTGGCGACCGAGGAATAGCATGTCACCATGACGAAGAAGGACGCACAGAAGACGGCGATCATAGCGCCGTCGGTCACCATTTTCACGCGTCCGCTCACGTTCATACCGCAGTACGCTTCACTTCCAGATCCAGAAACGCCCGAAAACAGGATTTCAGGAAGACTCAGCAGCACCGCGACCAGCCACACCCCGACCGCCGCCACTTTCCCGGCCGTTAGCACCTTACTGCGCAGCTGCAGAATCTGCTGAGGTCGTGCTACGACCATGTAGCGGTCGACGCTAATGCAAGCTAGCAGCAGCAAGCCGCTGTACGTGTTGACGGCGTAGCACGCCCTGGTGATCTTGCAGAGCAGAGAGCTGAAGATCCAGCCAAGGTGAGTGTCGACGGCGAGCAGCGGCACGGTGAGCAGCAGCAGCAGGTCGGCCAGCGCCAGGTGGAACAGGAAGACGTCGGTCATGGAGCGAAGGTGGAGGCGGCGGTAGAGAGTGAACGTGGCAATGACCAGTAGGTTTCCAGCCACGCCCAGTGGGAAAATGAGGCAGAAAACGCACGTCTGGAACATTTTGATGGTGCGCTCCTGCTGCTCGTCAGCTTCGCACCAGTCGGAGTCAAAGTCACCAGATATGGAAACGTTGCTCATGTTCCAGAAAGGGTCGTAATCGTAGTAATAAGAAGTTGAGTCGTTATCATCATCAAGGAAATGATCCATCGCTGGAGGAAGGAGAGGAATAAAGTTCAGTCAAAATGTTCAACAAACTTTCCCTTTGCTCACTGGCTTCAAGGTTACTTTGTTTCACAGTGAGTTAGTCAAAAGTTTCACAAAATGCATAATGCTAACACATTAACGGGAAAGGGCATCGATACCAGTGAAATTCTGGCATCGACCACTGGCGATAAAGTAATGAAAGTACAGAAATAAGGCACAAAAGGACAAGAATAATACAGAACATTAACCAAAAGAGACAAAACGACTAAAACTTAAAGTTGACAAATTGACCAAATAAAATAAAATGACTTCAGAAAAACACACAATTACTTTAAAGTTTTGTGTGGTTGTCTTCTGTGTTTTTAGATTTATTGTGTGTTTTTCTGACGTCGTTTTATGTAAATTTGTCAACTGTGTATTTGTGTTCTATTAATTTTTGTTATTTGTGGTGAAAAACAGTGTTTTTCTGATGTTTAATCTTATTTTGTCAATCATCATTATAATATTATACTTAATCTATTGTACCCATCAAATGAGGAAAAGTCATATGACTTCCAGGGCTGAATGATGGGTCTGTGAAACAATGGTTTAGGAGGCGACATTCAGAGTGAAAGCAGCCGCTGAGTCATTAGTGACACTGGCATCGTGTCGTTTGCTCAGAGGAAACCGTGGGTTAGCTTCACACGTCTGTAGATCAGTCAGCATCGCGTGCCATCAGTCCCTCACACACGTTCCCACAACCACCGTTTCACTCATATCACCATGTTTAACACACACAGTCCTCCTTTCTAACGTATCCACTCCACTGTAAGACGGAGCTGCTCTTTTAAAAAGGTAAGAAAATGATCGAATTAAATCCATCAGAAAACCAACAATATTTGAACGTTAGGCTTCAGAGGAGGTAAAGTACATTGGACTTAATCTACTGTCAAATCCACAGACTTATTGAAATTGTAAGGTAAAAATTCAGTATTTCACATTTTGTTAAACTTAACCCTAATTGATATTTCTGCACAAACGGTTTGATTTAGTAAATTATTTAATTGACAATAATGAATTGAATTAATCTTGTCTGGTGCTTTAATTTTATATCATTTAATTTAGTTTAAATCAAACTTTTATTTGTATTTGACACCATGTATACATCAAATTTGTCCTGGTGATAAAACCTAAATGTTATTGCTAAATTGGTCTGTAACGTGTTATGTAATAATAACAATAATAGTAATTTCATAGGATAAAACTAATAAATATATTAGGGCAATCATATTTTAATTTCCATAGAAGAGGACACATATTCAAATTATAATACAGCGATGATCCAAACTGAGGGCAAAAAAATTTGTATTGTATAATTTATTTAAATGTATCATTGTTTTTTTTCTATGTCCCTGCTGTAATGTTTATTGTATTTATTTATTTAACTTTAACTTATTTTAGCTGTTTAAAATGAATAAAATACATTAACATTGAGGAATAACAACAAAACAGTGTCTTGCATCATGAAATTCTTGCGCATCTGAGTTTACATTAGTGAAAAGGTGTAGGAAGAGGTATAAACTTATCTAATCTCACCTTTTCTACATACGTTAAAGTCTCAATTTACTAACACTTTGAAATAGTTTTAAACAGTTTAAAATGAAATGAAATTAATTAACATCAAAAAATGACAACAAAACAGTATTTTGCATCTTCAAATTCTTACAAATATGATCAAATCAAGAATATGGTCACACTACTGTAATATTCTGTTTCCCTTTTACATTTAAATTGTCGGTTGTGCTGTTAAAGCGTTGAAGGATGTGTGAAATCCGACTGTGTGTGAGTGGGAGTGTGTAGATCTTATGGATTAGTCAGTGTCACACGGGTAACCGTCACAGGAGTCCTAATCATAGCAAGTGTTGAGTCAGCATTTACAGTATCAGGATCCTCTTTTTTTGTTGGTTTATTTACTTTTTTTTTCTTCACTTATCAACTGGTTTAATACATTATTACGATTTGAAAAATCCTCTTTCTACTTTAACAACTTAAACCTTTACACTATATATATATATATATATATATATATATATATATATATATATATATATAGTGTAAATAATTAATATTGTTTAGTTGTTTAATATATACCAGTAATAATAAATAAATGTAATCTATTTAAAGTCATTCACACTGAATATTTAATCATTATTGAATAATAATAATTAATAATTAAGGTTTTATTCATTAAGACAACTTTTTTCAGGAAATTTACTTTGATCTCCTGATGTGTTACTTTGATCTCCTGTCATCTGCCAGTCTTCTAGTTTTATTTATACAGGCTTCATCAGAGGGAAAAGCAGACATCTCTGAAGAAGACTGGCAGTTGAAACATGTCAGGATATTAAAGTAAATTTCCTGTAAAAAGTTGTCTGAATAAATGAAATCTTAACATATTATTATTAAAAAGACAAAATTAACCTTGCTGGAATGATTGAATAACTAAATATGCAAATGCTGATTTATCATAATAATCTTTGTTTTATCTTGTGTCTTTAATCTCTTTTTAATCAAATGGGAAGTGCTAATTTTATTCACTAAGTTTGATGTATTGGCTTATTGGAGTTTGTCCAAATGTTGCGCTTAGTAATATCAGTTTCCCTTAAAATATCCTCCAGTTTTTAGATTTTTAATACGGAATCTGACGAATGTTAAATTTAAGTAATTTATGAGAAAAACATAGAACAAAGCTTGTGTGCAGAGTCAGGCAACATTCACATGTGGCTTTTATGATCGACCACAAGCACAAGAGTAAAGATTTAAAGCATCAAATGTCCCTTTGACTGTCAAACAGCTGCTTTGAAACGTGTTTGTAGCAGAAAAAAAAACTGCATTTTCCTCCTTTAAAAAGATTAAATGTAACAATCTGACCATTTACAATGAATGTAAATGAGAATAAAAAGGACAGTGCTCAGGTGGGAATAAATCATTATTAATAATAATAATAATAATGATAATAATACATCCTTAGATGATCTTATTCTTACCTTAAGCAGTGTGAGGAGCAGAGCTCGTGTTCAATGATATTAAGAAATTTTGCGAAATCCCTTAAAAACAAGCCTGAGGAGAAAACCACAAGTACCCATAGCCAATGAAAACAGCTCTGTGTGTGTGTGTGTGTGTGTGTGTGTGTGTGTGTGTGTGTGTGTGTGTGTGTGTGTGTGTGTGCGTGTGTGCGTGTGTGCGTGCGTGTGACCTCAGTGTGATCCTGTGATAGTTGTTTGTATCACAGTGACTGAGCTCGATTTACATTTTTTTTACAACATTTACAATAGTCAACCTTTTATGTTTTGTAATATTAATACATTGTACTATATATAGATATAAATATATATATATATATATATATATATAGATCAAATATCAAACATTTTATGTTATATGATATTAATACATTATACTTTTTTAAATTATATATATTAAACAACTAAATAATACTATTAATGAATATTTTTGCTGAGTGGTGAAATTGGTTAAAGTTTAAATTGAATAAAGTAAAAAAATAGAAAATTATACAATATACTGTGTATATATATATATATACACACACACACACAGTATCTTAATATATATTTAGATAAAATATTACATATGTAAATGTAATATATATATTCCTTTATAGATGTATTTACTTATTATTATTATTATTATTATTATTATTATTATACATACTATATATACATATATACAGCATATATATTTATAGATAGATACATATAAAATTTACATATTAATAAATATTTACATGGTTTACATAAAATATTAAAATATTACATATGTAATGTAATATACAGTAAAATACTGAATAAACTACATTAATAAATAATAATAATTATATATATATATATATATATATATATATATATATATATATATATATATATATAATCTATTTTATTTTGTAAGTTAGATGAAAGTTTGATGCAATGCGTGCATAATAACGTTATCATTCATCGTTTAAGTAGCTCACAAATTAAAATGCAATTCTCCCGAGAAAATGTATCTTTTAAAACATTTTCATCTCACGACTTCAAACATCAATAAAAAATATACATATAATTAAAAGTTAGACCCTAAAAAACTCTAAATACATCTGAAGTATAAATTGTTGGAGGTCTGCGACCCACTGCGGTGTCCTGACCCACCAGTTGAAAACCTCTCCTGCATAGAATAGCACAGAATATTCTATTGTGTCTATTTTAACACAGATGAGAGTGAAAAGAAATCAATATAAAAAGTAAAAGCAATTGAAGAGAACAGGATAGATCGGAAACATTCAGGATTTTTCCAGATTTTTGAATCAAAATTTGATCAAAAACTGAAATAAATTAACAGTAGAAACAAATTAAAACTTTCCTGACTTTATTTGAATAAAGTAATAAATAATTGGTTTAATTACAGTTTTTCTTCAAAAAATGTCAAGATGTTTTTGATCATTTCACATCAAACTGACCTGATTTTGACACCTGCTGAAGGTGTGTGTGTGTGTAAATGAGTTTAAACTGTAAACACGTTTGTGGCGCGTGAGAACGACATGTTTTTAAGGGTCGTGTCCTTTTTTAATGATGGGAAAGCTTCATGAGCAGCGTGCGATGTGGCGTGTGGTCTGTCGAGGCTTCTGATTGGTCCACACCTGTTTTGTTTGTTTGTGTGGTTTTTGTTTTTGACTCGATGTGAAAGTGTTGACCCGCCTTTCAACCTGTGAGCTCCACTCAGGGCGTCACATTAACTTTCAACCAGATATCAGCAACTGGAGGCCCGGGGGCCACAATCGGCCCTCGGTTTATGCTTGTGCTGCCCCCAAAGGAAATCTCACAACATGATAAAGATTAACCAAAAAAACACACACACGAAAGTATACAAAATAACTCCAATGACACAAAATGTGAACAAAATTACAAAAATCAACAACAAAAATACAGAAAATTACATAAAATACAGAAAATTACATAAAATACAGAAAATTGCATAAAATACACAAATGGACAAAAATCAACAACAAAAATACAGAAAATTACATAAAATACACAAAAGGACAACAAGAAACAAAAAATTATAACAAAAAAACAAACAAATTGATGACATGAACTCCCAAAATTACTAAAAACATACAAAATAATGGCAAAGAAATGTAATGACAGAAACAAAAAAAACAAAACATAAATTGTCAACACAAAATGACTAGAAAAACATAGAAAACAATAAGACATATACAAAATGACTCCAAAGACACAAAAAAATTCAACAACAAACATATGAAAATGATATAAAACACACAAAAGGACAACAATAAACAACAAAATAACAAAGACACATAAATGAAAGACAAGAATTCCCAAAAGGATATAAAAATACACAAATTGATTAAAAGCATACAGAATAATAGCAAAAAACAAAATAATGCAAAAATCATATTTCAAAACACACATAACAACAACAAAAGCACAAATCGTCAACAAAAATACACAAAATGACTATGAAAACACACAAAAAAACACCAACAAAAAAAAAACCTCACAAAAATAAAAAAAAAAGAATAAACCCTTGGTCTTATTCTGAATGCTTTCATTTGAGTTTCATATTTCATCAGATTCACAGGCTACAAAGATGCAAAAACACCCAATTTTTCCTCAGCTTCTCAGTCTAAAAACATTTGTTTTAAGTCGTTTCCACCCCAAACGTCTCTCAACACGAAGCACTTTCCTGTCTCCACTGAACTGAGGTACACGTTAAAGTCTCCAAAACACAGGAAGTCTTGATTGTTCTCACACATTAGCATGTGTAGGCTCCTCCTGTGGCCCCTCTTATACCTTGGTGTCCCTGTGCTTCAGGTCTGTCTCTGCTCCACTCCTCTGTGTCTGACGCAAACACTGATAACAAGTTTAAATCGTGTATTCTCATGTTTACACATAGATAGTGAGACTTCCAGGTAGAAGCAACTACTAATGACTTTAAATGTATTAAAATAATAAATTATTACCGGTATATGTTAAATCAGGGGTTCTCAACCTTGGGGTCACGAGACACTGGGAGGGTGTTGCCAGATGCCTTCAAGAAACTAAGAACATCATCAGAACAATTTCAGCCCATTTTTGTTTATTTTTTACCTTTTTTCTGCCACTACACCAAACTCACCATATTTGACCTGTTTTTTAATCACTTTTTCTTGCCATTTTTTTGCTCTTTTTACTGCATTTTTGCAACATTACTCCCATTTCATCTCATTTCAATGCCTTTACTGCACTTTTTTTTTCCACTTTCAAGATATTTTCAGCACTTATAAACTCTTTCCACCACTTTTCCACCTAATATCACAAATGTTGACCCATTATTGTCACTTTTAATCTCCTTTCATCATTTTTCATGCTTATTTTGTGCCAATGCATCCACATTCACCTTTGCCAGTTTAAACTAATTGATATTGATACTTAAAACCTTTTTACCACTTTTTCTGTCCGTTTTTGGCCACTCTAATTTGCAACTTTTAACCAATTTCTGTGGTTTTTAAAACCTCATTTCACCAGCTTTTCCACCATTTTTGGTCACTTTTAGCCCATTTTATTTATATATAAAAAAGAAGAAAAAGACAAAGACGAGAAAGAAGAAGAAATCCTAACTCACTCATCCATCATCACTCACTGACTTCCTCAGACAGAGATCTAGCACAGAAAGGGGCGTAGCTTGTGTCAGACTTCCAGGCTCAGGATGTTCCATCAGGTCCCAGACCAGAGGTTGATCTCCCACCATGAGGCTGAGGCTGAGTCTGGACCTACTGCTGTCTGCGCTCCTCCTGCTGGGTTCGTATCCCACTCCACGCTCCTCTTTCCTGTCGTTTGTTTCCTGCAAAGACGGGAACATTTTCAGCATTTCTGTGACTGTGTTGGATGTGTTTGTGTTCGTAGGTGGTGTAGAACTTCATGCAGCTGACAAGAGGAATCACACTTTCAACGTCTCCACAGATGGACACGGTCAGACCAGTTTAACTTTAACAAAACATTTACAGGAATGTACATTTACTTCAAAAAAATAATCAAGAAATGCCAAAATGTTGTTTTCATAAGAAAATGTATAAAACCTGCTCATACATGAGAGCTAATACCACAATCTCCCGTCGTAATATAGGTCGATTACCAAGTTTTTTTTAAATTGTTTTTATAGAAAAAAGACAAATAAGTCGCACTCTTCTTGTGTCCAATTTTATCGTTGAAAACAAACAAAAAATACAAAATTCACGTCCTTTTTTTTTACGAAAAAAAAAGAGTTTAACCAAATGTTAAGCAAGTGTAACACAAAAAAATACGAATATGACCAAATTTCCCTTGATTTCAGTGCGTTCTTTCGGCGCACTTCTACAGCGGATTGATAGTTATTTTAATTAAGCATGTTTGGCGCAATTTCAGGAAGTTTAATAGCCAGTATCTGATTGGTGGAAAGCCATTGAAAAGGAAACGTACTGGGAATGGGGAAATTGTCACTGAAATGAGTAAACTGACTGACAATAAAAAAAATTTAAAAGAAAAAATCAGAAGCAGATGTCAGCCTATAAAAAAAAAAAAAGACATCCAGTATAAGTCGCATCGTTGTATAAGTTTATATTTGATTTTAAACAGGGAGTTTCGACTTACATTGAGGATGTTGCTCGCTTTTTACCGGTAAATAAAAGGCTTCACCCGGCCCTTCACATGTTTATTTTAATGACAATTATCTTAATTATATTTGTGTTTTTAATATAGTATAGATCCATATTTGTATCTTTTGTTTTTGTTTATCTCTTTATATAGCACTGATATTCTACAGGGAAACATTTTCTATGGATGTTATTTATCATCATCATTATTGCTATTAATATTATTATTCTAACATCTATGTAACGGAACAGATCTTTGGCTCAGGGCAGTTAACGCTATAACACAATGCTACACTGGGATTGTTGGATGATGTGTTTGTGTTGAAATGCATCCATCTGAAACCACAGAGGAAGAATGGAGCCAATCCAAGTGGAATCAGACATTCAACGCCTCCACAAACGGTGCAAACGGTGAGATGAATTCAACTTAAACACAATAAACACAAAATAACAAAAAATACACAAAAAACTTACAGATTGTTGACAAAAATATGCAGAAATGACAGGAAAATAACCAGCACAAACCCTTTGTTAGTTTTCTGTATCAATAACTACATATATACTGTATATCTATTTATAGAGCCTTTTTACCAATACTGATTATGCTGCTTATTAGTCATCAGACTCACGCTATCTCTCTACTGCATTTGTTGCAACACTATTTATTTCCAAGTAGCCCGTTTAATGTAATTCTGCCATGACACCAGTCATTATTTAGGTGGTTTCCTGACATTTTACTGAATAAAAAAACAGTTCAGATCAGCTGTAGAATTCAATATCATCACTTTGTGAATCATTTAATTTGCAGATGTGCACGAATCGACCAACGCGACGTTGTTTCAGGAGATCCAGGATGAACTGAACAGCAGCCAAACGTTTGACATTCTCACAGAGGATGATGGTGAGTGTGTGAGTGTGTGTGTATCTTAGCAAACTACGGGAAATGCCACACTCTTATCAGCGCCTTGTGTTTTCCTGCCCTCTGGCAGCTCCGTCCCAGAACCCTCACAGAGTTTAACGCTCAACTTTTACTTTCAGCTTCAAAATGTGCAGAATAAGAGTTTGGTCTCTACAAATGTAAAGAAATGCAAACGTGTCAATTTCTGTCTGTTGCAAGCCAAAATGGAAAGATATTGAGGGACCTAACAGCAGTCAGTGGATTAAAGAAATGTCTTGTATTCTAGCGTTAGAAGAACTGACAACGCTGAGGAAATTTATGAGATGGGGACTCCTTTCTTACATTTTATGGATCACCTAAACGTACAATTGTCTGCGTACCAAAAAAGCCTGTGATTTTCTAATTTACCTCTAGTTAAGTTTTTTCTTTCTTTCTTTTTTCTTTTTTTTATTTTAAAATGTATGTATTTATTTCTTATTTATGTATTTTTATTTATTTATTTATTTATTTTCAGTATATTCCTTCTTATCTATTCTTCTTCTTCTTCTTCTTCTTCTTCTTCTTCTTCTTCTTCTTCTTCTTATTATTATTATTATTATTATTTCCTTTTGCCAATAATCTTGAAGTGCTGAGGGTGGGGTGGAGGGTTTTTGTGAATTCTTGTTGCTGTTCATACTATTAATGAAAAATTAAATAAACAAAAAGTGGGGTAAAAAAAGAAAAGAAAACGAGTTTGGAATACAAATATCACCATATTTGTGCCTAATTTTCTCATTGAGGGAAACATTTTCTGTACAAAGTTGTTTTTCCATCATTTTTTAGCAGCAGGTATTTCCACCTCCCCCCGGGAGGGAGCTCTGTGGAAATATAATTATGTGCTCAACTTCCTGTGAGATAGCAGAAGAAGCAGTTAGCGACAAAACACAGACAGTTCTATTTAAACATATTTGTATTAAATTCTATTAAATTGAAACTATTTATCATCGGCTAGAAGTACTGTAATAAAATATTAATTATGTTTTCAACAATTTTTCACTTTTTAGCTAAAAGTTTACAGTATTAACTCTCCTATTATCATTGGGGTCAATTTTACCCCATTCAATGTTTATCATTTAAAAAATAATAGTTGACTTTTAATTTTTTGCTTCATATTTCATGACTATTCATCCATCCATCATCCATTCATCCATCCATCCATTTTCAAACCTGCTTGTGCCTGTTTTCAGGGTCGCGGGGTTGACTATTCAAGATAAATGAATTCTAATTTTAAAAAGTGAGAACAGGTCATGGTTTCATTATCAAGGGCTTATTTATGTATTTAACAAATAAAGTGTCTGACACAAAAACTTGGTCAACAATTTTGTGAAAATCATTTTGGAGGCACATATCCCTGGGGTCAAATTGATCCCAAGGGTAAATATGTATTTCATTTTATTTTTTTAAATGTTGCATATGTTTTTCATTTGCATTTACACAGACAGACAGAATAAACAGTCTGTGATAAAATAATAGAAGTTCTACTTTGCCCCAGTTTTAAATAAAACCTCCATCTGATAATAATATTTCCTTTAATCTGGCGTGATGTTTCTTTCTGTGAGTTTGTATTTAATGTGTATTTTATTTTGCAGAGAGCTTCCAGGACCAGGACATGTGGTTCCCAGGCCTTCACTGTGACCAGGAGCTGCTACTTCTCCTCAGTGCCAGTCATTGTGGTGAATTGTTCCATCAGGAAATGTTGTGGGTCAGTTCAGAGGACTGGTGTCACCTGAGCCACGTCATCAGGTAACGAAAAGAGACGCTTCACCTTTAAGATTAAACTCTCTCATCCTGGTTGGATGATTTATCAGCTTTCTGTGTCAGCGAGAATTCAACTTGTGAAAAGTTTAATGTACCAGTATTTAGAGCAAGATCGCATCTAATCTATAAATCTGGGCACTACGAGATCAAAGTTGTAATTTTATGAGATTAAAGTTGTAATATTTCAAGGATAAAGTCATAATTCTACGAGAATAAAGGAATATTTCAATATTAAAGTCATAATATTTTGAGAATAAAGTCGTATCTTAATACAATCATAATTTTATGAGATTAAAGGCATTATAATTCAAGATTAAAGTCGCAATATTTCAAGAATAAAGTCATAATTTAATAAGATTAAAGGCATTATATTTTGAGCTTAAAGTCGTAATATCTCAAAAAAGTCTTACATTTACGAGATTATTGGCAGAATAGTTCTAGATTAAAGTAATAATTTTATGAGATTAAAGGCATAAATATTTTGAGATTAACATCGTAATATTAAGTTCAATCTCGTAGAGCTCAGATTTATTTATATTTTAATGCTGCCCTAATAAGCCGTCGTACATTTCAGATTCAAATTCCACATTTTCCGTCTGTTTTTCGTTTTTCATAGAAAACCTGAAACTCTGCCCCTATTTATTAATAAGTACGGGCAGATTAACTACAACAGATTAACCTTTTGCTGCATTTTGTGTTTAGTTTGTGTATTAAAAAAATGTTGGTCACGACCAATACAGCAGCATTAAAGCATTTTCTCTGACATTCTATCACTAAATATCAATCTTTTTCAGAAAGGTGCAACTTAACTAATCGTAAAACTAAATTAAGTTATATTAGTACATATATTATCTTTAATACATAGAAATAAGAATGATAATTACTCTTTTTTTGGTGCTGTTTCATTGTATAAATTAGTGTTAGTAAGGCTTTGAGTGAGATGTGTTAATTTCAATTTAGTAATCTAAGGTTTGAGACATTTTATTTCTAAAAACAAAAACAGTTTTAGAAGCACCAACAACTTATTAGAAGTGGTTTAAAATGTAAAATAATTTACAGATTATCTGAGGCCAAAACGTATTTTTTTAGACATTCTGACTGTAGAAACCATCTGTATTTATATTCCAGTGCTTATTATAGGATGATAAAGTACATAAAAGCTTTTGACATTCAATGTTTGTTGATATTAGATTTAGCATTAGCGCTAGCTTAGCTTGGTTTTTTTACCATATTTTTCTTAATATATGTGTCTAACTTGACAAAATGTGGAGCTAAAGTGTCCCATAATTCTTTAAAATCTAGATAAATCACGGTAGGTTGATCATTTTGTAAATTTAAATAAATTTTTTTTTTAAATAATAACTCACCTGGAGTCATCTCCGATTCTCTTTCTCAAAACTGCAATACCTATTTTGACCATCAAAGACTTCATACTACTGGAGGGGCGCTGTTTCCCACTAGTGTTAAGGGTCCTCGATCAATCACAAATGGGTGCAGTTCCCTTTTCGACCAATCGTCGACTCCTTTTTATAGAGCAGATAACACGGGGGGCGCTGTTGTGTCGGAAACTTTAACAATATAACCAAAGTACAAATTATCTACTACTGACAGTGTCAAACTCAAGGCCCGGGGACCTAATCCGGCCCTTTGGAGCGTCCAATTCGGCCCGCAGGATAAAGTAAAAATGACAGAGAAAACATGAGTCATTGTATAAATGAAACTCAACAATATTTGCAGGGGCTCACAGTATTCCCGGTGCATATATCACATGATTGCAGTCATTTTTAATGTTTAACTGTTAAACTGCTAAAAAGCCTAAAAATTCTTACAAAATCTCATATACTGTGTGTAATACTGAGAAATGTATAAAAATCAGTTTTTATTGTAAAATGCTGTTGTCTGAAAAAATACATTTAATTAAGTTCAATATTATAATTGATGTCAAATTGAATTTACATTTATTGAATTAATTTTCAAGCAGGTGTAACTTCATTTTAAAGTTGTGTGTGTCCATTTTATTATAGTTTCAGAACAACAGTGATTATATTATAATATTATTATTATTATTATTATTATTATTAATAATAATGATGATGATAATAATAATAATAATTATAATAATGCCCATATATCCAAAAGAATATATTTAATTAAGTTAAATATAATTAATCTCAAACCTAATGAAATCAAAGTATTTTTTGTTATTTTTTTACATTTATTGAATTAATTTTCCTGCTGGTGTAGCTTGCTTTTATGTTAAAAGTCAATAGGTTTTCTCTTCTGACGTGTTTTTCTCAACCTGAGTTTTTCCTTATGACGTGATCACATTGTATTGTCTCTTTCAGACAATACAACGATTTGACCATGTGCCTTGAGAGGCTTTCTCATGTTGTCGGCTGTTACTTCCCAAACCCCGACATTCAGGACTTCCTCCTCCACATTCACTCCATCTACTTCCACAACTGCACTGAGGAGGAGGAGCTTCTGCTGGAGGACGCTCCTCATGGACTAGTGATCGTCCTCACACTCATCCCAGTCTGCATCATTCCTCTCATGGTTTACATGGTGGTGTGGAAAAGTAAAGTTGCCAATTGATCTGTATGTAACAATTATTCTGTGTAGGAAATAGGTTAAAAGTGTATATTTTCAAATGAAAAAAGATTTACTACGAGATGCAAATTGTAGTATTGTCACTTGAAAGAAACTTAATGACTAATGATGACTAAACAAAGAATAAGAAGATTCAAACACTTTGTTAGTCACAAAATTAGACACTAAACTATGTTAGTAAGATGACAAACCAGTACTTAAAAAGCCCAATATGTTCATTGAAGAACTCAAAAAAACACTGTGCAAAATGACAATAGTGGTGACAAAACAAGACAAAAGTAGAAAAATAAAGTTTCAAAATGAAGACCAAAAAAGACACAAAATGATGGTTGTTTACTGTTTTTTTTTTTCAAATCACTTTCTTTTATTTACTTATAAAGAATTTACAGTGGGTTTTTTGTATAGCTGTGCAAATAGTTTATACAACTTTTTAATTTGTAAATGCTAAAAAATATATAAGTGGAAACATCGACAAAATAAACCTCAACAACAAAAAAATCTGACACAGCTCAAATGTAAACTCATCACATTTGTACGGAGCCACAAACATGACATGATAAAAAACAATATTTAGAAAAAAGAAACACTTAAGCTCCTTCAACAGGGCCCCGATCCTACGCGAAGAAAATGAAGCAATAATGACTGCATCATCTACAACCAAATATGTAAATTTTAAGATAAAAAAAAACGGAGGTAAAAAAATGTAACATCTTGTTTCCAACAGCCGCGGTGAGTTTAATCTGCACCAAAAGTCCAGTGTTATGCATGTTTGCAATGTACACATAGCTACACACACACTCACATATCAACACAGCACCCTGCTCCTCTTTGACTACATCTCCCGTTGTTACAGCAACAAGCCACGCTAACCAGTGAGAACAGTATTAATATTAATAATTAGTATATTTTATTTCACAAATTATTATTTTTTGTCATGTCATATCTGGGGCTTCGTAATTATGTGAGAAAATCTGTAAAAACTCCTGATGGTTGTCATTTTTGAGGTTTTTTTCAATCACAAATATCATTGCCCATGTCTTGTATAAAAGGTGGGTGGTGGATGGGAACTTTTCAAGCTAAAGCCCCACAATCATAATTAATTTCTACCAGCTGTGGTCAAGATTTATACTTTAGCTACGGTAACTGAATTATATCAAAGTGATAGTTTAATAATGAAATTGCTTGATTACTCGTCATTGATTTGTTGCTGTGATGCATCTTTTTTAGTTTTTTTAATATTGAATTGAATTTTCACAAGGATGTAAGAACAAAAAAAGATTGAAATGTAAGGCACAATGCAAAGAAAACAAACAAACAATCAGAAACAAAAAGAACACATGCAATGATTGAGTTGATAACTTTGCATCCTTATGTTAAAAGTGATTCATAAACAAAGGTTTTAGATATTGTGTGTCGGGTCACTCCTGTTTGGACTTTCTCCTTCCGCACAGACGAAGGCACAGGAACCGTAAGCATCCCACCGTGATGGCTAACAGCACAAAGAGAACAGCCTTTAAGAAGCATATAACATCCAGGGAATGATAGGCGTACCAGGGCATTTTATAAGACTCTGTGCGCAGGTGTGCTGCTCCTTTGTGCCTCATGACAAACTCCACCCAGTAGACGGCTGTGTCCAGAGGATGGACGGGTTTGTCGCGGTGGAGAGAAGACAGCCGCTCCATGTTGCTTCGATAGGACGGGTTGTGGAGGACTTCCTGAATAGTTTGGAGGAAGTTTTCCCGTGTCAGTTGGATCGCCTCCACCACCTTTGCAGCTCCGCGTGCTTCCATTCTCACCATGTTCTCAAACTGGTCGAACAGGAGAGGGATTCCAATCATGGGCACCCCATGATAGATGGACTCATAAATGCCATTGGTGCCGCCGTGTCCCACGAAGGCTCTGACCTTGGGGTGACCCAACAGGTCGTTCTGAGGCATCCACTTCACTAGCAGCGTGTTGTTCCCCAGGTTGTTTGGCCGCTCACCCACATGCCTCCAGATGACTTTATGAGGGATTTGAGCAAAAGCGGCGGCTATTTCCGAAGAGATTTCCACGGGAAGTCCTTTGACGAGGGTACCGAGCGACATCAGGATGAAGCCGTGCTCTCCTGAACTCTGAACAAACTCCTCCAACTCTGAAGACAAAGGCTTTGAAGGCTCGCACTGAAAGCCGCCGATGTAGCCAACGTTGGGCATGGTCGGCCTGGGAAACTCAAAAACAAAGTCCACCCTCATGAGCCAGAAGTCTGCCCCTTGTAGAAGGTGATAGAAGTTCACGTCCGAACCGAAGTACCGCTCCACCAGTCGGTCGTAGTGAGGGCACACAACCAGTTTGTCAATGCACGTGTTGAAGATGTAGTAAAGCATGTTTTTCACTCTTTGCATGAAACTCATCTTGTTCGACGCTGCGTAACCAGACGTCGGAACATATGATGTTGGAGACGGGGCTACTACGAAGTGACTTTCCCCGCTGGTGATCCATCTGACGTTGAACACCATTGGCAGCTTGAGTTCGTGCGCTATCAGAACTCCAGCGGGCAAGCCCGGATCCACCAGAGCCAGGTCAAAGTGGGCGTCCCTAATGCTCTGCATCAGAGCCTTGTTTTCAAACATTTCCACCACCAACTGACTGGCCTGTTGGTGAATCCTGGACAAGCAGCTCAACATTTCAGTGTAGAAGTTCACAAAGCCCATAATAGACCCGCCCCCCTCTCTCTGGATAGTCAACATGTTCACCAACAGGGTCACGAAGAAGTCCTGATCCTCAATGCTGATGGCCTCGGGTAGGGTGACGGTGATGGAGCGATAGTGTGAAGCTTCTTCTTTGATGTACCAGCTGGTGGACGTGCGCACGACGGTGATCTCGTGGCCCCTGGCGTGGAGACTCCGAATCAGTAGGTTCATGTTGACCCAGTGGCTGCCGTCTATTGGGAACACCAGAATCTTCCCCGCGTTAACATCGGGACTCAACAGAAAGGACAGAGTCAGGAGCAGAAGGAGGGTAAGTGATCGTCCTCTCTCCATGGAGCGACCTGAGGACAAACACTTACACATAGAACTGGGAACAGATAACTTTTCCGACAAGGTAATCATTCTGTGCACCAGCTGGAGAGAGAGAGAAGTTGCTTCATGAATCAAAGTCCAATGGGCTGCGTTTTACTACAGCCTCTAATCCTCTAAGCTGCATGTAGCACAGAGCTGCTAACAAAGCTGAAGGAATGAAAAAATGTTCCCTGAGGTGATAAGTTTCCTCTTTGTTTATGTTACACACCTGAAGGACGAACGTGGGAACGCCGTGCAGTGAGACGATCTGCTGCTGCTGTGTGGAGGAGGAGGAGAAACCCAAAACCAGATTATATTTGCAGCTACTGAGGAAAAGTTAGGAAGTGGAAGTTGGAGGAGGGGAGGTTGTGGGACTTCAACAGGAAACACACGCTGTTGCCTGAGCCCAGCCCTCATCTCTGTGGAGTAAAACACCTTCTATATGTGCTAACGGACGCTAACTACTCACTACAACAGCTCACTTTAAGAGGCACATTGCAGCCAGATCTGCTTCACCAAGTCCTACATACTACTTATCTACAGATAAATGGGTTACCAGCAGAAGTGAAAGTAATGGATTACAAGTACTCACGTTACTGTATATGAGTTGCATTTTTGGATACTTTTTTCTAAATCAGTCATTTTACTTGTACCTAAATATATTTTAAAAGAAGTAAAGTAATTTCTTACATTTATACACCCAACCGTTACTGAGTGAATAATTATTTTTTGTTTTAAAATGATCAACAGACATCGATGAACTGCAACAAATGAAATAGCCGACCAATCAGCTTAAATGTAATGCACGGCGCCAAAACAGCATTGAATGGAGGTTATTTTCTCAGTTTTGTAGCTATACTTTAGAGCCTTAGAATTATTATTTTTTTATTTAGCATTGAATCCATTGGTGTTATTTTTTATTTATTTTTTTGTTTTTTAATAATTGTACATTTTGACAAACTTTTTTTTTTATACAGATGCCTTTGTGGAAAATAAATTAAGTTCAAATTGTGCAAGACTGGTGAAAGTAAATAGTAACTTTTACTTTGAGTACCATTTAATTGAGCTAGTTTTTACTTGTACGTGAGTATTTTATGTATGACTTACTTGAGTTGGATACATCACTACTCTTTACACCTCTAGTTGCCAGGCTGTTTGTTTGTACACATTGTAAGAAATCATATCTTTCTCATTTATGCATAATGCTGCTTCGGTCCATTTTTAAAGATGATACCAGTTATTATTTCATCATGTAACGCTGTTTCTGATTACAATCTTTAACAAATGTAAATATGAAAAGAGGAGGGATTTTTTTAATAATAATTAGAAAATGATCAATAATATGAAAATGATCAATAAAGTATCTATTATTATTATTATTATTATTATTATTATTATTATTATTATTACATCCCACAGTTCTTCACCTTTTAAAAACACAGGACCCCATTCATCCCGAATGCAGGGGTGTTTTTGCACCTGAACCAGTTTTAACACACAAGTTCCCTCACTCATACGTCTTATATTGAATATTGAAGAACATTTTCCCACCGTGGTCCTCATAAATCCCAAAAACCCCAAAAATGCGGCTGGATCAAATATATTTCCTCGGCTATAATCTTAACATAAAAACAATCAGTGGAAACATTGGTAAATAGCAATCTGAGCGTGTGTGTTTGTGCGTGTGTGTGTGAGTGTGTGTGTGTGTGTGTGTGTGTGGGTGGGTGTGCATGCGTGCGTGCAATGGTGGACGGAAGCAGCGAGATGAAAAATAATCCTAAATTTGTTCACAATAATTGGATTTAATTGGTGCAGAAGGTTATGTTGCAGCACACACTCAGCAAGCTCAGCATGTTGGATCATGTCTAAGAGTTTGATGCATCGTGTAGTGTGTGATTCAATCATTCAGTTGTAAAGAATTGTTGTTTGCATATAATCCAAACAATTTCCATCATATTACAGGGATCCTCCACTGCTTTTACAAATGTGGCCTAAAATAATTTATTAACTTAACTGAAGACAAGCAAACCCTGAGAATAGAAGTATTTTCGGGTGGAAATCCTTCAACAGTCCATGATTTACTCGCTAACTTCAGCCACCAGAACGTGTCAGCTCACTGTTTAAGGGAGAGCAAAGGTCCCATAGGAGAGCTCTTCTTCTCTGCTTCTTTCTCTCCTACCAAACCTTAGTGTTGGAAGTGTCACCTATGCGATCATAGATTCTTTTTTGGGTTACAACTGTTTTATCCCCTTTTGGTAAACAAAAGACAAAATAGATTTACATCAACATCTTTAACTTTTCCTGATTATTTAGAGCAACTAAAAACAGCACAAGTTGTCATTTTGACCTGGGTTTGACCTGCTAAAAATCAGGATGAATGCTTCACTCCAATAGAAAACAATGGGATGTTTACAGGCAGTGGGGCCGTGTGACATCATCAATCACATGATTTCAAGATGGAGGAACACAGGCTCTAAAACTGTAAAGTAGTCCCATTTTTAACAAATATGGCGCATAATAATATGTTTTGTTAGGCATAGGTCTACTAATGAGATTTTAGGCCACCTTTAAGAGTCTTTAAGAGTCTTGTTGTGTAATTACTGCCCCCTAAAGGCTTGGAGAAGTATTGAAGTTAGTCTGCACATTCCTGCTAAAGGATTGACTCTGTTTTATATCATAAAAATGCTGAATTTTTTAGCAAATGTTTAATAAATAACGCAAGCAATATATTTAGGTGTGCAACACTTTAGCGCTTTTTAATTTGCGATCTTAGTAAAATAGTGTTTTCCCCTGTGTTAACGTCAGCATTCCATGGTTTGTTTTGGAGTTATTTACACTTGGAGCAAATTTCCATTTAAGTCACAAGGGAGCGCTATTTCACCCTGCATTAACAGACATGGATGTGCATTGTTTTTTTCTTCATTTCTTAAGGAAAATAAACATAGTTTTGTATATTTCTGCATATTTATGGATAAGCTTTCATGCTAGTCTGACAATCCCGTGTTTTTTAACATTTGGTGATCTTTAAAGATGAGAAAATGCGTTACTTTGTAATACTTTAAAACCAGGGATGTGATCTGTGAAACCGAGACAGACTTAAAGGTGTGTTTCTGCTTTAGTTCGAAATGCAACAATGACTCACAGGCTGACGTTAACCTTGCTCCACAAGTCCAACTAGAACTGATCTGTGCACTCACCTTCACCTCAGTGACATGTTAGCCTCACCATAATAATAATGAAAAATGTATTAAATGTATGTATGTGCTTTTTTTGTACATAATTTTAACTATTTTGATGATTTCTTTTCACAAATTTTTGAATTTTTCATTTTTTTTTGCTTTATGCCACCAACATGTTTTCAAGCACTTAATAATAATAATAATAATAATAATAATAATAATAATAATAATAATAATAATAATGAGAACAATGTTGGAATGTAATTTAAAATAATACTAGATATTATACATTTAATAATGAATGTTATAATACAAATGTAATGTAATGTAAAGTAATACTACAAATAATGTTCATAAAAATAAAATTTATAACATTTTGAATATAATGTATAATAATAATAAAAATAGTATTAACATTTATAAATGAATTATTGTCAGCATTTAGATAATAATAAAATTTGTAATTAAATGTTGTATTGTAATGTAAAATAATACTAAAAATAATAAGAAATGAAAATATAATAAAAAAATATTGTAATGCAATATAAACTAATAATAAAAAATATATAATAATAAGTGATACAAAATCATAAATAAATTAATGACATTTGATAATGAAAAAAATATATTAAAAAAAGTATAAATGACATATTTGTGAATGTGCTTGGTCTATGAACGCTACCACAGTTCCTCATGAATCGCGCAGGCTCTTTATTTATTAGTTTGTTTGTGTTGACTTTATTACATCATCTGTTACAGGTGTTCAGCTTAAACATTTATAATTGGAACTGCAACCCCTCGAAAGCCTCAAGGTTCCACACCTCCACCTTCATGATGGACTTGGCCAGAGGACTCATGGTCACCATCACGGACAGGTCCATCTCCCTCATGTTCAGCACGCTGCCATTCACCTCCACCCTCTGGAAGCCCACCTGCTCTTTGTCGTAATACATCTTTTTGTAGAGCTTCTCGTCGCACTCTGTATCCATGGGAAAGAGGCCCAATGCCATCCAGTTTTTGTAGAAGTTGCGATCATAGGGCACGGAGAACATGAGGGTCAGCTTCCCCGTGGGACTGGATTGGCCTCGTTTGTAGACGTCGTAGGTCATGACGCCCACCGAGCCGACCGCACCCGACCCCTTCTCAAAGTTACACACTTCGGTAGCGTGTGGACGCACACTGGGCTGTGGGGGGCTGTGGCAGTGTCCGGCCTCAAGGTGAACCCTTCATGGATGGAAGAATGGAAGACAGATAATATTATTCAAGCCCGAGAAGAAATAAAAGTACATTAAAAGGACAGAAAATCATTAAATGTCATTACATCTGCTGCAAGGCGTGATGTACAGTATGTAGGTATACTCTGTAAGGCGTTATATTTGTGGCACAAACTTGCACAAGCAAAAAGAAAATCTGTGGGTGAACGAAAAACAAATTCTGTGGAAGTGAAGATTAAATTTGAGTGAGAATAGCTGGTGGAAAATTGTTAAAATTCTCGCACAAATTTAATCTTCAATTTTGCACCCACACCCACACACACACACACACACACACACACACACACATTTGTGGACTTCCATTAATGCGTGACGTAAACGCTCAAAAACAAAGCATGTGTCAGACAGGAAGTCTTCTTGTGCTCATGCACTGGTTGGGGACTCACTTGGGGTCGAGCAGGATGAAGTTGTCGGTCTGATTGGTGATCTCAATGGTGATGTTCCTTGAGGAGGTTTGGCTGGCGGACAAAGACTCTGCGGTTTCAGGCATGGTGATGTCTGGAGGTTTGTGGCCTTAGAAGACGTTTAGAAGGAGTGAATCTGAGGAGCAGCAGATGTCTGTAGGTGAATGTGGGGAAGAGGAAGTAAAGGAACCTAGAAACACTCACCTGTAGATCCTGGCTCTTCGTGCAGCAACTGATTCTGAGCTCCAGAGGATGGAGGACAGGACACCCTGAAGTGTCTCCACCCTCTCCACTCCCTCTCCGTCCCTCCTCCTCTTGTCCTTTTTTTTTGTTCTTTTTTGTGCCAAGTAACAAACTGGTTTTCCGAGGCTTCCTCTAACAGCCTCGTTCCTCAATACCTCACACCTTCACCACACCTTCATCACTTCACCACAGTGAGGTGTGGATATTTGAACACTTTGACATTAAAACTAAACATACAGTACATCCAGTCCAAAAAAATCCCTCCCAGCTTGGGCAATTCTACATTTCAGAGCAATTAAATCAGATTTCTATTCGCTTTAAAATGTTTCTTTCCCCCCCCTTTTTCTTTCCATCCTTTGCCCTTTTTATGCTTTTCAGTTTTTTTAAATTCATTTGGCCTTTTCTTTCTTTTCCCATTATGTTTTTCATTATTTCCTTTTTCTTTTCTTTCATTACCTATTTTTTCTTCTACAACTTTTTCCTTTTATTTCTTTCTACTCTTTTTTTTTTTTAATTGTTTTATTTTCTTTTGATATTTTTCCTTTTGCTTTTTCTTTCTTTTCGCTACGGTCGTATTGTCTTTTTTCTCTCTTTTCCTTTTCATGCCGTATGTTTTATTTTATTTTATTTCTTTTACTTTCCACCTTTTGTCTTTTCTTTTTTCTTTAATGTTTTTCTTCATTTTCATTTTCGTTTTTCTTTCATTCCCCATTTTTCAATCCCACCCATTTTTCCTTTACTTGTGTTTTTTAAAAATTATTTTCTTGTGGACTCTACAGTCTGTGGTGAGTAGGTAATATTGTGAATATAGAGCTATAGTGAGTATTGAGTTGCTAGTTAGCATAGCATACATTGTTCTTTGGAAATTTTGTATGTACAGATGAGTGTGTCTTAACTGCTCCAGTAGCCCCACCCATATTCAAGGCAGTTTTTTCCAGCCCAGACGACAACGAACGTCAGACAAAACCTTCTTTTAGGGTTTATTTTTTTTACTCTATAAGAATTAGAAACCTTTCTAGCAGCAGAAGTGAGTATGATCTCTGCGTTTAAAAAAAAAAAAAAAAAACACCAAATTACTGCACCTGTGTGAGAAATAAACACATCACGGAACAAATTGTTTTGTTATTTTATTTATTTATCTATACCATTCTTCTCCAAACAGACATTGTGTGTGTGTGTGAGGACTTTGACTCCTTCCTCACATCTTGTTAAAGATGTCCAGCTTCACGATGGCCTTGCCATCGTCATTCATGGTGGCCCTCAGCACCAGCTGATCACTCGTGAACTTTATCCCGGAGCCATCGGCCTTTTGGCGTACAAAGTTGGTGAAATCCTTGTCGTTGTACATCTTGTCGTACAGTTTTTCGTCGCAGGGCGTGGATACGTCAAAGATGCCCACGCTCAGCCAATTCTTGTAGAAGTTGTAGTCGTACGGCACGGAGAACATGAGGGCCAGCTTGGACTCGATGCGGCGCGCATCCGTGTTGAAGAAGTCATAGGTGACCACGCCCACAGCGCCAGTTGCATTGTTGTCATCTTTGGTGAAGGAGAAGACCTCGGTCTTCCCAGGAATCAGAGTTGGCTGAGGGGGGCTGTAGGCAAAGCCTGAGTCCATGTAGACCCTGAGAGGGAGAAGTAGAGAGGGTTTGTTTTAATGCAAAGCAGGAGTTTTTCAAAATTGTTTGTTCAAATAATATGTTATGGTTTTGTTTATTCAGAGACATGCTTCGACTGTCAACTGCCAGTCTTCCTCAGAGGTTAGGGTTAGAACTCGGACACATGAAAGCGATCAGTCAATGCTTTGATGCTTTTCTGATGAAATAACTCCATTTATCTTTGTATAAGTATATATAATAATAATATGTTGAGATTTTCTTTTATTCAGACAACTTTTTGGGGCAGATTTACTTTGATCTCCTGACATTACTTTGAGGCAGGACACATCAAAGAAATTAGCAGATGTCTCTGAGGACGACAGAGATCAAATTTCCTGAATGAACAAAAACCTCAACATGTTTTTTAAAAAAAGATGATAAAAAGAACTTGCTGGAAATATTGTTTTCCTCAAAATACAATGGTTGAAATAAGAAGAAAGAAAAACATCAAAGGACATTAAACGCTCAAAATACCAACATGGTGGCAAAAAAAGTACATTTAAATCTATGACAGTGCTTTTTTTTTAAATCAAATTAGTTCTATGTTTTTAATACAAAAATCCATTACACTTGTATGCTGATTACAAGCATGGGCAAATATGACAAATATTATTACTAATTCCAGCAAGTTCATTTTGACTTCTCTTTTAATATTATATTGAAGTTTTCATTTATTCAGACAACTTTTTTCAGGAAATTTACTTAAAGCTCCTGACAAGTTTTGACTGTCAACTGTCAGTCTTCCTCAGAGGCATCTGCTGATCGCTTTGATGTGTCCTGCATCAAAGTGATGTCAGGAGATGAAAGCAAATTTCTTCAAAAAAGTTGTGTGGCTAAAAAAACCCTCAATATATATATATATATATATATATATATATATATATTTATTCACTGGGTGAAAAAATGGACAAAAGACTGTTTTCATTTGACATTCGGCATCCTGGAGAGCCTCTGCCCTGCATGTTTGAGATGCCACACCTGCTCGTGATCAGGCTTTTCTAGATGTTTCTAAAACATGCTGGACAGATGTCCTCCAGGAGCGGTTCTGCTCTCTTACTGTGGGTTCAGGAGGCAGTAGTTGGAGGTGAGGTTCACCATCTCCACGGTGCAGTTGCGGTTGGTTTCGATGGTGGCGGAGTGAGGCTCTGCGTGGTCTGGCATGGCGGCGGCTGCTACAAAACAACACAACACGTAAAAAACAAGAATCAACCAAACAATGAGCTGAATTCACCAAAAACGAAGTGAGCTCTTACTTTTCTTTCCTGTGGCACAAGTAGGGATGGTAGAGAGTCGTTTGACTACAGTTTAGAGCTTGTGTGAGACCAGCCCATTGGCCACGCCCCTTCTGTCACTCAGCCACACCCACACAGGTAGTTTTGTCACATCCAAAGCAGACAGGTAAAATATTTGGTCATTCATCTTAAACAACCCACAAAGGGAGAATAAAAGTCAGTGTGTGATACATGGAAGCATTTAAAGGTTTATTTGATTTAAAGAAAGAAAAGAAGAGTTTCAAGCTGCTCATGAGTCACGAGAAGCCGTTAAGGCCCAAAGTGTCCAGACCGGATCATCCTGAAGAACACAACATGAGAACGCACACACAATGCCTGTCATCACGTCTTCACGTCCACGCCTTGTTTTCATGAAGACGCTGATTGTAAAGTTGTCTATGCTAAAATAAACAGCAACAACAGACCACATTTAAAAAACGTGTGAATTTTGTAAAGATATGTCAATGTTAAATCTAAATGTAAGTGTTAAATATGAAATCTAAATGATAAATATGAAATCTAAATCTAAATGTTAAATCTAAAACTTTGCATCCATGAGCTTTTATTTTAGTACTTCCAGTGACTTAGCGTATTAGACAATTATTAAGCTTCACTCGTGACATTTAGATTTAACATTTAGCATTTAGATTTAACATTTAGCATTTAGATTTAACATTTAGCATTTAGATTTAACATTTTACAATAACACTGACATTATATTTTTTTTTACAAGAAAACAATATCACATATTTAACAAATACTGCTGTAAATCTGGTTGAAAGTAACACTAAAAAAAATAAAAAAATAAAAAAAAAAATCAAACGTGCTTTTTTTGCTAAACTTTGCCCCATACATTGCTGATCAAAATCACACTTTCACACACTCAAAATAAGGATTTTTAATCACTCTTTGACCTTAATTTACAAATCAACACATATCTCAGTGAAGAAAACAGCTTTAACAAAGGGCTCAGAATGAATGAGGAACGCAAAGAAATATTGATGTTATTCTTTATGTTGGTGTGAAAATAAAACTCACTGTCTGTTTGTTACGCCACCATGTGGTTAAACCAAACCAGCACTGCAAAAAAAAAAAAAGAAAAACAGAAAATACTAGATTGGGACGATATACTGAATTCACTATACGATACAGAATATAATATTTATTTAACAATTTGAGCCATACGTTATAGAGCCATATATTCCGCCTTATTTTCATCACTTTTCTTGCCATATTTTTGGTCCTTTTAATGCATTTTTGCTACATTACTCCCATTTCTGCCACCTCTCTATTAAATTTCAATACCTTTTCTGCTCATTTATTTTCACTTTGAAGACATTTTCAGCACTTATAAACCCATTCCACCACTTTTCCACCCAATGTCAACGTGTTGGTGTGAAAATAAATCAGCCTGAGCCACTGACTGTCCTGTTTGTTACCCTACCGCCACCGTGTGGTTAAACCAAAGCAGCTCAGCTAAAATCACAGGTGGGACGATACATGTTCCCAACCTTGGAGTCAGGACCCCATTTGGGGTCGCGAGACACTGGGCGGGGGTCGCGAGATGCCTTAACAATTTGAGCCCGTTTTTACTTATTTCTACAACTACACCAAACTTGCCATATTTGACTAATTTTATCACTTTTTGCTACATAACTCACATTTCTGCCACTTCTCCGTCAAATTTCAATGCCTTTTCTGCATATTTTTTCACACTTTGAAAAACATTTTCAGCACTTATAAACCCTTTCCACCTCTTTTCCATCTAATGTCACATATGTTGACCCTAATTGTTCCTACTTTTAAAAACTACATTACTCAAACCCACCCAACCATTTTCACCACTTTTTCTGCTCGTTTTTGGCCACTCTAATTTGCAATTTTTTAATCAATTTCTATCACCTTTTCCACCAATTTTTGTTCACAAACATGATATGAAATGTGTCTACAGATGTCGTAAGAATGGATAAATGAACTTTCTAAGATAGAGACAAGGGAACTATGGCAACAACACCTGCTGCATTAGGGACACCGGAAGTCACCTTGTTTGGCTCCTGCTGGGCTGCTGATGCGTTTACAGACAATCGAAAATATTTAAACTCCTCATGAGAAACGAAAACAAAAGCCCTCCGTTATTTTAAACATATTTCGAGACATTTGATTAAAATAAATTAACAACACTCATTAAACTGTTTATTTTCGAGTCTGGTCAAAAACAAGCTTATAAATAAACTGGAGAAATAATCATTACATTAAATAAAACTGAAAGAACACTATATCTTTAATATAACAAAATCATTATTTTTGTGAAAATATTTTCTTTTATTATATTCTTACCAACCAACCATAATCAAGCATTATTGACTGCTTGAATTAAGAAATTGACCAAAATAAGACCAAGAGACATAATAAATAAAATAAATACAATTTGAATACAAAATTGAATTAATAAACAAGGAAAAGCTTTATAGGGAGCAAAAACAAAACAATGTAACGCATAATGTAAATGCTTATGAGAAATATAGAGCGGAATTAAAGAATTCGGTATTTTCTTGAAAGTAGAAAATTAAAGCTGCTTCAGTGTAGTAACTTCGTATTTTTACTTTGTTGTTTCACACTACTGCCTGTCGCTGATACATATTTAATGGCCAAAAGTTCAATTTGAATATAAAACTAAAAAATGTAGCGTAGAGCCGGTGCCTGTATTTACCGAGGCGGCCTGAACGCATCAGTGCGCGTGGATGAAGCAGGTCATCGTCACGGATCCTAAACAGGATCCAGAGAAATGGGAAACGCAGACTCCAAACTTCACTTCAGGAAAGCTGTGATCCAACTAACCACCAAGACACAGGTCGGTGTGCGTGTTTACATCCGTTAGAACGACATAAACAAAACAAAAAAATAAACACAAATAAACCGCGTTCATTGCAGCCTGAGGGATGAAGTAACAGATGTTCCATTATAGATCCCAAGCTGTGCGTGAAAAAACATCATGAACACGTCAATTAAAGGACATTATCCAATATATACTAAAAGAAACTCAGAGCATGTTGAAACTTAACGATATTAAAAACAAATACTTGTTTTTGTAAGTTTAATTTATTTTTATTTTAATTTTTTTAATAAATAAATAAATAACATTCCCTCATTAAATAGTTTATCCTCAGTGTAAATCATTTGTTTTGCATGCAGTGCATTTAAGATGCGTTCATGTCACAATGTACATTCAGGACATAATATTCTTACCACCAGCCACTTGATTAGACACACGTGCTGCACCTGCGCTTTAAACGCTCCCAAATGACGTCACCTTCACCATTCGTGCAAATTTTTCTGACAGATACGAAAACGTGAAAATGTTTGAAAACATGTAGACGTTCCGTTTCCACGTATTACGGATGACAAATGTGTTTTTGTCACCGTTTTGTGTTGTTTTGAGTCATATTGTGTATTTTTGTTGTCATATTGTGTATTTTTGTTGTCATAGTGTTTTTTTTTTTTTTTTGTTTGTTATTTTGGTGTATTGCTTTTGTCATTTTGTTTGTCTGTTTGTGTGTATTTGTTGCCATTTTGTTCCATTCTGTGTCATAATTTTGTGTTGTTTTGATGCGTTTTTAGAGCCATTTTGTGTATCTCTGTTGTTTTTTGTATTGTTCTCATTTTGTGTATTTTTTCAGTTTTTTTTTTTTTTTTTTATAAATTTTATTTTATTTTTTAAATTTTGGATATTTGTCTGGTTTTATATATTTTTGTTGTCTCGTGTGCATTTTTTTTTTTTTTTTTTTTTTCATTTTGTTCCGTTCCACGTATTACAGATGACACGTGTTTTATTTGTGTCTTATTGTCATCGTTTTGATGCATTTTTGGTCATTTGATGTGTTTTTGTTGTCATTTTTTGTATTGTTCTCATTCTGTGTATTTTTTTCTGTTATTACTGTGGGAGTTTTTGTAGCTTTTTTGTAGTCGTCTTGTAGGTTTTTGTTATTTTGTACATTTGTCTGTTTTTGTGTATTTTTGTAGACATCTTTTGTGTATTTCTTGCCATTTTGTTCCACATATTAGGGACGACAAATGTGTTTGTCTTTTTGTCATCATTTTGTGTTGTTTTGATATTTTTGTGTCATTTTGCATATTTTGTTATTGTTTTTCTGTCTTTTTTTGGAGTAGTTTTGTATTATTATTATTGTGATTTTGTATCCTATGTATATGTTATGTATATTCCATATATTTGTTTGTGTGCGTAGGATTTTGACTTGTGTGTTTCTCAACAGCCGGTGGAGGCCTCAGACGATGCATTCTGGGACCAGTTCTGGGCCGAGTCCACCACCACCGTCCAGGACGTTTTTGCTCTGGTGCCGGCCGCAGAGATCCGAGCCGTCAGAGAGGAGTCCCCGTCCAACCTGGCAACCCTCTGCTACAAGGTGACACACGCCGTCAGGTGGTTTACAAGCGGCAGCGTCGTGGCTCCATCCTGGAAACACACGGAGGAATGCTCCTGTTTGTGGTTCTCACACTGAGAGGTCAAAGGTCATCCATAGAGAGGAAAGGAGAGGCGGTTAAAGCAGAGATGGGCAAAAAACATGTGATCGTATCACATATGAGCGTCACATGATCAATATTCATGTCAGCATTTAGCATGAACACAGGAAACGACACTTTGTGTGTTTTTGCATTTTTGTAGTCATTTTGTATATTGTTGCCGTAATTTTTTTATAGTTCTCAATTTGTGTATTTTTGTTGTCGTTTTGGAGTCGTTGGTATAATTTTGTAATTTTTTTTGTATTGTTCTCATTTTGTGTGTTTTTGTATTGTTCTCATTTTGTGTGTTTTTGTTGTCATTTTGTACATTTGTCTGTTTTCTTGTGTATTTTTGGAGTTCTTTGTCTATTTTTGGAGTTATTTTGTATACTAAAGCTTCTTCTCTTTCTTCTTCTTCAGGCCGTGGAGAGACTGGTCCAGAGCGCTGACTCTGGCTGTCCGTCGGAGCGAGAGCGTCAGATTGTGTTGAACTGCAGCCGCCTGCTCACCCGCATCCTTCCCTACATCTTTGAGGATGCCGACTGGAGGGGATTCTTCTGGTCCACCATCCCCGGAGCCGGCCGAGCGGGGGTAGGAGGGCCACTCTCTCACATATTAGCGTCACCGTGAGTGAGAAAAGTAGCAAAACACGCAGAAAGAGAGAGGAGGAAAGTTAACCACTCAGCGGCTGCGTTGCCAGGTTGGGCTTCCTGTATCCAAAGGAGGTGGATAAGATGACCATTTTTCTGCACATGCTGTTGAAGGTTAACACTATATGTAGTGCAATCTTTTCAGGGCAGCAACGCATGTTTTATTATTGCAATTTAATAAATACATTTATTTTATTGCTTAGTTGTGACCATCACCAGCCCTCCCTAAGGAAGAAGAATAAATACTTTATTAAAGGTAGAATATAAAAGAGAGGGCAGTGTTACACCTTGGTGAGGGGGAAGGGAACAGGGAAGTGGGAGTCAGGGCAGAACGATGAAACGGTTTCAGAAGAGTTGACCATTTTAAGGTGACAGTAAAATGTGATGTTAGAGTTGTGCATATTTAGTTGTGATTGTTTTAAGAGTGAAAATAGCAGCTGTATCTGGCAAGGCAGAGCTGACACCTTTGTGTGTGTCTATTTTTAGATTTTCTCACACTAAACATTGACAGGTCAAAAAGGGAATATTTGTGTCTACATTTAATGGTTGGTCCCATTGCATCACACCACTGATCACTTCCTCAAAGGCACAGTTTGTAGGTTCTCTGATGTCACGTTCAATGTTTATGCTACACTGTTGCACACAAAAATCAACGATAATTTGACGGAGTCGGAGGCTTTGCATCTTTTTCCAGTTTGTTCTGGTTTCCATCTTTTTCAATCTGCTGTGCTCAGACAAGAAGCTGCTGTAAAGTTTCTGTAGTAAAAGATGGCGTTTCTGCAGCTCTTTGAGTCCTCCAGTCTCTGATTACGTGGTGAACCCAAACACTGGACACATTGTCTACCCCCCCCTCGCCCAACTGGACCAGGCTCAGATCAAGGAGAGATTGAATATCCCAAAATGAGACAGTGCTTTCTTCAGGTGGAACGAACGCCTGCAAAGCTGCTCACAATAGAATAAAGCAACATTGTACGTTTTTTAGGCTAATGTGACAATTGTTAGCTTAGCTTGGTCAAATTAAACACTCATGATAAACATAAAAACTGTGCTGTGAAACCAAACACGTTAAACATGTCTTTAAGTGTTTATTGAATGTGATACTAAAAACTTCTGCCTCTGTTTTCAAACCCAGGAGTTGGATAATGGTTATTTATTGAGGAGTCATATGTTGAATCTTAGGTGCTTTGTCTTGTCTCATAAGATTTGGTCTTGTCTTGCTTCACTTTGGCTTGCTTGTCTTGTATGACCTGGTCTTGTATGACCTGTTTTTGCATGGTCTTGCCTGTCTTGTATTTGTCTTGATTCGACTTGTCTTGCCTTGTCTTGGGTGTTTTTGTCTTATCCTGTATGATCTTGCCGCCTTGTCTTGTCTTGTGTGATTATTTTTTTTCTTTCTTGTCTTGCTTTTGTATGATCTTGTCGTGTCCTCTATAACCTGTTCTTGTATGAGCTTGTCTTCTCTTGCACTTCAACTCCAGACGTTTCCATCCAACCATCCTATTGTGGTTTCTGTTAAACTGCTTTAAGTACTTAGTCTCGTCCATATTTCCTCCATCAACTTGTTGTAGGTGCAATGATTGAGAAATAATCAGGTTCTTTCTTAGGTTCTAAACTCAGATTTAAAACCTATAACAGCATTTACTGTATATCCAGACTTTAAAGTCCTAGAAGCTGGTGTTAATTATAATAATGTGTGTTTATGAATCTCTCAGCGTGTAGATGACGGTGAGGACAGTTGTCGACCTCTGGCTGAGTCTCTGCTTCTCGCCGTTTCAGACCTGCTCTTCTGTCCTGGTTTCACCATCCAGAGCCTGAAGAAGAGCGGACCAGTAAGTCCAAGGCCTTCCTTATGTTTAACACCTCACCGACTCCCATGAAATACTTCAGATTAGCCTTTATGTTCAGCTCTTGTCCTTTTTGGTGTTTTTCAGCCTGTTTTTGTCTAACTAAAGTGTAATAACGAGTGTTTGTGGCCTGTGTTGGTTTTTGTTCTTCACCTGAAGCTTCAGCAGTGCAAACACTTCATTGCCTACATTAAAAACTAGACGGTCTGCATTTCATCCCTGAGGCAGTAGCGGTTAGCTCTGCTATCTCTATCAGGAGTTAATGTGTGACACAGCAGAGCCACGGAGGCGTGTTGCTGTTTGAAAAGGGTGGACCATGTTTCCGTCCGCTCCGCAAACACTTGGTACGTGACCCCGATCTCCCTGGAAAAAAGGGCCGATGGCTGTGGGCGGTTCCCACCGATTCACTGCTAGAGGAAAACTGCAATAAAAGATCCTGCTCATACATACACATGGTCACAAAGATTTTCAAATGTCCCTGTAACCCTGTGGTTCTTGGTGGTGATTCTGAAAAATTTACACATTTTCAAATGTATTGAACTAACAGGGAACAACTAACATCATATTTCATAATAAACCAATAATCAAAAACAAAATTAATTACCTGCATGAAAAAAAAAATGTAGAAGTGCAATAGTCAAGAATACAGGAAATTACCAGACATCGTTTGCAATCTGTGACAAAAAACTTAAGAAAACAACAAAAGGAAATTAATTTTTTAAGTCATACAATGTGACTTGGTGGATGGTGCAAAAAAAAAAATCCAAACAGAAACAGTAATATAATAATAATAATAATAAGAATGTAGTGCATTGTTATTTTTTTGCACTTTAGTTCCACATTACATTTTGTTCTTGGTTGCATATCTAACGCAGTCTAATAATTTAATGCTCTTTTAATTTCTGCCACATTTTTAGGCTTCTTATTATTCGTTATCATTTATTGTCAATAAATTGATTTAAGAAGATTGGCATGAAACTGAAAATTTCCTACTGTTTGTCGGGCTCCATTCCCCACCATGGGGACACGCCCCATACTTTGAGAAGCCCTGCTGTAACCTGTTGATCTTTTGACAGGTTTTGATTTAGTTTTCCCCTTTCATTTTTTAAAGTACATCACAGCCAGATATAACCTATCGACATAACAATAAGATGGTAAAGCACCCTGCAGAAGCTGCCCCTTAGTTACTTTGAGTGCTATCTTCTGCTAACTGTGGTTAAATCATGTTTTTATGTAGCGATGCTCTTTGTGTTCAGTCTGTGATTGTTTGTGTGACCTTTGCTGTCTGAGAATCATTGTCACCTTGTTTTCGTTCGTTCCAAACGCTGGTGTTATCTGTGCAGAGGTGTACAGCACAGACTCTGTCAGCAGGACACTCACTGGTATCCGTATGTGGACTAGTGGGTGTGAACATGGTTCAGCTGACCTCACGGGACGTGAAGAGAGTTATTAAAAAACCTGTAGCACCAACACGTAACTCTCAGTAAACATGGAACATGGTTTAGTCAGCAGTTCCTGCAGTTCTACAAAGGTTCTACTGTTACTGGTTTTAGTTTTTGTGATGTTTGATGAGTAGAGAAAAGACTTGAAGACAAACTAGTAGTTGATGTTTTATGTTAAAATAAACATTTGGGTGAAATGATCTCTATAACTTCAATACACATATTTTCCACTTTCAAGACATTTTCGGCAGTTATAAACCCTTTTCACACTTTTTCCACCTGTCGCATATGCTGATGCATTATTTTCACTTTTAACCTCTCTTCACCACATTTCATGCTTATTTTTTTTTTTGCCAATTTCACCACATTCACAATTTGCCATAACCAATTTTTGTGGTTTTTAAAATCCCATTTCACCACCTTTTCCACCATTTTTAGTCACTTTTATTTCTGATTAAAACAAGGATTTACATCTTGACTATAATACTATGGAGAAAATAATATTAAACATCTTGGATAACAAACAGTGGATATTATTCGGACAAATCAATAAATGTGGTTATCACAGATTTATAGAACAATGGACTATAATTTTTGACTTGTTTTTCCCGCTGTAGGTGACTCCTGATGACATCCGATCCATCGACAGCTGTGAGTTTATCTGGGAGGCCGGCGTCGGCTTTGCTCAGTCGCCTCCTTTGAATTACGTCCACGACCTGAACCGGTGAGGAGACTATGGCGTAGCGTGGGGGAGTTTCAGGGTGAGTGTGGGGTCTGCTCACGTGTCTCTCCTTCCTTCACCTGCTACAGGGTGGAGCTCCTCAAGCTGCTGCTCACCTGCTTCTCTGAGGACATGTACCTTCCTCCGTCCTCCGGCAACAAAGTGCCCAACCCCTGGGTCTCCTTCTTCTGCTGCACGGAGAACAGGTACAGTACCTGTGTGTGTGGTCACTTTTGATAAAAGTCGTTACTATTGTTTTTGGGTCCCATTTGCGTCATTTTAGGGTTTCTTGTTGGTTTTTGTCAAGTTCTTCACCGATGTGCAGTTTCTTACTTGAAATGGATTGAGTACACAGCAGAAAAATACATTTGATTCACTTGTCAAATCAAACAACTCTACATTGTTGAAAGAAAATCACCATTTGTTTTCCTTCAACCCTTTATTTTCAATAGCATTTTAATCAAAGAAAATATTTGAACTTGCAGTATCAACATCAATTAAATTACTGTTCTTATTCAATCTAAATGAAAATATTTGAACTTAAATTATATTTTACCTTATTTAATTAATTATTATTATGAATCAATGTTTTAACTTTTCAGTATTTTCAACTTAACTTTATACCAGCTGTTCCTTTCAACCATTACTGAAAATGTTTTAGTTTCCAGATATTTTAACACATTTTCCTTCCTTTTAAAATGTTATTTAAATCATATAATTTAACGTTAGTTGTTTAACTGTTAATTAATACACCTGTATTGTGCAAGCTCTCAAACTAACACGTCATTCATGCACATTAAGTTTCAACCCAGCAGCCATTTTTAAAGCAACATTTCCTCTAAACACAAATAAAGATCACCCGTGCCATTCATCTGAAATCAAACATAAACTTAGCACCGTCAGATTGTACATTTAAAACCCAGTTCTCTTACCGGCTGCACACACATTTCTGATTTTTGTCATTTTAAGGATTGTTTTTCTCTGTTTATGGTTAAGTTCTGGTGGAATGTGAAATGTTTTCTGTGGGTTTGATTTGAATTGTTCAGCCTGTGATTTTGTCTCCACCCACAGACACGCCCTCCCCCTCTTCACGTCCCTGCTGAACGTGGTGTGCGCCTATGACCCGGTCGGCTACGGAATCCCCTACAACCACCTGCTGTTCTCGGACCAGCGGGAGCGGCTGGTGGAGCAGGCGCTGCATGTCCTCATTGTCACCCTGGAGCACGAGGCAGGCTCCGCCTCCAAAGGCTCCGACGCCGCCGATGGCTCGGCTGAGCATGAGCAGGAGGTGACGCAGCTCCACGTAGTGGAGAAAATTTATATCACGACATAGTTAGATTTATATTCTGATGATATATATCCCGATATTGTATTTCTTCCTTAAAATTACATGACATGAATGGAAAATTGCTATTCATTATATATGTTACTATATATAAAATGGTTTCTGTAAATAAATTGGTAACATGACCATTTCCTATTTCTCAGCACCTTTAGGAGTTCGCGACCAATACATGTGCAATTGTTACAGCCTAAAACGCCTGATTTAGCAGCAGATTTTTCCAAATATAGTTTCAAAAGTTGTGACTAAGGCTACTTATTTTTTAATAATAAGGCTTTATTACTTTCAATAACTTTGCATAGACTGGTCAATTTCCCAAAAAAAACAACAAACCTGATCACTTTTCAATTCTTTCATATCAACACAGAAAAGAGCAGATTCCCAACAATTTACAAAGATATGGAGAATTTATTGTTTTTTATTATTTGGAGTATCAGTGTTTGTGTAAGTTTTTAAAACTGAAATAAATAAATGATACTTCTCTTTTAAGAATCTTCTCAATGAAGGAATATTCATGACATGCTACATATATTGTTGCATGTGTTCTGATTTGGGGGCGCAAAAAACAACAATAATGGCCACTGCTATCGTTTTAAACCGTACCTGTAGTGAATCTTACAAAGATCATATATGAAAGTAGATGTTTGGTTGGGTTCTATTCTTTAAAAGTATTTCTAAAGCAGCAGGAGATAAATTAACACTAACATTTGTGAGACACGTTTGCCGCTATTTTGCGTAGAAGAGTCATATTGGCTGTAGTGACAGAGTTTGTAACCAGACTAATTGGTGATTCCAGCCAAAAAAAGCAGCGTTTCACTTCCACATACCATAGTATGCATTTTCTGCATCTTTGTGGCACTAAACATTCAACACTCATGTCGATGGAGGGTTATATCGTACGGTAGATGTTTTATATCGAACTACAATACATATTGTTATATCACACGCCATTAGCTCCACGCTTTGCTTTTGTACTGTAATAACAGCTCCTTCTGTTTTCCTGCGGCTTTTTCTAGATGTTGGGACCTGAAAACCTGTTTGTGAATTATCTCTCTAGGATACACAGAGAAGAGGTAAAAGCACTAACCTTTATTTATCGCTGATGGACGCGGTCGTACGTTCATGTTTTCTGTTTCCAACCTTCAGGACTTGAGCTTCATCCTCAAAGGTTTGGCAGGTCTGCTCAACAATCCTCTGATCCAGACGTACCTGCCCCGATCCACCAAGAAGATTCACTTCCACCAGGAGCTGCTCATCCTCTTCTGGAAGCTGTGTGACCTGAACAAGGTCAGAAAACAGCTCTCAGCTGCTTCTCTCACAACAGACACATGCAAAATGACAAGAATGAGACACAAAAGGACAACAAAGCCACAGCATAACAAGAAAAATACACAGAACAAAAACAAAAGCACACAAAATGACAACATAATGATAAAAAATACATTACCATAAAAAAAACATTTAAAAAATACAGAAAATGACAGAAGAAAAGGCAGGAACAGAATATACCAAGAAAAAATAACGATAAAAACGTACAGGACGACTCTAAAAACACTGAAACAAAGCCTTAGTTATTTCCTGCTCTCTCTCTCTCTCTGCGTGTGTTAGAAATTCCTCTTCTTCGTCCTGAAGAGCAGCGACGTGCTGGACATGCTGGTTCCCATCCTCTTCTTCCTGAACGACGCCCGAGCCGACCAATGTGAGGCGGACCTTCACGACACGCCACCGCGAGAAAGTCCAAATGTCTTCACGAGGTGTGTGTGTGTGTCCACAGCTCGGGTCGGTCTCATGCACATCGGCGTCTTTGTCCTGCTGTTGCTCAGCGGCGAGAGGAACTTTGGCGTCCGTCTGAACAAGCCGTACGTCCTGTGTGTCCCCATGGACATTCCCGTGTTTACGGGGACACATGCCGACCTACTGGTGGTGGTGAGTACGCCGGAGCACACCCTTGGACTCGGTGGTGATCCCTCAGTGGGAAAAAATAACCTTTGTGTTCCAGGTCTTCCACAAAATCATCACGTGTGGGTATCAGCGTCTGCAGCCTCTGTTCGACTGTCTGCTCACCGTCATTGTCAACAGTAGGTCTCCCCACAAAGCACCCTGCTGGAGTCTCACAGCAGGTGCCCCCACACCACCCTCTGCTGGAGACACACAGCAGGTGTCCCCACACAGCAGGTGTCCCCACACAGCGCCCCCCGCTGGAGACTCACAGCAGGTTTCCCCACAATGTATGAGAAGCCCCTGACTGCAGCCTGCAGTTCAATAAACCAATCACGTTCAGACTTACTCTCATCCTAACCTTCACCCCTAACCATGCCCATAGAATTATGACATATAAAATATTTATATGGCACGATTTATTTATTTTGAGGTTGATTATTTTTGTACTCCACTGTATAAGAATCACACAACACAATAGCATGCCGCATTGAGTTTGCCCCGAACTGTGGACTGAAAGCCAATAGCATGCCGATGTTGAGCAGCACTGAGCTCCGCCCCGAACTGCGGACTGTAGTCAGGGGTCCTTCCAATGTACACTCACAGCAGGTGTCCCCACACCTCCCCCTCCTGGAGACTCACAGCAGGTGTCCCCACACAGCCCCCAACTGGGGACTCACAGCAGGTGTCCCCACACCACACTGTCCAGTGAGCAGGTGTCCCCACACCCTGCTGGAGACTTGCAGCAGGTGTTCCACACAGCAGGGGGCGGTGTGGGGACACCTGCACAGCCACAAGCTGACTTCTCTTCACTTTCAGTCTCTCCGTACCTGAAGAGTTTGTCCATGGTGGCGTCCAACAAGCTGCTGCACCTGCTGGAGGCGTTCTCCACGCCCTGGTTCCTCTTCTCCAACCCTCAAAACCATCACCTGGTCTTCTTTTTGCTAGAGGTCTTCAACAACATCATCCAGTATCAGTTTGACGGTGCGTCGCTGGGTCCACGCGTCGTTTCCCTTTTCTGTTCCCATGATGACACTAGTCTGACCTCCTCCCCCTCTTTCTCTAACAGGGAACTCAAACCTGATCTACGCCATCATCCGAAAGCGAAGCGTGTTCCACGCGTTGGCCAACCTGCCGTCGGACGCCGCGTCCATTCAGAAGGCTTTGCAGAAGAAGAGGAGGAAAGGTGGGATGTCCAGGGTGAACTCCACAGAGAACGTGTCCATGGGCTGCAGAGTGGGGATGCTACAGGCCAGTTTAGAAGCAACGCCAGGTAGGAGGTTGCTACTTCCTGTAGATGGGGGACCACTTCCTGTGTGATAAATGAGTGTGAGCTGCAGTTTACTCAATAGTAAATAGATTTTAATTCATATTAAACTTATTTAAACAGCAAGTGAAAATATTGTGTTCTTTCATAATAATAAGAAAACTAGAAAACATGTCCTTGATTAGTTTTATTTTTAAACCCAAAGGCTCTCCTGAGTTCTTCTTTAGACTGTCACATTCACTTTATTTAGTTTCAAAGTAAATTAAATTGAATTAAATTAAATTAATCTGAACACAATGTCCACACTTGGCCTTTCACAATAAAAGCCCTAATGTGACAATTCAATTAAATTTTATTTACAGTATATAGTGCTAATTACAACAAAAGTCCTCTCAACTATCAAAATATAAAATTTGTAATAAAAAGGAAAAAACCCAACAAACAGACACTAAAAGCCAGCTTAGAAGGAACACCAGTAGGAGGTCGCTACTTCCTGGAAATGGGGGGCCACTTCCTGTGTGATAAACGAATAAAATCCACTTGTGAGGTGAAGTTTACTCATTAGTAAATCGATTTTAATTGATCTTAAACTTATTTAGGTGAAGATATTATGTAGTTTCAAAATAAAAGATGAATAAATATTTCTACAAATAAAACTAGAAAACATTTCCTTGACACGGGTACTTTTATTTTGAAATTCAAAGGTTTATCATGTCGTTTCGAAGTGAATTAAAATAAATTAAATCCCAGAATAATAGACTATCGTTACACAATGTCCACACTTAGCCCTTCACAATAAAAGACCCTGGATGAAAGTTATAAGGCCCACCCATAGACTGTAAAAAAGATGGACGGGACATCCTCCCGAGGAAGTGATAATTTTTTTTCAAATCTAAACTCTCCTGTTATCATTAGTTATTATCACCGTACATTTGTGTTCAAGTGCTCATTTTTCTGTGAAGTTTGTTTTTAAATACAGTCATATACAGTATGACAATGATTAACAGCCTCGGGTCTTGCGTAGTTCTCTTTGTGAGTAGCATAAGCAGTTACAGTACATCGTGAAAGAAAGCAGAGACGCCGTTAAACTTTCCCATTCATTTTTTTCATCTTTTTTGAGCTACACGTACTAGTACTAACCTCTATGATCTGATCATCTAAACAAGTGGGAAAGATACTCAAGTTTGTGGCGTAGCTGGGCTGCGTAACTCATCAGGGCAGTACGCTAAATGGGTGGGGGCGTGTTACCAGGGCTCCTCCCACCGGACCCTACTGTGCTGACTCTGGCTCCAAATGACATCAAATTTGCAAGATGGCAACGCCCCAAGCGCTGTATTTTGACTTCAAGAACGTTGAGTGGGAACTGCTACAGTGCACACCCACTGAGCTCACCACAGATACAGTTACACTTAAAGTAAAGCTACCAGGGGGCATGCTAACATGTCTGTTCTACTTAAACTGGCTCAGCATCACAGAGGAGCAGCAACTCTACTCTGAGCTTCTCCCGTCCATCCGTCCTGCATTTCTCCTGCTGTAGCCTGAGCCAACATGTTTCTCTGTGTGTTTCAGGCATCGATAAAATCACAGAGAAGTCTCAGGTGAGTGAAGACGGGACGATGGTTGCGGTGCGTCACGCTGCGTCTCCTCCCACAGATGTCGGACCCTTCAACGCAGAGTCACCGTCGGAGCGAGATCAGGAGGTGAGGAGGCACCCAGAGTCACGTTAGTGTTCCATTGATCTGAGCTTCTCTCATGACCACAGGCCGAGCACAAGGAGGCGGAGCCAACCCATAGACGAGTGTCCAGTGTCTCACTGACTACGGCCTGGAACGCCAACACAAACTGGGTGAGAATCCCCCACTGTACCTGAAGGTGGTTTAACACAGACATGAACATTGAAGAACTGTCATGTGGAGACAGGGATGAAAATAGGTTAAACTATGGCAAGTTTGGTGTTGTTGCAGAAAATGGGTAAGAATTAGCAAAAATGGGCTCAAATTGTTCAAAATATACTTTGAATGCAATACAAGTGTTACATTCATGGTCTGTGGGAGTTTCTGGTCCACTTGTTGTGCCGTACGTGAACGTTGGATGTCTCTGTGTTCTGCTCAGGTGACCTCCTGGAAGTCCAAACTTCCTCTGCAGACCATAATGAGGCTTCTACAGGTTCTGGTTCCTCAGGTGGAGAAAATCTGCATCGATAAGTAGGTTTGATGCTGATAAAATGCTCTGCTGTTCAGTGTGTGATGGACCTGGTTTTCTTCTGTCATCTTCAGAGGTTTGACAGATGAATCTGAGATCCTGAAGTTCCTGCAGCATGGCACCCTGGTGGGCCTCCTGCCCGTCCCTCACCCCATCCTCATCAGGAAGTACCAGGCCAACGCCGGCACCGCCGTCTGGTTCCGCACGTACATGTGGGGCATCATCTACTTACGGTAAGACGCTTTTTCTCTGTCCCCGTAGGTCAATGCTGTCGTTCTTCTACTGGTCCAACCCACAATAGGTGGAACGTAGATGTTTGACACTCCTGCTGTATCTGATGTTTGTTCCTCCTCCCGTCGTCATAGAAACCTGGATCCTCCGATCTGGTACGACACCGACATTCGGCTCTTTGAGATCCAGAGGATTTAGACGAGCTGCTGGCGGCTGGTTTTGTGCTGGAGAGAAAGAATCCAGGATGTAGGAGGAACATCTCAAATAAAAACCAATGAATGCCTTAAGTGTGAAACTAATTTCTGTTTAACCCTCTAATCATCCTCAAATATTGCTAACACATTTTAGCGCTGGGATCAATCTGACCCCAGGGATATTTGCCTCCAGAGAATTATTTTCAGAAAATTGTTGACCAAGTTTTTGTGTCAGACACTTTGTTTATTTGTTGAATACATAAATTATAACCTCTTGATAATGAAACATTGACCTGTTGTCTAGCGCCTCCAACAGGACAAACTTTTACATTGGAATTAATTTATCTTGAATAGTTTTCATCCAAGTCTTCTTGAATTTACTGACAACATTAATGACCACATTAATGTTTTTAATAGTAATCTGGGCTCACAATAACGATACGATACAGTATTTCTGGAAGGAAAAAATGTCTGTTGAAAAAATAACCATGCTTTTATTTATTTAACTTAAGCTGTGCACATACAGTACTTACTCTGCATATGAACTTTTTAAGCAAAAATTAAAAACCTGAAACAATCTGGTGTGTAGTAGATCATGTCCCTCCTCGTGATATTACTCGGACCATTGGCGATAGTACATCTTGTCGCGATTTCTTGTCCCGTGACGATATATCCTCCCGCCTTTAGTAATGTGAGATTTCAGAGTTTTTCCACATATGTACATAATAGTGTTGTGTTCAGGATCCGTGGGATTTTCAGCATGTGGATTGAAGCTTGTTTGCAGCCCACTGTTGAAGGTCTTCACGCCGACACCAGCAGCTCCATCAGAGCTCCCACTGAGTGCATCCTGTAGAAAACACTGAGCGGCTGGAACATATTGGCCAGGACAAACCAAGCAGTGAAGCCGAAGAACTGCTTTCCCAGACCGTTCTCAAACTGTGGGTGAACCCCAAAGGCCGGGATGAACCACATCTGTGAGGAAAACACACGTTAGACCAGCTCGGGTGTCTAAAGATAGCTCCCATTAAAAAAACAAAAAAAACAAACCATTCTCTCAAAATTCAAATTATTCAAAGTTTACATAAATTAAATAACAGTGTCCTCGAATGAGAATGCATGATATGGTCTCAAAAATGCATAACTTACAGAAAAGTATGTATTCTCTCATCCTTACTACATTATATGTACAGTATATAGTTTTTTAATGTTACACAAAATGACAAATATAACAGGTGTGAACCATATGCAGAAAAAAAGCAAATTTGTCTTAAACCAAGGATTTTCAACCTTGGGTTTGCAACCCAATGTGGGGTGGAAATAAAATGGGGTCGCCTGATTAAGATTGTTTTTTTACTTTTTTTTTTCCTAATTATTTGTATTTATTTTCATTCATCTATTTTGTACAATTTAAAAAAAAACAAAAAAAACAATACACTATCATAAAAATTGATATACAATGCAGGAGGAGGCAGAAAGCTCATCTAGTTCAAATAAAATGCAGTATGAAAATATCTGAGCTGGCACATATTGTCACTTTGTGCGCTAATCCTTACTACTCTGTATTTGAAACACTGTATTACAAATATGATTGAAAAAAATAATTTTAGAGAAAAAAAGTCTCTGGGATTGCCAGAAATCTGTGAAATTATTAAAAAAGGTTGGGAACCACTGTCGTAAACTGTATCAGTTTGGTGCTCATAATGAAGAAATGACATGTTTAATCATTAATTCAGTTTTCAATCCCTTCAAGATTCAAAAATATTTTTTTTTCTTTTTAAATTCATTATTTTATTTTAATTTTATTTTTTGTTTAAAATGGGTGAAATTACAGCTATTTAGATCATTCGAGCCCTTACTGTGATGTTTGAAAAGATGAGGAAAACACAAATCTCCTGAGTGATTCTCTTGCTCCAGGACTTTGGCACTTCATCCACCTGGACACCAGGGGGCGATGAAGAGTTAACCTCCAGTAGTGACTCAGCAGTTTTCTGCTCATTTGAATCCGCCTTTTTCTTCTTTTTCTGAATAACAACAAACATTGGGACAAAACAACACGAAAGTGATCCAGAAATGCTGATTTTTGTAACGTAAAACGACCAAACTGGTCAGTGTTGTGTTTATATCCTTTTATTAGGAAATATCAGTCACCAGCTGTGTTGTATATTATTATTATATTATAACATTATGACCAATGACGGGTTAAATAAATAACCTTTACATGAATGCACCTGACAGTAAGTAGATATTTCTTCATATCTGTTAAAAGCAGCGTGTGTAGCGTTGCCATGTTTGGTGTTTTCCCGCCTTTTGTTAAATATTTATTGATTTATGATAAAATGAACTTTATTAGTCCCACAAAGGGGAAATTTGCAAAATCAGAGTTGGCTTTTGTAATTTACATTTTTAAAAATTTAATTTTTATTAAATTTGTGCAGAAAAACAACAAGAAACTTGACTTTCTTTCAATTTCAAGCACTGTAGCGATAATTAGATAATCATTTTTTTATATAATTCAATAATTAAAATAACTGGGGGATTATGAACATAAACGATGAAATGTTTAATAATAATTACTGTGTACGATTTAGTGTGTGATTATGATAGAAATAGCAAATAAATTCTTGAAAAAATGTCTTAAATGCAGATATTTTGTGGTTTATTTGTATATTATTAACCATATAATGGTAGTTGGGTCTGCCTCACAGTTGTTTTGCAATTATTCATCTCAATTACTCCCCTATTTATTATAGTTGTACATGTTATTGCATTGGATTTTATAAAGCGCTTTTCACAGACACTCAAAGTGCTTTACATTGATATGCATTATTCTTTCACTCCTTACATGGTGGTGGTAGGCTACTATTGTAGCCACAGCTGCCCTGGGGCAGACTGACCACCAACACTCACTCACACACCACATTTATACGAGGCAATGTTGGTAAAGTGCCTTGCCCAAGGACACAACAACAATTACTTAGTTAGAGTGTGATTCGAACCCTCAACTCTTCGGTTATTGGAAGAGCCACTCTACCACTGAGCCACATAACAATTTGATTGATAAAACAGCATGGAGAACATGTTGGTAAAAAAGAATTGAGTTGGAGTAAGTGAAGGATGTTTGTAGGTCATACCTTGAAGATAGCTCTCCACTGGGTCCCTGTCCTCTTGGGAAGGGCGCTCTGGTGCCTGTGGAGGCCGCTGATGATGAAGATGTTCTGCAGGACGAGTTCCATCAGGCTGAGGGCGGAGTACGACACCTCCATGTTCCTCAGAGACCGGCTGGAACTCACAAACATGGCTGCCAACAGAGAGAGGTATGCCAGGGCGAGAGGCCCGGCCACCGTCCCCAACAGCAGCGTCACGTCTAGGCTACGAGTGGGATTGTGTCCGCCCTCCAGCTTCCTCTTCTCCAACCGTTGGAGGACCATCCCGGCCAGGGAGGACAAGCACATGAGGGGCGTGACGCACAGATGGAAGCTGTAGAAGATGATGAAGGCCGTGTGGCGGCGATCTGGCTCACCCACCCAGACCTGGTAGAGGATGAACACGGCCACCCCAGCGAGGAGGACCAGGACTCCGCACACCAGGCCCAACACCAGCCTGCCTTTGCTCAGGAGGTGAAGGTTCAGCTTGTGTTCTGATGAAGGATGATGGGCCGCATCCATCCTACGACCAACGTTGGTCCACATCACATAGACTAAGCAGGCGGCCGTCAGGTAGAACTCCATGTGGAACGGGAAGAGGAGCTCGAAGCCTTTCCTGAAGACGAGGCAGGAGGCGCTGGCGGCGCACTGACACACGCTCGACTTATCTTCACACACACATCACAAGTTTAATCAGTTTCAGCGTTTCCTGAATTTTGTTTCAGTTTACCATTTCTACGTCATTTTAATAATTCCCTTTCATCCTCTTTCCTTGTTTCGATAAGGTAAATGTGAGAGAAATTTTCATTAGGGACACATGGAATTTAAAGTGTACAGTAGCTCACTTCATTGTCCATGTCCAGCAAGTTCTTTTTGTTTTCTTTTTAAATAATACGTTATGGTTTAATTTATGCGATTGATGATTTTCAGCACTTTTCGCCATGTCAGTTCCACTCCGTTACCCTAACGAGTCAGTGTCTCCCTCTTTGAACTAAAACTTTGGCCCCTGCTAATACTAGCTTGTTTAACCCCCATAGCTTTCACACTGGTGCGTGTGTGCATGTACACAGCATGTGATGTATATTTTCCATTTTAACCAGGAAATAAGATGGGTTTGCTTTTTCTTTACCGCTCCGTTATCATCAACGGTTACCATGGAAACCCCAGGACAACTTTTAGATGTCAATTTTTAAAAAGCCAATGAAGGACATTCAGTATTAGAACAGCAACCATTGAGTTGTAGCTCAGTGTGTGATGGCTGTGACCAACTTTCATGTTTGCCATTCCAACACCATTATCACAAAAAGGTAACGGAGTGGAAAGACCTTCATCTGCTGCTATGGTGCTGATACAGCACATAATTCCAGCAAGTTCTTTTTGACTATTATGTAATGGTTTCTATTATTCCGACAACTGTTCTTCAGGATTTCCTGATTTCCGGACATGTTTCGACTTTCAACTGCCAGGCAATTGATAATTGAAACATGTCAAGAATTTAAAGTAAATGTGGCAATATATCGCTGAAATCGATTTTTTTTCTTACACCCATAGTGAGGGTTTAGTTTGTGTCATGGAGAGATTTCCTTTAATCACCGCCACCCGGTAAATCTTCCTCAAGTTATGAAATTCCGCAAAGTCGTGTGATTACGTAGCGCGAGATTTTAAGTGGAATTTGATACATTCGTCCACTTGCTAGACATTCAGTCATCCATTTCCCAGTGAATTATTCCGAAACATGCATTTGAGATATTTCCGTGTCATATTGGGGTCTGATTTTAAATCTAAAAAACAGTTATGATTGCTTTTCCTGTTTCGGAATGTGAATTCCATGTTTTCCTAGATTTCTGGTTATCGGAGGCCTTATTTAATCACCTCACAAACTGTTTAAACCTTCAAAGCCTTGTTGATAGTCATTCAACACAAGTGATGCACATCTGAGCATTGAAAGAAGATACTTTTAAACCAGAGTCGACACCTTCTGACATGTTTATGCTACTGATCCTGATATCGTCTTCTTTCTCTAACTCGATTTCCACGTGAATGCTGTCCTCCATGACGGCGCTGAGCCACAGCAGCAGATCAGAGGAGAAGATCACCACCAGTCCCGTCCTACATTGAGCACAGCATGCAAACGCAAGCTAATAATAAACCAAAAAAAAAACGTTATTTGTGCCCAAACAAATATCTGTTAATCAAGCTTTAAAACAATTTAGTAAAACAAAAATGTTTTACGAAATTGAGCGTGAAATGTGCATCGTGCTCCAACAGAACACAGAGATCACCTGATGATGGTTTTGTGACTGTGGATGCAGTCCTTGGAGTGAGCCCACAGCAAATATGTCTGCAAAAGAGCAAAAATAATAGATCGCATCAAATGTTTAATGGCATTTTTAACTTAAATTTTTCCCATTTAAATTTTTATAATCAAAATTTTGAGATTTACTTTAAAATTTTAAATTTGAAGTTGTTGGTTTTTCAATTATTATTATTATTTTTTTTTTTTGTCTTTTGAATTCCCCAAATACAAATTTTATTTTATTTGTCAATGTGCACAATTTTAATTTGTTTTGAACAATTTTTTAATTTTTATTTGATTACATTTTGAATATTTTAGTTAGAATATTTGTTGGTCACTTGTTTAAAATGTTTAAAATTTAAATTTTGAGTTTTCACTTTTTTAAATTAAAAAGTTTTTTAAAGATTTCTTACAATTTGTATTTCTTTTTTATTTATTTTTTTTACATTTTTTTAGTTAGATTTTTTAAATTAGTACAATTTTTATTTGTTTTTTTTTTTTTTACAATTTCAAATAGTTTAAAAAAAACCAAACAAAAATAACAAAAAAACAAATGTACAATTCCAATTTCTTTTTTTTTTTTTAATTAAATTTTAATTTCTGCAATTTTAATTTGGTAGTTTTAAGCCGTCACCTGTATGATGAGAAAAGGCGTTTCAATGAAGGGAGCGAGCAGCAACACAGCAGCTTTGCACTGCCTGGTCTCCATCACATAAACCATCCTGCAAATGTAGAGGAGCACGCTGCAGGCTGCAAACAGCAGCAGTACACCTGAGGAGAGACAAGATGTGGATCATATTTAGGTTTAATGACACAGTGTTTGTTTTTCAAAATAAAATACAATGAATAAGTCTGGGTTCAGCAGCTCACAGATGACACTGGTTCCTGCGGCGTGGTGGTCTCTCTGTGGGGAAACACTGGGATGTTTCCGAGCCCACAGCAGAAACCAGAGCATCCACAGCAGGCTGAAACCCACCAGCACCAGCACCAGGAGGCGGGGCTGCTGCTGGGTCAGGTCCACCTGGTTCAGGGCCTGGGCCACCACACACGAAACTCCAAAGACCACCAGGTTTAGACCCAGAAGACTAGAGATCAGACGTTTTCCAATGTGAGACAGAAGCTCTACATGCTCATCCTGGTCTGGATGGCCTTCATCTGCCTCTGCGTATCCTGACAGCTCGATCTCTCCAGGATCAGAATCCATACTCTCTGATACCAGTTCCCAGGGTTTAGGTTGAAGGGTTGAATCCCTGAAGCCGAGCATGTAAAGGCAGGTCCTAGACTTACCTTCACCTGCTGTTCCAACCTGTAAGAGTGGGTGTGGCCTCCAGAATAACCCCACCTTTCAGGTGGAGCTGGTTCCACCCACATGTAGCTCTACACTGACACTCCTCCAACAAAAGAAGCCAGTAGAAAAACATTCTGTTCACAAGCAGCAGGTTTGTTTGTTTACAGTGACGTGTTATTCACATGTGCCCGACCTCAGCTTTCTGTGTTATAGGTCACACATCATAAGAAAACTCACAATTCTAACATAAATGTACATTTTCTGTACAATGTTTGATGAATGTTGAAATTTTTGTTGGTTTGAATTCATAATGTTTCCATATTTTAACTCTACTTCTACTATAATGTTTTAAGTCTAATAAATGAAATTGATACATTTTTCACAACCAAACCAGGCATGTTACACATTGACCTGTTAATTTGTAAAATTTAAATAAATAAAATCACTTTTTTTGTAATTAAAATTGTAATTATCATAAAATATGAATCTATAATGCATTTTTAAAAATAAATGCATTTTTTTGGTGTCATAAATGTAATTTTTAGTGTCATTTTACATTTTCTCTCCTATTGCATTTTTATTATATACTGTCTGTACCCATTGCTACTATTTGTGTTATGCAATTGATAAATATACATGACAATCAAGTGTCTGGCTGTTTGTGCATTTTTTTTAAATTATTGTTTTATTTTTATTTTTTTTCAATGAATATCTTTTTTTAAATCAACAATGATAAAAAAAAAAAAAAACACAAAATATAGAAAAATAGTAAACCTGAATTAGAGTGGGATATGTTTTTGTGCCTAATCTTATCCAATCATTTGCTTTTTTAAATTAGTTTGTAATATTTAATTTATAAAACACTTTGATAATGTAAAATATCTTCAAGGGGGAAAACTAAAATCTTTATTTAAAGTTATTTCATTTTTCTACATAAAAAAACATACTACATTTCCTCTGAAGCACTCTTTACTTTGTGTTTTGTTTTAGCCGACAATAAAGTTTTCCATGACGTGTTTTTGTGATTAATGAACGACTTTTCTTATCACGGGTGGATTAATAAAGCTGTAATCATGTGAATGTGTTGAAGAAGTCTTTACTTCAGATGTTGTCATGCAGTTTGATAAAAGCACACAAATAGAACTGTTTTTGGTTTTGTTTTGTTTTTCTGTATTTTATTTTAAATTGGTAAAACCAAGTAATCACAGTTTATTTGTTTTTTGATTTGGTTATAAAACAGAATATCCAACGATTGAACGATACACTGATTTTTGAGACTGAGAGTGAGTACATTGCTTCCTGCTCACCTGTCACAGGTGAAGCTCATTACCTTGATTATCATCTTATTTAAGCTGTGGCTGCTGAGCTCCCTACTTTTTTTATTTTGTTTGAGCTCCAACGGTGTCAGTACATGTCACACTTCTCAGCTCTTTACCTCAGTAGGTGATCAGTGATGTCAAACAATAATCTATAGTATTGGCCTAATTGAGATGTTTAGGTTTATTAAACTTTCCTTAAATGAATGTTTTCTGGCAAATGTTTGACACTCCTAGTTTAGCTGTTTAAAGCTGCTCAATACGACTCCATGCAACACAAATTAGATTTGAGATCGTATACCACCGCCTAGTCACATATTGTTGACGAGTCATAGTTCTGAGTATTGTTGATAATTGATGTTGAAGTTGTGTTGCTGACAGTCTGCCTTTGTGTTTTTACTGAGTCATGGTTTGGTTGTCACAGCTTAGCCAGAGTCTGTTAAAGCATAATCATTGTAATCAATGAGTCATGGTTTCACTACTACAGTATTCTCATAATTGTTGCACATGATTCAAGCATATGCTGAGTTGTAATTCAAACACCACGGTCCAGTGGGCTGTGGCTGAGCCCACCCAAATGTTTTTTGCTGTCACGCTTCGATGCCTATAATTTTGCTGTGTCATGCTTTGACGGTTGTATACTCAGTCACGCTTTAATGAATGCATTTTTGCTGTGTCATGCTTTGACAGTTGTATACTCACTGTCATGTTTTAATGAATATATTTTTGCTGTGTCATGCTTTGATAGTTGTATATTCACTGTCATGCTTTAATGAATGTATTTTTGCTGTGTCATGCTTTGATAGTTGTATATTCACCGTCATGCTTTAATGAATGTATTTTTGCTGTCTCGCTTTGACGGTTGTATATTCTCTGTGTCACGCTTTAATGAATGTATTTTCGCTGTGTCATGCTTTGACAGTTGTATACTCACTGTCATGTTTTAATGAATATATTTTTGCTGTGTCATGCTTTGATAGTTGTATATTCACTGTCATGCTTTAATGAATGTATTTTTGCTGTGTCATGCTTTGATAGTTGTATATTCACCGTCATGCTTTAATGAATGTATTTTTGCTGTCTCGCTTTGACGGTTGTATATTCTCTGTGTCACGCTTTAATGAATGTATTTTCGCTGTGTCTCGCTTTGAGTCCTCTATTTTCCCTGTCATGCTTTGAAAGTATTTTTGCAGCGTCATGTTTTGATGAATGTATTTTTGCTGTGTCGTGCTTTGATGCTTGGATTTTTGCTGTCATGCTTTGAGGCCTGTATTTTTTCTGTGTTGTGGTTTGAGTATTGTTCGCCGTATCATAGTTTGAGGGCTGTGTTGTTGCCGTGTCATTGTTTAAGGCCTTGTCGCAGTTTGCGTGCCGCTGTGTTTTGTCATAGTTTATGGACTTCATTGTTGCGTGTAATAGTTTGGTGACTGTGTTGTTGCTGTGTCATAGTTTGAAGAGCACATCACATCCATATATTTTCATTGACTTTTTTTTCTTTTCTGTTTTTCTACATTGCATTGTCATATTGACGTAGTTAAATATTGTTACAAATTTAACCATCACAACTTAACCAAACTAAGTTGGTTAAACTAAATAAAAATATGAAGTAATTAACAAATGCCACACAGATCACTGACATCTATGAGGATGGAAGCTAAATGTAAGCGTGCACTACTTTAAAAGACCAGTCAAACATTTCAACTTAACGGTAACTCTTAAATTTCATTATTTCAAATAAAACAAATGCCTTTTATTTAATTGTATATTTGCTATGATGCGGCATGCATTCGTTCGACAAGATAAGTCTAAACAATAACATGGACGAATGTATAGTAGTGGAATAAAGCTGACACACCAACAACCGTACACTGTTCACCAGTTAATGTTAACGCAATATAAAAAAGCTGAAAAATGATACTTCGAATGTTGCACAGAACATGATTAACTGTTCATGTTCAGAAGATCTGCAAGTATCCGTTAGAAACAATCATACTGAAGAATTGTTGGTGATGAAGACTTGTATCAGTCGTATTTTGAATGTCTTGACGTGGTCCACCGACACAAGACGAACCCTCCTGGTAAGTTCAGTTTAAGACCTTGTTATATTAAAGCATTTTGTCTGTTCTCCTAATCAAGGCAACATGGCCTAATGTCTAAGGCACTGGGTATGTAACTGGAGGGTTTCTGGTTCAAGTCCCTTAACCTGATAAGTGCTCAAGTCAGGGAACAAATGTTGAGTATGTACCTGTAAATAAGAGCTATCACTCTTTTATCCTATATACACAAATCTTCTGTACCAAAATTATTATATATACAAGCCTATTGTATGAAGTTTATCATATATACATCTGCTAAGAGGCTTATAATATATATACATTGTATATCTATCTATCTTTTATCCTGTGAATACTAATTGTCTCTTTTTTTTAAAAACAGACTCCTGAGTTTGAAATAAAGGATGTTTTATATTGTTTATACAGGTAGTAGGCATGTTGTTTTCCCAGCACTGGGACTTTCTTCACCCTCCTCTGGCTTGGGTTGAAAAAGTATTGAATAACTACAGCCAGGTATGTGGCGCCAGTCTTAAAACACACAGTGTATTGTGCCCAGGTTAAAATATACACAAACGCACCAACACGTGATTAGCATGATGGGACGGTTATGCAGAAAAGTTTTAAGCTCATCAGCGTTACAGAAAGGTTGGTTCCAGGGTTCTCGCCAGGGCTGTCCATAACAGTCTCAATATTACTGCAGGTCCCACATAATACCTAATTTAATTTGAAAAGCGTGTCTTGGAATTAGTCTTTTGAATACAATGTTATTTCTTGTCTCTACAGTGTCAGTGAGTATTTATTAGTGGAGGACCTATACCAAGCATGAGAAACTCTGTAACTACATTCATCATGACTTTTACCAATTCAACAAACTTCTGCCTTAAAAGTAAGGCAGTAACAAAAAATGTACTTTACTAAATTTAGCCCTCAGAGAGTTATGAATTTCAAAATTATCCGCTTGTGCGCCACGCGATTCCCCTACGCTGTGAAAAATTCCTGGTGAGAACCGTGGGTTGAGTTTGGTAGATCCTGCATCCTGGTGTGAACTATCATTGGAGTTTTAAGGTTTCACCAAGAAGAAATTGGCAGACAGTCGTGGCTGTAGAAAAGACAGTTCTTGGGGTGCTTGTGGTGTTTGGAAGGTCATCATTACAAACTACAAGAGGTTTTACAGATTTTTATGTGGATGATTGCCTGTGATTGGTGAGTATCTGAGGTGTTAGCAAAATGTTCCTGAGCATCATGAAGCAACATCCGTCAAGAAAAAGCTAAAAGAACAAACTCCAGTTGAGCAGCACTTGAAATTCAACATGATGCACACAAAGACACCTTCAGCTTTGAAGTAACTCGTAGAAACAGGTAAACTATCTACAGTGAACTCTATTGATGACTGAACTAGGCCTTCCTACCTGCAAGCCAAACAATTACTCAAAGTTCTGTGGATCTGGCTATGGATGGGATCAAGGTATACACAGGAACTGGAGGAGTTTAATCGAAGTGGATTTCAAGTGGCAAGATGTTAAAAGCCTGAGAACTTTGATCAATTGATGGTTTCTGAACTGCCGAGTCAGGTTTTGGTACAGTAATTTACCTTGGATACAGAAGTCATCAAAGCAACACCACTGGATTGGATATACTTGCCAATCTGATTTAACTTTCTGGACCAGTAGCACATCTGTAATGAAATGCATCCAGAAGATTTCATACATCTGTATCCAACAGTGATTTATAACCTGTTATTTCACAAACCAATGCAATTCAAAAGACAGTCCAGCCTACAAGCCATCATGTGGATTTCATGTGGAATTGAGATGGCCTAGGGCGTGAAGGTCCTGAATAAATGTGATTGAGGGAAAAGGACAAAACTCAAAGTCTAAGGAGGAAAAATATAAACTAATGACCCTCAGTTGACAGTTAACAGGGAGTACTGGAAACCAGCATTCAATAGACACTTTGGTCAAAGATCACCCATCATGGAACTGACTTCTGAGATCAGTGGTGATCATTGCTGTTTTGGTTAAAATAAACGTGGTCTTGCGGCCAATGGTTTTGTAAGGAAGGACCATGAAGAACAAAGGTGCTGATCCTACAGTCTCCACTCCAAAGAGGAACTTTGAGACAAACACTATTTTTTTTTTTTTTTTTTTTTTTTTTTTTTTGCTGCTGGAAAGGTGTGCCACCTTAAACTCTGCCATGCCCACAAGACCGTGGAACTAGAGCTAATATGGACTCTCAGACCTGACTTGACTGACCTTCCCCTTGCTAACCCTGATCTTCTTTGTAGATGTTGCTGAGAAAGGTTTTTGACATGCTGGTTTTGCCATTGACTCTTCTTATTGTTATGAAGTCTATCCCAGGTCCTTTTTCTCTCTCGCATTGTTCTGAAAGTCATTTTTTTGTATTGTTCTGAAGTTTAACCCAAGTCATTTTTTTGTATTGTTCTGAGGTTTAATCAAGTCCTATTTTTGCATTGTTCTGAATTCTAACCCGACTGGCGCCCTGTCCAGGTGTATCCCACCTTGCACTCAGCGTGAGCCGGAAATAGGCACCGGCAGACCCCCGCAACTCTGACATAGAACAAAGTGGGTCTGCAAATGGATGGATGAATGAACTCTAACCCATATCCTATTTTTGTATTAGTCTGAGGTCTAACCCAAGTTCTTTGTTTCTCGCATTGTCTATGGTCTAACCCAAGTCCTTTATTTTTCTAGCATGTTCTAAAGTCTAACCCAAGTCCTTGATTTTTCTCACATTGTTCTAAAGTCTAACCCAAGTTCTTTATTTCTTGCATTGTTCTGAGATCTAACCTAAGTACTTTATTTGTCTTGCATTGTTCTGAAGATTAACCAAGTCCTATTTTTGTATTGTTCTGAATTCTAACCCGACTGGCACCCTGTCCAGGGTGTACCCCCATCTAGCGCTCATTGTGAGCCGGTGATGGGCACCGGCAGACCCCTGCAACCCTGATATAGGATGAAGTGGGTCTGAAAATGGATGGATGAATGAATTCTAACCCATATCCTATTTTTGTATGGTTCTAAAGTCTAACCCAAGTCCATTGTTTTTCTCGCATCGTTCTAAAGTCTAACCCAAGTCCTTTGTTTTTTTGCATTGTTCTAAATTCTAACCCAAGTCCTTTATTTTTCTAGCATGTTCTAAAGTCTAACCCAAGTCCTTGATTTTTCTCACATTGTTCTAAAGTCTAACCCAAGTTCTTTATTTCTTGCATTGTTCTGAGATCTAACCTAAGTACTTTATTTGTCTTGGATTGTTCTGAAGATTAACCAAGTCCTATTTTTGTATTGTTCTGAATTCTAACCCGACTGGCACCCTGTCCAGGGTGTACCCCCATCTAGCGGCCATTGTGAGCCGGAGATAGGCACCGGCAAACCACCGCAACCCTGATATCGGATGAAGCGGGTCTGAAAATGGATGGATGGATTAATACTAAGCCATATCCTATTTTTGTATGGTCCTGAAGTCTAACCCAAGTCCTTTGTTTTTCTCACATTGTTCGAAAGTCTAACCCAAGTTCTTTATTTCTTGCATTGTTCTGAATTCGAACCCAAGTCCTTTATTTGTCTTGCATTGTTGTGAAGTTTAACCCAAGTCCTATTTTTGTATTGTTCTGAATTCTAACACCCTGTCCAGGGTGTACCCCCGCCCAGTGCCCATTGTGAACCAGCGATGGGCACTGTCAGACCCACCGCAACCCTAATATAGGGTCTGAAAATGAATGGATGGATGAATTTCAACCCAGATCCTATCTTTGTATTTTGAAGTCTAACCCAAGTCCTATGTTTTCCTTGCATTGTTCTGAGATCTAACCTAAATACTTTATTTCTCGCATTGTTCTGAGGTTTAACCAAGGCCTATTTTTGTATTGTTCTGAATTCTAACCCGACTGGCGCCCTGTTCTGGGTGTACCCCCACCTATCACCCAGTGTGAGCCGGTAATAGGCACTGAAATAGGACAAAGCGGGTCTGAAAATGGATGGATGAATTCTAACCCATATCCTACTTTTGTATTGTTCTAAAGTCTAACCCGTTCTTTATTTTTCTTGCATTATTCTGAAGTTGAGCCCGAACCCTTTGAAATTCTGCTCTTGACACTTAAAAACAAACTGAAAATGATACAAACATGTAGGCATAATAAAACAATTGAAACTACATAAAAGTCTATCTAGTATCAGTTTTTCATAGCCACAATATTGATCAAATGAGTGACAATCCTACATTGAGAAGATTCTTACAGGGAAAATGTTATTTTTGGATTTTTATTTATTTATATGCAAACACTTATTTCATATTGACTTACAGTAAAATAAACTAATGCAAATCTACATATTCATGATTAAAAAAAAGTTTAAAAAACAATTAATAATTTTAAAGCATCTTTTAATATTTATCTTGATAATTAAAATATATTTAAAATGACTTAATGCGTAAAGTTTAAACAGGTAATGAGATGACAATTTGAAAAATGCACATTATCTCAAAGATACTCTCAGCAATGGTCAAAATTATACTTAAATGGAAACCAAAGTCTCTTTGAAATAAACAGTCTGAATTCTCCCAATCTGCTTCCTAAAGGGGCGTTTCTCACTAAGCCCCGCCTTCTGCCAGTCAAGCTGCACGCCCCGTGTTCGTCTCCTAGCAACCAGCAGAGCTCCGGTCGCTGCGCAGGTCCGTCCGGACCGGAGTAAACCGGACTGAGCCCCAGGACGGAGAATGGCTCCAACTTCTCCATAATGACGGACCGGTACCACCGGGCGGCCCGGGACGGCTACCTGGACGTCCTGAAGGAGGCTACACGGAAGGAGCTGAACGCCCAGGACGAGGACGGGATGACACCGACTCTGTGGGCCGCTTACCACGGCCACCAGGGGGCGCTGAGGGTCATCGTCAGCAGGGGGTGAGTCCAGGAAACTACCACAGTTTGAAAACCAGAGATGGGGAACTGTTACTTATAAGCACAGGGGCCACAGCACGTGAATGTATCTGATTAATCCAAACATTAATACAGGAAGAAACACTGTATATTTTCCTCATTTTGTGTTTTTTTAAGTGTACTTCGTGTGTTTTAGGAGATGTTTTTTGTTAAGTTGTATTGTCATTATCTGTTTTCAGAGTCTGTGTGAAGTGTGTTACGAGGTATTTTATATATTTTTTGTTGACCTTTGGCTATTTTTTGTCATTTTATGTAATTTCGGAGTCTTTTTGTGTTTATTTTGGGAGGGACGCACAAAATCAGACTAAGAGCCTAATTTAGTTTTCGACTTTAATGATGTTCCTTTATTTTTCTAATTTTCCATGTCTGCTGTAAACTATAAGCATGTGACTGATGTACAGCTAAAAAAATAAATAAATCAAAAATCAAATACTGAACACCAGAAAAGCAGAGGTTATATTAGCACAAGCTTAAACCGCGGTCAAAAGAATAATTGATTAAAAGTAAATTAGTTTGAATAATTAAACAAAATACAGACTCTATAAAGCACAAAACATTCAACTACAAACTTAAATCAAGGCAAAAATATAAATGAATTAAGGGATACATAAGTAATACCTACAATGGTCAGAAGTGAGAGGAAAACTTTAGATTTTAAAGAAAATTAATTTAAAAACAGAATTTTCTTTTCATGAAATAAAAGCTGCTCCTGTGTACACAATGTTGCCTATTATTTTTATTATTATACTGTTGCATGTCAAATAATTCTTGTTTGATTACTACTCTGAATGTAGTATCCTAATATCGTTTAGTTTATGGAACGTGAAGCCATTTTTCTTTGTTTTAAATTGTATTTTAATAAACAATGACAATAGTAATAGTTTACTAAACCAATGATGCAGAGATGAATTCATGCAATCAGAGCCACGGGAGGAGCTTTGGTTCCAGTGAAAGGTCACTGACCATCAACAGCTTTAGTCACACACACACACACACACGGTGTCACTGATGTGTGGTTGATTTGAGTTGTTCAGAGATGTGATTATTGTTATTTAGCAGAAGAAAGGACTGTTGGTGCTGAAGGAGACATTGAACCCAGTGTGAATCATTTGACTCACAGGTCAATGAGACGTACATAGAACAAAAGGAAAGGTCACGGTTATCACTCAAAACATCACTTCCAGTCAGTGAAACAATGTTAGTTATATTAACTAGAGGTGAGAGACGATACACTGTAGTCGTATACCATAATTGGATAATATAAGATTTAAATATTAAACTCTGCATGAGCTTTTTAAGTTTCAAAATGAATATAAAACTGCACCAGTGCTACCTGTTATCACGGCAAGGCCACAAAAATGTGACTATTTGATCTGAGGGACAAATTATCAACATTGGTCATTATTCTAAATGCTGAATAATCAGAGCATTAATACAGGAAACAACAAAGGATTTGTGAGTGTTTGTTGTCGTGTTGTGTGAATTTGGAGTAATGTCGGACATTTCTTTTCCATTTTGTGTGGTTTTTGGAGTCATTTGGTTATTTTTGACGTTTTGTATTGTTTTCAGTTATTTTGTGTGTACATGTTGTCGTTATGTGCATTTCTTTTGACAGTTTGTGCAATTTTCAGTTTTGTGTACATTTTGTGTATTTTTGACGATTTGTAAATTTTTCAGTCATTGAGTACATGTTGTTTTGTCGTTTTGAATATTTTTCAGTTATTTTGTGTATACATGTTGATGTTTTGTATATATTTCAGTTATTTTGTGTATGTATGTTGTCATTTTGTGTATTGTCATTGATGTTTTGTATGTTTTTCAGTTATTTTGTGTTTTCTGTCTCCCAGAGGCGACCCGGACAAATGTGACATCTGGGGGAACACGCCCCTTCACCTGGCCGCCGCTAACGGCCACCACAGCTGCCTCTCCTTCCTGGTGGCGTTCGGTGCCAACGTGTGGTGTCTGGACAATGACTACCACACCCCGCTGGACATGGCCGCCACCAAAGGCCACATGGACTGCGTCCGCTACCTGGACTCCATCGCCGCCAAGCAGATCACACTCAACCCCAAGCTGGTGGGTAAACTGAAGGACCGGGCGTTCCGCAACGCCGAGAAGAGGATCAACGAGTGCGCCAAGCTGCAGAGGAAACACCACCAGCGCATGGAGAGGAAGTTCACCAAGGAGTCGGCGGCCATGGACAACCTGGACACCATCAGCTTCTCCAGCTACACCAGCAGCACGCTGAGCAGGAAGTTCAACACGGTCTCCTCCAACGTACCATACTCACAGGTGGATGCTACACGCAGTCACACACACTATGGCGTTCAAACATTTAATCAGTAGGGCATACTAGTTACAATTTTAGTTTTCACTAGAGGGAATTACGTTTCTTCATTGTATTGTAAATATCTGGAAATACATTTTGACATGTAATTACATTTTAACTAGTGAAAATGTAATTTTAAAACAATTGTAACTAGTCCTATTTCTGATACGGTATCTAAAATTGAATTCTGTCTAGTGAAATAAAGTTGTTGCTGGTATGAATTACATTTTCACGAGTTACAATTATATTTCAGATATCTGTAATTGAGTTCCAGATATCTGAACTTACATTCTCACTAGGTACAAGCCCAAACTGGCATCTACAGTTTCATTTATGGTATCTGGAACGTAAGAGTAATTGTAGATATCAACAATTACAATTGCAACATTAACATTAAAGCGTAACTAAGTAACTTTTTCACCTTAATAAATCATTCTCTGGGGGGTCTTTCATCTCCCCCTGCTGTCTTTGATCAGAAAACCACATTTGCTACTTTCCCTGCTTCCGAGCCGGTACCAGTCTCGCAGCTCTGTTCTCATTTTCGGGACAAGACGTACTGCTTTACGACATCCCAATGCTCGACTATCACCAGTCCCGTGGCTGCTCATGGTCGTCTACACACACTTTTCTCAAACTTGTCATGGCGGAGCCAGCAAAAAAAAGGCAGAGAAAACCTTTGTCTGAGGAGGGGAGGAAAAAGAAGCGGGAAACAGATCGACAGAGGGCTCAAACACAAATCTACTTGGGGAAGGCATATGCTGGATGGCGAGAGCTCAAAGAAAAAGACTGTGAATTGGATGCAGACTTGGCGATGTGCATGTTTGATAGTACCCACCTCTTCAGGCATTTCTTTGTGTTCTCCTCCTTCTAGAGAGCAAAGATGCACATGTAGTTGTGGGGTGGGGCAGGAGGCGCGGGTGTGTGGAGTGTTTACAAAAGTGACATAACCAAAAGGGACCTTTAGGGGGAGCGCTAAGCACGAGTTCTGCCTTAACTAGCATTAGCCTAGTAGTAGAATTAACCTAGCAATAGCATTAATTAGACATGTGGCCTTGGAATTGTAACATGACAAAATTAAACTATAGATATCTGCAATGGTGATTTCCACTAATGAGAATTACATTTGATATCTACTGTTAATAATGTAACTAGTGAGAATATAATTGTTGATATTAATAATTAAAATTGCCACTCGTCATAATTACATTATGGATATGTGGAATTGGAATTACAACATGTCAAAATTGAATGTTAAAATGATTTGCCATACACTCTCACACTTTAACTGTTATCCATCTAATGTGTTGCTTCTCCTCAGGCCACCCTGCTGTCCACCACCAAGAGCAAAGCCAAGATCCAGAAGAAGCTGGAGAAGAAGAAGCAGATCGACGGCTCTTTTAAAATCTACGAGGACGGGAGGAAGAGCGTGCGCTCGCTGTCCGGCCTCCAGCTGGGCAACGATGTGATGTTCATGAAGCAGGGCACGTATGCCGGCCCCAGGGACCGCTCGCGACGCAACATCCGCGACATGTTTCACCACGATGACAATGATGCCGACACCATCTCCCGCGCTCTGAGTGACCCGGGGCTGTACGAGGCGGCGTACTCGGAGGTGAGCGCAGACTCTGGGAGGGACTCCTTGTTCACGCGGCCGGGCCTCGGGACCATGGTGTTCAGGAGGAACTATGCGACCACTGGTCGGGAAGGAGGGAGTGTGGCCGGTAGCGAGCCCGCAGACGGAGCGCCAAACGTCCGCCTGCGGGGACGCCTCCCGCGTCGCTCCCCCAGCTTTGACGAGGACAGCATGGGCAGCTCCCTGAGCCTGCAGGACGGGGGTCTTCCCTGGGAGGAGGGCCATGTGGGCCTGGACCAGGAGCTGGAACCTGAGAACAGTCCCCTGGAGACCTTCCTGGCCTCACAGGGCCTCGCTGAGTTCATGGCCATGTTCAGAAAGGAGAAGATTGACCTGGAGGCTCTGCTGCTGTGTTCAGACCAGGACCTAAGCAGCATCCACGTCCCCCTGGGGCCACGCAAAAAACTACTGGACGCCTGCAGGAGGCGCCAAAACGCTCTGGAGGAGCCCGACGTCATAGAGGATACGGAGCTTTGAAACATCGTCATCAGCATTACTTTGTAAAAATGGACCTTTCTCCAGTTATCTTATCTTAACTTAACCTAAATTAATTTATTATATCTTAACTTATCCTAACTTATTTTATCATAACTTCACTTAATATAACTTAACTAATCTTGACTTATCTTTACTTAACTTATCTTAACTTGATTAATTTAACTTATATCTTATCTTTACTCATAACTTAAGTTAACTTGGTTAAGTCAACTTAAGGTATCCTAATCTTAAATTCTTATAACTTGACTTATCTTGACCTGACTTAACTTGTTCCAGTTAAAAGCTTTTTAACTCCTTTTCGTACCTTTTACGCGTTTTCATTCTGAAAACTGTATGAAGTCCATTAACTATACACCACCAGCTACTGGATGATGTGTCACAAAACATTCAATGTTTTTTCTATTGAACACAACCATCTAGTGGTTAAATTACGTAATAACACAAAGCCTGATAAGTGTTCTGAAGGTCTTCCATCTATTAGAGGTCTCATTTAATTCATTACATTATACTTTTATACAAAAGCCTAAAAATAACACATTAAAGCACAGTTATCTTTGTGTTTATGTGAAATGTCTTCCATTGTTTTATTTCTATGAATAAATTTTATATCACGACTCGCTTTGTTTGGACTTGTCTTCACACCTGATACACACACACACACACACTTTATTACTTTAAAACATTCAATTCAAGTTTCAATAATCCTAACATAGAAGTGACAACATGCACAGTCGACCCTGAAGCGTCTAACTCATTCTGTACACATCAACGCATTGAGTTTATTCACCGTTCATGTAGTAAATGTTAAAATGCTGACATTAATTTGTTCCAATATCTACTTGTTATACAACTGCTTTATTTTGGATTCTAATATAAAAGTTTCACTGCTTTGGGTCCTTCAGGAAAAGGAAAGCACACTTAACCTTTTTTATATATTTTGTAGTACATTTGGATTAAAAATGGACATGTAGATGGTTTTTAATGTAGTTTTGTCACTGCACACACAGCACTAATACTTACAGACATGCATGTTTAAACTGACGATAAAATAAAATGTGTAAAGGAAAATGAACACCAAAAATTGACTCCATTTTTAAACAAAACGAGATGCATCAAAAATTGAATTTTGTCAATTAAAAATGAAATGTTTTGAAATGGGATTTTAAAAACCACAGAAATGTGTCAAAAGCTGCAGATTAGAGTGGCCAACAATGGACAAAAAATGAATAAAAAAGGTTTAAAAGTGTCAATATTGGCTTAAAAGTGGCAGAAAAAAGAACAATTAGTTTAAACTGGCAAGAAAAAGTGGTGAAAATAAGTTAAAATATGGCAAGGTGGGTGTAGTTGCAGACAAAGGGTAAAAATAAACGAATCAGAATCAGAAATGTTTTTAATGGCCATGTACAGTTTTAAGGACAGTACAAGGAATTTGTCTTGGGAAAGGTGCATAAAGCAAACAAAAAACAAAACAAAAAAAAAACAACCCAGCAATAATAATAATAATAATGATAAATATAAAGGATGAGGGTTAAATAAAGGATAGATAGAGAATAAAGGATAAATAGGATATGAAGGGATCTAACGACCCCCTCCCAGTGTCTCGCGAGCTCAAACAGGGTCCTGACCCCAAGGTTGATAAACCCTGAATAATAGTTAATATATTATTTTTTTCATTTAACTTCAACCTAAAAAAAGACAATAGTGTGTAACTGCATATACAATCTGCTGCTGTGATTGGCTTTGCACGCGTGAACCCATCACGTGATCAAACAGGTGAGTTTCCGACTGTCTCAGCCAATCAGTGACGTCCCACTCCCTCACCTTTTTCTGCACCCCTCGGACTTGCAGAGCAGTGATTGGACACTAGGTGGCGGGGTGGGTCCATCCTGCTGCTGATTGGCTGAGTTTTTACAGCTTCACGTGAAGTTTTCTGCGGCTTTTCTCAGAAGGAAAGCGACGAGCACGCGGAAGGTGTGTGAGCGTTTCATCAGCTTCGCGTGGACAGGTGCGTACACAACACGCATGCGCAGACAGCCTGACCACTTGTTTCCACTTTGGGTTTGAACACAGTCCACATGTGGGGGAATGTAACACTACACCCACCTGTGTGCGCGAGTAGGACCAGGAAGAGATGCAAAGTAACCAAAACAAGCATGAAACTAACACTGAAGTGATCAAATCTACTAATATCTATAAATAACTACCAAAAAGATACAAAAAACGAGTCTTTAACAAAGTAAATTAAATGAATTAACTCAAAGGGAACTCAAAAAAGAGAGAAAAGGCTACTGAAAAAGTGAAACTAATAACGGAGGGAATAACATTCACAACAAATAGACACAAATCCAGCACAAAGACAAAAAAATGCAGCTCAAAAAGTATTAAGAATGTCAACAAAATGCAGGAAAATGTGTAAAACCAACACAGGGAGCATAAAAGAGTCAAATTTGTACAAACACAGCAGGAAGAAAAATAATCGTTAAAAGAATATACTGAACAAAACGGAAAGAAAACACAAACCTACACTGAGATGTTAAAAACTGCCACAGAGCAAAACAATTGAATACAATGTGTAACAGGAAGTACTTTTACATTGAAATAAAATAAACCAGAAAAACAAAGGAGTCAGAAATATTATCCCTCTGTATGTTATAATAAATAAGAAATATTTAGTAAATACGAGAGATGGACAATATTATCGGCCGATATTTTCCATAAAATGGAATATAGGTATTGTTTGTTTTTTACATAATAGATATATATATAATACAATACAAACTAAATCTGGCACTTTTTCCAATAACTGAAGTTTAATTATTGTTATGTGGAATAAATTCAGTGGGATGTAACATAGATAGTTGGAGGCACAACGTGTTCACTCTTTAAAGATACTGTATATAACACCACCTAAAATTAGATTATTGGTTAAAATGGGAAATTAAGTGTTATTGGCAAAAAGCTAATATGGAACATCTCTAATAAATATACATATTTAATGATATAATTAAGGATATTTGTTATTAGATATTGAGTGCGAGTGTGTTTTTTTTTTTTTTTTTTGTTGATGAAATCAGCGAGTGTGTTGAACTCGTGTCATATTTTATGATCTGTTAATGAGGGAAATGTCGTGTGTGTGATTTCCTCGCTTTTCCTTCTTATCCTCAGGCAGTGATTGAGTGTGTTTTCTTGAAGTGGGCGTGTTGCGTTCACACTGAAACTATGCTCTTCACATCTATGAGTCTGAGGTGTGGCCCTGCTCTCCGTCATTCAGCCACTCTCTGTCAGACGGGATCAGCAGCAGCAGCAGCTCAGAGACATGGAGGACGCTGATGGTCAGAAAGCAGCGGTGCAGAGCGGCATGGACATCAAAGGAGACGCCAAAGACAGTCCACGACCCGCTGAAGCCCCCAAAGAGAACGGAACAGAAGAAGCCCCCGAGGAGCAGAACCAGGAAAGCAAAATCCAGACGGATCGGCAGGAGTCAGAGGACCCCACTAAGCCTGAGGAGGACAAGGATGAAGAGGAGGACAAGGTAAAGGACAACCAGGATGAGTTGCAGATCGATGGGGAAGTTAAAGTCCTGGAACAGGATGTAGAGGTAAAGAACACACACACCTCCACAGATACGCCTTCTTTAGTGAAGTAACAACTTCATTAACACATGCTGTTGTTCTGATGATGACTTGGCAAAATGACAACAGGCTGACATGCTAAAGCACGTGTGTCAAACTCAAGGTCCGGGAGCCAAATCTGGCCCTTTAGAGCATCAAATTCGGCCCATTCGAGAAAGTAGAAATAACATTAAACATTTTGTAAATTCTCAGCACCTCCAAATACAAAACATCAATTAAAATCCACAATATTTGCATAGCTCAGTTTCCCAGTTATTATATCACATAACTGCAGTCATTTCTAATCTCAAATTGTTGAAAAAACGCTCAATTTTTCCAAAATCTGTCAAATTTTTCTTCAAATTATTTCAAAAAATTTCCCCAAATTCTCAAAATCAGGGATATTTAAGTGAAGATCCTACAGGGACTGATAATATACTCACATACTTGTTTATATATAATTTATACATTGAAGCACAAACCAGGGCACATTAATGTTGAATTTACTTATTTTCTGCCTAAAATCTGTGGCCCACTTAAGGTCAAACTGGTCCATATTTGGCCCCTGAAATAAAGCTAAAATTTACCATCATAAATGTATTTTAGTGTAGAACTGGTTTGTCTGGTTTTGTACAAATCTGCTCTGTCACGATTGAATCTATTAAGGTTTCATTTATTCAGACAACTATTTTTCTAAGAATTTCACTTTCCTCTTCTGACATTTTTCGACTGTCAACTGCCAGTCTTCCTCAGAGGCGTCTGCTGATTGCTTTGATGTGTCTTTGACTTCCACGCAATCATTCCAGCAAGTTCTTTTTTTCGTCGTCTTAAATAATATGTAAGGTTTCATTATTTCTGTCAGGATTTCAGTTCTCCTACACCTGACAAACGTATAAAAATCTTCATTTAATTAAGTTTGAATATGTATTATTTATTTATTTATTAATTGGATACGGGATGGTTTAGTTCTGGTCACAGCTTTCCTCACATGCAACAGGAAAGAGACCAAGTTTAACACAACTGGCATTCAAGCTGGAGAATCAGCAAAAACAACTATGCTTAATTTGAAACATCTGTCAATTCAGACATCTGTATGCTAACAGTGTTGTGAAAACGATGTTTAGTTAGCATTTTTAAATCTTTAAAGTGAAAACTCTCTTATTGTAGGGGAGAGCTTTTTGGGGCCCATTCATAAAGTCAGCAAAAATGGCCCAAATTAATATTTGAGCCATAGTATTTGGTCATGTTAAAGATGTAAATCCTTGTTTTACTCAGAAATAAAAATGTTTTGAAAGTGACCAAATATAGTGGAAAAGGTGGTGAAATGGGATTTTTAAAACCGCAGAAATTGGTTAAAAGTTACAAATTAGAGTAGTCAAAAATGGCCAGAAAAAGTGGTAAAAAGGGTTCAAGTTTGGTGAAGTTGTAGAAAAAGATTAAAAATAAGCAAAAATGGGCTGAAATTATTCTTAGTTTCTTGATTGCATCTGGTGATCCCCTCCCAAGTGTCTCGCGACCCCAAGTTTGAGAACCCCTGCTGTAGACAGATGAAAAGAAGTGTTTATACGTCTGATAAAACACCATTACCTTTAAGTTAAATCTGGTAAATTACTTAAGCTCCAGAAGCCAAAATGAAACTCTTGAATCCTGCAGAATATCACGCAAGTGCTACCGAGTGTTCTAGTGAGATTCCGTAGCACAAGATTGTACGTGTCCGTGTGTGTGAAGTATTTTTTTCGTCTGTAGAAGGTGAAGGAAGAACCTCTGGGTCCAGACGACGTGGTGTGTGACTCGTGCATTGAGAGCCCGTGTCGTGCCCTGAAGTCGTGCCTCACCTGCCTGGTGTCGTACTGCGAGGCTCACCTGCGCCCCCACCTGGAGAACCCCAAGTTCAACAACCACCGGCTGGTGGACCCGCTGAGGGACATCGAGCGCAGGACCTGCGAGAGCCACAAGTGGCCCCTGGAGCTGTTCTGCTCGGCCGATGGATGCTGCATCTGTAGAGACTGTGTGAGCGACGAACACCGAGGACACAACATGCAGCCTGTGACCGACGCACGCCGCCAGATAGAGGTCAGAAAACTACTTTGAATACTTTTATATTCATATTTTTCACACTGTGCCAGAGAAGCATGTTCCCTTTTACTTTAAATAAAAAAAAATATTAGAAAATGAATGTATTTTTCATTTAAAGTAGCATCTTATTAGATATTAGATTGTTTTCATCTTTTATTTTATGTGGGTTTTTGGAGTCCTTTTGTGTATTTTCTATGTTTTTCGGAGTAACTTACAGTACCCGGCTTTTCTCCTGTTTTCCTTTGTTTGTTCTAATTTCATGTGAAGTTTGCATTTTATTTGTTTTTCTACTTTGAGAGAACGACGTCACACATTCTAAGCAAACAAAAGGCGTCGGCCACAGGAAAAATAAGCTGTGGATCTGTGTGACTGTGTAACTCGTGGGTAAATATAGATCATAGTGTTCATAAAGCATAGGAGAAGAAGATCCTACTCTGATTGGTTAATCCCATCGGGACGCGTCTGGGAGCGCTCCGGTTCAGTTTCTGCTCCGGTCCGTCAACATTCCTGCGGCTTTCACACAACACCTGTTGTTGTTTGCAGAGCACAAACGTTTGAACCGGATGTTTGTTCTCCTTTGAACTCCAGACATGATGAAGAAAACACGCGAGGAAGGAAACTGATGAGCTGGGACTGTTGGGAAAACAGAGAAAATGTTCAGAAAAACGACTTCCTGTTCCATTTCATTTCATTACATAACTTCTGTTATGTCATCGCATGCAAACTCCATGACTGTGAACACACTTTAAGCTGGACATTAGTTGCAGATCCTTTAGGTCCTGCTTGTCAAAGTTCAGGGGCCTTAAAATCGTAACTGTAACCGTAATTGTAATCATGACTCACTGAGAACTCAAGTCTTCCAAACCAGAATTATCCACATTATTTATATTTTTTTTAATTAAAGCTACTGGAGACTAGGGGTGGGTACCTCACGGTACGATACACGATACAAAGCTCACGGTAACGATCATCTCACGATATGACGATACTGCAATTATCGATATATTGGTCAGAAATCAATCTACGATTATCTGACATAACAAGAAATTTTTTTTTACAATTTTTATTTTACATCTCTGAAAGACAATAAATTGAAAGCGTCCTATGAACAGTGACATTATTTTAGTGCAACATTTCTGTAAATATGTGTCAACATACCAATGTAAACGAATAAGTATCTCCAACTGTAAATCTGTAAACAAAAAATAGGGTCTTTCTTACCAGTGACACCATTATAGTGCAATATTCCAGTAAACAAAATATTGGTTACTTCAAAAAACAATGACAAAATTTCTGTGAAGACGTACCTGCACATTTTAGTAAAAAAGCAGAAAAGGTTTTGAAAATAATAAAACGATCTTGCGGAAAAACATCTCGATGCATTGCCGTATCGAGATATCGTCACGCTCCGACTGGAGACGACAATTGGTATTGTCAGATATAAAGACATAGTATGTTAAGAATGAAGTAAAAACACTGGACTCCGCATCCCACAATTCAATGCACCAAACTTTTCTGACGACATGTTTACCATGGAGATGAAAATTTTGCCGCCTTCACCATTACATTTTTATCCCAAGCGGCCAGTCGTTCACCGACTGTCGCCTTATTCTCCTCTCTCTTTTTTCACCTGGCCTTCAGAAATACACAAAATGATTACATAAATAGACAAAAAAGACAACAAACACACCAATAACACAAAAAATAACTGAAAAATGTACAAATTGACAACAAAAATACAGAATATTGACTTTTCATACACAAAATGATAACAAAAATACACAAAATGACATTAAAAACACAAAAGGTTACAGAAAATTTTACCAAACAACAAAAATACCAAATTTTGACTCATAACACACAAAGTGACATCAAAAATACACAAAATGACAAGAAAAATACACAAAATCACATTAAAAACACAAAAAGTAACAAATTGACTCGTCACACACGCACAATGATAACAAAAATATACAAAATTACGCCAAAAACACAAAAAATAACAGAAGACGTACATAACGTCAACAAAAACACAAAATATTCACTCATCACACACAGAATAACAAAAATACAACAAAAGTAAACAATATAACTCCAGAAACACACAAAACATCATCAAAAACACACAGGACATTAACGGACATGGACAAAAAGGACGAGAAAATATACACAACAAAAATACATAAAATGAAAAAAAATCATACAAAACAACAACAAAAACACTGAAACCCTTTGTTGCTCCCTGTGTTAAAGCTCCTATTGGTCATATAATCACATGTTTGTGACCCCGCCCACTTGCTCTGGGCCTTCCTCTACTTTGAAGAGGAATCATTGTACCAACATGCATTGAGGGAGTCATGTGACGTGTTGCTTGAAGCACAAACTCACTCCTGCGTGTTGATTGGTTGGTTGTCTCGACCTCAGAGTCGCCTGAACCTGTCTGAGGAATGTGGAGCTGTGCTGATGGAATGGGCTCTGTGGGCCCTGAGCTTGGCCTGTCAGGTGACTAACTTACGTGTGTGTTTTCAGAAGGAACTGAGGGACAAACAGGCTGAGATGGTGAAGACGGTGACGGCCGCCGAGAACGCCATCAACAAACTGCAGCTCAACACCATCTCCATCGAGGTAAACCAGTTAGTGTTAAACCATTAGTCACCAGTTCACCCAGTCACTCCACTGTGAGTCACCAGCAGCTGGTTTGGGTGGAGGTAAGCCCCACCCCCCTCCCCAACCAGCATCTTTCCCTCAGGTGGAACCTCTCCCTCTAAACATCTTAAAGTGACACCGCCACATTCCACACGTGTACTCAGGAATATGTCGACCCTGCATGATGTGGACATCACACTACACACACAACTACACAACCAGCTACACAACCAGTTACACAACCATCTCACCTCCACTTCAAAGGGTAAAAAATATCTAGCATTCCAAATGCTGAAACTGGGAAAACCATTAAAGAAGTGCAATGGCCTGAACATTAGCATTATTATTAGGGCTGGGACTTTAACATGTTAATTGCGATTGATTAATTACAGAAGAATAATGTGTAAAAAAAGAATTCAGGAAATAAGTCTACACTTTTTTTTTTTTTTTTGCACTCTGAACAGCGTGGAACCTTTCTCATTTCACTAGTTCCCAGTATACCCATAATACTGATGCACAGACCACGGCACTAAAAACAGGAGAACTCAAGAGAAGTTGTTTCTGTCCTTCATGGGAGTTAATTTATAGTTTATAATAACACTGGATGGAAAACAAAAGCCCAATTGTGTAAGAAAGAGTTTGATGATCACCAGAGCTCTTCTAGCCTCAGCTAGCACCTCAATGCTAAACATGTAGCGGCTAGCACGGACACTGCTCGCTCTAACATGCTAGCACAAGATGACTGGCTTCAGAGCAACAAATGAACAAAGTCAGTGGATAAACGATTTTAGTGGACAGTCGACCAATCTCGGTGGTAGAGGATGTGGGCGGGGCTAGAAGCGTTCCTACAGAAAGCATCGTTTGACCCAGCTTAACATTCTGAAATGAAAGCGGTTAAATGACACGGACTATCCTTCATGTTGTAGGATAATATCAAACCTTTTCACCATATTTTCCTGTTTGGTGATTAGACGGACACTTAAAAAATGTAGCGCTAAATCTTACAATACGATATCTTGAAAGACTGCTCGATCTCGTGAGATTCTGTGCGATTTGAGTGGAACGTTTGACTTCTATTTTTACCGCCATTTTGGGACATTCATTTTTGTACTTACGTATATCAAATAAGCGAAAGCCCTGAAATACCCTTTGAAAACTTTGAAACTGAAAATTGTAGACCCTAGACTGTTTTAGCTCCACGGAGAGGTTCCTAAACTGTTAAACGCTCCATTAACCGCTGAGTCATGAGAACCTGTCGGTCTTTCCCATAATTCCCGTGGGCTGACGTCCAGTAGATCGACCATTTTAAAGTAAAGCTTCTGATGGTGCTGAATTGTATTCACTTTAGGGCCCTTTAGTGACTCAAGGGGCCCCATGTAGTTACATAGTCCACTTAGGGCCAGAAACAATTTGTAATGACGCGAGATGTCGGATCAGACGTCTGTCTCTTTCCTTCACTTACTAGATTAAAAATGTGTGATATTTTCTGAAAACATGCGCGTTAGGCTACATTTGGTGTGAAATAGCTATTCCTGCTTAATCAATGATAAAGAATATTAATAAATGTGATATTTTCATTTCAGGAAGGGAATTCCGTGATTTCCGTCCTTTTCCTGCGATCGCAGAAAATCGGACTGTCTGCTGTGGCTGCTCCGATTCACAATAACTGCTTCATACACGTCAGAAGGAACTCCAGAATAAAGCCATATAATAAAAAAAACACTAACAAAACGTAAACGAGGAGGAAAATATAAATGAAGTATATTTTAAGGTATAAAATCGTTCAAAGAATGACTTTTTTTTTAAATACAAGTACACATTTTGTTTATCTGTAATACATTAAACACATTTCATATTCTCTACAGTTTCTCTTTACACTAAAATAGAGAAGTTGGTGCAAGAAAGTCAAGACAAATAAAAATAAAGAATCCAGAGTGAAATATTTTGTAAACACTTTAAATAAATAAATGAAGACTTTTACCACTTTGTAATTGATTCAACTTTATTTAATTAGCACAAATTACAACAAGTCATCACGAAGCACTATCAAAATATTAAATTTGTAAGAAAACAAAAACAAAAAAAAAAGAAAACAAAAACAAATCTGCATGAACAAGCATCAAGAAATCTCCAGCAGAACCAGGTTCAGTGATGGCAGCCATCAGAGAACAGAAGATGTCTTAAAATCCACCCATAATGTCCTGAAAGTGTCTGAACTCCTTCATTAATGTGTTGTTGAGATCAAAATGAGCAGAACGAAGCGCAGCGTGTTCCTTGGAATGTTTGGTCTTTGATCCACGTGTTGTCGTGTAACCGCCAGAGCTTTTCCACAGAATTCTGTGACGGAGGTGCGAGCGGTGATGGAGGTGCAGTTTGCTGAGCTCCAGGCGGCGGTGGAGCGAGCAAAGAAGGAGGTGACGGAGATCCTGGAGGGGGAGGAGACGCAGGCTCTGAAACAGGCCGAGGGCATCAGAGTCCACCTGGAGCAGAGGTGCAGCGACCTGAAGAAGACGCAAGCACAGGTGGAAAAGCTCTCCAAGAACAAGAACGACGTGGACTTCCTCCAGGTGACGCCACTGCTGTTCCACCTCTGGTTATTAAATAAAAAAGCACTTAGTTCTGAGAAAGGGAACTGAAAACAGGAAACCACCAAATGTTCACCACACACAGCACAAGTTCCAAAAAATGAACAGTGATTCCTTCTACAACGATGTTTCAGTTTGTCTTTCTGTGAAAGTCAGGTCATTTTGTATACTTTAGTTTTCATTTTGTGTCTTTTTGTGTCATTGTGTGTATTGTTTGTCATTTGTTTTGTTGTTCTGTATTGTTTGTCATTCTTTGTGTTTTTCAGGAATTTTGTATGTTTCTGGATTCATTTTGTGCGACTTTCTTGATGTTTTGTGTTTTTGTTACTACTTTGTCATTTTTTCTGTTTTTCTTGACGTTGTGTTTTTGTTGCCATTTTATGGTTTTTATTCTGTCATTCTGTGTATTTTGTAAGTTTTTGGATTCATTTTGTGCATCTTTCTTTACGTTTTGTGTTTTTATTTGCATTTTGTTGATTATTCTTGACTTTTTGTGTTTTTATTGCCATTTTATGTTTTTTTATTCTGTCATTCTGTGTATTTTTTTCACTAATTCTGCATGTTTTTGGATTTAGTTTGTGCGTCTTTCTTTAGATTGTGTTTTTGTTGCCATTCATTTTTTTTTTTGTGTATTCATTTTGTGTTTTTCTTGTCATTAAGTGTTATGTTTTTGGATATATTTTGTGCACCTTTCTTGACTTTTTTTTGTTTTTGTTGGCATTTTGTGGGTTATTTTATGTATTTTAATTAGTTTTCTGTGTTGTTGTTGTTCTGTGTATTTCTCAGTAATTCTGTAGGTTTTTGGATTCATTTTGTGCATTTTTGTTGTCATTAATTTTTTTTTTTCTGTCATTTTTTGTGTTTTTTTTGTCATTTTGTCATTTTTTGTTTTGGATGTTTCGAGTGTTTCTTCTGTCATTTTGTATATTTTTTTGTGTGGGCCGAGGACCAACAGTTGTCTACATCCTCGCTGTCGTTTCCATATGTACACGCACACGCACACACACATCTGGGATCATGTAGTTACAGAATCCTTGTATTGATAACTGAACAATATCCGATCAATAACTCCTTCTGATAAGAAACGTTCCCTTTTTTTTTTCTCTGGTGTTTTCCAGGAATATTCTGAGTGGAAGAAAGAAGTTCCGGACATTTCTCTTCCCGGAGTCTACATCGGCCTCATGGATCGTCTCAACTCCTTAAGCCGAGTCATCGTCAACTCCACCCAGGAGCTGTGCTCTCAGCTGGTGTCGTCCTACATAGACAAGGTCAAGGAGACGTGTAAAAACGGTGAGGAACGAATAAGAAGAAGCTGCACAAAGATGATCATAAAAGATCTGAGGACGAGTTCCAACACGTGAGGAATGAGGAAGAGAATGTGAATCTCCATCAGCTGCAGACGCACCAAGGAGTTCACAAACTCTTCCAAAGCCTGCAGCCTTTTTCAGGATTAGCGTCACCATTAATCACCATAAATCATCATAAATCATGCACATTTTCTCAGAAAACCAACTATTCTGCACAAGAGTTTACAGAATTGTGATTTATTATAAACAAATTCTAATTAATTAGTTGATAGCAAATAAATAATTCATAGAATGCAAAGAAACTGTATTTACAGATAAAATCAAAGTGGAGATGCGCAAAAAAGACAAACACCAAATTATTGTTTTGGATGAAAATATGACAGATTTATATATATATAAAAAAATACTGTTAAAGTATAACAAAAAATAAGATCAAGCTGATTTATATAAACATAAAATATAACAAAATAAGACAAATCAAACATAATTATATATAAAAATTAAATAAATGCATAAATAAATCAATGAAAAAATAAATAAAATGTAATGAAGTCAAAATAAATGTAAAAATAAAAAGTTTCATTAATGGTAAACTCAGGCTGTTGAAAAGTGTCTAAAATTTCATATTCCATTAATATTCTTTTTTATTTTTCAAGTTTATAAATGATCCCTTCAAGGATCTCGTAGCCTTTAAAAAAAAATAAAAAATTGAGCGTAAACACATACATTTTCAGGCAGATTTTCTCTGAAATTGCTGGAATTTATCACAAAATTGACTTAAAGAAACTTCCTTCAGCTCAATGACGTGCCTTCCTGAATCTGTGAATGTGTGATTGTCTGCAGATAAAATGGGAATAAAGACGACGGTGCACCAGATCTTCGCCGCCAAACAGAACATGTCTTTACCTGATCCTGTGACTCACACCGACTTTCTCAAATGTGAGTTTATTGTGTACACACACACACACACACACACACACACACACACACACACACACACACACACACACACACACACACACCATAACATCTAAGCACTAACTCACTTCAACAGGCAACGCAAGCTAATAATAAACCAGGCAATTGTGTGTTTTTATTTCATCTTTGTTGCCTTTTTGATTTAGTTTTTGTCATTTTGTGGGTTTTGTTGTTATTTTGTATAGTGTTGTTGTGTATTTCTGGAGTGTTTTGTTGCCTTTTTTGATTTTCCTGTTTTTGTTATTTTATTATAGTTTTGTCCATTTTTTTTTAGTAATTGTTTTTGTTGTAGTTTTATGTTTATTGGAGTCATTTTGTTGCCGTTTTGTTTATTTTTTCTGTCATTGTATGTGTTTTTGTTGTAGTTTTGTGTGTTTCTGTTGTGGTTTTATACGTTTTTCAGTAATTTTGTTCCTCCACAGACGCGTCTCATGTCAGCTTCGACGCAGACACGGCTCATAAGTTTCTGCGTCTGACGGAGGAGAACAGGAAGGTGACCAACACCACGCCCTGGCAGCACCCGTACCCCGACGTGCCCGAGCGCTTCGACAACTGGCGCCAGGTGCTGGCCGTGGAGAGCTTCTACCTGGGCCGACACTACTTCGAGGTGGACATCAGCGGTGAGGGGACGCACGTGGGCGTGACCTACAAGAGCATCGACCGTAAAGGGGCGGAGAGCAACAGCTGCATCACGGGGAACAACTTCTCCTGGTGTCTGCAGTGGAATGGACGCACGTTCTCGGCCTGGCACAGCGACGTGGAGACGCCGCTCAGCGCTCAGAAGTTCACGCGTGTGGGCGTGTACGTGGACTACACCAGAGGTCTGCTGGCCTTCTACGGCGTGGACCAGGACTTCACCCTCATCCACCAGTACCAAGCCGACTTCCTGGAGCCGCTCTATCCGGCATTCTGGCTCTCTAAGAAGGAGAACGTAGTGGCGCTGGTGGCGCCGGGCGATCCGCTGAGGCTGAAGAGCCCCTCCCCTCCCACATCCCCCATCAGCGGAGCTGTTGTTCCTTAAAGGCACAGCCTCACGCTTAAACTGTGGGAGAGGAACTGTTGTAGTTTGATGTGTATTTTGGAATCGTTTTGTGTGTTTTGGAGCCATTTAGTGTTTTTTTTTTTTTGTCATTTGTGTGTTTTTTGGAGCCATGTAGCATGTTTTTTTGTTTGATGTGTCTTTTAGAGTAATTTAGTGTTGTTGCCATTTTGTTGTTTTGTTTATTTTCCTGTCGTGTTTGTTTGTTTTGGTGATTTTGTTGTATTGTTCTTTTTTCTGTCATTTTGTATGATTTTGTTGTCGTTGCTGTGGCTGAAGTGCCCCTTCCCCCTCTACCTCCCCCTACCATGTCATAAACGCACAACCTGACGCTTGAACTATGGGAGAGGAACTGTATTCACACTATGATTTCTGACCTTCAGCTTCTGAGAAAAAGAGGAAACAAACAAAGCATGTGAGAGCAGAAATAAACAAATATTTACAATGTAACTGTTGCTTTGGGAATTCTCTTTTAATCCCTCAACCAGATGGTGGTGTTTTTGAATACAGGTCAATTCATTTTTATCAAAGACTAGCAATAAAATATTGAAATGCACTGAACAAAAATATAAAAGCAACACTTTTGCTGCCATTTTTCATGAGCTGAACTCAAAGATCTAAAATATTTTCTATATACACAAAGAAATTTCTCACAAATATTGTTTACAAATGTGAGCGTTAGTCCACTCAAGTGGGTTACAACGACAAACTGCAGTCAGGTCGTGACCCTAATGAGGACGACGAACATGCAGATGAGCTTCCCTGAGACGATTTCTGACAGTTTGTGCAGGAATTTTTTGGTGATGTAAACCGACTGTTACAGCAGCTGTCCAGGTGGCTGGTCTCAGATGATCATGGAGATGAACATGCTGGACGTGGAGGTCCTGGGCTGGTGTGGTTAGACGTGGTCTGCGGTTGTGAGGCCGGTTGGATGTACTGCCAAATTCTCTGAAACGCCTTTGGAGACAACTTATGGTAGAGGAATGAACATTCAATTCACAGGCAACAGCTCTGGTTGGCGTTCCTGCAGTCAGCAAGCCAATTGCAACATCAGTGGCATTGTGCTGTATAATTCAACTAAACATTTTTAGAGTGGCCTTTTATTGTGGCCAGCCTAAGGCACACCTGTGCAATAATCATGCTGTCTAATGGGCATCTTGATATACCACACCTGTGAGGTGGGATGGATTATCTTTGCAAAGGAGAAGTGCTAACTGACACAGATTTAGACACATTTGTGAACAATATTTGTGATGTATTTTTTAATTATAATACAGTTCCACAGGAGTAATAATGTTAATGTTACAATGTTTCGGTAAATATAGTTTTAAAAAATAAAATAAATAATAATATTAAAGTAACTCCAGAAGTTGTAGTTTATCTGCCCTACCAGCAGGTGGCAGCAGTGTGTAACAGGAAAAACATCAGATATTGTTGAGTAACCAACAACAGTGGTTGATCTGCGAGTCAAAAGACTTAAAATGATTTCATCTATTTTATTTTACTATAAACTTGTTGGTTTTCCCTCTGAAAGACAGTGTCAGACTTGACCAATGATTTTGAATTGTTTAATATGAAACCCATTTCGGAGCTTTATTTGAAACGTGAAAAAATGCAGTAAAATTAAGGGACAAATGTATTTGAAGGTTAAACCTTAATCTTATTTTCATACTCTGAGAAGTAACTACAAAAGTAAAGATGCTTCCTTTGTTGTAGTTTCACCAGGTGACCAACAAGCGGCAGCAATGTGTAACTAAAAAACATTGTATCGTATAGTATTTTATTTTAGGATTGTGCAAGTAAAACCAACCTAAACTGAGTTTGACAAAAGGAAATGACGTCATCAGAGTGAGTTTTTATTATTTATAATTTATTATTAGTTTCACTCAAAATTTTGTCAGAATTTTGATTTTAGTTGATTTTCGGAATTTAAATTCAAAATGATTAATTGTTGATCTGTAAAGGATTTAATCGACCAAAAAATTTTTTTTAATAATTAACTCATAAGTACTTTATTAATTCCAACATGGAGATTAATTCTGATTGGCTCATTTCAAACAATCAATCAAATTTGATCTCCTCACCACCAGAGGGCAATAGTCTGAATGAGTATTTTTGTTGCAGTTTTGTGTCTTTGTTGCTGTTTTGTTTATGTTTCTGTTATTTTGTGTATTTTTTCGTACTGTATTTTCAGTCATTTTGGTGCCGACGCAGCAACATCTGGATCACGCAGAAATCTAAGCAATAAAAGATGTGAAATTGACAATTTTTCTAAATAAAATCACCTGAACGAACGTAAACATTTTCAACTTTCTTTGCGGCATGGTGCATTCTTCTGGTTAGGAAACAATGATCTAAAGCACACTTGTGGGATTGGTTGGACATTTTGTGTATTTTTGTTTGTTTTTTGGAGTCATTTTTATATTTTTGTTACCGTTTTATTCATTTTCCTGTCATTTTGTGTATTCGTGTAGTAGTTGTGTACATTTTTGAGTCATTTTGTGTTTTTGTTGCAGTTTAGTTGTAGTTTTGTTTATTTTTGCTGTCATTGTGTAAATTTTTTGGTCCTCCACAGACGACTCCCAGGTCAGCTTCATTTTCAAGTCAACATTAATGTGCCCTGGTTTGCACTTCAACATATAAATGATATATAAATGATTAAGTATGTGAGTATATCAGTCCTTGCAGGATTTTCCACTAATATTTCCCTGATTTGGGGAATTTAGGGAAATTTTGTTAAATAAGTTGAGGAAAAATTGCCAGATTTTGGAAAAATTAAGAGTTCTTTCAACAATTTGACATTAAAAAAGACTGGTGTAATGTAATATAAGAACTGGAAGACTGAGCTCTGCAAATACTGTGGATGTAAAATGAGTTTTTGTATTTGGAGAAGCTGAAATAGTTGGCAATTTCCAAAATGTTTCATGTTATTTCTATCAGATTTTCTTTCTCAAGCGGGCCAAATTTGATGCTCCAAAGGGCCGTATTTGGCCCCCGGGCCTTGAGTTTGACACATGTGGTGTAAAGTGCGTGTGAGTTCTGTGGATCTCAAAGAGTGTTTCATTTAAAAGCAGCTTCATTAAAAGCGCGCTGGCCGTGCCTGTAGTTTGGCTCTAACACCTCCTACACCTCATTCTTCTTCTCCCACGTTTACAAGGCTTGTAATGATCCACAAATTGATGCAGGAAACAGAGGTGGAAAGTTTAGTGGAAAGAGAGCGCGCTGAGGGTGAACGTGTGGCTGTTTCACTCAGTCTTTGGCAGGTGAACGTAGTGGCTTTCTGTTGTTAGCGATGGTTAGCTAATGGCTGAGTTCACTTTGAGTGGATGTGGCTTTCATGAACTTATAAAGGCAACTCTCTCTTCTGAGGAACAGAAGAGAGAGTTGTGTTGCGTAGCATGTTTGCTAGCATGTTTCTGACGCGCTCACATAGCACTGGGGTTAGCACTTAGCTAGCAGCTAATCAACGACAGCATTCAGAGGATAATAAGTAGATAAATATTCAAATGACTCCAGCAAGTTATTTTTCTTACATTTCACCTTTATTCTCGACATTTCAACTTTATTCTTTAAATTTTGACTTTATTTTCAAAATTTTGACTTAATTCTCAAAATTTCAAGTATATTATTGAAATTTCACCTTTCATCTAGAAATTTTATCTTTAAACATGACATTTCGACTTTAATCTTGACTATTTGACTTTAATCTTGACTATTTGACTTCAATCTCAAAATTTCTACTTTATTCTCAACATTTCAACTTCAATCTTGACATTTTGACCTAATCTCGACATTTTGACTTCTAGAAATTTCAACGTTATTCTCGACATTTCAACTTTATTTTCAAAATTTTGACATTATTCTCAAAATTTTGACTTGATTCTTAAAATTTCAAGTATATTATTGAAATTTCACCTTTCATCTAGAAATTTCAACTTTAAACATGACATTTCGACTTTAATCTTGACATTTTAACTTTACTCCCAATATTTGACTTTAATCTCGACTATTCGACTGTATTCTCGCCATTTCGACTTTATTCTCAAAATTTCAACTTTTTTCTCGACATTTCGACTCTAATTTTGACATTTTAACTTTGATCCAGAAAATTTTTACTTTATTCCTTATATTTCGACTTCAATCTCAAAGTTTCTTCTTTATTCTCAACATTTCATCTTCAATCTTGACATTTTGACTTAATCTCGACATTTTGACTTTATTCTCGAAATTTCAACGTTATTCTCGACATTTGAACTTGAATCTCGATATTTCAACTTTTATTCCTGATTTGCCAAAAATCATTTTCTCCATCATAATTGGCCCTAATCGTCTTCCGTAGAACCCAAAGTGAAACTGTGAGTAGCTTTTTTAGTCGTCACAGAAGCCAAAGTCGCGTGTGCTCGGTTCCTCTGATTCATCCACATTTCTCAGCCTTGTTTTTGTTTTAGGGGAAGTTTTTTTTTTCCTTCTCTGTGTTGATTTTCGTCTCTTGTTTTTCTTCCTACTTGTGCAAGATGTTGTGGTTTCCACATGACGAAAGTCTGCAAAGCCTTTCCGTAACGGGGGTGAAGGATGGGTCCTCGAGTTTCCACCGCAGAACAACAATGTTTCAATTTGTCTAATGGAGAGTATTTAGGCTAAGTAAACTATCACTCCTCAGGTTTGGATGTGCGGCCGCGTGCAGACGTTTTATTCAAAGCATTCGTGTGGCGAGGGTGTGGGGGGGGGCGGGGGTCTGACGTCTGGGACGCAGACGGGGAGAGGCCTGGAATGAGGCAGGAAACCACACAGTTTGCGTGATTATGAGTCTTTAAACGTTGGCTTTCAAAAACACCTGCAGACCCTTTGACCTTTGACCTCCTTTATTCCTACTTATGATCAAATGATAGAATATAGATGAATGTCATGTTTTTCATTCAGTTTTTGAGTCTGCACTGAAGTCTAAGTCAGAGATGCTCAGCTTTTATCACAGGGGGCGGGGCTACAAACATGTGATCATATCTGATCTGAGGGTCACATGACCAATCAGAGCATTAACAACATTTTGTGCATTTCTGTTGTCGTTTTGCATTTTTTTCTGTTACTCTGTAATTCTGATCATTGTAGTTGTCGCTTGAGTATTTTTTTTTTTTTTTTGCCATTTTGAAAATGTATCATCATTTTGTGTATTTCTGTTTGGATTTTGTGTATTGTTGGGTTTTTTTTTGTATATTTCTCTTAACATTTGCATATTTATTTGTATTAGTTGTCTTGTGTATTATTTAGTAGTTTTGTAAGTTTTTGGGATCAATTTGTGTATTTTATCATTGTTTTGCTCATTTTTCTGTTATTTTTTGTGGCACCTCGTGTGATTTTATTAGTTTTGTGTATTTTCAAAGTCATTTTGTGTGTTTACTATCTCAAGCATCTCTGGTTGAGATAGTAAACGTTAAATATTTAATATGATTTCAATATTCAGGAAAGAGTTTTGTGTCGTTTTGTGCTAACCACGAGCTAATGCTAATATTTCTATATCTGTCAGTGTCCTGTACGCCTCTTTCAGGTGATTAGTGGAGGTGAAGGGCCTCTAAACAGCTCACTGCAGATTTGATTGGTTTAATGAGACTCACAGAGAGGAATGATTGAGCATCGTCCATCCCTGAGCTGGAGGAGGAAGATTTGCACAATATCATTTGGTATTATTTTGTAATAATGTGCAGAAAGCATGAAAATCCAGGAGGAAATGATCCCAGGGATGAGCAGCTGCACAATGTGTGTTGTCGAGTCAAGCTGCATGCAAACATACACACGTGTGTTTCCCAGACTCTCAAACACGCAGCGTTTGAAATGTTTGGATTCCACATTAATGAGCCGTGATGACGGACGGAACCGTTGAAAATGAAGAGTTTGTGTTTTGGTCAAAGCTTCAGTGCCACGTGGGGTTATTATTTACCCTTAAACACAAAACACTCACACACGGCTATTATTTAGCAAACAGCAGCCATCACACCTGCTTTAAGTCACATTTACACACCCTTTCAAAGTAAAAAATAATAGGTTGTAGTCGCTGAACAACAAGTATGGAGCGGGAAAGATAAAAAAAACTGTTGGATTCATCTGTTTGACTGCAGAAATATCCTCTAAAGCAGAGGTTCTCAACCCAATTGGGTTTGCAAAACACTGGGAGGGGTTCGCCAGATCCATTCAAGTATTATTTTTTTTAACAATTTCAGCTCATTTTTGCTTATTTTTACCCTTTTTCTGTAACTGCACCAAACTAGCCATATTTGAACCTATTTTCATCACTTTTTCTCACCTTTTTTTGCTACATTACTCCCCTTTCTGACACTTCTCCATCAAATTTCAATGCCTTTTCTGCACTTTTTTTTCCGCTTTGAAGACATTTTCGACACTTATAAACCACTTTCCACCACTTTTCAACATAATGTCACATATGTTGACCTATTATTGTCACTATTAACCACATTCACCATTTGTCATGTCCATTATTTGCCAGTTTAAACTAATTGTTCCAATATTGACACTTCAAACCCTTTTTTACCACTTTTTCTCTCAGTTTTTGGCCACTCTAATTTGCAACTTTTGACCAATTTCTGTGGTTTTGAAAATCCCATTTCATCACCTTTTCCACCATTTTTGGTCATTTTTCACCCATTTTATTTCTGATTAAAACAAGAATTTCCATCTTTAAGATGAGTATATACCATGAAGCAAATAATAATAAATGTCCTGGATAACAGTGGATATTATTCAGATAAATACATGTGTTTATCACAGATTCATAGGACAATGGACCATCATTTTGCTGACTTTATGGATGGACCCTAAAAAGCTCTCCCCTTTATTCCCCTTATAGATGGCCCTGTCTCCACATGACTGTTCTTCAATGTTCATGTCTGTTACGGAGGCCGTAAAGTAATTAGAGAACATGATCAGTGCCTGAGACGAGGCAAGCATTGCCGAGCTCTGAGATCATAAAATAACGGATTCTTGGTTTTTGGTCTCTCTGTGTTCCACAAATTCTTCCTCCTGATTTCACAGCTGTGCAGCTCATTAGCAGACAGTCACATGAGGAGTAAAAAGAAAGTAAATGCTAAAATGTTTGCAGGTTCATCAAACAACAGAAGATAGTTCACTATGAGATCCACAACCCGCCATAAAAACGTCAGTTTTCCAATTAGTTGTTCGCAGCAGGGAGACAGTGAGACATGCAGGACTGCAGCTCTCCAGGAATATTTTTACATGTTTGAATCACCATTACTGTCTTCTTCTTTTCATGTGTTATATGACAAGTCTTTCCTATATGTGAAGGTTTCATTTATTCAAACAACAGTTTTTCTAGAAATGTACTTTGATTTCTTGACATGTTTCGACTGTCAACTGCCAGTCTTCTTCGGAGGCATCTGCTGATCGCTTTAATGTTTTCTTAACTTCCGCGTAATGACTCCAGGAGAAGACAAAAATAACTTGCTGGAGTTATTGCACCAAAACAGTTTTTCACTCTCGGCCTGAAGGACACTGAAGTCAACTGAATCACAAATCCAGATCGATTTGATTCTGCCAGACTTCTTCAGAGGCCTCTGCTGAGGAAGACTGGGGGTTGACAGTTGAAACATGTCAGGAGATCAAAGTAAATTTCCAGATAATCAGTTAAGTCTGAATAAATGAAGCCTTAACATATTATTCAGAAAAAAGCCATAAAAAGCTTGCTGGAATTATTAAGAGGAACTCAAGGACTAATCAAAGTGATCAGCAGACACCTCTGAAGAAGACTGGCACTTGACAGTCGAAACATGTCAGGAGATCAAGTAAATTTCCTATAAAACAGTTGTCTGAATAAATGAACCTGTAAATCATTATTCAAAAAGATGATCCAAAAAATTGATGGAATTATTAAGCAGAAGACAAGGAAGCATCAAAGTGGTCACCAGATGCCTCTGAAGAAGACTTAACATATTATTCAAAAAGAGGACAAAAATAACTTTCTGGAATTATTAGTCTTTCCTATAGTTTGTATTCATTCTTTTCCACATCAAACGCTGATGTTCTCCGTGAACCTTCAGCTGCACATGTTCCGCTCTGTTCTCCTTTGGTCCCATCACATCGCCCCGAGAGTTATTCCACCTCTGCTGTTTTTCCCAGTGTTTGCTGGACATGCTCAGTATGACGCTGGTGAACCGAGCCGCGGGAGGTCTGAAGCTCGTGTTGATACAGTTGCCTTCGCCTGAGGCTGGACAACAGATCCAGATCGGGCCTCCGGCGCTGACCTCCACGGCTCCTCCATGGCTCCCCGTACCGCAGAGTTCACGGCCTGCACAGCTGAGCTCAGAGTCTCCAAATAGACAAGTCAATGAAAGGCTCCAATCAAGTAAATAAGTAACTAAATATGTAACTTTAGTAAGTAGCTAAGAGTGTTAATAACTAAATAGGTTCAAAACAGTAGGTAAAGTTAGCATAACCAAGTATGTCACTAAGTATATATGTTAGTAACTGAGTAGGTGTTAACTAAGTAAGTAGATACTGTATGTGGTGATTAAGAATTCTGATTTTAAACTTTGACTTTTTCTCAGAATACTGACTTTAATATATGTGAAGGTAGTCTTGGTGAATTTTAGACCATTTTTAAACACTAAACTTAAGTACAAAAATGTTGAAATTTATCTTTCATCAGCCCCCCAAGAAAAACAATTGAATTCCTAGAGAAAAGCCAGAATTCTGAGTTTTAAGTCAGAATTCTTAGTTTCAGAATTATGAATTTATTCTCAGAATTCTGATTTCAAACTCAGAATTCTGACTTTGATATCTGACTGTAGTCTATGTGAATTTTAGACATTTTATTAATGCTAAACTTGAGTACAAAAATGCTGAAATTTATCTTTAATCAGCCGCCCCAAGTAACTATGTTGGTAGTGATGCACAATATTGGATTATTGGCCAATATCTGATATACAGTATGCCGATATTTCAGGCAAGGCAAATTTATTTGTGTAGCGCATTTCATAAACATGATTAAAAAGTGCAACAGAAAACATTCAACAGAACAAAATCAATAGCTAGTAGCTAATGCTAATGCTAAACACTGCCCTAGAATCAGCTCGTCTCCTGGACCCTTTAAGACGTTTCTATTTACAGTGAAGTGATCAGGCTCTTCATTGGAAAAGAAAGTGATAGAATAACTAGTACTGTTTATACAGCTTTTTAATAAAAAGCCTTAATTATTTATTCATTTATTTATTTGCTTCAAATTGAAAAACGTCGTTCACAACCTCTCAGCTGCTCTTCAGCTGCTCTGCTCACAAAGTCAGTTTTTGTAGCTGTTTTCAAGTATTTGTCATGAAAGCAAGCTTTGATATTTACTCTTTTTTTATGAAATTGGGCTAAATTTTTAAGTCAGGCTGCAGGAATGTGCCTGGACTCCAATTTAAAGTGATTTACTGGACCCGAGCAGTGACTCAGACTTTCCTCCATGGGCAGAAATCTGCAGCTGAAGGTGGTCTCTGCTCCAGACTCAACTTTCTCTCATTGATCCGACACTTTTATGGCATCTGTCCACATATATTAGTATTCTTTTTTTTCTGCTTGGATATAGTTGTACAGATACAGAGTCGACTGATGAAAACACGTCGGATGTCGCGGGAACAGTCGAGTCATCACGTAAGATTTTAACTAATAAACGTTGCAAACTTTGGTTTCGTTTGTGGATTTTAATCTAATCTGCACCTGAAAAAGTTTGCTGAGGACACGACCATCTTTGCTCAGTGCGTTCGCATTAAATGACAGACATTTGAAAATCTGCTTGGAAGTGACGTGTTCCGACTGTCAACTGGCAGTCTGCCTCAGAGGTATCTGCTGACCACTTTGATGTTTCCTTGACTTCCGTGCAATACTTTTAACAAGTTCTTTTTGAATAATATGTTAAGGTTTCATTTATTCAGACAAATGATTCTCAGGAAATTTGCTTTTATCTCTTACTTTGATGTTTCGACTGTCAACTGCCAGTCTTCTTCAGAGGGGTCTGCTGAGAAAGAAAAATACTTAGCAAGATACTTAGAAAGACACTTAGAAAGACACTTAGAAAAATGCTTTGAATGATACTGAGAAAAATGCTCAGATAAAATACTTAAGAAACTATACCTCGAATGATAATTAGAAAAATACTTAAAAAACTACTTAGAAAAATACTTAAAGATACTGTCAAGTGCAGTCTTTCTCAAAAGACACCTCTGAAGAAGACCGGTGTTTTTTTTATCAGAAAGTCTGTCTGTAATCCTTGGTGTGGTTGGCTGTCATTAGCGTCTTTTACGTCACGCGTCTTGAAGCACTTGTGAGGAAACGAGTGCCGCGCGTTACCGAGCGCGTGAACCAGGAAGACCATGAACCAGTGTGCAGATGTTTGGGGAGCGCATATTCGCCTTCGTGCGAGAGGGAGAGAGACTTTAATCACATAATTCTGACTTAATTCTCAGAATACTGACTTTAATATCAGTGACTGTAGTCTAGATCCATTTCAGACATTTTATAAACTCCAAACTTGTGCACAAAAATGTTGAAATTTCTCTTTTATCAGCGCCCCCACAAAAAGGTCTGAATTCCGAGAGAAAAGTCAAAATTCTGCATTTCAGAATTCTGAGTTTAATCACAGAATTCTGACTTTATTCTCAGAATTCTGACTTTAAACTCAAAATTCTGACTTTAATATCTGTGACTGTGGTCTAGGTGAATTTTAGACATTTTATAAATGCCAAACTTAGTTTCTTACAGAGTACAAAAATTTAGAAATTGCTCTTTTATCAGTCCCGCACAAAAAGATTCAGACTTTTTTTAAAAACACAATTCCAAGTTTAGAGTCAGAATACTGACTTTTATTCTCAGAATACTGACTTTTATTCTCAGAATTCTGAACTTAATCTTAGAATTCTGAATTTAATATCTGTGACTGTAGTCTAGAGGGGTTTCAGACATTTTATAAATGCAGTGTGCAGATGTTTGAGGAGCGCGTACTGGCTTTCGTGCGAGAGGCAGAGACACAGACGGAGATGGAGGGCTTGAACGCATGCAACCACATCTGGTTTGGATCAGCATTTCCCACCGAGCGCCGAGCTGTGTGGTCACGGACCGACGGCCTAATGTGTCGGCATGGAGACATCTCCAAGTCGTGCACAACGGCCTTCCCTTGGGGGGAAAGGTCGGCTTATATAACTCTATCAAAGTCACAACGCAGACATGCAAGGAGGTGACAGAGAATAATGCAGAGTATCCATTGTTGCCATGACAGGAAAAGAGCACTTATTTCATTTAAAAATCAAGGCTGCAAAACAAACCAGTCGGGAGACACAGAAGCATATTTGTGGGTGAAGTAGCCGTTTTCCTCCATGTGTTGATCTGTGGATAAAGTGGAATGACTGAGCTGAGGAGCACATGTAAACATGAGTTTAATTAGTTAAACGCTACCGTGACTCAGGCCGTGGCCGCCGCTGATTTCACCGCCTAGCGATGTGATGCTCGGTAAGAAACATGCGGTAAACACGTCTCCGCAGAAGAGAATAATTTAGATAAACCAGACCACGCCAACAACATTTTTAAAATTCCAGCAAAAACATAACATTATGTAAATCAGTTTAGATTAGTTTGAGATAAAGAAACGAAAAATAACACCCCTAATATATACTGTTCACTGTATTTTTCAATTCACCTGTATTTATATCGAGCCAATTACAAGAAAGTCACCTCAGTGCGCTTAGCAAAATATTAAGTCCACAGTAAGAAAGAAAGAACCCAACAAGATCCACATGAATAAGCATTTAGTGACAGTGGGAAGAAAAACTTTTTTTAAAGGAAGAAATCTCCAGCAGAACCAGGTTCCGAGGTGGCAGCCATCCGCTTTGACTGGTTGGGGTTAGTGGACAGAAGGGTGAACAGGACAGGATAGAAGGATAGGCCATCCGAGTGTCCCAGGCTAGTTGAGCCGCGAACTATTGATCAGGAACAACTCCAGCATCAAGACACCTGAAAGAGAACAGAGAGGGAAGGACGAAGAGAAGGCACAGACTGCAGAAAAACATGATACATTATTAGTAGGTCTACCCACATGGTTTTGGGCTTAGTTTTTAGTGGTTCGGTTAACGTCAAGCGTCTTGCGGCGTCTACCATGGTCTGAAATGCTACCACTACAGACGAGATTTTGTCTTAGCAATCATTACAGACGAGACCCTTTCCCTTAAAGTTAACGCTATTATACGGTATATGCTTTAGCAGATACAGTAAGTAGGTGGAGCGGAGGGAGCGAGATGAGCCCACGATGGTAGGCATGGTGTGGAACAGGACAGTCGAACTAGGATTCTCCCAGGGAATTGAGTCATTGTCACATGGAGTACTATAGAGGAAGGATGACAGCTATTGTACGGCTGTTGTACGACCATGTCCGTATATTTGGGAAATAGTTCATCTCTCTTTTTTAGCGAGTTAGAAAGGTGACAAATCTCTTCCCATTGATTATGTTTTTGTTGGCGAAGCGCAGAGCGAAAGGTTATGTTTTACTTTCTGTTTATCCGTCAATCAGTCTATGAACAGATTTGTATGAAATTTTCCGGAAAATTGATAAATGGGATTAATTTTTGGTGATGTTCTGGCTACCAAATATATATATATATATATATATATATATATATATATATATATATATATCATTAATTTCCCATCCACACTGGAACTTCTTGTTGATGATGCCACAGGTTCTCTCAGAGTCAACAGCTCAATGTTGACAGGTAGTCAAGGTAATCCTGAGTTTACCATGTTACGGTGACCGGAGCGTGTTAGCTGAGCTTAAGCGGCTTGGTGGAGGTCTGCGCTCTCCGAGTGCTTTTCTAGTTTAGACTTTAATCAAAGACTTCTGACTTTAAACTCATAATTCTGACTTTTTTCTCAGAATTCTGAGTTTAAACTTAAAATTCTGACTTCAATATCTATGACTGTAGTCTTGGTTTATTTTAAACATTTTATGAACGCCAAACTTGAGGACAAAAATGTTGAAATTTCTCTTGTATAAAAATGAGATTAAACAAGGTTGTACGTGACCCACTTGTAAGAAACGTTTGAATGCTGAAACAATGTGTAACCATGTTTTATACGTAATTTCAAAGTTTCCTCAGTCCAGGGTTTGATCCTCTATCACACCTTGTTCGTGATTGGCTGAGATCAGACGGACGCTCTGACCAGAATACATGGGACCACTGTGGAGTCTCTTCAAAACATGCCCTTTAATTATTTGTGTTAGTGTACGTGAACAAGTGAGTGGAAAGTATGCAAGAGTCCCCGGCAGGGGGGCGGCGCCGTGAGGACGGTGGCGTGGGACACGCACGGTGGGTCACGGTAAACACCTCCACAGAGCCGCCCAGGTGCTGCGGAAGTAGGTCAGATTGACCTCCAGCTGATTGGTTTACTTTTTTATTTGAATTGAATTCATCTGTTATTTCATTTTTAAAAGAATTGTACATTTTGACAAACCTTTTATTTTATACAGATGCCTTTGTGGAAAATAAATTGTGCAAGATTGAATCCCTTCCTTTTGAAGTTTATACATGAGATGTTTAATTGAGCTACTTTTTACTTGTACTTGAGTATTTTATGTATGGCTGACTTGTACTTGTACTTGAGTACATTTTCACAGTACTTCTACTTGAGTATATATATCAGTACTCTTTACACCTCTAGTTACATGTATGTTTTTGGATTGTGGGAGGAAGCCAATGGACCCAAAGAGAACATGCAAACTCCACACAGTTTTGGTGAGACGCTGTGAGGTGGAAACGCTTCAATAAAACCTGTTCTTGTTGGGGAAAAGAGGGTTGGCAACTACATTTTGGCATGGGCCATAAACTTCAAATGTCAAAGGTAGATTAATCTGTTAATCAACACTGTACAGCAGTGGTTCCAGACCACTAAGGAATGAATAAAGTTCACTTGAGTATATACACGGTATGCAGTCAGCTGTAGGCTTGACTCAGGGAAGAGGACGCCCCCTGCCTTGCATAGTCCTGTTATTTATTGATTCTTATTTTGAAAATTCCCATTTCAAACACAATACAAGAGTGGTGAGTTCATAAGTAATATATTATATCAATACATATTATTATTCTACAGACAGCCACTAGGGGCACTAAAGTGATTCAGCTTCATTTTATGTGAAACTTTCAGCTTCTATAATCATTGAAAACAAATACTTCCTGATAACAGAATAAGTATAACTAATGATATTTATAGCATTATGAACTTTTGAGAAGTTTAAAGTCAGAATTTTGAGTCACAATTCTGTGATAAACATCAGAATTCTGAGATTAAAGTCAGAATTTTGAGTCAGAATTGGCTACTTAAGCAACTATTGTGATTGTGAGTCCGTCTCAGCGCTTCAGGCTGTGTGTTCATCACAGCGGCAGAAGCAACTCAGTAAATCAGCTGCTTCAAACACTCAGCGGAGTGCTAAGCTGCTAAGTCACTTAACTACAGAAATAGTACATTTAAGATGAAAATTATTTGTTTTGTCCAACCGCTACATCGCATTGTCTCAAACACGTCAGATCAATTCAAAGGTGACATGAGGCTATGTAACGGATACAAAAAATGGAACGGCTTAGTGCATTAAAAAATTGCTTGCGTGGGCATGTTTATAGGGGGCGTCGCTTGCACTGTATCCGCGGCTGCAGTTGGATATACTTGAATTTGGTACTTACATCGGCAGCAGGCACCTCTGGAGGGGGCGGTTCAGACTTTAATGATGTCACTAATGTTTTTCCGCTCGTTTTTTCAGAAGAGGGCAGAGCAGCAGCTCAGAGAGCAGGATTAGTGAAGATTGCTCAGAGATGCAGGAAAGAAGCCCAATAATACTTTGGGGGTGTTTTTGATGAGGAATTAATTTTGTAACAAGGTAAAAGCTCCAAAAAGTTGATTTAGCATGATATAGGACCTTTAAAGTCCAAATTTTGAGTAAAAATTCTGTGATTATTTAAATGTAATTCATATATATATAGATGTACCAATAAATATTATGATTATTATTTTACAGACAGCCACTAGGGGGCACTAGGGTGTTTTAGTATTCATTTTATGTGAAACTTTCAGGCTTCTGATCATATAGAACAAATACTGCCTGATAACAGAAACAGCAAAACTACTGACATTTATATATTGTGAACCTTTGAGAAGTAGTAACTCACTGAAACTTCCTAAAACTCGTGTTGTGGATTTCCCTTGTTGATGAAGAGGTTGAAGAATTCTTCGCTGACATCTTCATGATGTAAATACAATATGTATTATTACATGATGAAAAAATCAATACACTACACTCTCAGGAAGTATGAAACTTCCCAGTGCCCTCAGTTCCTTCCCCTGATACACCAATGGGACACTTTCCAGTGATTCCTAGTAATTCTGCGAGCACAAAGGAAAGTTGTCAGTTAGATCTCTTCTGGTTTTCAGAGCTGTTTTCCTCCCTCTGTCGCCCTCGTTACTGAAGCCACCAGAATGTGGACCTGATCCACTTCATGCGAGCAGAAAACCTCAAGTTTTCTTCCGTCTGGACAGAAACCTGATCCACGTCTGCTCAGCGCACCAAACATAATGTTTAGTCACCAGCAAATGAAGAGAGGAAGGAGGAGGTAACGGATTCATGTTCAGCAGCTGACGCTCTTACTTTGAAGGGACACTTTGGTTCTACAAGTTCATCCTTTTAATCGTTGTTGACAAATTTTCCATCACTTTCCATCGTGGATACTTCATATGTATCTCGGTTCTGCCGTTTTTCACGCATGTATTTTGGTTACCGTGATCGTCGACTCGTTCCCACAATGCAATGCATGGCTGTGATGGATTCCTTCATGTAGGAAACCCAGTGCACTGTATTACTGCATTAATTCAGCTCGTTTGACAGGCAGGTGTTACCGTCACAGCTTTACTCACAGATGGCTGTAGAGGATTAGAGCTACTGAAATCCCCAAAAGAAACCAGGTTCAACATTTTTTAATTATTAATGTTTTTTTTTTTTTTTTTTTAAGTCAGAAATCTGAGTCAGAATTATGTAATCAAAGTCAGAATTTTTTTGTGTGTGATTTTATCTTTGAAAAGCCATGTTGTGCAGATGTGACGTGTAGTCGTTGATTCCGATGCAGTGTTACATTCACTCCACCTGATTTATTTGATTTTCCTCTTTAAATTTTTGTAGCATTTATCTCCACATTTTCCTTTCCAGTTTACTTTATTATTACAGACTGTGTGTGAGCTCCTGCTGTGCTGCTTGTGCTGCTAAAACTTGAATCCTTTTCTTCTCCTGCAGCTGCGTGCTTTGAATAGTTGTGCGTGTGTCAGTGCATAAATCATTGTTCTCTCGCTCTGAGCTGGACCGGGACCAGCAGCGCTGGTTTTGATAGAACATCAGGCAAACGAGACGTGACATGGAAAAACATATTCCTTTTTATATGAACCTGTAACTGCTTTTATTGTTCACTGCAACAACCCATTGGTCTTGGTTTAATGTATTATGTGGAAAAGGAAAATTAAGTTTTTTAAAAGAAATCGACCTCCTACCCGCTGACTCGTCACTTTTTGATTTATTGTGATGTATTTCTTGGCTCAAACGGAGCTGAGCAGTGAATGCCTCGATGATTTAGTCAGCAGACGAATAAAATCGAACAGGGATAATAAAAATATTCCTGCTCCTTATTTAGTTCTGCTTGTTGCGCTTCTTTAAATCAGGCCTGAAAACACTTTGTTTAAAGTGACATTTGTGTAAATTATTCACAGCTTAATCGTTCATGACTTCATTTTAACATTTTATTTTATCTTAAATCTGTCACAGATATGAGCAGGCACAAAAGTGCTCGTGTATAAATTGCGCTGATGAAGCCCTGGTGTGGGAGAAACACCGTATGGATTGAAAACAAGAAGAACAGCAGGTGAAGAAAAAAAAGCTACAGGGGAAAAAATAAATGCTAGCATTATTTTTATTAATCTACTCATTTAAGAAATGCTGACTCAGCAGAGTCTAAAATGACTTTCAGAATTCTGACTTTAATCACAGAATTCTGACTCATAATTCTGACTTTAAAAGTGGCAGAAAAGGGGGGAGGGGGGTTTGGGCCAATGCACTTTAAAAAGTAGGAACAATTAATTTAATCTGGCAAATAATGGGCCTGACAAATCCTAAATGCGGTTAAATTAGCCAAAAAATTAGCGTTAAATATGGTGAAAAGATGACAAAAGTGATAATAATGGGTCAACATATTATGCAATAAAGTGCCCAAAATGTCTTGAAAGTGAAAACATTGTGCATAAAAGGCATTGAGATTTGATGGAGAAGTGGCAGAAATGGGAGCAATGTAGCAGAAATGCATAACAAATATGGCAAGAAAAAGTGATGAAAATAACTTAAAATATGGCAAGGTTGGTGCTGTTGCAGAAAAGGGGTAAAAATAACCAAAAATGGGCTCTCATTGTTCAAAATTCAGGGAAGTGACACATAGACGTGTTGCTCCCGGTCGGCGTGATAGAGGGGATATTCTAGTGATTCCCAGGAGGAAAATTCTACCTCTGTCACAGAGACTCTGCTAGCCTAGTCTGATGTAGATGAAAGAGTTAATGTGTCGGTGCCACACATGTGGAACGTTGTGTAACATGAATAAATCCCGTGAAAGCAAAGACAGGTGCGTGTGCTGTAATGATTGAACGAATGTGGGAAAATATCATGGAAAATATTAGCAAATCGGAAAATGTTACAGGTAGTTGAACGAGGAGAGATATTCTAAAAGTCTAATGATTTCTGAGCTTGTGATGACAAGTCCTCAGGAACAATATGAAATCTCTCTCTCACACACACACACACACACACACTGCTGCTCTGTGCTAATGAGTTGGACTGGGTAACGTGCCAGTTCAGACTGGGAGAAAAACAGCTGTGGATCAAAGACACGTTCACTGTGACCTGCAGCAGAGCTTTAGAGAATATTCATCACTTCCTTCACATCCGGGTCACATAGGTTCATGTTGTCCTGCAGTTTCAGCAAAATGGCCTCTCACTATGGTTACCAGTTCACCAATAAACGTCAGGACAGGAACCCTAAACTATGCCAAAAACTATGCGGTCACTGTTTCAGCGCCGACATATTTTTAATCACAATTAAATCACTTTTCCTTCATTTGAGAGAAATTCATGTAAAACAGCATGATCTAGAATATAGATATGATGATATAGATTGTTAAAAATGTGTATTCATGAAAAATAAATCTAAATGTTAAATGTACAGTAAATTATAAATCTAAATGTTAAATGTAAATATTACATGTAAATCTAAATGTTAAATCTAAATGTAAATGTTAAATGTAAATATTACATGTAAATCTAAATGTTAAATCTAAATGTAAATGTTAAATCTAAATCTAAATGTTAAATCTAAATCTAAATGTTAAATGTACGGTAAATGATAAATGTAAATCTAAATGTTTAATGTAAATCTAAATGTTATATGTAAATGTGAATGTTAAATCTAAATCTAAATGTTTAATGTAAATCTAAATGTTATATGTAAATGTGAATGTTAAATCTAAATCTAAATGTGAAATGCAAAGTGGAATGTTAAATCTAAAATCAAAATGTTAATGTTGTGTAAATCTAAATGTTTAGAAAAGTGGACAGGTCAGCACCTGTCTATCTTTTTAAATATTCTGAGAGAGTAGGTAGAGCTGTATAATTATACCAAATTTCAGTTTCCTATGTGATCAACACATGCCCCCCTCAATAAATTGGCCATATCTCAAAAAGTATTAATCCAATCAAATAAAAAATGTACAGTGTGACTATACAATAATCACGGAACAATTGGTAAAAAAAAAAAAAAAAAAAAATCACAAATTTTTTTTAAATGACATGGAATTATTTTATTTAGATTTTGCCCTTTTCCAAGAGTATTGGAAACGCAGCCTTTATGACACAAACTAACTCCTCTCTTACATGTTCTGGGACCATGTCACACATTTCCTGGTATTTTTCCTGTAAAACTAGTGGCAGAATGTTTAGCAAGTGTAGCAAACAGATGGACATGTGATTTCATCGTAACCCATACATACTGTAAATGTAGAGTTAAAAATGGTAGTTTACTTTATTAACCTTATTTATCATGTTTGGCATGATTTCAGGAAGTTTAATAACCCTTAAAGTCATTTAAACAGGAGGAGATAATTAAATGAAACAGAGTTTAAAGACTGTTTTCTTTTCTGCTTGGACTTCAGTGCAAAGTTACAGATTATGAATAAATCCCATGTTCAGGGCAGACTTTGTCCTCATTCTGCCTCCAGGTCACTGATTTCTGAAGATGACATTAATGTGCAGTGCAGCGAGTTTCTGGGATCATTCTGTGTGTGTTTGGAGTCGATAGCATTGGGAAAAGTAAGTAACACACACACACACACACGCACACACTGCTGTGCAGGTTTGTGAATGAACTCCAGGTCTCTGTGAAGACTTTGGCTGCACTGGGAACTATTTTTATCTCAAAGTGAAGTTGACTGCAGAGCCAAATGGATCTTGATGGAGTTTGCGGTTAAAGCGCGGCTAAATAAGTCAAAATATTGGAAGGCGACCTCGTGCTGAGATCACAGCGCTGAGGCCTGCATGTGCGGCAGCGACGTCGACGTGAATGGAAAGTTTGGAGCTGATGTTGAAGCTGAAATCATGGAAACAAACACACAGGGTGCAGCTTTGAAAAATGACTTCAATCATTTTCATTGAAAGTAAGTGGATGAGTACATGCACTGCTGGATGTTGGCTGAGCAGGACTTTAAAAAAACCCAACAAGAACAGTGTGAGTGCAGCACTAAATTAACGTCAACGTTCGTCTGAAGCTTTTATTTGCTTCTCGTCTATTGAATACACAAAATTATCTGAGGAAATTCAATAAAGATGCTGTTTAAAAAAAAAAAATTGTTGGTCCAAAATTGAGCCTAAAAATGGCCGTTCAGATAAACTTACCGTAAATCTGAATTAAGCGGCTGGTTTATTCCGATTTTAATTCCGAATTGATTAATTCCTCAGACTTGTAAACGTTTAATTCCGCTTTAAATGAATTCCGGTCGTTGTTTTTGTCACGTTTGTCCCTGTCCAATCAGAACCCTTCCAACCCCCAGATCTAAAGCGGAATTGAAAAAAAGGCGAAAAAACGTGTTTCCACGTGAACCTTAATTCGGAATTACTATTTCCATGTAAACACTAAGCAGAATACTTTACTTCTGAATGATTTAATTAAGGAAAATTGTTTCTGAATGATTTAATTTGGAATTAATTAATTCTATATTAAAAAACCTCATGTAACTGTGGCCATTGTGCTGTATCAGATTAAACCCCTTCTTATTTGCATCAATTTTTACTTGGTTTAGGATAAATCCTTACATCCCAAGATTTAACGTGACAGGAGAAGGACTGGATTATGAATGGGCGTGGCCAATTTTTTATTTTTATTTTTTAATCAAAACCCACTGTTATTTGCTGTCTTTTCTTCATCCAGCTGTGAGTTTGTCTTTGTCCATTATCACTTCAACAATGGACTGAAAACGTGAATGCGATTGAGTTCCACTCCATCCAGAACAGCCAGTTACTAATTACTAGTCCTTCCGCCTTTTACCCAATAACTGCTCTGCTACCTTTGTCTGCTGCAGAATTAAAAAAAAAAGCCACACTCAGGTTCCCAGCGTTGGACGTGTTCGTTTCCAGGCACTGGGGACTCGTGCTGTACATTGTGACGTATTCACTAACAGATCTGGGCCGATGGAAAGGAGAGACGTGTCAACGTGACCTTTCCTTCATTATGGTGGCGTTGATGTTTGCTGCACAAACAGTGTGTCGAGTCCCACCTGTGCTGACCCGTGGTGGAGGGAGTCACAAGGGGAATTATAGCTTTAACATAGTTTGGATTGAAAAGCGTCGAGAGGTTCACGCCTTCTTTTTACATCTGAAAAACAAGCGAGCGCTAAATTTACTGTAAATGATTTAATATCACCTTTTATGAACAAGCCACGAGTAAAATCAGGTAAAATGTTCAACTCTTAACACTTTATTCACTGAAAAGATGGTAGAGTTTAACGCAAGAGATCAATATTCAAACAAAAACGATTAGAAACAGGAAAGCTAGAGAAGAATAATCCCTATTTTTGTTTTTGTTTTTTTCAAATAAGACGACCTTCTCGAAATAGAAAAGCTTAGTTGAAGAATGCTTCGTTTTAATTTGGTTTGTTTAAAAAAAAAAAAAAAAAAGCTGCATTTTTTTTATCCTAAACATGTTGCATTTGATCTGATTTATCATCTCTTGTCTGCTGTTCTTCTTCTCTTCCCCACAGCTTTCAGTGATATAATCATTCCCGACTTCCTCAAACATCTCCAACATTTCATTTTGTGCATTTTTAGTGTCTGTTATAATTTTCACAGGCAATAGTAGTAAATCACGCACAGATTGCACCAACAACCTCTCATGTAGAGCTAAGTATAAAGCCTCTGAGATTCTGATTAAAAACTTCCCCCAATTCTGTTCCAGTTTATCCGGCTATTAAACTTCCTGAAATTGAGCCAAACATGCTTAATACGATTAGTGGAGGTAACTATCATTATTAAATTTGTGTTTATATACAGCAGAAGTGCAACCAAATGAGCGTGAGATTTGAGGTCTAGCCATTAGCTACTCTTGCTAAAGCTAACCACTCAACCACTCATTTTATAGTGGAAAATATGGTGGAAATGTGAGATATTGTCCCAAAACATGTAGGTGAGAGTTTAGTCCATGTCATATAGAGACTGTATTTACATTTCAAAAGGTGAAATATGTCATATTGCCACACATTATGTTAGATTTTTGCTCGAACGCTGACATTTCCGTATCTTTGACAACTTTTTTGTCAAAGAGACAAATATATATATTTAAATAGGATCTGGTATTGCCATTTCCATTTCATTAATAGAATTCCATATTTTCTGTCCTTTTTTGAACGTTCAAAGAAAATCAGAGCCCCGCGATGTTCCTCTGTGTCTCTTCATTGGTTTGTGCTCTTGTTCTGATTCTTTATGGAGGTTTGTAATGCATTGCAGGATTGTGAAATGCTATGATTTTCATTCCTCTTTAGTCTGATGCACCTTAATCACATCTATGAATTTGCTACGTTTCCTTAAAGTGTGAAAACCTTTGAATTGACACACCCACCTGCACACATCCATCCTCCTCCTCCTACCTGATGCTGGAGGGAGGTGCTACTCTTTAGTTTTGCGCTGACCACTAACACGGATCATTCCTAGAGGGTTCCTCACACCTCACCTGAACCACAAGGTAGGACTCGATCAGTGACCTTTACACAATATTCACAGTTTTTTTTTTTTGTTTTTTTTTCATCATCAAATGCAGATATTTCTTCTTTTTACGGTTGCTGAAGGCATCCCATCAGGGAAGAGAACACATGAAGGGCAATAGTTGGTAACCTGAGTTACAGTCAGTGTTAAGAGGCTCAGACAATACATGAGTGGCTGCAGAAAAACACAACAAAAGATGTGGTTACGGTGATTAAGGACGCGTGTGATCGTCTTTCACTTTGTCACGTGAGAGGTAATCTAATGAAAAGTGCATTTCCCTTTGATTGATTAACATTTATTCAACTATAAATCAGATTTTGAGGAGTTAAATGTGCAGGGATGTGAGGCGTTATCACTGCTGACACAACAGCAGCGACGTGTTGCATACTGTAAATATGTGTCTATTGTGCTTTTAAACAGAGGATTGTAGGAAACTGAAGGTCATGTTTATTGTCCAAAAAGCCTCGCAGCACATGAAAATATCAGTATACGTAAAGCTGAACGTCACACCGGTGCTCCCCAACCAGAGAGACGTGGTCCGGTACAGGGGTCACAGACCATTTGGAGCCATGTTTTAAAAAATGATAAGATGTGTTTTATTATTGGATGTTTTACTTTGAAAAAATCCCACTTCTGGGCTTCAAGAACGCACGCACGCAACCCAAGGGCGATGTGCGCCTTGTATACAAAGGTGGAGGAGCTGACCTTTGACCTCAGAGCTGCATGATGAGTAACTAAACCTGAAAACAATAAAAGTAGTCAGACTTATGCTGCAGATTTGTGCTGCTTCGGATATGAGAATAAGTTGAAAACTGTTTTCTATTTATTTTTAAAGGTTAAGATTTATCGTTTAACGTCACATAACAATCCGTTGATACATCTTAAATTTAACAAAACAGAAGGAAAGGCTTTTCAATTTACTTCGTCAACTTAAAAAAATAAAACACCATGTGTTTTATGTCCTGAGGCCTTTTAGTCTGATGACTTTTATTTTGAAGCCTGTGTCATTTGACAGTGTTAGATTTGATGAAGGTTTTGTTGAGTCATGAATCCATTTGGTCTGATAAATGACAGAGGATTTCCTGATACCTCACTCTGAGACCTGAGGATGTCCTAAAATGTACACCGTACTCCTGACATTTTTCCACTGTCAACTTCCAGTCTTCTTCTGAGGCGTCTGCTGATTGCTTTGATGTGTCCTTATAAGAAACTTTAAAGCTACCGATTGCTTTAAATGAACTAATGCTGATCTGATCTGTGAGCTGGGATTTTGTCATCTTTCTGCTATTTTCTTCTGATCTATACCTCCAACGTAAAGCTATTTATTAATACCTTTTGAGACGTTATGTGGGGGCCGTTAGACGTCCTTTATACAAGCTCTGAGAAGGATCTGTCTGTTTTACATCTATAAAAACCAGAATATTGTGTGCGTGCGTCGTGAGTCTTTGAAGGTGATGCGAGGTTGCAGAAAGCCTGAGGCGGAGCGCGGAGCGGCCACCCGTGTCCTTGGTTCTGTCCCATTGAACCACAGCTCGGTGCCACTGTGTCATTTGCACTCAGTGAGCGTGTAATGGAATTGTAAGTGCCCCGACAAGCAGAGGAAACAAGCCAATTGCCCAAGTCGTTTCCAGAGTTTCCCTCCTCTGTGATTCCCATTGTCGGCCATGGATGACAAACCTTTTGTTAACTGCAGGAAACAACGGGGACGCTTTGGATATAAAGCAACCAAAGCAGGGCGTGCAGTGGAAACTTTGTGCCAAAGGGCTGCAGGTGTTTTGGTTGATGAGGTGGTGTTTTGTACATAGCAGCGCGTTTCAGGTCAATGGTTCCAATGATGGAGAATGGCTCAGAGAAGCAAAGATCTGCTCTGCGGTGGTCCTTAGGACACGACACAACACGACACGACACAACACAACACGACACAACACAACACGACACAACACGACACAACACAGAAGCAAAGTGCATTTACACACTCGGGCAGATTCACTAAAGGACGTTAGTATGACATTTACAACACAGCCATCATCTGTGATGCTAGCTAACTTACATATTTTTGTGTGTTTCTAGATCCCAACATGCAGAAACATTACGCATCCGTGACCTCCACAGAGCCAATCAGCGTGCAGACGGAGGATAAAGCCAAGAAGCACCGCTACGTGCGCAAAGAAGGCAACTGCAACGTGGTATTCCGACATGTTCCCGAGGAGTGGCTGCTATTCGTGACGGACATCTTCACAACGCTGGTGGAGATCCGGTGGAGGGTGATGTTCCTGATCTTCGCCCTGTCCTACATCCTCTCCTGGCTCTTTTTCGGGATCCTCTTCTGGGTCATCGCTCTGGCACATGGCGATATCAGAGACCAGAACAACGACCCCTGCGTGTACGAAGTGCGCAGCTTCACCGCTGCCTTCCTCTTCTCGTTGGAAACGCAAACCACAATCGGATACGGGTTCAGAGGCATGTCTGAGAACTGCATGATCGCGATAATCATTGTCACCATCCAGGACGTGATCAGCTGCTTCATCGACACCTTCGTGATCGGGATCGTTGTTGCCAAAATGGCATCGGCCAGGAAGCGAGCGCAGACGGTGGGGTTCAGTAACTGCGCAGTCATCCAACTACGTGACGGTCACCTCTGTCTGTCCTGGAGGGTCGGCGACTTCCGCCGGCACCACTTGGTGGAAGGAACGGCTCGCGCTCAACTGGTGCGCTCCACCCTGCACGCCACGGGGAAAATAGACGTGACCTATGAGGATCTGGTCATCCAGCAGAGCCACATTGTTCTGGTCACGCCCACCACCATTTCCCACAGGATCCAACCCGGCAGCCCACTCTACAAGATGAGCCTCTCAGACCTGCGTAAAGAGGACTTTGAGCTGGTGGTGTCGTTCACGTACACCGACGACTCCACCGGGATGCTGCACCAGACGCGCACCTCATACACGCCCAACGAGATCCACTGGGGGCAGCTGTTCCAGGAGATGATCCGTGTCAGCCGGAGGCACTACAGGGTGGATTACACTTTGTTCCACCACACCGCCAAAGTCCTGGTTCCCCTGGTTAGTGCTGAGGAGTACCAACTCAAGAAGCAGCGGCGACCCTCTCCTCGCCCATCGCCCAGAAGCTCGCCGCGGCGTTCTCCGCGGTTGCAGCGACCCATGGATCTCCTGAAACCGCCGGCTGTGAAGGTGGAGCTGGTCAGCGACGCCGTTGTGTTTGCGGACATACCGGCTTTCCAAACGGACAAAGGAAACCCAGACACTTTGAGTCCACCAAAAGATCTTACCGACCCGGAATTATGAGGGATTACAAAAATGAGTTTAAGTTTTTAATCCAGATCTCTTCACAGCGGTGGAATTCACAAATGAACAAGATTTACAAAACATATGACGGCAACTGAGAAGCTAATTCACCATTTAAAGCGAACGTCTTCATGCTCTTATCTTTGATTACATTTGTAGTCCATGCAGCGATAAATCTGGAAGAAAAATGTCCTCTTGTCGTCTCTTCCTCTGAGGCTGAACAGTAAAAAAAAAAAGAGTCTTTGGGCTCACGAGCGCCCCCTACACGAGGAAAGAAGATTCCTGCATGTGAACACATTTATTAAAAATGGACCTGGTTTGAGTTTGAAAATGATGTTTGAGAGGAATACAGAAAAAATACACTAAACAATAAGAAAACTACACAAATTGACTCCAAAATACACAAAATAAGAAGATATTAAAGTTCAATCCTATCACACAAAAGAAAAATGCTCAAAATGTTGCTATAAGCACAAAAAATTACACAACATGGCTTTAAAAATTACCTGAGCCTTTGGCCTTCGTCCAACGTCAGTGCCTGACCTCATCAAAGCTCTCGTGTGATAAAAGGCCTTCAGAGAAGAGTGGAAGCTGTTAGAGCAGCAGGAGGACTTCAGTCTATAGAGCTACAGTATATCCAGTTTGTGCCAACGCATTTACATTTTATACAGAAACCGCACAGTGTGGCCGTATGATTTTTGGCTGTGGTATTAGAAATTAGTACGAGTTGTAAGATGTGTCACAACAGTTTTAATAAAGTGCATCTGATGGTGAAGGAGTCTCTTTATTCCACAGTAATCTGCTGTTCTTTTGAGTTGCACATCTCGATCCAATATTGATATCAGATATTGGTCCGATATCAGAATGAATAAATAATTTAGTAAATAAATAATCGGCCTACTTCTAAAATCTCTGATAGCTGCACTCTGATATGTAATTAGTTTTATTGAGGTTGCTTTTTAGGGTCTTCTGTTGCTGTTTTTTTCATTTATTTTACTCAATTGTAGAATATTTTGCATCTGTTTAAGTGAAACTAGTGATTATTTTGCAGTTTAAAAATTGATTTGTTTGGTTTTATTGGATTTATTTTTGGTGTGTTTCAGGGTTTTCTGATGTATTTTATTCAATTGTAGAATATGCATCTTTTTGAGTTAAACTAATGATTATTTTGCAGTTTGAAAATGAATATTTTTGTTTTTATTTTTGTTAATTTTAAGGATTTTGTCATTTATTTTACTATTTTTCGGGCTGTTTAAGTGATCACTTGATCAAGACTTAATTAACATTCAACATTACTGAATAAATAAGTCATAAAAGTACATATGACTTGTGCTGGTATCGCCTTGGATCGATATCTGCATCGCAAGGCGGCAATATCGGTATCGTATCGGGAGTGAAAAAGTTATATTGCAACACCTCTAATATTAAATTAAAGGCCAGACAAAAGAAATGTTGCTATCTTTTTGCATCCCTGGGATCTTTTATACTTTGTATTTCCTAATAAATTAATATAATGCACTGATGATAAGCAGGTAATCCTCCATCCCAGCCTCATGATCGCCCCCTGGTGGTGCACATGCAGCACTGCCTGGTCCCTGCTCCCAGTCTGCTCTCTTCATCACTGGAAATTGGGCATGAAAAGCAAACACACACACACACACACACACACACACACACACACACACACACACACACACACACACACACACACACACACACACACACACACACACACACACACAGGCTAAATATACGAGCCTGCTATAAATATCTAGGGCTAAAAATAAAAAGGTTTCGGAAACAAAGCATGAGGCAGAAGAAGCAACAGCAGCTTTGTGTAGAAACACTGTGTGTGTGCTCGTGTTTATGCTGCATTAGTGAAGCAGGAAGTAGGATCAGCTCTGTGGTTTTAGGAAAGCAACACATGCAACCATAGAGCAACACATGCAACAGTCTAAACATGTGAAGCAACCTGATCGCTGAGTGGAGAAAGACCGTCATATCATCCTCGGACTACAAAGGCATGTAAGGCCTTTATTGAGTGACTCATTCTTTCCGACAGAGCACATTTTCCATACAAACAATAAAAAAATGGGATTTATGAAAACATTGGAGTAGCTGGAGAGGAGGATGACGAGCAGGTGGAGGCAAAACAATCCAGCGTACAAATAAAACCAACTGTTGACCTTTTTACGAGAGATTTGAACCATTTTCACTCAGTACTGGCAGATGATCCAGTTCCCTTAACCATCCCCTAGTGCAGGTGTTCTCAACATTGGGCTCAGGACCTCATTTGGGGTCGCTAGATGCCTTCAAAAAACTAAGAATTTTTGCCTATTTGAACTATTTGTCTGCAACTACACCAAACTTGCCATATTTTAACCTGTTTTCATCACTTTTTCTTGCCATATTTTTTTTCACCTTTGAATGGATTTTTGCTACATTACTCCCATTTCTGCCACTTCTCCATCAAATTTCAATGCCTTTTCTACACATTTAAGACATGCACTTACAGTATAAAGCCTTTTCCAACACTTGTCCCCACCTAATGTCACCTACTGGCAACACAGCAGCACTGGGAGTGCATGAGCAGAAGGGAGGGAGTCATTAAGACCACACAGTGAAAGGTGAGGGAAAGGAAACAGATACAAATACATATAAAACCTTATCTAAAATCTTCTATAAGTTCATTTAAATAGTAATTAGTTAAATAGATAATGTTATAATATTTGAAATTAGCTACAAAATAGACTATTGTTATTGTGCTGTTTCTATGCTTTTTCAGTTGAAATTCAAGTGAAATGTCTCGTCATCTGCATCATTCCATTCTGTTATTCCTGGTAAGTGACTTTACAAAAGACAAATATAATAATAATATAACATCAAGGAACAACCAAATGAGCTCCAGACCAAAAAAAGTGACGTGCACCCCTGTTTTGGAACAATAATAAGGGCCAAAACTGAAGTCGTAGGTACAAAAATCATCCACAGGATATTTTCTATCAGCAGCAATTGCCTGGAAAAAAGTTTGACGTAACAATTATTGAACGTTCACACCTTTCTGAACATGATTAGCGTGCGATCTTTAAAACACAGACGTGTCAAAATCATGGCACAATTTTGAATTCCACATTTTTTTTACATGCATTTCTATTCATCAGGGGCTTCTATCTTTGCCTGTTTGATAAAAACAAAGAAGAACGTTTCCCGATACGTGAAGCCGATTCAGTTCAGAGTTGGAGCCTTGCAGAGTTCATGTCTCCAATGTATCACGTGCATAGATGAACATTTTTTAATAATTAAAACAATGAATTTATCAAATGTTTTGGTAACATCTCTATATGTTTTTATGCAGATATCTGTTGATTTTCCATCTTATTATTGCAGATTGAAAGTTTTACCATAAATATTAGCGCAGACATGAGTTTAAAGAGTAATAATAAGTTTCAATTAGGTGTAGTTTAGCGCAGGTCATCTGATTTTTTTGCATATATTTTTAATTATTTCTTAAAGAGTTAATGATACACTCCTAAATAATGCGATTTCTTGCTGTCAGGTCTCACTAAATTACAAAAGTTGAGTTAAATAAACTATTAAAACAGAATATAATAAAATGGAATATAGAAAAAGAATGAGATGAACAGAATTACATATGTTCCTGTTAATAGAGAAAATAGTTAGGAACAGTTGATAATATTGATAAATTATGTAATGTTTGTGATTTTACTGAGGAGCTCTAAGGTTATGTGTGTGTGGTGTGTTTGAGTCCTGGTATCTGCAGAGTTTGCATGTTCTCCTGCTTCTCTGATTTTCTCAGTCGTTATTATGACTGTAGTGACCGTCCTGTCCAGTTTATACTGGGACCGACTGACCATTGTTGTGATAAATGTGTACAGAAGCATCATTAATATAACCCTAAATAGAAGGTTGTGTATCCTGATGTAACGTTGTTGTTGCTTTTGTGTCTATAGTTGACGACTGTTTGTGGATTTTTAACACTGAAATTCCTTAAAAACAGAACAACACTCCCAACCTTAAACCTAATTATTATATAATACATTAATCATAAATTCATCCTTAAAAAAGAAAATTCCCTCATTGGGGAATTTTTTAAAGCTGCAATTTTAGACTTTTTATTTCATTTGCTCATTTTTAAGAAGACAAACATTTAAAAAAACAAAAAGAAATTGACATATTGTAAGGTATAAATAATACTTTTGATGAATTAATATGTGCTTCTTCCAGTTTTACCTGTAGTTCATGGGTCTCAACCTGTGGCCCGGGGGTTACTTTCAGGCCGGTGTCACCGATTTTCTGGCCTTTTAAAAAATAAAAATAAATAAATAAACAATCAGCTGTATGAAAACTGGACAAATTATATCAAAACAAAGGAAAAGTCATACTTATAAATGTATTACTTACTTTTGATTTAAAAATTGTATTAGTTACTGTAATAAGAGTAATTTACTTTTTTGCTGTTGTAAGAAATCAATATTTTCACTTGCTGTTTGGTTTAAACTAGCATTTATGAAGCAACCCTGTTAATAAATGATGAGAAAGCTGCAGATTGTACTTTATACATATATATATATATATATATATATATATATATATATATATATATATATATATATATATATATATATATAAAATTGAAAAAAACTGTTTGTCATCGCGTAATTCTGTGGACCGGGTTTGGCCCGCGAGACACACATTGGAAGCCAGCCCTCACACAGTGGATCTCACACACACACACACACACACACACACACACGCACACACACACACACACACACACACACACACACACACACACACACACACACACACACACACACACACACACAGCCTCCCTCCTCCATTGGCTCCAGAGGGCGGGCCGAGCCGGTTAAAAACGCGTTGAGGGACAAACACGGTCCTGCACATCACCGAGACATGACGGAGGTTCTGTAGCAGAGGAAAGTCCAGCAGGAGCGCACAAAGCGGGAGGCCGGGCCGCGCCACCCCCCCCCACACCAGGACTGGATTATTATTATTATTGTTATTATTATGTTCCAACAGGACTCCAGATGATTCTCAGAGGCAGGTACAGAAACTACTGATAAATCTGCTCTGATATACCATGACACTTCTCTATCTATCTCTGTTTCTACTTTCATTTCAACCAATGTGTCCGTTACGCACGACTTTTACGCACAGCCAAAACTTGCACTTCTTTGCAGTTAAAAATAAAATAAAAATAGGAAGCGTTGATTTCTAATGGATTAAAAACGGAGTGTGTTCCTCCAGTGTGGTTGTGTGTGTGTAGCATGTGTGTACGTGTGTGCACGTGTGTGCGTGCAGAAGATTGCATCAGTCAGCTCCGTTTTTGCGCACCTGTTAACATTTGTCGTTGGCATTTGTTGCGTCGGCTCCACAGCCTCACAGAGACGGTTTCAAACTGTCTCATGAACTCTGTGTGAAGTTGTGAAAACCGCACAAAGTTTAGAGTTTGTATTTGTTGCCATAACAATAGAAACGTATGGATTTTCCCTGATTTTGGTGCAAAAACGCAGATTTTGTGGAATTTCTGCGCTTTTCCAGCTTGGCTATTGTTTTTTTTTCCTCTCCTCTGCATGTAAAGGAATATGGGTTCATTGTTTTGAAGTGTGAATCATCCAGTCAGATTTTGCAGTCCACCTGCACAGTTTGCACACAGACTGATGCTTCCTGGGATTGTCCTTGACTTGATGAATATGCAGCAAGGAGCACCTGATGATAACAATCACAATGACTTCATCCAAGTCTTTCAAAACCAACCAACCAAGAAGAAGAAGAAGAAGCATATTCACTGTTTTCCACCAATAGAATCACTGTATAAGTTTTTCTTTTAAGTTTAATCAGAGAAAATGGCGATGAAGTCATTATGGCCAAACGTTTTTTTACAGAAACTTGTATTTTCAACAGTCAGAAGTGGTTGCATTCCAAAATTAATTAAATATTACACCTAAGTTATAATTTATCATGAATTCATAAAAAAATGCAGATTGTGGTTCTTGTTTTAACTTTTCTTTAAACCTTTTTTATGGGGCTCAATTTGTAAAGTTGCGCATGCTAAAAAACATTTATTAACAAACCACATTTAAAAAAATATATGTGGATTTTTTTATGTTGTTTTTGACCAGATTTACAGCAATACTTGTGAAATTGGTCATTTTATTTCTCATAAAAATACAAAATATTAAATCAAAATCTAAATGTAAAATCATAGTTATATCTAAATGTCATGGGTGAAACTGAATATTTAGATATGCAAATTCACCGGAATGAGCTTTTATTTTGGTACTTCCCATTCATTTTCATATTAACTAAATATTTAGTTTCACCCTGTGACATTCAGGCTTAACATTTAGATTTAGATTTAACATTTACATTTAATATTTATATTCAACATTTATATTCAGATTTACCATTTACATTTAACATTTGTTTGTACATTTAATATTTAACATTTAGATTTAACATTGACATTATATTTTTATGACAAAAGAAATATCACAAATTTCACAAATATTTTTTTTACCATGCGCAACTTTACAATCAGCGCCTTGTACTTTTTTTTTTTTTGCATATTTTCCCCTTTTTTTGCTTGAACTTTGACGAGATTTGAAAGACTTCATCATTGGTTCTAAACTAAATTTAAAGCTGAGGTCACACTTTATTGATACCCAATGAAACATACACACACATGCTTAGTCAGTTGATGGCAGGCGGGTTAGCAGCACCCATGTTGTCAGGACAGCCAGAACTAATGATGAGAGGTGCTTCAGTCGTGTTTGGAGAATCCTCTCGGGGGAAGCCATTATCGCAGTCGAGCGCAGAAAGTCCCAGAGGGTTTTCTGAGTCAACAAGCTTTGTGCATCTTTACGACTCTTACAAAAAAACAAAAACAAAAAAAAAAAAAAAAAATATCCAAAGCTCCTACTTTCCCAGAAAGTTTTCTGCAAATTTACACACCCACATGCATGTACGGATGCACGTGGACAGAATTATGGAGCTCATTCAATAGAAAAATCTTCTTAAAGCAGGGGTGTCATACTCATTTTAGTTCAGGAGCCAAACATAGAGCAATTGGGCTTATATAGGTAAAGAAAACAAGTAATTTTAACACTACATGTGTCCTAGTTTGCACTTCCAGGTATAAATGACAGTGAGAACATGAATTATTGTGTATTGTGTATTCCGTTGTAGATATTTCAAATTCACCAATTTAATGAAATTCCACAATATGTTTAGGGGTTTAGATTTCTTCCTTTGTTTATATCACATGAATGCAGATCATTTTTAATTCCAAACTGTGGAAAGAACTCTCACTTTTTCCACAAATCTTGCGATTTCTCACAAATAATTTCCCAAATTTCCCTCTAAATTACACAAAAGTAACAAAATCAATAATTTTTTAAGTGAATTCAGCTGATATTGAAAACTAGGGTAGAACAATGTTAAAATTGTTCTTTTTCCACCCCACCTAAAATCTGTGGCCAACTTGAGATCAAACCGGTCCGTATTTGGCCCCTGAACTAAATGAGTTTGACACCCCTGATCTAAAGGGCCAGATTTGGCCATGAGTTTTAAAGAATCAGACATAGGGTGAGAAAGCCACGGGAACATTTTCAGCTTCACGCAGTGTGTGGTTTCAAACACAAGCTGCATGTCGGAGCTTTCTCAGTGTCATTGTTTACGTAAGCAATCAAACGACCAGTTCATGAGATCCCGTCCAAACGCTGTAACCCACAATCCCGCTAGAAAGCTCTGGGCCCGCGCCGCGCAGCCAAGAAAAACAAGTGGACTTTGTAAAGGGCCGATAACGGGACCTGAGTGCAGCAGAGTGGCCTCTCTCAGTCTGTCACTGTTGACCTTCGTCATAACCCAGTGAAAGTTTGTTGGCAAACACACGAGCGTAAGAAGCTCTGGATGTTTTTTCTCAGGCTGACACCTGTCCTTTTCCTCCCACAGATGCCGCTGACGCTCCAGTCGCCTGATGAACCGGGAGTGAGCGTCTGTTGACTCTGTCCGGCCCGACTCGTCTGGGCCTGTTTTTCCTCGACGTCGCCCCCCCGAAGTGCTTCAAAACTGTTTCTGCAACGCTTGGTCCACAAACTTAGACTGTTTTCCAGAGCAGACGCAGCACAGCCCTCCCAGACTGAGGTGATGGGAAGCGTGCGAGCTAGCCGTTACAGCATTGTGTCATCAGAGGAGGACGGCATGAAGCTCGCCACCATGGCGGTTCCCAACGGCTACAGCAATGGCAAAGGCAAGGTGCACACACGACCTCAGCCTCAGAGCCGCTTCGTCAAGAAGGATGGACACTGCAACGTGCAGTTCGTCAACGTGAGCGAGAAGGGCCAGCGCTACCTGGCAGACATCTTCACCACGTGTGTGGACATTCGCTGGAGGTGGATGTTCATTGTCTTCTCGCTGGCCTTCCTCGTGTCATGGCTCTTCTTTGGCTGCGTCTTCTGGCTGGTGGCCATCTTCCACGGGGACTTAGAAAGCAATGCCCAGCGTTGTGTTTCCAATGTCAGTAGCTTCACCGCCGCCTTCCTGTTCTCCATCGAGACTCAAACTACCATCGGTTACGGCTACAGATATGTGACGGACGAGTGTCCCGTCGCAGTCTTCATGGTGGTTTTCCAAAGCATCGTTGGCTGCATCATTGACGCCTTCATCATTGGGGCCGTCATGGCCAAAATGGCCAAACCCAAGAAAAGGAACGAGACTCTGGTGTTCAGCCACAGTGCCGCGGTGGCCATGAGGGACAACAAGCTGTGCCTGATGTGGCGCGTGGGGAACTTAAGGAAAAGTCACCTCGTGGAGGCGCACGTGCGTGCGCAGCTCCTCCGATCTCGGACGACGGCTGAGGGCGAGTATATCCCCCTTGACCAGATGGACATTGACGTGGGTTTTGACAGCGGCGTCGACCGCATCTTCCTGGTCTCTCCCATCACCATTGTGCATGAGATCAACGAGGACAGCCCCTTCTACGACATGAGCAAACAGGACCTGGAGAACTCTGAGTTTGAAATCGTGGTCATCCTGGAGGGAATGGTGGAAGCCACTGCAATGACCACGCAGTGCCGCAGCTCGTACGTGGCCGGCGAGATCCTGTGGGGCCACCGTTTTGAGCCGGTTCTCTTCGAGGAAAAGAACTACTACAAGGTGGACTACTCGCGCTTCCACAAGACTTACGAGGTGCCGAGCACGCCGCTGTGCAGCGCCAGAGACCTGGCTGAGAAAAAATACATCCTCTCCAACTCCAACTCCTTCTGCTATGAAAACGAGATGGCGCTGGAGAACAAGGAGGACTTGGACGAGGGGAACGGGGGCAGCGTGGGGCCCGATGGCACGCAGACGGACAACATCTCTGAGACGGAGCACGGCCAGGCCACCATCCCACCAGAGCCGCGGCCTCTGAGACGAGAGTCGGAGATATGACTGCCTGCAGGCGGAGATACCCCACCTGAGCACGGATACGCCGACTGGTACTGGCACGACACGAAGGAGGCGTCGGTCCCGCACGAGCTCACCGCACTGGTTAGCATTTGTAATGTTCGCTGCTAAGAAAAAGACAGATACAGCAAGAGCACACGTCTGGAGCAGAGAAGGTACCGAGTATTTGCTCACGAGCTGGTCTCACGCAGACTCACATGGACTCTCCTCAGAGCGAGAGCGCGTCCGTGAACACAGTATTATTCATGACATCGAACTAAATCATTCATTCACTCCCGAATGATCCCAAAGTGCTGCTAACATGTTGCTTTGTAACAACCGATACCAAAGAGTATTAATAAAACCATCGTAGCTACGTTAGCTAGCTAACGGCTAGGCCTGAGTAGATTTGGTACAGAGGCTTTTTTAGAGCTTTTAACGTGGTGTGTTTATTGTGTGTTTTTTAGAAAAATCGAGCCTTAAATCATTCAAAAAAAGTTCATCAATCACAAACAGAGACAAACTGGACTTCCAGGTACATTTTGAGCCACATTAAGAGAGGAAAGTTCAAAAATAGGAGGATCATTCATCAGCTTTTCAGAATAAAAGCAGCAGAAAATGTGAAAAACCTCCTAATTTTGTGAAAATGGGTGAAAAATGTTGCTGCTTGGATTTTAAATTCCCAGAAAATAAATAAAATGTAAATGTTTATATAATAACTGGATGAATTGTGCCTTATTCCAATGCCCACTATGGTCTGTCTGCTGGAATCAAAAGAAGCCGAACTTAAACATTTGTTGAGGAATTAAAGGTGATGATCAAAAACTTTTGTCTGAAAGGGACAAACTCAGCCATGCATTCTGGATGTTTGACATTTTTCACATTCTCAAGTTGTTTTTTTTCTCACAATCCTTGATTCAACGTCAGATATTAGGCCTCTGCTTTTTTAAATCCACATATAGAAATTTAAAGTAGTCATTTTGAAGATTTCAGCCTCAAAGGTGACATTAAAGGTTTATTCTTGTAATATAATTGAATTTCAAGCACTTTAGATGTTTTTTTTTTTTTTTTTTTTTAACTTATTCTTGCCTTTATTATATCCTTTAAAATGTATTTACATTTTTAAATAAATCCATGCACTCTGGCCCCTTACTGTCAAACATTGGTCAAAGCTCATTGATTTAGGTAGTAGGGACTTTCACAATAAAAGCACTTTAACCTTTTCAAATAGGTTGCCAGCTTGTTTTGGAATGAAGGGGGTGGTGGGGGGGGGGGGGGGGGGTACCAGGGTACATTCAAATGTTTAAGAGAACATGCAATCTGCACAGAACAACCTCTGGGTGGGAAAAATGTCTTTATATTTATATTGAAATTGTCCAAAAAGAGGAAATCTTCTAGACGAGAAATACTTTAAAATTTGCTCCACCTGCATTTGTCTTTTGTTCATTTGTACATCCCTTTGTCCTCAAGTCAGTTCCTGCAATTTCTGAAGGTTTAAAGGTCCCGTTACGCCTTTTTGTTTTTCAAACAAGGTAAACAAACACGTGTAAATAGTTCCGTCTCTATCAGTCTTCCAAACACGCTGCGAAACCAAGGAATGTACAGATTTGTAGTTGTTATTATTGTTGTTGGACTTGATACGTTTCAATAAATGTCTTGATCAGAATCTCTAGTCTAGTTTCTAGTCTTTATGTACACGCACGCACGCACACACACACACATAACTTTTGGTCTGGGAGCATTTTTAGAGGCTCTTGAAAAAAATGAAAGCTCAGAAAAATGTGGATGTCAAAAAAAGTCTGTGTTGTCTCAGTCCGTACTATGCACCACAAACTCAATGAGTATACATAAACTATATATTAAGTATGATTAGGATGATGAGCGTTCCCGCTGAAATATACTTCCAAGTTTCCCAAGATGCATTTGGAACCTACAATGACAAACACTGAGGCTAAATATCCGTGTTGATTTTCCACCTTTGAAAGTTCTGAAAACATCTTAAGTGAGAAAGTGACCAAGTAGAATATCAACATGTGCTCATTTGATCCATAAAACTCACGTAGACACATTTCATTCACACATTTCAGAGATTTTCGGAGACCCTCCATTGTGCTACTGACTAAACTTCCTGTTAACTTCAAAACAAGAGCCCTATTTACAAAAGTGTGAAAAAAACTAATGGAAGACTAGAAGAGATGCTTTTATGTTGAAAAGTGATTTTTCGCTTGAAGCCGGTCCCAGGACCATTTTACATTCCGCTCCCAATGCATCATGGGGTGGTTGAGTATGACCAGTGTGCCCACTGTGCATACTTAAAATGTCTCCGTAAACATTGGGGTGTTTCTCACCTACTCAGTCTTTTCATACTATCTCATGTGAACTCACTACAGATTCATTTTGACGTCAGACTTAGTATGAGTAGTACGTTACCCCAATTGTCCCCATTTTGTTGTTGTGATGCTAAAAAAAGTGTCTTCAAAGTGTCCTTAAATATCTTGAAGATCTTCTTCTTTCTTGGTTATTAGCGTATTGCAACCAATTTGAATAGGTGCATGTCGCCAGCTACTGTACATGTTTTATTTCATTACTTTTGAGTTCTCAGATCATCTTGTTGATCTTTCTTTATATGATTTCAAAATGGCAACAAAAAAAATTCCAGAAGATTTCCACAAAAAATTAAGCTTGGGAATTGAACGAATGCTGAAAAACCTAAACTTTTCACGGCAATTACATATCGCAACTAATCGGAAAATTGAAGTCATTTTAAATACTGTGTTATATTCAAACACAAATGTTAGCATTCATTTCAAACAAAAATATATATTTAAACAAAAAAACTTTTCAAAGAGTTTTCACAATTCTCAAAGGAAAAATGGAGAATTTACAAAAATGAAAGATGTTAAATATAAATGGGAAAAATATTTATATGTAAAATATGAGCATCAGTTATGGGAGCTAAACAACATTAGGGAGGTGTTTACAATATTTTGGCTGATCTGTAAGCTCGTGGAGATTTCACAGAATCAGGAATAAATAAACATTTTTGTTTATGTTTGGTTCTTTGCAAGCATAACATCCAACTTGGCAACCCTTTGTGGCTGCTGTGCATGGGAAAGTGTGGAGTTCCTGTCAGATATCACACATTGGATAAGTCCACAGCGCTGTCCAGGAAAAGCTTGGAGCACCGAGGTGACTTCCGGCACCAACAGGAACAATTGTGTAACCTTGTGTCGCGCTGCTCGCTGTGCTTCTATTGTGCTGCTTTGTTTACGAGAATCACTGTAAACAACAGATGAGCATTAAAAAAAAAAAAAAAGAAACACAAACACAACCTGAAGCAAAAGCGGAACCCCCGGCTCTCCTGGAGGCCCCTGGGAACCTGCAATGTTCACACGAGCCTCTGTGATCCTGACCGTGTTTTGTCTCGTGCTAACGGAGCGTCTTCCTGCTTCACACGGATCACACACTGGTTTCAAAGAGCAACCACACAGCTGTGCTACGGGTCAGATCAAGAGTCATACATTCAGAGGCAACTCGGTTGACCTGCGTTTGAGGACCAGGCAACACTAGGTCACATCTCTATACTTGTTCCATAGTATATAGTCATCTTAAAGATGTAAATGCTTGTTTTAATCAGAAATAAAATGAGTTCAAATTAACCAAAAATGGTGGAAAAGGTGGTGAAATGGGATTTTAAAAACCACAGAAACTGGTTAAAAGTTGCAAATTAAAGTGGCCAAAAACAGACGGAAGAAGTGGTAAAAAAATGGTTCAAAGTGTCATTACTGGAAGAATTAGGTTAAACTGGCAAGTATTGGCATGACAAATTGTGAATATGGTTAAATTGGCAAAAATAATCAAGAAATTTGGTGAAAAGAGGTTAAAAATGACAATAATGGGCCAACATATGTGACATTAGGTGGGAAAGTGGTGGAAAACGTGTATAGGTGCTGAAAATGTAGAGTCAAACCTGGCAACCTGCTACTGAAATTGCAATCCTATCATGACATACAGTGGTCCTTAAGGTTGTTAAAGAACATTCTGAGAGGCTCTGGAAGTCTCATACACAGCTTGTGGGAAAATCTCACAAATAAAATGACTTTTCCAGGATGCCCTACTTTAACTAAACACAGTCAAAATGTCAATATCGGCTTAAAAGTGGCTGAAGAAAGTGGGAACAATTGCTTTAAACTGGCAAAAATAAGCATGAAATATGGTGAAAAGAGGTTGAAAGTGACAATCATGGTTAAACATAAGTGAAGCATTGAAATTTGATGGAGAAGTGGCAGAAATGGGAGTAATGTTGTAAAAATGTATTAAAAGGAACAAAAAAGACTTATGGATGATATGGCAAGTTTGGTGTCGTTGCAGAAAAAGGGTAAAAATAATCTAAAATTGTTAAGAAAATCTATTCTTATTTACAGTGTCTCGCAATATATTAGCATCCTTGTTAAGGGACAACATCCAATTTTGAAAAATTCCCTTGTTTTTCATGTTAATTTCCATGAAAAGTTTCCAAATTTGAAAATTTCTATTTACTTAATTCTTGCAAGTATGCTATTATTTAAGTTTGGAAATTGTAGTTATTCAAAATGACTCCAAATCTCTCTAATAATTAATTCCCATGAAAAGTTTATATTTTTGAATATTCCCAGAATTCCTCAAGCTTAAGTTCCTGCTTACATCCTAAAAGGGAATCTGCACAGACTGTAGAGGACAGAAAAGAGTTGAAGTGGAGGTTAGTGGACAACATGCTGCTGTTATGTCACATACAGTAATTAATTATTCACTTACTGGTTTTTCTCGAGATTAAAAACCCAGATTTTCAGCACATTTGGGTCCAGATGAAACATTTCCCTAAAGAGTCGACTTTGTTCCCTGCATCTGCTCACAGAGAGAACAGGAAAACTAAACTAGGAGGAGAACTTTTCCACACGAGGAGAAAAGTCTTGTTTGCTAGCAGGTTCCTCTATTAATGCTACATCTGGTTCAAAGCTCTTCTCTGTATTCCATACTAATTACGTTCCCATAGACACAACCACAATATTTTCTTTTTTTTTAAAAACATCTTTTAACATCATGATGGGAGAATGACCACCAGATAGTCTGATCACCAGTTGAGCCTAAACACTGACGAAGAACGATCCTAAGAACATGAGTGATCGTGTGCACTCACACACACTAAACCAGGGGTTCTCAACCTTGAGGTCAGGACCCCATTTGGGGTTGGGAGACACTGGAGGGGGGTCACCAGATGCCTTCAAGAAACTGGAATATTTCTTGGACAAATTTGTGCCCATTTTACTTTGTTTTAGCCTTTTTCTACAACTACACCAAACTTACCATATTTTAACTTATTTCCATAACTTTTTCTTGCCACTTCTCCATCAAATTTCAGCTCCATTTCTGCACATTTTTTCCACTTTCAAGATATTTTCAGGACTTATAAACCCTTCCACCACTTTTCCACCTAGTGTTTTGCAAATGTTGATGCATTATTGTCACTTTTAACCACTATTCACCAAATTTCCTGATTATTTTACCGGTTGAAACTAATTTTCTTACTTTTCCTGCCACATTTAAGCCAATATTGACACTTTGAACCCTTTTTACCACTTTTTCTGTCAATTTTTGGCCACTCTAATTTGCAACTTTTGACCAGTTTCTGTGGTTTTTAAAAACCCATTTCACCACCTTTTCCACCATTTTTGGTCATTTTTAACACATTTTATTTCTGACTAAAGGACTTACATCTTTAAGATGACTATATATGGCCCAAATTATACTAAACTTCCTGGATAACAGTGGATATTATTCAGATGATTTAATAAATGTGTTTATCACAGATTCATAGAACAATGGACCATCGGTTTGCTGACTTTATGGATGGACCCCAAAAATCTCTCCCCTTTATTCCCCTTATAGATGGTCCTGTCTCCACATGACTGTTCTTCAATGTTCATGTCTGTGCTCAACAAAGTTCAAGTACAGTGGGGGTCCCTGGTCTCTGGAACCTTCTTTTGGGGGGGTCGCAAGCAGAAAAGGTTAAATACCAGTGTCCAATCATCAGCTCACATCACACAATGCAAGACTGTAAACGAAGCTTCTTCTGATTCCAAAACCAACAGAAATGCTGTATATCAGAGTAACACCACAGTAACAGGAGAGCATTCCTAGCATCAATGTGGGATCATTTGGGTTAAAGTGACAAGATTAGACCTACATTCAACCCCACCTTGACCTTTATGATGGTTGTATGTGTCAGAGGCAGCTCAGACCCGTCAGGACGACTTTACAGTTTGACAAATAACGCGCTCGTCATATTTAGCTCTGATTTTAGCAGGACAGGAGAGGAGGAGATGGGGAAGGGTTCAGGATACCAAGCTGAGATTTGTGGACACGTTTCATATTTCAACTCAGAGAGTTTTTATTGTTTTTTTTTTTTTTCACACTGAGAACAATGATCACATTAAAGTCCACGTCCTGGTTTCTCACCTGAGCAGTGAGTGAAGCTCTGCAGAACCACAACAAAGAGCCACAGTTAGCTCGACAAATTCCACCTCTGATCCTCCCATTATCAGCCCCCATCACACACACACACACACACACACACACACACACACACACACACACACACACGCACACACACACACACACACACACACACGCACACACACACACACACACACACACGGGAATGTCAAGCTGGCAAAAAACGCACAGGAATGTGAAAGCAAACGTTGGTACGGCAGTGACAATAATAATGCACGACAAACACCATCAACACATGCACGTGCACGTGCACATGCACTGCTACGTCACATTGTCCTGCATTCCACTTTCAGTTTCAGGATACAGTATATCAATTTCCATTTATCAATTTCTCTTATTAGATGAACTAATCGTCCTAAAATCACACCAAAAATACTTGACAGTGATTTTCTTGTAATTAACTTTATTTTTCAATGGTTCAGAAGTCGAATCTCTGCTAAAACTGTGACAAATCTCACAAGAATGACCGGTAAGTATCAGATTTTTTGCCAAACCCTTGCTACACATTTACCCACACAGCCATTTAGTGGCAAAATATGATAAAAATGCATAATATTCTCCCAAAACCTGTACGTGAGGGTACAATCTGCTATTTCAGAATGTTAGTTCTGTGATTTTTGTCTGTTTTCTGCGCAGTGAGGTGAAATAAAAGGCCAAGGACAAACCAGCAGCTCTTATTCTGACAGGGTTTCACTTTGAGTCAGGGGCAAAAATCCCGTTGTAAATACAAATAATAAAAAAAAGGGAAAAACAAAGTTGTTTTTAACTTTAAAATACAAGTCATGCTGCTTAAAACACATTGTTTGACAACTTGAGCAATTGAAATATTGCCTCCAACGTTCTCATCCCCATCCTTTGATTTATCACACAAATTTAACACTGATTCACGTTTCAATAGTCGGATAATTATCAAGATTATTACTTTGAGTTTGATGTTCTATTGTAGATTTATTGATTCTAAAAAGAGAGTAATTTTACCGAAAACGTTTATTGGAACAGATTCATTTTCTACTTTTACTAATTAATATCTTTCAATTTTTACTCCTTTTTGTACTCCAAATAAAATCAACAGTTTTTACATAAATTTTCAAGTTAGATACTTATGTATTTAGATATGTAGTTCATACAGTACTAGCCGCATGCTGTAGACTTATTACTTACTAAAGTTTTGTATATTTCTAAGTTTTGTGGCATATTCATTTGTACTTTATCATTTGTGTAAAGGTTTGTGTATTCTTTAGCTTGAGTTTAACATATTCCAATTGGAAAAAGAATAGCATTTATTTTTATGTTTTCGTGGAAAGCGACCTCACATACCTGCGTAAATTGTAGTCCAGGACATATTGTGACGCAGAAATGCGCATTGTGTATTTTTAAGGTTTATTTTTTTGTGTGTTCTTCATTGTAGATATTTTGCATAAAAACAATTTCACTTTCAAAACTTTACAAGTCTCTTATGCTACCATAATATCATATGACTTCAGATTGTACAAAATGCTGCTGCCAGATTATTTACCGGTGCACCCAGAACAGCCCACGTTACCCCCATTCTATCAAGTCTTCATTGGCCTCCAGTCAAATTACGCATTGAGTGTAAAATTTTAGTCTTGACTTTCCGTGCGTTGCATGGTCATGCACCTCAGTATATCACACTTCAGGGCGCACCCTTCGGTCTTCAGGCCTGGGTCTCCTAAAGATCCCCAAAACTCATTTGAAAATGCGGGGAGACCTGGTCTTCCAGGCTGTAGCCCCCAGACTCTGTGAATATGACCTGTGTGTACTCTTTTAAAAAAACATTAGAAGACTTTGCTTTTCAGAAAAGCTTTTAGTTAATGGATTTTTAACTTTTTTTGTCCATTTTATGATGTCGCTCCTGTTTTAATTCACCTATGTTTTGTACAGCACTTTGTGATATTTGTATGTGAAAAGCACTTTATAAATGACATTTACTTACTTAATTATTAAATATACTGTAAAGGTTCCCTCGTTTAAAAAGACTCTTTGTGGCAGTGATTAAGAGCTGATCCAGTGTCTCAGCGTAATGGATGCTAAAATTAGCTAAACAAGCGTGTGTGTGTGTGTGTGTGTGTGTGTGTACGTGAGCTGATTTCCTTCACATCTTCAAAGGCACAGGACAGACAACAATCCCAGCCTTTTAAGGCCTGCTGCTATTAAAGAGCCTTTGTTGGTCATCTTGGTGCTGGTTTGACTAAATTAGACTAAAGATCAAAGATAACGTCTAAATCTTTGCTGCTCTTCTTCTTCTTCTTCATCTTCACACGTGCGCACAGTGTCTATTTAAAGCCCACATCCCGCCGGGGCGGTCTGGCTTGGCCTCTGGAGGGGGCCCTGGCTTTAAAGAACTGAAGCTCGTGGCGCTGGCGGCATCAGCATCTGGGGCACCCGGGGGGGCTAGGTTGGGGCACCTGGGGACCGGCGGGGGGACTCCCGGCGGCCCCCTGGTGTCTTATGCGGCTTGGGTTGTGGTCGTCCGCCCTGGGCGGGCTGCTCCTGGTGCTGCATCCGTTCCGGGTCCTCCTGGCCTGGGGTCGGGTCCCTGCTGGCTCTGGGCTCGCCGGCGGGTGCCCGCCGGCTGCCCGTTCGGCGTGGCTCTGGTCGTCTGCTGGGCGTGGGCTTCGGCTCCTCCGCTGGGGTCTTGGGCGGGGAGTTCTCTGGACCCTCCCCTCGGGGGGCTGGGCGCGGGGGTGTTCGTGGTGGTGGGGGGGTGGGGGGCCTTGGGGGTTGGGGGCTGGGATCGGTGGCATGGTGCGCTGGGTCCTTGGCTCCTTTGGGCCTTCTCGGGTGTGTATGGGGGGGCAATGGCTGCCTCTCGGCTTGGGATCTTGGGGGCGTTCGGGGGGCTGCTTGGCCGTGGGGTGGTCGCCGGGGGCCCCTAGATTTCCCGCTCTTTCTGCTGGCCCGACTGCTTCTTCGGGCCCGGGGGCGGCTCATGGGTTTTGCAGTAGCAGTTCTTGGAATCACATTTGTCATGGACGCACTGGCCTCGGGCTGTGGGATAACACTCATACTGGGCTCAACCATAGACACGTTGTTCCCAAATACCTGTTTTATGGAATTTCCACTCACTTCCTCCTCTGTTCACAGCCACCACCATTATTCCTAAGCCGCACACTGGTCACCAGACTGGCTTGATAACACAACAATAAGCACAATATACACAACCACAATTTCACATCGCATCACTTGAAACTTATTGACTATTCCCCACCCATTCGTTTTCCTATCTTGTATCCCTCCTCCCTGTTAACCCCACCCCCCCACCCCCCTCACCCTGGTGTAACACTGCCCTCTCTTTTTTACATCCTCCCTTTAATAAAGTATTTACCCTTCCCTAGGGAGGGCTGGTGATGGTCACAATTATGCAATGAAATAAATTCATTTATTTAATTGCAATAATAAAATATGCATTGCACTTCTTGTAGTGTTAACCTTCAACAGCATGTGCAGACAAGGTAAAAAAAAAAAAAAAATTAAATTAAAAAAAAAAAAATATTTAAAGCCCGCTGAGGCGTGTGCTGTAAATGAGCAGGTTTGTGTTATAACGGTCGTCCAAGGACATTATCAGTTTTTCAAAGTAAAATGCAGCCACAGTGCGGCTGTGATGTCCACTGATTTTTCCCGCGCTCCATGAATTAATACAAAATCCAGAATCTCTAGAAATCAAAATCAGAATCATAATTAATTAATAATTAATTAATAATTAATCCCAGGGGGAAATTGCTTTTGTTCAAGCCTCTCAAGAAAGAATCACAAATAAAAGAATAAACGTTAAACAAAGACGAAAGAAAGAATAAATGTTAAATAAGTGTGTATGATTAAGTAAAAGACTGTTAAAAATAAGGATTAGATACACACACATTATAGTAGTAAAAAATTAAGTAAAGTAAAATTCTAATAATATTAATAATAATACAAAAATTTACAGATATGATACAGATATTTTCAACAATAATAATACAAATATACAAATATGATACAGATATTTACAATAATCAAGCTGTGAGGTTACAATGATTAATCATATTTTCCAACATTATTTAAAATTAAAAATCCGGCGCTACAATATCTTGCAAGACTGCACATAATTAAGGATTCATCTATTAAATGAAAAGTTACCAGCGTTGGTTCGACTTTATTCAAATAAATTGTTTATTGTTTATGTCGTTTGTAGACGATTCCCTTACAAGAAACAACAGGAGTCTAGTAAAGCTCACCTGTATTGTCCAGTATCAGGTATTTATTTATTTGTACACATTATTATTTTCGTCAAAAAATTACTGAATCCATTTCAAGTCACTGAATAATTTCAGATCGAATTGTTCTAAATTAATAAATATCATCCTTGAATCGAATTGGCTAAAAACGAAGCGTGACTTAAATCGAATTGTTGCTAAAAAGAATTGTTGCTAAAACAATTCAGTACACCCCGACACAATCCTTTCATAAACTGTTTCACAAATTAAAATAATTTACAAGATTTGACTTAAATTAATGCCCATTAATAATTTTTGCAGGTTTTTGAGGAGATTTAGTTCTTCGGTAATTGCATTAAATCAGACAAAGCTGACATTACAGGAATAATGAGGCAGAATTTGGGAATTTGGGGTCGTACGTATGATTTTTTTCTGACTAATGGCCGCCCCTGTTGGACCTCGTCACGCCACCAACACGTCAGTGTGACCTTCACCTGTTCTGAGCGTGACCTTCACCTGTTCTCATGTTGTTTGTTGTTCTAACTTTGTCTATCTTCACCATTAAAAGTTAGCAGCAGATATTTTTAACTGAGCCTCACACATGCACTCGACTGCTTCTTCTTTCTTTCTTCCTCTGGAGAGCCTGAGCTGACGTGGATGGTTGTCAGGCTGTGTGTGTGTGTGTGTGCGTGTGTGTGTGTGTGTGTGTGTGTGTGTGTGCATGTGTATGTGTGTCATAGCAACAGCTGGGCCCAGTGAGAGGGAGGGTGTTGCATCCCAGAGGACGTACGATGTGTGTGATGTGTGCAGAGCGAGCTGCTGAAGACCAAACCATCACAATGAAACGTTTTTAACATTGGTAACAATACAAAACCTGCCCCCTCCCCCTGAGAGCACGCGTGTCAAACTCAAGGCCCGGGGGCCAAATCCGGTCCTTGTGAGCATTCGGTTGGTCCCACAAGAGAAAGTAGAGAAAAAAAACATGAATCATTATGTGAATTTAACAACTCATTCAGTTGTTGATATCTCAGTCCTTCCATAAAGAACTCATGAGGACACATCAAAGCATTCAGCAGACACCTCTGAGGAAGACTGACAGTTGGCAGTAGAAACAAGTCAGAAGATCAAAGTAACTTTCCTGAAAAAAGTTCTCATAATAACAGAAAACCGTAACATATTACACAAATTCAACATTTGCAGCACTTGCAGTTTTCCTCACATTTTTAATCTCAAATTGTTGAAAGAAGTTAACAAAATCCTGTAATTTTCCTAAACTTAATTGACGTAATTTCCCCAAATTAAATAAAGATTGGTTACAAAACAAAAACGAAAAATTAAATTACTTATTATTTAGATAATGTTTTTAATTTTTTTTTAACGTATTTTATACATCAATAATACATGGAAATTTAGAATATAAAAAATATTTGCTTTATTTTTTTTTATTTTTTTTGATGATGATTTATATATTTCTATGTTTTCATCACAGTATTTATTGCTGTTGTTTTAATCCTACCTGTAAAGTGTCTTTGAGGTTCTGGAAAAGATGGTTTCAATAAAATGCACTATTATTATTATAGGGCACATTTATGTTTTTAAATTATTTCTTTATGATTCACTATTTTTTTTAGATCAAACTGCGAACATTTTGCATCTGAACAAAAATGAGTTTAACTACTGTGTGCGAGAGGAAAAAAACCAAAACAAGCTGAGCTAATGGGTTACTAGAAAAGCTCCGCCCAGAACAATGAAGTCCCAGTGTCACTTCTAATGGAGTTTGTCCTGCGCTGTGCACACATGTTGATGTCCACATACGCCTCAGCTAATGAGTCGACACTAACAGGCCTCGTGGTGATTAGCACGGACAGGAATCGGCTCCTTATGGATGCTAATGCTAGCTGTAAGCTAAGGGCGCGGCGTGCTAACCCTGTGCTATACATCCTCTGCTGGGTGATTATTGATCTATTTAAAAAGGGATCAGATTCAATCTGGAGATGAGTCGTTCCTATGATCTAATTATGAGGAGGAAGGAGGAACTGTTGGTGTGCACGTATCAGAGAAGCTGAGAACACATCCTGAGATAAGAAACACGCTATAATCACATCATCATGCTTTGTTTGAGTCTCAGGAAGACAGAAGAGGAAAAACCAGTCCTTTAAAAAAAAAAAAAGACAGAAATCACATTTTTTAAAAAAGCAGCGATATTTTAAATTCTCAACGTGGCTCAACTTTGTTTAACAATCCCTGAAACGTGTTAAAGATCCAAACCCGTCGTCACATTTGTTTGGTTGTGGGAGAAGAATGTCATGGACGTCCTTTATGGAAATTATTAAATCCAACACTGATCCAATTAAAATCTCAGCCATTTTGGATAAAAGTCCAAATCAAAGGAGGGGATGTATATATTCTCTTTCTACCAGGGCTGTAACAATACAATCAATCAACCATTCGATTTGAATCCTGATTAAAAAACAATTTTTTTTTTTCTAATAACCTTATTACAAACTGTTTGAACTCGTAAACCAAAATAAACTCCATATTTCTTCATTGATCACTATGCAAATTACATAGAAAAAAGCGTGCAGCTTGTGTTGAATTTTGCATGCGTAGCTCTGTATTTTCTTGCAATACTTGCATACAGTCTTTGTCCTTATTGTTATCTTCTCACCTTTATAATACTGTCACACCTGCTCTGAATTCAAACTATTAGAGCTTAAATTCTTCTTCATTTCGATCGGGTTGGGTTTTGGATGTTTTTCCGGTAAATCAGGTGATGTGTTTCGATTAGCGCAAGAAAGACGCACAAATAGACGCTGACTCACCTCTACATGTGCGCACACAGATGCGAATAGTGTCTTATTGAAACGGGTTCAGGCTTAAAGAAACAAATCGCTTTCATTCGAGTCAGACGGGTTTGGGTCGTGTTCTGTCAAACTTGGGTCGGGTCTTCTTTTGTTGGTCAGATTACGGCTCTTCTCCCGCTGCTGCTCTTGGTTCAGCCAAAACAAGTGCCACTAAAGCAGTTACAGAACCCTCTATTGTTTAGTCATCGATTCTCAACTGGTGGGTCGGGACCCAAATGTGGGTCACGGAACTGTACTAGGTGGGTCGCGGAGAGCTGGTCAAAAATAAATAAATAGCTTACTTAATGTCTCATGTTGGACTTGTCTTTTATTGACAGGCATGCTGTGAATTGTTGCACAGGAAAATACATAGATTTATGTTTTTAAAAAGATTTTATATATGTTTTCAACAGCAATTTTTGAAAAGCTAAATTTGGTTGGTTGAATTCTCAAAAAAAAAAAAAAAAAAAAGTGGGTCACGATTTAATGACCTTGGCAAAATGTGGGTCCCAGGGTGAGACCAGTTGAGAACTTATGGTTTAGTTTATATGATAGAAGCACATACTGTGTTATTTGAATAGATTTTTAGCTAATTTAGGATATATCCTCCCATCCTTACTTTCTATTGGTAAAAATATGTCTATACATCCTTTGTCGCGCTTTTTCTTGATGTGAGAAAACACCCAAATATTGCATTCAAAACGCCCAAACTGGCAACGCACAGACATGTATTAATGTCACATATTAAGACAAAATAAAAGGTGTGAGAAAAGTAAAAGTGCTCGTATCTCAGACAGGATTACAGTAAGAGCTTGGTGAAGAGCCAAAGCGACCCGGCGTGCTTTGAACCCGTTTACACATGTAGCACATAATGCACATGTAGCACATAATGCCGGAATTAAGTCCGCCATAAAACCTGAAGTGTTCTGAGGAGCTGCAGCTTTGTCGCCCTGTGAGGTGATTGTGTTACAACAGAGAGGATTAAGTGTAACATGATGTACACACAACTGTGAACTATTCCTGCAGCAGGACTGAGATGTAGGATTAATACCTGGCAACGCGAGCGAGGGCATTCAACATATTAGCCGTTAGCTAACTGGTATAACACATTATGCACTACACACGCGTTAAAATAATTAGTTTGGTTTTAAACGAGTCCAACATGTCAAGCTATGACAAATATCCACCAAAGAAGAAGATCTGAGGTACCAAGTGCAACAAAAAGCCGTTTGTGCATTTTTTTAATGTAACTTTTGACCAGATTTACAGCAATAGTTGTGAAATTTGATTTTTTCTTTCTCGTACAAATATCATGTCAATGTTCAATCTAAATGTTACATTTAAATATACATGTTAAATCTAAATGCTAAACATTAGATCTAAATGTTAAATGCTAAATCTAAATGACGAATTTGCATATTAGCTAAATATTTAGTTTCACATTGAGATTTAACATTTAACGTAAGTGTTAAATACATTTAACGTAAGTGTTAAATGTTAAATCTCAATGTGAAACTAAATATTTAGCTAATATGCAAATTCGTCATTTAGATTTAGCATTTAACATTTAGATCTAATGTTTAGCATTTAGATTTAACATGTATATTTAAATGTAACATTTAGATTGAACATTGATTAAATATTCAACATTTAGACTTTTTGCAACATTCCACGTTTAAAAAAAAAATGTACATTTTTTAATGTTACTATTGATTGGATTTATAGCAATATTTGTGAAAATAATGATATTTACTTTTCTTGTAAAACGATTATGTCAATGTTAAAGCTAAATTCTTTTTTATCTAAATCTTAAATGTTAAATGTAAATGTTCATTCTAAATCTCAATATTAGAACATGGCTATATTTATTTTTGTCACCTTTTTAAGAAGTTGAATAGCCTGCAAAAACGTCTTATTAGAGAAAAACAAATGAAACAGAAACTAAACAGAAATGTGTCAAATGGATTTTGCCAACTGTCAATCTTGCCGAGCAACTGCAAAGCAGAGAAGTGACTAAGTTTCTGCCCAGTCACTGAACTGGGAGCATGACTGAGATAATAACAGGAAACGGGGCTCAGACGACCTCAGTGACCTCCACATGTAATGAAAACGCCCTCTTACTAAAAACCCAACGTGGCCCATTTGTCCTGCAGAAACACTCCCTGCTCCTGTGGAATCTCTGGATGACACTGGAAACGGGTCGGCCCAGTCTAAAAACGGACGCCGCTCTTTGTCTCCTGTCTGTCACACCCTTTTTTCCCCCCTCGTGCACGCCGCTCGCCCACAGCTGTTTCACACGAGCAGAAGGACAGCTGCTGGAGTCAGAGTGAACCCTGGGAAATCCCTCCAGGGAGGTCACAAACTGAAGAAGACGGATGATTTCTGCCTTTTCCTGATAGGAATCTGGCTTTTTACTGGAATCTGAAAGAAACACTTGAAATAAACGATTTCCTACCAAAGTGTGTGCTGCCGCTGCTCCATGCTAATGCTAGGCTAATGCTAATGCTAAGAGTTTACCTAACCCTTATGAGGGAATTCTTCGTATACCTTATCCCAGTGGTTCCCAAGCTTTTTGTGCCCAAGGTACACCAAAGGACAAGTAACAATCTGAAGGCACACATTGTGCAAAATACCCTTTATAACACGTGTTATCTCACATATCATGTACAATAACACGGGCGACCGTACAAGAAAGCACTTCATCGTCTTATAATTCTCGCCTACGCAACCGCGGGAACAGAGAAATATTGCGTTCTCTCTCTCTCTTTTTTCTTTTTTTTAAGAATTGTTTTTAGGTATAGAGTTTGCCTCTGTACTATGAACCGAGTGCATGCAAAGTAATACATTAAAATGTAATTATGTTGTGTAGTTGTATATTGCAATAATAATACATGTGTCGCGTGTCTTTACAACGTCATGGCTTCCCACGCTTGTAAAAGGAAGAACTTGACCAGACTCAGGATTTCACTCGTTCTATACTTTTATTCTTTCCATTGACAAGAAAGGTGAAAAACCTTTGAACACAAAACACAGTACAAATAAATGCAATTTCAAGTAAGTATATTTCATTTGGTAAAAGTATATATTTTTTAATAAGTCAATGCAGGTAAGTCATCTGTAAAATTAGGCATTAATCAAACTACTTTTATAACCTGAAACCCTTTTTCTTATGTTTATATCAATTATAGATTACAATTTTCATTTTCATTTAATAATTTCTCAGAAATACTTTTATATTATGCTTTTTTAATACATAAATCAAATATTTTTACTTTGAATTTTATTAAAGAGAAATTTGCTATATTTTAAATACTAACTTATTTTAGGTTTTAAGCAAATGTTGAACTATTTTCCATCAATTATAAAATGATGAGTTCACATTTTAACAGTCCAGTCATTATGAGCTCACCAGTAGCCCTTTGGTTTCAATACTTTTCCTATGGTGCAGTGCACGTTTCAGGCGTTGTCATGCACGCACACGGAGCAGTGTGCACGACTGCTCGCACACGGAGCAGTGTGCACGACTGCTCGCATACAGAGCAATGTGCACGCTCGGCTGCACGCACACGGCGCCCCGGCATGCGCTTGGAGCGGCACATGCACGCAGCATTTGTTATGATTTCTGACCCATTAAATCCTAAACGCCTAAATTTGAAACTGTGATAGTAGCATGTAGCCACATTAGCCTAGCTCCACATTTACATTCTAAATTCCTTCATGTTTTAAGGAATACATTTATGACCTATTTAATGTGTTTAGAAGAAAATTTGCTTTACACAGTCTTTAAGTATTATTTTTTGAGGTATAAACATTGAATGGGGTCAAAATCTTATTTGGTGCAGTGTTTTCATCAATGTGTATGTATTTTTCTTCTTTTTTTATTAATCAAGTTTTTTGTAATGTGACTTGTTTACATTTATTTTTGATTAATATATCCTAGTAAGATTTCATGTTTAATGGGAATATTTTTTTTATGTATATGTTTTTCAAAATGAAATAAGGATATTCAAGTTCTGTTCTTCTACAACAAAGTCATCTCAGTGCGCTTAACAAAATATAAAGTTCATCGGAAGAAAGAAAGAACCCAACAAGATCCACATGGACAAGCATTTATTGCAACACTGGGAAGAAAAAATTATTATTATTATTTTTTTTTTCTAATCAGCAGTGGAACTCACTGGGATGCAATGGGTCTGGGGTGTCAAATTGCTTAGGTACGGCCCTGGAGGGTCTTCATACATTATTCTTATTCATGCCTTTCAAAATCAACTTAAAATATTTTTTCAATGTTAAATTTTCCAAATAATCTAACAAGATACATTTCCTGACTCCTCCTTTAAATATTAGGAAAATGAATGAATGAACAAAAATTGCTGCGAGAAAAAACTATAATTAAATAAAATAAGCGCACTGCTGCTCACGTGTTGCCAGGTCTGCAACCTTTGTTTAGCTTTGGTGTGAAGTTTAATCCACGAGCTGTTAGAGAGGCCTTGGATGTTTCCACAGTAAACAGCTGTGATCTAAATATATGAGCAACTACCCAACTTCAGGAAAACGACAGAAAGGAGGAGTCGGATTTAGATCCGACAACTGCGTTTGTTTCCTGTAGACGAGTCACGTAAAGAAAAAAAAAGTTCAAACATAAGCAGCAGGTTGAAGGTCAGAGAAGTTGGAGGTTTTTTCCCAGTATTTCACACTGAGATGTCCTCTCTCCTGATTGGCTGAAGCCGTGGGCCACTCGGGGGCCACATGGGGGGGACACCCTTGAGACGTGTTGCTGTGATGCGTTCTGCAGCAGCAGTAGAACAATAGAAGGAACCAGCTGCTGACACAGCCCAGGGGTGTTTATTATTATTATTAATAATTATTATTATCATTTATCCGCTCACACCGGACACCGTTCTACGTCAGCTGCTCACCTTGTAGACTTCACTGGCTCTGTGTCATGTTGTCATATAACCTGCAAGGTCTGCGAAAAGGGCTGACAATGCCCTTCAGTTTCCAACGTAAGGCTTGTTTCCACTAGCCTGGCGATAAGCCACACCCACTTCCTTACTTTTTGTAAGAAAGTGGGTGTGGTAAATAATGCTGCTGTTTCTGCTCACTTCCTTGGTTCGAAAGACCAGCATATATTGTTGAAACCACAACAAGAAATGACTTTAAAACTGTAAATCTGTACCGTACTACACACCATTTTCCTCTGCCAGCTCCCTTTAGGGAAAAAGATCTTCACTAGTCGTGCTATTGTCGTCAAGTTCGCTCTTTGTTTGATTGGTTACTCTGCGCTCAGCCCCCAAGAACTCAAATGCCTGTCGAGCGCTTCCAGACTAATCTCCTGTGATAAACATTGAATAATACAAGGAGATCAAGATGTATTCCAGGCTACGTTTCCACCACTAGGAACCAGGAACTTTCTCTGAAACTGTTTCCAGCACCAGAATTAGGAACTTTCAATCTCTATTCCAAGGTTTAAGGGCTCACAGAGCTGATCTCTGATTGGATAAAGCATTCTAAAATGTAAAACATTAAAAGGCCATGGGGTAAATATAGTTTCTGGGGAAAAAAAACTACTAGGAACTTTAAAGTTCAGGAACAATTTGGGTTAAGAGTGACTATAGAGACAAGCAACGTCTACAACCACAAAAAGACAGTTGAAGGCAGAGATGAGCACCTTTTATCACAGCGGGGCTGTGATCAAAGGTGATCAAACAAAAATGTGTTTGTTTGATCAAAGGGCTACAATATCAACATTCATGTCAGCATTTAGAATAATGACCAATCTGAGCATTAACACAGGAAATAACATAGCATTTTTGTAGTCATTTTGTTTGTTGTTGTCTTGCTTGTTATTAGTCCTTTTGTGTATTTTTCCTGTAAAATGTATGTTTTTTGGAGTCCTATTATGTATTTATGTTGCCATTTTGTGTTTTTTGTTGTTTTGCTTGTTTGTTAGTACTGTGGGTTTGCAGAGTCATATTTTGTGTTTTTCTTGTCTTTTTGAGTACTTCTGTTGTCATTTTCTGTAATTTCGTACATTTTTTTGAGTCATTTTGTGTGTTTTTTGGAGTATTTTCTGTGTTTTTCTTGTCTTTTATTGTATTTTATGTCATTTTTGTAATTCTTTGTAATTTTTTTTTACAAATTCTGGCTTTTGTTTTGTGTATTTTTCTGTAATTTTGCACGTTTAGTTGGGGGGCCGCATAAAATTAGGCCGAGGGCCACCATTTGCCCATGTCCCGTCTAAAGTTAGCTTTAGCTTTAGCATGTGTAGAAAATGACTGGATGTCAAATCTCATTTGATCTTGTGTATGTTTCTGTTAATAGACTAACATTAACCGCACAAAGCATGTTTGTCACATTTAATAGTCCTAAACATCTGATGAGAGGTAGAAGATGAAATGGAATCTAAACAGAAATGTGTAAACGGACACAGAAATGGATAAACTCTGAATAGGAAATGGAGAAATATCAAAGCTAATGTGGCTACATGCTACTATCAGCTCAATTTACATTTATTTAAAAATCCTGTTACTTTGTGTGAAAGGTAAATATCCTCCTTCAAGTGTCCATTCAAAAATAGTTCCTGTTAAAACGTACACGTGCTAGAAATTCCCAGGCTCTGGTTTCTCCAGCTGGTGTTTCCCAGTTTACCCATCAACAGACTCATTCCCATTAATGACCTCAACCGGAAATAATGAGGTATGTGCACCTCTTTTTTTCAGTGATTTCCACGTCTGTAATAGAGCAGTGATGCGTAGGGTCGTAAGTTTCCACCTCTCACTCATCACGTGTTAATGTAGAGGTAATTTAACGTAAGTCTTCAGAACAACCAGGATTATTTTAAGCATGACTTACTGGTGTGTTACTATTTCTGCTCCTTCTATTGTTCCATTAACAGTGTGTTGTCATGGTTAATATAATCCACTTAACGTTCAGTCAATGATGTCTGCTTTCCTCTGATAGTCCTCTCTGATTGGTCGGCTTTGAAACGTGCTCAGTCTGAACGTAAACATCAGAGGTGAAATAAAAGTTAAAAAATAAATTAAAAAAAAGATCATAAGGAGATAGAAAACATCAGCTTATACGCAGACCTGGAGCAGTAAAGAGGAGCAGGCAACGCAACCAAACTTGCCATAATTAACCTATTTTCATCACTATTTCTTTCATTTTACTGTACTGTATTTATGCTACATTACTCCCATTTATGCCACTTCTCAATCACACTCCAATGCTTTTTCTGCACGTTTTTTTTTCGCTCCAATATTTTTAACCCAATTTTTTTTATGTTATTTTCAGCATGTATTCAGCAAATGCTTCCTCATTTGCATGTGTTTTTCTAATTAGTAATAGTAAATGATAAAGTATGGGAATTATTAGAATGGGTATATCCATGTCTCGTCATTATTAATTAGAGAAGATGATGATCTTTTTCAGATGGAAAAAGCATTACGAGTCAAAGCAGCAGCAGCAGCAGCAGCAGCAGCAACAATAGCAGCAGCAGCAACAGCAGCAGCAGCAGCAGCAGCAGCAGCAGCAACAGCAGCAGCAGCAGCAGGAAAAGCAGCAGCAGCAGCAGCAACAATAGCAGCAGCAGCAACAGCAGCAGCAGCAACAGCAACAGCACACAGAGAAACAGAAAGGAGGGAAACATGATCTCTGCTCCATTTTTATCCTTTCATCCTCTTCGGTGTGTCAGTGTGTTACGCTGAGCCTGGACCAGTTGTGTTGTTTGCTCTTGGATTAAAGCGAGGAAGCTCGGGTGGAAAGAAAGAAAAACAACGGGAGGTTCTGCCAACATGTCATACGTTTTAATGTGAGGAATCAACGGAAGATAGTTGCTTGTTTTTCTACTTTCAGAAATAAAATCATCTACAATACCCACTGTTATCCAGGAAGTTTATTATTATTTGCTCTATAGTGTATAGTCATCTTAAAGATGTAAATCCTTCTTTTAATCAGAAATACAATGGGTTAAAAGTGATCAAAAATGGTGGAAAACATGGTGAAATGCAATTTTATAAACCACAGAAATTGGTTCAAAATTGCATGTCAAAGTGGGCAAAAATGGACAGAAAAAGTGATAAAACAAAGGGTTCAAAGTGTCAATATTGGCTTAAAAGTGGCAAATAATGGGCATGACAAATGGTGATTGTGGTTAAATTGGCAAAAATAAGCATGAAATATGATGAAAAGCGGTTAAAAGTGACAATAATGGGTCAACATAAGCAACATTCGATGAGAAAAGTGGTGGCAAGGGTTTAAAAGTGCTGAAAATGTCTTGAAAATGTGCAGAAAAGGCATTGAAATTTGATGGAGGAGTGAAAGAAATGGGAGTAATGTCTGGTTTGGTGTAGATATAGAAAAAGGGTAAAAAAAAAAAAAAAAATCGCAAAAATGAGCTGATATTGTTCAAAAAATATTCTTAGTTTTGTCACCTGTCAGTGGTCATAATGTAAAGGCTCATCAGTGTAAAGTTCAAAGTCAGAGACACAAACACAGCCTGGTCTTTCACCGTGTTTCTATTAGGAGACGCTGCACGAGACCCTACAGTTGTGTGCGTTGTGTAGTTTTACTGAGGTCTCTGACCCACTTCAGCCTCACATAGAGGTCATCAGCCGTGACCTCTACGTGAGGCCTTGGCCTTGTTACCGGGTAGAGTTTCCTCTTTGAACACAGCCGAGCAGCTGAGTTAATCCTTCGCTCCTATGGCTCAAACAAACCTTGGGATGGTATCAGGTTGGTCTCACTTAAAGGTCACAGTGGATGTTGGCCAGATGTAGAGTGGGCAGTAGGACAGTTTATGGATGGAAATAGCAGCTCTATTTTCCAGATCCTTCAAACAGTAACACATCATTGTAAGGAGACAGAAGCTCATCATTCAGAGACTTATTAATATTATTATTATTATTATTATTATTATTATTATTATTATTATTATTATTATTATTATTATTATTATTATTATTATTATTTTGTTTTGTGTTCTTGGAGTGGTTTTGTGTAATTATTTGTCATTTTGCGTATTTTTCTTGTGGTTTAGTTGAAGTTGTTGTAGTTTTGTTTCTTTCCCTTCGCTCCCCACGCTGCCTTCAGGGGCCGGAACAGGAAACATTAGTTGTGCACAGGATGCCCCTGAACGCACCGCTCCCACTGGCCTCATAACTTTAACACTTCTTCTTCTTCCTTTTCACACAAACGCAGACTGACCCACTTCCTGTGAGTGCATGTGGTTCCTTTCCTTCACTCCTTATTATTCACACCCTGGATTCATATTTTTAGCAGTGGTCACCAACCCCTGGACCGTGGACCCCAACTCATTTTGTTTGTTTTTACATTCATTTGAGGTGCTTTTTTCATTTTGTTTGTTTTTTGTAATTTTGTTAATTTGCAGATTCATTTTGGGTGCTTTTGTTATAATTTTGTGTATTTTTTTGGCCATTTTGTTGATTTGTAGATTCATTTTGTGTATTTTTAGATTCATTTCAGGGGTTTTTGTTGTCACTTTGTGTATTTTAAATATTTCTTTGTCTGTACTTGCCCTGCCGAGAGGTGAGGTGAGGCCTTGCTTGTAGGTATTTAAAGCGAGATGTAAAGATGAAGCATCATTTAATAAGAAATAATCAAGTTTAAAACATGAAAATAGTTTATTTTTGTGTTATGGGTGTTTTATTTTGGAAAAACATACATGAGTTCATTCATTCACAGAGAAAGAATGGTTGCGTGTTGCTCATACTGTGACTGTTTTCTCGGATTTTTTCTGGGGAATTCCGTCACTTTTCTCAAACTTCCCAAAATGCATCAGAGATGATGTGTCACGTGTCACGTCCGTCTTCATTGAAGCTCAATCAAGACTTCCTTTATAAGCATGGAGGTCTGACTGAGTGAGGATGAGGATGAATGAATGAACCCTTCATCCTGATTCATCTCTTTTCCAATTACTGCAGCAGGAAAAAGAACATAAACACTCCTGGAAGGATGTTGTTGGAATGTCAGATCCTGTTTTTTTTTCCCTTTTCCCATGAAGATGTCAATGGATGCAGGTGCAGGACGAACCAAAAACCCCCTCCCAGTCCGTTCCATGTTCCAGGGTCAGCGTCCCACCCTCGTCCTCTCAAAGCTTCCTTTTGTTGTGTTGTGTGGACGTTGTGTTGACTTTATCACACTCAGGGATTCTCCTTTAGTTTTTTATTAGAACTCATGTTCTCCTTTGTTGGCAGTGAAACTCCAGCAGTGAGCAGAACTGGGTTCTTTGTTTTTCATGAACAAACTGCAGTGAGGCATGTGTTTCAGTCGCTGTTTCTGGACTAAACTTGAATTTCTTTTGACATTTCGTGTAATTTTTTAGTCATTTGTGAATTTCTTTTGTTATTTTGTTATCATTTTCTGACTCAATTTATGCATTTTTGTTGTCATTTGTATGTCTTTGTCCCTTACTGCAACCCAACCCACTACTGCAAACTGAATTGTCCCTCAGGGATAAATGAAGTGTTCTGAATCTGAATCTTTTTTTTTTCAGTCAATTTGTGCATTTTTTTTGTAATTTTGTGTGTCTTTGTTTGCATTTTGTGTGGTTTTTTTTTGTCAGATTCTTTTTGGCAGTTTTTGTTGTAATTATGTGTATTCTTAGATTATCTTCTTTTTTTATTGTTGTCATTTTGTGTGTTTTTTTTAATTCATTTTGGTTGTTTTGTTTCCATTTGTGTATTTTTGTTATCATTTTGTGGTTTTTTTACTCAATTTGTGCATTTTTGTTGTCATTTGGATTCTTTTGGTATAGTGTTAGTTGTAATTTTTGGGTATTCTTAAATTCTTTTCGGTTCTTTTTGTTGTTATTTTGTATGTGTTTTGTCATTTGTGTAATTTTATAACCATTTTGGCTGTTTTTGTTGTTATTTCGTGTGTTAGTTGTCATTTGTGTCTATTTAGATTCATTTTGTGTGTTTTTAATATTTCTTTGTCTGAACTTTCCCAGCAGAGGTGAGGAAGCAGTGGTGAAGCTCTCAGCCAATCAGTGGTGACGTTTTGTTGGCAGATATTTACAGTGAGATGAAGAGATAAAGCATCCTTCAAGGCCCACATGCAACCGTGGCTGCTTTGGGTTTAATGAACATTTAAAAAAGACAAAATCCAACCTCACATCACCTCATAAGAAAAAGAAGAAGAAGAAGAAAAAAAAAAAAAAAACCAGTGCGGCTGCATTTCATTATAAATCATTCTGCAGTTTTTCCATGACATCAGCGGCTGTCGATGGGAGGCCAGCAGTCGCCAATACTTGGAAATTCAAACCAGGAACAGGAGCGGCGGCGGCAGCGTTGATGGCAGGGCTGCACACGCACAACGTACATCACAGGGCACAAGAAAATCACTTCAACCTCAGGGCCAAATTTTTCCATTCACTCCAATTTTTATGGCTTTTCTCAGCGTTTCAGGCCGTCCACACTTTTAAAGGCTTCTTTTAAACCGGGGTGCAGCGTGCACCTGGAAAACGTCTCGGCATTAGAGATTTGAGATGGATTTTCACCTTCATGTGACTTTAAGCAGCACCTTCACTTCCATCCATGCTTTGTGCAGCTCCTTATCCCAGTTTAACCAGTCAAACGTGCATCTACCCCCAAACCAGAGCCCTTTCTAGCTTAGAATGCTACAAACTGTTAGCATGTAGCAGATAAACCAGCTACCGTCATGATAAGCTCTTATTAAAACATTATAGCCTGCATATAGCCAGAAACGGCTCTAAACACACGCACACACACAATGGTGCACTTTGAACTGATTGGACAAGCCTTTAACATAGCTCCACCCCTTTACCCTTTGACCCTGCTTGGCCAGTGTGGCTACACGATAAGCTAACCTAACCATGTGGCACTGGTTCAATAACGAACTCAATCCAATCAGTCTGTCCTTCAAGTGATGTTGCATAATAACTTCTGATTATTTGGAGCAATTATGCTGATAATCATAATCCTATTACATGTTCTAGTGCAGACATGACTTATAAACACACAAAGTGACACAAAAACGACACAAGATAGCAGAAAATACGACAAAACAATGAGAAAATCTACAAAAGACTCCAAGAGAAATGAAACACGGACAACAACCAAAAGACAGAATAATCAAAAATAGACAAAAATAGACAAAACGACTCCAAAAACAAATGAAATGACAACAAAAACTCAAAAAATTACTCATACAAAACTCCAAAAAAAACCCCACAAAAAATTACTCCAAAAACACACAAACAGCTAAAATACACCACTCGACTCAAAAAACACGCAAAATGATAACACACAAAATCACTCCAAAAACAAAGTTACAACAAAAACGCTCACAATTAACAGATCAACACAATTGTCTCCAAAAACCTGACAAACTGACAGAAAAATGGTCATAACAACAAAAATATACACAAAATGACAGAAAAAATGCACAAAAAGAACATTTTCACAAAACCCTTTGTTTCTTCCTGTAACAACAATCAAATGGCTCATCATTACTCTATAACGTGGCCTCTGATTGGACAATCACACGTCTGTGATCAAAGCTGCCAACATGAACCCCACTGACCTTAGATGTTGTATAACAATAAGTCCATAAACAGAGTCAGGGATGCTCGGCGTGTAAAACAAGTATTTGTGTTGTTGTTATTGTGTCAAAAATAAACACGACAGTCATTCCCTGTAAGCGGATACGCAGCGAGGACGTCGTACCATCTCAGAGGTCAGTAAACAATCACAACAAAGGCTCTGATTGGACGTTCTGCTGATGCAGGGGAAGGTTTAACAAAGTCAGGCTGTGAGATCCATCAAAGGAAGGAAGTGTTGGTTTTAGCAGCTTGGAGCTAAAAACACCCTGAAAACATCAAAGTGTGCGAGTGAGTAGTCGGAGGGATGTGAGTTAAAACATGTGGCGGCACTAGATTAAAATACTTTTCCAATCTTTTTTTCGCTTCGATTTTGTGTACTTTTGTGTTGATTTTGTCTTTTCCTGTATTGATTTCGAATTTTCTCACATGATTTAGTCTTTTCTCATACAAATTTAGTCTTTTCCAGCATTAATTTAGACTTTTCTCATGTGATTTGGTCTTTTCTCATTTTGATTTGGTCTTCTCTTGTGCTCATTTTGTCATTTCCCACGTTGATTGTGTTCTTTTAGTCCATCTGCTGTTCTTCTTGTTTACCCCACAGAATTACCGTTCCCACACACAGTCTCCGATATGGCGTCTCTCCACTTATTTCACATTGTGAAATAAAACTGTGTTTGTCATAAACCACACGTCACACGTCTTGTGTAAAAATACCTCTTTTTTTCTTTCTTTAATTGAATTTCCATCATTACAATTGCACACAATCAGTTTGAGCAAAATATTCATAGAAATTCATCGAATGAACAGTCATCAAGTCTTTAACACAGGACGTGTAATTATATATAGATATATATATATATATATCCATTCATATACACTGAGAACTTCATTGTCCCCTGAACGCACCACGATGATGAGCTCTCCTGGTACAGTAGCATCTCTGAACAAACAGGAAGTGAAGGAACAACAGACGTCACAATCAGCAGAGGGAACCTCCGATAACTGATGTTAGAGTAGAAACCACCTGAGCGGCTTCCACTGGGCCCTGACCTTTGACCTCTGAGACGTGAGACTTTTCACACATTGACATCTGTGACCACAGGGGGCGACATTTACACAAAAAAAAAAACATGGAAAAAAAGTGACTTGAGGAAGGAAAACGTTGGCGTGAAGCAGTGATTCCACTACTTCCTGTTTGTCAAATCACACAGAGCCGCACTTCCTACTTTAAATCTGCTTCTTATAGACGAACCAGTTTATTCTCAAAGGGGGCGGGACCAGAAAAACACAAGCATTTCACGACCTAATCTGAACATTTCAACAAAAGGCCCACACACTTCAGACTAAAGAAGTTGTCATTTTTTTTTACCAATTTTTACGTGATTATTCAATATTCACACTGTAAATTTTTTGTTTGATCAGATGAATACTTTTTGAGGTATGGACAATTTAGTGAGGGGGGTGTGTCGATTTTCGCTCGTCCTATCTCAGGAACTACATCACATAAGGAACTGAAATTTGGTATATTAATACAGCTCCACCTACTCTCTCAGAATACACAAAAATATTTTCTATACATCCTATCTGGTGAACATGCCAGCTCATCAAAATTGGGAAAAAGTTTTTCGGGGTTTGGGTATGAAACATGTTTGGGCCTTCAGTAAACAAGTTAGCATATACCTCAGCTCCATGTCATTTATTCAGCTTTGAGCTATGTACACAGACTGTTCACATCGCTAATGATTAGTCACATATATGCATTGGTTCTTGGTTTACAGTATCTTGAAATCTTTTTTTTAACTATTTTAATTGGCCCATAACTGCATGTGGAAATATAAGGGGAAAAAAAATCACATCAAACCAACACGTAGCCCCCCTCACTACATTTTCAATACCTCAAAGAGTGTTAATCCGATCACACTAAAAACGTACAGTGTGACTATTGAATAATCAAGGCACAAATGGTAAAAATCTCAGAACTTTTGAGACCGAAGTGCATCGGCCATTGTTTTGATTTTCAAAGTAAAATACACATTATGTCCCCTGGTTTAATCAAACTGATTAGTAAAGTGTGTCTCAATGTTTCCAATGTCTGCAACGCAGAAATAGTGAAAAGTCTCATCATCGTCTCATCTGCGACCTCTGACCTTTACCCATATTTTCACCCACGGGTGCCTGAAGACGAACAAACGAAGACAAAGAAATGAATCAAGGTTTGAGTAAAACACGAGAACGAGAAGCGGACAACGAGGTAGAGCTCTTAGATTAATTTAATGAGCATTTATGGTAGAATGTGGGTGTGTCTAGGGTGGGAGAAGAAGTGAATTTTGCTCGCAGGTCTTTTTCAGATTGTTTTTTTTTTAAATTTATTTAAAGATTAAAAACCATCATTTATCCTTTGCTATAGCGGTGATTTTTAGGTACATTTTGACGAACTTAGGGTGGAAATTTACACCAACATTTGCTAACATAGTGCAGTAACATACACATTTTTCTTTAAAAAAAAAGCACTTTGGGCTCCAAAAACAGCAGTTTTCTGTTAAAAAAAGAAATGAAAATTAATCTGGGTATTTAAATAAACTCCTGTGTGCACGTCATGCACTCAAAAAACAAACTTGCCTGTTTGGGATGTGATAACTGCAGTGATTCAAGTGTTATTAAACTATAGTAGTTTCTGCTTCATGAAAGGCCTCAAAAACACATAAACAAGGCATCGCAATAGTTCACAACAAAAGCACATTTTCTCTGCAGTAAAACAGTAAATGACAGGAAATACAGCGTTACATTTGTGCCACAATTCTGCACGAGCGAAAAACTGATCCTACAATACGACCAGATTTCATTTATTGGTGCACAAAATATATTGTTTCTCGCGCCAATTCAGTAATTTCAAGCGACAAATGGGATTTTTTACACACCGATTTTGTCTTTTCTCATTCCAGATTCCTCTTTTTTTGTATACTTTTGCATTGATTTAGTCTTTTCTCGCACTAATTTTGTCTTTTCCTGCATTGATTTCATCTTTTTTCAAGTGATTTAGCCTTTTCCCACATTGATTTAGACTTTTCTCACATGATTTTTTTTTTTTCTCATGCTAATTTTGTCTTCTACTGCATTGTTTTATTCTTTTCTAACACTAATTTAGTATTTTCCCATGTCGATTTAGTTTTTTCTTGCACTAATTTTATTGATTTAGACTTTTCTCAAGTTAATATAGTGTTTTCCATATTATTTTTTTCTTTATTTGCATTGATGTAGTCTTTTCTTGCATTGATTTTGTCTTTTCTCATGTTGTTTTAGGCTATATCTGAACAGAATTAGTTTTCCTTGCGTTGAATTGTAGCACAAATATAGAACCATCAGGAGGCGCAGTGCGAGGAGGAAGAGGTTTGATCCCTTCGTCATCCTCAGTCACTGCACATTTCATTTCATTTCGATGTTTTTTACAAATCGAGGCACATTGAAGGCTTGCAGATTACAGCTTGAACAGCGAAAACAACAACAACATGAGACGAGAGTGGCGGGTGGGTCAAGTTTTCAGAGAGAGAAACAACGATGGTAATAAATAAGAAGGAAACAAAAAGCAACACGTCATCAATAACAAATCAATCATTATCAACAATAAAAGCAAGAATATCCAGTTCTATATGTGGTGGCTGAGGAGGGCTGTGATTGGCTCAGTGGGGACAACGAGGACAAGACACACACACACACACATACACACAAGCTGAGGATAGTGTAGCCAGGAGAAGCAGGTGAGGTGCAGTACCATCTGTGACCACTAGAGGCGCTGATACACTCAGCTCATGCAGTCAATGATTAATTATTGACTAATCAATGATTAATCGATGTAACGACGCTGAGACGATGCAAACGTGTAGATTACACACACAGAGCAGTAAATCATTCCATCTGTATACGTTTATACACACGCACACACACACACACGCACACAAAAGGGACGCTCATTTGTTGACAAAGCGTGAGGCACCCACTCACCCCCCTCCCTCCTGATCATGTGATCGTGTGACCATGGAGGACAGGTGGAAGGGGGACGAGTGTCCGCCCCCAAAAGGACCCCCCTCACCCCCTCGTCCCAGCTCAGTCTCCCAGCACCGTTTTCACAAAACTGGCCACGTCAGTTTCTTTGGACTCGTGTGATGTGAAGAAAGGATGAAGCTGAGGAAGAGGAAGAGGAAGAGGAAGAGGAAGAATTATCACCACAGATTACAGGGTCATCACAACACTCAGAAACTGCTGCAATTCCTTATTTATGCACTTTATATTATAGATATACATAATTAGATTTAGCGTGCTCTCTTAGCATACTTTTCTGAGCATATAAGTATCATTATTATATGTATTATTATTTATTACCCTATTTAATTACTCATTTATATTTTTATTTTATGTTTAATATTTACTTTTCCATTTATTTATTTGAACCTTTACTATTTATACTAGATAATAGACAACTTATTTATCTATTTAATCATTCACTCACACATTGATGTATCTATTTATTTGTTTATATATTCATCATTTATCTTTATTTAATTTTTCTTATCGATTTATCTAATTCTATTTATTGCAAATGAATAATAAATAAATGAGTGAACAAATAGATAAGTCAATGTGTTGCTGAGGAGCTGTAGTTTCTGCCCTTAGTGATTAATAAATTATCTCTATAGATGTCACTTTGTGATTTTGAACATACATTTAATTTATTTGCATTTTTTCTTATATTATTATTGAATATCTGAGTTTTTCTCTCACTATAAATGAACTAATTTAAAATCTATTTGTGAGCTTTCTTGACGTTTTGTCGTATTATTGTGGTTTTGTGTTTGCAATAATACACAATTTACATCATTTTTGTAAATCTTTGCTTTTCTGGTCACACAGCATTGAAAAAGTAGCTTTATTACTCCCTCTAGTGTCTAATCACTGCATTACACATGCAGCTCTAATGCTGGTTGTTAGGACTTAGAGGAGAAACTCACCATGAGTTCTGTGTACGTCGGCCGCTCTTTGGAAACTTTCTTTAAGCTGCAAACAAACAAACAAACACACAAACACACATTAACCCCGTGGGGTAAAGTGGAGGGTCGGGGGTCAAAGGTCGACGCACCACTGGGACGTGAAGTCCACAAACTCTGGTGAGAAATGATCAGCAGGAAGCGTTGGTGACGGCTCCTCCACCACCTGCTTCAGCTGCTGAAACGGCGTTCCCCACGACTCATACGGGAAGCGCAGGATGGCCAGTTCGATCTGAGCAAACAGAGGGAACACAAACACACACAACCTGAGCCGCACAAAAGACACACAAACACAACAACCTGAGCAACACAGCAACTGCTGACGTCGGTCATATGCGGCCCTCGGTCAAAATCCCCCAAAAGGTGTTATTTAAGAAGAAATGAAACAAAAAAAATACACAAAAAAACACCAAAAACATACAAAACCACTGAAAGTTGCACAAAATGATCAAAAATAGACAAAGTAACAACAATAACACACACAAAAATTCCAAACAAATGCAAAAGGACTGAAAGATACAAAAAAAAACCTACCCTGAAACACAATAAAAACACACAAATAAGCAATAAAACACACAAAACCCAACAAAAATACACTATAAGAAACAACAGAAATGCACAAAAGGACAAAAAATAAATCTGAAAACAATCAAGCAAAAATAAAATAAAACAACACAAATACACAAAAAGAAAATAGAAAAAAATAGGGGGAAAAAAACAAAAATGACACAGAACAGAAAAATACACCAAATGAAAAAAACATGCCAAAGTATACAACAAAAATACACAAAGTAACAACAAAAACACACACAAAGATTCTAAACACACACAAAACAATTGAAAAACACCCTAAAACACATCAAGAACACACACAAAAAATATTCAAAACAACAGAAAAATACACAAAATGAAAAAGTAAACAACAAAAATATAAAAGATTCCAAAAAATACAGAAGACAACAAAACAATATCCAAAAATACACACTGAGAACAAAAACACAAGAAAAAACTCCAAAAATATACAAACTGACAAAATATACCCAAAAAACACACAATATAAAAACAAATACACAAAAAATGAGTCCAAACAACAACAAAAAGGCTCTTCTAGTATTCCCACTTTTTTCACGTGTCATTTAAAGAAACCATTCAGTCTTAAACGGAATTCAGTGGAAACAAAGTTGCGACTTATACACTGGATAATACAGTAACCTAGGAGATGGATTAAAGACGTTGGTTACCATGGTGATGCCTAAACTCCAGATGTCAGACTTGACGTTGTAGCCCTTCTGATTGGTCTCAGGGTTGATTCTCTCCGGCTGCAGAGAACACGGCACATTTTATGGAGGCGGTTGCCGGGGGCGACGATAAATGTCAATAAAAACAAAAACAACTATACATTAAATAGAATTCTTCAGGCTGTGCAGGCTCTGCTGTTCAGTTTAAGGCTATGGTTTTCTGTTATAGTTAAACAGTGCGACCCCCAGTGGACACACAAGGAACAGCAGATACTTTTTTAAAATAAATATATAAATAATAATAATAATAATTATAAGTTGGTTTCTAGTTGATAATATTAAAACGTTGTGTTGTTGTGCTTACAGCCATGTATGGTTTGCAGCCTGCGTCCATGGTTTTAGCCACAGAGTCCACCAGGTATCCACTGATACCAAAGTCACACATCTTCACCTGACCCTGAGTGTTGATCAGCACGTTGGACGGTTTCACATCTGGAATTAAAAAATACATAAAACTAAAATCAGGCTTTATTCTGAGCATTGTGCAACATTAACAGTTTTTGTTTGTTGTTGATGAAATCCATAATAAATACATTCTAAAAAATGAATAAATCAATAAAAAAAGTTAATTTTAAAAAATTTTAAATTTAAAAGTAACATCAAAGCACTAAAGTAGAACAAAGAAAGTTAATTAAATATAAGTTAAAAGACAAAGTAAAAATGAATCCAATTGCATTAAAAGTGATTTATTAGCACAGGTACTGAACCACTGTGACCCTGGGAATCAGAAATGATGAACATCTCTGTACTAACGATATGAACAGCGCCCCCCTGTGGCCCCCTGTGATCCCCTGTGGCCCCCTGTGGCCTCACCTCTGTGAATGACCTGCAGTTTGCTGTGCAGATGCTCCAGAGCTTTGACGATCTGTTAAACACAGAGAGGAGAACATGTGAGGGGAACCACACACTCACATGGTTTTTATTATATATTGAGGACCAGGAGAAGAACCTACGGACACGGCGATCTTTCCCAGGATGTCCTCTGGAATGTTCCGGACCGTCTCTATCACGTGTTTGTAGAACTTATCCAGAGACGTGTCCATCAGCTCCATACAGATCCAAACGTCTCCCTGGGACACAAACACTTTTTTTTACTCTCAAAAACAGATGTTTTATATTATAGTTTTACCTTATTTATGTAACATTTCTACATTTTTCCCTTAATTCCATGCTTATTATATATTATATTATTATAGTCATTATTATTCTGCTTCCAGCTCTTACTAGTCCCACATTTTTCAACCGTTTTTAAGAAGTTTGATGATAAAACATTCAAAACCTTAAGCCGTGGTTTCATCTTTTAAATCCACCTTTCTGTGTGGAGTTTGCATGTTCTCCCCTGTGCTTGCATGGGATTTCTCCGGGTACATTGTTGCCTCCTAGTTAATGCTATGTTAATGCTAATGCTAGGCTAGTGCTAAATAATGCTATGTTAATGCTAAGCTAAGGCAACTTTAACGTTAAGTTAACGTTAGGATAATGCTAATGATAGGCTAATGTAATGCTAGGCTAATACTAGGGCTGGGTTAATGCTAATGTTAGGCTAATGCTAGGCTAATTCTAATGGTCGGTTAATAAAGCTAATGATAGGCTAATGCTAAGCTAATGATAATGCTAGGCTAATGCTAAGTTAATGCTATGTAAATGCTAGGATACTGCTAATGTTAATGCTAGGTTAATGTTAATGTTAAGCTAATGCTAAGCTAATGCTAATGCAGCGTTCGACCACACGGCCCAGCAGCTGCATCCTCACTTTCATTTTCTTGAGGAAATGCAAACATTCCAGTTATTATTTGTAATGTATTACTGATATTTATCTTAATCAGGTCTCCTTTGAATGTTATTGAGCCTAATGGGATTTCCCTAGTATAATAAAAGTTAATTTATGCTATATAATACCATTTTTAAGTACACAGTGTGTGTGTGTGTGTGTGTGTGTGTGTGTGTGTGTGTGTGTGTGTGTGTGTGTGTGTGTGTGTGTGTGTGTACCTCTCTGAACAGCGCTCCATAGAAGGTAACGGTGTAAAAACAGTCAACGGTCCTCATGGAGATATCCAGATCCATGAGCAGACGTTTCTGCTCCTGAGTGTTGACGGTGGCTCGAATCCTCTGAAGGACAAACACAGGATTCACACGAAGAAGGCGTGTTTGTTGATTGACGCCTTTGTTTGAAGTTTTTCTTCTTGTGCGGACGCGAACGTGCAGATGTGGGACACAGATGTTGGACCTACCTTCACCGCCATGATGGTCTGACTGGGCACGTGCCTCATCTTATCCACCACGCCGTACGCTCCTCGACCCAGCTCACTGATCAACTCCAGGTCGTCGGCCTTCACCTCAAAGTTCTGCACAAGATCAAATAAATAGGAGAAGGTCACATGACCTGCACAGCTGGAGGTTCAGGTTTTCCTTTTCCAAATTTCTACATGATCTTTGTGTCGGTTTAACCATTTCTATTTATTTTTACATTTAATCTGCTTTCCTTATAATCATATCTGATTATTAAACATCATTAAATCAACATTAATTTGTTACTCATTTTTACAAGATTGCGTAGTGTGAAAGTTTTTCTGTCTATAGTGGTGACACATTCAGCCGTAAAATACCAAATATCGTGGAAATCAAGAAGCGAAGTCCATCATTTTACTGAGAAAAAGTTTAGTCTGTGTCATAAAGATATTTCCACCGCCGTCATATCGCGAGATTTTGTAACCGGAGTTTTGCAAAAGTCTGACACTTCCTTCCCCTGATGCGTGATATTGTCCAAAAAGAAAAGAAAAATATAAATACAAATACAAAAAATGATAAAAGTAATAATAATTTTCTGTTTCAGGAAGTGTATTCCGCAGAATTACCTTCTCACCAATTGTTACACAAGCCTTGGAATCCAAATCCCTGGGAGGTCTGAAACACACACGCACACACACACACGCACGCACACACACAATATTTAATATTATTAAATTAATATTTAATCCATCTTCAGAAGTCATTTTAATGTATTGCATTTGCGTATTTTATTCAATTTGCTTAAAATAACTCATCAGTAAACTGTGAATTTATCAAATAAATAACTTTTATAAAATCATTGACTGCCAAAGACGTCAAAAGACGTCAATTGGGTTTTTTGGGTGGGGTTGCTAGGAGAAAGCTCTCTTGTGAATATCAAGCCTGTACCATGGTGTAGTGACTAACTGGTGCCATGTAGGTGGCAGTAGCGCACCTTTGAATGAGAGATCACCCATGTTGGGCAGAGCTCAACTTCCGTTGTGGCCATTTTGCATTTGTGTTGTGAACTTTTTGCATTTGTGTTAATTTTTTTAAATGCATTCACCTGACACTTCCCAGCCACCGTAATTGAGGCTTCATACACATGCCCAAAGTGTTTTTTATTGATTCCCACAATCGTTAGTTAGAGGTTGATTTGCTCCTTTCTTACTGCAGGGCGAGCACAAACACCTCGCTCCAATTTGATGACGCGTTCCCACTTTGATGCGAATTTGATGCGGCACTGAGCTGGAGAAGCCGCGCCTCCAGGAAGCTCTCTGCCGTGATTGACGTAAATAGACACACCCACTAAGGTGAGCATTTCAGCATCCTTTGTGCAGTGCTATGTATGTATTTTCTACAGTCTATGTATGTAACGGCGAACGCCCCGCCCCCATGCGCTGTCTCATGTTTATAAAGTAGCATGAGCTCAACTACGGAGTGGGTGGGGGGAGGGCGGGCCGTCCTCTGGCCCTATGTCACGTGCGGGGAGGAGGAAGTCAGTGTCCTGTCTATAGACACTCCCACTCATGAATATGCATAAGTAGGATGCAAATTAGCCTGTTTGTGTAGAGTTGATCAGATGCTCAGAAAGTGACTTTTCAGAGGCTAAAACTGGAAAACAGGCGAGTTTGGGAAAATAAACCTCAAATACTATGTTTTTGGAGTTCTTAGAACAAATGGAGATGGGTGAAAAAAAGTATGACATGAGACCTTTAAATAAAATGTTCCTGAAAAAAAAAAACTAAATGCAACATTAAAATGGGAACACATTAATTACTTTTATTTTTTAAACAGCTACAAAATAAAGTTAAAGTGGTTTTACTAACACTGCGGCTGGAGTCGCCTGTTCAAACGCCTCCTTTGGGAGTTTGAGCGCCGGCTTCCTCTTACCTGTAAAACACACAAAGATGCACAGGTTAGAAAACGGTCAACCAAAAAAAAAAAAAAACAGATGATTTAAATAAAGTAAGAAGTGAAAATCATCACGTGTGAGAAACAAGAGTGTGTTGTGACATCAGAGTTTATCATTTCCATTTCAGTTTACACATTTTTGTTTCCGTTTCATCGTTTTTCCCTGATCCAATGTCATTCCAGGCTAATAAAGTTCCTGATATCACACCACACATGATTAATATGGTTAATGGAGTTGATTTTTGTCCTTAATTTATATTTAAAAACACAAAAAATGCACCAAAACAAACACATGCTGAGATTTAGCACGAGATTTGACTTCCAGCCGTTTGCTCCACATGCTAAAGCTAACATTAATCGAAATGTGTGACATCACACCTAATTATATCAGATTTTGCACGAGAATTGACCCATTTACGAAGACAAATTGTGTGTAAATGTGCGATATTTTCCTAAAACATGCATGTGAGGCTATAATCAGTGTCACATTGCAATTTCTGCTTAATTTTAATTTGAAAGCATTGTATTTCTATTTCAGGAAGTGAATTCTGTATTTTTCATTCCATCCTTAGGAAAAAAAGTGACTTTTTGCACATTTGTTTCACTTTCTATACATATTCAGCACTTATAAACCCTTTCCACCACTTTTACCTCTTAATGTTGCATATTTTGATCCATCATTGTCACCTATAACCTCCATATTTCATGCTTATTTTTGCCAGTTTAAACTAATTGTTCCAACTTTTTTCTGCCACTTTTAAGCCAATATTGACACTTTTAACCCTTTTTCATAAAAGTAGGGCATCCTACCTTTATATATACTGTGAAAAGTGTTTTTATTTATCACATAAAATCAAAGCACGTTATTCCATTTATTCTCGCAGTATCACAGCTGCGAGGTTTTCCCACAAACTGAGAATGAGACGTCCACAGCCTCTCACAACGTTCTTTAAACAACCTTGATGTGTTTACTGTTTGTCATGAGATGATGTTACACGTGGACTGTGCATGTAGGATTGCAGTTTCCGTGGGAGGTTGCCAGGTTGGTTTGATGCATTGCATTATTAGCTGTTCACTGGGGCTGATGTCACAGCAGGCTGATCACTTCAAAGAGCATCTTATCAACCACGCAGAGTTTTACACGCACACACACACGCTGGTCTGTTCAAACAGCGCAGGGCGTGACACCGCTGTGCTATGCGGCCTACAGCGGGGCCTCTCTCCCAGTCTCCACTTTCCAAAGCAGCTTTTGTTGCACTAAAATGTCAGTTTGAGCTCCTCCTACTCACACACACACACACACACACACACATTTACACACAGACAACAATAGTAACTGGAAACCAATGCTCATACTGGAAACCAGGAAACAAAGAGAAAACACCTGCAGCTGATGACAGAATTTAAGAGTTTTTATTAATAGATTATTTCAACTAGTGCAGTGCCCGTAGGAAGTACAGTATGTCTTGTTATAGAAAAGTGGGAGGTTAAGTAGCTTTTTCATAGATGGTTAACATGGGAGCTTTAATTCCTCTTTAATTCAAAATAAAAGTTAAATCCTCTTTAAACTGACCTTGTAAACACTCAAATTAATTTGGCCACTCTAATTTGCAACTTTTAACCAAATTATGTGGTTTTTAAATCCCATTTCACCACCTTTTCCACCATTTTTGGTCTCGTTTAACCCTATTCATATCTGATTAAAACAAGGATTTACATCTTTAAGATGATTATATACTATTGCCAAAATAATACTAAACTTCCTGGATAACAGTGAATATTATTCAGATGAATAAATAAATGTGGTTATCACAGATTCATAGAACAATGGACCATCATTTTTGCTGACTTTATAGATGGACCCCGAAAATCTCTCCCCTTTATTCCCCCTTATAGATGGTCCTGTCTCCACATGACTGTTCTTCAATGTTCATGTCTGTGTTCAACCACCTTCAAGTACAGCTCAGTACAGTACAGCTCTCTGGAACCTTTATTTTGGGGGTCGCCGCCTGAAAAGGTTGAGATCCACTGCGTTATACGTCAAAAAATATCCATATTATTCTAAATTAAGTCTGTGTACGTCCATTATCCAGTGAAACCACTTCCACTGCTTCTGACTTAAGTCGATCCTAAAAAAAGAACATTTGCATATAATGCAGTTCTTATGCAACGAGTTGACTAATCACTTAATAATCAGTGATTAGCTGCTTGTTTAAGCAGCCAACGCTGACAAAAGGACACAGGCAGTTTATTTCCTCCTGCAAAGACAAATAAAGCGGGTTTTAAAATCACGTTTTACACTTAAAGGGACGTCTCCAACGACAGGTGGAAGATACTGACACGGGCACAAACGCACACCATGGTAACAGCCAACAGTGGTCACCTTTTTGTAAAGAATAATAATGTAAAAGCTGCTAAAATGACAGGCCGTGTCACACCTTTTTGTGTTTTTAAAAACAGGGCCAACATTTCTGCTGAGTAGACTAAAAATATCCCGTTTGTGTGCTTTCTACACAACCTGTTGCGTAACAACAAAATGCACAATCCCTGTCTTTCTTTCAGCTGAACTCTGGAGTGAACCATCGCACTGATTTGAAGCACATGAGAACTAGTACAGTATGCAGCACTATGCACAGCCTGAAGCAGAAAGAGGAAGCTAAGCTGCTGATGGAGGTCAACCAGTGCTCACAGTTTGGGCCACACCCGATCGTGCACTGTCATGATTCCAATGTGAAGATAAATAATGCTGACGGCAGCTTTGCTTCTGCAGAGAACCAGAATAGCTGCTAAACTCAGACTGGAATTCCAACAATTCCAAGAGTTTGTCAATGGCATTCCAGAGTCCTGGGAGAACGGATCAACCTCAGAGAGAGAAAAACTAAAGATGGACGACGCTCTGTTTGTCCCACAGTTGTTGGTTGATGGCTCGACATGAATGAAGATGTCCAACAGTCTTTATCAGCCGTAGTGATCAATTGACAGCCCTAATTTATTTGTTGCATATGTGTTGTGCAAAGAAGGGAAAAAACTCATTTGTAAAGTAAGAAGAATTTGTTAAAAAAACACACACACACACACACACAAAAGAAAAGACAAAAACACCACACACCACAAAAATATCAGGTGGTAAAGCCTTTTAGATAAAAATAATAATAATCAAGAATTAAATTAACATGACGTTTCCATCAAAAAAATCTCAAGAGTGAGAAAATAATCAACTCCTCTTTAATTTCTTAATCATTTTAAAAAAGTCATTTAAAAATGTGTTGTTTGCCTAAACCCTAAACATCCTAAGATGACTATAGGACTAAATATGAAATAATAAATCAATTCCCTTCAAAATAAAAGCACAACATTCTTGCGATCTGCTGAAAATGGATCCGCGACTCACTTTTGGGTCCCTACCCACAAGTTGAGAACTTGTAGCTTAGACTGTGTGTGTTTCCCACACTGTCACTGTGAACTTGAATCATCAGCAGCAAATTAAACTTTATGTATAGAGAAAAACATATTGTACCAGTGGTTAATGGACTTTAACTTTTGTTATCCATTTTATAACATTGCTCCTGTTGTTTTAATTCATATTCATATAATATGTTTTGTACAGCACTTTATGATTTTTATCTGTGAAAAGCGCTTTAGAAATCAAATTGACTTACACTCCACTGCAAGCTCTCATTTATTAAATTCATTAAAAGTGGCAGATCTTTGCATAAAAAACCAAAACAAACGTTAAACGTGCATCACGGACAAAAGAAAACTTTTCTTTATCATATCTGACATTTGAAGCACAAAACATGCAGATCTTCTATTTTTTCCTCAACAATCACTGAAGCCGTTTAACAGTAAGTGGACCTCTATCATCCCCCCCGGGGGTTTCTCACACTTAGCCTGACCCGGGACTTCCACTGTATTGCGTTACCGTGGCAACAGCCAGTGGGAATCGTCCTTTTCTTTTTCACGATATGTCAAAACATACTAGACAACCACAACCTGCATCACTTTTACTCACCATCACTGTGATCATCAGCTTAGTAAGACTCAGAGTTGAGTGTATTATGGGGCGACAATTAGAAAGTTCTGCATGCTAAAATAAACACAAACGTTTAGCAACAAACCACGTTTAGAAAACATGGGAATTTTTACTTTTGACCCCATTTACAGCAGTAGTTGTGAAATTTGTGATATTTACCTATTTACAATGTTAAATATAAATGGTAAAATAAATCTAAATGTGAAATTTAAATCTAAAGCTTACATTTAAATATAAATGTTAAATATAAATGCTAAATGTTAAATATAAATGTAAATGTTAAATCTAAATGTAAATGTTAAATCTAATTCTAAATGCTAAATGTAAATCTTAAATCTAAATGTTTAAACATTAAATCTAAATGTTTAAACATTAAATCTAAATATTAAATTTCAATATAAATGTTAAATCTTAACATGAATGTTGTATCTAAATATTTAATGTAAATCAAATCTAAATCTAACTGTTAAATATTAAATCTAAATGTTAAATTTCAATATAAATGTTAAATGTTAATCTAAATGCTAAATGTTAAATCTAAATGTTAAAACAAATGTTAAATCTAAATGTTAAAACAAACGTTAAATCTAAATACTAAAACAAATGTTAAATCTAAATGTTAAAACAAATGTTAAATCTAAATGTTAAACCTAAATGTTACATTTAATCTTAAATGTTAAATATACATTTTAAATCTAAATGTCAATGTTAAATGTAAATGTAAATGTAAAATGTAAATGTTAAATGTTAATGTAAATGGTAAATCTGATTTTAGATATAATCTCAGCCGAAAGCAAAATTAAATTGCAATAGCAGCGTTCAACCTATAGATGGCAATCACTCTGACATTTTACAACTAAAAATGATAAATTTAAATGCTTTTACTAAAATGTGAAGAGTGAGACTAGGATCAATAAACTAGATTACTTCATACTTTATTCATATATGTATTCAGCAGAAAAAAGTGTGTAATTACACTAATTAATCCTCTGAAGCATTTTTGTTGTGATTTTTTTTTTACTTTTAGTTTGTCAGTAATTACATCAAATTAGACAAAAAATTTAATGGAATAAGGGTAAAAACTCTGAAACAGAATTTGGGAAACTTTGAAATGGAAACTGGGAGTCGAGCATATGAGGCTTTGATGAGGCTGTGATAGGATGTAATTCAACCACAGAAGCCTGGAAAAGTGAGTGACTAATCATCCCCAGACAGCAGACAGCAACACAAACACTTCCGAAAGTCACCGATCGACTCTTCACGTGGGAAACACAAATAAAAGAAGTGCATTATTCATCGAGAGACAAGACGGCTGCAAACGTTCAATTCCTGAGTGTGGGTGGGTGGACACCAGCAGATAAACACACTCTCTACTACCTGTTCACTCTGTGTGTGTGTGTGTGTGTGTGTGTGTGTGTGTGTGTGTGTGTGTGTGTGTGTGTGTGTGTGTGTGTGTGTGTGTGTGCGTGTGTGCGTGTGTGCGTGTGTGCGTGTGTGTGTGTTATGCAATGCAGCACCCTTCCACTTCTTGGAAAATGCCTGAACAGCAGCTGTTTGTGTGATGTTTTCCTCGACCCTCAGTCGCTGTGACGCAAAGCAACGATACGGTTTATATATCTAAGAATAACTGAATTACATTAACATTCAGCACTAAAGTAGCTGTGCAACAACACTTTGTTGTTTTCTCAACTGATTTTCATGCAAAAATCAAAAATGTCATTTTAGAAGACAAAAAGTGTTTAAACTAAAAAACAGAGTAGTGAAAATATTTTTGTAACACGATATCATGAAAACAAAACAAGATTATTTATTGATCTGAATAATATCCACTGTTATCCAGGAAGTGTATTATTATTTGCACCATAGTCATCTTAAAGATGTAAATCCTAGTTTTAATCCGAAATAAAATGGGTTAAAAGTGACAAAAAATGGTGGAAAAGGTGGTGAAATGGGATTTTAAAAACCACAGAAATTGGTTAAAAGCAGCAAATTAAAGTGGGCAAAAATGGACATAAAAAGTGTCAATATTGGCTTAAAAGTGTCAGAAATGGGGGGTTGGGATGCTATATAAAACGTAGGAACAATTACTTTAAAATGGCTAAAAATGGGCAAGACAAATCGTGAATGTGGTTAAATAATAAGCATGAAATATGGTGAAAAGAGGTTAAAAGTGACAATAATGAGTCAACATACTGTATGTGACATTAGGTGAAAGGGTTTATAAGTGCTGAAAATGGCTTAAAAGCAGGAAAAAATGTGCAGAAAAGGCATTGAAATGTGATGGAGGAGTGGCAGAAATGGAAGTAATGTAGCAAAAAGGGTAAAAATATGCAAAAAATGGGCTCATTTTGTTCAAAGTATATATATATTCTTAGTTTCTTGAATGCATCTGGCAACCCGTTACCAGCGTCTCACGACCCCAAATGGGATCCTGACCTTAAGATGGAGAACCCCTGCTCTATGGGACAGCACGTGTGAGTGAGTTGTGCAGAATCATCCATTTTCAGGACAAAAACAAAAAAACAAACCCTGTCTAATCTTATAAGTAAATAACCTTCAAAATAAAAGCCAAGAATTTTTTTTTCTAACATTAGTTGTAATTACAAAACCTGGCCCCTGACCCACTTTATGGCCCGCGAGCCACCAGTTGAAAACTCCTTTTCCACCCAGTGAACACCTGCAGGGGAAGCTGTCAGACGTCAGGTCAGTGAGAAAAACTCACCACCCAGCTTCCTGCTATTTTTAGACTACTTGCATGTTCTCCCCCATGACCGGAAACAGATCTACAGCCTGCTTGCTGCCATTTCTGCTGCGCACGCACGCACGGACAACGACGTGCACGGTGCTGCGCTTGCACGGCGCTCCTTTGCAGGAGTTCCTTTGGTTTGGAAAGAGTTGCGGTTGCAATCCTCGTGACCGCTGAAGGCGCATCATTTCATCAGAGCGCGTGCACACGAGCAGCATCGTGCATGCAGGAAACGCGTGCACAGGGACAGATCGAAACCCCCCCACCCCCCCACACCCCCGTGCAAACAGCCCAAGTTTAAAACCCCTGCAGCGTGCACGCACGGTGTGCACGGCGGCGTGCACGCGGCGCGGTGCGCGTGTCTTACCTCCCTTGTGCTGAGACATTTCCCCTCTGCTGTGAGGGGGGGGAGGGGAGGCTGGGAACACTTTGCCTTCCTTCTCACTCCCTCCCTCCATCGCTTCTTCACGTCTGCAACAAAAGGTGCAAAAAACACGCCTCGATCCTCATGCACTTGGAGTCCGTGCGCGTCCCGGACGTGCGTGTCCGTGCAAACTGCGCCCGCGCGCATGCACGAGCGCCGCAGGCGACGGGAAAACTGTGAATTGTGCAAACGGCCCTATGCACGGATTCCTCCGCAGCTCTTACATGATGGGCCGAGCAGCAGCTGAAAGCTCCTAATAACTTGGATCCAGAGCCAGAGAGAGAACGCTCTTCCTGCTTTAGAACACGAGCATTGTGGGAAATGTAGTGCTGGAACTTTTAACAGTTTTATCTCCGTCGTTTCCCCATTTTACCCTCAAAGTTTGAGCCACGATTATATTTAAAATTAAATAAGAATTACTGGTAACGCTTTACTTGAAGTTTTATACACAAAGGCTGACATTACACTGTCATTACTACGACATGACACCTGTTATTAGCATGAATAAGTTGTCATGAAGGCTGCCATTAAGTGTTGTTCGGTACCCTAACTCAAAAAAAATGCCAACATAGCTCCAAAGGTGTCATAATTTAGCAAAAGATATAATTTTGAAGCTTTATTCATGCTAATGACAGGCAGCATAATGTCAGCCTTATGTATAATACTTCAAATAAAGTGTGACCGATCTACAAACAGATTAAAGAAAATATCACGTTCTAGACCAGGATCCTCGGACTGGGTGAAGACATTGGGAGCCCAGGGTTTCCCACCAAACAGCAAATATTAACCAAAAAAGTTTAATATACTTTTGCTTTTATTTTATTTTTACAGCTGAAATGTTGAGAATATAGTTGAAATGCTGAGAATAACTCAAATTATAATATCGTGATAAATGTCAAAGGTTTGCAAATAAAATCAAATCTACAAAAGCTGACTAAAGTCAATCCACCATACGACAACAGTTTTTCCCATAAATGTTTATTATTATCAGGTTATTATCAATGAATAAGTGTCACATCTACAAAACACAAGCTAACAAACCTGTGGTCACTTTTCTACGTGCTTTTGGTTCAGTTTATAAAAGTAGAAAGTTTAGTATAGGATGGAGATGTGAGCACTGAGTCGATAAGGTGATCATTCCTATTGTTTCCCGATGGTAAAACAGGAATGTTGTTTGACTGAATACCACCTAATGTGACGGTTTGATCGACAAACCTTGCCATCAGTGCTCAGTGGGTGATGATAAACAGCCTCCATATTAGCACCAAAATAATCAGGACATACAACAAAAGACACTGTGGAGGGAGATCAGATGAGAAAGATGAACAGGGTGAGTGTCGTACTGTCGACATGTACAAAAACGCACCGTCCAGGCTTCCAAATGATGGCAAAAACGAATAACAAAATATTTAGAGCAGTTTTACTGAAATTAAAGTAAATTCTGTTCCGTATGTGTCCACTAAGTGTCACACTGTTTTAATAAAAGCAATAAACATGAGACGAAATTAAAGTCTAGATCTGAACAGTAGGTGATAGGAAAGTGCTACTGATGCTCCTAAAGTCTTATATTCAGGCTGTGTTGCAAATGTCACACTAACGTACTATACACTACAAACTCATTGAGTATATACTGTCTACTATATACTATAAGTATGATTAGGATGATGAGTATTCCCACTGAAGTATACTTCCAAGTTTCCCAAGATGCATTTGGAACTTACAAGGACAAAAAACCTGAAGCACACTGAGGCTAAATATCTCTGTTGATTCTCTACCTTTGAAAGTTTTGAAAACATTTTAAGCATGAAAGTGACCAAGTAGAATATCAACATGTGGTCATTTGATCCATAAAACTCACAAAAACACATTTCATGTCAACATTTCAGAGATTTTTGTAGACCCTCCATTGTGCTAATGACTAAACTTCCGATTAACTTCAAACCTAGAGCCCTATTTGCAAATAGGGTAAAAAACTAATGGAAGACATTAATAGATGCTTTTATTTTGAAAGGGAGATGTTTGATTTTTAGCTTGAAGCTGGCACCAGGATCATTTTACATTCAGCTCGCAATGCATCATGGGATGGTTGAGTATGACAAAGATATCTCCATATACTATACAGCTGGCTATTTCTCGCATACTCAATCTTTGTATACTATCTAATGCAGGGGTGCCAAACTCATCACGGACCAGTTCGATCACAAGTTGGCCGTAGATTTTTGGCGGGAAAACAAACAATTTCAACATTAATGTGCCCAAGTTTGCACTTCCAAATATAAATCAAACATAAAGTATGGAAGAGATCAACCATATCAAACCAATAAGTGACAGATACTTAAATGTCCTTTGATTAATTTATTTATTATTGGAATCATATGAAAAAAATTGTAGGATTTTGGAAAAAGTTAGAGTTCTTTCAACAACAATTTACTAGTGAATTATTAGGTAATTTACACAATTTTTCATGTTTTCTCTATCATTTTTACTTTATCTAGATCATCTGAGGGGCCGGATTTGGGCACCGGGTCTTGAGTTTGACATATTTTGACACACAATTTTGACATCAAACTTAGTATGAGTAGTACGTTTGTATGATATTTCAAACACAGCCATTGTTTCTTTGCATTTGTCTGTGAAGAAAAAATCTAAATACAATCTCAGAATGCAGAATATTGTTTACTTGTTGACCATGAAAATCCAAAATCAAAAACACTTTTAATTTTTTCTAATTTAAGTTTTTTTAAGGTTTAAAACAGTTTATTTTAGTTCTAGGAACAACTTTTTGAATTCTATTTAAAATACATCTCGGGTTTAAAATGAAGGAAGTATGGATTTAGAGAGTTTTCCTCGAGGTCGGTCATGGCTTGTTTGTGTCCAAATAATTAAAACATGTAAAGAATGTGAAGTTGGAGTTGATTCAGATCAATTTCCCGGTGATAAATTGTGAGTGAGGGTCAGTTCTTGGTGTTGATGAGGGATTGGTAAAGTGGCTTCACCACGATGTGAAGGTAGAGGGCGCTGTCAATCAGGTACTCAGACGTGCGGCGGTACAGGTCGGCTTGGGCCAGGAAGTCACCGTTTTCCTCGGTGCTCTGGTGGAAGTTATACACGTGCTTCACTACCACTCGGCCCTGCTGCTGTGCCATCACCAGAACCGTCTTCTGGAAGCTGACGCCGGCAAAGTCCGCGCTGGACGTGGCCGGTGTAATAATGATCCGAGGGCGGCCGCCTTCCACACGGGTCGGCTGCATGGCGCCCGTCTCTGTGTACATAGGCCTCATGCTGAGGGGGAGCCAGCGCGGGGAGAACAGGGCGTTCCACGTCACGCGCTTGCTGGCGTCGTGGCTGCTCGGTCCGAGCTGCGTCTGGAAGCTGGTGCTGCGATCATCGCGCGTTGGGTTGTTGATGATCCACGACGAGCCCCACATCGGAGAAAGGTAGTTCCTGGGTACGAAGAGGCTGCAGTTTACGTCAAAAAACTTGGCCATCTGCAGCGGTGAGGCCGAGTGGAACTGGTAGGACAGGTAGAGCAGGTCGCGGACAGACTCCTGGTACCGGGCCAGGATGGAGGACTGGGTCTGCAGACGGAAAAGGTCTCGCGGAGGCATCATGGCGTAACGCACAGTCCTCAAAGCGTTCTCCGCCGTCAGACCGTCCGGGTTGTTCCGGATGATCCAGGCCTCCAACGCGGCAAACAGCTCCATCTCGCTCTGCAGAACCAGGTCGGACCGCTGAAGTAGGGTCATCAACAGCTGACTGCTGATGGTCACCCACTCCCCGCTCTGCAGAACTGACGAAAGGTTCCAGGCCAAGTACTGCAGGCAGTTCTCCCTCAGGGTCACGTCCCCGGCCAGCACGGCGTACTCGTACCAGCCCGCCACGTGGCCTGACGGGGATTCCCGGGCCAGGTTTTTGGTCATGTACTGGGTGATACCCTGCTGCAGACTCAGAACCTGGTACTTAGTGGCCAGCTTGTGCAGAGCTATGGCCTGGTCCAGGAGCAGGGAAATCTCTCCACAGTACAGATACCTACAGAGAGTAGAGAAGAAGGAAGAACATGGAGTTATTTCAACCAATCGATGAATGGATGATGGAGGGTAAAAAGAAAGAAAGAGAGAAAGTAAGAAAGACAGATAGGCTGTGCTGTAAATGTCATACTAACATACTACTCATACTAAGTCTGACATCAAAATGAGTATGTAGTGCGTTCACATTAGATAGTATGGAGTACGTGAACAGTGGGCGGAGTTTGCATGTTCTCCCCGTGCTGCGTGGGTTTCCTCCGGGTACTCCGGCTTCCTCCCACAATCCAATTACATGATTGTTAGGTTGAGTGTATAAGTGGTTGTCTGTCTGTGTTGCCCTGTCCAGCGTGTACCCCCACCTAATGCCCAGTGTGAGCCAGAGATAGGCACCGGCAGACCCCCGTGACCTTGAAATAGAACAAAGCTAGTCTGAAAATGGATGGATGCACAGTGGGCACATTAGTCCCACTAAAATCGTCCTGGGACCGACTTCAAGCTAAAAATCACAGCACAATGGCAGGTCTAAGTACAAGTGCTGAAAATGTCTTGAAAGTGGAAAAATTTAGAAAAAATTTGATGGAAAAGTGGCAGAAATGGGAGTAATGTAGCACAAATGAGGCACCCCTCCAGCAGATGGCGCCCTAGGCAGCCGCCTGGGATGCCTGGTGGCAAGGCCGGCCCTGTCTGCTACTTACGTACAGTAATATTTGTGTAGTACTTTTAAATTATTTGCTATAACTCATTGTTTTGTTGTGTTTTAAAACCAAAATGCTCTGACCTGATGAACTTATCGAAAACAGCAGCACATGCTGAGCTCTCCCTCAACACTAGCGTGCTGCTGTTGCGGCTCAGCATCATGTCGTGGAACACGGGGCTCTGCAGGGCCAGAACCAGGCCGTGAACCTGCAGAACCTTCACCTCGTCAGCGCTGGGCGTCTCCACGCGTAGAACCACGTCACTGCCGTTACCCTGGACCAGCAACGCCTCCAGACGCTGGACCAGGTTCACAGAGTGGATGATGGTGTCACCTTCTCCATCCTGAGCCCCTTCCACCTTCAGCATCCCTTAGTCAGCACAAGAGGTACAGTAATTATATATAGAGTTAAACAGTAGTTATACAAAAGTTACATATAGAGATAAACAGGATATATACAGGTGTTAAATAAATTATTACATAGAGTTAAACAGGACCTTTAAAACATCCCTTAGTCATAACAATAGATGAGTTCTACAGGTGTTATATATAGAGTTAAACAAGAGTTATATATTGAGTTATAGTCATATATAGAGTTAAACAGGGGTTATATAGAGTTAAACTAGAGTTATATAGAGAGTTAAACATGAGTTATATAGAAAGTTAAACAAGGGTTACGAGTTAAACAGGAGTTGTATATGGAGTTTAACATGAGTTATATATAGGTAAATGGGAGGTATACAAGAGCTTTGTATAGAATTTAACATGAGTTACATATAGTTAAACAGGAGTTATATATAGTTAAATAGGAGTTATACAAGAGTTAAATATATATTTAAACAGGAGTTATATAGAGAGTTACATATATATATATATATATATATATATATATATATATATATATATATATAATTTAACATGAGTTATACATTATACATATAGTTAAACACAAGTTAGTTAAATGCATTATATAAGATTTGTAAAATGAAATATACTGGTTTACACTGAGTTAGCTATGCCTTATACAGGAGTTATAAAAAGTTATACATGAGTTATAAAGGGAGGAGGATGGAGATGAAGACCCAATAATTAAATACTCCCACTAGACAAATTGCCTGGTTTTATTGGTGTAATTTTATGTTACTGGGGCAGATCAGTACCCAGTGTGATCCCAATCTATGTCATTGATCAGCCTGTAGTCTGACTAATGAGAGAGTGGGTCAAGTTTAATTAAAGCTGCACTCCTCCACACCATCCATCCATCCATCCATCCATCCATCCATCCATCCATTCATCCATCCATCCACCCACTTTAATTAGATGTTAACAGAAAAACCTTAGAAACTGATCAATTTTATCAAACGCATTAATTTAGGTCATGAATACTGAAATAAAACAATATTCAACCTTTATAAGTTTTAGCTTCGAAGCACACTTTAACACGTACAAACTTCATGATGGACACATGTCAGATTACAAACTAATCAGATCAATAATAGGATAATAAAGACCACACGGTAGATGTGGGACGTTTGAAACTCACCTGCAGCAGCACTCGCTCCTAGCATCGCGAACATCGCAAACATCATGGTGGTCTGCAGACGGTTCTCCATCCTTCCTTCCTCACTTCTTACTTTCCTCTGGACTGACTGTAGCTCCACTCTGTCATCCTGCTGTAGGGTGGGGGGTGGGGGTGGGGGGGTCAGACGAGAGGTGGGGTTCTCATGTCCTCATCCAGCCTATACCAGCACCAACAACATTGATTGATGAGGAAAAAACATGTTTCCATGACGACCACTTTCATCCCAGCAGCCTGGATGGTTTGGACCAATGATGCTACAAAGTTTTTGTAGCAAAACATATTCTCATGAAGCAAATATCAACTCAAGCTTTACCAATATTTACACCTATTAAATGTTGTTTTCATCTCATGGAGGCAGGTACCCCAGTTTATATTTTTGTGTTTAAAAGAAATGTCTATGATTCACTGTAATACATGACGTTTTCAGATATTTGAATCTCTCTAGAGTTTGTGGACGATTAAAAAAAATATTTGCAGGGGTTTTAAAATAAAAATGAGTTTGGGCAAACAATTTGCAATTTAAAAATACAGCAATCGATCAGAGAGAAATTACAAGTCTCTATTTGTACTGGGAGTGACATTATTTGTGTGTATGTCAAGGGACAACGATATCTGGAACTGAACCTTATAGTGATTTATATTAAGATTATGATTATTATATATATATATATATTTTTTTTAACATATACAAAAATAGACACAAAATTCTCCTGCGGGTGTGTCGATGTGCAGTTTAATAGTTGTTTTCTTCATTTTTATGGGTTTGTTTGAATCCTTTTTTGTAATTATCCTACTTTTTGTAACTTTACGTTGTCCATTTGCTGTTTTTATGTAGTTTACTGGTGTTTTATCCAATATAGGTGCCGCTTTAACATTTGAATGACTTTTTGCTTTTGATCATACATTTCTTTTCATCTGTTGATGTTTTTTGGGGGGTGGGAATGTCATTTTTAGTCATTTATACATGGCTTTAGGCAATTTTTGTGGTTTATGTGCATTTATTTTGTATCCTGCACTTTTATCTAAGCCTAATAATACATTTACAATTCATAAAAGAAGATACATCTTTAACAATAAAAGGGATTTTTAACTATTTTGCAGGAAGCTCTGCGTGTGGCACAGATATAATACAGTACTATAGTTAATTTGACTCCAGGCCTTATTTACAGACCACATGCAGCAGTTATGTGTGTCAGTGTGTTCACAGCGATGTGTGACACAGCGAAGTAATTTACTCACAGCCTGAGGCTGAGCGTCACACAGCTAAAGGTCAATAACTGTCTCTCTCTCTGTGATTATCATTTTAAATATGTCTGATTATGCTGTATTTACACCATGTGACCACTGGAGGGAAGACTAGCTCAGATCAAAGTTTCTTTAGTTGTGTATGTGATCAACTATAATAGACAGTCTTCTTTTTTTTAAAGTGTAAAACAACCTGATAATATTGTTGTGTTGACATTAGGAGCAGCTCATGTTCTTTTGTTGGTTGATTGAGAGAGAGAAAACACAAATGATCTGTCACCATCTTCCGGGCTGTAATTGTAATGAATGATTTTGATGTGTTTAAATCAGTTTAATCTCTCAGCAATGTAAATAATGGTTTTCATGCTGGAGGATTGTTATTGTCTTTTGACGTAGACATAAGGATTGTGTAGTGCAAAGATGGCGTCTCATATAACAGCAAACGTGACTGATCTGAGACAGGAACAGAGTGTCTGTATGTTATTGTCATCATTTGTGAGTTAATGCAGTTTTGTGTTTGCTTGTTGTGAGGCTTTATGGTAACATTGAGTTTTCTTGAAGTCAGTTGTTTATTTCTCTACAATTTTGTGTTGTTTTGATGTGATTTTGTTGTTGATTTGTATGATTTTTATAGTGATCTTTTTAGTTATTTGTTGTCATTTGGTGTATTTTTCATTTCATTTTGTGAGTTTTTATCTATTTTTTATGTATATTTGTTTATCTATGAAGTCATGTATTTTGCTGTTATTTTCACATATTTTTGTTGTTTTTATTTTGTGTGTCTTTTTGTGAATTTCTGTTGTTTTGTATGTTTAGGAGTAAATTGTGCATTTATCTGCCATTTTGTGGATTTTTATGTTGCTTTGTGGGTTTTTGTGTATTTTTTAATGTCATTTTGTTTATGTATGAAGTCATATGTATTTTTGGCATTATTTTACATGTTTTTTGTTTAATTTTTGTTGTTGTTGTCTTGTACGTTTAGTAGTAAATTGTGTGTTTCTCTGCAATTTTATGGGTTTTTGTTGTCATTTTGTGTATTTGTAAAGTCCTTTTTTCGTGTAATTTTGTGTATTTGGTTCATATTCTTTGTCTTATCATTAAAATGATTAGTAAAATACATGTAATACCTTTAATCAAACAAAAACAACCCCTTCTAGAGGTGGAAGAATCATTGATTTCTGAAACAGAAGACAATTTAACTGCATGGCATGTGTCCTATAGTCTGATTGCGTGAAATGAACTTCTTAGTCGCAATGTTTTGGGGGGATGTGTTTTAAGTCCCATCCAAAATGAGCCTGAGGGCCGCATGTGGCCTGCGGGCCACGAGTTGCACACGTATTAAGATTATTCTGAGGTAAAAGTTGCTCATCTGCTCATGGTACAGCTGATGCTTTCAGAGAGCTGGAGTCAGGATGGAGGCGACCCTGGGCCTGCATCCATTTAGGACTTCACATTTGCGTCATTATCTCTTTATTTCTCTTCATTTCCATCCAACAACAGCTGCGCTTGTTTTCCAGCCGTGAACGCAAACCGATTAAACGTCACGGGGAACAGGAGTGAAATTAGCTGCTTGGGTTTTACTCACTGAGGAGGAGATTTATTGCAGATTGTAATTGATTAAATCATAAATTAATGACACGTGAATCGTAATGATTGTGTGTGTTATTATCGCACTGATGACCTCTTCAGTCCTCAGCCCTATGCTCTGAGTCAGCTATGATCTGCTCCAGTGATAAGCAGGAAGATAAATGGCTTTTCCAGTGAGCAGGCAGCCCAAAACAGTAAACGCCACTGACTATTAGCTGTATCCTGTTAGCTGCTGAGTCATCTACAGCTAGAATAAAGTAAATATTACATTTTTAAAAGCATGTATGATTTGAAAATGTAATTACACTTTATCCTATAATGCATTATGAATCCAAGCTTCAATATTCAAACAAAACATCTGTACGTCCAATGCTAGCAGGCTATTAGCAACTTTTTTCTTTTTACTATTAGCTGTTATTACCGCTGCCAGCCAATAATAAAACATCTATAAAAAAATGTATTACTTCTATAAGAAACATCTGTAAGTTGGAATTTTCCAATGCCTCATTTAATTTAAGCTTCAAACTATTGATTTCCTAAAGGAAAACAATTGATTAACAAAACAACACTGAGTATTAGATGTATCTTGTTAGCTGCTGAGTCATCTGCAGCTAGCATAAAGTAGCTTGTAGATATTACATTTTTAAAAGCATGTATGATTTGAAAATTGAATTACAGTTTATACTATAATGCAGTGTTTCTCAAATGGGGGTACGTGATGGCACTACTTGAGAGAGAGAGAAAGTGGAAAATTAATAAATGAAGTGTCAGTCCTTTCCTGGCCCCACCCCAGGCATGAGATGACCAGAAATATTAAAAACTATGGAATTAAATCTATTCAGGAGCCACTAAATCAGTGTTTTTCAACTTCGGGGTTGTCTGAAAATCTGAGCTCAAACATGATCAAAAACGAATTCTAGAAAATAATATATATATATATTCTTAATATCAAAATGGGGTAACGACCCAAAAAAGGTTGGGAACCACTGCACTAAGTACTGTTTCTTTCAACTTATTTACAAAATTAGATTATTTATGTGTGTTATCACTTGGTCATTCCATCATTATGCTCTGTAGTTATTTTTTAAATAGTGTTCTGAGCAAAATGTAGTCAGACAAAGGGGGTACTTGGATACAGAAATAAGAGAAAGGGGGTACTTTAGCCCAAAAAGTTTGAGAACCACTGCTATAATGAATTCAAACCTCAATATTCAAACAATAACATCTAGACACGTTGTATTTCCAATGCTAACTAGCTATTAGTAACAATTTTTAAATGTTACCTGTTACTTTTATACGAAACATCTCTAAGTTGATGTTTTTAGTCGGAATTTCCAATGCCTAATCAAACTATTAATTTAATAAAGAAAACTAATTGACACTTTGGCTCTTTGGGGTTTTTTTTAACCTTGCAAACAGGCTCTTAGCAAACATTTTTATTGTTAGCTATTATTAGCATGGCCTCCCAAACAACAAACATCTGGAAAAAAAACAGGGTTACTTCTGGACTAAAGTCCTCTATATTATTGATTTTAATGAACTATTAAAGGCATTTGAAATATAATAATAATATTTTTTTTTTTTTAAACTTTATTACTGTATTACTCTTTAATGTTATCTAGTATTAGCAAAGCTAGCCAAAAGCTACATATTTGAAAAAAAAAATCTGAGTTGTTTTAAGGTAAGTTTTATTTAATATTTGTAGTATTGTAACTCTTTTATTATTTACAATACTGTGACAATACTACTACAGTTGTAATAAGCTACTTAAAAATTGGCACTTTTGGCTAATGACTAGCAGAATCGCCACGTTAGCATTATGGCTAGCATCACTGTTTGTCGATGAATAATTGCAGGTGGTTCAAGTTCCCTTTGACTGTGTAGTTTCAATGATGTTATTCAGATTGAGCATATTTTCATCAAGAAATTTAAAAATTTGAAACGTTTTTATGCGTTTTTTTCCTGCATTTGATTGATTTTTAACATCAAACAATTGTTGGGAGCCCTCAAAACATTTCATACATTTCCACAGTTAAAACATTCAGTTTAATGGTGCGTAAATGCTCTTTTATCATTAAACCAGCAGATGCTGGACTGGGTTGAGATAGTCAAAGCTGCCACATGGTCTGTACGCCGTGCTAAGCTACCTGCTAGCTGCTACATGGTCTACTCTGTGGGACGTGCTAAGTAAGTTAGCTGCTAGCTGCTACGTACATGACATAGTGATTACATATGGATGGTTGAGTCCATGGTTCTCCAGCAGAACATAGCTCACACTGTGGCTGCCATCTTACATTTGTCCGATAGTGCATCATGGTACCATGTGATCCCATGGGAACAAGCACACACACACACACCCACACACACACACACACACGCTTAACCATGTGATATACAGTAATTGTCATTGCTTTATAGAGCTGTAAAATTTATTGTCCACTGTTGGCTCTGCCCAAAGTCTGTCATTCAACTTCCATGGAAATTCATATTTATGTCACAATTAGGCTTCTATTTCCGTTCTTATACAATGCACTTTATGCGAGCCTGAAGTCAGTAAAGTTATATTGTAAGTTATTGAGCTTGCTGTTGTGGTTTCTTTATTGAAAAGTAATATCCTTACTTGTTTTATTGCAACATACAAATAATAGATAGATAGATATGTATTTGTTCTTGGCTGTCTTCAAACATATACAATACAATATAGAGAAGAAACATTCATTTTAACAACCATTATGTTTTCCTTCTCTTAGCTTAAAAAGGGATATAATACCCAAAGGAAGGTTTTTATTTCTTACTCTAAATAAAATCTCTAAAACTTTTAACCTTATTATATTCATAACTTTTATTGTTCTAGATTATTTAAACAGCAGGTACCTATTCTGAGCAATAGGCCATGAGGTAAGGCAATATAAAAGATGAATAAAGCAACTTCAGACAGTCTCTATTTAATATACTTTTTATTCTATGTAAAATGCCAATAGTTTTTGATATTTTTTTTCTAATATGTTCTATGTGCAAAGCTTATGACTTATGATGACACCCAAGAACTTGGTCTCATAGACACGATCAATTTCTGTTCCATTCAGACCCAATTTTAAAATACATATTGTCCTACACCAGTGACGTGCCGTCAGGGTAGGCAAGGTAGGCAGTGCCTACCCAAGGGTGAATTGATATTTTGATTATTTAATTTTTTTTTTAATTATCATTAGCTTTGTGCTAACCCCCTTATGTCATATTTCTCACATTTCTGTAATGACTAAACCCCAAACTTTAAAAGTTGACTTTTCTTTATAACAAGCTCTGTGTTTTCTCTCCATAAAAGGAGACTTGATGTCTCACTGAAGCAGCGTAATAAAGCACAGTTATTCCCATAATGAATCCTGTGTGTGCAGCTCGTCCCTTCATTATTTGCTCGGCCTGAGGTGCGTCAAGTATTCACACCACGGAGAGATAGAGTGAGAGAGCTCACGTAGAGGCAGAGGTTAGAATCAGTTTGTCAATAACTCGGCGCGGCTTAATGCGCTATTAGCTTTGGCGCTCGTCTAACGTCGTATATATTAATGACACATTTGTCCAGTGATAAACAAACAGTCGGTTCCCACATCGTGTAGTGATGTCACTAACTCCCTCAGCTGCTGTGAAGAATACATGCGTAACATTAGAAGACTCTGAATCATCAACAAACACCAGAGATTCTGAAAAAGCTCCATAAAAGAAACAGGAAGTGATGATCTTTCTCTGCAAATAAGGTCGTCTCCTGTTCTGCTTACACATGCAGCTCCAGAACTAAACTCTTTCATATCCATCTGCTGGGGAAGTTTATTTTGATGTTGTTTTGACATGTTTCGACTGCCAACTGTCAGTCTTCCTCAGAGGTGTCTGCTGACGAAGACTGGCAGTTGACAATTGAAACATGTCAGAAGATCAAAGTACATTTGCTGAAAAAAGTTATCTGAATAAATGAAACCATAACATATAATTGAAATAGAAGACAAAAAGAACTTGCTGGATTTATTGCGCGGAAGTCAAGGAAACATCATGGTGATCAGCAGACACCTCTCAGGAAGACTGGCAGGCAGTTGGCGGTCGAGACATGTCAGAAGATCAAAGTAAATTTTCTTAAAAAATTTGTCTGAATAAATGAAACCATAACATATAATTGAAATAGAAGACAAAAAGAACTTGAGGGATTTATTGCGCAGAAGTCAAGGAAACATCAAAGCGATCAGCAGATGCCTCTGAGGAAGACTGGCAGTTGACAGTCGAAACATGTCAGGAGATCAAAGTAAATTTCCTGCAAAACTGTTGTCTGAATAAATGAATGAAACCATAACACGTTTTTCAAAAAGAAAACAAAAATAACTTGCTGGAATTATGTTTTCTTGCGCTTTCTCGTTTTTTTCTCTCTCCATCATCACCGCTGAGTGCTATTTGGAAATGTCAGGTTTTATAAATAAAGTTGAATTGAGCTTATCCATCTTTGCATTAACTTTGTTAAACTTTCTGTTTTGATCTTCATCTGATGCACTTTTACTTTGTTTCTTTGCACACGATCATGTTGTAAATCCCTAGTAAAGTCTGGATTGTGCCGTTTTATTACTCATACGTAATCCAAGGTGTCCAAATTCCCAGTTCTTAATCCAGTCCATCATCTGTGGGACAAACACGTCTAATCCATGAAGGCTCCACCTCACATCAGCCAGGATTAAAAGACCAGCCTGAATCTTCATATTCAGTTGATGAAGACACTTTTTCCACTTTCATTTCAGCGGTTCTCCGTTATTTTTCCCATCCTCACTGATGTGCGTCCTCCCTCCCCACTCCTCTCCTCCCTCCCCTTTTGTTTTCACTCCCTCCTGCTCATTTCTCTCCTCTTCTCTCACTCTCTCTCTTCAGTGATGAACCGCCGTCCTGGACTTCACTTCTCCCCCTCCTCCTCCTCTTCATCTCCTCAGGTGGAGTTGGTCGGAGCCTTTGAAGGGCGACGGCTGTGCCTGGGATCGTCTGGGACCTAGTAGACCAGTGGGACCTGGTAGACCAGTGGGACCTGGTAGACCAGTGGTTAAATGTAAAGGTAAGAAAACTGTGCCCAAATGTTTGCTGAGCAATCAGTGCAGTTCCACACCGCTGGGTTTAGAAGATGGTTCTCATGTAACAGTCATTATGGTCTGCACTGTGCAAGCTTTGTATTGTATTGTGGGACTGTTTGTGTGAGTTTCTCTGCATGTTTCACCTCCTGGCTCTGAGTTAGGACCTTTTTTCTGTTGATTTTCCTCTAAGACTGTTTGCATCCTTGATGGAAACGTCAGGCTATCCTGTTATGCTCAGAGTTCAGCCTTTATCAGCCAGTGCTGTTGATTCAGGTGCTCGACTCTTTATGAATAATTAAGAAGAGCACGGGCTAGGGTTCAGTGCAGCTTCCCCAGGCATTGAATGAAACCCCCACTGAGCCTCCGTCCTGTAGCTGTATATGTAGCTGTAGCTCAGTTCAGCTCAGTCCTGGGAAAACTCAAAGCAGGAGCCTGTGATGTGCACTGACGGCAGCAGGAGGTCTGGAGGTGTCACGGCTCCATGTTTCATCAACAGTAAAAACCTGCATGAAAGACCCCAGAGGTGAAAGTAACGGATTACAAGTACTCGCGTTACTGTAATTGAGTTGCTTTTATAGGTACTTGTAAAAAGATATTTTTTGAGTACATTTCGAAATCAGTAATTTTACTTGTACTTAACTTTTATAAGAAGTAATGCTAATGCTAACGCAAATGCTAATGCTAATGTTAATGCTAGCTAATATTAATACTAGCTATTATTAATGCTAGTTAATGCTAATACTAATATATGCTAAAGCTAGTTAATGCTAATGCTAACATATGCTAAAGCTAGTTAATGTTAATGCTAGCTCATATTATTGCGAATGTTAATGCTAGCTAATGTTAATGCTAGCTCATGCTAATGCTAGCTAATGCTAGGTAATGTTAATGCTAGTTCATGCTAATGCAAATATATGCTATTGCTAGCTAACGCGAGGTAATGCTACTGCTAATGCTAATGCAGTGTGACGCAGGTCAGCACCTGCATCCTTACTTGCATTTGCTTTAAAAAAAATGCATATATTCTTGTTGTTATCTGTTTTGTTTGTTTGAAACTACAAAAAATAAAATGACCAGACAACAATCAAATGCATCACATCATAGCCGACCAATCAGATTAACTGTTCAGCCTGAGAATTTTTAAATTTTGAGAAGAATGAGTTGATGTTCATTAAAAAAATTATAATAATTGTACATTTTGACAAACCTTTTTTTATGCAGATGCCTTTGTGAGAAATAAACTAAGTTTCAATTGTCCAAGATTTGGTCTCTTCCTTTTTTAAGTTTATACATGAGATGTTTACTGTATTTTGCATGGTTATTTGTATGGTTTTTCTTGTCGATTTGTGTGTTTTTGTCATTCTTTTGTGTATTGTTTTGTCATTTTGTATATTTTGCATGTTTTGGTTGAATTGTGCGTGTGTTTATTGTTGTCAATTTGTTTGTTTTTGTTTGTCTTTTCTGTGTTTTTTCTGTCACGTTGTGTATTATTGATGTGTTGTGTTGTGTACTGTTTCTGTCAGTTTGTGCATTGCTACCATGATGTGTACTGTTTCTATTTTGTGGGTTTTTTTCAGTCATTTTGTCGGTTCAGTGTATGAAACGGAACCGCGGCAAGATTTATTACCAAACAATAAAGGTGGGGGGTAAAAGTAACTACTAACTTTTACTTTGAGTACTATTTAATTGAGCTACTTTTTATATGTACTCGAGTATTTTAGGTATGACTTACTTGTACATGTACTTGAGTACAATTTTAATCAAGTAACAGCACTTCTTCTTGAGTAGGATACATCAGTATTCTGAAAGTCTCACTGTGTGGATGGGACTGAGCACAGGGATCCATCAGCCAAGAGGTGACATCTACGCCTGCAGTCCCGCCTGCAGGGCTATTAAGCGTTCAGAGTTACAGAGTAATTATCGCTCCCTGGAGCCGCGTTGTGCTGGCACGACCTTCTTGTTCTCATTCAAGGCGATCGTCTTTCTGCACTCGCTGCTCCAGAGCGAGGACACAGATCAAGTGTCGACCCTGGAGGTCCACGGGAGCCATTTTTACCTTGTTTTAGTGCAATATGATGCAACTTTGACACTGAAGCTCGAATATAGAGTCTGAAAATACTGAGTTTTTTTTTTTCTTCTTTTAATAGGGCTGCACAATTTATCCCCAAAAAAACCAAACAGCAACGAAACAAAAAACAAGATTTTTTTTCCACCCCTCGATTTTTTATTTACATTTTTTGTTTAAACTGCAAAAGATGGAGTACGTTTGGGGCGGGGCAGGGGGGGGTTGGCTGTACGTTAAAGTGAATGAAAGTGCCGCTGTTTTTAGGAGTCATTTTGTACATTTCTATTGTTGTTTTGTGTATTTCTCTCACACTTTTAAAAATTCTTTATTTTTGGAGTCATTTTGTGTATTTCTGCTGTTGTTCTGGTATTCTGATCTGGTGTTTCAGATTAATTTGCTTAGCATTGATTATCAAATTACAATAACAATAGGAAATGTAACACAATATGACATGCTGTATAGTATCAATCAATAGATAATTGTGTATTGATTATTATTGATGCGACTGTGTTTGCACAACACGAGATGAGAGAATGACAAAAGGAAACAGTGAGGGTAACATGATGGTCCATCACTTCTCTGTTTCCACCTGCAGTGATTGACAGGCTTCCCATACCAACAGTATGCTGAGTTTGCAATTATTCATTTAGGAAAACTACATGTTTTCCTGATGCCTGATGGGAAAACAGAATGCAAATGATTAAACGACGTGTCAGATCATAATAATCTTGAACTTAAATTCCCGGCTGTAAATTAAATTCCTCCTCCTCATCTGAACTTGTGAGGAAATGTTATTTTCAGAGCGGCTGTGATTATTGTCAGCTGTTTATAAACTTCCTTATTTATCAGTCATTCCACATGTGCAGAAATAGAATGACATAAATCAGTCAGAATATTTTATTTAATGCTTCAGCAGGAAAAAAAAACATTTTAGTTTACATTTAATAAACTTCTTAGTACACATGTTATTATACATGTTATTACACGTGTTATTACACGTAATCCTCCCTCTACAGCAGACATGGGCAACTGCTGGCCCTCAAAACAAACACAAACTGACTCCAAAAACACACAAAATGAAAACAATACACAAACTGACAAAACAATACACAACACAATACATCAATAATACACAAAATGACTGAAAAAACACACAAACTGGCAATGATACACAAAAGAATAACAGAAACACACAAATCGACAAGAAAAAACACACCAAATAACATCAAAACTTACATAATGATTCCAAAAACACACAAAATAACTACAAAAACATTGAGGTGAGGCAGTCAAATTTAACTGTAAAATTAAAAAAAAAAATCTAAAATGTTTTTAATTGAAAAGGTTGCTTAAAATATGCAGTAAAAAAAATTTAATGTAATTTTATCATTTTTTGCCTTTTTTTGCCCCTCCTGAGCGCTTCATGGATGAGCGGCCGTGAATCAGGAGAAGGAAAAACAGGATGAGCGGGCGGCGCAGGTGAAAAGGTTAAACGAGCTTCTGCAACGTGAGAATATTGACCAGTGGGAGGGTGAGGGTGACGGGGTCATAGCTGTCCACCCATCTGTTGTTGTGAAGCTTCAGTTTAATTGACTGAGTCCAAACTCAGCGGATTCACAAACAGTTTCTGCGTTCGATTGGATGAGCAAACATCCGAGCGTCGGATAACATCTCACTGCATCACAATTGGGTTTTATGTTCACACCAATGACCAAAAGCTTGAAATAACGCTCAGGTTTAAGTGTTTACTTATTCAATCACATACTTTCATTATGTTAATTTAACCACGAAATAAAGGACAATTTGATATAAACAAAGAGCTAGCATGCTAGTTATCTGTTAGCTTACTCCAGTAAATCATTCTCATGTCGAGTGCAATTAACATTAATGTTACAATTTTTAACTTTAACTAAAAGTGTGAATACTGTAAATCATTCTCAATAGGAAACATAAAAGCCACTTTTAGTTGCACTTTTAGTCAGTTCCGGGTTTAGAACATTCATAATATATAATATAATACTGTATGTTATTTCCTGGCATTTTTACCAATTTTTTATACTTCAATGTTTTCACATATCTTTTTATGCAGTCGCTCTAGCGCCTCCTGGTGAGAGGGAGGCAAAGGAAGTGCGTCATTTTGTTCTATTTATTTATTTTTACTTTACTATATTTTTAATTGTACTCTATTTTCATATTTATTTTTATTTTAACTACTATTTTTTTAATTTCACTTTATTTTCATATTTATTTCATTTCTTTTGTTTAACTTTACTAGATTTTTATTTTCCTCTTTTTTTTCCGATACAATATTCTATTGTTTGTCTTTCAGCATGCAGCGTTCTCCTTCAGATTTTCTCTGTTTTTTGGTATAAATTTGAACTTTATTCTAGTTTATAATACCTGGAGAAATATAACGACCACAGTTTGACCACCTCTGAATACTGTATCGTTTTGTTTTGTCTAAGCTCAAAAAAGGTTCTCGTCATCCAACAATAACACATTAAAAAAAAAAAGGCTTTGGATGTCATTAATGAAACCCATTAGGAATTAGTGGAGTATGTTGTAGTTGTGAAGAGGTACAGAGCAAATGCTAACATATAGAGGGCAGAAATGAAAAGGTATTCAGGAGGATAAAGTATACTTCATGTTGGGATAACGTTGGAATGTGAGGCTAATCTTGTTTGATTCATTGTTATTTGAGGACTGTTGTAAACAAAAAAAAGTCTTAGGTGGTAATCCTTCTTCTTCTTCTTTTTGTTCTTCTTCTTCTTCTTCTTTTGTTGTTGTTGTTCTTCTTCTTGTTCTTCTTCTTCTTCTTGTTCCTCTTGTTCTTCTTCTTGTTCCTCTTGTTCTTGTTCTTGTTCTTGTTCTTCTTCTTCTTCTTCTTCTTCTTCTTCTTCTTCTTCTTCTTCTTCTTCTTCTTCTTCTTCTTCTTGGGATTGGTTGACCTTCCAGGGGAAGCACTGAGGTCATGATCGACTGGCCCAATGTGTCGGCGTCGGGCCCCCAGGATCTGGGCCTGAAACCCGAGGAGCTCCAGAGGTCCAAGTGCGTCCTGGGCTTAATCCCCGTCGTCTACTACAGCGTTCTGCTCTGCGTCGGAGTACCAGGTACGCCCACAGGAGTGATGCACGGGCCCATTAATGAGACGTTATTTGGTCAAGAGAAATGATTCAGAGATGGGTCTTTAGAGTTCTTCTAATAATCAAATTAGCTCAGGTCTAATTGGATTGAGAACGACAAGTGTAACCTGATTTCCCCGCTTCAATTTCATCAGCTTCCAAAGTGGAAAATATGGTTTATACTTGCATGACCCTAACCAGAGCAATCTGTAACGGAAACGCACGTCACTGCTGAATACCTCAGGTCTCACACTGGGTCTGAACCAGTGATGGAACAAAATACCAACGGACTGTCAGATAAATAGACGAAATGGATAAAGTAACGACTTATATTTTACAACCAATAATTTATCATGAATTTACAACACAAAGAGCGTGGGTTAAGGTTTGAGAAAAAGAGTAGGGGAGTGAATGGGATAGAATGATGGGAAGGAGCTTAGAAATTAGAATAAGAGTTCGGGTTAGAAGATAGAGAATAAGGTAAGTGTCAAGGTTAGAGAGACAGGGTTATGGATAGGTTTGGGTCGTTGACAATAAAAAGTCATTGCATCAGGAACACGTTACATACCCTGTAATGTTTGCCTAATTTACATTCTCGGAATCAAAAAACTACACTAGATATGCTGGGAAATAAAAAAGTTCGGTTAAAGGATAAAACTGGGGGTTAAAATACTTTTAAGCTTTTGTAATGGGGGGTTAGGCTGGTAATCATCTGGTTAGGGATGAAAAAACATAAAAAGGTGTGGTAGTGTGTTTAATTCTGTAATCCCCAAAGAAAATGATAAATAAGAACAAACAACATCAACGAAATTGGAGATCTTGTGAATAATCACGGGAGAATTAAAAGCAATCTTCATGTTAAAGTGCCAAGTACACATAACATGTGTTAGGGTTAGGGTTATGTTTGGTGTTGGCATTTTATAATAATCATATCAATAAGTTGTCGAAACAGATAAAGGTGTCTCAAATGAAAACAGGGATTTCGTCGCCTGAGATTTTGTCTTTTCAGATTTCGTCCGTTGGGTTTTGTCCATTTGGAGTTTGTCTGTTGGGAATTTGTTGAGGATTCCTTCTAACCTCTGCTTCTCTCTCCATGTCAGTGAACATCCTGACGGCCGTCGCCTTGTCCAGGTTGGCATGCCGCACTAAGAAAGCGCTCTACTACTACCTTTTAGCGGTGACGGGATCAGACATTCTCTCGCAGCTCTTCATCATCTTCGTCGGCTTCCTGCTGGAAACGGCGGTGTTCCATCGAGACGTGCCTGCTCTCCTGCTGCACTCCGTCAGCGCTGCGGAATTTGCCGCCAACCACGCGTCCATCTGGTCAACCGTGCCTCTGACCGTGGACCGCTATGTGGCGCTCTGCCACCCTCTGCTCCACCGACAGATCAGCTACCCCGCGCGAGCCCGACGGATCATCGCGGTGGTCCTGACCTTATCGCTGGCATCTGGCGTTCCCTTCTTCTGGTGGTCGGACATGTGGAGGAACAGCAACCCACCAACGTCAGTGGACACAGTGCTCGTGTGGACGCACGTGACTCTCATTTACTTCCTGCCATGCAGCATCTTCTTGGTGCTGAACTCGTTGATCATCCACAGGCTGAGGGTGAGGCTGAGGCAGCAGCGCAGTCAGGAGGACAGAGAACCCAAGTCGGCGCCTCCCCGACGCCTCGGCAAAACCACGGCCATGCTGCTTGCCATCACCTCCGTGTTTGCCGTGCTGTGGGCGCCGAGAACCACAGTGGTCATCTACCACCTGTACGTGTCGTCGGTTCATCAGAACTGGCGGGTCCACCTGGCCTACGACCTGTCCAACATGTTGGCCATGCTCAACACGGCAGTCAACTTCTTCCTCTACTGTTTCGTGAGTAAACCCTTTCGTGCCGCGGTGAGGGACGTCGTGCTGCTGCGTGGGGGCCCGCTGTACCCCGGCCGCACTCTGCCACAGCGCCAGGCCCACACTAATGCCTCCATTTCCTCACTGTACACTGGACATGGACACAACAAGCGCTCGCAGCGGGACTCGTCCCCCTTGTCACCTCGCAGAGCCAGAAAGCCCTCGTGACCCGGCGCCCCTCGCACTTAATCAAAAACACCCGTCGTCCCACGGTCCCAGGACCCGCACACACACTGCGTTCCAGCCTTGACCGTGGACGGCAGCCAGGATGCCCCGGAGCTTTCTCAGGGGGGCGGGGGTGGAGAACTGGACTTACATTAAGTACGTGTTTCATCCCATAAAACTGTTTGTCCACTTCAATATCAGCAGATGACAACATGTTTATTGTCTTTGGAAGGAGTTTACTTTTCCATCCTTGGCAGTGACGTTACAACTTATATTCTGCTCATACGGAGTGTCACTCATGATCTGGGAGTTATGGGTAACATAAAGAAGGAGAATCAAATGTGCTTTTTGGTTTCTAAGTGTAAAGAACTAACTCAGCAGTTGTACTTCTGCTCTAATGTGCTGTGATTTTCACTGTGGTTGCAGCAAAAGCTCCAAGATTAAGGGTTTAAGTTATTTGCTCCGACTGGATGCAGGAATTGCACTGAAAGTCTCTCACCTAAAGAAACCCCAAAAGCTGCGAATCTATTGCTTATTTTTCATAAAAAGCAACTGTTTGGAGCCTCAGCAGATAGGCTTGCTGTGGAAGCGGTGGGAGTGAAGCCTCGGCCTCAGCTCTGACTAAACAAACCGCAGATTAGCCCGATGATCTGCACAAACACACACACGGCGCACAGAGGGACGCACTCTCATGCACACAGTGAATTTCCATCTGCACAAACATCTGAATCAGTGAAATTTGAGGATAAATGAACTGCATCAGTTGCAAAGACACACTGAGATTTACCAGCTGCTAACGTAGATGTACTGTATGTGTATAGGATAAATACAGGATTTCAACGAACCAATCATATAGAGATATACTAAGTCATGGATGGAAACTGCCAGTCCGAGTGTTACATGCAGCCCAAGAGTCGAATAATTATATGGCCCACAATAAAAAGACTCAAAATGGCAGCAGGACGGTCGAAAGAAAAATAGCCAAAATGAAAAAAAATTCTCAAAATGAGAACAGAAATTACACAATATGACAACAAATATTACACAAAACACGGCAAAATACACCAAAGGACAATGAAACGCAATTCCTATTAAAAACTCCTAAAATACACAAACAATTCCAAAAATGCACGAAATGCAAAAAAAGTAAACAAAACGATTCCAAAAATACACAAATCATTCTACAAATGCACAAAACGCAACAAAAATCAAAATCAGAATCAGAAAACAACTTTATTTAACCCCCGAGGGGTAATTGGAAAGGCAAAGAGCAAAGAATATACAAAAGGATTCCACAAATACACAAAACACAACAAAACTAAAGAAAAATAGACAACTGACTCACAAAAAAGATGACAAAAAATGACTCCAAAAATCCACTAAAGGACAAAAATAGACAAGAAAATACAAAAAATGTTTCCGTACAAAATAAAAATGTACAAACAATCTCTACGCAAATGTTGATCATGTGACCCTAGGATCAGACAATCACATTTTTGTGGCCTCGCTGTGGTAAGAGTTGCACATCTCCATCCTATTTAAAAGCTATAATAGATTGTTTTATTTTGTGTGACGCAAAGATATAAAATTTTAATTTTTTAGTTATTCTAAAGATTTGCGACCCGATACCAAACGGTCCACTTGCTAGTCTAGTCTGCGACCCAGTGGTTGTGAACCACTGGTTTAGACTGTAAACTACGTAAACCCTAATAAATACAATTACTGTGAATAATTGCTAAAAAAAAGAAGATTGGCAAGAAAATCTCTTCTTATTTTATTAATTAAAGCCTGTAGAAAAGGTTATGTGTAACTAAAGAGCAATAAAATGTATTTTAATTTAAAAGAAAAAGTGCAATAAGAGGAAAAAGTCGAATGGAAAAAAACTGAAGTGAATTTTCCTCGAAAGCCTAAAACTAAACGATGGTTCCTCTACTAACACTTATAGATTCACTGATCATCTGGTCCCACACAGATTTTCCTCAACATCTTCTGAAGTGTGTGTTTAAAACCGTCCAAACATCAACTGCACTCAGGAGGAAAAAAAAAGCACTTTTTGTTGTACTAATGGTGACGAGCACTTGACTCGAAGTCGGTCACACAGAGAAACCTCACGATTGTCGTCCATAATCGTGTAGAAAACAGTGAACTGTGATGAGATGAACACAACATAGGAGCTTATTTATCATTGGAGTTAAAAAGAGAAAATGCTTTAATTGTGTTACCACTTATTCTAGTTGAAGTTAACGCACACAGTCTTGCTGCTCTTTAATAACTTTACCAGCCACAGTGTGAGATGTTGTCACTCTGAGGCTGGACAGTAGAAGAAAGGAAAGAATCTTTGTGCTACTGAGCGCCCCCTACATGAGGCAGCAGTACTGCCCGTCTCACGTTGTGCAGTTTAATGATTGATAAAAAAAAAACAAACCAAAAAGACCTAATAATAATAATGATTGATCTGTAAAGCTAAACCAAACACTTCATTCATACGATCTGCTTTTGTCATGATGAAATGTTATCAAGATACTATAATCACATATGCAAAAAAAAAGATCCTGCGCAGAATAATTTATTTTTAATATTGTAAATATATATATATATATATATATTATACATTAATATTATTAATATTTTGATGAAATTTTCAGGAAACATCCCAAATGGAATCAGAAACAAGTGAAAGAAAGAAAGAAAGAAAGAAAGAAAGAAAGAAAGAAAGAAAGAAATGACCACATATGCAGACATGGTCTAAAATTAAAAAAAATCTGCGGGAAATATACATTATTGACATTGTAAATAAAAATGTGATATCTATAATAATGATACATTATCTTTTATTCATATTTCGATGACATTTTCAGGAATGGAAAAAGAAAGAAAGGAAAAGGAGAATAATCCATTTTGAATATTGTCCACATTTTTTTTTAAATATACACGAACTATATATGAATTAATACTATTTTCCCATGCTTAATACATATCATATAAGGTCAGAAGTTCTCGACCTTAGGAGAACCTTTAGGACCCAACTCACTTTCAAACTTCGAATAAAATGAAGGAATGTTTAAAGATTTAATTCATTCATTTATTCATTCATTCATCTTCTGACCCACTTAATCAACTTACAGGTCAAGTATGTACATGTGTAAAACCCTGAAATAGATCTCAAGTGTTCGTTTACTCTCAGTTTAGGGCCACTTACTGTTTATTGTGCCAGTCGAGAATGTGCGACCTAGATTATGGACATTCAGGCCATGTAGAGAACCGGCAACTCGCTTTCGTTTTATTGCACATGGCTGAGCTTGTGAGGTAATGTGAAGCACATTGAGTTCTGTGTGTCTCGTCTTTGTGTTTTAAAGGAAAGTGCATCAATTCAGATTTTAAATAATGGTAAAAATTGTTGAAATGTTGTGGAAAATAAACAGAGCAGTGGCCTGTCAGTGTTTATGTTGTCTCACTCCATCCATTCAGGGTTAAACGTCCACTTGCCCATCCTCCTCCTGGCCCCTTCACTCCTCGCTGTTTTTACAGTAACAGTACGACTCACTGCGTCCCCGTGTCATCCCCCTGCAGAGTTCTGAGACTCTCAGAAAGGACTTCTTCTTTTGAAGACGTCCCCTGCTGCCTGATGTAATCATGAAGCCGGAAGAGCTTTAGGCCCACGAGGCCAGCACGGAGAGCAAGGAACAATAACAAAGAAATGTTAGAGGAAGTTTGGATTTACAGGTGATGGTGGTGGACGTGCATATCGTCCATCTGTTTTTTGTGATGTCCAAACAGCTGCTGGAGTCCCAGGCCTTCATTCAGGACTTCAGTTCAGCAGGTGTGAAAGGACGAGACAAAAACAGCAGCGAGTCCTTGCCGTGTGAGTGACGACAGGCACAAACTCGCAAAGAAACAATGGAGTTAAAGTGAAAGCCTTTTTTATTATTTAAAGCAAACTCAAGGCCCGGAGGCCAAATCCGCTCCTTTAAAACACACAATTCGGCCCGCCGGAAAAAGTAAAAATGACAGAGAAAACATGACTCATTAGGTAAATCACCAACTAATTCAGTTGTTGATATGTCCAACCTGCAAATACACTCACTTGTTGCCAGCGGTTTAGACATTAATGACTTTGTGTTGAGTTATTGTGAGGGGACAGTAAATTTACACTGTTATACAAGCTGTACACTGACTATTTGCATTGTATCAAAGTGTAATTTTCTTCAGTGTTGTTCCATGGTAAGATATAATTAAATATTTGCAGAAATGGGAGGGGTGTACTCACGTTTGTGAGATACAGATGTGCACCAAGCAGGATCTTCTAACAATGGGCAGGTCGTTTTTGAAGAGAACTGATTGGTCAGGAGGCGGGGCTTTAGAACTCGCTAAGATCCTAGTCAGAGAAAAACCTGGTGGCGACTAGGCTAGTCGTTCAGCATAAGTTTCCATGGTGATTTAACTCTGTACGGCGTTAGTGAGCTTCGTAGTCCAGCACACACTGATTAAATCCTGGAAGTTAGCACGATAAGAGGTAATCTTGCTTCGTAACATAGGCCCTAAGTGTCCTTCATTGCCCTAGCCCCGAACCCTACTTAACCCCATTAGATCCCTCCACCTAACCCAAAAAATGCCTTTCATAATTTAGCAAACAACACTTAATGACACCTAATGCTAATGACAGCGCAATGTCAGCCTTATGTATAAAACTACAAAGTGTTACCAATAGCACTTGATGTTTACCTAGATATAGCTTATAAGAGAAATATACAATATAGAAGGTTAGTTATCTTCTGTAAGGTTTCAAAATTGAATTGACATTTCAAAGATTTTAAGCTAAACTTGTAAAAACAGTTATGGATCCCTTTAAGCCTGATCATACCGGGAGGATTCTACACTTTTAGTTTAACAAAGATGAGTACAAATATACACAAAATAAAACAAAAAAAAATAAAATACACAAAACAGAAGAAAATAAGCAAAATATACAAAGAGACACACAGAATAAAAGACAAATTGATAACAAAACTAATTGACAAATCCGCCCTATGTTCTTTTCTGCATTAACGCTCATTATTCTAACTCTCCAGGAGCCAGAAAAGCTGAGTCGGGGCCTGAGTGGAGAGCTTAATTACAGAGAATGGAGCTAAAAGCAGGAGCTCGCCTCAGTGAGCAGCAGATGGAGGAGCTGAAAGAGAGAATGAAAGGCCAAGCAAGTGTGGAGAGATGAGCGGATGGAGGGAAATGAAGCGTTAGGAATCTGCTTTAGAGCAACACGTGTGAGAATCAGAGAAAGATACTGCAAAGGTAAAAAAAAAACAACAAAAAAAACAAAACAGAACAACTAGAGATGTTACGAATCAACAGTTAATCACAAGGAGAAAATAATGCAACACATGTACACGCAAAATGACTCTAAAAACACACAAAACAACAACAAAAACACACAATGATAGAAAAATATTCAAACCGACAACAAAAACGCACACATATTCATGGTTGAGTATGTTTTTTCATCTTCTTTGGCTGATAGAGTCCTGCTGTACTTTCAGCTTCACTGTGAGCTTTCTGCCCCCTTGAGGACAACAAGAGGTACTGTAGGGAAAAGGTGGAAACACAAAAATGTGCAACTTTTTTTGAAAGAAAAAAAAAGTTAATCTTTTAATTTTCTTATTTTTTTCCTCTCTTTTTTCTCTCTCTTATTTCTCTTCCACCATTTTTCTTTTTCTTTTTCAAACTTTCTCCTTTTTCCACCTTTTTATTTTTATTTTTTCCTCCGATTTTTCTAAGTTTCCCCCCTCTTTTTTCTCCTTTATTTCTCTTTTTCTCCTTATTCCCCTTTTTATTTTGTTATTTTTTTCTGTTTTTCTCTTTTTTCCGCCTTTTCTCTCTTTCTCATTTACTCCTTTTCCCCCTTTTTCTTCTTTTTCCTTTTTCCTTTTCCTCTCTCTCTTTTCTGATTTGCCCCTTTTTTCTTTCTTTTTCTCTTTTTACACCTTTCGGCCCCCCTTTTTCCATTTTTTTTCTCCACTCCCCCGCCCCCTATTTTTTTTTCTTCCCCCCCCCACCCCCCACGCCCCCTTCTTTTTTTGCCTTTTTACTTTTTTTTTTTTAATTTTTTTGTCTCTTTGCTTTCTTTCTTTAGGGAAAAGGAAATCGAAAAAAATGAAAGACCATAAAGACAATGTTTTGATCTTAACATTTATTTCGCAAGCTTTTAGTGAGTGTAGTTTGCATGTTCTCCCTGCATGCATAAACACTGAAATGTATTGCATGATCTCACAAGATGAAGAATCCTACTGTACAGATTATAGAAGAAAAAAAAAAAAAAAACGAAATGAGTGGAGGTTACATGTTCTCCTTGTGTCTGTGTATGGATGTTGGAAACCACTCTAGGAGCTCCAAAACACGGAATTTAACATCTGAACCACCAGAGGACGCTGCACTCCACTCTGTTTGTCTGCATGAAAATAAATAAAGTACAAGTTCAACCAACCTGCTGTTGAACGTGTTTTACTTTAAATTAAAACGTGACAACAAATATGTAAAGAGTCCCACAGTTTCTCAGATCTGTTACAGTGAGAAACTGGATACAAAAAAAAGATCAGTTTTTAACAGAAGAAAACAGACTTTTTCTTCCATTCTTTATCCATTCCAACAGGGCGGGGATGAAACATAATAGTGCAACAACATGCAGATGAATGATGAGTCCCAGTATTGAAATACTAAAGCATACATTATATACAATGGAAGCTTGTATTGAGCAAACATACAGGAAAAAAACACACCTTTATCCAATAGTGATTTACAAAGACAAATATTAGTGCTGATGTAATGATAAAAACTAATAATGGAATGTAAAGTTACATTATAACGATCAATAATTCGGAATGTAATGTACGAATGTGGAGGTAAACAAAAAATAAATACAAACGTTTTGAAGAAAAAAAAAACCATACATTTGTAATCATATATTGCCAAACTTATATATGTTTACAAAAAGCATAGTCAAGGGTATAGTCTTATTTAAATAAAATGATATTACTAATTATAATATTAATACAGTAAAGGAATTTAAATCTCAGTCATAGGTTTTAGTAGTTTTAGGAATAAATGTTGTGAAATCTTCTCAGTTTGAATTGTTGTGATACAACTGTTCAAAAAAGTTTGAAAAAATGACGTTTTTTTAAGAATGTAAACTAAAGAGTTTTATCAAGTAATTATTCATCTCTTTCTGTAAAACATCACTGAGAAAAAACTAAAGTGTGAACTGTATGTTAACGTGAAAGGTTATGAAAGGTTTGTTTTTCTTCTCATAATAACACTGGTTTTTCCTTCCTTCCTTTTATTTTTCCTATAATGTTATTATTATTATTATTATTATTATTATTATTATTATTATTATTATTATTATTATTATTATTATTTATTTTATTTATTTATTTATTTATTTATTTATTTTTTTTAATCTATTTTCTTTTCTGGTTGTGAGCGGATGATGACGTCAGAGGGAGGGGGGGAGTCTCGGTGTGGGTGAAGCGGTTCACGGTGAAAGATTATCTAACTTTGCTGCTTTTTCTCCGTCAGAAACGCGCACAAAGCGGATCTTTTCTCTCTCCTAATGCGGTTCTTTTCCCTCTTTTTCCTCCTTTGTGTCCAGCGCGTCTGTAGCAGCAGGTGGAGAGAAATCTGAAATCCTCCAGGTAAGAAGATCCTCTTTCACTCACATTCAGCCGTAAACACGCCTTAAATTCCCAAAACTGTGCGTTTATTATCTTTACAAGGATATCTTTCTCTGCAAAGATCAGATGTAAATGCAATCTAATAATATTCTGTGGAAACTTTAAGAAAAAAAAATAACAATATTCAGTTCAAATTGTTGTCAACATAAGCACATGAAACATCAGGTCCGTGGCCTTTCATAGCATCCATACAGCCCACAGCCTGATTTTAATAAGAAAAATGACGGAAAAACATCGATTTTTAGTTAAAACCTCTCAGATTTCAGCTCCACATGTTTGTGACTGACTACTGCAGGTAAATCAGTGCACAAAATGTTAAAAATGAAGTTATTTCTTTAAATAAAATGCTAAATGTGGCCCCAGAAATAAATGTAGTTGAACACGGCTGTTGTAGAATAATCAATCTTATCCATAATAAATGCAAACATGTAAAAATGTCATAATTCAGATAATTATGCCTGCGTTCAAATGTGAAAAGGCTCTGGTACAAAGACAGGTTTAGCTGTCAGTGTACTGGCTGAACTGGTAGTTATTTTATCTGGTGACTCTTCATGGCAGAACTAGCTCCAATCAGGGAATGATTAAAGGTTTTACAAATAATGTTTTGGTAACGTTTGGGACATTTTGAAATGGAAAAACAAGTAATTTCTGCATTATTGTGCCTTAGTTTTCACTTTTACTTATACAATAAAATACCAAATATGTAAGAAACCAACAATATTCAAGCAATAAGTGACAGATGTCGGTCAATTTAAATGTCCTAGATTTTGTGACTACTATAATTAAGGGAAATGTGTGATATTTGAAGGATTTTGTATTAAAAAACAAAAAAAATTGATTATTTTCAACTGTTTAACAATAAAATGACTGCAATCATGCGATACAAGCACCGGGAAAACTGAGCCCCTGTAAATATTGTCCAGGTTCATTTGGACAATGATTCATGTTTTTTCTATCATTTTTACTTTCTCCTGCGGGCCAAATTGGATGCTCCAAAGGGCCAGATTCGGCCTCCAGGCCTTGAGTTTGACAACAAATGGGATAAAAGATAAAGGAGCAAAGAGAAAATGCTGAATTTTTTACATTACATTCATATTTCTTTGGGTACAACCTGGTTCTCGTTGGGATTCAAACTTTACCCTCATTGATTTGTTAAACTGACGCTCAGTGTTTGTGGAGCGATACTGTCAATGATTACCATCGGAGACGTATTAGAACAACTCGGATCATTCCAGACATATTTCTCTGTAAACACCCTGATATGGTGCACACGCGTTGACTCATGCCAGTGTAATGTTTGCTCCCCTGGGTGTAGAGTAGACGTCAGTAGAGCGACGCCTTTCTCCAGTCTTTCTAAGAATCTGTGCATGTCCGATCTTCATCAGACCTTCTGTGATTGTCCGTCTTCGCAGGTGAAACCATGGCCACCAACTCCACGCCTCAGGGCTGCGGCCCTAACGTGGACTCGCTCTACTTCAACCTGTGTGACCTCGGTACTGCGTGGGGCATTGTCTTGGAGGCATTGGCGGCGGCCGGCGTCGTCTTCTCTTTTGTGCTTTTCATCGCGCTGCTGGCCAGCCTTCCCTTCATCAAAGACTCCAATCGGAAGAGCTCGGTCGCCCTTCACGCCTTCTTCCTGGTCGGCACCACCGGGTTATTCTGCCTCATCTTCGCCTTTATCGTAAAAAAGGACTTCTCCACGTGCGTGTCGCGGAGGTTCCTGTTCGGCGTGCTGTTTGGTGGATGCTTCGCGTGCCTCCTGATGCAGGCGGTAAGGTTGAACGTCCTGGCAAGGCGGGCCAGCGGGCCCCCAGCCTGGGCGTTGTGTTTGGGAGCATTGGGGCTGTGGCTCGTGGAAGTGATCATCAACACAGAGTGGCTCATCATCACTGTAGCGCGCTACCCTTTGGTGCCTGTCAATACCACGGAAATCAGCCAAGCCACGGCCACGCCCTGCAACATTGCCAATCAGGACTTTGCCATGGCACTGATCTATGTGATGACGCTGATTTTGGCCGTGCTTCTGGCCAGTCTGGCCGTCATGTGTGGGAAACACTCCCAGTGGCGGAAGTACGGCCTCTTCATCTTTTTCACAAACCTAGTGTCCGTGGGGATTTGGGTAGCGTGGATCGTCATGTACGTGTACGGCAACAGGCGCCACGGGGGGCCGACGTGGGACGACCCGACTCTGGCCATCGCCTTGTTGTGCAACGCCTGGACCTTCATCATCCTCTACACCATTCCTGAGATCTGCTGCTTGACCAGCGATGATGGGGGCCAGCAGGACTTCCCAGAGGAGCTGTACCCAAGCCGGGGAGTCGGCTACGAAACCATCCTCAAGGAGCAGACACCCAAGAACATGTACATGGAAAACAAGGCGTTCTCCATGGATGAGCCCAACCAAGGTATGCAGCTTTGAAAAGTTTCTGTTATTGTTGGTCTTCAAAGTTCTTCTACCTATGAAAGGTCTCTGTTATTGTTGGTCTTCAAGGTTCTTTTACCTTCTAAAAGTCTCTTTTGGTCTTCAAGGTTCTTCTACTTCTGAAAAGTCTTTGTTATTGAAGGTCTTCAAGGTTCTTCTACCGCTGAAAGTCTCTGTTATTGTAGGTCTTCAAGGTTCTGCTACCCCAGGAGTTGACCAGATACAAGTTCATAGATAAAAAAAAATACATTAAATAAAATACTTTAGGTCAAACATAGGAAACTGTCGGCACTCTGTCTAATGTTTTGCAGCCCCCAAAGTATGCGCACAAAATGAGTAAAAAAAAAACCCAAAATGACTGAATAATACACAAAAGGACAATAAAATACATAACATGACAAGAATGACAATAAAAACATCCAAAAGTGACCCAAAAAACATAAAATGATTCTAAAAACACCCAAGAACTCTTTGTTTTCTGTATTAATGCTTGGATTGTAGAAATCAAATTCACAAAGTAAATGAATAAATACACAAAAGCACAACAAAAAAAAATATTACGAAACATGTCCCCATAAACACATAAAAATGACAATAAAAACATACACAATTGACCAGAAATACATCAAATTTGGCTGAAATATCCAAAATGATTCCAAAAACACACAAGACCATTTGTTGTTTCCTGTATTAATGCTCTGGTTGTTGTATTAAAGTAAAATTCACAAAAGGACTACAAAAGCACCAAAATGACAATATAAACACAATGAAAGGGTGAAAATTGATATTAAATGACAACAAAAATATACAACAAAAACACATAAGATGTCACCAAAGACCCACAAATCCTTTATTGTTTCCTGTATTATTGATCTGATTGGTCATTATTCTAAGATAATCAGACAAAAGCATTTGGCTCTCCCACTTTTCTAACAAAATGTTGCTTAATCTGTGAATCAGCTGTGAATCAGCCTTAACGAACGCTCATTGAAACCGAGCTTAGGTATAAATTAATTTTCGGTGGCGCCTTTTCTCTACTTGTATCAATAACCAGCAGACGAAGATAAGGAGTCCAACCTTACATTGCAAATTTGATGGATGAATGGAGCGCTTTCAAGCATAAAAAACATCATATCAGTTGTTTGACAGTTAAAGGTACGCCTGTGTGGAAATCCAAACCCTTTGATGCCTTTTAATCTATTTAAACACGAGTCAAACCTGAGGCCTGTGCCTATATTCAGCCCTTAAGATTATTTAATCACAGTAAAAACTACAGGCAAAGCCTTCATTTTAACCTCACACACTATTGTTTAGTTACAGATCTTTGTTACTGAATGTTTTGCACCATAGTTGGTTTCAAAATATGATTTTCGAAAGGAAAAGTCATCATCTATTAATCTCAAGTTCGCAAATTTATTCATTGATTTTTATTTTTAAGATTTTAAACATCAAACTTACATGAAAAATGTTTTAAACTGACATATGAATGAATACAAATCAGTTTTTAATACCTCTCCTTTGTTTAATTAGTTTAATTATGTAATATATTAACTAAGAAATACTTGGATATTCAAATATTACATAGAATTGATCATTAATACAAGAAACGGGTCAAGCACTAAAGGGTTTTGTGCGTTTTTGTTGTCATCTTATATATTGTTCTTTCATTTTGTATGTTTTTTAATGTAGTTTTGTGTGTTTTTGTTTTCTTTTTCATATTTTTGTTTTCATTTTATATATTTTACATTCATTTTGTGTTTTTGTTGTCTTTTTGTGTATTATTCTGTCATTTTGTGTGTTTTGAAGCCAATCTGTACATTTACTTTGAGGGGGCTGCACGGAATCACACCATATGTTGCCCACGTCTGCTATAGAGTTGATGCAAACAAAGGCAAACCAATTAACACTGGGACTAAAATTCACGTCTCATGTCAAAAAATTATTAAAAATAATTTTCTAACAAGTTTTGATAAAGTTGTTTGGCCAGCATTAAATCAGTGCACTCCTCATATAGCTAGGAAAGGCAATCAAGGAGATGAGCTTCACATGTGGGGAGATTAGGGGTTGAACGATTTCATAATTTCAAAGGTCGACTTTATGTGCATACTAGTCGAGTCGACGTTGACTAGTCGATGACGTCACCAAGAGCTGAAGTCGAGCCGAGTGGCAGCCGAGTGGCAGCCGAGTGCCGGTGTTGTGCCAAAATCTGTGACCCGAAAATAATCTGTGATCGCAGGTGGCGACAGTTCCGGGTCACAGATTTTGGCACCACACCGCCAGCCCCTGGGACACGGGACATGCGATAGAAGCTAAGTAAACCCAGGAGCACTGCTGCTTCGCCTATGAGTCTACGGTAACTGTTATGCCCGGAGGCTTCCTCAGAGCGGGCGGTTAGACTTTGTTTGGGCTGTTTTTACGGTAGCTTCGGCTTCCTTTACCGAAGTCGGTGTTGTGCCAAGTCTGTGACCCGAAAAAATCTGTGACCGCTGTGGCGTAGAGAAGAAGAATGCTAAATATTTTCGTAGCTATTAAGGAGCTATTTACTCCCCCTGAAACATGACACTCCGGTGGGTGAAGTAAATGCAGACTGGAGAAGAATCACAAACATGTTTAAGGGGGAGTAAATGTCCGCCAAGAAGCCGCAAGGGTTGGAACTATCGCCACCTGCGGTCACAAATTTTTTCGGGTCACAGATTTTAACACAACAGTGGTCTTCCCTCTCTAACGAAGCCTCTGTTCTGTGCTGCTGATGTTTTCCAGATCTGCTTAATACACAGACATTTTACTGCTCCAGCTAACGTTAGCATGTATATTAGCTGTAGTATCTGCCGACCAGCTGCAGTTTGAGCACAAACCAGGAAGAAGCGAGAAATGCTTGATGGGCGAAAGTCACGTACTGCGACTAGTCGACGTGGACAGAGTCGTGAAACAACTTTATAGCTGACTAGTCTGTTCAACCCCTAGTGGAGACAGAGGGTAATCTACACAATCTCTTTGCTGCACTTACACACAGACAAGGCAGGGGGCACCAAACACAGGTAGGGACTCTTAACCCGGTCATAACCAGACAAAGAGGCAAAATAATGTTCCCCAACATTAAAAGAGCTTCACTGGGGTACAAACTCACAAAATCAATACCATATATTCTCCTGGCATTTCTTTAACATTTTCTGGTACAAGAAACATTACACACAAGCCAAGTTTCTGCAACCCTTTCCTGCTGAAAGGCTCGCTGTTTGCAGTTTGCACCAGGTGACCTCTCGCCGATTAGGTTTCCGTCCCAAAGAAACACAAGTGCAGGAGGCAAAAAAATGTCCCGAAACACTGTTTTTCACTGACGCTGACGAGGATGGAGGGTCGGGACCCATTGCATGCCCTAACGTAGGGGTTCTCAACCTCCCAGTGGTTGCGAGACACTGGGAGGGGGTCGCCAGATGCCTTCAAGAAACTAAGAATATTTTTTGAACATTTTGAGCCCATGTTGGCTTATTTTTACCCTTTTTCTGCAACCACCAAATTTGCCATATTTTTACTTTTACTTTTATTTCACTTTTTCTTGCCATATTTTTGCTCGTTTAAATGTAGCATTTTTGGTACATTACTTCTATTTCTGCCACTTTTCCATCAAATTTCATTGCCTTTTCATACACATTTTTTCCAATTTCAAGACATTTTCAGCACTTATAATAAACCATTTCCACCACTTTAAGCACCTAATGTCGCATATGTTGACCCATTATTGTCACTTTTAACCTCTTTTTTTTTTTACCATATTTTTGCCAATTCAACCACATTCACAACTTGTCACGTCCATTATTTGACATTTTAAACTAATTGTTCCAACACTGACACTTTGAACCATTTTTACCACTTTTTCTGTCCGTTTTGGACACTCAAATTGGCAACTTTTAACCAATTTCTGTGGTTTTTAAAATCCCATTTCACCACGTTTTCCACCATTTTTGGTTATTATTTCTGATTAAAACAAGGATTTACATCTTTAGTCATGACTATGTACTGAGCAAATAATAATAATAAACTTCCTGGATAACAATGTATATTATTCAGATAACACTTGAGTTTTCAGGCTGTGAACCAAAGGTTAATGTGAATGATTGAGCAGTGATGCCACACCTGTTATAGGTTCAGTGCTCAGATTATGCGAAGAGAAACTGGACGAGTCTGTGTGTGTGTGTGTGTGTGAAAAAGTTTCATGTGGACACAGTGTTTGTCACATATTTATCTGAATCATTCGTGTTAAACAGTAACCTGCTGCATCACTGACTGCTGATTCCCACCAGTGAGGTTTAGGTGTTTGCTCTGTCTCCATGGCGACGGGGGTGTGGCAACAGTTTCATCCAGCAGGGGAAATAGTTATTATCCTATGGAGACGTTGAAATGGTCTCCTCTGTGTCCGTCACAGGGTCCAAACCCGTGTCCCCATACAGCGGATACACCGGACAGCTGCGCAGCTCCGTCTACCAGCCCACTGAGCTGGCCCTCATCTCTAAATCAGTGGGAAATGTGAGTTTGTTCCCACAACAGTGTCACACAATACAAAAGATAGCAAATACAATATGGAAAGGATGAAGATAAATGAAAGAATACAACTTGTACATCCAAATTTAACCGGAAGAAGTACAAACAACCTTTAGATACCAATGCTTTTAGAAAATGAATTGAAATAAAGCTGAATTGAAGAACACAAAACCTTACTCTCAAAGTGCAGAGATTAAAGTCCACGCTTAATTAACATCCTGGTGTTTGTTAGTTTGAGAGGTTGTGCTTATTTATGAAATGCAGAAACTTAATAGTTTCCATGGGAAGAAAATAAAAGATGAACGTTTGGTAGTGTTGAGAATTAAGGCAATTAGGTTTTCTTTTAAAATCAAGGTTGAATTTACATTTTAAAAGACATATTTATGGAGAAGTGAGGTTAATGTGGTTTTATAATTTTCTTGAATTATTATTGTTTTTAAATTATTTTTATTTTAGCAATCTACAATTTCCTTTTCTAAAACATTGCTTATGTAAGTGCTTTTTGGAATTTATTTAGCCCCTGTTTCTCTGTTTTTCCCATCATTTTAAATGAATGTTATTGGTGCTTTTCATTATTTATTTTTTTTTCACATTGTTTTGTTTTGGGTATTTTTCTTTAAATCATCTCAATTTTTTTCTCGAATATTTATAATCCTTTGTTTTTTGTTTTTTTATGTAAAAAAATCTACTTTATTAAATTAATGTTTTTTACTGAATATTGTTTTGTTTTTTTTGTTTTGTTTCAGTTAAATCCATGTTGTTAATCATTCAGGTTTGTGTTTAATTAAAAGTAGGAAAACCAACTGAAATCCTATGAAATCAGTGTTGTTTGCATTGATGCTTTGATGTCAGATCTTAAACTAAAGTTTTTGTTTTCCTGCAGCAGCCTGGATCAGAGGATCAGACCATTAACATTACCATTCCCAGGGCGTCCACTGGTTCCGCTGCCCACAGTGGGAGCAGCACACCGTCCACGCACAACGGGACCGGGAACGCCATGCACACGCCCAACAATGTAAGGCCCCTCCCCCCTGATCCCCTTCGTCATCATCTCTTTGTTTTCCTGTGTGTGATGCTACTGCTGCTGTAACCATAGAAACGTCTTCCACAGGTCCTCCATCAATCAGCTCTTTGTTCCGGATGCTCCTTTTCTTCATTTTCACTTTCTCAAACCCTCGTCTTCACTTTCCTTCCTTCTCTGATTTTCTGTGATTACAGTTTTTTCTTTTTCTCCTTTATTTAGAATCAGGCCCGGAAATCTGACACAGAAATGCAGCACATGAATATTTAGTGATAATATCTCTCATTCTCACGTTACTGAATGAATGTGTAGCAAGTGCAGCAACCATAAATATATCAAGATTGGCTCATGATTTTGTTGGAAATTTCGCGCTACGTCATCATATGTAAACTGTGCAGGATTTTGGTTAATTCACCAGTTGGCAGTATTTTAAATATATATATATATATATACTATAAATATAAGAAATAAGATTATAGTAAATGTTTGTATTATTAATACTTATATATTATGATTATATTGTTATTAAAGAAAAATAATAAAGTTGAAATTAGAAAAAAAAAAAAAAGAATAAATAAAAATAACAAGTAATATAAATAAATAAATACAAAACAAATAATTAACCTGCCTGTGTTATATAGAACTTTTATGACATTTACCACAAAAGGAGCTTCATTGAATATGTCCCCTTTAAACAGGCATTTAAACTTTAAAAACAAGTTTTATTGATGGAATATTTTTCATTATCTTGGAAATAAATTCTTCATTTTTTCCCGTACCCCCTGCAATGTGCTCACGTACCCCTAGGGGTACGCGTACCCCTGGTTAAGAAACACTGCTTTAGAGCATCTAATGTGGCCCGCAGAAGAAAGTAAAGATTTTATAAAGGAAACATAACTTGTTGTGTAAATGACCAAATCATTCAGTTGTAGATATTTCAGTCTCCTTAAATTACACAAATTAAATAAAACTCCACAATATTTGCAAAGCTGACAGTTTATTCATGTATATACAAGTTTTAATCCCAAATTGTTGAAAGAACTCCCAATTTTTACAAAATTCAGCATTTTTCCTCAAAGTATTCCACAAAATTTCCCCAAAATCAATCAGAAATTGTCACAAAATGAAGGAAATTTAAGTGTAGAATAGATCCTGCAGGGACTGATATCTGTCACTTATTGCTTGGAGATTGTTGGTGACATATAGTTTATAGCAGGTTTAAACGTAGAAGTGCAAAGTAGGGCACATTAATGTTGAAAGTGCTTGTTTTGCCTCCTAAAATCCTTGGCACACTTGGGATGAAACCGCTCCGTATTTGGCCCCCAGAACTAAAATGAGTGCTTCAGGTTTTTGTCGTTGTTGGTTCCAAATGCATCTTGGGAAACTTTGAAGTATACTTCAGTGGGAACGCTCATCATCCTAATCATACTATTCGAACACAGCCATAAATATCATTGATTCTTCTTGTTATTTGATAATTCCTCCGTTGCATGTGCTTTACTCTAGTAACAGCGCCCCCACATGTGGCGCTAACGCAACTGCTTCCAAAGTTCACTGTGATCACAAAGCGAAACAAATCGACTTATGAGCTTAAGCTTCAAACGTCATGGTATTAGAAAATAAAAGCTCCTTAGAATAGAGACTTAATAATTGCGTTGAAGATGTTCATGGACTAAAAGTATTTCTTTGTGTTGCAGGGGAACGCTCTGCACAGGACTCCTCACTGGTGAAAGTCCCACGTTCACGTTTTTCCAACCATAAAAATTCGAGCTCACACCTTCCTATTTGGTAGTTGTTGACTTTATTGATGCTCAGCCATTGCTGGTGTTTGCTCTGAGAGAAACAGAAGATTTACTGCCTCTGCGACGCCGAGATGTGAATTTTAGACTCAAACATACAAAAAACCAGTGACGGACTGTGTGAAACCAGTGGGAGAAAATGCATGTTTTTCTAATGCTTGGATGCTGGATGTAGAAAATCACAGATTAGACACTTTATTTGGTACAACTAATGCTAATCAATCATCATCAACCTGTGGGGGTTTTTAAAGGCTATTTATAATTATAATCATGGATTAATCTACCATGGATTGTATTGTACGCAATAGAATTGTTCAGAAAAGTACTTTTATCGTGTGTTTTTGAATAAATGTGCACATCTTTTACATAAATGGGTCAGTCCACAAGTATGAAGTTACAACTCCAACATCAATAACTGACCTCAAATATAGAATAAATCATCAATAATTGCATCAGTTTCTTCCAAAGTAAGTAAGTGCCTATAAACAAAATGACGTAGCTACTAAAGGTGGGACGATATCGTGATATTATAACATCAAACGATGTATCGTTGAGTTGGCTATGGTTTGGTTTTATATTTCTACCTAGGCTAAGTATGTCCAGAGTTAAAGTCAAATAAAAACACGGTTCTAGTTTTTTTTTTTTAGACATTAACTGGTTTGTTGCACATTTTTCTGTAATTAATTGCGATTAATCACGTTTTTTTTACTTCACTGTTCACTTCACTGTTTATAAGTTTCGCCTAAAATTTTTGAAATGTACTTTAACAAATCGCATTATTTTGCACCATATTAATTTAATTATGTTTTTTTTTTTATTATTATTATTATTATTGATGATGTCACAAGGCCCCACTGCCTGTAAATGTTTCATTGTTTTCTATCGGAGTGAAGCATTCAGCCTGATTTTTAGATCATTTAGCTGCTTTTTTTTAGTCAAAATGACAACTTATGCTGATCAGGAAAAGTTAAAGTCCTCGATGTAAACCTCTTGTTTACTGAAAAAGGATATAAAATATTGTGACTCAAAAAAATCTTGGACCACAGGGGGCAACAGTTCCAACTCTGTGGTTCCGTAGTAGACAATGAAGCAGAGAAGAAGAGCTCATGACCTTTACTCTCCCTTAAACAGAGTGCGGCTGATGCTCTGCTGGCTGAAGTTAGCCATTAGTAAATCAGTAAACTTTCGGTTTAATCCTCAGGATTTGTGTGTCTTCAATAGTCTTTGATTAACTCTCTAACTTCTGCCACCAGAGCGTGTCAGCGCACTGTTTAAGGGAAAACCCAGATCTATACAGTATATTAAAGTGCAGGCTCACCACTTTGAGAATAAACATTTCAAAAAAATATGTTTTGAAATAGGTTCAATAAAATATTGTAATATTCACGGATGCAAATAATCACAAAATGTGTTTAACGAATTTTAAATTAATGCGTTCATTTTGACAGCACAATTTTTTTTGTCCTTTTACCTTTCCAACAATATCGTAGCGTTATCATGAAGAGCTCATTATCTTCTATTGTATCGTCCCACCCCTAGTACCTTCATTTATTTATATATAATTTGACTCTCCTACAGACTTTATCCTATTGTGATATTTTTAGTCTAAAAGCTGTTTGTCTTTCTTGTTGCTCGCGTTCTGTTGGACCTGCATCTCCACAATGTTTGTAGGAATGATAACGGCTGCGTCGAGAAGTGTATTTTGTAATAATGTATACCTAATGACGAACTAAACCCACCAAAAAACTACTTTTTTCTGCTGAAAATGAATGTTTTTGGTTTGAAGTAGTTTCTGCTATTGTTTTTCCCCCCAACTCTTGACATTTTAGTCATAGTATTTCAATTTATTTTTGTACTATTTCTTTAAAAAATACACAACTCTTTCACATCTAGGATTTCTCATATTACACCTACAGCATCTCAGCTAAAATAAGTAAAACAATAGTGGTGGTTTCTGCTGACGTGGTGAATTATTGTTACTGTTTAAAACCAAAGATTCCACGAACGGCCCAGTGTGTGAAATTTGTCACTTTCTGCTTGTTTTATGGTGCGTTATGTGAAGGAAATCAATGAAATGATGAAAATAAAATAAAAACATTTTTGTGTCAATGAACTCTTAATCGTGTTTATTGTGAACGATGAATGCTAAAATCAGGGTACGCATGTTGGGTTTTCCATAGATTTAATTTAGACTAAATATACTGTAGTTGAGGACTTGAAAGAAATGTGCAAAATAGAGGAAGAGAAATAGGAAAAAAGACAGAAAAAAAGGAAACTGAATGGAAAAATGGGAAGAAAAAGAAAAACTTCTTTCTAAATGGTATACACTATTATGTATTTAGTCTTAATCAGTTGTATTTGTCATTTTTTTTTCTATTTTCTATTTTTCTGTATTTTTCTTGTGTTTGGGGTCATTTTGTATATTTATGTTGGGGGAGCCGCACAATATTAAACCGAGGGCCGCATGTGGCCCCTGTACCACCAGTTTGCTATGACTGTTCAGCATGTATCAGCTGTGTCTGTTTTCTCTCAGGATTCTTTCACATAATCTCATGTTAGCGTTGACCTCTTTCACTATTCACAAACCTTTTGCACAAAAAGCCTAAGGAATGGTTTCATAAACACTCCAAGTTACATGAGCTCCATGTTTCTCAGGCTTTTTGAGGAATCTACTGTATACCCTAACCTGTAAGATACTGGGCCTGTGGAACATCTGACACGTGTATAATGTTATGGCTGAAGGCTACAGGTGTCCCCTACACAACACCATGTGCAACGATTTCATTTCTATAACCATTGTCACCAGCGTTCCCATTTCAACATCCGGGAATAAACAGCAAACCTGAGTTTAGGTTTGACCTCCAGATGTGGAACACAGTATTTTTAACAATAATGTGCCTAGTTTGTACTTTATGGAAGTGGATTAAGGCCAATTTTGATGGAGAGAATAATTTTTGGCAAATGAAGATTAAAGTTAAAAAGATAAGGTGAGATTAAAGTAAAAAAAAAGATAAGATTAAAGTCGAAAAAAAGAAATTAAAGTCAAATTAAAGGCCAATATGACAACAAACAGCAGATTGTGGCCGTCTATCAATGAATGCGTCCAATCAGGGTCGTCAAACTCATTTTAATTCGAGGACCGAATATGGACCAGTTTGACCTTAAATGGGCCACAGATTTTTTTATGGGAAAAAGAGCAAATTCAACATTAATACGCCCTGGTTTGCACTTCCACGTATAATTCATATACAATTCGATGAAGAATGTGTGTATATCAGTCCCTGCAGGATCTTCTCTTAAATTTCCCTGATTTTTCAAATTTGAGGAGATTTTGTGGAATAATTTCAGGAAAATTTGCATGATTTTGGAAAAGAAATTGAGAGTTTTTTCAACTGAGCTCTGCAAATATTGTGGATTTTAATAGAACTTTTGTTTTTGGAGGGTCTGAGAAGCTGATTTAGCTACAACTGAATTAGCAACAAAATGTCTCATGTTTTCTTTCTCAAACAGGCCAAATTTGATGCTTTAAAGGCCCAGATTTAGCCCCCAGACCTTGAGTTTGACATGTGTGTTAAACTATACTTCAAAGTTGGGATGAATAACAAAAAGATGATTTCTCTTTTAGCTCATAAACACACCATTGTAATCTGGACTTTGAAGATGGATTGCCAAAAACTTAATCTGTTCTAAAAGAAAAAAAAACAGTGAAGTTTGGAAGAGGTGGAGCATTCAGTCCTGTAGAACAGGGGTTCTTAACCTTAGGGCCAGGACCCCATTTTGGGTCGTGAGACACTGGGAGGGGACAATAAACTAGGAATTTGAGCCCAATTTTGCTTATTTTTACAATTTTTCTGCAACTACTCGAAACTTGACATATTTTAACCAGTTTTCATCACTTTTTCTCCCCATATTTTTGCTCCTTTTAATGCATTTTTGCTACATTTCTCCCATTTCTGCCACTTCTCCATCAAATTTCAATGCCCTTTTTCGACATTTTCAGCACTTATAAACCCTTTCCACCATTTTTCCACCTAATGTCACATATGTTGACCCATTATTGTCACTTTTAACCTCTTTTCACCATTTTTCATACTTATTTTTGCCAATTTAACCACATTCACAATTTGTAATGCCCATTATATGCCAGTTTAAACTAGTTGTTCCTACTTTTTAAATTACATCACCCATGTCTGTGTTCAACCACTTCAGGTACACAACTTATCACAATATTGTATTTTGAGGTTTTGATTTTTGTTTTTCTCGAAAATTTGACTTTAATCTTGACATTTTGACTTTATTCTTGATTTTACCTAAATTATTTTCTCTGGCCCTAATCTGCTTCCATAAAGTACAAACTCGGGCACATTATTTATAATAATAATATGCTATAGTTTGTACTTCTATGTGTCAAAAATGAATAATTCACTGAATTGGTGATAAAGAGAAGAATTTGGAACCACCTGATTTGATGAAAACCAGCAGGACCAGAACAAACGTCTCGTGCTAAACCCGATCAGGAGTGGAAAGATTATTCACTTGGTACTAATTAGTGTCTGCTCCCTGTTGATAACACACTGGTTTCCATGACGACGAGCAGCATCGACCACACGATCGTAAACAAACCGCATTTGATTCATCAACAATAAGAGAAGATGGTGAAGCACAGATTTATGTTGATGACGTCTCTCTGGCTGTTCCAACGCTGACGTCTGTTGACTCAGCGTGAAAGTGTGTGTCACTGATACACTTACAACACAGCACTCATTGGTAGAGTAGATAACCAGTGCAAACAAGCTCTTTCTCTCACTGTTTACCTCCCTGACTGATCGGTTTAGTACAGCTGCAACAAAGGGTCAACAAAGCATGTTTATAGGAACAATTAAAAGTCCAACAAATAACTCTGAGCTGCCATTTTTTATACTAGTGAGTGCAGTGCCCATAGGAAGTATGTCTTGCTATAGAAAAGTGGGAGGTTAAGTCGCTTTTTCATGGATGGTTTACATGGGAGCTCTAATTCCTATTTCATTCAGAATAAAAGTTAAATCCTCTTTAAACTGACCTTGTAAACACCTAATTCCTAATGCATTTTTAATTCTGAATCAAACATACACACACACACACATGCGTGGACAGCGCCTCCGTCCGAGACAGGCTGCCCCGGCCGGACACCGTCCGCCCTCTGCCCCGCTGCCCACAGAGTGATTGGCTCTGGTGCTCCCACAGGCTACCTTGTCCGCTCCCGGTAAACCATTTTATGAAATAATTTATTAACGGTATCATTGTAGTCTAAACAAATCAGATGTCGCACACCCTTGAACCAAGCAGTAGCCATGTTGGAAGTCTCAGCTCTGTCTGAACCACAGAGATATTTGAGCCACACACACAGACAGGCAGAGATTCATTGCTTTATAGATAAGATGAAAACATTCTTTTTGCAATATTAAAAGTCTTGGATCTTGTTGGTGACGTATAGTGATCAGCACTTGTGCCTCACAGTGAGGAGGTTCATTTATAATAATGACCAATCTATGCATTAATACAGCAAAGAACAAAGGATTTGTGTGTGTTTGGAGTCATTTGGTGTGTTTTTGTTGTTGTTTTGTGTATTTTCCTGTCATTTTGGATCATTTTCTTGCTGTTTTGTGTTTTTTTTTTTTTTTTTATCATTTTGTGTATTTTTCTGCCATGTTGTGTATTTTTCTGGCATTAAGTGTATGTTTCTGTCATTTTGAGTAAATTTGTTGTGGTTGTGTATGTTTTTGGAGACATTTTGTGTATTTTTGTATGTTTTTAAAGTTTTATTTTGCCTTTTTTCTCTGTCATTTTGTGTAATTGTCTGCCAGGTTGTGTATTTTTTAGTCATTTTGGCTAATTTTGTTGTTTGTGTATTTTTGGAATCGTTTTGTGTATTTTTCTGCCATGCTACGTATTTTTCTTTCATTAAGTCATGTATATTTTTTTTGGTTATTTTAGTGTCACATTTAGTTGTTTTTATAATACTTTTGATAAGGTTTTTGATTTCATTTTCTGTCATTTAGTATGTTTTTAGGTTCATTTTGTGCATTTATTGCTTATATGTGCTCGACACCGTCTGATACACATTGACAGTCTCTACCAGGTTCACGTGGACGTCTGTTGGGTCAAAAATAATCCTTCATTACTCATTAACAGCCAAAGTTTGGGCCCGAGCACCACTGCAACACAAGGGGGGGATTCTTTTCCTGACCTTCATGTGACCTTGGCTGCAAACTGAGGAATCATTGACCAGCAGGTTTGACCTGAGTGGAGTGGTATGTCACGTTCATAGCTGCTGTCAAGCTTCTCAGATGTATGTTTTACTGTAGCTTCCCCCTGACATCGCTATATGGCTCTGGTTGTTGTGCGAGTCAAATTAAACACTTCCTGTGACGATGCTTTGTTTACGTCGCAGCAGGAGCAGCAGCAGTTCATCCCCACAGGAAACAGCAACAGAGGATGGACTTTTGGTTGTTTAAAATGTTTAAAAACCAAATTATGCCTAATAAAAAGTTAGGAAAACTGCAAAATGAGACAAAAATATGTCCTTAAACATGCACCAAAGTAAATAAACAAAAGCATAAATAAATGTACTATAAGTTGAGAGGAAAAACAGTTTGATTTTATTTTTTGTGATTTATTGAAGGATGTCTCTGAAAGACTGGAGGTGCGTGGTGGTCCTAGCAACTTTAGGGCCGTCCGACCCACTGCCTGAAAGAGTGAACAGTGTTTCTTTGTGCTTTCAGTACAAAGCGTGTGCTGTGACTGCAGGAGAACATTGATGAAATACACCTGAGTGATGACAAACTCCTCCCAGCTGCTTTAGCTCTCAGCACATCCTCACAGAGATGCTGAGTCATCAGAACATGCTCGACCAAATTTTGAGACTTTAGAGACAATATATTTTATCAGATAAAGACATAGTGTTGCCCTCGGATCAATACATCAAAGATCATTTGGTGATCTTTCCACTCTAAACACTCTTATTGACATTGTCAGAAACGTTTGGTACATTGCATTGTGGGACGTGGAGTCCTCTAGAAGTATTTTTACTCATTCTTTCTGTGATTTCTTGTGTTTGCACCCAAAATCTATGCCAAAAAGACTCCTTAACACATTTCTGGTGTTGTTTTGTGGTCATCTTGTGTATTTTTGTTATCATTTTATTTCTGTTTTGGTATTTTTTTGTTGTTTTGAGGATTATTTTAACTTGTGATCATTATGATTGGTGAAGAGTCACATCAGAGGCGGGGCTTTAACTGTGTTTACATTAATTAATCTGAGCCATTTGTTTGGTCACAACACTGTAAATGCACACATTTAATCAGACACCAGTCGCTAGATTACATGATGACTAGTCAAACCATGACAGCAACGGGTATGAGCGCAAAGTTGTGTGTGTGTGTGTTTTTTTTGCTCTAAATCATTCAGCAGAAGGACAAGGAGACATTTCTAACAATCCTTGCATATTTGTTCAATAATGACAAAACTATTTGCTCTCAAGGTTTTTTTTTTTGTATAGTTTAGTCTAAATTGTTTGTTGTTACATGGGTTGTGTGAAGGGAATTGCTTAGCACTGCTGTGTATATGACAAACTTATTGATTCTTAAATTTGAATAGAATTACTTTTAATAGTTGTCGTATTACTATGCAGGAAAGAACAAAGGGGTTGTGTTTGTTTGGATTCATTTAGTTTATTTTTCTTTCATTTTGTGTATTTTTGACATTTAAAAAACATATATATATATATAGTGTATTTTTTTCATTTTGTGTATTTTTGTGATTTTGTTTATTTTTACTTTCATTTTGTGTATTTTCAGTTGTTTTGATGATCCCGTGTGTCAGATCCCACCGTTCATTCAGCACACACACACACACACACACACACGCACACATCATGAGCTGATCGACTCAGTTGTAGGACAAAAACAACACAAACAACACATTATCATCTTCCAAAGTGTGATTTCTTTTTCACAGAAGTCTTTCCTCATCCTCACAGCGCCTCAGGGAATTCCCACAGCCCTTGAGGGAGCTCTCCGACTGCACCGTAGGTCATGTGAAACTTCTCTAAAAGAACCAAGCCGGATCTAAAATAATCTGCCTGAGTCTGCAGCAGCTGCAAGAAAGGAAGGACTTTACTTTCTCTGCATGCACTACACCCAGATTCTCACAAACATCACAGTCCATTCTTTTTTTTTCCTAAAGTAGTGGTTCTCAAAGTTTTCAACCTGCAACCCCCAAAATAAAGGTTCCAGAGAGCGGGGACCATCTATAAGGGGAATAAAGGGGAGAGATTTTTGGGGTCCATCCATAAAGTCAGCTAAATGATGGTCCATTGTTCTATGAATCTGTAATAACCACATTTATTTATTTATCTGAATAATATCCACTGTTATCCACAAGGTTTATTATTATTTGTGCCATAGTATATAGTCATCTTAAAAATGTAAATCCTTGTTTTAATCAGAAATAAAAATGGATTGAAATTAACCAAAAATGGTGGAAAAGGTGGTGAAATGGGATTTTCAATTGGTTAAAAGTTACAAATTAGAGTGGGCAAAAACAGACAGAAAAAGTATTGAAATGGGTTCAAAGTTTCAATATTGTAACACAAATGATGGGCATGACAAATGGTGAATGTGGTTAAATTGGCAAAAATAAAAAAAAAATTCAAAAGAGGCATTAAATATGGTGAAAGGTTTAAAGTGACAAAAATGGGTCAACATATGTGACATTGGGTGAAAAAGTGGTAGAAATGGTTTATAAGTGCCAAAAATATCTTGAAAGTGGAAAGAATGTGCAGAAAAGGGATTGAAATTTGATGAAGTGTCAGAAATGGGAGTAATGTAGCAAAAATACATTAAAAGGAGCAAAAATATGGCAAAAAAAAAAAGGTTGAGACCCCCTGCTGTAAAGGGCCGAATTTGGCCCCTGGGCCTTGAGTTTGACACACATGTTATAGTGTGTAATGTGAAACCAATCTGTGCTCCCTTTGTATCCTTTTAAACTCAGGTTAAATGGGTAACGTCAGACACACCCTGATACACAAAAACTCTGTCTTTGTTCTAATAAAACCATCTGCACACATGAGCTCATTAAACAAACTGTGTGTTCATGTTTACTCCCTTTGCTCTCTTATTTGTTGGCAGTTTGTCCTGCTGTTCACAACACAAACAGCATTTAGATCCGGTTTAGGTGTGTGTAAGTGTGTGTGTGCATGTGTGGGTGTATGTGTGTGAGTGGTGAGTGCCCTGTCCTCAGAGACCAGAGGAGGTTTATAACATGCACCAACACACAGCTGGTATCTCATGCCAGGCTGAGCAGGTGCTGGTGTTTCCATGGACGAGGTCTGCAAACATTGCTGTCTGCAGGGATTTGAACACTGCACACACAAGCACGCACGCACAGGCACAAGCTATCATGCATCAGAGAGCCTCAGCCACTCAGAGAGTTCATAAAAGAGCTCTGCTTTAGTTTTGTATTTTTCACTTCTGATCACATTTGCAGTTTGAATGTGACTCCATCTTTACATCAAGTGTGAGAAAAACACATTTCACCTCTCACAGGCGGAGTCAAACTATTCTCAACAGGGGTGGAATGGAATGATGAACACATGCTGTGTTGTAAATGTCCCACTAACGTACTGTACACTAGTACACACTCAAGGAAAACTGTCTACTATATGCTATTAGTATGATTACCCTTAGCAAAAAGTAGTTTTTTCAAGTGTACTACAAGTATACTTATTTTTACTCAAACTGAAGCAGTATACTTGAAGTGTGCTTTTTATATACTATATTTTATATACTTAAGAAAAGTATAGTGAAGTATACTTTGCTTATACTAAAAAGTATAAATAATAGTCTAAGACTAAGTACATTAATACTTAGACTTACACTTGTACTTTAACACTAAAGCTTATACTGTACTTGTACTGCAAGTATACTTATTTTGTACTAAAACTGAGGCAGTATGCTTGAAAGTGTACTTCTGTAAACTTAAAATGACCTTATTAAGTATACTTTAATAAACTAAAATGTGGACTAGAAGTATATACTTAGTACACTAGTAGTACATAGATGAGTGTACTTGTTGTATATTTGAAAGTGTACTTTTGTAAACTTAAAATTACCTTATAAAGTATACTTAAAGTATACTTTCATAAACTTGAAATGTTCCAATTTAGTCCAAAAAAGTGATAAACTAGTGAACTTTCTAGTACGCTACAAGTACATGGTCCATTATATACTTGCTATACTTATACTCAAGCAAACTTAATAAAAATGAACTCCAAGTATACTACTTTTTGCTAAGGGTAGGATGATGAGCGTTCCCACTGAAGTATACTTCAAAGTTTCCACAGTCAAGTGGGTTAGCATAGTATAGCGTACACATGAATAAACTCAGCGTCTGTGTTGTAAATGTCATACTAACATACTACTCATACTAATTCTGACGTCAAAATGAGTATGGAGCGCGTTCACATTAGATAGTCTGAAAAGATTAAGTACTTGAGAAATACCCAGATGTAGGGTTTAAACGCTGAACAAGTTCCCGCGCATCATTCCGTGGCCTTTGGCTTTTTTTAAAGACTTGACAAATACTTAATTTTTGATGTGAAGTCTTAATATTTTCTAATTAAACCACAGAAGCTTTGATCTAAGAGATGAATCCTCAACCTCAGCACCAAACGATGAGCAAACGTAAGCATGTGTTCAGTGAGTTCAGAGCAATTATCAGAGCTGTGCTGAAAGCTGAGCTGAAGGGGAAAAAAAGGGAACAACTTACCAACATATAAACAGAACACACAACAAGACATTTACGGCGTGAAATGTAATCAACACAATCTGTTTTTGATTTTTGCATTGATTGATGACCGATCCAAGCATTAATACATTATTTTTTGGTGTATTTTTTTTTCACAGTCTTCAATAAAAAGTGAAAATATCCATTTATGGTCATCTTTATGAAAGCTCTCAGTTGGTTTCTTAAACTGCAATGTGTAGTATGATCTGTTTGTGTCAAATTAACTTCTTGAATCATAATTTTGTGGGTGATTTGTTTGAAAGGCCTCACAAAATGTAAATATTTTGGCTTTTGCTTGTTTCGTTCTAAAGAAAGGGAGAATTACTCTTATTACTAATTATTGTATGGATTTATTTTGTTTATTTTGTGGTACAGGCGAACACCGTGAAAGTGTGACGTTTAATCGTGTTTCATTGTTGTTTTTGTGTGTAAAACACTGGCCTCTAGTGGTAAATAATAAAAATGCAGATAATTTTTTGTCCCGCCCCCAACATATCTTACGCAATCCCATTGGTTTGTGGTCAGAAATGCCGCAATTCAATTGGTTGGTTATTTTTGCGTCAGCCAATCATCGTCGTTGTTTAGCACCGTTCAGAGGTTGGAGGTGAAAGTATGGGAATAGCTCGTAAAGCAGCTGAAATTGTGTGTTTGTTTTTTTTTGTCACACTTGGTATTGAAATATTAGTTTCGAGATGATGGATTTTATTTGTACATAAAACACCAAGCCTGTGCCTTCAAAGATGTTTTGTTTGAGTGTTAACGTGCTGAGGTCGTCGGTATCTTTACAGAAGGTTAGTGGCTAAGCTAACGGCTACATTGTTTACACTGCTTTATCGCCAATGTTCGCCTATTGTGACCATAAATGTTTTCACAAATGAGGTCATAGTCAACGATTAAACCATTTAATAACGTTAGCAGTGTAGCCAACAGCCTAATACAGTGGTTCTCAACCTTTCATTTTATGAATCTGTGATAACCACATTTATTTATTTATTTATTTATCTGAATAATATCCACTGTTCTCCAGGAAGTTTATTATTATTTGCACCATAGTATATATTTATAGTTATCTTAAAAATGTAAATCCTTGTTTTAATAAGAAATAAAATGGGCTAAAAGCAACCAAAAAGAGTATATATAAAAATAAAAAAAAGTGATGAAAAAGTGGTTTTTAAAATGGGATTTCAAAAACCACATAAAGTGGTTCAAAGTTGCAAATTAGAGTGGGTGAAAACGGACAGTAAAAGTAGTTAAGAAAATAGGGTTCAAAGTGTCAATATTGGCTTAAAAGTGGCAGGAAAAAAAGTAGGAACAATTAGTTTAAACTGGCAAATAATGGCCATGACAAATCGTGAATGTAGTTAAATTGGCAAAAAAAAAAAAAGTATGAAATATGGTGAAAAAAAGGTTAAAAGTGACAATAATGGGTCAACAAATGCGACATTAAGTGGGGGAAAGGGTTTTCACGTGCTGAAAATGTCTTGAAAGTGGCAGAAATGGGAGTAATGTAGCAAAAATGCATTAAAAGGAGCAAAAATGTGGCAAGAAAAAGTGCTGAAAATGCGTTAAAATATGGCAAGTTTGGTGTAGTTGTAGAAAAAGATGAAAAATAAGCAAAAATGGGATCAAATTTGTTAAAAAAAATATTCTTAGTTTCTTGAAGGCATCTGACCCCCTAGAATCCTCCTTTTTTCAAAGAATCTTTCCACCAATGGTTGTTTTATGCTTATTTTTGGTCGACATTTAAAAAAATATTAAACACTGACTAATAAGTATTTTTATCCTTTTTCCAGTTCTGCATCTTGTCTCTGTTACGCTCCCATCCTCCCCCGAGTGGCTTCCACATCTCCTGCCTCCCTCTGCGGCGGTCATCGGATGCAGATCCGCATCCGTCTCCCGAGGGTCCCACGCACTCCTCTGATTGGTCGCCCGATCAGGGCCCGCCCCCTGCGCCCACGCACTGCTGCATGAGCGGCTGTCACAACTGCGTGTGGATCGAACACGCCGAGCAGCTGTTGAAATACTACCAGGACGGAGGCGAACGTGCTGCGGCCGCCATCGAGGAAAACGTCCTGGACGAGAACCTGAAAACATACCTGAAGATGGAAATTCGACTCCTGAAGAAGACTTGATTCTTCCCGGTCGTTAGTGGTTTTATTCAAGCACTTTATACTTGTGGTTTTGACACTTTCACCCTGATATTTATTATTATTTCCTGCATCAGGAGCAACTGGAAATACAAATCTTACGTTTCACAGAGTCCATCCAAACTGTAACGGATTGAACAAAATGGAAAGTCAATCATCCATTATTTAAATGGGCTTCTGAAAGGAGCTGGAAAACTATGTGACTATAAAGAAATATATTAATAAGTGTTCTCGCACAGCCCAATGAAGTGTATTTATTCTGTATTTATTGTGTTTCCTCAACTATTTCTAAGAGTTGAAATAAATCATTTCTTCTTTTGAAACTTGTTTAGTTTGGTTATTAAACTTTAACTCACCAGTTGTAAATTAATGATTCACTGGTCCACAAATGGGGACATTCTGCTATTGCAGCAGAAATAAATATTTAGAAATAAGAGAAAAGGAAACACGGGGTAAAAAATTCAGGAAAGTGACATAAATAGGTGACAAAAACACACAAAATAAAATAAAAACACACAAAATGGAAACACGAATAAATACAAAGATATGTTTTTTTTTTTTTTTTTTTTAAACTAAACAAATTCAATTTTATTTAAATGACTCCCCCAAAACACAGAAAATAACAGAAAAATACACTAAATTTAAATTAGAATAAATACAAAAATCTATGATGGCCATGTGACCCTCAGATCAGATACAGTCTGTAATAAAAGCAGCTCATCTTTTCACAAAAACAAATTGAATGTCCCAAAAAACAAATAATTCTCCAAAAATACACAGAATGTCTCCATAAACACACATTTCAACAAAAACATACAAAACAACAGTAAAAATACACAAAATGTCAACAAAAACCGTCCAAAATGACTCTAAAGACACAACAAACAAACGTTGAATGATCCAAAAACATAAATATATCTTCATAAACACACAAAATATCGACACAAACATCTCTACAAAACACACAAAATGACTCTAGAAACACAAATCTACAACAAAAACCCTAAAAAATATCTACAAAAACACATGAAATGTCTATAAAAACATGAGCCAAAAAACATAATGAATGTTCATGTCTGTGTTCAACCACCTTCAGCTACAGTGGGGGGTCCCCGGTCTCTGGAACCATTATTTTGGGGGTCTCAGGCTGAAAAGGTTGAGAACCACTGGTGTAAAAGTACTTGATTACATGGACCCCATCGTTTAGGCGGGGCTTATATAATCTCCAGCAAAGGCTGAGCATTTAAAGGATGAAGATGATGATGATGAAGGCTTCGTGTTGGCACGCTAGTCTGCTGGACTCACAGCAGCTCGTCTTTCATCACAGCAGCTGGTGAGTAACTGCAGCAGACAAACATCCAACATGAACAGCTAAACACTACTTTTATCATCAGATCCATGTGTTTGACGGGCAGGGTTTAACTGTCACAGCTTTACTCACAGATGGCTGCAGGGTTTAGAAAACGAGCGTTGTCGAAGCAGTGTGTGGAAGATGATCACATATTCAACTTGTTTGACCTTCATTTATCAACTTCATCTACTCAGATTTTATTTCAATGTTGACTTGGAAACTTTCATGTTGTTCTCAGCGTGTGAAAACCAGGAAAGACGTGTGTAAAGATTAGAAACAACAGCTACACAAAGGATTATCATGTCAAACTCAAACTTATGAAGACTGAGATCCTGTTTCTGATTCTGACGATACAAATAGTCTTAAATTAGTTTTTTTCTGCTGTGGTGTCAAACATGAGGCCTACGGGCCCTAGAACTGCTCGTCATGGGTCCATCCAGCCTGTGAGAACACTTTAAGCTTGATTATTATTCAATAAAAGGAGCTGCTATATCTAATTAGATCTTTGCTTAAATGTTTTGTGCCTCAGTAGAAGCTATTTTTTAATTATTTGCACTAAAACAAAGAGAAAACAGCAGAACAGTTCTTATTATACCACGTTTGTATTATTCTGACCCACTGATAAGGACATGATGATTGTGCTGACCTCAGCGTTTCCTCCTCCTGTCCTTGCTTTAACCAGATTACTGGTGTTCAGTGCGCTCAACAAAAGACATGGGGGAGAACTTATTAACTTGAGCCAAGGATTATGGGAAAACTGGGTCATGCGATGCAATCTAATACATTTAATTAGTTGGAGATGGTGCAGTAAATCCCTGCTGGTGCTTGTCACAACAATAAGAGGATTATTAATATGGCTGCTAATGACACGTGGAGGTGACGGAGATTTATTACAAGATATGGAAAAAGTTTTTGGAGCGTGTTTTGAAGTTTTGTTACTGAAGGATTTGCTCTTGTATTGATAAGAAAAAGGATTTTTAAAGTTGTACGTTAATAAAAATCAGATTTTAAAATGTTGAGGTTTCATTTATTCAGGCAATTTTTGTCAGAAAATTTACTTTGAAATGTCCTTTGATCTCCTGACATGTTTCGACTCCCAACCATCAGTCTTCCTTAGAGGCATCTGATCGCTTTCATGTGTACTACTGCGATCAGTAGATGTTTTGATGTTTTTTCTTATTAAGAAAGTACTCATAAGGATACATCAAAGCAAACAGGAGATGCCTCTGAGGAAGACTGACAGTTGGCAGTCGAAACATGTCAGGAGATCAATGTAAATTTCTTTTTTTTTTTTTTTTTAAAGTTCTCTGAATAAATTAAACCATAACATATTATTTCATAAAAGAAGGAGACTTTCTGGTAAAATTAGATTTTGTATTCAGCTTCAGCCTTTTCACATCTAATGCAGGATTTTTCAACCTTTAGGTCGTGACCCCATGTGGGGTCGACTGACTTCTCTAGTAATAATAAAATGTAAAAAAAAAAACAAAAAACATGATTTTATTTATTTATTTTTTAACTGTAATTATTTTTTCATTTTTTTAATTAATCTATTTTGCACAATTAAAAAACCAATAAAATGATAGATAAAACATTAAAACACATGACAAGATGACTTATTGTTGTAATTAGCGTTACAAGAACAAATAATTCAATACAGTAAGTAAACATAGGTAAAAAATAAAAAACACACACAAACAAATAAAATTTACTGATGAATGTACATTTTATTTATCTTGTTGATTTAAAAAGTATTCATTTATTTGTACATTTTTCTATCTCTTTCTTCTAAAGAAATGACCAACAGAAAGAATCTGAGTATTTATACTTGATTAATAATTAATTATTGTGCAATGTTTTCACTTTTTGTTGGTTCAAAAGCTGATTTAATTCAGACTCGACCAAACGCCCATTTTTTTTTACTTTTATTGGTGAGAGGAACAAACAACACAATAGCAGAACCAAGACTGAACAGCAGGTGGCAGCAAATCTTCATTAGTGCCACTGAAATATTGTATTTCAAATTAATTCGTTTTGTCTGTTGTTTTCCTGTTCACCAGGATTCTAGGGAACCGTTGGTGAATCACAAAGCTGAAAAATGAATCTAGAACCTCCAAAAGCTGAGATCAAGTCGGCCACCCGGGTCAGCGGGGGCCCGGCCACGCCTCGCAAAGGCCCCCCCAAGTTCAAACAGAGGCAGACGCGTCAGTTCAAAAGCAAACCTCCCAAGAAAGGAGTCCAGGGGTAGATACGCACCCACGTTACACCTAACGTGTGTTTTTAAGAGATGATGATTATGTTTGTGTGTTTTCCTGCAGCTTTGGTGACGACATCCCAGGAATGGAGGGCTTGGGCACAGGTGGGTTCAGGAAATCTATCACAAAATTCCAAAGGACAAAAATAAAAAGATAAGAAACCAACTTATCAAACAAATACAGCATGTTTTACACATGAAATTACAAAAAAAAAAAATCCTCCATGTAAACCCAAAATGATTTTACATCTACAAAAAACTGTCACGTGACTTCTGGCACAAATTTTCTGAAATGTTTTGTACTCAAAGAATATTTTGTATAAATGTTTCATTGTGTGTTTAAAACATGCTGTATTGGTTTGATAAGTATGTTTCTTATTTGCAAACAAAATTCATTAGTTTGGGCATGATTTTAACTCCATAATTTTGTCAGTTGGGATTCTGTGCATCACTGTGTTTAGGGCGGAGCTTTTACTCTAAACTAGGGGTGTCAAACTCGTTTTAGTTCAGGGGCCAAATATGGAGCAGTTTATCTTAAGTGGGTCACAGATTTTAAGCGGTAAATTTAGTAATTCAATCATTATTGTGCTCTAGTTTGCACTTCCACGTATAAAATCTAGATCAATGCTAAATATGTACGGCACTGATTATATCAAAGCAATAAGTGATGGATTTCAGTCCCTGCATGATCTTTATTTTCAATTCATTGGATTTGTGACCCATTTTTATGTAATTTGAGGAAATTTTGAAGAAAATTGCAGGATTCTGGAAAAATTAAGATTTCTTATAATAATTTGAGATTAACAATGACGTCCATCATGTGATATAAGCATGGGGGAAAATGTGAGCCCTGCTAATATTGTGGCGTTTCATTGAATTTGTGTATTAATTTGGAGATATCTACAACTGAATTAGTTGGTACATTACACGATTCATGGCTTCTCTGACTTTTTTACTTGCTGCCGCGGGCCAAATGAAATGCTTTAAAGGGCCGGATTTGGCCCCCGGGCCTTGGGTTTGCCACGTGTGCTCTAAACACTGTATTAACGGTCATACTTTCTGATGTCTTGCAGACATCACGGTCATCTGCCCCTGGGAGGCCTTCAATCACCTGGAACTGCACGAGCTGGCTCAGTACGGCATCATCTGAGCCTTCATCCACCCTCATAGTGATAACTTTCAAGCTGGAGCTCTGTTTTACATCTGTACAAAGAGCTGAAGCCATAGAAAACTGAAGCAAACCAGGAAAAACTACAGAAAAATGTCAAATTCCTCAAAACTGTAGCAAAAATGCTGTTTTCTACCTTATGATTCCTGTTATATTGAGCATTTCCTGTCAGCAGATTTACATCTTGTTTGCTCAGTGTTTTCTTCCCATCATGTGTTTGTATTTGAGTGATTCATCTCTTAATTTATTATCACCCTGTGCTTAGTTTTTTTTTTTGACATTATCTCAACTTTAAGACTGTTTACCTTCCGTCAAACTGAAAAATAAAGTTCACTTAAATATATACTTCTCAATTTGTCTGGTTATCGTCTCTTATTATCTTATTAACAAGCTGCAACTCTTTAAAAACAAACTTTTATATCAAGGCGTTACATCATCTTCAAAGGTAACCAATCAGCAGCCAGCAGCGGTAATAGTGATGAAGAGCATGTTACGTGGATATTAAACAAGATATAGGATAACAACGCAGATATTACACCCATCAGATTTTATAAAAATAAGTAGGAAAATATTGATTTAGAATATATTTAATTCCATGATTGTCCGTCAATGAAATTATATAAAAACTGAAAGGTTAAGTGTGTAAGTTAAATTAAGATGAAACAACTTAAAGCTGCGGTATGTAGAATGGTGAGGCCCTCCACGTTCCCCCCTCCCCTCCTGAACGAACCTCACCGGTCTTCTTGTGCACGCGCACATTGTGCAACAAACGTAGGGAGAGTACTCTGATGTTCTAGGAACAAGTATCACTCACTGCTGTGATGACAGAGGTTCACAAGCAGCCGCTCCTCCACCTCCTGATCCCAGCTGACCAGAGCAGATACACTCCATCCACACTGCAGATGGATTGGGTATGTTCTTTCCACCTTAGATAATTAACAAACTATTTATTCTTTAAGGTTAATTACAGAATTTTTAAATGACTTATTTGCACACCGAGATATTAAATATTAGTCATGAAGGACAGTGAAGACGTTGGGGTTTTTTTTAATATCAGCCAGAAATAAACAAGATGCTGAGTCACCAATAGAGGAGCTTAACATGAATCTTTATTCTTTGATTTACAGATCAAAGAGTACAAAATAAGTCTGTACATTCTACATTCAATATGTCAGTGTTGTTCCAAACTACATTTTCTATTTAAGATATTTACCAATGCCAATATATACTCAGATACCATCCCAACCAACCTAATTTTAATATTGAAATTACAGGTTAAAGCTACTTAATGTGATGTTTTATCAAACAACATATCAACACATCCATATTTGTGGGGGAAAAAAACAATGCCAATGTCAACCAAAAACAAAATATCGGTTGAAATTCAGTAGAATAATATATATATATATATATATATATATATATATATATATATATATATATATATATATATATATATATATATATATATATATATATATATATATATTTTTTATTATTATTATTATTATTATTATTATTATTATTATTATTATTATTCATCTACGTGTATTATAATCATATAACAAACGTAGATAAATAAATATATTTATTTATTTTTTGTTTTTTGCAAAGGTGGAACCTTGCTTCGGCTTACGTCGCTTGTTCCCACTATGCTCTATTGACAGTTGAACCGGGGTCGGGCACTAATGTCTGCAACACCCGGTGTTTGAGTTGCGTGATGGAGTTTTCGTCTACATTCAAAAACGGTCGGTGATTCTTGTTTAATTTCACCGAGTCATTTCATCGACACGAAGCGAACCAGCCGCCAGCAGCGCACTGACATGGCGGAGAGCATTGTGAGTGTCTTGATGCTAACGTTAGCTCAGCCGTTAGCCTCAAGTGTGGAGTGATGAGTTAGCAGAATTAGCATTAGCTTCCGTTAGCACTGAGTGAGTCGGTGCTGCGGTATAACTGATGTCTGGATTAAATTGGGGTCAACTTGGTTTCTTTTTCGTAATGCTATAATCATACATGTAAAATATGCTAATTTATGTCACACCATAACACGTTTTTATTTATTTTAGATCAAATTTATAGTTTGGTTTGTCCTTTTTACTTATTTAAAATCAAAAGCAGCTGCGGGAAGCTACATTAAACTACACATAATCCGAGCCATCGCCGTTCTGTGGCAGCATTACTTTGACGAAAACATCACACATGTTGTTTACCTGCTTTTTATAATTGACGCGAAAAGTTAGATATTCAACGTTTGGCAGATTTACATGTTAAGTCAGCAATTAAACTGGACACCAGTTAAACCAGTACACCTGGTCAGCGGAGCTAACCTGCCAATGTTAGCTCTTTGGCTAACTGTGGGCTTCTTGGTGTTATGAGCAGTTATCGGCTTTAATACAATGTAGATGGTGATGTACAAGAATTAAAACTGTGCGAATTAATCTTTAAAAAAAACTTGTATTAAATAATCAGCATCATTCCGTTTGTGGAATTAAAGCTAAAGTGCTGTTAATTCTCATAAAGTGACGCCTTGTGACAGTTGCTGTTTAGTTTGCTTTCATTGGAAATACAGTGAGTGTTTTGTGGATTTAAATAAATGTAACATTCGGCGGGTGAAGTTATTAACACTTTTTTTTTTTCTTCCCAGTTTTCTGCGCAGTCATTGTCCCAAAGTCCCTCAGACATCGCAGTAGAGGAGAGTTCACCCAAAAACAGTTTAAACAGGTTCAATTTAATTAAAAAACAAACTACTTTAGTTGGACGTATCATTTTACACAAATTTTAAACGGTTACAAATACATATAAATAAATAACCAGGAATCTTTGTGTAAAGGACTTATTTGATAAAAGTTTTCATAGAAAAGTACTCATTTTGCATTAATAACAATCGTTTCACCAATAATTTTAAAAAACGAATGTGTTTGAGACAAAATGTTAGAAATAAATATGGCACCTTTTCCAAAACTTGAAGATGAATCACTACTTATATCGTAAATTAAGTATTGGACAATATTAAATATAGGCTAATAGCTAATATTAAACTGCTAAATGTAATGAATCTTCATTAAAAAAAAATAAATAAACTGAAAGTAAACATGTTAATTAAATCAATGGTTTTAAAATCATTTTTTTTAAAGAATGTTTGTTTTTAAAAGCTAAGATTAATTTAAAAAACAGACGGATGATACGGTTCACGATTTGCATGTCACGATATAATATATCCAGATACTGTACATATTGAGTTATAAATCATTACAAATTTCACCTTTAAAATTACAAAATGGTATGAAATACAATTTATTTGTTTTTTTACTTGCGAGACAGGTAAACTGTATTTCGACTACCAATATCAAAAACAAGTGGTATTTTTAACTTTAGCCTCTACAACAGATTTTGTTACGTTCCTAAATTATTATTTTTTAAAGTAGCCTCATACATCTTTAAAAGTGCCCAGAATGTTTTATAGAAATAAAGTGCAATCAACTTCCAAACTAAAATACATTGAGGAGTGAGGTAGTTAACATTTGTTTACGTGCTATGCATATGCTAGCATGTTTTTTCATTTGGATTTGGACAGTTTTTGGATCAATACAATAATCGCACGGTGAAATATTGTCATGTTGTCGGATAGTCTATAATTAAGTGACTTAAGTGCTTTTGAAAAATGACATTTCACCAGTAACTTGTACTTATCGTACCTGGATACATTTTTTTTCTGTTTATAGATCATCAGGGTACAATCCCCAGATGGGATGAAGAAGATTCCTTCCACCAAAAGAGAGACAGCGTCAGCTTTTCTGAAGAAGGTACAGAGTGACTAGTAATTACCAGTTTAATCCCATTACAATGACCTCAGAGCGGTGTTGATACGTGGGTGTTACCTTTCACGGTGTTTTGTACTGTATGGGTGTGTGGGTGTATTCTGAGTGGATGACTTTCATCCCTGTGTCTGTTCTCATGTGATCACAGCTGTGTTGAAAGCATCAGTTTATGACCCTAAAATAGAGCAGTGCAGCAGGAGAGCATTGCACCAACGTCTCATCAAAAATGTATGTGTCGGTGTGAAGGCAGGATGGTGTAGACTACAGATCGATCAGGGTTTTTATTCCACCTTGATGTGCAGGAGGAAAAAAAACCCTAGAGTCAGTCTGAGCTGAGCTGGGTTATATTTCTCTCCCTGAGGCAAAACAGAGACATTTCTTTCTTTAAGATCAATTAGAACACGTCTCTGGTTTAGATGCTCCATAATTAACATTCTCACTGTTTTTTTAAATTTTTTTGGGAAATCATTCCGATGAGATTTTTTAACTGGCCGCTTAGTCAGCTGCGCTAAGTGCTAAGCTAACCAAAACATGTCCGCCTCATTGCTTGAAGCATAATTTTTTTGTAATTCTGATCTTTATAGTTGAACAACAGAAACAAATCTACTAATTATCTCGACTGTAAGCAAATATTAGTAATGATGATTTATTAGGGAAAGCTTTTGCTATCAATGAGTCAAACTTTTTTTATATAACACCTTTCTTACTAATTCAATTGTAGATCAAAGTGCTTCACAGAAATTTGCTAGTGTGATTGATTGACCGAAGTTAAAGATTATTTAAAAAAAAAGGTTTAGAGATTAGTAGGGCTGCCAACTTTGGTTGTTTAGTCGACTAATTGGTCGATGCCGTCGTAATCAGTTTCAATACCGTTAAAAAAAATGCAATGCACTTAGTTGATTAGGATTAAATATCAAATATAATTTATTTAATGCCTAAACATGATTCTAGCAGCAATGGCTGTGGGTGCGTGCTGCGCTGCAAAAAAAAAAAAGGTGTTGCGCTTCAGCTGTCAGTGCAGTGCACTGTCCTCAGAGCAGAGCAGAGAGGGAACAGATTAAGACAGGCTTGAAACACAAGCATCCACTATTGAATCAATCCTTTTTCTGCACAATAACATGGACAATCCCTATATTTGTAATGTGGATTATGTAAATATATCCACTGCTGTCTCTGGCGCCAAGGGTACACTGCGCACCTGTGTTTAACATGCGTTTGTTTCCCCGTGCGCTGATCTGATGTTGACCGTAACAGGTGTTTATTAATGAAAGCAGGCTTACCACTAAATCAAATGTAAATGTGTCATTTGTATGAAGGAAAAAATAGGTTTTAATTTTCGGTTGCAGGTCGTGCTCTGATATAAATACCTAATGTCTGTAGGACCTGTAGGTTTCACTTTGGGTTTGTCGGGTTTTGGTCAAAGTTTGAATAAGGTTCATATCATAAATGTTCTGTGTTTAAAAGCAACTCTGCACAACAAAAAGCCAAAACAAAATATTTGTCTCTCTTTTTCTTTCTCCTCATCCTCCTCTATACCTGCTCATTTTTTTTTTTTTGGTCGACTAATCGCTACGTGTGCCATAGTCTTTAGTTGACTACAGCCCAAGAGATTAGTGCTGCAGCTATCAAATATTTTTGTAAGCGAGTATTCTGTCGATTTCCCCATCGAATAATTACATACACTTTTGTGTTTGTAAACAACTATATCAATAGTGTGTTACGAAATATGACAGACCTCTTAAAATGAGTAAGCAATTGTCAGTTATTCCTAAAAAAAAATTGATTCAAAATTATTTTTCAAATCTTCAACACTTCAACTTAACAGTAAACAAATGCCAGGGCAAAAAAAAAATACAACCTTTATCCTTAGGTTTATCATAATTTAAAAAATAAATAAAACGGGTGTAGCCACCACTATAACCCATCTGGTAACACCTGCAGCTTCCTCCACGGTGTGATGTACTGTGGGGGACAAAAAAAACATTGATTTGTACAGCAAATTCAATAAACTCGCTCATAAGTAAATCTGTATGCTAATGAATGCAGCTTTGTCCATATTTTGCATTTTTGAATAAATATTGTTTAGTTTGTTTGTAGTTTTATTTATTTTTTGGCATTTGGTGTATTTTTCTGTAATGTATGTTTTTTGGAGTCATTATGTGTATTTTTGTATCTTTCTGTTGTCTTTTTGTGTATTTTTTGTTGCCATTTTAGGGTGATTCTGGAGTCATTTGGTGTGGTTTTGTGCATTTCTGTTGTGGTTTTGTGTATTTTTTTGTATGAATATTTAGGTTTGTGTTTTTTTTGTTTTTTTTGACTCATTCTCATATTTTTGTTGTCATTTGGTGTATTTTTTTGTAATGTATGTTTTTTGGAGTCATTTTTTTTTGGCGTCTTTTGTATATATTGACAGTTTTGAAGGTTTTTGTACGGTGGCTGGGAAGTGTCAGGTGAATGCATTTACAGAAACGAACACAAATGCGAACAGGTCACAACACGAATGCAAACCGGCCACAATGGAAGTGTTTCCGACGGACCGGGATTACAGACGGACGGGTATTATGATATGATAGCCTGATATGAAAAATATAAGAGTATCCTAATCAACTTTCACTTACTTTCATACGCGTTTCGATGTCTTCTTCTTGTTCTTAACTGTTCTGGTGGGTTAAAAACATCTGCCAGAAACGTGTCCGTTATTACAGACGGACACGTTTCTGGCAGATGTTTGCATTTGTGTTTGTTTCTGTAAATGCATTCACCTGACACTTCCCAGCCACCGTATTTTTGTCATCATTTTGTGTGTTTCTGGCGTCATTTTTTCTATATTTTTGTGTGTTTCTGTTGTCTTTTTGTATAAATATTGTTTCGTTTTTTATTTTATTTTATTTTGTGTGTGTGTATGCGTGAAAGGGCAGCCTATTCTGTGTGTAATGTGAATGTGTAAATGGATACAATTTTCATGTAAAAAATGTTATCTACACACATTTTTTGGATTTGTTGTAAGTCAAACTTTGACCTGAAAATTTGTCTTTTTCTCTTTTTGTGGCGATTGAACATAGAAGTTTAATACGCATCAGTTGTTGTAAACAAACTGTAAAAGAAATGACATTTCCTCACATGTGGCACAATGTTTGCTGTTCATCTCTGATTGTTAGTTAAAGGGTTACTAGAGTGGTCACAGGTGAGATTGAAGTCCTTCTTGGTTGGTGTGTAACGTCCATGTCTCCCACAGGTGGCCTCAGAGTTTGGTTTTAACTCCAACGGCTTCTCCGTTTATCTGAACCGCAACAAAACCGAAGAGATCGTCTCCCAGAACAAAACACTCAGTCTCCTCAAGATCAAGTGAGTGGATCTCAGCCTCTGTCAGGTGTTGGAGTTTGATTCATTAGTACAGGAAACAACAAATGGTTGTCTGCATTTTTGTTGATGTTTTTGGTGCCATTTTTGTGAATTTTTACTGTTTTTTTGTTTTTGTTTTGTTTTTTTGTCCTGTGACTGTTTTCTGGGATTTTCCATAATCTGTCAGTGAATGCAAAGCTGTCGTCTGAAATGTGACCAAACAAATGGTTGGATTAATGTAACGTTGAAGCTTTGCTGTTGTCATGATGCTTCACTACTTGTAACGGTCACCAGTTAAACCGATACATCCCATTTCTGCCTCTTTTGTTTCGGTGCTTTTTATTAACCTCTTTGTTTTCCAGGCATGGAGACATGCTGTACCTCTTTCCTTCAGCCTCGTCTGGGGAGGTGATGGACACGGCCACGCCTCACACATCTTCATCACTACCGTTCATCTCAGCGCCCTCCTCCTCATCCTCTTCATCTTCCATCATCCCCCGGTCCTCCGCGCCGCAGATCCAGGAGGACGAAATCGATCAGTATCTGGCCAAGCAGGACGGAAAGATCTACAGGAACAGAGACCCACAGCTGTAAGGAGCAGAACATAAATTACAATAAGATGAAACTTATACAACTTTTAAAAAATTAAGCGTCTGTGCAATGTGTGTCCTTGGTAAATGTATTAAAATAATGTTTTTTACTTTAGTCCTATTGTTGTGCGATATAACGATCTATTGTAGTGCGATATATAAATGTCAAGTGTTTAGTTTAGTGCCACAAAGATGCAGAAAATTTAAACTGTGGTATGGAGAAGTGAAACGCTGCTTTTTTCACCCAGATTGGGTCCCCCAGAGCAACCAAAATCATCAATTAGTCTGATTACAAACTGTGTCACTACAGCGACTATGACTCTTCTACGCAAAATGGCTGCAAACTTGTTTCACAATAGTTCGTGTTAATTTTTCTCCTGCTGCTCTAAATTGACTTAAAGAATAAAACCTTTGCTATCATATATGATCTTTTTAAAATTCACTACAGGTACGGTTTAAGACTTTAGCAGTGGCCGTTATTGTTGGTTTTTGTGCCCCTTGGTGGCATTTCCACAAATTTACAAAACAGAACAAATCTGAAAACGGTATATGTGGCAAAAGTCACAAATATTCTTTTATTGAAAATATTCTTTAAGGAGAAGTACCATAGGAAATAACAAAGCGTTATTATGAAAAATGAGTAGTGTTAGTGACAACTTTTGAAACAATACTTGGAAAAAATTACTGCAAAAGGCCGTAACAATCACAGAAATTGGTGGTGAATGAATATGAAAAGGTCATGTTACCAATTTTTTTATAGAATCTCTTTTTACATCTAAAAAAAAATGTATAACGAATATCAAATTTTTCATTAATTTCATGTAATTTTAAGGAAGAAATATCGGGATATATATTGTCATCAGGATATAAATCTACCTAAATCGTGATATAACATTTTCTTCACAATGCACAGCAATAGATAGTCCTATAATTTTCCACAAACATGAACAAAATCCAGATGTTTGAAACTCACTGTGTGCTTCATTTGTTCCAGATGTCGTCACGGAGCGCTGGGAAAGTGTGTGCACTGCGTACCGTTAGAGGTAACCTTGTCTAACCTGTCGGCTCACTCGTCTGTTGCACCGTCACTCACTCTTGCCTCGTTTTTTTTTTTTTTTTCAGCCTTTTGACGAAGACTACCTGAACCACCTCGACCCGCCTGTCAAACACATGTCATTCCACGCATACATTCGTAAGCTGACCGGTGGTTCTGACAAGTGAGGCCTGCTTTTGGTTCACTCGTGAATTATTCCAGTCTCTGATTGTTCTGTTGGCTTTAAACATGACTCGTGTGTTTTTTATTGTCCCACAGAGGGAAGTTTGCAGCGCTAGAGAACATCAGCTGTAAGATCAAGTCGGGCTGTGAGGGTCATCCTCCCTGGCCGGAGGGAATCTGCACCAAGTGTCAGCCGAGCGCCCTCACACTGAACAGACAGGTAGGCCACGCCCACTGAGCATTTGATTAATCCCAAAACCAGACACAAAGAACAGAGGAACACTGAACGCTTCATCGATCATCTACACGTCATGCAGTTATTCAATTATGTGTGTAGGAAACTGACAAAGAATATATACAACACACAAAATAACTGAAAAACACATAAAACGACAGAATAAAGTCCCAAAATTATGGCAAAAAGACACCAGAAACACAAAATAACAGGAAAAATCCACAAAATCTAAATATATACCAAAAAACTACAAAAATACACAAAAACCGTACTCAAGAATACACAAAAGAACTAAAAAAATGCAAAATAATGAGACAAATACAAAAAACCAAAAATATATACAAAGAAAAACTGAAAATAGACAAAACACAAAAAACTTACAGAAGAATACACACAATACCTCAAAGAAATGCCTAAAATGACCAAAATGACAACAAAAACACACATTGACAACAAACAGTCTTTCACTTTATGGAGGAAAACTCTGAGAAGGAACATTATTGTGTTATTACACGACAGTCCTCACAGACGGTGAGAACAATGCGTTATTTACTATTCTGCCTCATCTGTGCAGTTCTGAGTTTTCATTTTCTTCTCCCAGAAATATCGACACGTGGACAACATCATGTTTGAAAACCACACCATCGCCGACCGCTTCCTGGACTTCTGGAGGAAGACGGGCAGTCAGAGGATGGGTTACCTCTACGGACGGTACACGGAGCACAAAGACATCCCTCTGGGGATCAGAGCGGAGGTCGCCGCCATCTACGAGCCCCCACAGGTGAGAGGAGTGCCGCCTCTGCTCATTTCTGCACATACAATCCCAACGAACACATCCTTCATGCTGTGTTACAGAACGCCACCCAGAACAACCTGGAGTTGCTGGAGGATCCCAAAGCTGCAGCTGTGGACGAAATCGCAGCCAAACTGGGCATGTGCAAGGTCAGTGTCCACATTCCCATCCCAGCAGCTAAAATCTGGCTTTACCCGCAAAACATCTGAATACTCAATAGGAATAGGAATTTGGTTTTTACCACAGTTGCAGGGAGCTGCAGCAAGAGGGCGCTAATTATCTGCATGTTTTCAGCCTCAGATCCTGAGCTGCCTATAATCCAACCACATGTTGACGCACTCGATAAGATGAAGGATTTCTATACATGATTTTCCCCACATCAGCCGACATAAATATATACATACATTAATAAAAGTATTATTTGGCCAAAATTATAATTTTATTTTGAGGGAATTAGAGCCGGAGTGTCAAACTCATTTCAGTCCAGGGGCCAAAATAGACAGATTTTAGGCAGGAAAAAGAGCAATTTCAACATTAATGTGCCATAGTTTGCACTTACTGGTATAAATTACATATAAAGTATATGAGACTGGTAATATCCATACATTAAGTGACCTTAAACTTAAATTTGCTTACATTTCCTTGATATTATGAACAATTGTCATCTAATGTAGTAGAAGAATTTATGGAAATTGGCAGGATAGTGAAAAAAAAAGTTTTATTTTTCATCAATTTGAGTTTAAAAAATGACTGTCATTATGTGATTTAAGCAAATCGTTCTTTATACTGGTGGAGGTTGCTGAAGCAGTCATTCTTGAAGTGCTTCGCTCACACAAAAATGACCTTACCCACAGATGTGGGTACATTTCCGTGAAAAATAAAACTCAACCAGGCACTTCGAAAAGGTTCTGATGCTGGGAGACGGTGTAATGAAGCGTGTGGGTTACTACATCCAACAACCGAACATTTTGACTTATCCTCTCGTAACTTCTGCATCCTTGAGCTTGGACTACAAAATAAAAGCGAGAAATAAAAATGGCGGATTGCTCGAAGTGTTGGGCCTGGAGTCGATGTCCTAATTTGGCTGTTCCGCTGCAAATACTGTGACGTTATTGTTCAAAAAACATATTAGAGAATCGAAAAATCGAATCAGATTGAAAAATATGACCAAAACAGAATATAAAGATATCAACGGAGCACCTGAAGAGACTAATTTGAACTTTTATGTACTTCTAAACACTCTAAATATACAACAAAATGCATTTAAGGGCTAAAAAAATGGATTTAGCATGATATATCCCCTTTAAAACTAATCGCGTATCACAGTAAAGTCGTCAGAAGCCAAAGATTCATTGAAAATGAAATTGTTTTCAGCAAACTCTACCACATTCTTTTTCTACAGCCTCCCAGTTACCTCAATTCAAATTTTCAACTGGATTGGTTGGTAGAATAGCCCTGTACACTACTGTATGTATGGGTGTGTTTTGTGTAACTATGAGAAATAATGAGAGCGACTAAGCAGCATTTGAAGTGTTTGAACTCCTCTGCTTCTGCTGCTCCTCTGGTTCTGCAGACATATACTGCTGGCACGCAGTGTGCACACACTTCATGACTCACAATCACAATAGCTGCTTAAATAGCCATGTGTTTTACTGTAAATGCGTTGGTGATGGCTGAAAAATAGGATTATATGGGACCTTTAACATTAGAAAGAACTGGAAAAATTGTGAGATTTTTTTTTAAATTCACCGTCTCTGCGGGCCAAATTGGATGGTCTAAAGACCCAGATTTCATTTTATTGTGGGGTTTTTAATTGCAGCTTTTGATTTGTTTGTTGTTGTTGTTGTTTCCTCACAGGTGGGATGGATTTTCACTGACCTAATCTCTGAGGACACAAGAATAGGCACCGTCCGATACTCGAGGAACCAGGTAAGACCTGCACTGGGCCTCGTCTGCATTTAAGTTGCGGCTCCGCTCCATAAAGTTGTGTCGTCTTCCCTTTAGGACTCTCACTACCTGAGCGCAGAGGAGTGCATCACAGCCGGATTCTTCCAGAACCAGCACTCCAACCCCTGTCGGCTGTCCAGAGATGGACACTTTGGCTCCAAATACGTGACGGTGGTAGCAACAGGTAGCATTTTGTTTTTGTTTGTTTTTCACTAAGGCGGCTCCCATCAGGGCTTTCATGGGTAGAAGTTTTTTAAATAAAAAAATATGACTAATTCAAGTGCAACAAAACGGCTGTAACCACAGTCAGCGCTGACTTTCCTCAGCATTTAACAAAAAGCAGATTGAGATTTCATGTCTCTATGAGGTTTAGAGTGTTAGCGTGGATCGTAGCATCCTTAGTTATTAGCTGAACTGAGAGTCCTGGTATTTTCTCATTTATTTTACAATTGTTTGTCTTTATTTTTATGACTTTCATGCAATTACCCTTTACAGAAAACTGAAGGAATCGGAATTAAATTAATGTCTATTTAATGACTGTATAAGATTAATAGGGGCGGTAAACAAAATCAATATGACATTGATTGTTGTTCTTTTGCACTTCCTGGTACTAAATATCAAGATTTATTTATTTAAATAAAACACAATGACTCCGACATCATATTAACGAGTCTAATCAAATGAAGGAGATGTGAGCGCAAAAGCGGAAGTTACAGTTATTCAAAATAAAATTACCTGAACAGACATGAAAATAATACAAATGGATTTTTTTAATAACTATTATTTTTTCTTGGCGGTCCATCATTCTATGGTCAATGGACTGATTCTGGTGGTTTAGGAGTACCTCTGTCTTATTGCACTGGTTTCTTCCACTAATAAGACAAGACTGCAACTACCTGCTGTTCTAGTGCTTTAATGGGATAACTGGCCACAAACTAACACACATAATGGTTATAATCGCACACAAATATGTGCAACTTACCACAATTCAATATAATGGATACAGATATTACACACTAAATCTAAAGTTATGACCTTCATACATAGCTCACTTTAAGTACGAGAACAGATTTTACAGAGGACTTCAGTGTGGAATGTGTGGGTCAAAGGTGATGATGTTATAACATGTCAGACTTTTTGTTATTAATGAAAGTTAGGAAAACTATGACGATCCAATCATCATTGTTCACGTGTGTGTGTGTGCAGGAGGACCAGACAACCAGGTGCACTTTGAGGGATACCAGGTGTCCAATCAGTGCATGGCTCTGGTGAGGGACGAGTGTCTCCTTCCCTGCAAAGACGCTCCCGAGCTGGGCTACGCCAAGGAGTCCAGCCCTGAGCAGTATGTCCCCGACGTCTTCTTCAAGGTGGGACTTTCACACATCAACCAAAAATAAGTTATTATTTACTGTCACTTTATGGTGGGAACAAAAAATTGTCTGAGCGCTTATATCGGAAATTTTAGACGCAGTCCGATAAAATCGGCCTACTTATGCATATTCATGAGTAGGCGTGTCTATAGATGCTATCCACACACTCTTGTTATTGTTTTCAGCCAAAAAACTGCACATTACATTAAAACACGTGGCTATTTAAGCGGCTATTGAGTATGTATTTGCAGAGCCAGAGCAGAGGAGTTCAAACAGTTCAAATGCTTACTGGAGCTGCCAACTCACTCGTTTGGAGCTGACTTTTTACAAAATGTGGAATAACAAGGGAGGGAGGAAACAGAACTTCAACTTTGGCCCTTTGAATGAGACTAAAGAGATGTTATATCACTGTAGCAAAACCAATATAAAGTGATTTTTTGATATTACTGCCCCTTTAACAGAATCAGAATCTGTTGTAGAAGCAAAAGTTAAACTTGAAAAATGCAATTTGATAGTTTGTTAGGACAAGGCAATTTTTTTGTATGGCACATTTCATACACAAGGCACTTCAATCATTAAGAACATTAAAATCAGCAGTAAAAACACCAAATTAAGAATATTATGATTAAAAAAACTCCCTCTCAGCCATACGCAGTAGAGAAAAAGTGCCTTTTACTTGGATTTTAGTGTTCACACTGGATACTGAAAAACATACATACCATTACATACCACTTGTGTTTTTACATTTGTTCCTGCAGGACAAAGACAAGTTTGGAAATGATGTGACGTTTCTGGCTCGACCTCTTCCTGTGGAGTACCTGATCATAGATGTGAGAGCGTGTGTGCGTGTGTGTGTGTGTGTGTGTGTGTGTGTGTGTGTGTGTGTGTGTGTGAGTTCATTCTGTTACTCCAACATTTCTCCTTGTGTTCTCAGATAACTACGACCTTCCCTAAAGACCCTCAGTACACGTTCTCCTCCACACAACGATTCCCAATTGAGAACCGCGACATTCTCGGAGAAACCCAGGTGAGCGCTTTTCAAACATGACGTGGTTTACTGCTTCTCAGTTATTGTTCATCTAAAGTGAATGTTTGTATCAAATACATCAGCTTCAGTTCCTCTGTGGTCTAATGACTGGTTTCTGTGACCCGTTTGCAGGATTTCCACAGTTTAGCAACGTACCTGTCTCAGTGTCCGTCCACGTCCTTCCTGGACATCGTCTCGGACTTCCACCTGCTGCTCTTCCTCGTCACCAATGAGGTCATGCCTCTGAGAGTGAGTAGACACTACGGCAGCTGGTTTTCTGTCAGAGGGGACAATCCTTCACGTGTGCGTCTGTGTTTTGCAGGACAGCATTGGTCTGTTGCTGGATGCTGTGAGGACCTCCAATGAAGATCTGGCACAAACCTGGAAAAAGTCAGAGCAGTGGGCCACCATCGAGCAGCTGTGTGGTACGTGTTACTGCTGCTCGTTTTTCATCCTGATGCAGAGTTTGACTAGTGTGATAAAAGTATATCAGCCCTCTGAAATAGTGTGGCCCCCAAAATCATACAATGTTACAGAAATATTCACTAAAGGACAACAGAAATACACAAAATTATGACAAAAACTCAAAAGTTAACGGGAAAATGTACTAAACAAGAACCAAAATACAAAAGATGAACCGCACACAAAACGACAAACAACAAAAATGACAGTAAGAATAAGCAAAACTACACCTAAGAACGGACAAGATGACTGCAGCACCAAAATAAATAACAGGAAAATATAGAAAAACACAAAACTATGACAAAAATGCACAAAATAAGAAGGAAAATACACAAAATGACAACAAGAATAAGCAAAATTACACCCAAAGGAGACAAGATGGCTCCAACGACACAAGAAATATGAGAATTATAGAAAGGCACAATAGAAATACAAAAAAGACTAATTACTCACAAAACAACAACAAATAACAATAGATTACAAAAACACATGTATACAGCAAAATTATGACAAAAATACACAAAATCACAACAAAAACACAAAAGCTAACAAAAAATGGTAAACAACAAAAATGCAAAGGACAAATCGCACACAAAACGACAAACAACAAAAATGCACAGAAAAAGCAATGCACAAAATATAAGCAAAATTACACCAACAACAGACAAGATACACAAGAAATAACATGTGACCCTCAGACCAGATGAATGTACACTACATGAACTCCATTCTGGGTATTATGAGATATTTACCTTGTGTTGATGATGACTGTTTTTTCTGCAGGCACGGAGGGCGGGCAGCCCTCCAACTCCCTGGGATATGGCGCTATGGGCGGTGGCCCGTCAGTCCCCGCCTCCTCCTCGTCCATGTGGTCGTGCCTCCACTGCACCTTCATGAACCAGCCGGGTACTGAGCTCTGTGAGATGTGCAACCTGCCTCGCAGCTAAGCCATGCCCCTCCATCACTCGGGCTCCTGCATCACCTTTCAGTTTGTGGGCGGGGCTTTGTTTTCAGTGCCCCCCTTTCATGGGGATTAATGTATCCCCCTAAACTTCACCTTCATGGCTCAAATAAACGCTGCTGTGACTCCAGACGACAGCAATAAGTGGCGTGTTTGGATGTTTTCTCACGCTCTCGCTCTCCGGACTTTTAATGGAAATCTTTGCCGTGTGTATTTACATTTGAGGAATGAAAACTGTTATTTAATTTTTTTCTTTCTTTTTTATCGGATTGTCGCGTGAAGTTTTTTTTTTTAGATGGTTTTGACGAAGTCCCTGAAAGTACAATCATCGAGAACGAGGCCACGTTAGTAGATTCAGTCACAGATTTATCTCAGAATTATTTTGCTGGTTTTGTTGAAGTTGTCGCATTTTGGATTTAACGATACCTTCAACTTCTTCTTCCTCCTCGCCTTCATCTCTGAGTTGTTGAGTTTGAGCCGTGACGTGCTTTAGAAGAACCGGTTCTCCAAACTGACTGAGCGGTTCTTCCAGCGACGAAGACCATAAAAACCATCAGCATCGGCTCTGTGGGAGCAGTTTATTAGTAAATCGAGATTAAAGGTCAGTTAAGTTGAAATTCAATCATTTTTATTCAATTGAGGGAGGTTTTGGTTTTTTAAAGAAAGCCCGAGATGCAAAACTAAATGTAAAGGAAGTGCAAAGCTTGGACCTTATCAACATATTCTAACTAAGTTTTTATATGTTACGGCCATGAAAACGATAATCCTGGATAACTGCAGTCCTGCTTGTTTTGTACAAACACCAGAATCTGTAGCGTGCAGAGCTGCGACCCTCCAGGATTTATACTTTTAAAAATCGTGACAATTCTGGATTGATTTAAAAAAAAAAAAAAAAAAAACCTTCAGGGTTTTGTTACCACGGATTTCGGAAATTTAAATATGAAAATTTGTCATGATTTCTTATCCAACAAATCGGTTTTATAGGGTTAAAAAATGACTGGATTTTAGGATGTCGATAAAGTTTGAGACTCCGTTATTTTCCTCGAGCAGAGGTTGCAGAGGTTTGTGATGCATCGCAAATGAAAGTTCTTTAGTTTTTCCTCTCAATGTGCGTCGGTTCCCGTTCACTGACAAGCTGTGCGGTGGTTTGGCTAAACAAGAATCTTTTTAGGAGAGTTCCAGCTCTGCCAAAGCCTTTATATCCATTAGAATGAGAACGTGGGTCGTAAATGTGTCAGATTACGGATCTTCATTGGTTTGTTTTGCAGTGATTGAACATCTGTTGGATTCAACCTCTGCAGCTGCATCATAAAACATCATAAATCCTCTTCCTCTGCATCTCGCACTTCCCGACCAACCTTTCATCCCTCTGAGCTCAGTCGTTCAGTTCTTTTTCCTTCATCCATGAGTTAAAGGTTTAGTTTAGGATGAAACTTTTGTTTTTTTTAACCTCGGTGTGGATTTCTCTGATGTCGCACTAACCGACGCCCTCGACTCGTCTCCTTCTCTGTGGATCCGTCGGAGGCTGTTTTGCCGAGTGAGCCGGTTCTCCCTCTGCTGAAGGAGCGTGAACGCTGTGTGCTGTTGACCTGGATTTAAAAATAAAAAACAATAAAGTACAAAGGACAATCCAGACTTTTGTCTTTGATTTAATAGTTACAGATGTCACTGAACTGCAGGGTTATTACAATAAGTAAATTAGGCACAGGAGATCTAATATTCCTCTTTTCTCCTTGAGAAGCTTTTATCATTCTGTTTTGTTTGCATTTAGTCTAATTCAAGTAAATAAACAAAAAGGATAATTATTGCCATGAATCTGATTATATGATATGTCCCGATACTAAACAATAACATGCATTGAGATTTATCAAAAAGAATTACAAATTTCACCTTTACAAGTACAAATTGGTATTAAATTAATTTTTTAACTTGCGAGAACAAGTAAATGGTAACTAACTATAAATCAAGTACAAATATCAAAAACAGGTGGTATGTACAGGTATGTCATTTTTTCAATGAAGTTTAACCTTTGCATCTACAACAGATTTTGATTCTGTTGAAATCTTAAATTATTTTTAAAAAGTAACTACATCTATAAAAGTGCCCAGTGTACTTTATGAAAATAAAGTGCAATCAACTTCCAGTTAAAATGCATTGAGGAGTGAGTTTACATAGTTTAACAAGTTCTGATGTGGTTCACTGACACCTAGTGACCAGATGTTAACGCAATTAAATGTTTTTTTTTTAATTATTAAACAAGTTAGGATGAACTACAGCCGGGCCTGCGGAACGTCTCCTCGCCAAATAGCACGTACCATGTTCCCGAGAATTCAGTCAAATGACTCGGTTCCACCGAGTAAAACGAGCATTAATGGTACATATGGAGTAATGGGCCCCATTCATATATTGGTATGCGTGATTCAGTACCACCAACTGTCTCAATATTTGACTCACCAATGAATGACTTGCCGAAAAAAGGCCCTAATCGAATTATGCGAGACATAATTGTAATCTACGTGGAAATACCTTTGAAACGATATATCACACGACTTTGTTCCTATAAATGTGGAAATTACTGGAAATGGGGAGTGGCCCCCCGGGCCCCATTTCAGAAAAAGGGCTCTGAGCGTAATAATTGACTCGCAAATAAATGTGAAATCAACTTTTTTTTTCAGAGGAATAACGATTTTAACTAGTGTACACAAGAACTAAAACAACAAAGTGAGTGGCTTTTTGAGTCTGGTAGCCCGGCCTGAAAACATGATTTAAAAAAATTGATTTGGACATTTTCTGAATCGTTTTAATTGCGCAGTGAAATATTGTGACATATCGATTTTTCTGCACTGCTTCCAAGCATCGAGATTACAAGCAATGGTTTCCAGGTCTACCTTTGAGGATTTTTACCAAAGTTCTAAACAATAACTGTTCTTCACAAGGAAACTTTACTCTGAAAAAACTACAGATAGATATGTTATAGAATTTTATACTTTATCCGAGGAAGGAATTCAGGTGTTACAGCAGCACAATACAGTTATAATAAATCTGTTAATGATAATAATCTAGAATGAAACGTCACCAATACTCAAGAAGTGAATGAGGTTCCAATTCCTGGAGAGTTCCTGTCCTGCACGCTCCACCACTGCTGATTGTTGCAATTGTTCAATCATTAGATGGAGGGAGAAATCTTTAAAACATGCAGGACGGGAACTATCAAGGACTGGATTTTAACTCTTGTCCATGACTAAACATCAAGTCTAAAAGTGTTTCTCTAACTGTCTTCATCGCCCTCGTTCTGACAAACTGGGACCAGTCCATCAGTCAAACATCCCACTCACTTTTAATACATCATTAGTTCCCTGTTGTGGGGCTTCTGTAGAGGATGCTGGTGCACATGAAATGAACAACATGTGTAGTAGATATGAAGAAGTGAATCATCTCAGCTGGACAGCAGAGGATCAGAGAGAATGAGCACAATGTATAATTTACAACTCCAGCAGATGTTTCTCATCAGCTCTCTGTGGTATTAAAGGATCAAACCACTGACCTGAGTGGAAACCAGTGCACTGGACCACTCTGATGACTGAAGAAGAGGCTGGAGGAGACCCTCCCTCACTTATTAAACCTTACACGTGTGCTGTAGTCTGAGTCTGTGTGTATCGGAGAGGATGAAGGTCGCTGCACTTCTGCTGCTCTCTGCAGCTCTGTGCACGGCTCAGACATCAGGGTCGGATCACAAGAAACAAGGTAGGAATTTATCCTTTTTATTACTTAATTTATCTACAAGTACAAGTGAACAAATTTTAATATTAAAAGTGCCTAAAAGAAAAAACAACTATTTCTTTGTGATAATTATAAAAAATAAAAGACTGAAACGCAACCATCCAAATAAAACTCGTTCTGAAGACTCTTTGTTTTAATGTTCCTGAGCAGTTTTACATGCTACTTCGGGCTGGGCGAGATGGACCAAAACTCATATCGTGATATTTTCTCTCAAAATGTCGATATATGATATAAATCTGGGTATTTTTAACTCAAAAAATCTTACCTGAAATATATTTCTTGGTTAAATTTGCTAAATGGGCACATTTATTTTTAAACAAATGCACATGTGCCACTTTTGGCTTTTTCTCCTCTAAGGGACTGCAAATCCATCTATCTGAGCTTTTCATGCTGTTCTGATGCTATATTTTAATACAAAATAAGCTATAAAATAATAATGGATTTTTTGAGGCGATATTGTAATTTTCTGTATCGCTAAAATGGAAATCCTCGTATATCTTGAATCTTGACATAATGCCCAGGTGCACTGACTGACCAGCTGCTTGTCAGTCAGTGCAGTTTGCATGTTCTCCCTGACTGTTGCAGGATAGGTTGCACAATCCACACTCTCATCACTTCTTTCTATTACCATCGTTTCTACAATGGTGACGACGCACTTTTTCCTTGACTTGTTCTGTAGTGGAGAGCGTGAACACCAGAGGATGTGCCGACCTCACGCTGGTTTTGGATAACTGGAAATACGCCATCACATCACAGGTTAAAGACCTGCTGCTGCACAACCACAACACAGTGCTGCCCGATTACGGACGGTGAGGTATCGATCGGAATACTGATTCATGGCCATGGAATACTAATTTGTGGCATGAAAATATGAGTTTGTGGCGACGAATTAGTAGTTTTTGACCATGAAATACTAATTTGTGGCCAGGAATTACAACCCAGATAGCACACATACGTCTTGCCGATGTCGGCCTCAGATCGTGCGTCGGTATTCTAATCCTAATGCATCATTTTGTGTGTTTTTTCCCACAAAATTGGTGATACCACTTGTAAAATTGTAGAACTGTAAAATGTCACTTCCATGAAGCTGTTGTTGTGCTGGGGCTCTTATGGCTATGCTGCTGAACGTAAATACTCGACTATGGATATGAAAATATTTATACTAATTGAATGATCCGAGCTAAATAAAGGTTAATATAAGCTGTAGAGAGGCCACGCTGAGCATCTTTAATCCCTCGTCCAAACATCGATATCTCCGCGACGTCTGCCCAATGAGCAAACGCTCTCCGTAATACGTCTTCCCGATGCAACTTAATTCATCGCCCCGACGTCGGCGAGATGTATGTGTGCTATCAGGGCAATTTGTGGCAACAAAATACTAATTTCCGTATTTTCCAGGTGTACAGTACTTCCTAACTGTATATTTTCTCCCTCAAAGACTCTACAGCTAATGCTAATACTACCGTCGCAGTAACTTAACTGTAGCTGATTTTGTTTTCAGTACAAAAACTTTTCATTCCAGTATCCAGCCGCTGTCCAACGCTCTGGAGGATCTCTACCAAGAGTTCAACCAACTAAAGCAGCGTCTCTCCCACCTCAGTGGTCAGTTTATCAACGTGGAGGCCATCGTAGGCAACATGACGACTCCACACCAGAAGAGGACAAAGGTCACAAAGCGGCTTGTGTCAAAACGTGTTGCTAAACCTTCCATTGGGGCGAGAAACGTCAAAATAACACGACGAGCCCAGAAACTCAATGATCCACTTCAGCACAAGGTGATCGGTTAGGAGAGCATCATGATTTTTATGTTTGATTACAAATCAAAACTCTGAAAAATGACAAATGATTCTTGTCTTTTTTTGTGTGTGATGTGTTTGGTTTTTTTTTTTAATAGAACTTTTTTAGGAAAATGACTTTGATCTCCTGACATGTTTCGACAGCCAACCGTCAGTCTTCCTCAGAGAGTTCCTCAGCAATCAGTAGATGCCTCTGAGGAATACTGACAGGCACACATAAATCTCCATAAATTAACCTGAAAACAGGCTTTGTAACAAAGTCGTGATATTTCAAGATCTAAAGAAAGATTAGCAGAAGGTACAAAAAAGGCTTTTCATGCTGTTAAACAAGCGGACTCCTCAGAAGGTGGAACATTTATAGGTATAAATTACCTTTAAACCTGTAGATCAAGGGTTCTCAACCTTGGTACCCTTTTTCTACACCAAACTACACCATATTTTAACCATATTTTTGCTCCTTTTAATGCATTTTTGCTATATTAATCCTATTTAAGCCACTTCTACATCAAATTTCAATGCCTTTTTTTACACTTTTTATAACGTCGAAGACCTTTTCAGCACTTATAAACCCTTTTCACCAATTTTTCCAGCTAATATTGCTTATGTTGACCCATTAATGTCACTTTTAACCAATTTTCATCATAGTTCATGCTTATTTTTTACAAATTTAACCACATTCACTATTTGTTCACTACATGCCCCTTATTTGCCAATTTAAACTAATTGTTCCAATATTGACTCTTTGAACCCTTTTTTACCACTTCTTCTGTCTGTTTTTAGCCACTTTAATTTTCAACTTTGAACCAATCTCTGTGGTTTTTAAAATCCCATATCACCACCTTTTCGTCCATCTTTGGTAACTTTTTAACCCATTTTATTTCTGAATAAAACAAGGATTTACATCTTTAAGATGACTGTATGATGCATATAACAATAAACTTTCTGGATAACAATGGATATTTATTCAGATAAATAAATTAATGTGTTTATCACAAATTCATAGAACAATGGACCATCATTTTGCTGACTTTATGGATGGGCTCCAAAAATCTCTCCCCTTTATTCCTCCTTATCGATGGTCCTGTCTCCAATGACCGTTCTTCAATGTTCATGTCTGTGTTCAACCACCTTCAATGACAGTGAGGGTCCCCGGTTTCTGCCACCTTTATTTTGGAGGCTGAAAAGGTTGAGACCCAGTGCTGTAGATGGTTTGGTTTATCCAAAGGTTACTGGTTAGTTTACAGATTACCACCAAAGGCCTGAAGCATCCAACTTTAATCAGAGAGGAGTATCTCAGGGGATTTCAGGCCTTTTGACTCCTAAAGACCAGAGTGTGACCCCTGGAAGGAGCCATCTGTCCCAGAGAAAGCTGCTTAAAGACTGCATCCCTTCATCCACAGGTCATTCCCATTCAGACAACAGCAGCTGGCACAGGAAGTGAATGGGAATGTTTGGCTGAAAACAAAGGATGGGGTGCAAACAGTGGTTTTGTACGTGTCCTCCCCTCCTGCTGTCTGCAGCATCAGGTCCACCTCATGGCGTGTTCAGGCTTTGTATGAGCAGATCCATCCGAGACAAGGAGCCCACGTGTGGATCATCAATACAGAGCTGAGGAATTCCTGCATCAAGTCAACTGAAAAATTGGTGACCAAAACTGCAGAAAACTAGTTTAAAAAGGTTGAAAAGCTACAACAGGAAGTAGGGGAAACAACTTCACACGCACAAAATAAAAGTAGAGAATATATAATTAAAGAAAAAATAAGTAACATATTTGAAACAATCAACAAAACACAACAAATATATTTACTAATCTGTGACTTTGAAAATATGACGTAAGAAACACATAAATACAAGGTTATTATCTTTCAAAAACACACGATACGTAATATTGACAAATACATTCTCTATTAATTTATAATTTAAAAAAAACACAGCGGTCCGAATGTACCCAATACATCAAATACATAACAAAACAATAATTATTGTTATTAATATTATTATTATGAACATATTAGTATTTTAATAATACACATTATACATTGCATTAGTACCGTTTCAGTATAATGCGTAATACTGACTGCATTTTCTATTAATTTATGAAAACAACTAGTGGCCTTAATGTACCTAATACATAATTAAATACTACTACTAATTATTATTATTATTATTATTATTATTATTATTATTATTATTATTATTATTATTATAATAATAATAATAATAATAATAATAATAATAATAATAATAATAATAATAATAATAATAATAATAATTTTATTTATTATGGTCATTCTTATTAACAAGTTGTTAACTGATAACCTTTAAAAATGTCATTCTTTCGTCACGCCCTCCTTCTGCAAAGTCAACCAAACCGAGGCTCAAGACGCGCCCCCTCTGACAAGCCATTGAGTTCATCCAATCAGAAGCTCAAACGAGCTGACGACACTTTCAATCTCACCAATCCAAGGCGCGGGCCTACCGCTAAATTCCGCCCTATTGTTGCCACAGCAATAACGTTTTTATCGCTGAGCTGAGAGTGAACGCTTAGCTTTCACCACTCTTCATCAGTGTTGGATTAAAAAAAGCTCCGCAGCTCCACGGATATGCTACTCTACTACAGCCTGTGAGGTTCGTATTGGTTTTTATACAGAAAACAGGGATATTTTTGGTGTTTCTTTAATAAAATCCACGGAGAGTTTAGCTGGAAACACTTCATTTAGAAAACAGACGTGTTCACTTCTGCATTACTTCGATGCGTGACCGGTTATAAACACCGTTAGCTGAGCAGCTATTAACAGCTAAATAATGCATATAATCACTGTAAATAATGCGTATTTACCCTTAAATAAGAACTAAGTAGATTCATAGATATATTGTCGTTTTCCTTAACCTGGACAATAACCAAATGACAAGATTTACCTGATTGGTTATAAATGAATAGTATCACTGCAACCAATGCACTTTTACCCTTTAATAAGAACTAAACAGATAAATATATAGAATCAATAGATAAAAATAAAAAAAATAAAAAACTTTTCTCAACCTTGGGGCCAGGACCCCATTTGCGGTCCCCAAATGCCTTCAAGTAATAGAATATTTTTTTGCACAATTTTATCCCATTTTTGCTTATTTTTACCCTTTTTCTGCAACTACTCTAAACTTTCCACATTTTAACTTTTTCATCACTTTTTCTTGCCATATTTTTGCTCCTTATTATGCTTTTTTGCTACATTCCTTCCATTTATTCCACTTCTCCATCAAATTCCAAAGCCTTTTCTGCACATTTTTCCACTTTCAACACATTTCAAGCTTATTTTTGCCAATTCAACCACGTTAACCATTCATATTGCCATTATTTGCCAGTTTAAATAAATTCTTCCTACTATTAAACCACACTATTGACACTTTGGACCCTTTTTACCTCTTTTTCTGTCTGTTTTTGGCCACTCTAATTTGCAACTTTTAACCAATTTCTGTGGTTTTTAAAATCACATTTCACCACAGTTTTTGGTCACGTTTAGCTCATTTCACATCTGAATTAAGCAAGGGTTTACATCTGTAAGATGACTAGATAATATGGCCCAAATAATAATAAACTTCATGGATACCAATGGATATTATTCAGATAAATAAAAGCAACTCAATTACAGTTACGTGAGTACTTGTAGTCCATTACTTTCACCTTTGCAAGTCTCACTATTGCCTTGTGAAATCAGCCTCATACTAAACATCTGAAGATGATGATCACCATCAGCTGTTTGGAACCATTGGTGAATCTCATACCAACCTGACTATGATCCAAAATCATCACAGACTTTGTGCAGATGGACCAAAAAACCACAAATGCTCGTTTTAAAGGTCAAAAGTAGTGGAAACACAAAATGTTGCTTCAGGATATTTGTTAAAAGAAAAGTAAGAGATTATGTTTCTTAAGCATCCTGGGTTGACTAAAATACCTATAAAAACTGTTTTGTATGCTCTTCTGTTTCAAATATAGAAGCTGTAATTTTTTCACTATTGAACAGTTTTGTAATGTTTGTAACATTTTTTTTAGCCTACACTATACCTGAAACCAGGGCTTTATAACAGAGCAAAGTCGTAGAATTCACTTCCTGAAACAGAAATAATTATATGAAAAGAAATGTACAAACACCTACATGTTTTGGGAGAATATCCTGCGTTTCCATCATGTATATTTTTTCATTAAACGGGTGTTTAAAGTGTTTGCTTTCTCCTGTATATTTTAATGGGTGAAAAGGTGATTTTTGTATCTCACAGACCTGAGTGTGTGTTTGTTCTGTTATCTCAGCAGCTGTAATAACAGTGTGTGTGGGTTTGTTGTTGTTGCCGTGGGAGATAAGGAGACTCTTCCTTCCATTAAAGCTCCTCAGTGGTGGCATGTCTCACATCATTATTAATGCTAACTCTGATTTTTTTGTTTTAAAGGATGCACCCAACACGAAGCCCTGCGTCCATCCCGACAGGCGACCCCGGCCACGCCCTGGACCTCAGCCTCTCTGGGTCCAGGCTCTCTGTGCCCAGACGACCCAGCAGTGCCTCACCTGGAAAACACTTCACCCGCTCAGTGTCGGTGTCAGTGGCCTGTGACGGTCGAGCCAAGCGCAACACGCTGGTGAGCAACTCATCACCGTAACCCACTAAATCTTCTTTAATTGTTTTTAGCCTTTCAAACATGAGGCTTGTGGACCAAACCTGGACCCCTAAAGTGTCTAAGTCAACGCCAAAGTGAACGCTTAATATAATATCACTGTTTTTCCGGAAAAACGACTGTCTGAATAAAGAAGAACTTGCTGGAGTTATTACACGGAAGTCAAGGAAACATCAAAGGAAACATTAAAGCGTTCAGCAGACACCTCTGAAGAAGACTGGTAGTTGACAGTCGAAATACATCAGGAGATCAAAGTAAATTTCTTGAAAAGCAATTGTCTGAATAAATGAAAGTGGAACATATTATTCAAAAATGACTTGCTGGAATTATTAAGCGGAAGTCAAGGAAACATCATCAGCGGACACGTCTGAAGAAGACTGGCACTTTGCAAGAGTAAATTTCCTGAAGAACAGTTGTCTGAATAAATGAAACATTAACATGTTATTCAAACAGAACTTGCTGGAATTATCACTGTTTATCGTATGAATAACTGAAAATGTAAATTTGTAGATTTTTTTAATTTTTTAAATAATTTTCATCTAGAAAATGAAGAGAAATCAAAAATTTCACCTCAAACAGGAAATGTAAATATTAGTTGTTCGATACTGAGAAATTCAAATCATGGTTTCCTATTGTTAGAAGAAAAAAAAAAACCCATGAATATATCACCAAACTCTTTCAAAATAAAAGGACTCAGATTTGATTGTGGGTTGACCCATGACTTCCTTTTGTATCCCAACTCAATTCAATTCTATTCAACTTTATTTATATAGCACTAATTACAACAAAAGTCATCTCAAAGCACTCATCTCACTGTAATCATGAGGTTGAATACTTTGTTTTCTACATGTCGTTTCAATTTATAGGTAAGGTTTGGTTTCTCAATTCTTAAAAAATAAAAATACATAACATTTCTGTACATAATATGGAAATCTTTCTTGTTATTTATTTAATCTACGCTGTGACCGTCTGAGCTCATGGTATTCTGGTGTTTCTCAGCAGGGTGATGCCAGCTCTACCAGCCATCGCTCCATCAAGAATCTGAGGCGCTCCAACAGCACCACACAGGTCAACCAACAGGCCAACATCAGCTTATGGTACACACACACACACACACACATTTTTCACATGTAAAAGTGTGGTTTTATTTTGGTCTGGTTTTGTGTTCATAATCAAGTTTATTCCAGTTATTGGACAATATTGTGTATTGCGGTAATATAAAGTTTAGGGACACACTGTGTGTAAGAAAAATGATATTTCCTTTATTTTAAAGATCAGGTGCCTCGAAATAAAGGTTCAAATTGTTTATTTTATGATGTCTTAGAGCAGGGGCGTCAAACTCATTTTAGTTCAGGGGCAAAACACGGAGCAGTATGATCTCGGGTGGGCCACAGATTTTATGTAGGAAAACAAGTAATTTCAATGTTATTGTGCCATAGTTTACATTTAAAATACAAAATATGTTAGAAACCGACAATATCCAAGCAATAAATGACCGATATCAGTCTCAACAGGGTCTTCATTTTTCTCTCCTAGATATGTGACTAATTTCTATTCATTTATGGGAAATGTTTTAGGAAAATTAAAAGATTTTGTAAGAATTTTGAGGTTTTTTTCAACAGTTTAACATTAGAAACGGTTGCCATCGTGCAATATAACTAAGCAACAAGAAAACTGTGATCCCCTGCAGCTATTATTGCGTTTCATTTACACAATGATTCATGTTTTCTTTGTCATTTTTACTTTCTCCTTTGGGTCGAATTAGGTGCTCCAAAGGGTTGGATTTGGCCCCCAGGCCTTGAGTTTGACACATGTCTTACAATGTATTTCATTTTAGTTTTTTATAGTTTTCTTTTTAACTTTTCTTTCTAGTTCTTGTGTTTGTTTGAGAAGAAACATTAACTCCTACTAATCATTGACGTCTAAAACCACGCCGAGTCCTAAACGCTAACTGTGCTGCACACGCTAAACTGTCTGGTCTCAGCTAAGAATCCTCAGTCACTCGCCCACTCTCTCTCTTGTTTTTTCTCTCTGCCTGTCTTCTGATTGGACCTCGTTTCCTCGGCTCTTATCAGTGACATTGACGAGCGCCGAGCGCGTGCGTGTGTGGAACAGTATGTGCTCCACTCAGCCTGAGGCAGAAGCTGCTCAGATTCTCTTGGGTGACCTTTGCAAACCTCCACCTATTTCGTGTGTGTTTGTGTGTGTGTGCGTGTGCACGTGTGTGTGTACACTGCACTTTAAAAGCAAAGCACTCCTCCACCGTGTGCAACAGCTGGCAGCCCTTGAAGCATCCCAGTTGGGACAATGGGAAAGATGGTGTGGAGGGAAGCTGTTGCTGGGGTCATGGGGTGCAGGGATGGGCTTTGTGTCGTGTTAGTGGGGGAGGGGGAGGCCCATTGGGGTCAGGTTACCCCCAGTGAAAGGAGAAGTGTGTGTGTGTGGTTGTGTATTCTTTGCTTCTATTGTCCGGTAGCTGCCGTTACACCTCCTCCCATCACTCCCACTGAAAGCTAAGGAAAGGCACTTTGAATCACGCGGTTTAACACTCAAACTTTTCTTCTCAAATTTTTTTTACAAGAGCAGGAAAAAAATGCAAGTCGTACGGGCCGGATGAATGGAGATGAGGGCCGCAAAGGGCCCACAGACCACAGTTTGAGACCTTCCTCCCTCTCATCCTCCTGCTGCGTCACTCACTCATAAAGCAAAATTGAAGGAATGCACCCCCTGAATGATGGTGGTGTTAGATTGCTTTTCTTTGGGCCAGCTGGCTTCACCACACACACACACTGATAGCAGAGGGGGCGGGGCCAGAGAGCGGGTCACCCTGCATCTGCGCTCCCTGATGGGGCTCCTGCTGTGTGAGTCCATTGGAATCCATCGCTCAGCTGCTCCAGCATGAATTCCTGCACTGAGGGAAAAGGGAGCGCTCCTGCAGCTGCCCGTGCAACATTCAATCACACACATCACATTTAACCCTTGAGTGATTAATAAAGGATTTATTATTATTATTATTATTATTTAGATCAGTGGCTCCTAACCCTTTTTGGATCATGACCCCATTTCGATATCACAAAATTCTGGTGACCCCCAAGAACAACTGTATAAATTATTTTAATCAGTAATTCATTTTGTACGTTTCTTTAAATCATTTTGTGTATTTTTGTTGTCAATTCATACATTTCTCTGTTTTTTTTGTGTGTTTCTAGTCGCCTTGTGCAACTTTTGGGTAATTTTGTGTGTTTTGATTTCCTATGTGTGATTTTTGTGTAATTTTGTAAATTAATCTGTTATTTTTGTGTTTTATATTTTGTGTGTTATTTTTAAATGATTTTCTTTGCTTACTTTGGGGGCCACACAAAATTAGACCGTGGGTTGCATGTGGCCCCCGAGCCTCCTGTTGCCCATGTCTGAGCTAGAGGTGATAAAATGAGCAATATATATATTTTTTAATCAGTAATTACTAGACATTTCAGGTGACCGCACATGGGGTCACGGCCCCAAGGTTGAAAAACATTGCTTTAGATTACAAATTTCGAAGATTTTCTCCTTATTTTTATTAACATTTAGCACATAACACCGCTGGCTGAGCAGGGCAGAGGGTTAAAGGGGCGGAGCTATGTTATCAGGCCAACCAAAAGGTTCATGGAGTCCTCATCATAGGCTGATACGTTATTAAATGTCTGTTTCTTTCCAGTGAGGAGCAGCATGACGACTACCTGACCGTGTTCGACAGCAGCTCCGATGGACGCAGGAAACTAGCGAGTCTGCGTAAGACGTCCCCTGACAGAACCACATGGAACATCCTGGTAGGTTCTATCACAACACTTTGAATAAACAGATTTCTGCAGGAAAAAGACAGAGACGCTCGAGAGAATAAAGATATCAGCAAACATTGTTCAGTTACATGTAGGGTTGCAAAGAAAACCAGGACATTTTTAGTAATATTTTGGTAAATTTCTACGGGAACGTTACCTCTGGAATATTTAGAAAATATATACCTTTTAATGAGATCTCTTTATTAGAATTAAGGCAAGGCAAATTTATTTGTATAGCGCATTTCATGCACAAGGCAACTTACATGATCAGAAAACATTCAACAGCTTAAAAATCAATAAGAACATTAAAATCGACAACAAAACATTTAAAATCATCAATTCAAACATTACATTAACAACAACATGACCAAAAATCTCCCTCCTCAACCAGACATTTTGATTAATTTTATAAATATTAGCATCCATGCAAAATAATACAATAAAAACATGTCATTTCAACAGATTTATTTGCATAATTATTCAAGTTTTCTAAGCATTTAGTTTTTTTAGGACCTGCAGAAAGTAACTTGTTCTTAAACTTCAAAAATGTGATTTCAACCCAAAACCTTTTAGAACTGAAAACCTCAGTGGCAAAAACCAACCAATAACTACTCTTCAAGAACAGAAACAGTGCAGTTTGTTTTAACTTTAATTATTTGATTGAAAAAAAATATTACTAATCCGCCTGACCCCTTTTTAAAAATGTAAATATAATGCCACAAACCCCCATTAAGTACTACAGAAAAGTCCTGTTAAAAAGCCTTTCAGGAAATGGGTGCATGAAGTTGGTTGATGCTAAAATGTATTCTCCAAACTTTATTTAACATCCCTGTTATTTCCTGTTAATTCCCATCAGTTCATTGTGTTGGTTTTTGTTCCTTAAGGACGACCAGCCCAGAGTTCTCCCTCTCCACTCCAGCTCACGCAGCATCAGCAGCTCAGACTCTCCCACCGGCCCCAAGAAAAGGGACCCCAGCATCGCTTTGGCCGCCACCTTCACTGCTAACAACAGGTGGGCAGTGTCTATCCTCGGAAACACCCCCCCCCGCCCCGCCTCCCCCAAGCTCGGGTTTCATACCTGTTGATCAGCCTCCTCCATCTACAGCCCCTGTTTGTTTCTCACAGGAGCAACAAAGGCGGCGTGGGAAACTCCGTCACCACCATCTTACACAACAACTACTCAGAGAAGCCGCTCACGCCAAAAAGCTCCAACCAGAAGCCGTCATTTAAGTACGTAAAAAAGCTCCAGATAAACGTGACATGGTTCATATATCCAGGGATGTAAGATTATAAAACTGTGCCTTTATTTTGGAAAGTTGTTTTTTTTTAATGCCATCCTGCCACATTTCTGTCACTAGAGGGCAGTAGTGGTTTACTTTAGCTCAAAGTTGAGGCTTTTCAGTGTCCAATGAAAGGTTTGGGACGTTTGGTGGATATTTTCAGTTTTAAAAGGACGTAGGGTTTATTTAGGGTTTTATTTGAATAAAGTTGTAATTTCATGAGAATGAAGTCGTATCTTAATAAAATCATAATTTTATGAGATTAAAGTTATAATATTTCAAGATTAGTCATAATTTTTTAAGATAAAAATCATGATATTTTTAGGATAAAAATCATGATATTTTTAGGATAAAAATCATGATATTTTTAGATTAAAGTTGCAATATTTCAAGATTAGAGTCATAATATTTCGAGAATAAATTTGTAATTTTATGAGAATAAAGTCGTATTTTAATAAAATTGTAATTTTATGAGATTAAAGTCATATTATTTCAAAATTAAAGTTGTAATATTTCAAGAATAAAGTGAATAAAGAGACTAAAAGCTCATGGTGCAATATTATGTAATTTCTTTTGTATTTGACTTTGATACTTTTTCAATGTGTGCTGAGAGCTGCTGGTTGAAGGCGTTGTGTTTGCTGTGTAGTTTGTAATTTTATTCACCCTTTTCCTCAGTAATATCCTGAAGGCCACGGCCAATGACGAGCTGCCTGTGGAGAGCGGATCCCTCACCAAATCTCAGAAGAATTTCTCCTCGGCGTCACCGTCCTCCAGCTCCAACAACAGATCTCCGGTGTCGGCGCAGCGCTGCAGCCCGGTGATCTGCTCCCCGAGGAGGGAGGCCACGGAGGAGGAGGCGGAGAGGTCAGACCATCATCATCATCAGCAGCACAATAACTCTGCTCCGCCTGTCCGTCTGTCTGTTTGTGTTCTATTTGGAAAGTCATGCCGTTTGCGTGTGTGAAGGTTTATTAAACAGGTAAACCAGGCTGCGGTCACCATCCAGCGCTGGTACCGACGCCAAGCCAAGACACAGCTCGCCAACCGGGAAGTGCTGAAACGCATCCTCACCAGTAAAAGAAAGGTCTGCGTCTGCTCCCAAGTTTAAATTTTGTTTCCTCACCGAGTCCTGAAAGGTGTGTGACATCTTTTATTTTGTAGGAGTGGGAGGAGAGAAGTGAGGATGATGGTCGTCCAGAGAGGCAAAGGAAGGATGAAGACAGGAAACGGATACGGGAGGAGAAAGCTCGGCTGGCGCGTCTCACTGCCATCCAGGTGTGACTTTTCATTTTTCATTTCATTTCTTCTGACTCTACCTAATGAATCTTGAGTGATGTGAACAGTCTATGTACGTAGCTCAAAGCTGATTAAATTACAGGGAGCTGAGGTATATGCTAAGTTGTTTACTGAAGGCCCAAACATGTTCCAGACCCAAAAACACGACAATTTCAATTTTGAGGAGCTGGCATGTCCACCAGATAGAATGTATAGCAGATATTTTTGTATAATCTGAGAGAGTAGGTGGAGCTGTATTACTATGCCAAATGTCAGTTTCCTATGTTGTGTAGTTCCTGAGATATTGGAAGCTGAAAATGGAAGATAAATAAGTACGCATAACCTTCTCGCTAAATTGGCCATACCTAAAAAAGTATTCATCCGATCAAATTAAAAATGTACAGTGTGCCTATTGAATAGTCACGGAACAATTGGTAAAAGTTTCTGAATTTTTTTTAGACCAAAGTGCGTGCACCATTTGTTGAAATCACATGGAATGGCCCAGCTGTAAACTCTTTAATTAGGATTATTAATGCTGAGATGAATAAATCAAAAGCTCCTTCATTGTTTTGCAAAAGATGTTTCCATTTTTATTTACAAAGCAGTAAAATCTGACAACATATTACTTTTGAATTCATTTTGTAGTGGTGACATGAATATTATGTAAACGATAACTCTGGTGTGGTGTTGTAGGAGCTCAAGCAAAAGCGAGCGCATCGAGCTGAGGAGGTGCAACATGTGGCTGAGGCACAGCTGGAGAACGTGAGACAGGCTGGGGCGGTCGGGCGCAGGAAGCCGCCCAGGATTTCCCTGACCAATAAAAGCCCAGCGTCCCCGAGCAACAACAGCCCCCTGTCCCCCACAGACACCAAGACCAAGAACACAGGTTTGTGCCGTGGGCGTGTCCCACTAGGTGTGCGTTTGAAAAGACAATCAGTAATGAGTATTTACCAGTACCTACTGTAATAATTGTGTAATGTGTGAATGTTTTTTCTCTGACAGACTCAAATTTAAATATAGTCGCTGAGGAAGTTGAGCTGAGCTTCAGAGCCATTTCTCCGGCTTTCTCCAACGACAGAGCTTCCCAGTATTCCCAGGTCAGGAATCCTTAATCCTTTTTCCCTCGCTCTTTGGGTTAATCCACCTTTTAAATCCTTTTCTCTCCTGCAGGAGCCGGAGGTGAGAACAGACGACGCCACTTCTCTTCGGCTTCCCAGAGACGATGACAAAGTACTTCTTAAAGGCAGAGCGTGTCTGACCAGCCTCGCTGCAACGAACGCCAACACATCAGAGGTGTGTGTGCATATGTTTGTTTTTTTGGTTGGTGAGCACTGGTTCCCATCCTTTTTCTTTTCGTGACCCCATTTTTACATCACAAATATCCAGCGACCCTAGAGACTTTTATTTTTTTGAGAATTAGTTTCTGATCAGGTTTATTAAAGTGTGTCACAAATACAGGGATTAGTGCACAAAGTGACAAGTGTGACACCTCAGATATTTTTATACAGCATTTTGTTTGAACTCGATTTGTATTTGATGATGTTTAAGTATAAGATATAGTTATTTTTTTATATTAATTTTGTGTGCTTGCAGCCACGTTTCTGTCAGTATGCCCCAGGGCAGCTGTGGCTACAGTGTAGCTTACCACCACTGGTATGATTGGTGTAAATAAATAATGCAAAAATAATGAAAAAAGCGCTACATAAATCCAATCATTATTATTATTTTTATTGTTATTGTGTATTTGAAGATTTTTTAAATAAAAATTTAAACCGTTTTTACCCCATTTTAGTTCCCGACCCCAAGGTTGAAAAACACTGCCCTAAAGGGACATGTCATTTATCTTGTAGAAAGTTTTTTTTTGTGCGTTAAAGTTGCAGTACTTTATATGCTGGTTAACTCGATCGGACTTTGTCTTCCACTGGTGGTTTAAATTAGGTACTGCAGCATCACAGAACTCAGCGACCTGCAGAGATAGAGCCAGAGCGCCTGAGGCCTCCTGCTGCTCCTGGACGGAAGAAGCTCCTCAGAGTGTCTTCAACCAACAGGAGCCCGACTTCACCGAGCAACAACAGCCCACTGTCACCCACAGACATGAAAACCAACAACACAGGTAACTGTCCCAGCCTCTGAGTCCTTAATAAACACCTCATAATGTGTTAAAGCAAAGCGTCTGTGTTCACAGACTCTAACCTCAACATCACGACTGACGCAGGAGAGCTCAGCTTCAGGGCCGTTTCTCCATCGCTATCCAACCATAGAGACTCCCAGTGTTCCCAGGTGGGGTCCATTAACTCACACAACACACTGATTTCACACATTTTTTAATCCTTTTTTTGCTTTACAATGACTTTTGAATTTTTGAATTTGTGTTTTTATTTTGGCAGTGTTGAGAAAAACAAAAAACAGAACAAACAACACTCAATTGACTAATCAGCTGAAAGTGTGTAAATTGAAGCAAAAGCTTATACACACCTACGCCATCACACAAAACAAAACAAAGCTCTCTAGATAATATCACCAATAATTAATTAGGAAATTAATATCACTATTTTTACAATACACATTCAATATATATTCTATACAAAGTTTTATATATATATATCATATTTACTACACAAATTTCATCAATTAAATTTTAAATATAAAATATTCTATTCCAATATATATACTGTATATGATTTTAAGAATAATCCATTTGTGTGTTCTCTGTATGCTGCATTATGAATCAAGTTTAATCCTGTGTGTTGAGGGCGTCACACTGTTTATTATGGGAGTTTCTATTGATGTCATAGTTTTTCTACATGATAACCACTGCATGTTTTTCTCCAGGACGTCCTGCAGAGGTCAGTGAGTGTAGAAGATCAGCAGCAGCAGCCTCATGGAGCTCCGTCTAAAACCACGCTGCACGAGCTGCTCGACACATTAAAGCTGCTGGAGGAGGAGCCACAGAGGCTGTCAGTGCCGAAGGAGAAACATGTCTGGGTTGATGAGGTCAGGATCAATGTCACACGTAGCATCATGAAGCTAAAGGCATGGGTTCTAACGTGTGTGTCGTTTAAAGGACGGCGATTCCAACTCTCTGACCACCGACAACCTGGAGCGCCACGGTCAGCTGGTCCACCACCACGTGCTGCCGGACGGGGGCGCCCTGCTGTCTGAGGCCAAGCTGCAGAGCATCATGAGCTTCCTGGACGAGATGGAGAAGTCTGAGCAGGAGAGGCCGCGCTCCGTCACCTCAGGGTCACACAGAGAGGTTAGACACCCAGTGAGCGTGTCTGAGGGGCATGCATGTGATCAGAGTTACTGTGGTACGTAGTTGTTTCAGTGACTGATCACTCTTCTCTCTCAGGCCGTGCTGTCTGAGGAGGAGCTGGTGGGCATTGATCAGGCCTCGGCCACCGCCGCAGAAATCAGCGGCTCCATGATGAGGATCCGAATGGAGCTGGAGGAGAAGAAGCGCTCGGTCCACATGCTGCAGACCGCTCTGGTAGGGGACGGTGCTCACAACGTGTCTGTTAAAGCAGCAGTATGTAGAATCGTGAGAAACAACTACCCTCCCCTTCCTGCTTTGAATCCTATCGTCTCATACCGTGCACAACTTTGTCTTGTTTTGTTAGAGAGTTTTCCGGTGTTTGAGAGACTCTGACATGAACGCACGTATCACTCTGTAGTTACTGCTCTGAACTGCGGCTGCTGGCATCAGCTTGTTCCCCCACACAGCTCACACACAGGTGGCTGTTATCTCAGCTGCTGCTCAGGGCAGAGTGACGACCATCACTCTTGCATTCAGACTGTTAATTGAACTGCGTCTGTTCTTTCCACCGTGGATAAGCTTCTCTTAGGTTTACACAACGTATCCCGTCTATTCTCACTCTCTCTCAGTATGTCGGGCAGATGCTGCATAGTCATGAGCATCCGCGAGGATGCAAAGCAATCCGTCCCTCCCGAGTATGTTTGTGACTTTAAACTGTTGCTTCTCCACCTCGGTCTGCCTTTTTCCTCTTACTTTTGCCGTGTAACCACGGTGCCTATAAATGGGGACTTCTGCTGGAACGTCCTCCATTGTACTTAACTACAGAGAACGTGCATCGACTTTAGTCGGGCAGGCGATAGTAACACCCCAAAACAGTATAAAGCTTTTATACATGGCCAAGAGAAGGAACAGAGGTCCCGTTTCTTCTCGGAACACTTTGAACTACAATATGCTCAAAGGTGATTATAGATTGCTGACCAAATGAAGCCAAAATAAACTTACATACATACTTACTTACTTACATACTGCAGCTTTTATGAAAGCCAGACTGGATTTGACTCGTGTGTGCTTGTGCGCGTGTGTGTGATCAGGCGCAGCAGAGGGAGCTGACAGTGAGACACGCCAAGGAGACGGAGAAGGAGCTGAGCAGGAGCTTTCAGTTGCAGAAGGAGCAGTACGAGGCTACCATCCAGAGACACCTGAACTTCATCGATCAGGTTAGGAGCACAAGGACAAACGGAGGCAGAGGTGAAGCTGAGGGGCTGGAAACTTCTGTTCTGTCCTCGACTGTTACTCACCTACAACACAAATCGCAGACAAAATGAACATATAGTCCCACACATTGAAGATGCAGGACAACAGTGTCCTCTGTTAGACTTTGTAATGTGAGGAAACTTGAGGAAATGAGTGTTCAGATCTACACATTCTGTTTCCTGTCTTCGTCTTCAGCTCATCAGTGATAAAAAGACCCTGAGTGAGCGCTGTGAAGGTGTGGTGGCTGAGCTAAAGCAGGTGGACCAAAAGTATATGAAGAAGATGTCCCAGATGCAGGAGCAGCACGAGCTGGTGAGCATTCACTAGAGTCCCTGCTCTTAGCTTCTGCTCTGCAGCCTCTGCTTGTGTTCGTCTGGTTTAATGTTTCTCCTTCTCTTCTCTTCGCCTCTGCGTCCTCCTCCATCTTTAGGTGTGGCAAATTCTCGGTCCGTTGTGTGAGGTAACTTTTTTCCCCTCCTCTAACTCGGTGATCATCGTGTGTCTTATGCTCTCGTCCATGTTTGTCTGCATGTGAGCCTCCATTTCTCCAACTCATGTCTCACCTTCTCCTCATTATTTGGCCTGTAACCTTTAACCTTTAGTTTCCAAATCTCCCACGTCACTGCCCCCTCCTGATGAAACTATAAATCTACCCATTAGTTTCTCCCCTCCTCCACTTCCGCAGGAGATTAAGAAGCTGAAAGACTTAATGAGCGCCACCGAGAAAATCCGCCGGGAGAAATGGATCGACGAGAAAACCAAGAAGATCAAAGAGATCACGGTTAAAGGTGAAAGTCGACTCAGCGCTTCAGTTCCCGTCAACTAACGTCAACATAGCACAGGATTAAATTAATCCTCCAACAGTTTAGACCTGAGCACATGAATCACTCACTGCAGGTTTGGTGTTTACACAGGTTTGCATTGCTGTTAGTGATGCACACAGGTAAACAGAAAAACTATTTTTAGTTAAATATTGAATAACTAAAAGAACTGAAATAAATAAAAAGCTTTTTAGGGAAATAATGAATAACTGAAATAAATACAATAAATAAAATAAAAATAAATAAAATGCTTTTTTTGTGAAATAATAAATAACTAACATAACTGAAATCGATAAATTTAATTAAATTATATGTTTGTTTTTATTTATTTGCCCTAAAATAGGAGGAAAATAAAAGAAAAAATTCAGCCCACAGGAGAAAGTAAAAGGAGTGGTAGTGTTTAGTGTTTTGTCCCATTAATAAAATTGCATCTACTAATCCTAATCTTTCCCATTAAACTCCCATTAAAATCAACTATCCCTCCCCAAGCAGGTCTGGAGCCTGAGATCCAGAAACTCATCTCCAAGCACAAGCAGGAGCTGAAGAAGCTGCGGATGCTGCACGAGGCGGAGCTACTGCAGGCAGACGAGCGTGCGGCTCAGCGCTACGTCCTCCAGAGTGAGGAGCTTCGTCTGCAGCTGGAGAAGGAGAGGGACGAGCAGTGCCAGAGGGAGAGGGAGCACGCTCAGCACAGGTGGGTCTGAATGTGGTGCACTTTGTTGTTATTGAGGCACAAACATGTCCATGCATGGTTGAGGTGTGTTTAAACATTAACGTGTGTGTGCGTGCGTGTGTGTGTGTGTGTCAGATATGAGAAGCAGCTCCAGGAGGAGGAGCTGTCCCTGCAGCAGCAGAGGAAGCGTCTCTATAAAGAAGTGTCTGAGGAGAAGGAGAGACTGGCTCAGGTGGCCTCCAGGTATGCTCCGGGTTCACGTGTCACACATCCTGAGAAGTGTGAAAACAAATTGTTTTCTATGACACGCAGGTGGATAAATACAAGGCCAATGCTCCTACAATGGATGAATTAATGAGTTCAGGTGTTTGTGTCCCAGGTATCTGATCTGATGGCCACATTATCAGAATAATGATCAATCTGAACATTACCACAGGAAAGAACAGAGAGTTTGTGTGTTTTTGGGGTCATTTTGTATGTTTTTGTTGTCCTTTGTGGATTGTCTTTCATTTTGTGTTAAAAAATTTCTTATGCCTTTTTCTGTGTCACTTTGTTTATTTTTATTGTCCTTAGTCTATTTTATTTTATTTTGTGCGTTTGAAAAAATTGTCATGTGTTTTTCGCAGTCATTTTGTTTAGTTGTGTTGTCCTTTGCGTATTTTCTTGTACTTTGTGTGTTTTAAAAGTCATTTTGTTGTCCTTTTGTCTTTTTTCTGTCATTTTGTGTGTTTTTATATTCATGTTGTGCATTCGCTTCGGGGAGTTAATGTGTTTATCGACCCTACAAACTGACATGTAGGTGGATAAATATGAGGCCAAAGCTCGTAAAACTGATGAATGAATGAGTTCCCATGTTTGATTAACATTCTGTGTTTGTGTCCCAGACAGCGCGCCGAGCTGGAGGACCTGCGGCGGCAGCTGGAGGAGAACAGCTCACTGGCTGGACGGGCGCTCAGAGAAGAGCTGGACAAGAGCCGAGAGGAACAGGAGAGGAGACACCAGGTATAAAACTCAGCAGCGCCCCCTCAGGTCTCCACAGTAATAGCACAGTGTGCATGTTTGTGTGTGAGAAGATGGAGATGAAGGCGATGCAAGAGCGGCTGGACCTGGAGAAGCAGAGCTGGGAGGAAAACTACAGGAAGAAAGAGGTCAGTTTCACTGGAATCTGGATTAAATCACTCGTTCACTGGTTCCCACACATTTTTTCTCCTTTTGTCCTTGGATCATAGTTTGAAATGTGCAGTTTTTATTCCGTAGCAGTGTCAGAAACACACAGAAATGTACATGGTCCCCACGCTCATGAAATTCCTGGAAAAGTTATGAAATTTGAAAAAACGATTTTTGCCTTTATGTTTTAATGTTTAAAATATATTAAACCTCAAAGATGTTAAGCGTTATCTCAAAGTGTAATCAGAGTGACACCTGTTCCAATCCAACCTTCGCCATTACTATGAGAAACAAGTCCCTTAACAGTTCCAGCAAGATTCATTTTGTTTTCTTTTTGAATAGTATGTTAAGTTAAGGTTTCAAATATTGCAAAATGGGTGTCAAAGGCGATTGCGCCATTGTACGACGCTATGATAGATAAGTGATGGACACACAACTTACATTCCCTGTGCCACATTTTTGCTACTAACCGTGGCACACTGTCAGAGCGCTGTTACACTAGTACACTGGAAAGACCAGCTTAACGGTTCAAAACTAAGTGATGGAAATTTGGTGAAATATTTTGGAAAAGTTCTGAAAAATCATTGTGAAAAAAGTGTGGGAACCCTGAATGTATTTAAGAATAGATCTAAAACACTTTTTACAAAACTAGAAAAATGGTGAGACATATTTATCTAAATATTTGAATAAATAACTATTAAAGTAAAGCAATTAAGTCTTTATTAATAATCTGTGTCAGTTATATCAGGCTTTCTCTTTGTCTTCCAACTCTCTGTTGGGAGAAAGTTACTTTACTGGTTTTCCACCCACAGATGATTGTTGATAATAAAGAATGAGATATTAATAATAAACTTTAGTGAAGCATTAATGAACAAAAGTTTATTCATTAACGACTGTTCTTCTGCACTTTTACTTATTTACATTGTTTTCTTTATTCAAAGTGTTTCAGGGAAGAACTGATGATGATTGTGAGACGTCATGTGACATCCTGTAAGTTTAAACAATAGGAGGCAGTGATTTACTGCTTCAGTTTTCTTCAGTAAATTTTCAACATCATAGTCATGGATGGACACCCGCAAAATATGCAAAATGACAAATACCCAAAAAACAGCAAAATGACTTAGAAAGAATCAAAAAGGTTTACAAATATACAAAAAAATTCCAAAAAAGCACAACAAAAACACAAAATATATGAAAAGTAACAACTAAATAATGTACAAAATGCCAACGATAATGCACAAAAATGACTCCAGAATCACAAAATGGGAGAAAAATATACAAAAAGACAAAATACTCAAAACGACTCTTAAAAACACAACAAAAATTAAATAAAGAACTCTTTGTTGTTTCCTGTATTAATGCTCTGATTGGTCACCCACCGATTATATACTGTTCAGTATCTGGAAAATATCGGATAATAACCAACTTACGTAGGTTAAGTCAGACTTCAACCAGCAAGGATTACACAATCCTGTATGTTCTATAGTAACAGAGTCAATTCTCTTCATCAGACACAATTTAATCTGAATTTAGTGTGTGTAAACTGACAGTGTCCGTGTGTGTGCATCCTCAGGAGGCGTGGCTTCTGAGCCGTGAGCGTAAGATGAAAGACGAGCTGCGGCGGGACCGCGACAAAGAGATCGAGCTCGCCATCTGGACTCTGGAGGAGGAAACCACCAAGGACAGAGAGGAGTGTGAGAGAGCAGCTGAGAATAGGTGTGTGTGCGTGTGTGCGTGCGTGCGTGCGTGTGTGCGTGTAATGAGGAGGTGACGCTAAAATGACGACCTCCGCCCCATCATTCACACAAACCAATTTAGCCTTCACTGACAGACTCCAGGATAACAATGAAGTGTGTTAATCTGAGCATTAACACGGGGAAGAACAAAGAGTTTGTGTGTTTTATGGAGTCATTTTGAATGTTTTTGTTGTCCTTTGTGTGTTGTCTTTGATTTTGTGTGTTTTAAAAGTTATGTCTTTTGCGTTTTTGTTGTCCTTTTGTTTATTTTTCTGTCATTTTTTGTCTTTTACCAGCCTTTTTTGTGCCCCATCATTCACACAAACCCATTTAGCCTTCACCTACAGACTCTGGGTTAACAATGAAGTGTGTGTGTCTGCTTGTGTGTGTGTGTGTCTTCTCAGGGTGAAGCGTGTGAGGGAGAAGTACGAGGCTGAGCTGAAGGAGCTGGAGCGCTCTGAGAGGGCGGCTGTGGAGAAACACCAGGACCTGAGGAAGCAACAGATGGAGAGTGAAGGAGAGATCCTCAGGCTGAGGGCCGCGCTGCGACAAAAGGAGCAGGAAGTGGACGTCGTCACGCAGGTCAGCACCGAATCATCACCACCATCATCATCATTATCATCTAACCCTTTCCTCCTCCTTTCAGTCCAGAGACAAGCTGGCTGATGAGCGGCACCACCTGGCCGAGGTCATCAGGCAGGAGTTCGCCGACCGTCTGGTGGCGACTGAGGAAGACAACCGGAGGATGAAGGTGGAGGCGTCAGAGATGAGAGCGCGGCTACGGCTGGAGGTGGAGAAGGTGACGCGGGAGAAGGAGGAAGAGCTGGCAGAGGTCCATCAGCGGTGAGAGTGACATTATCTTCTGCCTTGTAAGGCCTTACTGGACTTCTTCTGTGGTGGTTGACCAATAAAGTCAAGTTTGGAAGCCTCATGAGAAAAAAAAAAAAAAAAAAAAAAAAAAAGGAAGCCTCATGAGAAAATAACGGGGTTAGGACGTAACCCTGTGGTGCTCCAGTACGACAAAAAAATACACATAATGACAGAAGAATACACCAAAAAATAGAAAAAATACTTAATAGGAATCAAAAACATTTCCGACCATACAGAAAAACCCACATAAGGACAACAAATATACAAAAAGTAATCTCTGCTTAGCACTGCTGGTTGGCTCCTACAAACAGGAATGTTGACACCAAGGCTAGTTTAACGCTGTAAAACCTGAGCAGGAGACACAACCCCTCTGCCCCCCTAACAGGATGGGCTGGTTTCCCCGGCTAATGCTTAATGGCCTCTGGGATCCTTCTTCACCTGCTGAGGGGTTTTATTGTCCCTGTCTCTCACACACACACACACACACACACACACACACACACACACACACACGCACACACACACACACAGAGGCTGGAATAACTTGTTTGTTTGGTCACAGTCAGTGACGTTTGACAACTGATTTTCCCAAAATCTATAATAAAGTTTACGAGAATAGTTTAGGTTTTAGAAAAAAATTGCGCCACAGTATTACTTTAAGTAATATAGTGTAGCTACTGCAGGATACGCTATGTCGTATTTTGTAGGAGTTTTATTGGGTTTGGGAACGTGGAGGAAGTGACAGATCTACAACGTACTGTGTATGGTCATTTATAAAGATTCATGTTTTTGCTGTAATTTTAACTTTGAACAAAGTTTTTCTGCACCCAGACCAGATTTTGGCCCACGGGCCCCGAGTTTGACACACATGGCTTACAGTGTAAGGTTCATTCCACGTACATCTGTATGGTTAATGAAGATGTAGTTAAGTTCTTACTGTGTGTGTGTTGCTTAAAAGTTGTTATGAGGAAACTGTTGTTGATAATGTTTCCCAGGACTTCCTTTTCTGTGACCGACTGATGACTGAACATTTTATATTTAAAGCAGAACTAAGTAACTTTGTCACCTTAATAAACCCTTCCCGTAGTCCCTGTGAGGGTAATACAAGTGTTTATGGGGGGGGGGGTCCTTTCATCTCTCCCTGCTGTCTCTGGCCAGAGAACCGCATTTGCATCTTTCCCTACCTCCAACCCGGTGGCAAGACGTACTGCTTTACGGCAGCAAAATACAAACTAATGCTAGATTATGACCAGCCCCATGGATGCACACGGTTGTCTACAAATTCACTTTTCTCAAACTTATATCATGGCGGAACCAGCAAAAAAAGGCAGTGAAGACCTTTGTCTGAGGAACGGAGCAACTTCATGCACTGACAGCTCAGCAGCAACACACAGCAATCACACACACTGTCGTCGCGGCAACAGGCACGTGCACACACTCTCAACCCAGCACTCCATCAGGCAGCACACACACAAATATCCATCCATCTATCTATGCATCCATCCATCCATCCATTTTCAGAGCCGCTTTGTCAGCACACAAACAAACACACATTTCCACACTCCCTTCCGTATTACTCCCACATCATTCATTTATTTTACTTGTCTCTCTTCCTCATACTGTTCACATGGTTACATGGGACTATATGTGTGAAACCCTTAGTGTCACTGTTGTATTAGGATTTTTCAGTGATTGGTTGCTACTGTCTTCTGAGCAGTTAAAAAAACGGGCTTTTTTTGGGCCTGCTTATGCATATTCATGAGTAGGCGTGTCTGTAGACACAAACTTCATGCCTTGCTCTTGCGAGGGAGATCAGTATTCACCAAAGCGATATTCTTTGCTATCCACACACTGTTGTTATTGTTTTCAGCCAAAAAACTGCACATTACAGTAAAACGCATGGCTACAGTATTTAAGCAGCTCTTGTGATTGTGAGTCAGACGAACACTGTTTAATTGCGTGTATGCAGCAGCAGCAACGAAGGTTAATCAGCTGTCTTCAGAATCAGAATCACTCACCAGAGCTGCTACGTCGCTTTCTTCTCCTCTCCTCTCCTCACCACAGGAATAGTCAATTTAAGGTGATAATCATTTGTTTTGTCCAACCGTAGCATCGCATTGGGTCACAAACACATCGGATCAAGTCAAAGGCAATATGAGACGATATAACGGGTACTAAAAATGGAACTGCTCCGGAGGAGGAGTTTCCGCATGCTGACGTCAGCGAGCGAGGAAAATCCAAGTCGTCTGTTTGGAGCTTACTTTTTACAAAATTTGGAATAACAAGCGAGAGAGGAAACAGAACTTTTTCAACTTTGGTCCTCTGAATGAGACTAAAGGAATTTATATCACTGTAGCAAAACCATTATGAAGTGATTTTTTTCATAATAGGCTACCGCCCCTTTTAAGATATAACTTCTTCTTTTGAGGTTCCTCTTTTTTTCTGATTTTGAATTTAGTCTTGTGTGCGTGTGTGTGTGTCACAGGGTGAAGTCGGCCATCCTGAAGAAGGAGGAAACCGTCGGAAACCTCCGGAAGCAGCACGAGGTGAGACGACTTGAACGAGTGAAGAATGTGATCAATGATGATTGACAGCAGAGTTTGACCTGGTCCTGTGCTCTGATAGGCTGCCCTGAAGAGGGCGGAGCATCTGGAGGCTCTGTGGGAGCAGCAGAGGAAACAACTGCTGGAGAAATGACTCCGCCCTGAAGGACTTCACGTACCCACACACACACACACACAGTTACCTACACGCACACACACACCCTGCCTGAGGCTGAATCTGTGGAGCTGCACACGTTGGGAACCATTACCTGGACCCTGTTCAGGAAGACACTACTGGACTCAATCCTCTGTTTCCTGCTGGGCTATGTGTAACTGTACCAACCGCCACCCCCCACTTCCCATACAGAAATGCCCCCCCCCCTTCCCACCCCACCCTCACTCTGCCACACAGAGCACTTCCAGATGTTTGTGAAACCAGCCCAGGCCTGCTGCTAATCAGCTGAGTCATGTGCTTAGTCCCTCAGGGCTACGCTAACGCTAATGACAAGATCTCTGCACCCCCCTACCCCCACACCCCCACCACCACTGTCGCCCCCACCCAGCTTTGAAGTGATTGTTTGAAGTTTTCTGAATCAACAAGAAGCCTCGGAGTCTCCGTTGGTTACAGACTTTGGTTAGAAAGCATGTGGAAAGTGTGAGGAAGGAACAAACAGGACGAGAAGAAGAAGAAGAACGAGACGCCATGAGGCACGTCTGAGGTCAGTTGATTATAGGGTGAAGGTTTCTGAATGTCGGTCAGAGAGAGAGAGAGAGAGAAGAAGGAAGGAAGGAAGGAGAGAGGAATGTGAGTGGAAACGTTTCTAGGATCAGTTTAGCAGAGCTGGGACAGAGCGGGTCATGTGACTAGGAGTCGTCACATGTGTGTGAAGTTTTAATTAGCTCCGCCACTTCAGAGGCGTCAGCTGGATTTGATTAGCACTGGTTTGTTAAAGAAATCAGGACGAGGATCAAGAGAGAGAAGAAGAGAATCATTGCTCAACGCTTAATATAAAACCAGAAAAGATCCAAAAATGCAGACATTTTTCAGGAAATTTCCTTTTGAGCCTTATTTCTAAATTTCCCCAAACCTTTAGAGCAGAGATGGGCAACTTTATCATATCAGCATTAATATGGGGGGCGGGGTTTTGTCTTTGTCTGTGGTTTTGATGTCTTGTCAGTTTTCAGTCATTTTATGTGTTTTTGTTTTGTGTTCTTGGTGTAAATTTGTGTAGTTTTCCACATTTTAAGTAATTTTTTTTTAATTTTCGTTGTCCTTTTGTCTATTATTTTATCCTTTTGTGTGTTTTAACAACCTTTTTTTGTATTTATCTGCCACTTTATTGTATTTTTGTCGTCCTTTTGTCTATTATCTGTCATTTTGTGTATTTGTAGTAGCCCTTTGTGTATTGTCTTTCATGTTGCGTGTTTTAAAAGACTTTTTTTTGTGTTTTCTGAGTCGTTTTGTGTATTTTCTTTCATTTTGTGTATGCACTTGTGTACTTTGTGTATTATGTGGGGCTTCATATTCCTTCCAACATCTTGAATTAAAGTTTTTGGGGATTTGCTTTGGGGGCCACAAAAAATTAGGCTGAGAGCTACATGTGGCCCTCGGGCCGCCAGTTGCCCATGTCTGCTTTAGAGGTTCAGACATGTGGATGAAGAAGAGTGGGCGTCATGTGACCACATGGCTCTATTTAGTGTAAATAATCACAAACAGGACTTCCCTGCTTCTGTGTTGTTCCTTCTCTGTTGAAACTCAGTTAAGGACAAAGAGATTGAGTTTCAAACCTGACTGGTGTTGGTCTCCTATAGCACACCGCCCTGCGCCGCTCCGCTCCGCCGTCAACACAGAATCTCTTTGTGGATAAGATTTCAATAAAAGCATCCATAGCTTGAGTCATGGAGGGGAAACAAGAGGTTGTGTTGCAAAGGGAAACTGGACACCTGGAGGTGAGGCTCTGTTCTTTAGAAGCAGAGGCTTTCTCATCATCCTCTTATTTATTTATTTACTTTAGCTTTTTTTTGAAGTGTTTTTAGACGTAGATTCATAAGAAATGTTCACCTGTGCCATTTTTAGATGGTCTAAATGCAGTATGTCAGGTTTTTACTGACAGTTAACACAGAAATGATGCCAGATAGACTGGAAGGGTGGAGTCCTTCTGTTTTGCATGCCTGTGCGTGTGTGTGTACATCACCAGGGCCTCGGCACGCAGCGACAGCAAAGTGAGTCGGCGTTTCTGGCAAATGCCCGTCCTACAAGTGCCAATGAGCCTTTTCTTTGTGCGTTTGTGTGTGTGTGTGTGTGTGTGTGTCCATTCATTCCACTGTGGCCTAAAATGACCTTCTGCTCACACACACACATACAGCTGCACACAAACCATTCCAGCTGTTGTCTTTGTTACCATCTAAGGAGCCCGTGCAGCCATGAATGCACCGCGCCGTTTCTTCCTATAGTCGTGGTTCTGTTGTTGTGGATGATTTGAAAACAGTGAAGAAGAAGCAGACTGACCTGTGATAAATGAATGAAATGATAAATGAATGAAATAAAAACTGTTTAGAAACAAGAAAAGAAGTGGTTTGTGTTTATGTTTTGTGTGTTTTGTTGTATGTGTGCCCGCCGCCGTGGGCCAACACACATGACACGACATGTCACATCAGCCCCAGGAATTTACAGCAACGGCCGAAATAGTTGCTGGTTTGGAGCCTGAAATGATTCATGGAGTGTTTCTAAAAAAGGTTTAGTCCATCCTATACATTCCCAGTTCAGTTCCGTCTGTGTGGAATCTCCACACTTCACAGTGAGATGGGGAGATTCCAGTGATTCCAGCACACGTTACTGGACCTACAGAGAAGCGTGGCTGCATTTGCAGTTTTGATGTTTTGTCATTACGTATTTGTTGTGTTCTTGGTGTAATTTTGTGCATTTTTCTGTCATTTTTTATATTTTTGTTGTCGTTTTCTGTATTTTCCTGTAATTTTGTGAACAGTTTGTGTCTTTGGAGCTATTGTGTAATTGTGTGTTTTTGTAGTAATTTTGTTTGTCTAAGTGGCTATTGTGTGTGTCTTTCTTATTTTATGTTGTCCTTTGTGTGTTTTCTCTCATTTTGTGTGTTCTAAAAGTCATTTTTGTTGTTGTTGTTGTTGTCCTTTTCTCTTTTTCTGTCATTTTTTGTTTTTATAATCATGTTGTGCATTGACTTTAGGGGCACCACAAGAAATAGACCGAGGGCCTATGTCTGGATTAGATGAATGATTTGATAAAATCTTGTTGAAATATAACTGGTTTAATGAGTGACCATAATCATTTATAATAAAAAAAAAAGAGGTCACTTGTCCAGACGACTGCATACTCAAAAACTTTGTCACTTTGTCGTCTATCTTCTCTCTGTTTGTGTCCATTTTTGTATTCATAAGTCCCGGATAACAGAAAACCTACTTAAAACCACCTTATTTAAATATGTGCAGCCATTAATACATATCTTACACAATTAAGCAAATAAGCAGACACTAATTAACATATGTTTAAAAGGTGTGCAAAAGTAATTACATCTTAATTAAAAGCACATTAACACAATTCCAACATTACGTACACCAATAAATGTGCAACATTTAGACAGAGATTATAAAGAAGCACAATTTGGAAAATGTTAAATACATAAAAAAAATGAGCAGACCTGTATGGAAGATTCAACAATATTTACCTTTCTTTAAAACCCATTTTTAACATTTTAATGTACTTTTTTTTTAAAGTTTTGAATATTGGTATAGTTTTTTAATTATATTGTTTTTCATGTAACTTGTTTAATATTGTAATAGACTTTTTGTAGATCTGTTATTCATTTTCTGACTTTTTTTTTTTTAGCCTTTTTTTTAAAACCCATTTTAATCATATTTTTATGTACTGAATATTCATTGTTTTAGTTTCAAATATTGATAGTTTATCATTTTCCTTGATTTTTTTTCTTCTTGTTTTTTCATGTAACTTGTTCAGTATTGAAATATTCTTTGTGTACAGCTGTTATTAACTTTTTGTGACTTTCAACCTTCTCTGAGGTTCAAAGTTGGACCAACAAAAACTGTTAATGTTAACTTATTAATGTTTTCTGAAGGTGTTCAGTGCGGCTCCTCTTTATGGTGAACGCTGCTCACGGCTAACTTTATTGGGACTCCTCCTCTTCCTCTGCCTCCTCCTCTGTCATGCTCTGGTATTGTGGGGAGGGGTTGGGGGGTGTAAGGTTGACCAATTGTCAGCAGCTGTTGCTTCTTTCAGGCCCCGCCCCCTCAGCCCTGGGAGTCCTCAGCAGAGGCAACAGCAGCAGATCTTGAAGTTGGAGAAGAGTTGAACGTCTCCGGCATGAAGAAAAAACAGAAGATCTGCTGCTGGTGAGAAGAGCATTGTTTCATTCCTCTCTCTCTCTGTGTGTGTGTGTGTGTGTGTGTGTGTGTGTGTGTGTGTGTGTGTGTGTGTGTGTGTGTGTGTGTGTGTGTGTGTGTGTGTGTGTGTGTGTGTGTGTGTGTGTGTTTCTGCTTCAGTTTGATAACAAGAAAAAACAGACACTCCTCAACTGAAGGGAAGGAACTTTTCATGGTTTGTCATAATGTGATGATTGTTTTCTGACGTTTCTGATAGCTTCATCGCTCACGTTTGAAGACAAAAAAAACTTGTCCTGAACAGGCAGGCGCTCGGTGTCCTGTCTTTGTTTGGTTATTACCAGATGTCAGACTTCCTTCATCACTGTTCTTCATCACATTCCATCCATTCCTCGGTTTACAACTAAAACCTAAACTAGCCAGTTCCATGTTCCACTCGTTCTCTTTCCAACTGCTTCTTCCTCCGAGGTGTCAAAGGTCAATCAATCCAGAACGCTTCCACCTATAGCAAGAAACGGCCTTTACATGTAATGGAGTGAACGAATTGTCCTCAAAGTAAGGCTGTGCATTGCCATTAATCTGACGATACCTTGCGATTCACAATTTGCACGTCACAATACGATATATCCCGATACTAAGTATGAGAACAAAATGGTATGAAATACCATTTATTTCATTTTTTTTTGTTTTTTTACACCTGCGAGAACAATTAAATGTTAACTAGCTGTAATTCAAGAACAAATATCAAAAACAAGTCTTTATTGAAGTGTCAAATAGCATTTTTCAAAAAAGTTCAACTTTTGCTTCTACAACAGATTCTGATTCTGTTAAGTTCTACATTTCTTTTTAAAAAGTAACCACATATATCTATAAAAGTGCCCAGTTTAATGAAAATAAAGTGAAACAAACTGGTCCATATTTTGCCCCTGAACTAAAATGAGTTTAACACCCCTGATTGAATTTGTTTTATAGGTTTTGATCGATCTTTTGCTCTCAGATCTATGGACACAGGTCAGATAGTGGAGCCCAGAGTACACCGCAAACATGATGACGCCGTTTTTAGTTGTTGCGCTGCAAAGAAGTGGCACTAACTGCAGCAGAGCTGAAGTCAGTATCACATGGAACATTTTTAACTCCAAGTTAAAGGCTTTTCTTTTTCTTTGCATCATATGACTGAGAGAGAGATGTTTATTCATTTTATTGTTGATTTTATGTTTTTACTGCTGGTTGTAAAATGTTGACGTTTTCATGCCTGGTTAACTCTTCATATTTGCGCTCCGGGCCGCTCCCCTAGAGCACGTCAAACTCAGGCACGGGGGCCAAATCTGGCTCTTTAAATCTCCCAATTCGCAGCAAAAACTCATTATGTAAATCACCAACTTATTTTAGATATCTCAGTACCTCCAAATACACAAATTCAATGAAACTGTACAATTCTTTTTAAAAGGCTTTCCCGTGCCTATGTTACAGGGTGACAGTCACTTGTCATCAAACCAGTGTGAGTTACATGAATGAATCACTTTGAGTTTTTATGACGTCGCTGTTTGACTGACGTGATTTTAAAGTGATTCTTTATTGGATGCGCAGCTTCTAAATCACAAGACGAAAGATTACAGTGAATTACAGTCTTTCAGCTCAGCTAGCTTTGTTCTTAGAGTCGGGGAATCTTTTTAATTCTTGGTTGTGATTGTAATTATGGTGACGGTAAGCTGTTGCCTTTTGATCATATGAGCGCTGTTTATTGCTGTGGTCTACATCTCTTAGTAACTGTCCTGTTATTACAATGAATGATTATTTAATAGAAACAGATGAACACTTCAGTAATAGAGCTTCGGTCGTGATGGTTTGTTCACCACAATAGGCGGAAAAAGAAATGTCCTGTCTTACAGTTACAGTCGCCAAATACACACGTTACGATGCAGTTTATCAGTCGCTGCTATTGGGACAAAGCTGCGTGATTCATCGAGCTGTTGTCATTCTTTTAAACATACAATCTGCCTCCCACACCACACTATGTAGTCTAAACATTTGTGGGTAAACACAGTCTGCAGGGAAAACCGACTCCAGTGTTTTCAACTGAACCATACAGTCCCCTCCAAAAGTATTGGAACGCCAAGGTCAATTCCTTTGTTTTTTGTTGTATACTGAAGACATTTGGGTTTCAGGTCAAAACATGAATATGATACAAAAGTTTGGAATTCCAGCTTTTATTTCATGGTATTTACATCTAGCTGTGTTAAACAACTGTTTGCACCCACCCACTTTTCAACTGAGTAAAAGTGTTGGAAGGTGTGACTGATGGGTGTTTCTAGTTGCTCAGGCCTTTTAGATTGATTGCTTAAATATTGAATAGTTGTTGTTTTTGGCTTTGAAAAGAGCTGTGAAGAAACACCCAAAGACAACAGTCTATGACATCACTGCCAACCTTCACAGGGCAGGGGTGAAAGTATCACCATCCGCTGTTTGAAGAAGACTTCAAGAGAAGAAATACAGAGGCCATACCACAAGATGCATCAGCAAAAAGAATCCAAAGGCCAGATTGGATTTTGCAAAGAAGTACAGCCACAAAAGTTTTGGAATAAAGTTTTATGGACAGATGAGACCAAGATGAACCTCTACCAAAGTGATGGAAAGGTCAAAGTATGGAGAAAGAAAGCATCTGCTTATGATCCAAAACACATAGGCTCATCTGTGAAGCATGGTGGAGGTAATTTCATGGCTTGGGGCTTGCATGGCTGCTTCTGGAACAGGCTCACTAGTCTTTATTGATGATGTAACTCGTGATGGTAGCAGCAGAATGAATTCTGAAGTCTAAAAAAACATTTTGTCTGGTAATTTACAGAAAAATGTCTCCACTTCCTCAGGGGTGGAAAAGTGGAAATATTAAATGTTTTTCACTTTAAGTTAATTCAATAATGTCTGTTTCAATACTTTTGCTCACTTGAAAAGTGGGTGGGTTCAAACAAAAGGTGCTCTGTCCTGAGTTGTTTTAACACATCTAGATGTAAATACCATGAAATAAAAGCTGGAATTCTGAACTTTTGTCTCATATTCATGTTTTGATCTGAAACCCAAACAACAAAAACAAAGGAATTGACCTTGGCATTCCCATACTTTTGGAGGGGACTGTATGTATTGTAATTAACCTCCTACATTCTTTTATTCTCTTTAACCTTTTACTATACTCAAAGGTTTAGTTAAGTAAAGTAAAGTACTTTCATTTTGGGGGAAAAGCTAGACAAAATAACAATAAACATGGTATAAACTTAATTTAATGCAGATGTAAAATACGGCTCTTCAGAGCATTCGATTCGGCCCACGGGAGAAAGTGAAAATGACTTGTTAAATAAATAACCAAATAATTCAGTTGTAAATTGTTGTTCAAAGAATTTTGTTTTTACAAAATCTTGCAATAATTCCACAAAATCTCCCCAAATTTAATAATAATTGTTGAAAATACATAAAAAACATTTAAATATCTGTCACTTATTGCTTAGATATTGTTGATGTCTTCCATACTTTATGTGTAATTTATAACTGGAGGTGCAAACTTGGGGACATTAATATTGAAATTGTTCGTTTTGTCGCCCAAAAATCTGGGTGCGTTTTATTTCAGGGGCCACAGATCACAAACAAAAATCACAGAATTTTTTAAGAAGAAAAGTTATTGTCTCCTAAGTTTTCACTAAACAATGAATGTAATTTATTTACAACATCCTGAAACGTGAAGCAATAAGACCCACAATTCTTAAAATTACATCAATTTCCTTCACAGTTTCAATGTAATTTATAGAAATACCTCAACATGTTATTACTGCAATCATGGAATCATTAACGTAGAAAACGGGGTAAGGTGACTCCTTCTTCTTCTTCTTCTTAATTAAAACAACAACAATAAATATAAGACAAAATAATAATAGGGATACTCCTCTTCTTCATTCTTTGTTTTGGTTTTTTTCTGTTTATTTTATACAATGAAGGACAATGAGGAAATGACCAAGAAAACTCTGTAAAGTTTCATACTAGAGAATGTGCTTAACCTTGTGTAGTAATAATAAGGTAAATATCAAATGTTAAGGTCTCATTTATTCAGACAACTGTTCCTCAGGAAATCCACTTTGATCTCATGACATGTTTCGACTGACAGCTGCCAGTCTTCATCAGAGGCGTCTGCTGATGTTTCCTTGACTTCTTCTTCTTTTTGTCTTATTTTTGAATAACCTTAATATACTAATGAAAAAAAAAGACAAAAGGAATCTTGCTGGAATTATTAAGCGGAAGTCAAAGAAACATCAAAGGAAACATCAAAGCGATCAGCGGACGCCCCTTCATGATTAAGTCGTTCACAATATTGTTAAATGCCCTTTGGTCGTTTTAGGAGCTTCTGGATGTGACCAAAGACTTAAATTAAAAAAGGATTACTGGCACCTGACTGATGAAACTTTCTCGCTGTAGCAGTGCTGAGTGACGTCCTATCACCTCAGAGTTGGATAACCGTCTGCTCCTCATGCTCCTGGAGGTCCGGGCGGGGCCGTGCTCTGCGCCATGGTGATGAAGAGGAAGCTGGTGCTGTTGGCGTTTGTCTTCAGCTGCTTGATGTGCATCTACGTGCTGTGTTTGAACCTGGAGAGCAGACCGTCCATTGGACCTCTGGGACGTTTTTACCACTTCGCCTGGAGGTCAGTTCACACGTTACAGTCACCAGGTAACATGGGTTCAGTTAAAACACCAAGACCATCATGAGTTGGACCACAACATTACAAAGTTTGGGAATTAAATCCAGTGTGATAGATTTAGTGATTTCTGCTTCAGTTATAGAAGCGTCAATAGAGGCCTGAAAGAGCCGCGTGCGGCTCAAGAGCCTCTGGTTAAACCTTTAAGGCTCTTGTCAAACTCAAGGCCCAGCAGGCAAATCCAGCTATTTGAGACATTCAAATTGGCCCCATGGGGAAAGTAAAACTGGCTGAGAAAACATGAACCATTGTGTAAATGACCAAATAAGTTAGTTGTGGATATCTCAATCTGGCAAATTTCCACGGGAACTTAAGCTTGAGAACTTTGGCAATCTGCAAAAAAATAGAAACATTTCGTGGGAATTAAATATTAAAATTAAGCAAAAATTGTGAGCTATTTTACATCATTGTATCATATCCAAACATAAATATTGGCATTAATGCCAAAAATAATACAACATAACAAATATATTTGAAAGCAGAATTTTACAATTATTCAAGTGGAGTTTCATTGAATTTTGTCACAAATTCAATGAAACTCTACAATTTTTGCAGGGGTTGGCAGTTTGCTCATGCTTGGCTTGTATAACATGACTGAAGTCAGTTTTACTCTCAAATCTTTGAAAGAAACCAATTTTTCCAAAATCCTGCTCAATCCTGAAATTGTTTGACAAAATGTCCCCAAATTAAATAAATATAGTCACTCTCTCTCGCCTATTTCTTGAATATTATCCATGCCTTACTACATACTTTTATATCATTTATACGGAAATGCAAAGTAACACTAATGTGGAAATACTGGTAATCGATTCCCCACCTCTGCGCCACACTTGAGGTCCAACTTATCCGTATTTGGCCCCTCAACTAAAAAGAATTCAACACCCCTGCTTTAAAGTCTTAATTAAACCAACTACTAGCTGCACAATATGAAATATTGACATTTGAATTACAATTACAGATTATTTTGTGTTGAAGTGAAATGTGTTCACATTACGTTCTTGTTTTCACTTTATTTTGCTTAATATGAGTCACATTTCTTTAGTTTTTTTTGAGGTTTTTACTGTTTGTTTGTGTGTGAAAACATGAAACCAGTGGACTACACGTCCAGTGTTTAGTAAAACCAGAAAGGTGCACATTCTTCCTCTTTCTCCTCTCCAAGCTGACCTTTAGCCTTAAATCCAGCTGCTTTATCACCTTGGTGCCTTCTAACCATTTTTACGAGGTCGTTGTTGTCGTGATGAGAGCGTCCTGGGAGCAGCTGATAACAGGGAAACAACCAATCAGAATGCTGTTTTCACTGTAGACCTCTATGTTTACTTTAAAGTACTTAAACCCGCTGGGGATCATTGTTCCTTTTCATTTCCCGATGGAAGACAAACTAGAGAACACAAAAGATGTGCTATAGCTAGTCATGGCTATTATTCATTGTCTAAAGAAGAACACAAACTGTATGATGGGCAGTGAATTAGGATTATACCTGAAATAAAACTCTTTAAAATTAACATTATGAGTGCTTTGAGAGGACAAATTAAATTAAGATTTAAATTAAAATAAATTAAATCAAATTGAAATGGTAGCTGATTTAATTCAATTAAATTCAAATGTGATTGAAATTTAAATGTAATTCCTTTTAAATCAAATTAAAACACAAATAAATGGAAGATGAAATTGTTTTGAAATCCAATCAAATTTTCAACTGAAATGTTTTCAAAATGTATTATTTTGAATTTAATTAATTCTAAATGTAAATAAAATAGAAATTTTATCAAAAATTCAAATTGAATTTGCTATTGAATGCTAATGGGGAACATAATAAACAAGAGGAAAAATTCTAATAATGAATAAAAACAGAATGTTTTACAGGTCTAGTTTAGCCTGAGGTTCCAAGAGACAAAGTCTAGGTTTTTGCAAAGAAAAAACGGAATATTTTGCAATGCAAATTACAACAAGTCTCAGACACCTTCACTCAGACATTGTTTTCTTTTTTAATGCAGGCTTCACAAAATTCACATTTGTAGGCTTTTTTTTAAAAAAAACTTTTATTCTTTAAATTTCCAACAGACATTTTTGCCTTTAAGTTACAAACTATCACTAAACCGCGTCCTCAAACCTGTTCCACGTGTGCAGGGATTACACAGAGATTCTCAAAGTTGGGTGTGGGCCAGAACACTTTTTCTGTGAATGCACAGAATAAATATTTGAAAGCTCTGAGCATTGATGGACTTGATTGTTGGACAAAGAAAACAAACCACGCTTTGAGTAAATTCAGAGAAGGAAATAAAAACACGACAAACATATTTTTTGTCGACTAAATTCACTTGATCTGTGTTTGGTTCTCACTAAATCTGTTGCTTTGTACGCCTGTTTTGCTGCCTCACAGCTGAGACGTCGAGTGGTAAAACCTGGTTGGACTTGTTCTAGAAACAAGAGTTATAAGATTACATGATCTTTGAAGTCAATCCACATAAACTGGACTTATATTTAAACAAAAAAAAAAATATTAAAAAAATCAAAATATATCCTTTAATACAGTGGTTCTCAACCTTTTCAGCCCGCAACCTAGGAGGTTTATTATTATTTGCACCACAGTTATCTTAAAGATGTAAATCCTAGTTTTAATCAGAAATAAATTAGGTTAAAAGGTTCCAAAAATGGTAGAAAAGGTGGTGAAATTGGATTTTAAAAACCACAGAAATTGGTTAGAAGTTGCAAATTAGTTACAAAAAGTGGTTAAAAAGGGTTCAAAGTGTCATTAATTGCTTAAAAGTGGCAGAATGGGGGGTGATGGGGTAATGTAATTTAAAAAGTAGGAAAAATTAGTTTAAACTGGCAAAAAATGGGTGTGACAAATCGTGAATTTGGTTAAATTGGCAACAATGAGCATGAATTATGGTGAAAAGAGGTTAAAAGTGACAATAATGGGTCATTTGCAACATTCGGTGGAAAAAGTGGTGGAAAATGTCTCGAAAGTGAAAAAAATGTGCAGAAATGTAATGGAGAAAGTGATGTTGCAAAAATGCATTAAAAGGAGCAAAAATATGGCAATAAAAAGTGATGAAAAGATGTTAAATACGGAAAGTTTGGTGTAGTCGCAGAAAAGGGTAAAAAAAAAAGGGAAAAATGAGCTCAAATTTTTCAACAAATATTCTTAGTTTCTTGAACGAATCTGGAGACCTTCTCCTAGTGTCTCACGAGGCTGAGGACCCCTGATTTAATATGAGTAGAATAAATGAATGCAGTCCAGTCAAGACGATGTGTGCTCAAAAGCGGAATAAAAATCTTTTTTTTTTACTTGGTGGCCTGGTGGCTTGGGTCCCCAGTCCTACTAGATTGTGGACTGGATTCAATTTGTGGCGTTAAGACTTAAGGCCCAATGGATTCTTTTACCTGACCAACTGCTTTTTATCTCCTCCACATCAGCTTGGGAGACGTTGAGACCCCTGGAGTAACCGTGGTCAACCATCAGACGGAGAAACCGTTAAACTCTGCTGAACAGAAACCAGAGGAACCAACCGAGACACCGAGAAAAGTCTCTAAATCTAGATCTGAAGGTGGGACGGTTCATCCCACAAAGGCCCGCGGACCTACGGAGCCACCTTTCGTTGGAGACCGCTACACCATTGAAGACTTCATTCCACAAACGGTCAGTTTGGTGTCCCTAGGTGCACTTCCACCACTGGGGACTAAGAACTTTCCCAGGAACTATCTGTGTTTCGAGCCCAGGTACCAGTGTAGATCAGTAGCTCAAAGCTAACGCTAATTTAGCTTTGTAAACAACAGACAGACTGTAATCCTTAAATCCTTAAAGATTACTGCATGTTGACTTTCAGAAGATTTAGACTTTACCATGTGTTCTTAAGGTTTAATGTGAACATTATTCCTTTGTCATGACCAAGTTAAATGATTTAGTGATTTCTGCACTTTAGTGTAACATCAGAAGTTTCTGGGTTGTTAAATATGCCTTGAACTCATACAAAGAATGGAAGCTCAACCAAATACCAATATTAATTGAAGTGATTAAAGCAACACTTTTGATGTCTTCATGTTGCCGGGCTGTGGCTTGTGCTGCGTAAACACACTCATAGCTGCTGCTAAAACTAACGTAGTCAAACCTCACACGATCTCACATCACAATCCAAATTGTCATTACGATGTGTCACAGTGTGAGCGTCGGAGCTGTTTCCTCCCTCTCTGCGTGAGTGTCCGAGTGTCGATGTTGTTTACAGAGCTGACAACTTTGAATAAAAACGTGGACTGAGATTCAGGCTGACCGGCCACAATTTTCTCTTTTAGTTCTACACATAAAAATAATGCTGGTCAACTGATTTGGTCCTGCATCCTAAAGGTGTGTTCACATCGAAACGCAACTTCAGCGCCTATTGTTGCTCAAATAACCCGTGATGAGTCGCTTGAACATAGTTGCGCTTTATGCGGGCTTCATCACATCATCAGTGGCTAGTGACGTGATGAGCGGCGGAGTGACTTAGGGAGAAACTCGTTTTCGATTGGATGTCGTGACACAACATCACTCGAAGTCGCTTGAAAAGTTAAACATTTAAAATTTTCCATTTTCCGGTGACTCGAATTGTGCGATTGATTCTCTGGAGTTGCGCGAGTCGCGTTGCTTGACGTTGCGTCATTTACATTGATCTTAAATGTTATCTAGTAGTTAGAGACGCTTAAATAGAGTGGCTTGAACATTGTCGCGCTTTTTGGTCGCTTCGTTGCTTCATGGTTCAAGTGACGTGACGACACTGAGAGGGCTCCACACTTCTTCTACGGCGGCATGTATTTACGATTCAAATGCTCAACTTACGGAGTTACTAAAGGACAGGAGAGAGAGAGGGCCGATCACTTCTTCTCCGGCCGTACGTTTACAGCACTTATCATATACAGTGTCGCTTTTACAGTTTCAATCCTTTAGTAACTTATGGAGTTACTAAAGGATGAGTTCACTCAGAATGTAGGCTTACTCAAGAAGACTTGAGAGCTTTGTGTTTGGTTTTCTCTTGTCTGTGTTGTAAGTAGACACGGGTGGGTGTGTGTGTTGTGCACTGCCACTGCTTGTGTGTTCACTTGTGTTACTTTGAGCAGTTCGTTGTAGTCGGTTCCCCTGAATCTCACTCCATAGTTTTATTAGCAGTTGCCAGCTCTTTAAACAGACTGTTTTTATAGTCTGAGCAGCTTCAGCCCCTATGACAGATGCTGTCATAGGGGCGTTTCCACAGTCAGACTGGGTGAGTCCCACTAAATGAAAGACAAAACAGGAAATATGACATGTTCCCTTTGTACAGAGTCCTCCCATGAGGGTTTGTAAATCGAGTCCCCACGGTGAGTCTCTGAAACCTGGCAACCCTCACCCGGCTTTTACAGCTAGGCGTTCCTATATTTTGTGCCAAATGTAAAAACTCTGTCACTTTTTCATAGCCAACATATTTTGAACATTTAGCTCATTTTCATCACATTTTCCTTATTTTTCTGTCATTTGAGACAGAAATTCATGTAAAACAGCATGTTCTATAATATCATTTGTTAAAAATGTGTACACATTATAAATTTAAATGTGAAATCTAAATCTAAATGTAAAATCTAAATCTAAATGTAAAATCTATATCTAAATGTAAAATCTATATCTAAATGTAAAATGTAAAATCTAAATCTAAATCTAAATGCTAAATCTAAATGTTAAATCTAAATCTAAATGTAAAATCTAAATCTAAATGCTAAATCTAAATGTTAAATCGGTCACCAAGTGTAAAGCTAAATGTTTAGAAATTATGCCATGTGGGCAGGTTAGCTGTCAATCCCTAGGCCCCGCCAACACCACCAACTTTGACTCGAGTGAGGAGGAGGAAAGAAGCAAAGACACTGCGCTGACCTGCCCACTTTGTATAATCTCTAAACATTTTGCTTTACACTTGGCGACCGATTTAACATCTAGATTTAGCATTTAGATTTAGATTAAACATTTGGATTTACATTTAACATTTAGATTCACATTTAAGATTTAGATTTAAATTTACATTTACATTAAACATTTAACATTTAGATTTAACTTTTACATTTATTTTTCATTTGTGCACTTTTTTAACAATGATAGAGAACATGCTGTTTGTACATTAAATTATGTCTCAAAAAAAATGAGCTAAATATTAAAATATGTTGGCTATGAAACAGTGACATTCAACACCACATATTCCTGACATTTACTTTTGTAATCTGATAAATCCTTTATCGTCAGGACACCTGACATTGTCTCTGCTGGCTCTGGTGGCCCACCGCTGACCTTAGATATAGATTATATCTTTAATGTGTTCTGAAGTGGACTTGGTCTTGTTCTCCTCCCACTGCAGAACTGTCCAGAAGGCATTCGGAACCAGATTGAGAAAACAGAGTTTGCAGCACGGTTCCTGGCTGGAATTCCCATTCTGCAGTGGGCCAAACACGCCACGCCTGAGCAATATCGACGCCTGAGCCAGTATCCAGGAACCCATGGGTGGGCTGGGATCGATAACACCAGTAAGATTTGTATTGTTCCTGCTCTTAATAACATTTGATCTATTTGATGAAATTAAGAACTGGTTTGTCTTGTGTATGTGATAGCATACACAATCAAAAATACACATTTTCAATCACAGAAAAAAAAAGTCTCAAATGTTTTTTGTTTTTTTTGCCTTTTAACACTTTTTTTCTTTGAATGAAAATGTTAACAATAAAGAAAAAAAACAAAAAAAAACCTTTTTAATAAAAAAAAACTTTTACAATCGAAAAAAGGTTTACTTCAATCAAAAATAAATATTTTAAATCAAAGAAAAAAAAAACATGTTAAAATTTAATTATTTGGTGCACTTTTTTTCTTATTTCTTATTGAAAAGTTTTTTTTACTGAATAATAAAGACACAAATTTTCCTCCATTGAATACTGCAGAAAATACTGAGATACTGAGGATTATTATAATCATAATCATAATCATAATCATAATAAGTAAGGTTGTGTTGATGGTTTGAAAAATGTACACTTCAGTTCATATTTACACTGTTTTCATTATTTTATATAAAATATTTTCATTCATGATTAAAATGACAAGTGTTAGACAAGTATATTTTTTATTATTTAATATTTTTATGTATTTACTAACACGCTGCTAATGTTGTGTATTGCTAATTGTCACACAACGGTTCTTTAAAGTGCTGATAGTTGAGCGTTTCGTAGCTAATGGTGGGATTTTTTTCTGGTTTTTTTTATCAGCTCTGTGGGAAACGCTCCAAGTCCTAAAAACATCTGCTAACCGCCAGATGTTGGATGACTGGGAATCTCGCAGCAACAAGTCGTCATGTATCCGCTGTGCTGTGGTCGGGAATGGAGGAATCCTCAAAGACTCCAAGAAGGGAAAGGAGATCGACGCCCACGACTACGTTTTCAGGTGGTGTTTAATCCTGACTCGTCTAAACCTGAATCCAGACTTTGTTAACCAGAGCCCAAAGCTTCTTGAATCCAGTTCATGTGGTTCTGACTTGTTTGTGACTCTTTTCACCTCCAGGACCAACGGGGCCATCATTAAGGGCTTTGAGGAGGACGTGGGCTCCAGGACCACCCACTACACCTTCTCCACCAACACACTGATGAACTCCATGCGGAGCTACGCTAACGCGGGCTACAAAGGACCGCCCGTGTCCAAGGTGAGGTCACATACCGACGGCCGGCCTTCGTTGGCTCCTTAAAGTCCGACTAATGGCGTAGGTTCTTCTCTCCTTTAGGAAACACGCTACGTGTTCCTGCCCGACCACGACCGTGACTACCTGCTGATGAAGGCGGCGGCCACGCACACGCCCGTTCAGAAAGGACGCGACCAGGGAGCAAAGTTAGTGATGCTCACTGACGCAGATTTACCATAAACCAGAGTTCAACCTGAGTCTAACTTTACTGATCTCAGCTCTAGTCCGACTTCTGTCTCCCTCTAATCTGATTTAAAACAGAATCTGATTTAAAACCATCTCTATTCTCTAATCTGATTATTCCCACTTTTTAAAAAAAAAAAAAAAATTCTGGTTTTATTCTAACCCGACTTCATCTTAAAGCTAACCTGAGTTCATCCCAAAACTAACCCAACTTCATTTTATGCTTAACGTTATTGCAGTCCAAATCTAACCTGATTTCAGTCCAAATCTAAATCAACTTCAGCCCAAATCTAACCTGACTTCATCTAACCGGACTCAAATTAAAATCAAACCCAAGTCCAGCCTAAATCTAACCTGACTTTAGCCCAAATCTAACCTGACTTTATTATAAACCTAACCTGACTTCCTTTCCACTTTAACCTGACTTATCCCCTTCTAATCATACCTAACACCTCTGTCTCAACCTCAGCTTCAACCCAACTTCTGCCAGCCTTTAACCTGATTTGATGCAAACATTGCTTCGCTGATCTGATTTATGATCAATAACAGTGAACAGTTGGAAGCTGAAAAGTGTGATTCTTGTTCCTTTTTTTCTCCACAGTCCGATGAAGTATTTTGGTGAAGACGTCACTGTAGAAAAGCTGAAGATGTATCATCCCGACTTCGTCCGCTACCTCAGAAACAGGTGATCAGAGGCTCATGAGTGGAGCGAGCAGCCTCTGTGTTCAACATCTGTAAACATCATCCATCATTCCCTCTTTCAGATTCCTTCGATCGAAAAATGTGTACACCAAATACAGGGACATCTACCGTTCGTCTACTGGTGCTACCATGCTGCTGGCAGCTCTACACAGCTGTGACCAGGTAGGAGGCGTCTTTACTCCTCACCTCATATACAGTCATTGAGTTTATTTTAAAGCTTTGGAAACAGACTATAGGTCCAGTCAGATTCTGTTTGAATAATATGTTAAGGTTTCATTTATTCAGACAACTGTTCCTCAGGAAATCCACTTTGATCTCCTGAAAGGTTTCGACTGGCAACTGATCACTTTTATGTTTCCTTTGAAGTTTCCTGAACTTCCGCGTAGAAATTCCAGCAAGAAATAGTAGAGCTGGGTTAGAGCTGAGCTGAAGTTGGGTTAGATTTAAGCTGAAGTCAGGTTACTTTTGGGCTAAAGTCAAGTTAGATTTGTAATGAAGTCGGGTTCGATTTAGGCTCAAATTAGATTAGATATAAATTGGAGTCGGGTTAAATAAAGTCGGGTTAGATTTGGGCTGAAGTCGGATTAGATGAAATTGGGTTATATTTGGGATGAAGTTGGGTTAGATTTAGACTGAAGTTGGGTTAGATTTGGTCTGGAGTCGTGTTAGATATGGGATGAAGTTGGTTTAGATTTAGGCTAAAATTGGGTTAAATTTAAGTTGGCGTCGGGTTAAGTAAAGTCAGGTTAGATTTGGGCTGAAGTCTGATTAGATTTAGATTTAGGCTGAAGTCAAGTTAGATTTGGGATGATGTTGGGTTATATTTAGGCTGGAGTCGGGTTTGATTTGGGAAGATGTTGGGTTGGATTTGGGCTAAAGTCGGATTATATTTGGGTTGAAGTTGGGTTATATTTATATCATATTAAATCTAACCCGACTTTAGCCCAAATCTGAGGAAGACTGGCAGTTGTCAGTGGAAACATGTCAGTAGATCAAAGTCTGAGGAACATTTGTGTGAATAAATGAAACCTAAACATAGAACTACAGGTCGTAGTGATGATAATCAGGTATTGATTGTTTTCTGATTAAAACCTGAACATCCATCTTGTTTTCCTGCAGGTGAGCGCGTACGGCTTCATGACTCCAGACTTCAGCAGTTATTCTGATCATTACTACGACAGTAAGTTCCATAAGGTTGGATTTTACGTCAACCACGACCTGCGCATGGAGCTGTCTCTGTGGCAGCAGCTGCACCAGGCAGGACTCATACACCTCTACATGCGTCAGGGACACGCTGCACTCTGAGGCCTGGGTCCTGGGACTGATCTGACACACAGGTCTGGGTTTGATTGTTTTGGTCTGGATTCCAGATCGTTGACGGTGCAGAACGTGCACGGAAGCTGGAAAACAGAGACAAGAACATATTGGGAATAACAATGTGCCTTTGACACATTCTGGATGTTTTGCACACACACTCTCTCTCTTTCTCTGTTTTTTTCTCAGGATCAATAATTATTTTAACTATTATAACTCATTGTTTTTCAGTTTTTGACCACATGAAGACCAAAAACCTCAAAGCCTTTTCACCTTCTTTGACCAAACTGTAAGCATTGATACGTCTTTTTCTGACAATCACTCCCACCATTAGTCATGGTGCAATAAACCCAACTTATAAATGAAATAAGTTTGTTTAAAGATAATAATTTCAAGTAAATTAAAATCTTAATAAATTGAGAAAAAAAAAAGATTTGAATAAAAATGACAAATTTGGTAAATTTTGTAAAAATTAAATAGAAATTAATAACAAAATAGGTTTATTTACTTATTTACCAAAATGTAAAGTTACAAAATAAATTGACATATTTTTTTTAATATCAAGATAATATATTAAGATAAAAAAAAAATAAATGAGGCAATTTTATATAAATAAAAAAATATTTTTTTGAACGCAAAAAGGAAAAGCAAATGACTTTATGAACCCTTTAAAAAAAAAAAGTATTGAAAAAAAATTTAAATAACAATTTAGGGAATTTTGTATAAATATTTTAAAAAAAAACAAGACAAGTTAGTGTTGTTACATATCGACACATTGTACAATTTGATAATTTGGCTATTTTTTCTTTTCTTATATAAAATGTATGTTACACAAACAACTGGAAGTAAAAAAAAAAAGCAATTTGGTGAATTAGATATATATTTTTAACCTTTTTAAAAAAAAGTATTTGACCTTATTCTGACAATTGGACTTTCTCTCAAAACTGTTACATTTTAGTATTTGTGTTTGTTTTTTGTTTTGTTTTGGAGATTTTCAGCAGGTTTTAATTTCTTACACCATCAAAAAACATCAAATGTATGTGTGTGTCTGTGGGGCAGGGCAGAAATAAACTCAGCGTTTTTTTCAAAAACTCAAAAAATAAACTTTTTGTAGCAGATTTTCCTTTTAAAAATCACCATTAACCTTAAGATGAGGATCTTTAAACAGAATGTTGACTTGATTTTGAGTTTTTCAGGTCCTCAGACCTGCTTTTTCATCCAATAGTAACTAAACCTGGTCTTGGTTTAGTGTTTAAAAAAACTCTCCTGCCAGCGTTCTGGGCTTCATCTTGTAGTTTTTGTTTAGTTACATTTAACCACAGGCTGAAAATATTTTCACTTTGGGAGGACTTTTTTTGGCTGATGTTAATTATGACATTTCACTCCGATTTCGTCCTTTTTTTGTTTTATTTACTGTGGACCGGAAAAGGAAAATCCCACTGACTGATGTTCAGATGTGACTTTATTTTAAGGGACTTGTATTTTTGCACATTTCTAAATGTGGTTGTTTGTGTGTGTGTGCGCGCGTATGTGTGATTATAAGTGCACTGTGTGGACTTTCAGTGACTTTATTTTGAAATCAGGGGTTTGTGATTCTCTGAGATTTATTTATGGAGCTCGTTATCCAAAACTGTTTAGGTTTTTTAATGAAACTAAAGCATTAACATACTGTAAATCTGAAAAACAGCAAAAACACATGACATCAGGGATGAAGAAACTTGGTTTATTGTTTTAAGTTTGAATTTACTGATCCAGTCCTTCTTGAAACACTGGATTCTGTTTCTATAAACTGTGCTGGGGGAAATGGGAGATCTTTTCTTACTCTTATTTTAGAAATCAAAACAAATCTCTCTGATTTCTATGCCTGTCAATAAAGGGAAGTATTTAAGATGAAATTTGTGGGGTTTTGTTTTCAGACTAACATTTTTAGCCATTTTCACCTTTATCAGTTTAAATTCTGGGAAATATTCCCTTTCACGCTCTTTTATTGGTATATAAATATATGTATATATAAATCATGTCTATTCACCATGATTATTGATATATATATATATATATATATATATATATATAAATAATCATGGTGAATAGACATGATTTATACATTGCTTTAATTACCACTGAGGTTATGGGGAACAAAAAAAATAAATCACATAATTAAACATAAATAAATAAATGAATGAATAAATAAATGCAGACATTAATAAATAATTGCAGAAATAAATACATGAATGAGTAAATGAATAACCTATTTTTTTTGTCTTGGTTACCATATTGTTTATATTTATTTATTTCCTCAATTATGTATTATTTTTATATGTATGTATTATTGAATTTATATATATATATATAATGTACTCCATAATGTATTTACTTATTTCTGCATTTCCACATGCATTTATTTATTTACGTATCTCTGAAGTAGGATTGGTTATACTGTATCTATGTGATGGCTCTACTGCAGCATCACTGTTAATAAACAAATGCTGCCACCTAGTTTTGGAAGTGGGATATGACAGTTGTATGTTAAAATCAACTTCAAAATAAAACACTCTATTTTCCATGTCAACAACGTCTATAACTCACTAAAAATCAGGTCAGTGACCCAATTTTGGGGTTTACGCCCACTAGCTGGGAACCCCTGCTTTAGCATGTTGACTAGGGATGCGATACGATTCACGATTTGCATGTCACGATACGATATATCCCAATACTAAACAATATGATATATTTCACAATATCAATAATTGCAAATGAAAAGTACAAAATAGTATGAAATACAAATTTCATTTTTTTTTATAAACTTGTAAGAACAAGCAAATGCAAATATCAACATCAAAAGCAAGTGGTATGTTTATCAAGGAGTCAAATTACATTTTTCAAAAAAGTTTAACTGTTGCTTCTACAACAGATTCTGATTCTGCATTGAGGAGTGAGGTAGTTTAGCATGGTCGGATGTGGTTCACTGACACCGCGTTAACGTGCTATGTATATGTTAGTGCAATTAAATGTTTTTTTATAAGTTAAAAAAAAAAAAAAAAACATGGTTAAAAAAATGATTAAATTTTTTCTTACACCCTTAGTGAAAACATTGTGCCCTAGGTCAGATGCAGTTGATGACCCCCTCTCCTTTTTAGTTGCAAATACTGAATTGAGTAAATTTTCATTCAAACAAACAGCAAATTTTGAGATTATCACATTTTACTGCACAAGAAAAGAAAAATATAGAAGCACAGATGATACATTTCTTTCTGAAACAGAAAATAACATTTATTGCTCCACAATGATCCCGACGACCACCTGTCTGGGCTCCGTGTGCACCGCCGTGTGTCTTTTCAGGTTGGACTTGCTGTTGAACTTTTTCCCACACACGTCACAGCTGAATGGTCTTTCCCCTGTGTGGATCCTCATGTGTCTCTTTAAATCCACCTGCTGCGTGAAGATCTTCTCGCAAACTTCACATCCGAACGGCTTCTCCCCCGTGTGCACCAGCAGGTGTCTTTTCAAGTGAGTGTTCAGGTTGAAGCGTTTCCCGCAGAAGTCACACTCAAACGGTTTCTCCCCCGTGTGGACTTTTGTGTGTCGGTTCAGGGTCCCCGGACCCCCAAAGCTTTTCCCGCACACGTCGCAGGAGAACGGCTTCTCGCCCGTGTGGACTCTGACGTGTGTCGTTAGGTTGCTTTGCTGGCTGAAGCTTTTTCCGCACTGGTTGCAGCTGAACGGTTTCTCCCCCGTGTGGACTCTCATGTGCGTGGTGAGGTGCGGCTCCCGGTTGAAGCTTTGCCCGCAGATGTTGCAGCTAAATGTTTTTTCCACGGGCTGTGAGTCGGACGTTTTCTCGCTGGGAGACTTCTTTTCTGAGTGTCCTTTGATGTGTTTCAACAGCGACCTCTTGTGGGCGTAACATCGGTCACACGCAGGACAGCTGAACGGTTTATCAGCTCTGTTACCTTCCAATTCACCACTCAAACCACACTCTGAACTCTGGCTGTTATTTATTTCAAATCCAGTGTCCGACAAACGTTCATCCCTGTCCTCGTCGTCAGACTCGGAGGAATCCGAGAAGTTTCCCACGGTCTTCACACTCTTGTGGTCCTTGTCATCACTCTCTGTTTTCAACTGTCCTTCATCTCCACCGCTTAAACGCAAAACACCAGATTCCTCTTCATCGCTTTCACTCTTTACAGTCACGACATTAAAAGAAACTTTCCCGCTGTCCTCTCCTCTCGTTTTATGGGATACCTCGCAGATGTGACAGGATTCCTGGTCCTGTTGGTCCAAACAGGGACTCCAGGGAATTTCTTCTTTCAACACTAGAACTTTCTGAATGTCTGCAGGCAGAACTGCAAACACACACACACACGCACACACACACACACACACACACACACACACACACACACACACACACACACACACACACACACACACACACACACACACACAGTGAGCATTTCATCAGCATTAACAGGATCCTCCTCTGTTTTTACAAATGTAACCTAAAATCTTTAAAATGTACTTGTAAAAAAATCTATGCCTAACAAAAGCATTATTAAGCACCATATTTATTTAATTAATGTTTAAAAATCAGACAACTTAACAGTTTTAAGAGCCCGTGTTCCTCCATCTTGAAATCAAGTGATTGATGATGTCACACTGCCCCACTGCCTGTAAACATCCCATTGTTTTCTATCATAGTGAAGCATTCAGCCTGCTTTTTAGATCATTTAAAGCAGCTTGGTAGTAAACAATGAAGCAGAGAAGAAGAGCTCTCCTAAGGAACCTTTACTCTCCCCTTAAACAGTGCGCTGACATGTTCTGGTGGCTGAAGTTAGCGAGTAAATCACAGACTGTTGAAGACACACAAACCCTGAGGATAGAAGTCCTTTTGGGTGGGAGTCCTTCAACAGTCCGTGATTGACTCGCTAACCTCTGCCATCAGAGCGTGTCTGTTTAAGGGAGAGTAAAGGTCCCTTAGGAGAGCTCTTCTTCTGTTTTTCAACCATTTTGCTTGAAGAACTTATGACAAATCATGTGAATGTGTGAGTTTTGCTTCCGTGACATTTAATTGTTTAGCTAGATCCTAGTGCAGGGGTTCTCAACTGCCGGGTCGGGACCCAAACTTGGGCTGAAAACATCTTATTAGTGAGTCCAAAGAATTTTCCTCAGATTTTTTTTTTTTAAATAGTTATGATGTGAAATAATTACAACTATGTATTTGTATTTTAACAAGGATTTATTGATGCATTGTAACTAGCAATGAGCTAGGAAGCTATTAGGTACTTACAGGTTTTTTTTTTTTTATTTGTGTTTATTTATTTATTTTAACAAAGCTGAATGTTTAGATCAGGTTTATCTTTTGTTTATTTACCAAAGATCAAATAATTGAAAAGAAATAAACAATAATATGCAGTTTAATGTACTAGTTTGTATACAAATCACTGATTCTACTTTAAATAATTATTTTCTTGTTGGGGGGGTGACTGTGAAGAAAATGCCTGCCCGAAATCAATAAATCTGTGCTGATTTTGTAATTTGACACCTGGATCTCTGAAATGCATTTTTATGAAATAAACGGTAATATGTAAGATAGTTTCTTTTGCTTCGCAAGTCTCAAACAATGCAGGACTATCTTCTCACATATTGGAGTGTTTGTAATTTGACACCAGCCTCATGATCTAGGTGATGTTGTGTGATAAAAACTTTGTGTGCAAATTATCCAGAAATGCCTAGTCATTAACGGTGTCTTCGTTTCTTTAAAACCTCCCCCTTGCCACGACACTCTCTTTGCTATATTGAGTTTCTGTAATTTGACACCAGCCTCTTGGTCATGCAGCTGCTACTTTGCCTACAAGCAGATGCCCATATAAGAAGGAGAGCATGCTGACTCAAAGAGAAGAGCTTCCTGCAGTTTAAAAAATTATAAAAAGCAAAAATCCAGATTTGAAAATGACATATTGTGACCTTGACATTATTTATTAAAACACTAACATGTCCAGAGGATGTCATTTGACACCTATACCTTTAAAGTCCAAGCTGGTGTCAGATGGCGGGTGTGAACAACTCAGCTTGTGACCATTGTTATGTTACTGAGGCCACTACTCCCCCCTCAGCTAGGGAGGGGGGTGGCTGGGTAGGTTCCAGGACACAAAGACCTTTTGTATTCTCCTTTGTGTTTCCCATACAGCAGCTACATAGAGGTTGCAATTTACAGTATATTTCAACTTTTGCGACAGAAAGTAGTAAGTAGTAATAGTGAGACGTCAACACAGCTTGTTTGCATTCTTGGTGAAATTTATTTCTTAGAGATTTTGTGAACATTTCTGGCACTGCCACACCTCCTTTATGCATTTGCCACATGCAAACTTGTCACAATTCATACAACGCTTGGTGGCACGGTTTTTCCTGCAGCAACACTTCACCTGGCACAATGCCCTTTTCCCCACATCAGGTGTGGGTGGTTGTTGCTGAAGGTTTTGCTCATTCACCTCCTTGGCTGCCATATGAGACTGGGCAAGCTCATTTGCAAGCTCCAGCAAGAAGTCCACCCTTCTCTCCTTGACCCCAGTGCATGCCTGATAAACCACATGTGCGTTCAGCGCTGCAATGTCAATCATGTTGTAAAACACAGCGACTGGCCAACGCTGTGTTCCTGAACGCACAGTGTACTTTCGAACCATCTGGTCCATGACGTGCACACCGCATTTCATGCTGTTGTAGTCGGTGACTGTGTTTGGCTTTTTTTTCCGAGTAACCTCAGTCTCCACCACGCTGTGCATGCTACTGAGGAGGCAGACAGTCTTCTTTCGTCTGGGCGCATAAACAGTCAGTGTGGCACCAGAGGTTGAAAACACTTGTGTGCTAAATTCCTCACGGGCTAAATTCTTTTTAGCTGAATCTGGAAGCTCCCGGCGAATCTTATTGACTGTGCCAAGGAGGGTGGTCTTCCGGCTGTGCAGTCGACGTGCTAGTGACAATGAAGTGAAAAAATTGTCGGTTGTAACAGTTCTTCCTTTGTCCATAAACGGTTCCATAAGCTTCATCACCACATTTTCAGACAGTCTCTCCCCAGGTGGACGACTGGGGTCTTTGCCAAGATATGGGATGATTTTGCACACATACTTGGATTTAAGGTCACATGCCACCCAGAACTTGATACCAAACTTGTCCGGCTTCGTTGCAATGTATTGCAAGAAACAGCAGCGAGTCTTAGTTGGAAAAAGTTGCTCACCTATGGTGATGTGCCTGCCTGGGTTGTACGAAGTGATGCAGTTGGCAACAAAAGACCCCCAAACGTCAGAGATTGCAGCAAACCGGTCAGTCGCAACTCGTTCACCGCGCGTGTCCTTGTCGTCGAAGCGTAGATGCTGCATGATGTCCTTGAAACGGTTTCGAGCCATAATCTTGTTGATCAGGGGCAGTCCCAGTTTTGCTGACCATGCGTCATGCAGCGATGGAAGGCGGACAATCCCCCGCAGAAGCAGGATGGCAATGAACGCCATTAGTTCAGGTATGGCCATGAACCAGTTCTCATGTTGTGTCTGGAGTGCATGCTGGACAGTCCACTCCTGAATGGTCCGAAGCATTTCCAGAGTTATGAAGCAGAGGAAACTCTGTAAGCGACTCGTCACCTTTCTTCTGGCCAAAGCAGTTGGCTCTCCATCTGTGACATGACCTTCAATTGGGCTGTGATGGAGAGGCCTTCCGACCTGTTCTTCACGCCACACTGTGCCATCTTTTGCCGTCTCTGTCAGGCACTCGTGTGTCTCCAGGCGACCTCTCTTTTCTGAAGGTGGCGAATCCTCCTCATCTATAGGGTGATCATATTTTTGAGATGTGATTAATGAAACATTAAAAACGCAACTGCCGTAATCAGCAAACAAAAAAAAGGATGTTTAGAAAATCTTACCGGAAGAAATTTCAGAGTCAGAACTCAGCTGAAGGGATATTTCTTCTCCATCGGAGTCACAGGGGTTGACGTCATTTAGGATCATCTCCAAAGCCTGCTGAGAGCTGTAAACTTTCGACATCATTGCTTCTCAGTCGCCAGAGTCAGTGAAATATCTGCCCTGAGTTGGCTATTTATTCACCTTGAGGTGAATTGTGCTTTGTGGAAGGGTGGGCGCAGGTATCATCGTTCACACCCTTCCACAAAGCACACACAATAACTTTTTGAAACTTTCACTACGGTTCAGTACTTCTGCATTGGGTCAAAGGTCAAGAGGGATAATGTCAGCGTAACTGATGGTGTATTTTTCCCTGTTGAAGCATTGATTCTTTGTGCATCTTGTGCACTTTCTTCAAATTTGTAAAATAATAGCTTAATAAAATAATCATGGACCTGGTTAGTGAATGGTGGACCTCGTGAATTTACCTTTTTAAAGTGAGAACTCAAACAGTCCTTTTCACACTCGGAAATCTCGCTTTACCATAAATAGCAACAATACTTTTTATTTATAAGCACTTTTCAAAAACAATAAAGGTAAATAGTGAAAATACAGGAGTAGGAAACAGGAGCTTGGTTGCTTTAATACTGTTTTTCTTTTTCTAATTTTATTTATTGTGGTTTATTAATTGATCACAACACACATGGCTCATATTAATTTGGGCATTCTTATCCAATAATTCCATATAATGTTATTTGGATTAACAAACATCATCTACGTGGGAGAAACACTGGTTTCTCAACACTGGCCATCATTTACATCAACCCCCAAAGTTTGTCACTGCCCAGCTGCACATTCCGATCGAATGGCTGCATTTACATAAGAGAGGTGGCCCACTGAGTTGCAAATCAGTGTCATTTGGCGACCTCTGGGCAGGGCAACAGGAGTAAGAAAATCTTGGACATGCTAGTGTTAATATTTGAAATATTGCTAATAACACAATATATAATATATAATATAACAACAATGTGATTAATACCTCATGCATGTGTGATTTCTATCTAGGTAACTCCTACAGACCAAAACCAGTTTGAACCAGTCTCATAATCCCCTCCTTCCTGCAGTATTGGGTTACTGTAATTTGACACCAGCTTCCTGATGTTGTAGATGCATTAGTAAAACCAAAGTGTGCTGATGTTCTTTCATATTTGATACAAACATTGTTTTATTGTGCCAAGAATATGAAATATATTAATTTTTGGTAGATTTTTAAGAGTTTTTAGATATTATTTTACACATATTATTTATTCATTAGGTCCTTAGTGCTCAGTTTCCCAGTATTATTGACAATAATTTATTAATTGAAATGTTAATGACTGCTAAAGATCTGGATATTACTCCTAATGCGTCCTTCTTGACTTTATATTTGCTAATAAATTCCAAATGAATATTTGCTGCTATACTAGGATGATCAATCTGTAAAGTATTAATGAATCAGACTGATAATAAAGCACAGGCTGGATTATTAATGTGTTAATAACCCTATAAAAAGCTATATTAATCTGCTAGCAGCAGTGAGGAAATAGTTCTACCGTCTGTGGGTCCGTCCCGGGTCCGTCTACTTCCTGGTCCGTCCTCTGATGATCCGACTCTGTCTGGATCGGATCGTTGTGAATGATCCGCTTGGTACATGTTGATGATGGGATACAGTAGGAATCTGATCCGATCTCAGATCTGAGCTCAAACCAAGACCCAAGGGGCGGGGCTCTGTGTGACGACACGAGACGTGATTGGCTGAACATGTATGTCTCCGTAATGTTTAATTAATTTATTTTATTAGACGTTGCACTGTCTTCGCCGTTTTTTTTTTTTTAGGTCATTGTATTTCTGTTTAAAAAAGGATATTTCAAAAAAAGTTTTCATTTAATTTCCATATTAAAATTCAAAACTTAAGATTGAAATTCAAGGTGTTTTTATTTATAGGAGTCAAGAATGGATAAAAAATGATAATAAAAATATTATGTTTCTGCGTAACAGAAGTTAATGTCATGGATCAGTACTTTTTTTGTTTTTTGAAACTATAAAAGATACTCGAGTTTGTATCAGGAAAGAGGATGTAAGTTTTAGTTTCAGCTCTAGCCTGAAACAGCACCGTTCTCCTACGTGCTCTTACTTTGAAACCGGAAGTTTCCGGTCACTCCTTTTGAACAAACGGGCGTTTGTTTCTCAAAAAAAAAAAAAAAAAAAAATGTTAATTAAAAATGTATTTTAATATCATTTTCTAAACTGCAAAATTAAATGACCAAAACATGAATTTATCAAAAAAAAATACAAAATAAATAAATGGGACATTATTAAATTGTGTGTTCTGGACTTTGTTATGTTGTAATGTTGTTATGGTTGTTTGAATTGTAATGTCTGTTTCTGCTCTTGTAGTTCACCGGAAGTACTTTGCGCTGCTACCGGAAGTGCAGAAGTGGCTGCCACATATGGAGCTAGCTGCTTTTCCTCCATAACGGTGGATTTTCCTCGTCTTTATTAACGTGAAGGATTGTGAAAGTGTCTGTACCATGTCTCTCCAAGGGTCGGAGGACTGCTGCGCGGTCCGAGGTTGCGGTACAAAGCTGAAAGTGTGGCTGGACCCTGAGGAGTGCAGTGAACACTCGGTCGGAATAAAAAGGGAGAACCGCTGCTGGAACCGTTTCTACCACCTGCCCAGCGACGAGCAGGCCCGGAGAGCCTGGCTCCAGAACCTGAACCTCAACGACACCGATACCAAACTCCACGTCTGCTCCGTTCACTTCGTTGACCACAAACCCACGCAGGAGAACCCGTATCCGACCCTGAGGTTAGACTGTGACAGACCGTCAGTGGACAGAGGGGGGGTCCACGACACTGACAGCAGGCTCAGCACCTCACCAGGTATAATATCACACCTGAGGAAGAAGAGCTGGAGTTTAATCTGTGATTTTCACTGAACTACTGCACAATTTACCCACAGTGAGCCTGAGGGTCCCAGTGCGCATGCGTAAATGCCAAGGGTCAAAGTACATAAACAAATGTCCATTAGCTTTTCTTTATTAACTGATTTTAAAAGACTTTGTACCAACAGCAAGAAAGTTTACCAAAAAGACCAATAACATACATGTTACAACCAAAAACATGATTTTTTTCTCCTTATTTGTGTAAGATAATCATCTTTAAATTAATGATGAACATAAACAAACAAGTAAACAACATTTAATGCCAAATGTATTCACATTTTATTTGAATAAAGGCCAACCAACATAACATAACTTAATTAACAGGATGTTAACTTTCCTGCTCTTATTTTCAATACTCAATACATTATACCTGACTCTTCTGTTTGTTTTTATACATAAAAATAATACAGTATTAAAATAAAAAAAAATAAGTGCAACCAAGATATGTTAAGGTTAAATGAGCAGTGGTACTTTTCAGTCGGCTGTAACATTTTAAATATTAAAAGCGCTTTTAAAACACATCCATATAAAGTCTGTTGTGCTTATTTCCTTGTATCCTTGACCACATATTTGATCAGGTCTAGTGCCCGTCATGGACTACGGTCTCAGGATTTTAATAAAGTGGTTGTTCCCAGAGTCAGAACAAAACTGGGTAAGACTGCTTTTAAATACGCCGCCCCCTCTTCATGGAAGAGTTTCAAGATTGATATAAAACTAACAGATCTGATCACTGTTGGAGAATTTAAATCTTTGTTAAAGGACCAGGAAAGAGCTGGTCTTGGACAATGTAACTGTTTTTAATTCTGACGGCTTGTCATCTTGTTTTGAGCTGGTGTTTCCAGAACTGCTGGTTTTTGATGTACTGATGTATGAATGTATTTATTGTTGTTGTAACTTTGTCTGCTGCTGCCATGCCAGGTCCCTCTTGAAAAAGAGATTTCTAATCTCATTGAGGCTTTTATCTGGTTGAATAAAGGATATAATAATAAGTATCGATTAGGGCTGGGCAAAAAAAATTGATGTAGATAAAAACAATTTTTATTTTGCAAATTTGTGTTTTTAAAAAAATAAAATATATATATATATATATATATATATATATATATGTTTTTTTTTTTTCCCCCAACCACAGTTTTTTTGGACTTTTTCGCATTCAGTCCTTGTGGGTTACCATAGCACGATGTGAGCCCCCTCTTTGTTTACATTTGTTTACCCTTTGAGTAGGCTATATGTGTGCCACGGGCATGTTTAATTTTTTATTCGCACTATGCTAAGGTGAGAGTTCATATTTTTTTAATTGTAATGTTATATGTTATAAAATATGTAGTTATCCGATTTCTTAATCAGAAAATTTAAGCTACTGTGAAGTTGCTGTTGCACTTTTGCTTAAACCTGGGTTAAGCTTGAAATAGTTGAATGACAGAGCCTCATTTACTTTTTAATTTGGGATTTTTCTATGCATTTTAACTCTTGAGGACAATCACAGCAATAAAGTTGCACTTTTGACAATATATCTGATGTCTGCAGTCATTTTTCAGTGCATTGAAAAAAAAAAAAATTGAAACTCAAATTTTTCTTTAAAAAATCAGAGATTTCTTCATTTTTTTTTAAGGCAAAATTGCCTATCCCTTGTATCAATACAATCGATTGATTACCTTTTAAAACTATTTTAGATCGATTAATGTCATCAGGAAGGACAACTTGCGGAGCACAGATCGATGTAGTTGGATCGTAGGAATATACATGGATTCATCAATCTAATGATGAATCATTAAACCCTCATAAGATGTAAAAAAAAATGCTTTTGGGATTTAGTTTCCTGTTCTTATTTAAGATAACCTACACTCATACATAATTACTAAATGTTGATGAATATGTATTGTCCATTTCGTAAATAATATAGAGTTCTAGCTCATGGTTGATTCTCGTGTTTCTAGTGCTGCCTGAGGACGTCCAGAAGCTGGTCGTGGTTAAAGAAGAGGTTCCCTGTGAATGGAGCTCCAATCAGGCTTCAGATGTGCGTGTAAAGGAGGAGCTAGAGGAGGTGTCGACCAATCACGAGAAGGAGGAGCTTCATAGAGTGAACAAGGTCAGAATTAAAAGGTTTCCACCATCTGACGGTCGTTGGACGAGTGTCGGCCACAGAGAGGTGGAGCATCCAACCAGCAGCTCGGGAAGAACTGCAAAGGAGCGAAAAAGATCTACGAACATTGATGGAGAGGATTCGTTCTCCTCTGAGGTGGAGGCGAACAACGACAACGACGCGTGGCTGGAACATTCGTCTGAGTCTGAAGCTGGAGGTGAGAATAGTTGGAGTTCAGAGTCCGACTTTGACCATGAAAGATTAGCAGAAAGACTTCCAAAGAACGCCAAACAGAACCTGGCTGAGCTAAAGTTCAGTTGTAACATTTGTCGTGAAAGATTTCCAGGACTGATGAGTTTAGAAAACCACGTGAGGATCCACACGGGAGAACAACAAACGTTCAGCGGCTCCGACGCGTCCAAGGAGCGACTGCGAGGAAACAGCTCCGAGAAACGCTTCGAGTGTTATTTCTGCACCAACAAATACACGCGTCAAGGAGACCTGATCCGACACATCCGGGTCCACACGGGGGAGAAGCCGTACGACTGCGAGGTGTGCGGGAAGAAGTTCAGCCACAAGACGCTGCTCAGGACACACATGAGGATCCACACGGGGGAAAAACCCTTCGAGTGCAATGTGTGCGGGAAAAAGTTCAGCCAGAGGGCGAATTTCATAACTCACAAGAGGGTTCACACGGGGGAGAAACCATTTAAGTGCAGCTTCTGCGGGAAGTGCTTCAACCGCGGCACGCGATTTAAGATCCACCTGCGAGTGCACACGGGAGAAAAACCGTACGACTGTGACGTGTGCGGCGCTCAGTTCAAAGAGAGGGGGAACCTGAAGATGCACATGAGGGTCCACACGGGGGAGAAACCGTTCACGTGCAACGTGTGCAGTAAAAAGTTCACGCGACAGGGAAACTTAAAGAGACACCTGAAAATCCACAACAGCACTGAGAAGGAATAGAAGGTTTGAAAAGAGCTGGAACATTTATTCGGTCTTTTTTTTCTCTTGTATAACCTTATAAATAAATGTAATGGTTAAAAAACATGACCTTTGAAGTTTTTGTATTAATGTGGATGTTTCATTAGTTTAGAAACCTTTGGTTCCGTTTATAGCTGTAATATTTATCAGGGCTGGGGTCAATTACATTTTCATTTATCCATGTTCAATTACAACTCAATTAAGATTACGATGACCAGCATTTTTTCCAATTACAAATAAAATTACAATTATTATTTTTTACCTGAATTTCAATTACAATTATGTTCTCAGTTACTAATGTTCAATTACAATTTCCTCTTGTGTTAGCCTTCTGTTAGCATCTCTAATGATGACGGGTTGTTTTTGACCCATGTCTTAAATCAACTGTAAATTACACACAAAAAAATGTTCTCATCTCTTGCTTACCTTGTTAGGCTTCCTAATCAATGAAAATATTGGTATTAATATTTTTCATGTGGGCATCTGAGCCTTTTTTCTGTCAGTATAGCCCGAGATTAAAATTATTTTTTTTAAATGGTTGGTTAAAAGTTGATATGCAACACATGGTTCCACAGGATTGAGTTTATTTAAATTGTAAATAAAAGTTTTTAATAGAATTTCCATTCCAATTACAAAGTCAATTATGAATACAACAGAGTTACATTGTTGCGATTTCAATTGTAATGTCATAATTGTAATGAATTACCAATTGTGCAATTACAATTACTGTATTATTGACCACAACCCTGACATTTATTATATATCATTTATTGTCACTATGTATGTATTACATTGTTACTGAAATTTTAAAAGTATAAAAATCTGTTACAATTTTATAGTCAAAAAATAATCCTTGGGTTTTTACATTTTTTTAAGATTGAATTATTCAAAGATTTGCAGTGAGCAGTGAACACCTGCCCTGATTTGCACATTGAATGCCTCGTTGCCTTGCCTTGCTGAAGTTTGCATGTTCTTTCTGAGTTTCTGCTTAAATTTTCCTCTCAAAGTCTGAAAATATCATGTACACAACATTGTTTGATTGCTGATGTACACGTTTTTTTAATGCTCAATGAGTACAGTTTGGTGCCAAAGCTTTTGCCTCGACTGAAAACTTTAGGGCAGAATGCGAAGACAGAAATGTGATCTGAGGGTCACATGATCAACATTCGTGTATGTATTCAGAATGATAATGACCAATCTGAGCATTAACACAGGAAACAACAGAGGATTTGTGTGTATTTTGTTGACCTTTAGTTGTTGAGCAATCTTGTGTTTTTGTTGTCATTTTGTACGCCTATTTATTATTTTTGTCTTTTTCTGTCATTGATTAGAGTGTGGATTCATTTTGTGTGTTTTTGTTGCCATTTTCTATCATTTTGTTGACCCTCTTTTCTGTAAAAATATGAAGGATTAAAATCCATACTTCAGACCTCAATCTATAGGAATGCAGGCAGAGAATTGATGACTTTTATTGCGTAAATGTGTGAGATTGTACAATATTAGTTAATCGGAAAATAAACAAACACTGATCAGTTTCACTTTATTACAGCAGATGTGTATCCATTCATGTATCTGCCTCATTTTGGGTGCAGTCTGTGTTTATATTTGCGTGTCTGCCTTATTTTGGGTGCAGTCTGTGGCTCTGATGTTCCTTACCATTCTATTTCCGTTCCTTACCTTCTGAGGGCAACTGAACTCGTCACCTTTCATCAAATTATCTTCATTGTTAAAGGATGAATAATTCATTTCCATTTTCAGATTGAAAACCATCAGCGGATTTCCTTCCAGGTGCAGCCCGAACAACACAATACATCAACTTGTGGATCGGGACCCAAAGAGTCAGTATTTACAATTTTACGATTTAGACAAGATGGTTTTGTTGGTGCACTTTTTCTTCTTTTAATTTCCACTTTCTTTTGTTATTATTTTACGTCTGTGGGATAAAGATCCCATCTCTACGCTACTAAGGGGAACATTTTAGCTTTAAATGAAAAAGATATCAACCATTTTCTCATGAGAAAAGTTTAAAATTTGATCATTTTACTCACTTTCCTGAAGTACACCATGTTTCAGTCAACGGTTAACGTTAATGACCCGGTTTCTTCTAAGACATTTGACAAAAAACTGAACTGAATTTTTTTACTTTTAGGTGGACAAATTGAATTTTAGCATTTGATATGACAAAAAAAAAATCATTGTGGAAAACAAAAACAAAGAAGAAACTTCATCCAAGATCAGACTGGCATAAAACTCAGAAATAATAACCCCATAAACCAATTATGACACATTTTCCTAAAAATATATTTTTTTGTTTTTACCATTTTATTTATATATTATTCCAATCAGTACATTCAGTTAGATTTCATTTATACAGAGTGGTTGACAAAGCACAAGTGTATTAACTTAAGTTAGTTTAAGTTGGATTTTTGGGAACCAAAAGGTAAAATTTAAATAAAAAAATCAACTACAGATACAAAAAAAGTTTAAATCCATACATTTTACATCCATCTGGACAAACGGATACAATATTTAAATATAGAAAGTTAAACTGTTTATCTTTTTACTCATTAAATAAATAAATAAGAGAAAAAAACAAGTTGTCATTTTTTTCCTTAGATTTCTCCGATTAAATTCTTTCCACACGTAACAATCCAAAGGTTTCTATTCCGTGTGGATTCGTAAGTGGTTTGTGTATCGCGCCCTTTCCCTGAAACTCTTCCCACAGAAGCTACACCTAAACTGCTGATTCCCTGTGTGAGCTCTCACGTGTACATTGAGGAGTCTCCGTTCTCTAAACGTTTCACCGCAGATGTCACAATCAAACGGTTTCTCCCCCGTGTGAACCCTCAGATGGTTGGTGTAGCGCGACCTCTCCTTGTAGCCTTTGCCGCAGAAATCGCACTCGAACGGCCGCTCGCCCGTGTGAACCCTCTCGTGTGACACCAGATTGGTTTTGTGGCTGAATTTCTTCCCGCACACGTCACAATCAAAAGGTTTATCCCCGGTGTGAATCTTCATGTGGGATCGCAGAAAAGTACTGCGGCTGAATTTCTTACCACAAAACGTACAAATGAACGGTTTCTCCCCCGTGTGGACCCTCATGTGCGACGCGATGTTCGACTTCCGGCTAAATTTCTTACCGCAAAACGTACAATCAAATGGTTTCTCGCCCGTGTGGACCACCATGTGTGCGGCGATGCTTCCTTTGCGGCTGAATTTCTTCCCACATATGCTACAATTGAACGGTTTCTCTCCCGTGTGGACGCTCATGTGCAACTGGACCAGTATCCTCTGGTTGAACGTCTTCCCACAGACCTTACAATCGAACGGCTTCTCGCCCGTGTGGACCCTCGTGTGTCGCTTCAAATCTGTTTGACGGGAAAATTTCTTGCAGCAAAAGCCACATTGGAATGGTTTCTCTCCCGTGTGGACTTTGACATGCGTGGAGAAGCTGGACTGATGGACGAACGTTTTGCCGCAGACGTCGCACCTAAACGGTTTCTCGCCCGTGTGGATGCGCAAGTGCACCTTCAAATTACCCAGTTGTGAGAAGCTTTTACTGCAATAGTCACAGCTGAACGGTTTCCCTTCCGCGTTTCGATTTCTTTTCTTCAAATTTTTTCCTTCTTTGGGATGATCAGGCTCTGACTCAGAGCTGCTGCTTTCACTCCAGCTTGAATTACCGTCCTCAACTTCTGGTTCAGAGTCTGACACTGGTTCCTGCCACTCTTCCTCCTCGTCCTCATCATCATCCTCACCAATAACGCTAACTTCGATCTCTGGAGGCACTTCAGATTTAGGATTTATTTGTCTGTTTGGCTCTGGGTTTCCTCCTCCTCCTTCTTCTTCTTCTTCTTCACTCTTTACAGCAAAACCAGACTTGTCAAACCAGCCAAAATCCTTATTTTTTAGTCCCTGAAGCTCCTCTGGTTCCTCTTTTATATTATGAACCACATCTGAATTCTGACTGAAGCTCAAATCAAGAGAATCTTCTTCTTTAACCGCGACTTGGACATCCTCAAGCAGCACTAAACAAAACACACACAAATAAATCACAACTTCATCAACATTTAATAATACTGTAAACATGTCATGGATTTGTAGTGACTTAGCATTCTCTTTCACATTTTTTGGAGAAAAACACAAAACTTATGAAAAGAGTGCTGATTTCTAAAAGTATTTTAAATCTCGTAATTGTGACCTTTTTATCTGTAATTATAACTTTTAATCTTGTAAACATGATATTTTATCATAATTACATCTTTTGCCAATTACTACGTTTGATATCACAGTTATGACATTTTATCTGTAGTGATGACTTTATCTCACTATTGTGATCTTTTATCTCATTATGACGTTTATCTCATAATGACTTAATCTCAAGTTTGATCTTATTATAATGACTTTTGACTCTTGTAATTTGGACTTTTTGTTGACGAGCTGCTTCAGGATTTCGCACTCATAGTGGATAAGATGATCAGACCTTGTGAATATGCATGATCCTCCGTCCCTGGATCGACCTTCGGTGATTGGACATAATCAGGATCATCTGAGAGGAGAGAGAGACAGTTATATATATATATATATATATATATGTATACAGTAGATCTACAGCATTTTACAGTTTGGCTGTTATTGTTAAAGTTAGAATTATCAACTGATCACATGGGAAAATGAAGGGCGAGCTCTAGACCAGGGGTTCTCAACCTTGGGGTTGTGACACCGGGAGATTGCCAGATGCCTTCAAGAAACTAAAAATATTGTTAAACAATTTGAGCCTGAGCCCATTTTTGCTTATTTTACCCTTTTTCTGCAACTACACCAAACTTGCCATATTTCAACCTATTTTCATCACTTTTTCTCATTTTTGCTAGTTCTCCATCAGATTTTAATGCCTTTTCTGCACATTTTTTTTCCACTTTCAAGACATATTCGGCACTTATAAACCCTTTCCACCACTTTTCCACCTAATGTCACATGTTGACCTATAATTTGCCATTTAAACTAATTCTTCCAATATTGACACTTTGAACCCTTTTCACCACTGTTTTTGCCTACTTTAATTTGCACATTTTAAACCATTTCCGTGGTTTTTGAAATCCCATATCACCACCTTTTCATACCATTTTTGGTCACTTTGAACCCATTTTACTTCTAATTAAAACAAGGATTTACATCTGTAACATGACAATATACAATGGCCCAAATACTAAACTTCGTGGATATTAATCAGATAAATAAATAAATGGTTATCACAGATTCATAGAACAATGGACCATCATTTAGCTGACTTTATGGATGGACCCCAAAAAAACCTCTCCCCTTTATTCCCCTTATAAATGGCCCTGTGGATGGAGTTGCTTTATGTTTGCCACGCCCCCTACCTGATGTATTCCTGACACTGCTGTCAGACTTCTTCTTCTGTGGTGTGTTGAGGCCTAACCACAGGGTAGGAAACGGATTTTCCTCCGTCGGCTTTTTATCCACAAAGTGAAAGGAACAGACATAAACTGTTTTCGGAGGACTCTTCAAACATAAGTTTTTCAGCCACATGTTCTTAGGTTCTTCCTCTGTGGGCATGCGGTAGAACCGGTACCTCCGAGCACACGAACACTCTCTTTTAGTCTTTGGTGAATGTTCAAAACAAACCTGGTCCAGCCACAGTTTGAGCTTCTTGCTGTTATAAGTACATCCCCTGGCTGCACAACACACACCGCTGCTCCGAAGAGACATTTTAAAGCTATTAAGTAGCTTTAAAAAACGACTATAATCCTAACTTCCGTTTTTACCCGTGAGCAACCCGCTAACTGCTACTTCCGCCATAACGGATAAACGCGTCGTCCTCAAGAGATATGGTGAATATCTGTTTAAAAAAAAAAAAAAAAAAGAATACTACTGAATAACAATAAATAGCGGCAAAGTCGAAGATTTAAATGGTAAACAAAACCGCGGAGATAAACGCAGGCTTTCTTTTTCTTCTTTATGGTTTAATGCGTCGTTGACGGAGCGTTGCTGCCATCTAATGGTTGTAGTGAGAATTACACATTTTAGTATAATCTTCCAAAGACTCCCAAAAATGTATGGAGGTAGATTTGAGTCTATTATTATTAAAAAAAAAAAAACATTTTCAATCAATAGGAAAATCACTTCATTAAAAAAAAAAAAATACATTTCAATCAAAAAATGTTTAGTTCAATCAAAAATACATTTTTTTTTCTTTGAAAATTTTTTTTTGATTGAATAATAAAGACACATCTACTTCCATAAAAAAATCCCCACATTTACATCTCAACTTAAAAATTTCTTCTTTCCGCAATTTACATATTTTAAATTTCTTATGGTTCCTTTTTAGGAAACAGTTTATATGCTACTTGATGATATTTTGCCCTCATGTATTGTATATTGCGTGTGTGTCATGTTCTCGTAATGCAAAAGCTCTTTTTTACTCACTCATGAGTAAGTGTGGACTGTTTTTACTGGTCGGCATTTTTTCTTGTCATATATTTGCTCCTTTTAATGCATTTTTGCTACATTACTCCCATTCCTGTCACTTCTCCATCAAATTTCAATGTGTTTTCTGTACATTTTTAAGACATTTTCAGCACTTATAAACCCTTTCCACCACGTTTCCACCTAATGTCACATACTGTATGTTGACCCATTATTGTCACTTTTAACCTCTTTTCACCATATTTCATGCTTATTTTTGCCAATTTAACCACATTCATGATTTGTCACGTCCATTATTTGACAGTTTGAACTAAATGTTCCTTATTTTTGAGTTACGTTACCCCAGCCCCCCACCCCATTTCTGCCACTTTTAAACCAATAGTGACACTTTGAACCCTTTATACCACTTTTACCACAGATTTGTTACATCTAGACTAGACTATTGTATTTCTTTACTGCCGGGATGTGCCAGTAACTCATTAAAATGTCACCAGGAAACTTCATGATGAAACTCAATTTCCTGGATCTAACTAGCGTGTCTAAAGGTAAAACGATCAGCTAGCCGACAATGAGATAAAAGTAGAATCTAAACCACAACAATAGGTTTTGAATTAAAGTGAAAATAAAATGGAGAAATGTCTAAAGAATAGTTGCTTCAGTAAATTAAAATATAACACCAGGAAGATGTGTTTTATTAGGATTTATTCCTGAAGTTTTGGTACAACAACATATCTCACATCCATTATAGTGTTTATAAAGAAAGGTTAACACAAAAAAAAGATGGAAATCCCTGATCTGCAGGGAAAAAACTTCCTCCACACTTCAATCTTCCATCTTCTCTACTGTGTGAACCAGCATGTGTCTCTTCAGGTCCCCCTTCCTTGTGAATCTTCGCCCACAAACGCTACAACCAAACGGTTTCTCTCCGCCGTGTACCAACATGTGCGTCTTCAGGTACGACTTCCTGTTGAAGGTTTTGTCACAGAAGTGGCAGCCAAAGCGCGTCTCGCCCACGTGGGTGTTCATGTGGCTCTGCAGCGACATCTGCTCTGAGAACCTTTTACTACAAACGCCACAGCTGAACGGTTTCTCCCCGGAGTGGACTCTGGTGTGTCGTCTGAAGTTGGAAGGATGTCTGAATCTTTTCCCGCAGTGTTGACACTGGAATGGTTTCTCACCGGTGTGGACTCCCATGTGCGTCCGGAGGTTTCCCCTTCGGCTGAATCCTTGTCCGCAAACGTCACAGATGTAAAGTTTCTTACCATCGTCTGTTATGGTCTGTGTCTCTCCAACTTTTTTTAAGCCTAGATTTCCACCAAGTTCTCGCGACTCATCGTAAAGACTATTAGTTCCAAACCTTTCAGCTTTAGACTCAAACCCTGGTAAATAGTTCAGGCCGTTTTCATAATCAACCTCTTCCTCGTCCTTAATTTCAGATCCAGACTCTGACAAAGACTCGTCTTCATCGACTCTCACTTCAGTCTCCGTTGACGTGGACCGACGTCCAACATCAACGGGAGAAGCAAGAAGTGGAAAACTCCTCTGCACTTCCTCCGTTTCTTGCTTTATTCGACAAAAAGCCAAGTCCTGCTGGTTCAGGGCGGAGCTTTGGTCGCACTGAACCTCTTTGACCGCAGACGTCTGCAGAGCGCCTGGAGGAAATGGCGACACAAATTAGCTAAAAACACACAAGATCGCACGTGTCAAACTCGAGGTCCGGGGGCCAAATCCGTCCCTTTGGGGCATCCAATTCGGCCCGTAGGAAAAATGTTAAAAACGACTCAAAACATGAATCATTGTGTGAATGAAACTCAACAATATTTGCAGGTGCTCACAGTTTCCCCATTGCTTATATCACATGATAGCAGTTGTTTTTAATGTTAAACTGTTGAAAAAACTCACACAAAGTCCTTCAATTTTCTACAAATTGACATAATATGTCCCTTGATTAAATAGAAATTTGTCACAAAATCTAGGAAATGTAAAGTGAAGAGCCTGTTGGGACTCATATCTGTCATTTATAGCTTTGATATTGTCAGTTTCTTACATATTTTCTATTTTATGTGTATTGTATATATAAGTGTAAACTAGGGCACAATAACACAGTAAGTGGTTTTCCAGCATTTCCTAAAACATTCTACAATTACAATTAACCAATATTATTGAAAGAAAGATGAAATGTAAAAACATCCAAACCTGATTTCAGTGGTGGAACTGTGTCATGTTGATGATGATGACCACAGTCTGTTCTTTTACACTGAGAAAGCTTTTCTTCATATTCAGCGACTGTTCTTTCAAACAGCGTGAAAATCTCTTCGGCTGCTTTGTCCAGCAACTCTTTCACCGTCGCACTGAAGATCTCTCGTTTAGACATGGCATCAATCACAGAAACTTCTGCATGAATCACAGATGTCGAGTCTGTGTTAATGTACGAGTTGGTATTTAATGTGTGAACACCAAACATCAGCTTTTTTTAAACATTCTCCAGTTTCTTCACAAAGTTTGTATCTTTCATATTTTTTGTGAAGGGTTTCTGTTGTCTTTCTTTATGCAAACTGAGGTAGAAAAATCTGCTTTCATCACCTAAAAATTGCAAAAAAATAAATCCAAATAAGTAAAAGATTAGCAGAAGTGAGAGTTTAACTTAAATATAACCCAATACAATAATGAAGCATCAGGAAAAAAAAAATAGCCATAAGACATTTAATAATAACATATTTCTTAACTTGTGGGATGATTTATTTTGCTTGGGCAAAAACTAAGAAAATACAGTGCTTTTTATTTTGAAAGATGAAATCTTTTCCAACACATTGCCATAAAAAAAACTTGCAAGAGGAAAATAGTTGCTTAACTTTTTCTTTAAATAGCTTTTAGTCTGATACTGATGTGATTTTTTTAAGCGAGGTTCAAACTACTTCATTTTCTATTCTAATTAAATTAAATATTTTTCACCCCAACCAGTTAACAGTAATAATTTACAACAGTACAGCCATAGGTTTTTATTTTTCATTTTTAGACCTAGAAATAATCCAAGATGAAGGACATATCAAACAATCTATTCTGCAGGTAGTTTAAATGACCTGCTACAGTCTAAGTCTCAGATACCACAGCACACCTCAGCGGCTAACTTTACGCAATATCTTAAAATTGAAGGATTCATCTTTCCGTTTTCTGCCTCAAAACATTCAATTAACAAAACCAACCATTAACACTTAACTTATATTACTGTTCAAACCAGAAAATACTGACATTTTGCACACGCAAACTGCTGTTAGCTGTTTATTTCGAGAATAACACGTCGTTTTTGTGTAATTTGGAGTTTTACTTACCAACTGCGCGGTGAAATCCACCTTCACTTTATTCTGCACAATAAAGAACAACAAAAACCACGGCGACTTTAAATTTAATCACAGGTTAGCTCGAAACACTCACTTTGCTGAGTTAGCAACTGCAGCTAGATTTAGGTGCCTGTAGAGATGCCTGCTCAAAAGAAAACACGGACTATTTTAATAAACTCAATATAATGAATCAAATAAATTAATAAATAATATGAAGATTGCATTTTTAAATGTAGACAAAAAACAGTTTGAATTTAAATTTTATTTTTTTACGTCATGCTTTCTGTGTCAACGTATTCAAACGGCGTTTGTAAGGAACGCTATATATTTAATCAATTCATTTTACGTTGTTGTAAGCATAGACATATATATATATTTTTAAAAAGCCTTTATTATATGATATCTATGGTTTTAAACTTGTCAGGTTGCAGAACTATTTTTAAAATGTAATGTAGTAAATCTGTCGAATAAATTCATAAATGAATAAATAAAATACAATAAACCAAGCCAGTGCCATTTAACAATAGGACTAGATAACAGTATGTGAATGATATTTTTGGAGCACAGGGGAACATACAGGATCTTATACTTAAGATAGATAAATAAATAAAAGAAAATACAAATAAATTGTCATTTTAAAATTCACAAGTATTCAAAACAAATGATGGTAAATTAATAAATAAATGCAAAATACAAGGAAAACACTCCCTGTGAACTCAATAAACTACATCTAAATGATCAAAATGCTGTCTAAACTATATCCAAACTCTTAACTGACCGCAACTCTCTATAAGAAACCCGCCTTTTGAATGAAGACCAGTTTATATTGCTGTGAAACACAAAAACACTTCTATGAATCCTTCTACAGGACCACATCCCACGATGCAATGCGAGTAATTGGAGATTTAAACTAATATTCATGTGGCAAGTTCAACCTTTTACATCTATGTTGATCTAGGAGGCTTATATTATATCTTTATCTGATTTTTTTTTTTTAATCGCCTCTTGCAGCTTTAAGTTACACAATAATGAAAAAAAGAAATTTGAATGTGTATTTTTAATTTTTTAATAAATGCGCACATATTTTGTTTATTGAGGATATATTAAACACATTTTATTTTATATATATGGCTAGTGATGGTGGCCTTTAACTTTTGTTTTATCCACTCAAACTGACACATTATAATTTGTTTTATATTTACAAATGAGAAAACAAGATGAATCATATTTATTTCCAATTGTACAGTTTGTAATTGTGCGTCTCTGATAACGACTTCCCACAAATGTGTAAGAAGGCATAATAAATGGTTGTCAGTCAGTCAGAGGAGTCTCTTGATGCATTCTCTTCATGTGTCTCTTCATGTATTCCTGACAACCAAACTTCTCCCCACAGACATCACACGGGAACGCCTTCTCGCTCGTGTGGATTGTGTAGTGCAGTTTTAGCGTGTACTGATGTCTGAACATCTTTCCGCACACCTCGCAGCCATATGGTGTGTCTCCGGTGTGGATCCTCATGTGGCCCTTGATGGCGTTCTGCTGGGCGAACGTCTCTCCGCACACGCTGCACTTGAATGGCCTCTCACCCGTGTGGACCCGAATGTGTCGGTTCAGGAGCCATTTTTGGTCAAACGTTTTGTGACACACTTCGCAGGGGAACGGCTTCTCTCCTTCACTGTGTATCCTCATATGTCGCTTCATGTTTCCTAGACAGTTGAAGTTCTCCCCGCAGAATTCACACGAATACGGCTTCTCTCCCTTATGAATCAGGCTGTGGCATTTTAGCGAGTATTGACGACTGAACTCTTTCCCGCACAGCTCGCAGGCGAATGGTTTCTCTCCCGTGTGGATTCGCATGTGGTTCCTGAGGACGCCCTGCTCGAGGAACGTCTCTCCGCACACGGAGCATTGAAACGGTCTTGCGCCCGCATGGTCCTGCATGTGTCTGGTCAGTTGAGTCTTGCGGACAAATGTTTTCCCACAGTCTGCACAGGAAAACGGTTTCTCTCCTGTGTGAAGAGCGCTGTGTCGTTGTAAACTCCCCCGCTGGGTGAATCTCTCCCCACAGACCAGACAGGGGAATGGTTTCTCTCCCGTGTGGGTTTTCTTGTGTCTTTTAAGATTATGGTTGCCTTTGAAATTTTTCCCACATTGATTACAAGTATAGGGTTTTTCTCCCGTGTGGACTGTGAGGTGATTCTGATAATGGGTCTTCTGACTGAATTTTCTCCCACACAAAGAACATTGATAAGGTTTTTCTCCAGTGTGGAGCTCCTTGTGTCGCCTCAGGCTACTTGGCTCCGTGAAGGTATTCCCACAGATGCTGCAGCTGAACGGCTTCCCCGTGTGGATTCTGTTGTGTGAGTTAAGATTCCTTTGACTTGTGAATCTTTTATCGCAAATGTCACAGAGGAACGTCTTTTTCCCAGGGTGAACCTTCCTGTGGCGCAACAAGTCACGTTTTTTGGAGAAGTTTTTACCGCAAACACTGCAAATGTGCATCGTGTCAGGTTCTGGTTCAGGGTCCAAATGGTCACGCCACTCCTTCTCCCAATCATCATCATTTTCCGTCTCAGTGTCCGAATGGTTTAACTCAGACTTTGAGGAAGATGCTCGAGGCCCCTCATCTTCGTCACTTTCTTCTTTCACTGAGCAGAGGGCTGCGTGGAGCTGCTGGGAGCTTACAGCTTCCTCGTTGTCGTCGTCGTCCTCCTCCTCCTCTTCCTCACTCTTTGCAGGAATATCAGTGAGAGGAAAACGGTCGGAAACACCCTCCTGTTCTTCCTGGCTGGTCGACACTTCTGTTTGTTCCTCCTTTATATCGAGAACATCCACATCCTGTTTGAGTTTGTTTTTAAGCGTCGCCACCTGATGCTGATGCTGGTGTGCATCTGCAGGCAACAAGGAAACAAACATGGAAACAATGTGAGCTGTAATGTATAGAGATTTTTTTATTGTTATTCATTACTGTGTGTGTGTTTCACACATGCATACATTCTAATTTCACCTTTTTTCCTGTGTTTTTGTTGTACTTTTTTGTATTTTTGTAGTGGCCTTGTGTGTTTTTGTTGTCCTTTAGTGTATTTCAACACTTATACTTTAATCCTGTTTACGGTCTGCAAGAGTTGGAAATTAAAATTTAAAAAAAAGGAAAAGAAGGCGTTACAACTAAATAAATTTTTCGTCTGATGCCTAAAGATGTTTGTTTTCTGCTCTTAAAACCAAGAACTTTTTAAGGAATTAAATACTTTAAAGGTTACTTTTGTTTGTACAGTTCTCAATTATTATTTTAATTTCACGAGTTTCAGTTTTAAAGTGCATTCGTTTTCTTAAACCTGCAATTATGAATGAAATGCTTGGCCATTACATTCTTACTTTTATAAATCTTATCCATCTTTTTTATGCCTTTTGTTAGAATTACAAATGTAATTCCAAATACTTGAGTTTACGTAAATGAAAGTTTATTAATTTCATTTATCCAAGTTTGAAATGTGCCCTGAAAAATTTAACAGAACAACTAAATAACTAAATGTTGGGATTTATTAAATGAGTTTTTGGATTGATATTAAGTGCCTCTTCTGATTGGCTATTTAAAATCACAAAATTACGTTTTTTAAAAAAACTTATCAAACCCTCCAACTTACAAAGGCATTTTTAAATGTTGGACTACAAAATGACTCGTTTGGGTCCGCAGCTATAAACTGTCCGGGTGGAACAATTTAACACCGAAAGAAAGCCTGTCGGAAATCGGAAATAAATATCGCTAAGAGTAAAAATAATACGCGCAATATTAAGATATATAAATTATGTGAAGTGTATGAAATCTGTAAAAACAGAAAAGAAGTTTTTCCTCTCGTTTTATTTTTAAACCAAAGAACAGTTTTAGTGATCCGTTCCGTCTAAAGTAAATCTTACCACACACTTCCTGTTGATGATCCGTCTTTAATAACCTTTTCTCTAAATTCTTATGATCATTTTGTTGATTTCGAAGATAATCCGTTTTATTCATGGCGTAAAATATTCCGCTCTTGGACTCGCGTGATCAGATCCAGTTCTGGTCCGGGGGATCGGGTTACATCGACCCGATTATGCCCAAAGGATGACGAAGGATCGGATCTAACTTAAGAAATGACTTCAGCCTTGTGAGGGCGAACATTAAACAGTTACAAGGAAACACACAGTCGGTGTGTGCTCAGTCTGATCAGCCATGTTTATTAAAGACAAACAAGCTGTCCCTTGATATGCCTGTGTAAAATGTCAAAACAAGAGAGGTGAAGATGACGTGAAAATTCAGATCAGTGCTTTGTTTTGTTTTTTGTTTAATTTATTGAATTTTATGTTTATCTCCCCATTGTTCTAGATTCCCTTTTGGAAATTGTGAATTAACATTTGAATAACACTTATAGAAAATAAATAATTAACACAAATATATGTTAAGTTAATAAAGCTCCCATGGAAGTAACATTTAAATATACAATAGTATGAATATAGTATATTTCAGTATTGCTATAATAAGCCAATTTCCATGCCTTCCTGTTGGCGTATCTTTGTTTTAGAATGATTAACATAATTGAAGTAGTTTCTAGGGACTAAAGCCTAGCTGCAGCAAAACTTTGTCACTTTCATATATTTTATTTATGTATTGCTTTGTTTTTCTGTTTCTGTAAATAACATTGAGACACTCAAACTGTTTATTGTTGGCCTAATGGAGTTTTAGAGATGTAGAGATTTTTCCCCATCTTTCCAACCTTTCAGATTTTCTTTTCTGATTTTTTTTTTTACATTGTAATAATGTTGAAATGTTTGCGTATTGTTGTTTTTATCAACCATTCGTTTGACTAACAAAAATCAAGCAAATATGAAGTTTGACAAGTGCCAAACAATGAAAAGTACGGTGTATGTTTTGGTTATTTTGGTGTAAAGGATTATTCTTAAATTTAGATGTGTCAAGGTCTGTTAAGTTTTGAAAAAAGACATGGAAAAAAATCTGCACAAAATGTGCTGCGGTTTCACATAATATAAGAATACATGAATGGGCCCATTTTCTTTTTAATTGCGTTTAGTAATTTGGCATCCTTCTTTATATTTAGATTTTGTGTTTGTGTCACGTGAGACAGAATTCTGTTTGGTATTTGTTAACTTAATAAAGTTGAATGTAAACAAATGTGTAAAAGGAAACCATGCAACATTAAAAAAAAAAATGTAATAATTGTTTAGTAACGTATTTTTATTTGCAGAGACAAGCATACACACTGTTTCAATGTATGCACAAAGATTTAAATAGTATAAATAACTGTTAAATATTAATGAGAATTATTAAAAAATTAAATAAAAAATAATCACAAAATAAGAATAAAACAGTAAAAATCCAAACCATATTGGAGAAAAGTGGGATGATTAAAAATTCATGAAACTTGAAAAATAAAAAATAGTGTACCCCAAAAATAAAGTTAGAAACTCAGTACAGAAAAAAAAACAAATACTTAAAAAAAAGAGAAAATTAAGAAAAAATGTACAGTGTTCAAGAAAATTACCAAAAATGAATACGATTAAAAAAAATAGAAAATATAGAGAAATAACAAAATCATAGTAAGAAAGATGAAAAATAAATATCTGAAACACACAAAAATAATGTAAAAATAAAATAGAGTCAAATAAAAGCAATAATAATAAAGAAAAATGATAATAATAAAATAAGTATTTCAACCTGGTGTTCTTTCTTTTCATTTCCCATCTTTTGTGTGGAGCTTCATGTGTCTCCTCATGTTTCCTGAACGAGTGAAAGTTTTACCACAGATATGACATGAGAACGGCTTCTCCCCTGTGTGGTCTTTTTTATGTCTTCTCAGCGTGTACGGATGTCGGAATTTCTTCCCGCACACGTCGCAGGCAAACGGTGTTTCTCCGGTGTGAACCCTCATGTGACTGTTGAGCACAGCCTGCTCCGTAAACTTCTCTCCGCACACGTCACAGCCATATGGTCTCTCCCCTGTGTGGACCCGCATGTGTCTTTCGAGGTGACTATTTTGGCTGAAGGTTTTCCCGCAGTTCTCACAGGTGAACGGTTTCTCACCTGTGTGGACCCCGCTGTGCCGCTTAAGACTTCCCATCTGTGTGAACTTCTTCCCACATACGGCACAGGAGTAGGGTCTCTCTCCCGTGTGGGTCCTCCTGTGTCTTTTCAGATTAAACTGGATTCGGAATGTTTTCCCACAGATGTCACAGGAGAAAGGGTTTTCTCCCGTGTGGATGGTTATGTGTTTTTCATACTCGGCTTTGATTCTAAAGCTTTTACCGCAGAAATCACAGTCAAACGGTTTCTCGCCCGTGTGAACCGTCATGTGCCTCATAAACTGAGCTTTCCAGCTAAACTTTTCCCCACAAAAACCACATCCGAAGGGTTTTTTCCATCTCGTGTGAGTCTCCCTGTGTCTTTTCAGTGCCCCCCACTCCTTAAATGACTTCCCGCATATTCCACAACCGAATGGCTTCCCACCTGAGTGATCCCAGAAATGAAAGTGGAGATTACTCTGATGGCTAAAGCTTTTTTGACAAAGTCCACATGAAAAAGGCTTCTCTCCGGTGTGAGTCCTCCGGTGGCTCTGAAGGACGACCTCAAGCATGAACCGTTTCCCACACAGATCACAGCCAAATGGTCTCCCTCCTGTGTTCCCCTCCCTAGATTTTTTCCTCCCTCTATGTACTCTAAACCATTTACTAAACACGGGACAGCTGGATATTTTCCCTCCTCCTCTTGATCGATGTCTTTTGCGTTCCTCCATGTCTTTTTGCCAATTGTGTCTTTTCCCACAAACGCCACATTTATACGTTTTCTGACCCGCGTGGGATCTCCGGTGCCGCTTTAGATTTTCCTGCCGGGTGAACCTTCGACCACAAACCACGCAGCCGAACGGTTTCTGGCCCATGTGAGCTCGTCGGTGTCGTTTCAGATTCTCTCTGCGAGTAAATCTTTTGCCACAAACGCTGCATCTGTATTGTTTCTCACCTGTTGGGGCCAAATTGTGTGTTTTCAAACAATCCTGGAACGATTCTTTGTTTTCTAAGCGATCATAACTACATTTACTGTTTGACAAAGATTCCTCATCGTCGTCATCGATGCTAACTTCAATTTCAGAGTCTTTTTCAGTCGTATCACAAACCGATTCTCTATTGGTGTCTTTGTGTCTGAAAACCTCTGATTTTCTACTGTGTTTTCTGACTTTTTCCACATTTACTGAGCAATTAGTTTTATTTTTCATCTCCTCACTGTCTTCAGTCTGAAGTTCCTCCTCGTTTTCTTCACATTTCATAGGAAACCTGCTGATATTTTTCTGGCTGGTGAAAGTTTCCTCCGGTTCTTTCTTTAATGGGTGGACATCTGGATCCTGATTTGAGCTCCATTCAAGGGAATCTTCTTTTTTAACCACAACCAGCTGCTGAACATCTGCAGACAACGCGGAAAAACACATGGACAAGGTAAGAGCTTTGACCGAAAAAAACTCAGCTTTAAATATATTTGTTTGTTCTTGTTTTTACAGACATTTGGCTAATTTACAATTTACTTGTGTTGTAATCAAAGTTGAAAGGAGATCTGGAAAAATCTTGATTGTTTTTTTGATTTTTGTTTTTAATTATTTTTTATTTCACTCCATTATATATTTGCACAACGTTTATGTATCTTAATACTATATTTTAGCCATGGTTTGTGTCATTTTTGTCAGTTGTGTTGCTTTAATCTGTACAGCACTTTGGTTAACTCTGGTTGTTTTTAAATTTGCTTTATAAATACATATATTGGTTTATTTAACAGGGACAGTGTACATTAATATCAATACTGACAATATACCAGAATTAGCCAAAAGGCTATTTTTCATCTGCAGTCCCTAAGGTTTAAGTAGAGTTGAGTAATCACTTCCCCTCTCTTTGTAGAATCAGTCAGTTACAACAATGTCGCTGTTATTAAAATTAGTAACAGAGGGGAATACTAGGAAATAGTTGGACAACAAATCTTGAAATTGTTTCCTTACTAATCTTGCAAATGTTTCATACACAAATGCAGAGTTTTGTAAATAATTCCGTCCATTTTTATAACTGCTAAATTATTATTATTATTATAAGTAGCTGAAAATACCAAAAACTCGCCTTGCAGCAAAAAACTAAAACTAAAATAATGTTCTGACTGGACGTTACAATTTGCATACATTTTCTTAGTTTGTATTTTTTTTCTAATGTGTGTTGTACATATTAGCATAGTTGCGTTTACTCTGACCACTCCTTTTAGCTTTCATTTAATTGTATTTACTCCGTTTGTTAAATTTTAAATAAAGCTTTGAAGGGAAAAAAAAAAAAAAAAAAAAGAGAAACATTAAAACCGGAAACTCAATCTGGTCCCCCGTGAAAAACAGTCCGGGTACATGATAGTAGAATATTCAAATTTGCCAATACAAACGATAACAACCAACTTTAAGAGCACCTGTTTACTGTGAAAGTCTGTCGAATTTGTGTTTTAGATGGAGACTTTCTTCCTGTTGTGGTTAACAGTGTCTCAAACAGTGCGTTTATCTCTTAGTAAATCTTACCATTAGTTTGTGTTGCACCGACACTCAATAATCCGTCCTCAGGCCGCAGATGTGTTCTTTTCTTCTTCGGATGATCCAGTCTCTCCATTTCTCCTCTTCTTTCTGATTAACAGCTCACATGATCGGATCCAGGCTTGCACAGACTGATTGGATCGTATCCGTTTAAAAGCGCAACTTGATCCATTCATAAACGAGCAGAGAATGAACACAAAGCTCAACATCTGCTGTGAGCAATTTTAAAACATATTTACGAACGTGTTTACGTCTGATTCGCATTTGTTCAATAAAGCTAAAGACGCAAACGGGATGAGGTGCCCATCGTGATGCCTGTTCAAAATTATAGACGCCCCATCCAACCATTTAAGCAGAAGAATTCTCACAGAATAAAGTGTGTATTTTAAAATTGTATTGATTATTTTATTGTCCTTATAGCCTCCTTAATATTTTCTGAGACCAGTTTTTCTGGATTTATTAGAATTTAGATTAGATTTGTATTTATTTAGAACATGTAAACAGAATTTCATAAACAAAAAAATTCTCAACACAACTAAGCTATATATTTTTTTGGACAATTTGAGCCCATATTGCTTATTTTTACCCTTTTTCTACAACTACACGAAACTTGCCACATTTTAACCTATTTTAATTTTTTTGCTCCTATGAATGCATTTTTGCTACATTACTCTCATTTCTGGCAATTCTCAGTCATGTTTAAATGCCTTTTTTCCACTTTAAGACATTTTCATCACTTATAAACCTTTTCCACCACTTTTTCACCTAGTGTCATATGTTAACCCATTTCACAATATTTCATGCTTATTTTTGCCAATTTAACCACATTCACTATTTGTCATTCCCATTATTTACCAGTTATAATTACTATTACTATTTTTTAAAATGACCTTATTCCAGATTTCTGAAACCTTTATTTTGGGGTACTAACAGTAGTAATAATTGGCATGATAGTTTATTTTGGTGTTTCAGTTTTCGGCCAAGAAATTGAATTTCAGTGCACCTCTAATTCCATACGTTCTCTTTCTGTCAGGAGTAAAAATGTCACAAATTACTGAAATATACTGTATTATTCATAGGACACACACATACACATAAAGGCTCTCTGGTATTTCTCTATCCCATCACATTGGTCGTGTGGATTTTCATGTGTCTCTTTACGTTTTCCTGACGTGTGAATTTCTTCCCGCAGACGTCACATGAAAACGGCCTCTCTCCCGTGTGGACGATCATGTGTCTTTTAAGCATGTAGTGATGGTTAAACTTTTTTCCACAGTCCTGACAACTGAACGGCTCCTCTCCTGTGTGGACCCTGGTGTGACTCCTGAGGACCCCCTGCTCCGCGAACCTTTCCCCGCAGACGTTGCAGCCGAACGGTCTCTCGCCCGTGTGGACGCGCTCGTGCCTCTCCATGTGGTTCTTGCAGCTGAAAGTCTTCCCGCAGTCGTCACAGCTGAACGGCTTTTCTCCCGTGTGGACTTGGATGTGTTTCTCATAGTGAGACTTCTGGCTGAACCTTTTAGCGCAGAAGTCGCACTCAAACTGCTTGTCCCCCGTGTGAATCGTTGTGTGAATCTCGTAATGAGCTTTCCTGGTGAATTTTTTCCCACAAACGCTGCATTCGTACGGTTTCTCCCCAGTGTGGACCTCCTTGTGTCTCTTCAGGGTTCCTTGGCCTGTGAAAGTTCGACCGCAAACATTGCAACCGAACGGCTTCTCGCCTGAGTGAATTCGGACGTGTGATTTTAGATTACTTTGGTGTATGAATCTTTTCCCGCAGAGTCCACAGGAGAACGGCTTCTCTCCCGTGTGGATTCGGGTGTGGTTCTTTAGGTCTCCCTGCTGTGTGAAGCTTTTCCCACAAACACTACAGTCAAATGGTTTCTCCCCCGTGTGGAGCCTCCTGTGTCTCTTCAGGTCTCCCTGTCGGTTAAAGCTTTTACCGCAAACGTCACAATCGTACGGCTTCTCTCCTGCGTGTGCCCGTCTGTGGCTCCTCAGGTTTTCCTGCCGGGTGAAATTTTTTCCACATATGCCACAACTGTACGGTTTCTTTTGTTTTGCATGATTATCGTAACTGACATCAGGCTCAAACTCTCCACTTTCTGATGCAGAATCTTCAGAATCAGCAACACTACCTTCCATATCTGAACCTGAATCCTTTGCGTCACTCTTGGGATTCAAAAGCCTGTTTCGAGGCGTTTCCTTGTCTTTTTGACGTGTCAGTGGATTAAAACCTCCTGAGTTCCTTTCTTTTGGTCCATGAAGTTGATCTTCCTCTTGTCTACTCCATAAATCCTCCGGTTCCTCTTTTACGTCAACATCATTGGCAAATTCTCCTTTAACCATTAAACGCTGCTGCACGTCTGCAGGAAACAGTGAAAAAAACATGTATTTTAACTGTGGCTTTAAATGCTTTCACATTAATACAGAGCAGCATTCAGTATGAATGCAGAGTCATGGTTTAAATGAAACCTTAAAAAGAATAATACACCTCACGTGCTTCAGAAATCTATATCTTAATTCCTGTCTTGATTTCTTCCTTTTTTTTTTCTTGTAAATATATTTTTTCATTATTTTTTATTACACAGATGCATGCTGGGAGGTGTTACGATAAGAGTTTTAAAGCACAATGTAAGCCAATGGGTGGTGTACATTTAAATAGATAAACCTAAGCTTACTGGAGTGCTGGAGTGTTGCTGAATCATCATTTACACAGGCTATTGTACCTATTATTGTTTTACTTAATTATACAGTTATTTGATGTTTATTCTGTCTTTTGTCTTTGTTTAACGTTTATTCTTTTGGTAAATGGACTTGTTTTATATAGCGCTTTATCACCACACTGAAGCAGTCTCAAAGCGCTTTACATATCAGCTCATTCACCCAATCACTCTCACATTCACAAAGGACAGGACTGCCATGCAAGGCGCTAGTCAACCACTGGGAGCAACTTTGGGTTCAGTGTCTTGCCCAAGGACACTTCGACACATAGTCAGGTACTGGGATCGAACCTCCAACCTCTCGATCAGAAGACGACCCTCTACCACCTGAGCCAAGGCCGACCACGATCCCAAAACAATATGCACAGAATGATAAAAACATACAAAATGAAAGCTAAATACACAAAAGACAACTAAAATAATCAAGGTTACTTCCAAATGCACAAAATAACTACACAAAAATACCCCAAAACTGTACAAAACAAGAAAAATGCACAAAATGAGAACGGTAATACACGATATGACAAGTTATGCAGAACGGGAATAAAACGACCCCAAAAACACACAAAATTACACACAATGACTCACAAAATACACTAAACAACAACAAAAACACACAAATTATGGGTTTGTTTTTCCTGTATTAATCTAAAGATTTTTTTTTTTTTGACCCCACTGTGAAAAAAGTTGTTCAACTCTTCACCACCATATTGTTGCAGAGTCATGGTATGAACGCCTGAATATTGTTACTGAGTCATGGTTCAAACCCCTACAGCCTGCTTGAGTTTCAATGATCAGTCATGTTTTCAACACCACATCATATCTGTGTATTGGTGCTTTTTGCTGAGTCATGGTTTAAACAGCACACATACCATGTGTTTAGGTCAACATTAACATTTCTGAAGAGCTTTTTATCTCCTTATTGAAATTGTGGCAGTTTAATTAAATACTTAATGACGTTAAACTAACACAGAGGACTGTTTTTGAGATTTTACGGCTCTGTCGATCTTATCGGATGATTTTTAACGATCATCGCGGAGTTAAAAGAAAGTCTGAGCGCAGACTCCCTGACATGTGGACTCAGACAACATGACTAACTACTAACCAGGTTAATAATGACTAGTTAAGACTAGTTTATCCTTCCCAGAGCTCACCCGAGTCCCGTTTTTCCTGCACTCCTTCCTCGGAGTGAAAACGGTCTGTTTGTAGGTTTAAGAAACAGTTCAGCTCCTCCATGGTGTTTGCTCTTCTTCTACGCTCTGAAAAACAGGAGTCTCTTCTTCTTCTATTATCTAATAACAAACTATTACTGGTGCTCTGCTGCCACCTATTGGACAGCAAAGTGTGATTTATTATTATTTTTATAACTTTAAATTAAATTAAAAAGAACAAACATAGTGCAAGTGTCAATTTTTTTTCTCTTCACTTAATTTGAACAGTATTAATTGTACAACAATGTAAAAAACCAGAGGTGTAAAGAGTTCTGATATATTCTACTCAAGTAGAAGTACTGTTACTTCATTGACATTTTACTCAAGTAAAATTATAAGTAAGTTATGCATAAAATATTCAAGTGCAAGTAAAAAGAAGCTCAATTAAATAGTACTCAAAGTAAAAGTTACTAGTTACTTCCACGCCCCACGTGTTGTTTTTTGATTAGAAATCTTGCAACAGTTCCCTTGCATACAGTAAACATCTCATGTATATAATTTCAGGAAAATGTTGTTTCTAATTTGTTTTTTTCTGAAAATAGAAACTCAGTTAAGCAGCTTCTGATGAAGTGATTATTAAATGTATTTTCCAAAGCTGCAATGCAATGAGTTTTAGATGCAAAAGAATGTGCTTTTAGTTAAGGTTTTTTTTTTTTTAACTTAAATTTTCTTAAATAAAAAAAAAAGAAAAAGATAAATAAGAGGAATTGTCTGGTCACAATTTACGTGTTTGCACAATATTGTATAAATATCACATATATAATAATATAATACGTTTTTATTAGGCGTCCGCGTAGGTGCCTGATTAAAAAAAAAAGAAAGAAAAAAAAAAAAATCAAAGTAAGGTTTCAGGAAGCAGACAGTCCGTGTTTGTGTCCACAGCGGTTGTTAATTATCAGTTAATTGGACCGTGTCGTGCATGTACAGGGACTCTGCGTGCTGTCTGTGATATCGGGGGAGCTTTGACGGTGAAAACATGAACACAGTCGATTATCGTCCACAGGAAAAAAGTCGCTGTGTTTACAAACCGAACGAAGCCGACCGAGGTAACACTGCAGGTAAGAGTGTCCACACGTGAGTAGATTTAACGGAGTTCTGCTGAAAATGACACCGTTATTAGCTGGTTTTCTGTGCAAGGGCGCGTCACCAAGGAAGGGGGGCTGGGTGGAAGCCCCCCCGTTCACAAGTCATAAATATCCAACATTCTTCTAACCTATATTTTATTTTATTTTATTATTTCTATGAAATTTTAGCTCTATAGTTTCACATAGTTAATCTTTTATAATCCATAAAGAAACCAGTTTCAGTATAGGCTTTTAGATGTTTGTTGTTTTTGTGTTTATCAGACAAAAATGTCATGATAAACAATTACATTTATCAAGGAAACACTACTTTGAAAAGAAAAGAGACTGTCCTTTTGCTGATGGACATTTAACAAATTGAGACATTTTCTCTTTAAAATCAGTTTTTGATCATGTTTGTTATACAGAATTAGATGCCCCTGCTCAGATGTTTTTATTTTTAAAATGTATTTGTATTTTTGTAATGCATTTTATTTGAACGAGAATTATATTTGAGAAAGTGAAAGTATAGAATGCTTATGTTTGAGAATGTGTGTGGGAAATAATTTAGTTAATAATTAATAATCATAGTAATGTATTAATATTTAAATAATATATAATTATGAAATTTAATCAGTATATTTTTGATCAATTACTAGACATTTCAGGCGACCCCATTTTAATTCCAGGCAACCCCACATGGGGTCACGACCCCAAGGTCCACCCAGAGCTCTTGTGTGTGAAGGAGGAAGAGGACAATCTGTGGATGGTTCCAGAAGCCGAGGATAATGATATGAACCGTCTGCAATTCACAGTGACGACTGTGAAGAGTGAGGATGAGGAGGGAATAACAGGAAGTAACGAGGACACATATCTGAGCAGACATCGCATACCTGATGGTAAATTTCTCAAATGTGATTTTTTTTTTTTTTTTTTTTTTTTTTTCCGTCTGTGAAGAAACTTTGTAGCCACTACCAATCCCACATGTTTTGGTTAGCTTAGCATGTAGCATGGGTCAAAAAACGTAAAAGAGGTGGGGTTTTGTTAAGTGTTATTTCCCTGACCTGTAAAAATGTTAGATTTTATTTTCATTTCTAATAATTGTAATTTTCTAACAACTAATTGGTTGAATGCAACACTTCTGTCAATAACCAATCACAGGCTAAGTCACATGTGGTCTGCTGATATAGAAAATTTGGTTTAAAAACATATACATTTTACTGATTTATTATGAAGCCTTGTATTTAATTGATCGTTTAATCCAGTGTTTTTCAACTTTAGGTTCATGACTCCATGTGGGGTCTCATGAAATGTCCAGTAGTAATTGGTAAAAAAAAAAAACTTGGTGATAAACATTAAAATAAATAATTATCATTCTTTTTCAAATTAACACATCACACACACACACACACACACACACACACACACACAATAAATATCTAACAACTGTACTCTATACTTAAACCATCTCAAATATAAATCTAGTTCAAATAAAATGCAGTTTAAAAATATCTTGTCATAAAAAAACGAATCTAAACTAATTCTAGAAAGAACTAAAAGTCCACCGGGGTCGCCAGAAATTTGTGATATGAAAACGGGGTCACGACGTGAAAAAGGTTGTAAACCACTGGTTTAATCTGTGATCACCCCCAAGAATCCTGAGTGGAGTATCATGAATTATTACTGTTTTATTGTTTCAGGGCAACATGAAGATGTGTTAAAGATGTGCATGAAGGAGGAGGAACAGGACAATCTCTGGATCAGAGAGGACGACGATGTCAAGCGTCTGCAATTCACAGTGACGACTGTGAAGAGTGAAGATGAGGAGGATGAGGAGGGAAAAACAGGAAGTAACGAGGACACATATCTGAGCAGACATCGCAAACCTGAAGGTAAATCTCTCAAATGTGCTTCTATCTCCAAGTTTGTGAAGAAACTTTTTAGCCACTACCAATCCCACATGTTTTGGTTAGCTTAGCACGTAGCATGGGTCAAAAAAAGGTAAAGAGGTGGGGTTTTGTAAACAGTCTCATTTCCCTGACCTATAAAAATGTTAGATTTTATTTTTATTTCTAATAATTGTAATTGTTGTTTTTCAAACTAACATATCTCACACACACACAAAATGAATATCTAACAACTGTATTCTATACTTAAACTTTCTCAAATATAAATCTAGTTAAAATAAAATGCGGTTTGAAAATATCTTGTCATCAAAAAACGAATCTAAACTAATTCTAGAAAGAACAACCACTGGTTCAATCTGTGATGAGCCCTAAGATTCCTGAGTGGGGTATCATGAATTATTACTGTCTTATTGTTTCAGGGCAACATGAAGATGTGTTAAAGATGTTCGTGAAGGAGGAGGAACAGGACAATCTCTGGATCAGAGAGGACGACGATGTCAAGCGTCTGCAATTCACAGTGACGACTGTGAAGAGTGAGGATGAGGAGAAGCCTCCTCTTCAGAGGCAGGATGAAGAAGGCAAAGAGAAGCAGGAGGATGCAGGAGCAGATTCAGACTCTTCAAACCCTGAGGTCAGTGTTAGCGAGTGGCAGAAACCAATGAGAGGCTTGGATCCTCAACCTGAGGGTGGCTACAGCAAGATGGGAGTGAGTTCTAACGCTCCTAAAAAGTTCTTCAGCTGCTCCAACTGTGGGAAACACTTTAATCACAAACAATCACTTCAGAGGCACATCAGACGTAATTCAGACAGCGGCTCGTCCAGAGGCTTCATCATGTTGGGATGCGTCCGACTGAAGCCGAACACCGACTCGCACACTGGAGAGAAACTATTCAACTGTGACGTCTGCGGCAAACGAATAAAGTACCGACACAACCTGAAGACGCACATGCGCGTCCACACCGGGGAGAAATCCTACGGCTGTGACGTGTGCGGACAAAGATTCGCGCACCAGCAAAACCTGAAAACACACAAACGAACGCACACCGGTGAGAAACCCTTTGTTTGTCAAGTGTGCGGGAAAAACGTGCGTAACCTGAAGATTCACCAGCAGGTGCACACGGGTGAGAAGCCGTTCAGCTGCAGCGACTGCGGGAAAAGCTTCAAGCGAAAGGCGCACCTGGCGACGCACATGACGGTGCACAAAGGAGAGCGGCCGTTTGGCTGCGAGCTGTGCACCAAAAGGTTCTACCGCAAGGGTCACCTCAGGGCGCACATGATCGTGCACTCTGGGGAGAAACCCTTCAGCTGTGATCTCTGCGGGAAGAAGTTCAACCGGAAAACACACCTGGACACACACTTTGCTATTCACACAGGGGAGAGACCTTATGGCTGTGCTATTTGTGGTCAAGAATTCACACAATTGGGAAGTTTGAATAGACACATGACGTTCCACCTCGGATAGAGATTCACCTCATGTTCTAATGGATGATCCATTGTTCACAGTTAGTGTTGGCCTCTGTATTTACTGGTACATACAGTAGTCTGAGAGCAGAGATAGGTTCATGGTATCAAGTGCTTGAGTTTATTGTTTTTGAAAGTATGTCATTTACAAACTAAAGGTTTTCATTAAATAATAAAGTTTAAAAAATCTATTGTCTCAGGCCTCCATTCTTGACACACCATCGGTAAACTGTATGTGTGTGTGCTGAATAAACGCTGTGACCAAAATGATGGGCCGACAACCTTTACTTCAGGGGCATCAAACCTATTTTAGCTCAGGGGCCAAATACGGAGCAGTTTGATCTCAAGTGGGCCACAGATTTTATGCAGGAAAACAAGTAATTTCAATATTATTGTGTCGTAGTTTGCACTTCTACGTATACATAAAATACTGAATATGTAAGAAACCAATATCTAAGCAATACGTGACAGATATCAGTCCCAACAGAATCTTCACTTTAAGTTTTCCAGATTTTGTCACCAATTTTTATTTAATTGAGGGAAATATTATGTGATAATGTGAGGAAAAGGGTTTTGTAAGAATTTTGAGCTTTTTCAACAGTTTAACGGTAATAATGACTGCAATCATGCAATTTAAGCATCAGGAGTGTTGAGTTTCTTTTGCACAATGATTCATATTTTCTCTGTAATTTTTATTTTCTCCTCTGGGTCAAATTGAATGCTCCAAAGGGCAGGATATGGCTCCCTTGCCATGAGTTTGACACTTGCTTTAGATAGTTCAAATGTGTCCTCTTGTCCTTCTACTGCATGTTTTTGTCCAGGAAAATGCTGAACTTTGATTGCAATGAACAGTTTTAACTGTTGGTGTTATGGTTCAACTGGTAAACATGTTGTCTTATGACTGATTTCTGACAGCACTGCTTTTAATGGTCGCAGGAAATAAATGCTTTGCAGTTTTATGTGTTGTAGTGTCATGTAAACACTGAGTGAAAACATTAAAGCTTCACTTCTACTTTGACAAGCCATTAGTTATAATCACAAATTGAAGTGTTCCACCCAACAGGTTAAACGTTATTTGTATGAGAGCTGTTTCCCCTCTTCCCATCATTACCCCTGGAGAAATAATGAGTTATGGGCTTTGGGTAAAACAAAGGAAAACCATAGTGCTGTTTTAATAGAGAACCGTTCTGTCACACTTCTACCACTAGAGGGCAGTAGGTAGTCACTTTTATTGAAAGCAAAACGTTTCCAGTATCTACTGCAGCAGCTTTTACTGGTTTACATTAAGAATAATTAAACCATTAACGGAAACCAATAATAAATAGTCCAGTGTTTGAAAATCTAAATGTTTCATTTCTATTTTTTATTTATTTGTTCCTTAAATGAAAAAACAATAATACAACGTAGAATTACCCTAGTGCTATACATTCATTAGAATTTCTGCTCTTTGACCATCACCTTTATATTTGCATCATTCATCATTCATACTTCAGCTGAGCCGAGGTTTAGGCACAAACACTCGCCACTTGTTCTTCGAGCTCCAGGGAGAAGAAAACACGACATGTTTACAATTTAAGCCAAAGAAAACAAGACTGCTGTATTGGAAATCATTACTAATTAACCAGCATATAGAGCAGCAACAGGGCCATCCAATGTCCTGCTCCTATACCCCGCCTCGCACTCTCTAAATGTCTAGTTAGCATACAGATTTCACATTTAATTAAATTATTGCCTTTTAAGTATGTAAATTCTACAGTTTCTGCTACATTTAGATCTAAAAATCTATATTTCTAAAACCCTTACATGTTTTTTTATGTACTTCAATATAAAACCTGTTCAAATTTGATTTGATTTCTTTATTTTGATTATGTAAACTGATTATGTAACTTAATAACAGTTTAAGTAAATGTCAAGAAATAACAACAAAACTGTATCTTGCATCTTCAAATTCTTGCGCATCTCGCATGAATGAAAAGGAGGAGGAAGTATAAACTTATCGAGTTTTACCTCTTTAAAAACATTTTTAGATTTGCTAATGTAACTTTAACAAAATCTCAATTTACTGACCCTTCATAAATTATAAAGTGAATAATAACAATGAATGCAATATTAAACACAATTTGAGATCAAACTATTGATAATGTGTATATAAACCCAATGGTTTTTTTTTCATATTTTTGTCTTTTTAATGATGTTAAACTGATTTTGATTACCATTTGATGGAAAATCTACTTCAAAACGAGAACAAACGCATTAGCATCCTCCTGCAGGGAGGCATCGGTATGGCCTGTAATGTAATTACATCATTCATCATACTTGTGCCATGCAGCAACAAATCCACATTCTTATTCAAACATATCTAAGCCATAAAAACAATTAAACGTAATGCTAAACCAACTGTTTTCCATGTTAATTTCCAATTCAAAGCAAAAGAAACTGTATTTTTTTCCTCACTTTAATGGAAAAATCCTTTAAGAAAACACACACCTTGCATTGTTTCTCTATTCTGAAGTCCTTCACAGTGACGCAGCAGAAAGAAAGGCCACAAACAGTTATATAACTCAGCTGTGTGGTAACGTGCGTTAAATATACATGTGAGCAAGTGGATGATTGTGTATCCGTCAGTGATCAACACAGATGCTGAACAACCTTTGATGATCGTCACATTTTTAAAGTTTCCCTGTGCAAAAACGGCTCCTCTGAGATGTTATTTTTAGAACAATAACAAGCTCAGTGAAGCTCGTTGGGCTGTGTATTCAGGCTCAGCTGTGTATCGACCCAGGAAATCAGACGTTTTATTCCTGACCTGCTTGAGTAGGATGATCTTTGGAGCTCAGCCAGCGGTAAAGTGAACTTTATAGTGTGAAGACTGCAGAGGAGATGGAAAGAGAGAAAGGAAGAGAAGGAACCAGCCGGAACAAGCGTTGGCTTGTCCAGGACCTGTCCTGTTTCTGGGCCATTTATCTACACTCGCCCTCCTACCTCTCCACCTGATTGCTAATCTAAAGTAGAAGTTCTAGCCTAGTCATAATTCCACAAATTAGAGTTGGAGAGTAAATAGAAGCTTTGAACCCAGACACAGCTTACATTGAACTACAGTGTTCTCATTTTACTGAGAATATCTTCATGTGAAAGAACCATCATTACTTTGTAACACGTTGTCTCAACAGTTCATACCTAACAATTTCATTTATTTGTTAGTTTCGAGCAGGGACAAGAAATTAAATAAAAAAAGGAGCAAAAAAAATATTTGTGTACAAGGAAACTCCAACAGAGAAAACAAAGATGTTCAAAATAATATATACAATCCATGTACACTTATAACTGTAATCATATGTTTGTTGGAAAAGGAATTTTTACCATTTTGCTTTTGTCTGTTCAACCTTTGAGAAATATACAAATCATTAACAGAAAAGGAAAAACTGACTAATAAGTAACTTAAGATATACAAGAATATATAAGCCCCACCCCAAACCTCATCGTACTGTAACTAAACCAGACGTTTGTTAAATCTCTGAATACTTTGGCATTGCAATCTCCTTACATGCATATTAAAAACACCCACAAAGTCCTTCATATCTCAATAATCATGATTTAATTTTCAGCTTTACTCAATTTGCACTTATTTTTACACCATGCATTGTTATAAAAATAATCCTCACTTTGGTTTGATACTTTACTATTTTATTGCTTGGCACCTAAAGGATTGTTAAAGATCTTGCCTGGACTTGTCTTTGCTTGTCTCGTCCTGTCTCATCTTACATGGAATGGGTGATAAATCAATGCTACGGGTAAATAGGTGCATCTCAGCTCCTTAAAGATGGAATAATCTGAACCCAGAACAGTTTCTATTTATGAGATTATTGTCCAGGAATAATGTCTACTCTAGAGTATTCATTAAAACTGAAACTCTTTATATAAAGCAGAATTTTAGGATCTAGTTTTTAATGTGGCCCCTTGACAGAGATACTCTTGTGCCCCTTTTTTTGCTCCTTCACTGTCCTTGTGAGGGCGAGCTCAACGAGGACTTTTGGATTATTCATGGGAACCATAGGTATGTGCAGTGCAGTGTTGGTAAGTCATGTTGGACAGATGTGTCCAGCTGTGCTCGTTTCAAACTGAAGTGAAACCAGACACGTCTGACTCAGTATGTGCAGCTGTTTGGGTGAAGATAGACAGTTTTAACCCATCAAAGAGTGGAGACGGGATAGATTTGGCTTTCCAGGAATGCACAGATCAACTCAAGCTGTTTGTGAACAAGGCTCCAGGCATGAATAACTAGTAAATGTTTTACATTCACAGTGAATCCAGTGTAAAAAGCTGTCGTCGTGGCATTTCAAAGCAGAAATCCATTGTATCCTCTGCTTTTCTGTTTCCAGGGAAACCATTGACATGTTGCTCAGAGTAGAAAATGACGAGTGGAGAATCGAAAGGTGGAGGAGGAGGAAGATTTAGGGAGACAGGCTCCTTTTGGAGAAATCAAATGTTAAAAAATAGGAAACCACGGCTGTGTTCATTGACAGTTTCCCACCTATGATCTCGACATCATCGCCTCTCAAATACAGGGAAACATTATATCACCTGATGTGTTGCTTCTCATTAAGAAATCTCATCCATAAAAGTCCCAAAGGGACCTTTTCTTTGCTAGCTAAACATTCTCAAATACAGATGTGAACATTTCCCTCATGAATCCATCAGCTGAGACAAAATCCCTCCATCATGACACCAGTGGCTCTACTTGGAGCTCCTCCCAATGTTTGTGTTTCTCACCAATACTCTACAGGCCTGATCTGATGAAGCTGCTGCAGTTGAGCTGAGTCAACAGCCGTTTTCCCCACAGCTTTGACTTTCCCACAGATGGACTCCCAGATGGTGTTTCTCCTGTTTAGATTCACAGTTCCGAGGCTAAGGTGGTATAATTTTCACCGGCGTTTATTTGTTTTGGGAAGGGGTCGCCAGATGTCTTCAAGAAACTAGGAAAAGTATTTGAGCCCATTTTTGCTTATTTTTGCCCTTTTTCTGCAACTCCACCAAATTTGCCATATTTTAACCTATTTTCATCACTGTTTCTTGCCATGTTTTTGCTTTTAACACATTTTTGTTACATTACTACCATTTCTGCTACTTTATCAAGTTTCAATTTCTTTTTTTTTTAGCACTTACTGTATAAACCCTTTCCACCACTTTTATACTTGTCACATATATTGACCCATTATTGTCACTTCTAACCTTATTCACCATATTTCATGCTTGTTTTTTGTTGCCAATTTAACCGCATTCACGATTTGTCACTTTAAACTTATTGTTTCAATATTGACACTTTGAATACTTTTTACCACTTTTCTGTCTGTTTTTGTTCCACTCTAATTTGCAACTTTTAACCAATTTATGTGGTTTTGAAAATCCCATTTCACCACCTTTTCCACCATTTCTGGTCATTTTGAACCCGTTTTATTTCTGATTAAAACAATGATTTACATCTTTATGATGACAATATACTATGGCCCAAATAATAAACTTCCTGGATAACAGTGGATATTATTCAGATAAATAAATACATGTGGTTATCACAGATTAATAGAACAATGGATCATCATTTTGCTGACTATGGATGACCCCAAAAAACTCCCCTTTATTCCCCCTTATAGATGGACCTGTCTCCACATGACTGTTCTTAAATGTCCATGTTTGTTTTCAACCACCTTCAGGTGGTCTCTGGAATCTTTATTTTGGGGGTCGTGGGCTGAAAAGGTTGAGAAGCACTGCGTTAAAGTACTTTAATGGATTTTGACACAATCTAAAGCAAAAATAGACCTTAGGCGATAGAAGAATCCATTACATTTTGGAAGGGATCCAGATCAAAATACTCATATTGAATTTTGCAATATTTTGTAGATTTTGTCCTCTGACTAAATGTTTTCGTTTATTCATACTTTGTTTCTTTTGTGCCTAATCGGAGCAAAGACGTGACACTAATGTTTTGTTCACGTTGAAAGCTACTTAGACTTTATGTCTATAAATAATATATGATACATTACATAAGTATTCATCCATGCAACAAAGAGCAGGCTGCACACAGAGGATGAGGGAGGATCCGACTGAGGCTGGATTTGTGTGTTCACACAGATCTTTTTCTTCCCTTTGGCGTGCGTACGTGCGTGCGTGCGTGCGTGTGTGTGAGTGAGAGACAAACACAAAGGGAAAGTTGACTCGGCTGCTGCAGGAATTCAGGCTGATGGAAGGAGAGCATGAAGGAAGTGGAGTGGTGGGGGGGTTCCATCCATCCTGTATGAGCACTGGGATTAAAGAGCCTTTATTTGCCTTTTCCTGCTGTTATGTCACAGTGTGGTAATCAAATATTCTGTTCATCTGAGTGAGTCTAATCTGTATTCATAACACACCATCATCCATCCATCTAAACACACAGAGGCAGAAACCACAAAGCATTTTAATTACAATTTGTATCTCTTTTGGTGCATTTTTTTATTAAAAAAAAAAACTATTTCCCTTGGTTATTTAACAATATCCTCTTACTTTATTTTGAATTACTAACACATTGCTTCATACTCATGTATGCCCTTTAAATATTATATATTGTAACTGTCTCAGTTTGTACAATTACTTTCTGTATTATATTGTATAGCAGACATAGGCAACTGGTTGTCCGGGGGCCACTTGCGTCCAGTGGTTTAATTTTGTGCGGCCCCCAAAACAAAATTGTAATTCATGAAGTTGGTAGTTATGAAGCCCAACATAACACACAAAACCCCAGAAACACAGAAAACAGCAACATGTCAACAGAAGTACACAAATTGATAACAAAGACACACTAAACAACCACTTAAACACAAAATGACTACAAAAACCACAACATATACAAAAAGACTTCAAAGACACACAAGATTACAACACCAAAAGGCAACACAAATTCGCCATATTGACAAGAAAATAGAGAAAATTTATTCTAAAACTCCAAGAAATCCACACGTTTTCAATTTACTCAAAATGATTACATGCACTCGTGTTCGTCCTTTTAAAAAATTAATTGTGCAGGTATATATGTATTTATTTTTATGTTTTGTATTAAACACACACAATAGGACATGCCTATTTAGGTGTCACTCAGATTTTTTTTTTTTAGATTTTTTTTTTAGGCTATAATAGCTTTCAGACACATGGATTGTATGCTTTTTATTGAATAATGTATGCATTTATTAATATATTTATTTATTTAGCTGTTCCCTCCTGCAGTTCCCGGTCAGCAGCGGCCCTTCCCCCTCCTCCCCCTCCTCCTCTTCCTCTTCCTCACCATCCTCTTCCTCCATTCGCTGCAAAACCCTCCGTAAATGCATTTGGAATCATTGACGGGGAAAGATGGCGCTGTGGCTGTCAGCACCTCGGACAGCTCCAGGTCTTCCTCAGAGTCACACATCATCATCATCATCATCTGGCCTCATCTGATCGCACGCGCTCTCCTCCACTGTCAGTGCGCGCGCTCCCGGTGATGCGCGTGAATCCAAGCGCCACTGCGGCCAACAACGGAGGAAATGTGATGGTAATCCAGGTTTTTCACCATCATCTCATCCGCAGATTAGAGGCTGAATAAAGACTCTGATCCGTCTCGATGTTAAACCGCCTCAGGATGAAGGAATGACACCGTGTTTGAGGAACATTGGTACCCAGGTTTCCTCCCTCTGAGCCCCGCAGCCTCACCGCCTCCTCCCGGTTCCTGCTCCACCGGCCCTGAACATGTTCCTGCTTCTAACCGCGATGTCTTCGCTTTCTTTCGGCACCGGCTTTGCCCTCAACTCCCATTTCAGCCCCGGTGAGTCACACGAACACACACAGTGTCACAGTGACGATATGTGTTCAGACGAGACGAAAATGTAACGAATTCAGTTGGAGGTCATTTATGTTTTAATAGCAACGCATTTAAATCATACATGTGTCAAACTCAAGGCCCGGGGGCCAAATGCGGCCCTTTAGAGCAGGGGTGTCAAACTCATTTTATTTCAGGGGTCAAATATAAACCAGTTTGACCTTAAGTGGGCCACAGATTTAAACTGAGGTAAAAGAACAACTTTAACATTATTGTGCCCTAGTGTTTAATATCAGTTGCCATTCACTTAAAAAAAAAAAATTGATTTTTCTACCAATGTTTGTGTATTTTAGACAAGGGGTTCTCAACTCTTCTCACTCTGGGACCCACATTTTACCACGGTCATTAAATCGCGACCCCACTTTTTAAAATGATTATTGGTTTTCAAAAATACACATATATTGTTTTTATTGTCCCCGCCACAAAGTGTGAAGGGGATATACTGTAGGTTTGAGCTCCATCCGTTCGTCCTTGCGCCCGTCCGAGTTAAAGGGAACAGCTTTTCTCAGAAACCATTTAAGAAACGATAACTAAATTCGGTGTGTGGCTTCAAGGTCTCAATACCTTGATGGAGTTTGAAAATGAGAAGTGCGCAACTATTTTTTCCCCGAGATATTGCCCTTTTCCCATTTTTTTTTACTCTGTTCAAGGTGTCTTCAAAGGGGACAGCTTTTCTCAGAAACCATTTAAGAAATGATAACCACATTTTCAGTGTGGCTTTAGGGTCTCAAGACCTTGATGGAGTTCGAAAATAAGAAGTGTGCAAATATTTTTCCAGGAGTTATTGCCCTTGTGCCTTTTTTTTTTACTTTGTTCGGGGTATTTTCAAAGGGGACAGCTTTTCTTGGAAATTGTTTAAGATAGTTAGATATTCTGATGTGACAATATTTTCTTATGTATACATCTAAGTTCTTAGATTTAGAACATTTAGGAAAAGGTTGTGAGTTATAATGACCAATTTGGCGGGGGATGTTGATGAATATGTCTTCTTGTTGATAATGTCATTGTCATCTTTTCCTGTTTAAATGATTTTACTGGATACTATACTTCCCAAAATTGTACAAATATGCTGAATAAGGTTAAATGATTCAGTTACTGTTGTTAATTTGACATGTTATATTATTTACAAAGGGCACACAGTGATGTAGTCGTTAGCACGTCCACCTCACAGTAAGAAGGACCTTGGTTCAAGCACTGGAGTAGACACTTGGGTCCTAATTGTGTGGAGTTTGCATGTTCTCCCCAAGTTCTCTCCATGTACAGAGAGACCGTACGGTTGATTGGAGTCTCTGAATGTGAGTGGTTGTGTGTTGCCCTGCGACGGACTGGCGCCCTGTCCAGGGTGCACCCCCTCCTAGTGCCCAATGAGAGCTGGAGTTAGTTACCAGCAGACCCCTGCGACCCTAAAAAAGGAGCAAGCAGGTCGGAAAATGGATAGATGATTTACAAAATTAGTGTTTTTATGCTGAGATTACGTCTCATGAGCAACGTTAGCCACACTGAGGAACCCTTGGACACCCGTTTAACAGCAAAGATCCCATAGAAATGTGTGATATTCTCCCAAAATATTATTACCTTTAAATACCCCCAACCAGAGAATCATCCTCATGTTTTGCATGAAATCCTGTCACACTTTTTAGACATTCAATCACCCGTTTTCTGGTGAAACATCACATGGAAATGTGTGATATTGTCCAAAAATATGCATGTGAGGCATTTCTGGGTCATGTTGGGGCCAGAATTTTATTGATTTTACTGTTTCAGAATGTGAATTCTGTTTTTTCCTGCCCGTTTTCTGCGATTAAGGAAAATCTAAGGCAATAACTCATTAAACTAACATCTTCCTGCCCTGTCCGTGCTTTATTCTCATCAGCCTTTAGTTTGCACCTGATTATAAATCAAAGAAATTCTTATTGTCCTTTTTTAGTAATTCTGTGAAAACTAAAGTTCAATCGATCCTTTTTGTCCTATTGATTTCTAATCTGGTGTGAGGTTTTATTTCTCGTGCCGTTCACATCGTTAGCTTGTAAATATGCTCTCCTCCAACATGTCAGCTGTTGTCATGGAGATGAAATCGCTGTGATGTATCTAAGCGAGTTCTGTGAGAACTGAGCTCTAAATTTATCATCACTGGAATGGATTTACAGGATCACTCTGGAAGATCCATCCCTGGGTGAGATTTAAGAAATGTCAATCTTGGATGCATGTGGAGAAAGGAAAGCTTGATCATCTCCCTTAGGAGAGCTCTTCTTCTCTGCTTCTTTGTCTACTGTGAAACCGCAGAGTTGGAACTGTCGCCCCCTGTGGTCACACAAACTGTTTTTATCCTCTTTCTGTAAACAAAAGATATTTACATTTCCATCTTTAACTTTTCCTGATTATTTAGAGCAACTTAAATCAGCACAAGTTATCATTGTGACCTAAAAAGCTGCTAAATGATCTAAAAGTTGCTAAATGACCTAAAAAGCTGCTAAATGATCTAAAAAGCAGGCTGAATGTTTCACTCCAATAGAAAACAATGGGATGTTTACAGGCAGTGGGACCGTGTGACATCATCAATCACGTGATTTCAAGATGGCGGAAATCAGGCTCTATAACTGTAAAGTAGTCCTTTTTTAAAAGTTAATAAAATGAATATGGTGTATAACTGCGTTTTGTGAAACATTAATCTACTAATATGTACATTTCAAAGGGTTTAGGCCACATTTGTAAAAAAAAAAAAAAAAAAAAAAAAACAGTGGAGAACCTAACTTAATTCTGCAGGTTATTGTGTAATCTCCTCCATTATGCCATAAATAAGTCCGAACCACTTATTGGCAACAAACTTACCTCATTAAATCTAACTCTGTAATATGTTTTTTAATGCTGTGCAGGGTCTAGTTTTTGTCCACCATCAGGTCCTCAGGACTGAGACATAAGACGCTGGATTGAAATATTTCTGCTTCCCAGGAGAGAAACCTTGAAGGAATTTGAATATGAAGTGAAAAAGATTAGAAGGCATATGAAAAGCAGGGAAGGATTTCTGATGAGAGTTGTTACGTCACAGCTCAGTTTGAGTGGGTGCGTTTTACTGGCACTGCTGGCTGCTTTCCAGGGCTCAGGGTATACATTACACATCCTCAGAGGGATCCCTGCTGCACACACAGCAGTTCACTGATAGTACAGCAGGGCGGCGGAATCTGAAGACCCTGCTGGACCAGACTCTCACCATCTGACAGCCGCGGTGTGGATTTAAGATTTGAATCGGTCAAGTTTTTGTCCTTCACGTTAAAGTGAAGGATTTAACCTTAGATCTGAGATTAAATCTGATGGATGAAGGTGTGGAAAAGACAGGATTTAGATTAAAGGCCAACTGAAGAAGCAGAGGGTGAAGCAATGATTGAATGTAGGGATGCATGATAGTTATTGCACATACAAACAATTTGACTTGTTCTTTGTGCTTGGCAACAAGATGCATGGGGCAAGATAATTTTTATATATAAATAAAAAACCTAAACAAACAATTTCTAAAGGGTTCCCATCAATCATTCCCATAGTACCTGTTAGCTGACCTCACACACTGCGCATCTTTGGAGTCCAACGATTGCGACTTAATTTCGCCGCAGTTTTTATTTTTCTTATGTTTAACGTTTATTTTAAACACATTAGGGATAAAGGAAGAGGACTTATGAGCCCCCTAGTGGCTCACGAGGCCCTGCACACTTGCATAGGCCACCTATAGCCAGAAACGCCATAGGCAGGGATTAGTATAAATATTGTGAGACAATGTGCACCAATGAATTGACCTGATATTATATTTGCCGTCTGCAACAGATAGAATTTAAGGATTCCTAGAGCAGTGGTTCCCAAACTTTTTGTGCCCACGGTACATCAAAGGACAAGTGAAAACACGCCTACTGTGCAAAATAGCCATTATAACACGTGTTATCACTCATATCATGACAATATCTGTAAATATGCATAATTATTTACTAATGCCAAATAAAATGTGACAAAGACAACCATATTACTCATGAAAAATATATTAACAAAATATTTTGATAAAATGTAGGTATAGAGTTTGCCTCTTTAGTATGAAATGAGTGCATACAAAGTAGTAAATTAAAAAAAAATATATTTTTGTGTAGTTTATGGCAATAATAATGTATGGTTGTCACAAAATCTTCCCTCACAGCACACCCGTGTACCGCGGCGCACCGTTTGGGAACCACTGTCCTAGAGCAAGGAAAACGTCTTTAACATTCATTTTCAAGTGACAAAGGAAAAAATAAATAAATACACAAACAACACAATAATAAATAAAATGACAACAGAAATACACAAAATTAATAAAAAAAAATAACAGAACATTTTACGAAATTACCACAAAAATATACAAACTTCAGGAATGTTGTTAGTTGCAGTTCTCATATGGAATTTTGTACTAATAATGTAAGACAGATTTATTCATAAAAGTATTTTCTTATAATTGATTAATATACTTTGACATTGATTGTCATCTTGTTGGGTGTACTGTAGTATGAATCATATTTTGGTGATTTATAAGTTATAGTAGATTTACCTTTTGTAATATTTTCAGTGGCTTTTGATTGTTTGTTTGTTTGTTTGTCTGTTAGCAAAATTAACAGATTTGGACCAATTTTTAACCAAAGACAGACCCTTACGCCTTGGAGATTCTTCATCAGTTTCAATAATCAAAAAATGAGGAAATGTTGGAAGTTTCTCGATTATCCCACCGAGGTTCATCTCAATCTGGATTCCACATTTCATTGCGAATTATTGAATAAATGGTGGTCCATCATTTGAAAAAGCGAAATGTTTTCAGATATGATTCTATAGATTAAGTTCAAACCTTTATGTGAGAAACATCTGGCCCAAAACTTGAGATGGAAACAGAAACACAGCTTTGATTTAAAGTCACTGACAAAACCGTTTAAATAAAAAAAAAAAAAAATGGTGTCCGCAGAGAGTGTTTGAAGTGAGGCGCGAGTTTGATTCTAAATACTTCTGCACAGCTGGGATTGTTAAACTCAACGTGATTACATAAAATACATTTCATACTTGAAGTGGCACGAATTCATATCACTGAGGCATCGTCGGGCTGGTTTCAAGCTGTTCTGACATTAGATCCTTTTGATTAAAAAACACACATACACACACACACACACACACACACACCTCTGCTTTCCACAGTTTCGACATCACTGCTTTCATCCCCGTATCATTTTATCATTTATTATGGATTTTGTTTGTCCTATTTTACACAGTAACCGCTGTATGATCTATTACTTTAATTTTAATGCGTTTTTTTTTCAGTTTTTTTGTTTTGGTTTTAAATTGGTAAAATAAAAAACCAAGTTTATTTGTTTGAGAAAGGACGACACACAGATTAAATACAGACCACACAGACATAATGTCCGTATTCAGTAGAAATACCTACATAAATCAGAGATAGGCCACTTTGATCACAGTGGGGAGCAACAAATATGATTTTCTAACCTGAGGGCCACATTACAAGAATTCACATCATCATTTAGAAGTTACAACAACTAATCTGATTGTTTTTGTCTTTTTTGTACATTTTTTATTTTGTTTTGTGCATTTTTGTTGCTTTTTTGTGGGTTTTTACTTTCATTTTGTGTTTTTTCCTCTCATATTGTGTGTTTTTTGTAATGTTGGTTCATCATTGTATCATTTGGTATATTTTTTCTCAATTTAGCTGTTTGGGGGTACTTTACGATGCGAGATTACCTCTTATCGCGCTAACTTCCAAGATTTAATCAGTGTGTGCTGGACTACGAAACTCGCTAACGTCTTACGGAGCTAAATCACCATGGAAGCTTGTGCTAATCGGCTAGCCTGGTCGAGAGCAGGTTTTGCTCTGGCTAGGATTTTAGCGAGTGATAAAGTCCCGCCTCCTGACCAATCAGAAAGCAAGCTGTCCAATAAAAGGTGATGTGTGAACACGTCACTGTGTGGATCTGATCTGACAGCTGACAGAGTAGATCCACACAGCATCGATGTCTAAATATTGTCTACATCAATGCATTCCTTTCATTTACCGATGACATCCTTTAGAAAAGATATCGATTTAGATCTGATGGACTGATCTACAATCACTCGTCCACGCATACGGATCGAGATACAGGTTTCATCATCTGACTCTGTGAATGCGTAAAAGCGTCACATTGTTTATGATATGAATCCATTGAATGGGATATACCATCCAATGGATTAATATGATGAATAATATCACACTTTTACGCATTAACAGTGTCAGCAGCTTCTTGCCTTGGTTCTTTCATTCCTGCCTTTTCTGTAACAACAGTGTCTGAATTATGGATTTTAATTATGCATAATTTTAAACTTAAGCAACACCTAACGGGTCGGGACTAAGTTATGAAGCGGATCAGATCTGAGCGAGCATAACGCTCCGCCTCCTGATGCGCAGCGCTAACAGTGTTGCTCTTCGCTGTCATCATGGATTTAAATTAATTATATGTATTTAAGATCATAAGCTGTTCCTCCTGTGAAAATGGTCACTACTTCTCCATTATAGTGATTGGTCAGACGCTGCAATCTCCACCCCTTTCATGTGAACGTGCACGTACCCAGGCTGAAATCACTTGGCTTAAATTAGCGTGTTGTGATTGACTGTGAGATTAATCCAGGATGTAATTATCTAGGTTCGTAGCATAGGGCCTTGAGGTTCTTGTTTTCTGTGTTTATGCTGTTATTTAGTATATGTTTTTCTCTTTATTGTGTGTTTTTCTTGTCATTTTGTGAATTTCTGTTGGTTTGTGTTTGTATCATTTTGTATATTTGATCTGTTTTTGTTCTTGTTTTGTGTGTTTTTGCTGTGTTGTTGTTTTTTGTGTATTTTTAGTTCAGTTTGTGTGTTTTTGGAGTAAATTTGTGCTTTCCTCTCCTTCATTCATCTTCTTCATCATACTACAGCTGAGTTTTTTCATTGTCTACAGTTCTGCTCCTCCGTGGATATTACCACATCAGTCTGGCTTTAATTCCTAAAGCTGAGCCTCTGCAGTGTCACTGTAGGCCGAGGTTTAGCACGTCCGTGTTCTCCTGTTGTGTTTCTGACTAATGGAGCAGCTGATGGAGGTGGACATTTGTAACCAGCTTGGTTTCCTTGATGCTGCTGTATTTTCGTCCACAGCGCTGGATGTGTATACTTCAGCTCCTGGGTAATGCGTTGATTAGAAAATATCTCACACACAATCACTCATACAGCACTTTCATTACAGAGGTGGTGAATTGTTTTCTTTTTTGAAGTCACACATGGCATTTACTATTCTCGAGTTTTCCACAAAATGTTTTGATATTAGTCGAGTAGTTTAATGAAATAAGAATCATGAAATAGATTTGTTTCATCTTTATTTACCTGTCGCTGTGCATTATCACCTGTTCTATGTCTTTTTTTGAGTGGTTTAATTAGCTAGCATGGGGACAATTAGCTTGTGAGCTTGGAAACACTAAACGCTGCTGCTTCTTTCAAAACAAAAGCATGTCAGTGTGTTAAATCATGCAAAACTGGATTTGATTCCTTCTTTTTACTGATTTTGTGCGGGAAAATGAGTAATTTCAACATTATCGTGCCCTAGTTTAAACTTGTACGTACACATAAAATACTAAATATGTAAGAAACCGATAATATCCAAGCAGTAAGTGATAGATATAACATCCAACAGGGTCTTCACTTAAAAATTTTAGATTTGTGACCAATTCCTATTAAATTAAGGGAAATATTATGTATTAATTTCAGGAAAATTAAAAGATTTAGTCAGAATTTTTTAGTTTTTTTTAAATAGTTTAATATTGAAAATGACTGCAATCATGTGCTATAAGCACCACAAAAACTGTTCTGTTTTCAACAATAATTAATGTTTTTGCTGTCATTTTTACCTTCTCCTGGGGGCCAAACTGGATTTGACCCCGGGTCTTGAGGGTGACACGTGTATTGCACTGTTTAAGGGAGAGTAAAGGCTCATTTTATTACGGGAGCTTTTCTTCTCTGCTTCACTGTGTACTACGAAACTGCAGAGTTGGAACTGTCGCCCCCTGCGGTCCCAGGTTTTTAGCCTCTTTCGGTATATAAAAGATGTTTACATCAACATCTTTAACTTTTCCTGGTTTTCTGGAGCAACCAAAAGCAGCACAAGTTGTTATTTTGACTGAAAAAGCTGTTAAATGATCTAAAAATCAGGCTGAATAGAAAACAATGGGATGTTTACAGGCAGTGGGGCTGTGTGACATCATCAATCACGTGATTTCAAGATGGAGGAACACAGGCTCTAAAATTGTTAAGTAGTCCCAAATTAAAAGGCAATTAAATGAATATGGGGCATATTATTGGATTTTGTTAGACAAAGATCTTCTAATATTTGAAAGATTTTAGGCCAAGTTTGTAAAAGCAGTGGCGGATCCCTTTAATCCTCAATACCAATCTGACTTTCTGCACTTTCACTGCTCACATAAAGCTTTAAACATGCATTCCCTAAAATCCAATTAACTGCTTTTTGTAACACCTAACAAATCCATTTCCTTCCTCTCAAATGTTATTTACAACCAATTCTCCAAACCATTGCACGTCCGCTTGCTGCAGTCACTTCCCGTGCTTTTTTTTTGTTGCTGTTCTTGGCACATTAACCAACCAACTGTCGATTAGGACGGCGGTGTGAAACTGAATCGTGTGTGTGTGTGTGTGTGTGTGTGTGTGTGTGTGTGTGTGTGTGTGTGTGTGTGTGTGTGTGTGTGTGTGTGTGTGTGTGTGTGTGTGTGCGTGTGCGTGTGCGTGAGAGCACTTCCTGCACATTTGAGGCCCTCTGACGATGTGCTGAAGCAGCAGGAGTGAGACACAACGGGAAGAGTAGGCGTATCTCCACACATTCCTCGAGTCTAAAACGGTCAAAAATTTGAGATTATTATTAGAGAAATGCTGGACATTTGAGTCTTAGAATAAACTTTGAAATAGTTGTTTGTAATAATGTAATTGCTTGGATCAGATCATCAAAGTTCTTGATCCTTTCAGCCCCCGACCCCAATAATAAAGGTTCCATAGACCGAGGACCCCCACTGTACTGGAAGGTGGTTGAACCAATATCATCCAACCAGCAGCAGAAAGGGGCGTTTTATAATAATAATAATGATAATAATACATTTTATATGTATTGCACTTTACAATAAAGAAATCTCAAAGTGCTACAAAGAAAGCCTAAGACCTACGATGAACATAACTAGCAAGTTGGTGACTGTGGAGAGTGGAATTTCCTGACCAGCAAACGTGATAGAGGTTATGGGGGATGTATGAACCTGATGTGGAGTGCCGACCAGCATGGCTTGAGTTTGGAACTGTTGAGTTGTAGGAAGTTGAGATTCATCCATGCCTTAGTCTCCTCCAGACAGGTTGTCAGTGTGACTGGTGATGAAGATGATGAAAGGGCTGCAGGGGGTGATGGCTGGGGGACACCACAGGTGGCCGACTGGGTAGAGGATTTAGCGCCACCATTGGGGACACATTCAGTCTGTCCAGCCAGATAGGACTGGAACCAGCTCAGGGCCAGGTCGCGAAGACCAACGGTGGATTGGAGACGATCCAGGAGGATGGCATGATCCATGATGTTTTGGTTTATAAGCGGATACACCCCCTTCTAAGGCAGAAATACCCCCTTCTTCTTATTCGCTTCTGAATTGTAACTTAACGTCCGGTGTCATGTACTGAATGTGCATCGTACTGGGATTGTATATGGTTATAGTTAGGATTATGATCTCAGTACGGAGGTAAACTCAGTATATATATAAACATCCTAGACAGCACGGAGCAATAAATATCGCAGAAGATCTAGACATGTCCCGACAATGATTTTATCAGTGAGTAACTGAAATATATATATATATATATATATATATACATATATATATATATATATATACTGTATATCCCCACAAATAGTTGATGTAAGCACTGAATAATGATATTTACTGTAGAGAATTAAGAGAATGATAATTAAGAATTAATATGGTGAAAAGAGGTTAAAAGTGACAATAATAGGTCAAGATATGCAACGTTAGGTGGATAAGAGGTGGAAAGGGTTTATAAGTGCAGAAAATGTCTTGAAAGTGGAAAAAAGGCATTGAAATTTCAGAGAAATGGCAGGAATGTAAGTAATGTAGCAAAAATGCATTAAAAGCAGCAAAAATATGGCAAGAAAAAGTGATAAAAATAGGTTAAAATATGGAAAATTTGGTGTAGTTGCAGAAAAAGGGTAAAAATCCGTCCACTTTGGGTTTTTATATAACCACTTTAAGCTTATTTCTCTCTATGATCAAATGAACTGAGAAGTTAGAGCTGTGATTTTAAAGGATTTACCCTCAGCCTGAGAAATGGAGCGAGTGGCTTTAGCCTCAGTGTGTGACTGTCCTGCACACGGAGATAAGGACACAATAAAAAGGAGGGAGAGTTACCAGAGAAGGATTGCGGAGGAAGCAGCTCCGTGTTTGTTCCTTGTGACTGTCCGTGCTGTGATGTTCTCCCTCATGGAGTTCAGTAGGAGGAGAGAATAGCTGGAATGAACGTTATGATGCACATCATTTATTCATTTCTCATCTCACATCATAGCAACATGGCTAATGCAGCCATTGTGACAGAATTCTTGACTTTTTTAAAATTTTATTCTTATTTTTAAATCTGTATAAATATTTTGACCGATTTCTCAATATCAGTTTAATTTTCGATAATTATTTGAACAATAATTTGAATGAAAAATAATTAAAATAAAAATAATCCTTATTTTATTTTATAATCCTTATTTTATTACATTTATTATTATAGTATTTTTTATTTATTATTTTATATCATTGCTATTATTATTATTTTTTTTTTATTATTGTTGAATTATTTTAATATGTATCTCTAGTTTGTTTTTTTGTTGTTTTAGATAATGAAAATAAAGATGTATTCTATTCTATACTAAATCCCAAAGCAGCAGCAACATGACTAATGCAACAATTGCTTGACAATTCTTTTTCATTCGTATTTTTTATTTAAATTAATTAGTATTATCCAATTTTTTAAATATGAATTACATTTTATTAAATTTGGAAATTCATTTGACGGTAGGAAAACATTTTTATCAAATGAATTTAAATGAAAAAAAAATTAAAAATTACATTGAGGGTGACACCAGTGGAAACCGCTCCAGTTCAAACAGAAGCTAACTACATTTATAAGCCTCGGCTCTTTTGATCTCACTGTAAATCTGTTTGAAATAATGTGATGTTCACGCTAACCTTCACTGATGCTCTGAGACTTCTAGTTTCCTCACATCGTGCCTCACTAAGACCAGTCGCCATGGCAACCCAGCACGGGCAGAGAATAATCGTCAACTGCCTGAAGAAAAGCTTTTTCTTATAACATGTCGATGATGATGATGATGAGGATCCAGTCTGTTAAATGCAGACGCCTGATTGGCTGAGAGCTGTTGCACTGATTGTGGATGAAAGCTGAGAATGTATACAGTGTTCAGTGCTTATATGTGTCATTTAAACATACTATTGTTGTTCTTGTTCACTGAAAAACCAGAATATAATGTTTTAATATTATTTATTGCAAAAAAAATAAAATTATACATCTATACAGATTTAGATAAATGAGAGCAATTAAAAGCCTAAAATAATAATACAAAATGTATAATAAACTGTTAAATTATATTATTCTTGTGAGTCAAGTGGGTGAAGAAGCAAATTAATACATAAAAAAATATGAATTCAATTAATTCAATTATTAAAACAAAACAATAGACAAATTAATTAATTACTAAATTGAAAGACCGAAAGATAGATGTTTCCAGCAAGTTCATTTTGTCTTTTTTTGCGTAAAAAGTTAAGATTTTGTTTATTCAAAAAACTTTTTTCAGGAAATTGCTGGAATTATGAAATTAAATATCATCTTATGCTTTTATTTTGAAGGATATTTATTCATGCCATATACTAACTCTGCTAACAGTATATAGCAACAATTATGTACTTAAAAACAATGTATTTTTTCAGTATTTATTTACTAATAATGTAGAATAATTTTGTAAAAACAAACCGTTGTATTGTGGAAAATGACACTTTAGTTCTGTTTTTTTATGTAATTGTGTTTGTTCTGAATCTAATGGGTGTCATTGAGAGTTCCAGCATTAATGAAGGTTTAATGAATGAATGAGTGGCTGATAGTGGAGAACCAGGTTCCGCTATAGATGTAGGCACAGCGTGTGTGTGCAGGTGTTGCGTAATCGTTCCATCTCTGTGTCTAAAATGTGATGACGATGATGATGATGATGATGTCACATCTGGCCACGTGTAGCTCCATCAGGCAGGGCGGGAACGCTTCATTCTGCCTCAGTGGCCTCTGGAGATTTACAGAGTGAGAGAAAAACTGTGTGGAGAAGAACGACTGAAGCGTTTTTCCTCCCCAATTTAGTCTCACAGCCTGGACTGATTATTTATCTGAATAAAAACCACTGTTATCCAGGAACTTTATTATTTTTGTGCCTAATCATCTTAAAGATGTACATTAAAGATGTACATCGTTGTTTTATTCAGAAATAAAATGAGTTAAAAGTGACCAAAAATAATGGAAAAGTGGCAGAAATGGGAGTAATGTAGCAAAAATTGATTTAAAGGAACAAAAATATGGCACGAAAAAGTGATGAAAATAGGTTGTAATTGGTGTAGTTACAGAAAAAGGGTAAAAATAAGCAAAAATTCAATCAAATTTGTCAACAATCTTTCCTAGTTTCTTGAAGGCATCTGGCTACCCCCTACCAGTGTCTTGCGACCCCAATGTTGAGAACCCCTGATTTAAACGAGTTGTTCTACAAGCGACATCACAATATCCCTCTCTTCACTGTTTTGTGAAATTCAAGCAGTCGTCGACATGTTGAGCAGTGATTAACGCCTCGTGCATCAAACTAAGGTTCAAGCCCAGTAATCTCTCCTTCCTTAGAGCGCGCTCACATTCATATTTACAGCCTGTGTGTGTGTGTGCGTGTGCGTACACGTGTGTGGACTAAACTTATCTCCTGGGGAAAAAAGCTGCTTAATTTCTCCTCCAATGCATTTTGTGTTCAGTTTAAATCCTCACAGCGTGCGGTGCACTGACACCAAACAAACCCACAGACCACACTGAGACGTGAGAAAAATCACAACCTCCAGCTGTTTACGATGCAGACCCTTTTCTACACACGCATATACACACACACACAGTGAACTTCCTCTGACTGGTGGGAGATGAGAGAAGCAGGACAAATGAGAGACATGATGTTTGTGATGGAGATCAGACGCCCTGTTGACTCTCAGTGTGTTGACCTTTAACTGATCTCACACACACACATACACAAACTCATACACTCCAAAGAACACACGTTGTGTTCACGCGCACAGATCTACAATTTCTAATTTTTAATAAAACGTGAGTGTTGTTTATTTGTCTGTTTGTGTCCACAAAACATTTTTAGATGATTAAACCCCAGGAATCTATGAATGCTCACCTGCACTGTACAGTATTCAGGTATTTTGATGGAGAAGTGGCAGAAATGGAAGTAATGTAGCAAAAATGCATTAAAAGGAGCAAAAATATGGCAAGAAAAAGTGATGACAATAGGTTAAAAATATGGCGAGTTTGGTGTAGTTGCAGAAAAACGGAAAAAAAAATACGCAAAAATGTGCTCAAATTGTTCCGAAAATATTTTTAGTTTTTTGAAGGCATCTGGCGACCCCGGTATTTATGTCAGTCACAATAATTGAATTATTAATTTGGTTATTTTGGTTATTTCAAGTCACAGAATCGTTTTGGATCGAATCGTTCTAAATTAGCCAATATCGTCCTTGAATCGAATCGGCAAAAATAAAACGTGATTCCAACGAATCGTTGCTAAAATGAATCGTTACAGCCCCAACAGTCAAAGAGAACATGCTGAAGATTTAAAATAAGCTCCAGGTTCTTTATTGATCCAAGACACAAGGTTTATTGTGTTACTTTATGAACAAATATATGAGGATTTAGGAAATTAGCACGTTAGTCCAAAGATCTCGTGTTCAAGGATGATGAACCGAGATCTTTCACTAAAAGTTCATCACCTTGTTGGATAATGGTGATTGATGGTCAGAAGGACACTGATTGGTCAAAAGTGTAAGAAACTATTTTTTTTGTTCTATTATTGTTGATCCTCAGGCTGGATTATCATTTGTAATTGAGTCATGCTCATTCAGCTCTAAAGTAAGAGCTCTGAGTAGTTGCTCATATGTTTTCTGGAGGAGGATACGCTGCACAGTTTCTACCTCCTCTTCACGTCTCTACAAGCTTGTTCTCCTTTTCATCATTTAGTCATCAAGACGTGCTTCAGTGCTTCAGCTCCGTGCCCTGCGACGCTAAAATTAGCTTCCACCTCTGAGCAGCTGAGCTATGGGATTCTCAAGCTGCTCGTGAAGCGGTAAAATAAAACATGCAGCGTCCCACGAAAACCTCCTTTCTTTGTTTCTAATGCTGCTGTTTAACGGCCTTTGTAAAGGATCCTCCACTGTTTTTACAAATGTCTTTGAAATGTACTTATTAACAGATCTATCCCTTAGAAAACACATTGTTTTGCATTTAATTGTCTTTTAAATACAGGACTACTTTACAGTTTTAGAGCCTGTGTTCCACCTTCTTACAGTCACATGATTGATGATGTCACACGGCCCCACTGCCTGTAAACATCCCATTGTTATCTATTGGAGTGAAACATTCAGCCTGATTTTTACATCATTTTTGCATCATTTAGCTGCTTTTTCAGTAAAAATGACAACTTGTGCCGCTTTTTGATGGATTTTGTGTCTTTTTTAAATGAATGAGTGAATGGAATAGTTTGAGTCACTAATTAGATGCAAAATTATTCTGTTGATTTAAAAATACGTTAAAATGTAAAATACAAACCCATTTCTCAAGCCTGAGTGCTGTAACCTGCAACACAACATTGTTAAAACATTTCTGGAACGAATGAATAAAGAATAACTTCTCTTGAGCTGTTTAACCTTTAGTTATTCTTCTTTTTCTTGTCTTCTATCTGACCTTTTGGATTTTTTTTTTTTTACTTCATTATCTGTTCTTCTGGCTTTTTCCACTGCAATGACTTTCTCAACAGTCAACCTTATGGTGTCTCTCGTGCTTACAGTCACATTTTTTTTTACTGTCATTTCGACAATATGTAATTTCCTCTTTTCCTCTGACATTTCATTTTGGGCTTTTGTTCGCTTTGTTCTGTAACGAATAATTTAAATATGACACTTTTACCTGTTTTCTGCATGCTTTTTTCACATTTAAATTTTATTGAAGAGACAAATACTTACAGATTTTCTTTCAACAAAGTCATGTGATTTTGCTCGTCCATTTTTACATTATAAAACTTAGAACAAAACAAAAACAAACAAAGAAAAAACAATAGAGAGAGAGGTGGGTGCCGTTTTGGTTTACATAGCATTATCAACAGTAGCAATTATTGTAAGTATTTATATTTCAACATTACATGAAATCAGATCTTGTAGGCTTAACATATTCTGTCCATTTTGACCATATTCTATAAAATAAGTCCATGATGTAGATGTCGTGTACAATGTTGATCCATTCCTCATTCATTGGTTTTTCAGGCAACAAATAATTTAAATCGGGCACTTTTACCTGTTATCTGCATGCTTTTGTAATAACTTTCTATTCTCTTTAATGAGTTTCAACATAGATTTTGTGCTTTACTTTGAATACTTATTTAAATAAATGACCAATGGATGGAATAAATGAAACTATTCGACTTTGGCAGAGGACATGAACATCTTCCTGTTGTCGTGTTAGTTTTGTTAGCATTAGCATTAGTCTTGGTTTTAATGAGCCATGGGGGAAGAAAACAACAGAGAGTGTTTTTTATGCTTCACAGCTGCACTGACAGGATGTTTCACATGTTTGGATGACTTTCAGCATTCTTTAGCCTCTCTTTAGTCGCAGTGCAGGTCTTTTCCTTTTCCCCGGGAACATCTGCCTTCCTGCAGATCCTGCTTTTTCCTGCATTACTGAAGAAGCACACGTTCCGTTCTTCTTCTCCACATCTGTCAAGGTTTTAACATATATACCCAAACTGCATAGCACTTTTTAAATGGTGTTAATAGGCAGGTTGTGGATATTTGTACAAACATTGCAAGCATGTAAAGTAAATAACTATAAATTTGTACCTATGTTTTTGACATCTGCTTCTTATATTAACATTTTACCCAATAACAATGGTTTGGCCAAAAAATTGGGAGGATTTCACAGTTAATTATCTACCCAGATTTGAGATCTTTTGTGTGATTTTCAGTCTATTGCAGGGGTGTCAAACTCATTTTAGTTCAGGGGCCAAATACGAAGCAGTTTATCTGAAGTGGGCCACAGATTTTATGTCGGAAAATGAGTAATTAAATCATTATTGTGCTCTAGTTTGCACTTGCACCGATAAATAAATCATAAAACATCTACAGTACTGATAATATCAAAGCAATAAGTGACCGATTTTAGTGCAAAATAATTTGAAGAAAATTGAGAGTTTTTTTTCACAATTTCAGTTTAAAAATGACTTCCATCATGTGATATACCAATGGAGAAAATGTGAGTCCTGCAAATATTGTAGAGTTTCATTGAATTTGTGTATTAATTTGGAGATATCTACAACCCAATTAGTTGGTCATTTACAAAGTGATTCATGGATTTGGCCCCTGGGCCTTGAGTTGCACACGTGGTCTTTTGTGTTAATGCAGTGTACAAACATTTTTTTACTTTTTATTTTTGATAACAATTTAAACATCTTGTTCACAAGTCACCACAGTATGGAGAGAAGTACAGCAGGTCACAGTGCAACAACAAATGTAAACATGAATATTACATGAGCATAAGCAAAAACTGTACAGCACACAAAAATGAGTTTTTATGGTGAAATGTGACTCAAATAGTCAAAAACGGGTTAACTGTCATTAGTTTAACTTTGAAATCTTACAACTTTACAGTTTCATGAGAGAAAGTTTTCATTTTCAGCACAATAAAAGAAATCATCCGTCTACCATTAAGCATTTAAAAATGCTTACGAAGAAATGCTGCCAAAGGAAAATCAAAACTCAGCTTTTTAGCCTTGCTCCAATATATTAAATACATATTAATGTGTATTCATTGTTTGTTGTAATTACCTATTTTTGTATAGCAAGGCTTTTAAGTAATTTAATTGATAAATCATATTTAATATATTTCCAATGTATTTTAGGCTTTTATTTTATCTTTAGCTTACTTAGTGGGATTTACAAGGACACACAGGAGGTCTGTCCTGTCTGAGCTCTTTTGAAGTGATGGGATACGTAGTCATGAGCGAAACAAGGAACTTGATTTAGATTGATTACTCCTGACAAATAATTCAGATAAATCTACCCGTCCTTGTTTAAAGTGTGGCTTCATTGATCAAATTCAAATAAAAGTCGCACAGAAAAGCTGGAGCTGCAGAGCTAATCATGCATTTTAATGGTTGACCTATCCTGCATGTGTGTGGTTTATCTTTATTCCATCCACTCATCCATCCATCCATCCATCCATCCATCCAATCAAACTAAGAGCCTGATGTTCAAACTGGCAGCAGAGCGACTCCCGGTCCTCTCTGTGTGTGTGTGTGTGTGTGTGTGTGTGTGTGTGTGTGTGTGTGTGTGTGTGTGTGTGTGTGTGTGTGTGTGTGTGTGTGTGTGTGTGTGTGTGTGTGTGTGTGTGTGTGTGTGTGTGTGTGTGTGTGTGTGTGTGGCACTGCTGTTGGCACGGATCAGCGGGAGAGATTTACGGCTGGTGGCGATCCCTGTCCGTCCCATCTGTTTCCATGGTAACCACCGCCTTGCAGAAGCGATGGCGGTGTTATCAGGAAAAATGCTACAAATTCCCCTAAAACACATCCCGGATTTATCTGTGAATCTGTAAACGAGGAACGTTAGAGAGTTTATTTGTATAGCACAATTTAAAGACATTTAAAGTGCATTAAAAGTAAAATAAGAAGTTGTAAAAATCATTATCATGTTAAATAAAAGAGCTAAATACATTTCAGCAAAAATAGTGATGCAGAAGTTCCTTTTTTTTTTCTTTTTGAGGCGTAAAGTCAGCAAAATGATGGTCCATTGTTCTATGAATCTGTGATAAAGTTTATTTATTAATCTGAATAATATCTACTGTTATCCAAGAAGTTTGGTGTTATTTGCTCCATAGTATATAGTCATCGTAAGGATGTAAATCATTAAAATGAGTTAAAAGTGACCAAAAAGGGTGAAACAGGTGGTGAAATTTTTAAAAACCAAAGAATTTTGTAAATTAGAGTGGCCAAAAACAGACAGAAAAAAAGTAAAAATAAGCAAAAATGGGCTCAAATTGTTCAGAAAAGATTCTGTTTCTTAAAGGCATCTCATGACCTCCTCACATTGTCTCGGTTTGTACAGGTTTGTACACTGTGAGACCACACTGAGGGCTTACTGCCGCACACACTGCTTTTTACTTTCCTTTAACTACACTTCTGCTTGATTTACAGTCTGCAATCATCAGTTAGTTGGTGATAAAATGAATGTTATATCCATCGAGCTTCTGCGCGAGGAGCCCAATTTCCTTGCACTGCGAGGCAGAATGAAGAGAGGGATGGATGAGCAAATAGACTTAGTTTGACCCAAATAAGTCCCACTTCAACCATAGAGACATTTCTACATTTGTTTATATTCAGGGCTGCAGTGACTCAGATACACATTTTCTGCTTCAGGCTCCGTTTGATGTGTAAAACCAATGAATGTGTCAGGTTTATTTCTTTTTTTAAGTGATATTGCACATAATATACTGTATATTGCTAATTAGGAAGCTTTTAACTCCAGCTTTAAATACTGCCTTTGCTCTCAAACTTATTTTAGTTCAGGTAGGCTAAATTGGGATTAATATTGGCTTCTTTTTTTTTTTACCCTTTTTCTGCAACTTCACCAAACGTGTCATATTTGAACCTATTTTCATCACTTTTTCTTGTCATTTTTTCTGCTCCTTTTAATAAATTTTTGCTACATTACTCCTATTTCTGTCACTTCTCCACTTTCCAGACATTTTCGGCACTTATAAACCATTTCCACCACTTTTCCACCTAATGTTGCATATGTTGACCCTTTATTGTCACTTTTAACCCATTTTATTTTTGATTCAAACAAGGATTCACATCTTTAAGATGACTATAGGGCTCAAATAATAATATATTTCCTGGATAAAAGTGAATATTATTCAGATGAATAAATAAATGGTTATCACAGATTCATAGAACAATGGATCATCATTTTGCTGACTTTATGGATGGACCCCAAAAAGCTTTATTTCCCATTATACAGTAGATGGCCCCGTCTCCAATGTTTTTCACTGTTCATGTCTGTGTTCAACCTCGGTTTCTGGAACTTTTATTTTGGGGGTCGCGGCATGAAAATAGTTGAGAACCACTAGGTTGAAGCATGTTTTCCACTCGTCGTGGATTCTCTGTGAAGCAGAATAAATCAAATTTCTGCTGTGAATCATGTCTAATTGCTGTGTTTCTGGTTTCCTCCTGTAGATGGTACTGCTCTGGGGGAACTGTCCTGGTCCTCGTCTCTGGCTGTTGTGTTTATTTCACTCTCGGGTCTTTTTGCCTTTGTCTTCCTCGTGCTGGCTTGTCTCTGCTGCAAGAAGGGGAAGATGGGTTTTAAGGTATGCACAAACACACTCACACACACACAATACAAAAATACTGTTATGTCAATCAACACTTACTTTTTCTCTGCATCTAATCATTAGTGTTGGTTGTGACCCCATGTGGGGTCGTCTGGGAATAAAATGGGGTCACTTGAAATGTCTAGTAGTAATAAAATATACAAAATGGCAATAATATAATAATATAGATAATATATACATAGATATATATAATGTATTTATTTATTTAAATTATTATTGCACAGTTAAAAAAAAAAAACAATACATAATTTAAGGATTTTTATTTGCCATCATGTGCATGGACATAGACATAACAAACTAACGTCCCCAACTTCCCTGTTAAGCCCTCAAAGAGTAAAGAATGTAAGTATAAAAGTATAAAAATAGGAAAAACATTAGTAATGTAAATAAAATATATACAAAATAATGCAATTATACAATGAGAGACAAAACAATAGTGACAATAATATCACAGAAATACACGATCTCAAACAACTGTATTCTATCCTTTCACTTTCTCAAATATAAATGTAGTTCAAATAAAAAGCAGTAATATCTAGGCTGATGCATATTGTTACAATAATGTTGAATTTACTTGTCACTTGATATCAAACTACTCTTTATTTGGCCTCTGAACTAATATAAATTTGACATTTCTGATGAAGCCCGTTACATCTATTTTGTTTTGTTCCTGCTCTGCAATCGTCAGTCAAAAGTGTCGGGTTCATTAATTAATGCAGCAGTCGTTTTGAAAGTCATTAACTCTGTTGGAAAGACAAAGCTGTGTTAAATGCATGTAATTATATCTGCTGGATGAACTTTTTGCGTGTACGAGGATGCAGAGATGGCGTCTCCACCCTCAGCAAGGAGGTGTGGTCTCAGTGAAAGCAGATTGACTGTCTGTTGGATGAGCTTCACGTCTGCTTTGTGTTTGCATGGATGCTCGGACCACCTAGGGCGGACATGGGCGTGGCCAAGGCAACACTGAGTGTTTGGAGAGAGAGCCTTTAGCGAGAAGTGCATCCGGTCTGTAGCCTCATCATGTGTCAGAGAAGGCCGCTCCCAGAGAGAAGAGCCTCTGTCCGAAGAACAACAAGAAACGACAGAAAGTCTGTTTTACAAACAATTGCATCACTCATCTTTGTTGTATTTGCTTTGGAGACAAACCGGTTGCCTCCGAGATGAGATGAGATGAGAAGAGATGAGAAGAGATGAGAAGAGCGAAAGTAGGAAAAATATGAGACACAATGACAGAGGAAGGTGGAGTGGAGATAGGATTATATAGAGTAAGATAAGATGGGATATGATGAGATTTGATAAGATACAATGAGATGAAGTAGTATATGACGAGATGAGATAAGATAAAGTAAGATTGGATGAAGTAGAATAAGATAATATTAAGTAAGAAACAATAAACTCAATAACATAAGGTGTTTTAGGTCATGATCAATGTTTTTAACTTCATAATATCATTCTGTAGACTGTCTTTGAAGCATTTAATGGCCAGATTGAGTTTGCCACAGGTGACATAACGAGTGTAAATGTAAGAGGGTAAATTAATCTCTTCATGTGGTCTAATCCAACCTGTGGGATGATTTTTGACTGTAAAACTGACGGGAATTGCAATCATTTGAAGCTATAACTTTGAACAGCTGTGAACCTAATGTTTGTGGATGAAATGTAATCAATAAGAGTCACATGAATGATTAATGAGTGCATGATTGGTCTTCTCTGGTCAAACGTGTGTGAATGTGACACAGATTGGCTTTAATGGCTGAAACTGTCCAGCAGATGTTCTTCAGCTTTTTGGGAGCGAGAGAAAAGGAAGAGAGAGAAGAAATGGGGTGATGTCACAAGAATAGTATGTGAATCCCCCCCCCCACACACACACACACACTCTTCCTCTTCCTTTCCCCTCCTCTCCTCTCCCTCCATCCTTCCTCACCCCCTCCCACCTCCTCACATTCCTGCAGGGGCTTGATTTCACTCCTCTCTCCCTGGTGAGATGACAACAGTCTCACATCAAGCTCCTCCCTCTTCCTCCCTCCCTCTCTCTCTCTCTCTCTCTCTCTCTCTCTCTTTCTATCCTTCCTATCCCTCCATCCCTGCATCCTGTCTTCAGTCCTCCCCTCCCTCCTTCACACACGATAAAGCCTCTTGCAGCTGTTGCCGTCTTATCGTTGTCAGGGTGTGTGTGCGGGTGGATGTGTGTGTGTGGGAAAGCCGTGTCGTCGTCTCTAAGGTAAGGCGAGTCAGGTCAAGAGATAAATATTACAACTTATATTCATTTTAATGCTTTTGTTCAGAGATGTCAAAATAATTTGATTTCAGGGGCCAAATACGAAGCAGTTTGATCTCAAGTGGGCCACACGTTTTAATCTGGGACACCAGTAATTTCAACATGATTGCGCTCTAGTTTTTACTTCTACGTGTACATAAAATATGAAATATGTAAGAAACCGACCAAATCCAAGTGACAGATATCAGTCCCAACAGGATCTTCATTCATCTTACATTTCCTCGATTTTGTGACAAATTTCTATTTCATTAAGGAAATATTATCTCATAATTTGAGGAAAATTTTAACATTGTGTAAGAATTTTGAGGTTTTTCAACTGTTTAACATTAAAAATGACTGCCATCATGCGATATAAGCACTGGGAAAACTGCGCCCCTGCAAATATTGTTGCGTTTCATTAACACAATGATTGATGTTTTCTCTGCCTTTTTTACTTTCTCCTGCGGGCCAGATTGGATCCTCCAAAGGGCCGGATTTGGCCCCCGGGCCTTGAGTTTCACACATGTTTTATACAACATGATCCTAGAAACTGTTTGCAATAGGAGTCGGGCTGCAAAAAAAAAAAACAATTGATGGGTTTCAATTGAACATTTCTGAACAGTAGCTGCAAAAACATGCTAAAATAATACAAGTAGAGGTGTGGAATGTGGAGATTGCATTTTTTCCCAGTGATTTCTCCAAATGTGCAGCTATTTATTATAAGACAGTGCCATCTGTCCTTTCCTTGTATACCAACTAATAATGTTCCAAATCACCCAATGTGGTGCAGTGTTAACACTTTATTTTGAAAACAATAACCCTCCTATTATCCTTTGGGTCAATTTCACCATGTTTATCATTCAAAAAAAAAAAGTTGACTTTTTTTTAGTTTTTAGCTCCATATTTTTATTACTTTTCCTATTTTGATCGGTACCACTGATGAAGCATCATATTTTTTCAATCTGCTGAACACATATTGCATGCATTTGTGTTCCTCTGGGGTCAATTCGACCCAAGCTGTTTTTGCCTTGTAAAACTTGTCTATCTACAGGTGCAGAGTTGGTACTTTTGAGTTAATACATGACATGGGGTGGTGGTGGGTACAAGATTCTCATGAGAACTTTGCCACACCATGGGCATGAATGTGTGTGTCTGTGCGTGTATGTGTGACCTATTTATACCACAAACACTCTGCTAACAATTTTCTGACAATCATTTTCTGGAGGCAAATATCCCTGGGGTCAGATTGACCCCAAGGGTAAAGTGTGTTTAAATATTTGAGGTAAATGGGGGGGTTTACTTTTAAAATGTTGAATTAAAAACCGTTACATTATTATTATCAAGCGTAATACAAGAGCTGTAGAAACATCATCATACATGCAGTACATACTGAAATATTACATGTCTAGAGCTGCGTGTTGCATGACTGATGGTCAGGGATGTAGAATCCCAGCTGAAATGTGTAGTTTTTCCCGACGTCTTCGTCAGTATGAGTGTAAGGCAGGTGTAATGCACGCAGTGTTACTTGATATTTTACTGCAGAGTTGCACAAACAAACCATACTTTTTTCAAATGTGTGAATGAAAATGTCTGTCTGAGTCGGTTTCAGATTCACATTTTTAGCATGATTAAACATAGAATGCACATTAGAAATGCATTATTTAAGGAGTTTAGTCTCACAGCTGCATGACCACGAGTTCACACCCACGTGTGTGTGCTTAGTTTCACACTTAAAAATCACAATTTGGACAAGACAGTTTGAGTGGAACAGTGCCATTTATCATTTGTTTGTGATCCAACTGTGTTGAAAATGACACAATCCAGTGTGGAGTGGGAAAAGATTCTCATTTTAAAGTAGTAACGTTTTATTTTACACATTAACAAGCATCAGCGACGACGGAGAGGAGAACCACCCGTTGAACAGGAAGAAACTTCCATCAGAAGCAGACTCAGGAGTGGATAGAGGAGGAGAACAGAGGATCACAAACTGGTTGAGCTGTGAACCATAGATCAGGAGACGACAAATCTGGATTTAGGGAGTCAGTGGGACATTAAGACTGGATCAGACACAACCCACAGTCCAAGGCGTGGCCCCGTATCTTAACCCCAACCCAAGACCCACCTGGAGTGATCTACTCTTAATTATTTGTCTCTTTTTCAAATAGGTAGGTTTGAAGTTTAGCCTTAATGGTGGAGAAAGGATCATCGTCCCGTACTGGGACTGGGAGCTGGTTCTATAAGTGAGGACCATAGCTGAACGCTAAATGGGTTTTAATGGCTTTCAAAAGCTCATTTTAAATGTAATTAGTAAGACATAAAATAATAGAAAATTTAATTATGTTATATAGTGTTCAGTAGGAGTGTGAGACAAAATTGATTTGGCAATATATCGCAATAATTGATTGCACGATTATCATATCGATCCAAAAAATGTCCAAATAATTTTTTTAATCATGTTTTTAACGGAAAAAAAACATTTAATTGCACTAACATATGCATAGCACATAAACGCCCGATCACTAGGGGTCAGTGAACGCACCATCAGACCTAGTTAAACTACCTCACCCCTCAATGCATTTTAGCTGGAAGTTTATTGCACACATACTGGGCACTTTTATAGATGTACATGGTTACTTTTTTAATTTAAGAATTTAAGAATCTGTTGTAGAAGCAAAAGTTGTTTTTAATGTTGGTGCTTGAATTACAGTTTACTTGTTCTCGCAAGTTTGAAAAAAATGAAATAAATTGTATTTCATACCTTTTTTTAACTTGTAAAGGTGAATTTTTATACTGCAATGTATATCGTATTGATTAGTATTGGGACATATCAGGATATATTGTATCTTAACATGTAAATTGTGAATCATATCGTATTAATGGCAATGCACACGCCTAGTGTTCAGGCCGTTTGCATGAATACGTGCAAAGTTACCAACAAACAAACAATAAGAACTGTAAGAAATATGCCTAACTCACTCCTACGGTTATCATTCTAGGTTTTATTTTTTATTTCTGTTATTTTTTACCCATTTCCTGGAGTTTATGCATTTATTCTCTATATTCTCCTTTGATACTTTGTCTATAAAGGAATGCTTTTCTTTGTTTGTGTCCAAGTCTTCAAAAGGTCAGCGTACTTCCTGGGTTTAGCATGATATTTAGCAGAAAAATGTTTTTTTAGGGTGTGTGCGTGTGCGTGCGTGTGTGTGTGTGTGTAGAGTGAAAACACATGTTTAATGGGAGGGCGAGTAGGGCCGTGTGAAGAACTGGTCCGGAGGTCGTGTGTGTGTGTGTGTGTGTGTGTGTGTGTGTGTGTGCGTGTTGCAGAAGGCAGTGGGTCACATTTTTCCAGCTTTTGTTCCCATCCACTCTGTAGACGAGCACACCAAAGTCCTTATATTTAAACTAAAAAAAGTGCTTTAGAGACGAGTGGAGATGCTGTCAGTAATTATCTTAAGTCTCGATCTATAAAAGCTAAAGACCAAGTCAAAAACCTTGGTGTTCTGATGGACTCAGATCTTACATTCAACAGTCAGATCAAATCTATCACAAAAACAGCTTCTACCACCTAAAGAACATCTCCAGAGTGAAAGGTTTAATGGCTCAGAAAGATCAGGAGAAACTGGTCCATGCTTTTATCTCCAGCAGACTGGACTATTGTAATGGTCTTCTGACAGGAATCCCCCAATAGAGCATCAAACAGCAACAGTGGTTCAGAACGCTGCAGCTCGGGTCTTAACCAGAACAAAGAGGTCAGAACACATTAGTCCAGTTTTAAAGTCTTTACACTGGCTCCCAGTCAGCCTCAGAATAGACTTTAAAGTTCTGCTGCTGGTGTATAAATCTGTGAATGGGTTTGGTCCAGAATACATCAGTGACATGTTAGTCAGGTATGAACCCAGCAGGTCTCTCAGATCTATGGACACAGGTCAGATAGTGGAGCCCAGAGCTCACAGTAAACATGGTGATGCTGCTTTTAGTTGTTATGCTGCAAAGAAGTGGAACAAACTGCAGCAGAGCTGAAGTCAGCATCTAATGTGAACATTTTTAAATCAAAGTTAAAAGTTTGATTTAAAAATGTCTTTTCTCTACTGCGTATGATTGAGAGAGAGATTTTTGGTCATGTTGTTGATGTCATGTGTTTGTTGATGATTTTAATGATGATTTTATAAGTTCTTATTGATTATCTGCTTTTTCTGCAAAATTTTAAAGGTTGACATTTAAAAAAAAAAAAAAAACATTCACGATGACAGAAGTTTGACTAAACAAATTAAGAATTTCTTTTTAGGTTTTGGTTGAATTTGCAGTAAATGTGACTTTTATCATTTCTATAAGATGTGTAATTGGTAGCATTAGACATTATGTACAGTTCTTCATATTTACATTTTTAAACTATTAAAAAAATATTGCTTTAGAGATGAGTGGAGAGGCTTTTTAAAGAACATGCTAAAAATGAATCTTTAAAAACCCAACATTGACATGATAAACACAATCACTGTGCTCTGAAAACTGTAAAAACATGTGCCTGATTGCTAAGCAAAAATAGTGCATTTTGGGGCAAATGACATGTATACCAGTGTCACTTATATTCCATAAAATACGTTGCTGCTGATCAAAAGAGCAGGAAAACCTTCCACATTGTTCACTTTCTATTCACATTTTTAACTGTTTTCTCTAAAAATGTATTACATCTTAAAGGTTGACTTTTTAAAAAAAAAAACATTCACAATGACAAAAGTTTGACTAAACACATTAAGAACAAATGTTACTTGCAGTAAGACTTTTATCATTTAAGTTGTATAATTATTCATTGTGCTTTAGTTGTGTAGCATTAGACATTTTGGACAGGTCTTCATATTCCCAAAGAAAACATATTGTGAAGCATGTGTAGGCAAAGAGAATTTTGCTCATAAAAGTTCAAATGATGCATGAAAACCTTTGATTTTAGAGGATCAAAGATCGTTACACTGATTGATCTTGCAGTGACTGTTTTTTATTTCCTCTTTTTTTTGTTGTTACAGGAATTCAAGAATGTGGACGATGAATACCAAGCAGACATGTCCACTCTGGCGTCGCCGGCCACCCAGAGCAGTCCGGACGTTTACATCCTCCCCCTCACCGAGGTGTCACTGCCGGTTGCTAAGCAACCTGCTCGATCAGGTGAGGAACCCAAATACAGGCTCCTCCCCCCCGATGAATTGGCTCAACTTTTAACTTATATTTACTGACGCAGACATAAAGATACATAAGGATTGATGCTAATGCTTGCTATAGATGCATGCTAACTATTATTAACTAATAGAAGTATGTTTCTGGATTTTTGGCTATTGCCCCTGGATAAAAATGTAATAATAAAAGTGCCGCTACATGCTAAGCTAACCAAATTCTCATAGGTGGACAGCACAATTAACGCCACACAGTCTGTAATACTTAATTGTTTTTTAATGGTTATTTTAATTATTTTATTATTTAATAGAATATTAATTAATAATCAAAATTAATCAATTAATTAATTCAAATATTCATTCTGTTTGAGCATCTGTCGATTGATGTTTAGAGTCAAATATTTGAATGCGTTGATGCTGATTTTTGTAATGGTTTGTTTTAATAAAAAATCAGTTAATTGTTAAAAAAAAAATTAAAAAGAATAAAAAAAGTAAAAGAATAGTTAAATAGCACTGGGAGAATAGAAAATAGATGAAGTTATAAATAAAGTGATAAAAATTAAATGTTATACAATAGAATGAACAATTTTTTTAAATTTTTTAAATGGTTTCAAATTTTTAAAAAGTAAATCATTTCATTTTTATAATATGAAGTCAAAACCTTTTTATTATTTTACATTTTATTTGTGTTTGCAACCAGTTGAGTGATTTTTATTATCTTTTTTTTTTTAACCAAATAAAGTGCTGTTTCTGACTTAAAAATGTTTATTATAATAGATTCTCTTTCTCTTTTGTATTGGGAAAAAACTTTTAAAAAGTTTTAAAAGTCTAAATCGGGGAGAAATTATGATTTTTCTTTTGTTGTTGGTCATTGAAGCTCAAATATATTGGTTATTAGGTCCTTGCTAATAAGCCCCTGTCATTTATCACTAATGCTGGAAAATCCTTCTTTTTGGAAGTTTCTAACTTTCTTAAGTTTTTTTGTGAAGGAAATCGAGCTTTCTGCAAATCATCCCAAAACCACTAAATATCTAAAGTCCTTCAGCTCATTTACTTTCCCGCAGCTGCTCAAGGAGACGACGTGAATGAAATCTAGTGATTTCTCACTCGTAACTGAAGTCCACTCTTTTTTGGCATAAAAAGATGTCTTACACATTATTCTTGGGCATGTAAACCATGAATGCTGAGATGTGTGTCTGGCATCAGTGAGCATTTTGTCTCCGGGGTAAACCCCTCCCTGCCTCAGTCATCCAGTTCTCCACCTATCCCACAATGCCTTACTGCAGAATGAACCCTATGGTCTTCATTCTCTCACAAACATCTGCATGTTGCATAATGATGTGCGGCCTACTCTGCTGTTTGTCGGTATGTCCGGCATGTGAGAGCACATAGAACCCTTAGTGAGAGCTTCCCTCCTTCGCTCACAGACCTTTTCCTTCGTTGTGACAACAGTCGTTGCTCTGTGTTAATGTGCTGACGCTCGCTGATAAACTGAGGTTAGACCTAATCTGGCAACATAATTCACCACAACAGACAACTTTTGTTCTTGTTCTCAGGGTGAAAATAAGTTAACAGTTCAAGTTATATCTGGCGACCCATCACACCAAAAAGATGTTTCGGTTTGTTACAATACAATAGAAACACATTTCAGGTGACAGCTAGGCATTTTTTTTTTACAGCATCTGTTGATGCAGACCAGTCATGTTAGGGACCGTGAGTGTTTGCTGAATGAGCGGTGTGATCTGACAAACGCAGTCATCAAAACATTGCTGATAAAACATGTCCCCTAGTCCTTGTCTTATGTCTTTTGGACGAGTTTTAGTTGGGAGTGTTACAGTTTGACACGTGAACATGTTATTGTGTGACTGGTTTCTGTTCTGTTAGCTAACAATGCTAACATACAGTATCTGGCATCTGTTTGTCATCAGTGTTTTTTGTTGTTGTTGTATTGAACATTTATGAAACTACTGAAAGCATTAAAAACTGCGTTCCGGAGTGATGGATCACCATTTATAATGATCACCAGTTGAATTGTGACATCATGTGGAAAGCTTCAGTTCTCCTCCCTCCTGTCTCCACCCAGGAGTGTCAAACCTCCAGATTAGCTTCCAAGTACCGTAACATCATTTAGGGTGTGTTTGGTCACTAAATACTTGCTGAGTCATTTGTTTTAATTACACCATCAGAACTAAATTTGGTGATTTTTGTTTTGTTTTTTTATTTTCCAACTTCTATGGTTTGAATTTCTTCATTAAATGAACTTTTTGAATGATTATACTCTTCATCAGTTTCTCAACAATCCTATGACATTCCTGACAGATTTCATGTATTTTTCTGCCGCGGAGACACTACAGACAGCCCATGAATGTGAAATCTATCCGTATGCACCACTAGCGCTCAGAGAGGAGTGAAATCCTGGGAAAACAGAGCCTTTAGCACAGCTTTAGTCCTCCGTGGATAATAGAAACCATATGGTTGTAACAGAGTGGCTGTCGGGGATTCATTACGGCACCTCTGAGACAACCTCGCCCTCTTACATCACGGCAGATTGTTCACGTTTGTTTGTAAAAATGGACATAAAGTCCAGGAATAAAATCTGTTTTATGTTTGCCTCCTGTTTTCGCAACCATCACAAAAAAAATCCAGTTTAGATAGGATTATTCAGCATTAGGAAATATTTACATTTCAAGCTGTCACTGGCAGCTCTGGCCTCTCACCACAGCCCTTAAACCCTTTTATTTCAAAACGTCTGATTAAAAAAAACAGTATAAACTGCATTCTGATTCTGATTCTGATTCTGATTTGGTTAAGAAACATTTTCAGAATTTTTGCCATAAAGTCCTTGAAATAAAAGCCAGTATTTGTTTTATTTCCCAATTCAAGCAAAAAATATTTAAGTTTGTATTTTAAAGTAAAAGTATATAATATATTAAAGAATTTGACAATATATAGTAATTATTAGAATCCTGAAATTATTTTTAATTAATTGAATGCTAAAAAAAAAGACCTTTTAATGTTTTAATAATTTAAGCCCTACTTTTTAAGTTTTTACGAAGTTTGTGGTAATCATTGTCATACTGAGTTTGACATTAAAATGAATATGTAGTGCATTCCCATTAGATAGTATGAAAAGATTGAGTACGTGAGAAATGCCCAGATGTTGTGCTATATGAGGACATTTTTTAAGTACGCACGGGGGTCACACTAGTCATACTCAATTGCCCCATGATGCATTCTTTTTATTTGTAATAATTCTTGAGCGGCTGTAACGTAAGTAATTTCTCTCTGGGATAAATAAAGGACTTCTGATTCTGATTGCAAACGGAACGTCAACTTTTTCCTTGGACCGGCTTCAAGCTCAAAAACAAACATCCCCTTTTCAAAACAAAAGCATTTTTTGTGAGCATTACTTTTCTACGGTGGCCCTGAGAGCTCACAACGCAACGCAAAATGAAAGTAGCCCAGCAGTAAAACATTTTTCACATTAATGTCACTCTTCTTCATGGATTTTTACTTGCGTTGTCAGTGTTCACCGGGCTGCTTTTGTGTTGTGGCGTTTATATTTGTGTGCACTTTTTCTTATTTTCTGATTTGTGATGTTTTTCCACTAACATTCACATCATAATTCCCCATAAAGTTAAAGAAACTAATGAGGCCATTTTTAAAAGTATAAGCAAATAGTCGTTTCCCAATGTAGTAAACCTATAGCTGAGTCCAGTAACGAAGTATCCGCGCTCTACGTTGTTGTTACCATCTCCACACACAGCCTGTGATAATAGCCTCAGTGTTTTAGTGCTAACTAGTCCTAACCGGTGCCATGCTGCTCCAGGCTTGGGGACAATGGTGGCTTTCGGAGAAACCATGAGTGGGTGTGAGGATTGGAATGAGCGCTTTGGAGACAACAGTGTCCAATAAGGCCTTCACACACACACACACACACACACACTGGACTGTGTGTTAGTCTGTAGGAGGAACACAAAGACCTCCCTGTGCTCCTCAAACCAACGCTGTCCTGAGTCAGGATGGGTTCACATGGGTGTGAGCGAGAGATGCCAGTCCTTCAGACATCTGATAACACGTTAGCGACATGGTTCCTGTGGACGATGGAGGACGGGGACATTAGAGACGCTCGATGGAACCTCCTAACAACCTCGATGTGGTGCGTTGTATCATCTCTACATCCTTTATGATGACTTATTAATGGGGATTTTAACCTATAATGTATGAGCGGGGATGCGTTTGCTCTGTATTGGTTTTCAATTATTCAAGAGTGGTGATATGAATAGAGAAAATAGGACGAAATAAATAGGCCATGATTCATTTACTCGATTATTTCCATGAGGGTTAATATAAAGATCTGCTGTATTTGTTAATCATGCATTTTATGGTTTGTGTATGTGTAATGAACCTTTAACGTTTGATACTAGTGCTTCAAAGGTTGAACTTTCAGGATCAAAAGGACCCTGAACACTACAGACTTCCTCACTCTCTCTGTTCCTCCACTTTTCACTGAGTGTGTAAAACTTCTCATTTTAACATGGAAAACTCTCACACAGAAACTTTAATTTTCTTAAGGGTTTTCGTTGTTTTCGTATAACTGCGTCATAATGTCCCTCTGTATCTACGTCCTGTTGAATGGTCTGGCTTCAAAGCCTCCCATGGTGCACGGCTGAGTATTTTAATGTGAACCCAGTTGGTCTCTTTGTCTTTTGTGAATGAGAACTTGTGTCTCTCAATGAGATTCTCTGTATAATTAAAGGTTGAATGTTTAAGTACTTGTTGGAGGTCAGAACAGAAGCAGAAAAAAAGGAAAAACTAATTTCACTGATTTTTGCTGCAAGATTTTAACGTGTCCCTCCAAAGCTACTGATTGGCTGTTACTGATCTGTCGGATACGAGAGCTTCTGACTGGCTTGTGGTAAAAGTATCAAAGTGATGTGGAAGATCACGTTGGTTATAGAAGATTATGGGGCTCAGAATTTTTGCACTTGACCCCGAGTTTTACTCTTTAGAACTCTGGCTAATAAGAGCTGGATCTGAACCCACAACCTTGTTATAATTCATTGAAAAAAACCCATTGAAAAATAAACTAATTAATAGTTTTTTAATTCACCACCATATTTTTGGTCTTTTTCCAGTCCAACACCTGAATTCCGCGGACGTCGGCCGCCACAATCTCCTCTACCTGAAAGAGATCGGGAATGGCTGGTTCGGAAAGGTAAGACGATCTTTAACCCTTCGACTATTGCTCATAGGTGGGAGCAGAGTTCAATGAGGCTATGGGTTAAATAGTTTACCAAGAGAAACAGAATATGATGAGTATGAAATAAACTCAGAATGAATTAATAAATATATTTTACTGATTAAATAGCTCTAATAGATCTAAATAGATCTAATTTTTGTTTAACATGAGGCTGAATGATGAAGGTCTTTCCACTCCGTTACCTGGCAACGGAGTGGAATGGACAACATGAAGGTTGGTCACAACCATCACACACTGAGGTACAACTCAATGGTTCCTTTTCTAAAATATAATGTATTTCATTGCCTTTTTAAAATTGATATCAAAAAGTTTTTCTGGGCTTTCCATGGATACGGTTGATGTTAACGGAGTGAAAAGGAAAAGGAAAAGTGCTGATAATTGTCAATCAGAGCTGCATTCCAAAAAAACTAGCGGAACCAAAAACCTTAGATTTTTCTGCTTTATTAAGCAACACACACTTGATATTTTAGTGGGTAATTATTTTCCTGAAAGCAATATTTTAAAAAGTATTGAGCCTGGACATAATTTTTTCCCAGATGTGCCCCTAATGAAAATTCCGGTCCATATATCGTGTTGTTTCTCTGATTCTTTCCTATAATTTGTTTGTAATCTATTTGTTTCTTTGTGTCTGTTTCAGGTTTTGCTCGGGGAGGTGAACACGGGTCTAAACACCATCCAGGTGGTGGTGAAGGAGCTCAAATCCAGTGCCAGCGTTCAGGACCAGATGCACTTTTTGGAAGAAAGCAAACCGTTCCGGTAAAGTCGAAATTCCGCCGTCCGTTAAATCCAGGGTGGAGAATCAATCACTGATCCTGACTGGACTCTACTTGTCCTTTTCTTCAGTTCTCTCCATCATCCGGCTCTGCTACAGTGCCTGTCCCAGTGCACTGAGGTCACCCCTTACCTGCTGGTGATGGAGTTTTGTCCTTTGGTGAGTATGTAAACATTCTTTAACTCCTTTTGGGCATTAGGTTGATTGAAAACATCCTGTAATGTGTGCTGACACTGTTTTGGCTCTCAGATTCTTCTTGGCATGAAGGCAGAAGCTTCCTAATGGGATTAGTTACACTTGTACCAACTTGTAATCAATATATTTCATTCAAAGGTGAAAGAAAGGAAAAATATGGGAGGGACACGATAAAGAAGAGAGGAAAAGAGGGAAGACAGGTCAGGGAAGGAAGGATGAAAGGGAGAAGATGATGGAAAATCAAGAAAATTGGAGAAAGATAAACAAGTTACAATGAAAATGGAGAAAAAGGAATTGACATTAAAAGAAGAGTTGTGAGGAATTTAAAACAAAGGGAAGCCATTAATAAAAATAATTGTAAGTAATTCAAAAGAACACTAATTTTAGTGCAGGGGCCAAATATAAAGTAGTTTGTTTAAGTGGACTGCAGATTTTAGGTGGGAAAATTTGCAATTTCAACATCAATTTCCCCAAGTTTGAACTTTGACGTATAAATGATACATAAAGTATGTGTACGGTGCCCACAATATCCAGACAATAAGTGACAAATATCATATCTCTTTTAAATGTTATTGATTTTGTGACCATTTTTTATTTAATTTGGGGCAATTATGTGAAATACTTTAAGGAAAATTGATTTGTTTGGACAATTTGAGATTTAATATGACTATAGTCATGTGATAAAAACATGGGGATATTGCCATCCTCCAAATATTGTGGAGTTTCTTAGAACTTGTGTACTTGTAAGGGTTGCGATAACGACAACTGAATTATTTGGTAATTTACATGATAATTTACTTTCTCCTGCAGGCCAAATTGGATGGTCGAAAGGGCCGGATTTGGCCGCCGGGCCTTGAGTTTGACACGTGGATTAGAAAGAACAAAAAGAGAGACAAAAGGAAATAGGAATGGAACAAAAGAAGGAAGAAATAAAAGATGGAAGAAAGGAGGAATGTGTAAAGAATTAAAAATGGAAATCAGAACATTGATTATCTTATTGGTTCTATATTGGGAAAGATGTTAAACTGACCTCGTACATCCATATCCAGAGGTTTATTAAGCTGTATCTGACGTGGAGGAGTGCTCTGCCCCCTGGTGTTCACTCACAGTAACAGCTACATGTTTCTCTGTCGTCTCCAGGGAGATGTTAAAGGTTACCTGCGGAGCTGCCGAGCCGCTGAGACTCTGATCCCTGAGCCTCTGGTTCTGCAGCGGATGGCCTGTGACATCGCCTCTGGTTTGCTGCATCTGCACAAGCACAACTTCACACACAGGTACACAAAACACCTTTCTGCTCAAACGGGTGGTTCAGGTTTGATGGTTGATTCCTGGTGGCTTTCTGGAACAACATCCTGGTGCTGCCTGAGTGCTCTTTTGTCGACTCCAGCATCAGTGATTTTGTTGCAGGCGGTGAACCGCACTCTCCAAAAACAAACATCTCCAGGTTTGATTTCATCTGCTTTTATATTAAAATAGTTAAATTCTGTTTCATTTAAGTAGCATGTAATACAACACACTCGTCATGATTTCAACCAACCTAGTGCTACACTTTTAATCCCAATGACAGCAATAAATCATTGGAAATAAAAGGGACTGAAAACTTTCATATCATTTGTTCCTAATGTTCAAGAACTCACATATATTTATCTCTAATTATATTAATCAAACAGCTTCTTGTATTAATATTCTTCCCTAATATCCATCTTTAGTGACCTGGCTTTGAGGAACTGCTTGTTGACTGCTGGTGTCTCAGTGAAGATCGGAGATTATGGGCTTTCTCAAACCAAGTACAAGGTACAGCTGCTCAGCACATAGCCCCACTCAATTTATCTCATCAATCATAGTTTGAGTTACTGGTGATTTACTAAGGACTACATGAATCAATGAACACATGGCTAATATGTTAAGGTTTAATTATTCAGACAATTTTTTCCAGGAAATGTACTGTAATTTTCAAAGAATTTGCAACATTTACGAAGTAAATTTCCAGAAAAAATTGCCTGAAGAAATTAAACCTTATTATCTATCTATAAAGCAAGGAATGTGTGTGTGTGTGTGTGTGTGTGTGTGCGTGTGTGTGTGTGTGTGTGTGTGTGTGTGTGTGTGTGTGTGTGTGTGTGTGTGTGTGTGTGTGTGTGTGTGTGTGTGTGTGTGTGTGTGTGTGGTGTGTGTGTGTGTGCGTGTGTGTGCGCGTGTGTGTGTGTGTGTGTGTGACTCAAATATTTCTGCGAATCAGGCTCAGATTGACCTGAGACTTTCAACATGGCTGCTGCTTGGTTCAAAGGTGCGCAACGTAGGATTTGTTTGGACTGCAATGATACAGTTAATTAATTATTTCATAAAATTGTCCACCGGTAACTCAGGATAAGTTGAAAGCTGCGTAGAATCTAGAGGAGTGACTGGACAAAGGGCTTATTAAAATGAATAAAGTGGGTCTAATATCCTAAGAAAACACCCCGTAAATATTGACCAGTAGGTGTCCACAGTGAGCAACATTTGTGACTACGGTGAGTAATAATATTAATAAATAATAATAAAATAAAAATAGGCTTTCACTATATATATGTAGCCTATATTACAGTACTCAATATTATGCTCTGCACAGTTCATTTAGTGGACTACCTACACACACACACACACACACACACACACACACACACACACACACAATGTTTTGCTAGCCTATATTACAGTACTAAATATTAAACCTCCCACTTTTCTATTAACAAGACATACTTCCTTCGGGCACTGTACTAGTATTATTCAAAAAGAAAACAAAATAAACTTGCTGGAATTAACACATGGATAGGTTTTATTGTGCGGCAGCGGCAATGACTTCTTTTGAAACTACAGTAAATGTTCTTCAATCATGAGGTTTACTTTTTACTATTGCCCTTTCATTACCCATCAGTGGGTGGGACCAATAAATATTTCATGTAGAGGACATTATATATCAAATAACATATTTATGATGTTTTATTGTACAGGGTGAATGTATTTACACTTCCTAAAAAGAGGATGCTTGGCCCAGCATAGAAAAATGTTAACTTAGCTCTTAATTGTTGAAGGGGCAATAACCATCAATATTTCCGAGCAACAATTAAAACTGACATTCATACTGCATTGTGAACCTGAACTTAATGTGCCCAGAAAGACATAAACATTGAAAATCATGGACTCCAAACAGAGATGATACAAGTACCTGTGTTTCGATTGAGAATCTATAAAACCACAGTTTTCCAGGATTCCTGTTGAAAATGGTACGAGGATGGAACATAAATGAGCCTGCAAAGAAGTCTGTTCTGTAGAAGTTTTTGCTGATTTCACACTTCTCTGGCAAGATTTTCCCCCTGGGAATCACTATAATATTGTCTTTATCTTCGTTTCAATAAGCTCCAGATGCATCAAAAGTTGCTTCAACACACATCTTTGTGTTGTCCTTAATAATAAATAAAAACTATAGAAATAAAATTTGAAGAAAAGCACTAGAAAAACATAAATAAAGACGCAAATCAAAACACTGCACCTAAATCATAAGTACTATGTCACGTCAAACTAAAAATTGTTCAAGAAAGTACTTCGAAGGTCTTTTGTTCTGGTTGATATTGTGGCTAATCTCTTGTGATCTATCCACCCTCTGGTTCTCCCAGGATGATTACTATGTGACATCGGATCAGGTGTATGTGCCTCTGCGGTGGATCGCCCCGGAGCTTGTGGATGAAGTGCATGGAAACCTGCTTTTGGCTGACCAGACCCAACAGAGCAACATCTGGTAACATATACTTGACACATTTATCTTCACTGGCCTGCAGTACTTATTGATGTTGGACTTTACTCTGTTTCAGGTCACTAGGTGTGACCATTTGGGAGCTGTTTGAACTTGGGAGCCAGCCGTACAGGCATTACACTGATCGACAAGTGCTGGCCTACGCCGTGAGAGAGCAGCAACTTCGTCTGAACAAACCACTGCTCAAAGTGCCCCTTGCCGAGCGCTGGTGAGTCGCACCATGAGATGGAATCAGGAATCTTGTTGGTGTAGCTCAAGAAGAAATCACCTCTAACTGTGTGGATCAACGAATATAAAAATACTTTTTCTTTTACAATTCTAGGTATGAGGTGATGCAGTTCTGCTGGCTTCAACCAGATCAGAGACCAACGGCCGAGGAAGTCCACTTGCTACTTAGCTACCTGTGTGCTAAAGGAGCCAGTGAGGCCGAAGAGGACTTTGAAAGACGTTGGAACTCCATGCGCCCCAACACTGGATTTAACATCCACCACGGTGCCTCTGTGATGTCACGAGACCATCCCTCATCGACTTCATCCTCCTTCCCTCTCCTGGAGCAGTTCTCAGCCGGTGATGGCTATCACTCAGAATCAGGAGACGACATACTAACTGTCACTGAGACCAGCCATGGCCTAAATTTTGAGTACAAGTGGGAGCAAGCCCGAGCAGAGCTGTCATATAGAATCCCAGACTCGGACCAAGTTGGTCACCATTGTCAGGAAGTCATTTATCCACCTGGAGGCATCGTCGGTGGTTGCCCATTGGAGAACCTAAATCTTGGAGTTTCACCACAATACTATCAACCAAAACATCTGCATGCCCCAGGTATACTTCCTGTCCTCAGTGCCAATAGCCCCTCCGTAGGTAGTAAATACTACATTCAAATCGAGGAGCCGGTGATCTCCGACATTGATCCAGACTACGCTATGTGCTCTTACAGCCCGGATTACCAGGGCAGCAATGGGAGCTTCCTGACTGGGAGTGCAGACTCTGGTGAGTGCATGGCCTGCCCGTCCCAGGCGAACAACATGGTTCCCTATTGGTCAGCAGAAATCCATAAAGCTGATATGTACAATTCCAATGAATCAAGTCCTGCCATATCCCTGACAATGGAACCACTTTTAGGGCAGGTTACAGACGACAGCCCCTTACGACCCTGGGAGTCAAGTCACTATGTGTCGTACAAAGACAGAGATGGAGGGTACTACTATGCACACTCTCCGCCTTTGGCAATAGATCATTATCTGATTGGAAGTGAGGCCTCTAGTGAGCGTCATCTTGAAAGCTGGGGATCAAGAAGCCTCCGTCAAGCCTTGGGTGAGCTGGAACACCCGCTTGGTGTCTCCCCTCATGTGAACAATCCACCTCAACAAGCTTTCCAAGACCCCTACCTAGATTCGAGCCAGTCATCCATTCTTGGTAAGAATGTTACAGGAGGTTATTATGACATGATGGGCTCCCTGAGGAAAACAATGCCAAGCAATACAAGACACAACAGCCAGTCCGTCAGCATTAACATTGAGACAGAAGGTGCCCTCTTCATCGGACACAGAGACAGCGAATCGGAGGAGGATGAGGAAATATTTGTGGAGAGACACACCTGCAACACTTGGCCTTCAAAACATCGCCACAGTCAGCATCGGCGCGCGAGTCATAGCTGCAGACAGGACTCGTATGCAGACTTTCACTACACAATGCCAAGTACAGACATCGAGGACACCTGGCCAGAAGACAACAACCAAGCTTTTCACTCTTTCCCCAAACCCATCGACTATCTTGAGCCACACCAGGGTAAAGATAACAGTACCTGTCTCAGCTTGGCTAAACATCACTCAATTGTGGCCCCAGAAAGCTGCAATACTTACATCTACATGTGCCATGGGGACAAGGCTCAAGTGCCAGGATCCGGAGAGTGTTGCCACGCACATTTTGTCGACCCACTCACAGGCCTGCTTGTCCGCAACAATGCTTATTGTCACAGCTACACACCCCGAACCTACATCTCAGATAAGGAGGTTGATATTCCATACAATGAGGAGATGATTGATCTTTCTCCGGCTCCAGGTGGTCCTATAGTGGCAAAATCCACTTCGAAGAAGTTTGAGGACTGTGGTGAACAATATGTCGACCTTACAAGTGACAACAGCCAAACTGAAGAGAAAAGAGAGGATGTAATCAAACAAAATCTGACCATGCAGAAGACAACAGAACCAAAAACTGAAGAGATGATTCTGACAATGACTAAAAGCACTCCTCCACCTCCTGCCGACAACATGCATGTGATGGTGGCTGTCACAGAACCACAGTCGGAGCTGAGTCACACTGTTGATAGTGGCATGGACCGGGGTAGCTCGAATGCAAGCCTTGCTGACATCCTTGACTGCAGCGATGGTGACGAAGATGACGATGACATCACTGATGATATCACTGATGTTACCTCAGGGATCTATGCGGACGAAACCAGTGAGCTAAACGCTTCTCCTGTCATCAAATCTCTACAAAAGCCAATAGGGACACCTGATTCAATGGACTCCATGGACTTGCCCTCTGCAGCCGGGTCATGTGAGGGCTTCAGCCCGGCTTCCTCGCACCCTTCTAGCTCACCTAAAGCAATGGACAGTGGCTACGACACTGAGAACAATGAAAGTCCTGAGTTTGTCCCAAAAGAGCCACATGAACCACGTGAGATGGCAAATGAGATGCCAACACTCGATGCAAGCCTGGAGGAGGACGAGGAAGTGGAGGAGCATGAAGTTGAAGCAAATATTATATCAGAGGAACCATCTTCAGGGGATGGTTTGATCTTTGAATCCTCAGAGAGAAGTGATCATGTCCTTTTACCCCTAAGTGAGAAAACTCCATATCGAGACTCTGCCTACTTCTCAGACTACGAGAGTGAAAGGCAGAGTCAAGATGGTGAAGAGGAACAAAGCATTGAAAATAAAGAAAAGAGGGCTGAGAAGAGGAAAAATTATGAGGAGAATATTCTGGGTGATGCAGCGACAAATAAAGAAATTAGACTTGAAACTGAACCCGTCAATGATTCCTCTAATCCAACAGAAATGGAGGAGCTTTACTTCACAGAGGAGTGCTGCCAGGATGAGGAAGTTGGCTTTCCACTGAAAACCTGTGACTCTGCCTCACTAGAGGGCGGACTCGATGAGTGGCCATCACAGGAAGTTGGGGACTGGGCAGCTGAGGTAGTGGGGGCTATGGAAAAAGCTCTTGGTGCCTTGCATGCAGATTGCTCCTTGATTGGCGAGGAGAATGAAGAAAAAGCAGATGATGTAAATGACTCATCTCTGGCTCTAGAGACGAAGCCCATTCCATGTCCTTCAGTGTTCCCTGAAATCCCTCACACTCTCCCAAAAGACGAGGTCGCATTGCAGCACACTGCAAACACTCGACGGTTTTTTTCCTCGTCAGTCCCACATCCCTCCGTGGAGGGTCGAGCATCTCCAGTCGAGGGAGAGGAGGCCGACGAAGAGGATGGCGACACGGACGACAGCGACGAGTCGGATGAGGAGCTGCGGACTTACAGTGTTCAGGAGCAGAGCGGAGGAGAGGAGAGTGAGGACGAGTGTCACCCGGTACCCATTGTAGTGAGCGACGACAGCGAAGCGCACAAGCTGCGCAGCCTCCTTAAAATACCGACAGTCCTAACCACGGGAAGCCTGCAGGAGGATCTGGATCGCAAGAAGAAGACGGTGTCATTTTTTGATGACGTAACGGTCTACCTTTTTGATCAGGTGAATGCCAATAACTGTAAATACTCTTACTTTTTATGAAGATATTGTTGCTAAACATCTTCCCTTTAAATCACAACCACCAGGAAAGCCCAACTAAAGAGCTGACGGAGCACGGCTTCTTATTAGGAACAGAGAGTCAGACTTCCAGAGGAAAATCCCCAGAAAGGATCAGTGTTTCTGACGAGTCCTCGGATGGGAACATCTCGGAAGAGAGTAAGTATTTTTTGAAATGACACTCGTGACCTCTTTTGATGAACAGAAATCCCATTATGGTGCATTTTTAATCGTAACCCTTGTCCTTCAGGTGCAGGGTATGAGTGGGAGGACGACTTTCCTCTCCTCCCCCTACCAATGTCCTCAGCGGTGTCTGACTCCCCTCCTCCACGTTCAGCTGCTAAAACTCATGAACCCCAAAAACCAGCTGTGCGATCATCCCGCTTCACGGTTTCCCCCTCTATCGTGTCTCGATTCTCCATCACGCACATCTCTGACTCTGATATGGACTCTGCAGGAGGTGGGTAACACAAACTTTACAACTAGGATCATTTATGTTTTCATACCAACCAAAAGTCTATTAATTTCTTCCTGTTGTATTTTTATAAACAACTTGCTACCGATGTTGTTTAGCTTATTTTTGACCACACATTTCTGACTTATTGTGGGTTTTAAAAAATGGGAAAAGTTTTGACTCTGTTTACTGTCAATCTATCTTCCAATCCTCGACCAGGGACATGAGTTTTGGGTAATCATTGAAAAAACAAGATCACAAGCACAAGCAGATGAAATGAGTTTTCTTCGCAGAGTGCCAGGGATCAGTATCAAAGATACGGTAGTTTGGAGTAGAGACAATGCTCCTCCACGTTAAAAGGAACCAGTTGAGGTGGTTCAGACGTCAACAGATACATGTGCTTATGTATTTTTGTTGTTTCAACTGTTTTTCTTTTCAGTTTAATGTACATTTTTGCTCATTTTTTTTCCCAAAATCAAAAGTTTAAAGATCAAGAACAGTTTGCTTTATGTGCTTTAATTCTTTACTCCTTCATGTTGTTTGCAGGCAGCAGCGAGGACGGAGACAAGGAGTAACGAACTACGGATTCACTGCCTCCACAACCCGTCCTGCGAGCATGACAAACTGGCTTCAACGTCAGCTTTAGACAGTGCCTCAACGGTGGAAAAACGGCCCAATTAAGGATGGCCCTAAAACTGTTTAGTCTACTGAAAAGAGAATAGTTCATGTATAATAATTCCCATAGTAATAGTAATATATACACTGTATGAATGATTACTCTCTGAATGAATCCAGGGGAAATAAGGAATTCTACATATTTTTGGATTGAAGAAGTAGAAGGACACATTTACCACCATTTAATTTTCCCTCCGTACAACGATGGTATTTATGAGACATTTAGAAGCTGCGACAATGGATCAACTGTTTCAATAAGACTGTAAAGCTCAAGAGACTTTGTACTTTTTCAGGTTTTACTCGTAATAACAAACATCAACACAAACTTTTGAGGTATCGCTGTAATGTGATGTTAATATTTGTGTTCATTCAGAGAGGAAAGGGATTATTCTCTCACAAAGAGAATGTTAAAGGGTCAACTGTTACAGAATATCACCTTAACTTAATTATGTCTTTCTTTTTCTCCGCTTTGTCAGGATGAATATTGTACTGTTACACATGAACGAGAACTGTTTTTACTGTATGTGGGTGGACTTTAAGGAAAGTATCTCCTGTTAAAGGTTTTGTTATCATAGCAGGAGTTCTCGATGCCGTAATAATGCAAATGAGTAAAAGGGATGTTTGTTTTTGTGCTTTTCTCAAGACTTGTTCGATGTGGAAATAATTTCTGTTTAAGGAGAAAAAAGAGGAACAAGTGTCTGTACAGGATCCAAACCGTGGATGAAAAGTGTTTTTGTGTTCAAGATCGATTATTCAGATTTCTATTGATTCGTTCTGTGTCAAAAGTACAAATGTGCTTTATCACACTGATGCAAACTGAAAAAAAACTAGAAATGTGTGTCAATGGTCTGCTGGTTATATAGTGCCACACTGGCTGTTTTCAGACCGCTAAGTTTCTGGTTCAGGTGTACAACAAACTAGTTTACTCATAACCTTGGACACTTTCACACTCCACTCCAGTAGGTGGCAGTAATACTAGTGAAGATAACTACTTTTAATTCCAAGATACACAACAGTGTAAAATTAGCTTGTGATATAGTTGGTTGTGCTCAAACTTTTACAAACCCGGACAACAAGCATTCTGAATTCTGCATTTTTACTCTTGATTAAATGATTGCTCTTTAATACAAACTTCCCCACTTCACCTCCATCTTCTGAGACCATCACATCCATCACTTTAAAGAACAATTTGGTCAAATTTAACAATACGACGTCTGTCATATTGTTAAAAGCAAATTTTTGAAGTGTGAAGGAAATAAAGTGTTTTTTACATTATTACTAAATTTCTTGATGTTTATTAGTTTTTAAATACAGCATCAAAAGCAGTGGTGTTTACCTATATAGTAGATTAGTGTTTCATTTATTATTATAGTAGATTAGTATTTTACTGTTGTATGTGTTACTAACCTGCCTTTTGGCCTCTGTGTAGCTCCTGAATACTTTTAATTTCCCTCAGGATTAGTTAAGTATCTATTATGTTGTTATTATATTGTATATAATAATATAATAATAATTTAATTCTTCTAGATTTAATGTATTTAAATTATAGTATATATTATTAGTTATATAATAATATCTACTATATAGTAGCCCACATACATGTTGCATAACATGATTAAGCCCTTAAAAAGAGTAAGTTTTATATTTAATTCAGTGTGTGACTTCAGTTACTCTGTGAGAACCGTTACTTTTGATGCTTTATTTTATAGCAAAAGTAAATACAAAAGTCGCAATAATCATTCAAATAAAACTACAAGGCACTTTTTTTTCATACTATTAAATATCTCAAAAAGGTTCCTTAATGTGATGGATGTGATATCGGTCCTGTTTATTTACTAAGGACAGAAGCTGGTAAACATGTGGAGTTAATCCCCAATGAGACGGCGTCTATTTCGGACCACACCAAAGCAAAGGCCGAATACCGAATGTGTCCTATCTGCTTTTCTATATCTATAGGTTTGAATCTGATTTTTAAAGACTGATTTGTATTGTATAGCTGTAGAGTGTTTTTTTTTTTTCTATTACCAAGAAGCCCATCACGTCTTTTATTAATGAATATTAATTTCTGCAGAACTAAAACCAACTCCTGACTTTGAGATAGTTACAGTGATTTGTTGTTTCTGAGCAATGAAACAAAATTGACAGACTTCACAAAGTATTTACCATCTTGTGACAACCATGTGGTGTCCCCTCAGTGTTTGCTATCCGATGCTTTAAATATTCTGTATGGGTTTAGCATAGCGACATGTCGTTGGCTGTCAGTAATATTTTTGTATCCGGACGAAGAGAGAAAAAAAAAACACTTTTCAGAGTATTAAAGTACTTTTGAGGGAAGGATGTTGTTAGATAAAGAGGAAATTCATTATGTTCATTGTTGCCAAAGACATGTTGTTTTGTGCTCCAGCATCTGATTTCCTGTCAGTGTTGTTTTCAAAATAAGATGAAGATTTTGACAATGCTTTCATTCTGCATTTTTTTGGTTCTCTTTTGGTTTTACCACACTGAGCTGGTCACATTGTTTCTTTCTGTACCTTCGATCAAATATTAATAAACTCTGGTTTACACATCATATATAAACTGTTGGAGATTTATTACTTGCATGTGGTTACTTTGAAGCAGCTTTTTTGTTAGTAAGACTAATAGTAAGGCATAACATTTTTTTTTTTTTGTGACAGCCTTATCTCAAAAAAAAAAAAAAAAAAAATTTATGCTTTACTATATATAGCCTTACGTCTGATTTGAGGTGTTTGTCAATTTTTTCTCAATTTCCACTTTTTCTCATTTTTCATGCCTTACTGCATTTTCATCCCAGTATAAGTATGCACATCACATTTTAAACTATTTTTTAGGGTCTTGTGATAGCCTTATCTAAAAAAAAAAAAAGAATTAAGAGAAAAATCTAATTTTATGCCTTACTATAGCCTTACCTCTAATTTGAGGTGTTTGTCTTTTTTTCCCTCATTTTTACATTTTATCATTTTTCATGCCTTACTGCATTTTCATCCCAGTATAAGTATGCACATCATTTTTTGGATTGGTTTTTTGGGTCTTGTGATAGCGTTATCAAAAAATATATATATATTTTTTTTCAATTTTCATGCTTTACTATTTATAGCCTGACCTTTTATTTTGGGTGTTTGTCTTTTTTTTTTAAATCCACTTTTTCTAATTTTTTATGCCTTACTGCATTTTGATCCCAGTATAAGTATGCACATCATATTTAGACTAGTATTTAGGGTTTTGTGATAGCGTTGTCTCAAAAAAAAAAATCCAAAAAAGTTACATTTTATGCCTTACTATAGCCTGTCCTCTGATTTGAGGTATTTGTCATTTTTTAATAATTTTTCACTTTTTCTCATTTTTCATGCCTTACTGCATTTTCATCCCAGTATAAGTATGCACATCATTTTTAGACTATTTTTTTAGGGTCTTGTGATATCCTTATCTCAAAAAAAAAAAAAAAAAAAAATCAAAATTTTATGCCTGACTATAGCCTTTCCTCTGATTTGAGGTGTTTGTCATTTTTTAATAATTTTTCACTTTTTCTCATTTTTCATGCCTTACTGCATTTTCATCCCAGTATAAGTATGCACATCATTTTTAGACTATTTTTTAGGGTTTTCTGATAGTCTTATCTAAAAAAAAAAAAAAAAAAAAAAAAAAAAATCAAAATTTTATGTCTTACTCTAGCCTTACCCCTGAGGTGTTTGTCATTTATTCATAATTTTTCACTTTTTCTCATTTTTCATGCCTTACTGCATTTTCATCCCAGTATAAGTATGCACATCATTTTTAGACTAATTTTAGGGTCTTGTGATAGCCTTATCTCAAAAAAAATAAAAAAATAAAAAATTAAAAATTTATGCCTTACCTCTGAGGTGTTTGTCATCTATTACTCATTTTCCACTTTTTCTCATTTTTCATGCCTTACAGCATTTTCATCCCAGTGTAAGTGTGCACATCATATTTAGAATTGTATTTAGGGTTTTGTGATAGCGTTGTCTCAAAAAAAAAAAAAAAAATCCAAAAAAGTTACATTTTATGCCTTACTATATAGCCTTTCCTCTGATTTGAGGTGTTTGTCATTTATTAATAATTTTTCACTTTTTCTCATTTTTCATGCCTTACTGCATTTTCATCCCAGTATAAGTATGCACATCATTTTTAGACTAATTTTAGGGTCTTGTGATAGCCTTATCTCAAAAAAAACAACAAAAAAAAAAAATTTAAAATTTATGCCTTACCTCTGAGGTGTTTGTCATCTATTACTCATTTTCCACTTTTTCTCATTTTTCATGCCTTACTGCATTTTCATCCCAGTGTAAGTGTGCACATCATATTTAGAATTGTATTTAGGGTTTTGTGATAGCGTTGTCTCAAAAAAAAAAAAAAAATTAAAAAAAATCCAAAAAAGTTACATTATATGCCTTACTATAGCCTTTCCTCTGATTTGAGGTGTTTGTCATTTTTTAATAATTTTTCACTTTTTCTCATTTTTCATGCCTTACTGCATTTTCATCCCAGTATAAGTATGCACATCATTTTTAGATTATTTTTTTAGGGTCTTGTGATATCCTTATCTCAAAAAAAAAAAAAAAAAATCAAAATTTTATGCCTTACTATAGCCTTTCCTCTGATTTGAGGTGTTTGTCATTTTTTAATAATTTTTCACTTTTTCTCATTTTTCATGCCTTACTGCATTTTCATCCCAGTATAAGTATGCACATCATTTTTAGACTATTTTTTTAGGCTCTTGTGATATCCTTATCTCAAAAAAAAAAAAAAAAAATCAAAATTTTATGCCTTACTATAGCCTTTCCTCTGATTTGAGGTGTTTGTCATTTTTTAATCATATTCCACTTTTTCTCATTTTTCATGCCTTACTGGATTTTCATCCCAGTATTAGTATGCACATCATGTTTAGACTATTTTTTAGGGTCTTGTGATAGCCTTATCTCAAAAAAAAAAAAAAAAAAAAAAAAATCCAAAAAAGTTACATTGATTTGATTTGAGGTGTTTGTCATTTTTTAATAATTTTTCACTTTTTCTCATTTTTCATGCCTTACTGCATTTTCATCCCAGTATAAGTATGCACATCATTTTTAGACTAAATTTTAGGGTCTTGTGATAGCCTTATCTAAAAAAAAAAAAAAAAAAAAAAAATTAAAATTTTTTGCCTTTTGTTTGTCATTTAATAATCATTTTCCACTTTTTCTCATTTTTCATGCCTTACTGGATTTTCATCCCAGTATAAGTATGCACATCATGTTTAGACTATTTTTTAGGGTCTTGTGATAGCCTTATCTAAAAAAAAAAGAAAAAAAATTAAATTTTTTTGCCTTACTATAGCCTTACCTCTGAGGTGTTTGTCGTTTAATAATCATTTTCCACTTTGTCTAATTTTTCATGCCTTACTGCATTTTCATCCCAGTATAAGTATGCACATCATGTTTAGATTATTTTTTAGGGTCTTGTGATAGCCTTATCTCAAAAAAAAAAAAAAAAAAAAAAAAATCCAAAAAAGTTACATTTTATGCCTTACTATAGCCTTTCCTCTGATTTGAGGTGTTTGTCATTTTTTAATAATTTTTCACTTTTTCTCATTTTTCATGCCTTACTGCATTTTCATCCCAGTATAAGTATGCACATCATTTTTAGACTAATTTTTAGGGTCTTGTGATAGCCTTATCTAAAAAAAAAAAAAAAAAAAATCTAAATTTTATGCCTTACTATAGCCTTACCTCTGAGGTGTTTGTCATTTAATAATCATTTTCCACTTTTTCTCATTTTTCATGCCTTACTGGATTTTCATCCCAGTATAAGTATGCACATCATGTTTAGACTATTTTTTAGGGTCTTGTGATAGCCTTATCTCAAAAAAAAAAAAAAAAAAAAAAAAATCCAAAAAAGTTACATTTTATGCCTTACTATAGCCTTTCCTCTGATTTGAGGTGTTTGTCATTTTTTAATAATTTTTCACTTTTTCTCATTTTTCATGCCTTACTGCATTTTCATCCCAGTATAAGTATGCACATCATTTTTAGACTAATATTTAGGGTCTTGTGATAGCCTTATCTAAAAAAAAAAAAAAAAAAAAATTAAAATTTTTTGCCTTACTATAGCCTTACCTCTGAGGTTTTTGTCATTTAATAATCATATTCCACTTTTTCTCATTTTTCATGCCTTACTGGATTTTCATCCCAGTATAAGTATGCACATCATGTTTAGACTATTTTTTAGGGTCTTGTGATAGCCTTATCTAAAAAAAAAAAGAAAAAAAAAATTACATTTTTTTGCCTTACTATAGCCTTTCCTCTGATTTGAGGTGTTTGTCATTTTTTAATAATTTTTCACTTTTTCTCATTTTTCATGCCTTACTGCATTTTCATCCCAGTATAAGTATGCACATCATTTTTAGACTAAATTTTAGGGTCTTGTGATAGCCTTATCTAAAAAAAAAAAAAAAAAAAAAAAAATTAAAATTTTTTGCCTTTTGTTTGTCATTTAATAATTATTTTCCACTTTTTCTCATTTTTCATGCCTTACTGGATTTTCATCCCAGTATAAGTATGCACATCATGTTTAGACTATTTTTTAGGGTCTTGTGATAGCCTTATCTAAAAAAAAAAAGAAAAAAAAATTAAATTTTTTTGCCTTACTATAGCCTTACCTCTGAGGTGTTTGTCGTTTAATAATCATTTTCCACTTTGTCTAATTTTTCATGCCTTACTGCATTTTCATCCCAGTATAAGTATGCACATCATTTTTAGATTATTTTTTAGGGTCTTGTGATAGCCTTATCTCAAAAAAAAAAAAAAAAAAAAAAACATCCAAAAAAGTTACATTTTATGCCTTACTATAGCCTTTCCTCTGATTTGAGGTGTTTGTCATTTTTTAATAATTTTTCACTTTTTCTCATTTTTCATGCCTTACTGCATTTTCATCCCAGTATAAGTATGCACATCATTTTTAGACTAATTTTTAGGGTCTTGTGATAGCCTTATCTAAAAAAAAAAAAAAAAAAAAAAATCTAAATTTTATGCCTTACTATAGCCTTACCTCTGAGGTGTTTGTCATTTAATAATCATTTTCCACTTTTTCTCATTTTTCATGCCTTACTGGATTTCATCCCAGTATAAGTATGCACATCATGTTTAGACTATTTTTTAGGGTCTTGTGATAGCCTTATCTCAAAAAAAAAAAAAAAAAAAAAAAAAAAATCAAAAAAAGTTACATTTTATGCCTTACTATAGCCTTTCCTCTGATTTGAGGTGTTTGTCATTTTTTAATAATTTTTCACTTTTTCTCATTTTTCATGCCTTACTGCATTTTCATCCCAGTATAAGTATGCACATCATTTTTAGACTAATATTTAGGGTCTTGTGATAGCCTTATCTAAAAAAAAAAAAAAAAAAAATTAAAATTTTTGCCTTACTATAGCCTTACCTCTGAGGTTTTTGTCATTTAATAATCATTTTCCACTTTTTCTCATTTTTCATGCCTTACTGGATTTTCATCCCAGTATAAGTATGCACATCATGTTTAGACTATTTTTAGGGTCTTGTGATAGCCTTATCTAAAAAAAAAAAGAAAAAAAAATTACATTTTTTTGCCTTACTATAGCCTTTCCTCTGATTTGAGGTGTTTGTCATTTTTTAATAATTTTTCACTTTTTCTCATTTTTCATGCCTTACTGCATTTTCATCCCAGTATAAGTATGCACATCATTTTTAGACTAATTTTTAGGGTCTTGTGATAGCCTTATCTAAAAAAAAAAAAAAAAAAAAAATTAAAATTTTATGCCTTACTATAGCCTTACCTCTGAGGTGTTTGTCATTTAATAATCATTTTCCACTTTTTCTCATTTTTCATGCCTTACTGGATTTTCATCCCAGTATAAGTATGCACATCATGTTTAGACTATTTTTTAGGGTCTTGTGATAGCCTTATCTCAAAAAAAAAAAAAAAAAATCAAAATTTTATGCCTTACTATAGCCTTTCCTCTGATTTGAGGTGTTTGTCATTTTTTAATAATTTTTCACTTTTTCTCATTTTTCATGCCTTACTGCATTTTCATCCCAGTATAAGTATGCACATCATTTTTAGACTATTTTTTTAGGCTCTTGTGATATCCTTATCTCAAAAAAAAAAAAAAAAAATCAAAATTTTATGCCTTACTATAGCCTTTCCTCTGATTTGAGGTGTTTGTCATTTTTTAATAATTTTTCACTTTTTCTCATTTTTCATGCCTTACTGCATTTTCAACCCAGTATAAGTATGCACATCATTTTTAGACTAAATTTTAGGGTCTTGTGATAGCCTTATCTAAAAAAAAAAAAAAAAAAAAAAAAATTAAAATTTTTTGCCTTTTGTTTGTCATTTAATAATCATTTTCCACTTTTTCTCATTTTTCATGCCTTACTGGATTTTCATCCCAGTATAAGTATGCACATCATGTTTAGACTATTTTTTAGGGTCTTGTGATAGCCTTATCTAAAAAAAAAAAGAAAAAAAAATTAAATTTTTTTGCCTTACTATAGCCTTACCTCTGAGGTGTTTGTCGTTTAATAATCATTTTCCACTTTGTCTAATTTTTCATGCCTTACTGCATTTTCATCCCAGTATAAGTATGCACATCATGTTTAGATTATTTTTTAGGGTCTTGTGATAGCCTTATCTCAAAAAAAAAAAAAAAAAAAAAAACATCCAAAAAAGTTACATTTTATGCCTTACTATAGCCTTTCTTCTGATTTGAGGTGTTTGTCATTTTTTAATAATTTTTCACTTTTTCTCATTTTTCATGCCTTACTGCATTTTCATCCCAGTATAAGTATGCACATCATTTTTAGACTAATTTTTAGGGTCTTGTGATAGCCTTATCTAAAAAAAAAAAAAAAAAAAAAATCTAAATTTTATGCCTTACTATAGCCTTACCTCTGAGGTGTTTGTCATTTAATAATCATTTTCCACTTTTTCTCATTTTTCATGCCTTACTGGATTTTCATCCCAGTATAAGTATGCACATCATGTTTAGACTATTTTTTAGGGTCTTGTGATAGCCTTATCTCAAAAAAAAAAAAAAAAAAAAAAAAAAAATCCAAAAAAGTTACATTTTATGCCTTACTATAGCCTTTCCTCTGATTTGAGGTGTTTGTCATTTTTTAATAATTTTTCACTTTTTCTCATTTTTCATGCCTTACTGCATTTTCATCCCAGTATAAGTATGCACATCATTTTTAGACTAATATTTAGGGTCTTGTGATAGCCTTATCTAAAAAAAAAAAAAAAAAAAAATTAAAATTTTTTGCCTTACTATAGCCTTACCTCTGAGGTTTTTGTCATTTAATAATCATATTCCACTTTTTCTCATTTTTCATGCCTTACTGGATTTTCATCCAGTATAAGTATGCACATCATGTTTAGACTATTTTTTAGGGTCTTGTGATAGCCTTATCTCAAAAAAAAATAAAAATAAAAAAAAATCCAAAAAAGTTACATTTTATGCCTTACTATAGCCTTTCCTCTGATTTGAGGTGTTTGTCATTTTTTAATAATTTTTCACTTTTTCTCATTTTTCATGCCTTACTGCATTTTCATCCCAGTATAAGTATGCACATCATGTTTAGACTATTTTTTAGGGTCTTGTGATAGCCTTATCTCAAAAAAAAAAAAAAAAAAAAAAAAAAATCCAAAAAAGTTACATTTTATGCCTTACTATAGCCTTTCCTCTGATTTGAGGTGTTTGTCATTTTTTAATAATTTTTCACTTTTTCTCATTTTTCATGCCTTACTGCATTTTCATCCCAGTATAAGTATGCACATCATTTTTAGACTAATATTTAGGGTCTTGTGATAGCCTTATCTAAAAAAAAAAAAAAAAAAATTAAAATTTTTTGCCTTACTATAGCCTTACCTCTGAGGTTTTTGTCATTTAATAATCATATTCCACTTTTTCTCATTTTTCATGCCTTACTGGATTTTCATCCCAGTATAAGTATGCACATCATGTTTAGACTATTTTTTAGGGTCTTGTGATAGCCTTATCTAAAAAAAAAAAAGAAAAAATCAAAATTTTATGCCTTACTATAGCCTTTCCTCTGATTTGAGGTGTTTGTCATTTTTTAATAATTTTTCACTTTTTCTCATTTTTCATGCCTTACTGCATTTTCATCCCAGTATAAGTATGCACATCATTTTTAGACTATTTTTTTAGGCTCTTGTGATATCCTTATCTCAAAAAAAAAAAAAAAAATCAAAATTTTATGCCTTACTATAGCCTTTCCTCTGATTTGAGGTGTTTGTCATTTTTTAATCATATTCCACTTTTTCTCATTTTTCATGCCTTACTGGATTTTCATCCCAGTATTAGTATGCACATCATGTTTAGACTATTTTTTAGGGTCTTGTGATAGCCTTATCTCAAAAAAAAAAAAAAAAAAAAAAAATCCAAAAAAGTTACATTGATTTGATTTGAGGTGTTTGTCATTTTTTAATAATTTTTCACTTTTTCTCATTTTTCATGCCTTACTGCATTTTCAACCCAGTATAAGTATGCACATCATTTTTAGACTAAATTTTAGGGTCTTGTGATAGCCTTATCTAAAAAAAAAAAAAAAAAAAAAAAAATTAAAATTTTTTGCCTTTTGTTTGTCATTTAATAATCATTTTCCACTTTTTCTCATTTTTCATGCCTTACTGGATTTTCATCCCAGTATAAGTATGCACATCATGTTTAGACTATTTTTTAGGGTCTTGTGATAGCCTTATCTAAAAAAAAAAAGAAAAAAAAATTAAATTTTTTTGCCTTACTATAGCCTTACCTCTGAGGTGTTTGTCGTTTAATAATCATTTTCCACTTTGTCTAATTTTTCATGCCTTACTGCATTTTCATCCCAGTATAAGTATGCACATCATGTTTAGATTATTTTTTAGGGTCTTGTGATAGCCTTATCTCAAAAAAAAAAAAAAAAAAAAAAAACATCCAAAAAAGTTACATTTTATGCCTTACTATAGCCTTTCCTCTGATTTGAGGTGTTTGTCATTTTTTAATAATTTTTCACTTTTTCTCATTTTTCATGCCTTACTGCATTTTCATCCCAGTATAAGTATGCACATCATTTTTAGACTAATTTTTAGGGTCTTGTGATAGCCTTATCTAAAAAAAAAAAAAAAAAAAAATTCTAAATTTTATGCCTTACTATAGCCTTACCTCTGAGGTGTTTGTCATTTAATAATCATTTTCCACTTTTTCTCATTTTTCATGCCTTACTGGATTTTCATCCCAGTATAAGTATGCACATCATGTTTAGACTATTTTTTAGGGTCTTGTGATAGCCTTATCTCAAAAAAAAAAAAAAAAAAAAAAAATCCAAAAAAGTTACATTTTATGCCTTACTATAGCCTTTCCTCTGATTTGAGGTGTTTGTCATTTTTTAATAATTTTTCACTTTTTCTCATTTTTCATGCCTTACTGCATTTTCATCCCAGTATAAGTATGCACATCATTTTTAGACTAATATTTAGGGTCTTGTGATAGCCTTATCTAAAAAAAAAAAAAAAAAAAATTAAAATTTTTTGCCTTACTATAGCCTTACCTCTGAGGTTTTTGTCATTTAATAATCATATTCCACTTTTTCTCATTTTTCATGCCTTACTGGATTTTCATCCCAGTATAAGTATGCACATCATGTTTAGACTATTTTTTAGGGTCTTGTGATAGCCTTATCTAAAAAAAAAAAAGAAAAAAAAATTACATTTTTTTGCCTTACTATAGCCTTTCCTCTGATTTGAGGTGTTTGTCATTTTTTAATAATTTTTCACTTTTTCTCATTTTTCATGCCTTACTGCATTTTCATCCCAGTATAAGTATGCACATCATGTTTAGACTATTTTTTAGGGTCTTGTGATAGCCTTATCTAAAAAAAAAAAGAAAAAAAAATTACATTTTTTTGCCTTACTATAGCCTTTCCTCTGATTTGAGGTGTTTGTCATTTTTTAATAATTTTTCACTTTTTCTCATTTTTCATGCCTTACTGCATTTTCATCCCAGTATAAGTATGCACATCATTTTTAGACTAATTTTTAGGGTCTTGTGATAGCCTTATCTAAAAAAAAAAAAAAAAAAAAAAATTAAAATTTTATGCCTTACTATAGCCTTTCCTCTGAGGTTTTTGTCATTTAATAATCATATTCCACTTTTTCTCATTTTTCATGCCTAACTGGATTTTCATCCCAGTATAAGTATGCACATCATGTTTAGACTATTTTTTAGGGTCTTGTGATAGCCTTATCTAAAAAAAAAAAAGAAAAAAAAATTACATTTTTTTGCCTTACTATAGCCTTTCCTCTGATTTGAGGTGTTTGTCATTTTTTAATAATTTTTCACTTTTTCTCATTTTTCATGCCTTACTGCATTTTCATCCCAGTATAAGTATGCACATCATTTTTAGACTAATTTTTAGGGTCTTGTGATAGCCTTATCTAAAAAAAAAAAAAAAATAAAATTTTATGATTTACCTCT